>NC_064617.1:642756776-644104553 GCF_023898315.1 Schistocerca nitens | reverse complement strand
AGGATGATGTGTGCTATACGATGTGAAATAATTTTTTTTAAAGATTTTATTGTCGTTCAAATTTCAAAATCACCTCAAAAATGTAATGACGCTGGGGACCTGTTACTTCGGAAAAGTATAAAAAAAAATAGGCACAGGAATTGTGGAATGAATATCTACTAATGGGAGCTCAGGTAGATCTCAACGTTCATAACAGCTTTTTTTATATCTCTTTCTTAGATATAAAGTGGTGTTACTTACCTTCCGAAGAGAATGTAATTTACTGGGTTATATTAATCAAACTTCTTTCGAACCATTTATCTACCTGACAACTTTCCGTACGGCTGTGTCTTCGTTTCCATGCGGCAAGGTGGTGCAGTAGCAGATACCTTTCGAAAATACCGGAAGATAAAAAGAACATGCTCATTTGGGTCTTGCAAAAATAGGTGTTCTGTGTTTAAAACGACTTGTTTTTCGAAGACGGTATGATTCTTTTAGAGAAGCTACATTTTTGTCGAGGAATGTGATTTATGATCTACCGTAAAATAGTATGGTATATCCAGCAAGTAAAATACATTATGTATACTGATATGCAATTATGTGCTGTCTTTTCAATCACTTCGTGACCTATTCGCAGCGTAGTAAGTTAGTCTCGTAAAATGTGAAGTCGTTGTTGAGATAAGAACTCGTTAAATTGTTTATGTGATCATGCAAGCCAGGTTCGGTGCCAAGTGTTATTAAAATGGATGGAAAAATTGTATTTAATTTTATGACAGAACAGAAACTTCTTTATCACCAACTCCACAGAAAAGTACGTAGAATTTTAAACAAATAAATAACAAGACGGTGCAATGAGAATGAATTGTCATATTATGTCGGATTCATGAGTTCTGGGAAAGACTTAAACGCAGGTTCAATAAAATTTATACTAACGGTCCTTGAGAAACAAGCCATGGATTTTTTTCATTCCTTAAGAGTCTCTAGGCTATATGTACCTGTAATAAATGCATTCATTCCAACCTAAGAAGTATTAAACAGGCAGATGCTCTTTCACATTCAGGCAGGCAGATGCTCTTTCGCATTCAGTGAAGGCACTATTTCGAGGAGACATAGAACATACATTCATACCAAAGAACTGTATTCGCATGACTCATTCAAGTGACTAGCCTTTAGCGAAAAGTATACAAAAGCGTGCTTCATTCACCATAGTTCTAATATCACAGATGTCACGAACATTTCATTATCCTCATACATAATACAAATATAGCTGCATCAAAATGAAAAAAAATGTTAGAAATAAATTAATCAACAACATACGTAAGGATAGATGATGTATATAAATAAAATAAATACTGCCACATATCGTCATCAACAGAGCGAGGAGGCGCACTGGTAAGACTCTAGACGGGCACGACGGAGGACATCTGTTCACAACCCCGTTCGGCCATCCAGATGTAGGTTTACCGTAGATGCCCCACATCACTTAACGCAAATTCCAGTATTATTCCTTCGAAAAAATTGCTCGTGTTCCGGCCGTAGTGATCCCCCTGCCGACGGGACATTATTACCTAACCTTCCTTCCACGTTCTCGTGTTTAGAGTTCTTGTATAATGAAGGATTGTCACATTAATGAAGGAAGGATGAAAATGTAGAACTAAAAGTTTAAAAGCTTTCTCAGAACTGTTGAGCGCAAATGAAAGCTAAATTTAAGCGGTTTCCGGCTCACTGGCAGCTTGTAAAGCTCACAGGAATGCAGCCGGTTAGAGTCGACGAAGAAGGCAGAAGGCATCATTCCCGTGAGATTGTCAAACATTTTTGAGAATCTTCCACCTGTTTTGAAGCTATTTTCATTGGGTGGTACAAGCTGAGGGGTGGGGGTGGGGGGGGGGGGAAGGGAGAGGGGGAATCTCGAAACAGCAGGAAGTAGAAAAAAAAAGCAATGAGCAGGAAAGCTTATAACGATACTACAACGAACATTTCATAAAAGCTGAGTAATTAAAATCAGCTATCCTACAATCCAGTTGAGTGACGTGTGATAACAGTTGGTGCTGGGAGAGAGGAATGGCGAAACAGCCAGTTGGATTTACTTGTGACGTTTGAGATACGGAAGGCAGCGAAATGGCTGAATATTTTTACTTCCACTGTTCTACATCTACATCTATACTCCGCGAGCCACCTTACGGTGTGTGGCGGAGGGTACTTATTGTACCACTATCTGATCCCCCCTTCCCTGTTCCATTCACGAATTGTGCGTGGGAAGAACGACTGCTTGTAAGTCTCCGTATTTGCTCTAATTTCTCGGATCGTTTCGTTGTGATCATTACGCGAGATATATGTGGGCGGTAGTAATATGTTGCCCATCTCTTCCCGGAATGTGCTCTCTCGTAATTTCGATAATAAACCTCTCCCTCCGTATTGCGTAACGCCTTTCTTGAAGTGTCCGCCACTGGAGCTTGTTCAGCATCTCCGTAACGCTCTCGCGCTGACTAAATGTCCCCATGACGAATCGCGCTGCTTTTCGCTGGATCATGTCTATCTCTTCTATTAATCCAACCTGGTAAGGGTCCCATACTGATGAGCAATACTCAAGAATCGGACGAACAAGCGTTTTGTAAGCTACTTCTTTCGTCGATGAGTCACATTTTCTTAGAATTCTTCCTATGAATCTCAACCTGGCGCCTGCTTTTCCCACTATTTGTTTTATGTGATCATTCCACTTCAGATCGCTCCGGATAGTAACTCCTAAGTATTTTACGGTCGTTACCGCTTCCAATGATTTACCACCTATGGCATAATCGTACTGGAATGGATTTCTGCCCCTATGTATGCGCATTATATTACATTTATCTACGTTTAGGGAAAGCTGCCAGCTGTCGCACCATTCATTAATCTTCTGCAGGTCTTCCTGGAGTACGTACGAGTCTTCTGATGTTGCTACTTTCTTGTAGACAACCGTGTCATCTGCAAATAGCCTCACGGAGCTACCGATGTTGTCAACTAAGTCATTTATGTATATTGTAAACAATAAAGGTCCTATCACGCTTCCTTGCGGTACACCCGAAATTACCTCTACATCTGCAGATTTTGAACCGTTAAGAATGACATGTTGTGTTCTTTCTTCTAGGAAATCCTGAATCCAATCACAAACCTGGTCCGATATTCCGTAAGCTCGTATTTTTTTCACTAAACGTAAGTGCGGAACCGTATCAAATGCCTTCCTGAAGTCCAGGAATACGGCATCAATCTGCTCGCCAGTGTCTACGGCACTGTGAATTTCTTGGACAAATAGGGCGAGCTGAGTTTCACATGATCTCTGTTTGCGGAATCCATGTTGGTTATGATGAAGGAGATTTGTATTATCTAAGAACGTCATAATACGAGAACATAAAACATGTTCCATTATTCTACAACAGATTGACGTAAGCGAAATAGGCCTATAATTATTCGCATCTGATTTATGACCCTTCTTGAAAATGGGAACGACCTGCGCTTTCTTCCAGTCGCTAGGTACTTTACGTTCTTCCAGAGATCTACGATAAATTGCTGATAGAAAGGGGGCAAGTTCTTTAGCATAATCACTGTAGAATCTTACGGGTATCTCGTCTGGTCCGGATGCTTTTCCGCTACTAAGTGATAGCAGTTGTTTTTCAATTCCGATATCGTTTATTTCAATATTTTCCATTTTGGCGTCCGTGCGACGGCTGAAGTCAGGGACCGTGTTACGATTTTCCGCAGTGAAACAGTTTCGGAACACTGAATTCAGTATTTCTGCCTTTCTTCGGTCGTCCTCTGTTTCGGTGCCATCGTGGTCAACGAGTCACTGAATAGGGGATTTAGATCCGCTTACCGATTTTACAGATGACCAAAACTTTTTAGGGTTCTTGTTTAGATTGTTTGCCAATGTTTTATGTTCGAATTCGTTGAATGCTTCTCTCATTGCTCTCGTTACGCTCTTTTTCGCTTCGTTCAGCTTTTCCTTATCAGCTATGATTCGACTACTCTTAAACCTATGATGAAGCTTTCTTTGTTTCCGTAGTACCTTTCGTACATGATTGTTATACCACGGTGGATCTTTCCCCTCGCTTTGGACCTTAGTCGGTACGAACTTATCTAAGGCGTACTGGACGATGTTTCTGAATTTTTTCCATTTTTGTTCCACATCCTCTTCCTCAGAAGTGAACGTTTGATGGTGGTCACTCAGATATTCTGTTCTTTTCGGTAGCAGCAGTAAATAACCACTAAAATGAATTTTAATGTTTTATTTATGATATTCTTTGCCGAAATGTCATCACATTAGAAACCTAAATTTGAAGTAACCGTTCTTTTGTATTTTGTGACCAGGGTAACTGCCGTGTCCAAAACCAGTAAATAAATAGTACATATAATTAATGCAAGACCTTATTAAAATAAATAACATTTTCAAAAGTCAGATTTACGAAGCGTACGTAGAGTACGAGAAGACCTGGTAATCGGACCCCACAGCGTAACAGGAGCCATTCGCCAGTCACCTGTGTAATACGCGTTATTAAGGTCAGCTTGCTTCAGCATAATGGCAACAATGTGGTACAGAACCTAACATATTCCATATTATTCAGCCTCACACGATGTGCTACAGACAATACGTTGGGGATTATCGCCCCAGCCATTGTAAGGAGCTGGACAGTCAGAAAAATGTCTATAAGACTCATTCTAGGAATAATATTCAGTTTGCTGATATAGCTTGCAAAAACTCCCTCCACAAAGTGTCTATTCAGAGCTAAGGTTAAGGTAATTGGTGATACATCGGCCGTGGAATGAACCATTTCTCGTTACACTAACCATTGTGCGATAATGAAGTGTGAGGAACGCCGGTCTTTGGCCGAGCGTGCTGGAGTGTATGCTGAAAAGAACTATGGGAAAAAGCAACATTCAAAGTTCTTAACAGCGGTACAGAAAAAAATTACCAAATAAATGCACGATTAAGAAAAACTTCAAAGAACACAGAGGCCATTTTTTTATTTTTTTAATATTCTGTTTTCACTTAAATAGCAGTGTGGCAATTATAGACCTATCTGCCCTAGATGCTGAGAGTAGGGAAATGTTTTCCCCACTTGGAAGGACTTGGGATGGACTTCACAGTTCTGTTATTTGACACACAATCAAGATAAGTCTCGAAAACCTCTGTTACATCCAGAGTCTACAGCCCGTTTCAACATATGAGCGAAAAACAGTGTCCAAGTAAAATACCGAGACACTACTTGTCGCGAATGTGGAAAGAGTTAAATCTTCAATTTCTCAACACATGTTCCTGACTACTAGTACCCGCACTGATTCATAAGCAATAAGAGAGGAGGAATGTGTCCACACAAGTTTAATCCAATATCATCCACGAGAAAGCAGCCAACAGGGAGAAGAGCCACATACGAATAAGAAACATGGGAACCGGTGGATCTGATTACCTCGAAATAAGGGTCACCACAGGGGCGGCTAGCGGAAATGGTAGACTGCCGGTCTTGCTTCCGAGATTAAGGCGGAGCTCACCATCTGCATCATCGCCGATAGAACCGACTGTGGTCTTTTGGTGCAGAGCCGACTGGAGGGTTTGAATCAGAGGCTCAGGCGGTTCTGTGACCGTATAGGCTGCAGATTTCTTGACTTGCGCCATCGGGTGGTGGGTTCCCGGGTTCCACTTAATAGGTCAGGAGCCCACTACACACAGGAGGCGGCTACACGGGTAGCGGGGGCTGTGTGGAAGGGACTGGGCGGTTTTTTAGGTTAGAGGGTCTCAGGGAACTACAGAAGGGGCGTCCCTCTAAAAGTGGGCAGGTAAAACACAGTAAGGTAGTTGTAGAAACTATTAGTATTATAGTTGTAAATTGTCGTAGCTGTGTTGGGAAATAACAAGAGGGCCAAACCCTAATAGAAAGCACTGAAGCTCAAATAGTTTTAGGTACAGAGAGCTGGCTAAAGCCAGAAATAAGTTCAGCCGAAATTTTTTCAAACGATCTAACAGTGTTCAGAAAGGATAGATTAAATACAGTTCGTGGTGGAGTATTTGGTTCTGTCAGAGGTAGTTTACTTGTAGCGAAATTGAAGTAGATAGTTCGTGTGAAATAGTATGGGTAGAGGTTATACGTGACAATCGGACTAAACTATTAATTGGATCGTTTTACCGACCCCCCGACTCAGAAGATATAGTTGCTGGACAGTTCATAGAAAACTTGAGTCTTATTTCAAATAAGTACCCCGCTCATACAATTATTGCCGGTGGTGACTTCAATCTACCCTCGATATGCTGGAAAAATTATACGTTTAAAGCCGGCGGCAAGCACGAAACGTCATCCGAAATTGTACTGAACGCTTTCTCAGAAAATTATTTTGAACAATTAGTTCATGAGCCCACTCGAAGCGTAAATAGTTGCGAAAGCATACTTTACTCTCAGCAACAAATAATCCTGGAAAAATAGTGAGTATTGTGACGAATACAGGGGTTAGCGACCACAAGGCAGTTGTTGCTAGGCTGAATACCGTAACACCTAGAACCATCAAAAAGAACGCAAAGTATACCTATTTGAAAAAAAGCTGATAAGAATGCTCTTAACACCTTTTTAAGAGACAGTCTTCACTCCTTCCAATCTGATCATGTAAGTGTAGAAAAGTTGTGAATTGTTTTCAAAGAGATAGTATCGACAGCAATTGAGAGATATATACCACATAAATTAATAAGTGATGGTACTGATCTCCCATGGTACACAAAACGGATCAGATCGTTGTTGCAGAAGCAACGAAAAAGGCATGCCAAATTAAAAAGCCGCAACAACCCCAAGATTGGCAAAGTTTTACAGAAGTTCGAAATATAACACGTACTTCAATGCGAGATGCTTTTAATAATTTCCACAACGAAATTCTGTTTCTAAATCTGGCAGAAAACCCAAAGAGATTCTGTTCATACATAAAGCACACAAGTGGCAAGACGCAATCACTACCTTCACTGCGCGATAACAACGGTGATGTCACTGATGACGGTGCCACTAAAGCAGAGTTATTAAACACGGTTTTCCGAAACTCCTTCACCAAAGAAGATGAAGTAAATATTCCTGAATTCCAATCAAGAACAACTGCCAAGATTAGAAACATAGAAGTAGATATCCTCGGAATAACGAAGCAGCTTAAATCACTTAATAAAGGCAAGGCCTCCGGTCCAGATTGTACACCAGTCAGGTTCCTCTCAGAGTATGCTGATAAATATACTTAGCAATTATATTCAACCACTCGCTCACAGAAAGATCGGTACCTAAGGACTGGAAAATTGCTCAAGTCACACCAATACCCAAAAAGGGAAGTAGGAGTAATCCGCTGAATTACGGGCCTGTATCACTAACGGCGATTTGCAGCAGGGTTTTGGAACATATACTGTATTCGAACATTATGAAGTACCTCGAAGAAAACGAGTTATTGACACACAGTCAGCACGGATTCAAAAAATATCGTTCTTGTGAAACACAGCTAGCTCTTTATATTCATGAAGTAATAAGTGCTATCGACAGGGGATGTCAAATTGATTCCATATTTTTGGATTTCCAGAAGGCTTTCGACACCGTTCCTCACAAGCGTCTTCTAACCAAACTACGTGCCTACGGAGTATCGCCTCAGTTGTGCGACTGGATTCATGATTTCCTGTCAGAAAGGTTACAGTTCGTAGTAATAGACGGAAAGTCATCGAGTAAAACTAGAAGTAATATTCGGCGTTCCCCAAGGAAGTTTTATAGGCCGTCTATTGTTCCTGATCTATATTAACGATATAGGAGACACTCTGAATAGCCCTCTTAGATTGTTTGCAGATGATGCTGTCATTTACCGTCTTGTAAAGTCATCAGATGATCAAAACGACATGCAAAATGATTTAGGTAAGATATCTGTATGGTGCGAAAAGTGGCAATTGACCCTGAATAAAAAAAAGTGTGAAGCTATTCACATGAGTACTAAAAGAAATCAGCTAAATTTCGATTACGCGATAAGTCACACAAATCTGAAGTATTCAGCTAAATACTTAGGGATTACAAGTACAAATAACGTAAATTGGAACGACGACATAGATAATATTGTGGGTAGAGCAAACCAAAGACTGCGATTCATAGGCAGAACACTTCGAAGGTGCAACAGGTCTACTAAAGAAGACTGTTTACACCACGCTTGTCCGCTCTATTCTGGAGTATTGCTGTGCGGTGTGGGATCCGCATCAGGTGGGAGTGACGGATGACATCGAAAAAGTACAAAGAACGGCAGTTTGTTTTGTATTATCGCGAAATAGGGGCAATAGTGTTACACACGATACGTGAATTGGAGTGGCAATCATTAAAACAAAGGCGTTTTTACAAAATTGTTGAGGCTTTCGTGGCCACTTGTTGACAAATTGCCTATTGGCTTCTGTCTCGGGTTCTTCGGCCGACGTTCATCTAATGATTTTTCTGACGTTTCGCCAGCACGAGTGGCTGGCATTGTCAAAGCTTCACCCTCCAGTTCACCACCGGCAATGGAGGGTGAAGCTTTGACAATGCCAGCCACTCGTGCTGGCGAAACGTCAGAAAAATCATTAGATGAACGTCGGCCGAAGAACCCGAGACAGAAGCCAATAGGCAATTTGTCAAAGGCGTTTTTCGTTGCGACGGGATCTTCTCATGAAATTTCTATCACCAGTTTTCTCTTACGATTGGGAAAACATTGTTGCCAACCACATACATAGGGAGAAATCATCATTACGATAAAATAAGAGAAATCAGGGCTCGCACAGAAAAATGTAAGTGCTCTTTTTTCCCGCGTGCCGTTCGAGAGTGGAACGGGAAAGAGAGACAGCTTGAATGTGGTTCATTGAACCCTCTGCAAGGCACTTTATTGTGAATAGCAGAGTAATCACGTAGATGTAGATGTAGGTGACTTGTAGGTAATATATCAATTTATGCGAGGGAGTTATTCCTAAGGATTTACCTATTCTGTAAACTGTTTAGCTTCAGTTAATTGTAACGGAACCCGTATTTGCTGCTGCACATGCATCAGTTGTTCAGAGGACACTTTTTTGATACATGAGTGGTAAACGCCTAGATATAAGGTATAAACGCGAAGGCCGATAGTCCTACCAGAGTAACGTGAGGGCCGCTGACTTCCTTCTCTTCCAAAAAAGTGCCATCAGCGGAAGGTATATACCAACAACTTCTCCAGCAATGTAAACGGTAGACAGTGAGTAAATCTGTGACCTGTCTATCCCAGTACTTCAAGTAGACTGAAGCCATGACGGACCTGCACACACTACCGCAAAACAGCATCGCCACAGAGGAGGGTTTCACCGTGGGCTCCTGTGCGTCTCATAACGCGCTTGTCAGTTTCAGTACACCAGCCCTACACCTCACACACTCCGCACCATCTCCCAACGTCACACCTCACCGTCCCTACATCTACACGCACTTTGTACCATCTTCCACCCACACCTCAAACAAAGGTCATCCAAACTCTCACTCTAAACATTATGCCAACGGCATGTAACACCAATCCCATACCTACACACAGTCCATACCCTCTCCCAAAGACACATCACCAAGCCTACACCTACACAAACTCCATGTTGTTGTGTTGTGGTCTTCAGTCCTGAGACTGGTTTGATACAGCTCTCCATGCTACTCTATCCTGTGCAAGCTTCTTCATCTCCCAGTACCTACTGCAACCTACATGCTTCTGAATCTGTTTAGTGTATTCATCTCTTGGTCTCCCTCTACGATTTTTACCCTCCACGCTGCCCTCCGATACTAAATTGATGATCCCTTGATGCCTCAGAACACGTCCTACCAACCGATCCCTTCTTCTAGTCAAGTTGTGCCACAAACTTCTCTTCTTCCCAATCCTATTCAATACCTCCTCATTAGTTATATGATCTACCCATCTAATCTTCAGCATTCTTCTGTAGCACCACATTTCGAAAGCTTCTATTCGCTTCTTGTCCAAACTAGCTATCGTCCATGTGTCACTTCCATACATGGCTACGCTCCATACAAATACATTCAGAAACGACTTCCTGACACTTAAATCTATACTCGATGTTAACAAATTTCTCTTCTTCAGAAAAGCTTTCCTTGCCATTGCCAGTCTACATTTTATATCCTCTCTACTTCGACCATCATCAGTTATTTTGCTCCCAAAATAGCAAAACTCCTTTACTACTTTAAGTGTCTCATTTCATAATCTAATTCCCTCAGCATCACCCGACTTCATTCGACTACATTCCATTATCCTCGTTTTGATTTTGTTGATGTTCATCTTATATTCTCCTTTCAAGACACTATCCATTCCGTTCAACTGCTGTTCTCTTTGCTGTCTCTGACAGAATTACAATGTCATCGGCGAACCTCAAAGTTTTTATTTCTTCTCCATGGATTTTAATACCTACTCCGAACTTTTGTTTCCTTTACTGCTTGCTCAATATACAGACTGAATGACATCGGGGAGAGGCTACAACCCTGTCTCACTCCCTTCCCAACCACTGCTTCCCTTTCATGCCCCTCGACTCTTATAACTGCCATCTGGTTTCTGTACAAATTGTAAATAGCCTTTCGCTCCCTGTATTTTACCCCTGCCACCTTCAGAATTTGAAAGAGAGTATTCCAGTCAACATTGTCAAAAGCTTTCTCTAAGTCTACAAATGCTAGAAACGTAGGTTTGCCTTTCCTTAATCTAGCTTCTAAGATAAGTCGTAGGGTCAGTATTGCCTCACGTGTTCCAACATTTTTACGGAATCCAAACTGATCTTCCCCGAGGTCGGCTTCTACCAGTTTTTCCATTCGTCTGTAAAGAATTAGCGTTAGTATTTTGCATCTGTGACTTATTAAACTGATAGTTCGGTAGTTTTCACATCTGTCAGCCCCTGCTTTCTTTAGGATTGGAATTATTATATTCTTCTTAAAGTCTGTGGGTATTTCGACCGTCTCATACATCTTGCTCACCAGATGGTAGAGTTTTTCAGGACTGGTTCTCCCAAGGCCGTCAGTAGTTCATATGGAATGTGTCTACTCCCGGGGCCTTGTTTCGACTCAGGTCTTTCAGTGCTCTGCCAAACTCTTCACGCAGTATCGTATCTCCCATTTCATCTTCATCTACATCCTCTTCCATTTCCATAATATTGTCCTCAAGTACATCGCCGTTGTACAGACCCTCTATATACTCCTTCCACCTTTCTGCTTTCTCTTCTTTGCTTAGAACGGGATTTCCATCTGAACTCCTGTAGGAAGTGTCTGTCTTACCCCTAGTGAGATAAGCCTCTACATCCTTACATTTGTCCTCTAGCCATCCCTACTTAGCCATTTTGCACTTCCTGATCTCATTTTTGAGATGTTTGTATTCCTTTTTGCCTGTTTCATTTACTGCATATTTATATTTTCTCCTGTCATCTATTAAATTCAATATTTCTTCTGTTACCCAAGGATTTTTACTAGCCCTCGTCTTTTTACCTACTTGATCCTCTACTGCCTTCACTACTTCATGTCTCAAAGCTACCCATTCTTCTTCTACTGTATTTCTTTCCCCCATTCCTGTCAATTGTTCCCTTATGCTCTCCCTGAAACTCTGTATAACCTCTGGGTTAGTCAGTTTATCCAGGTCCCATCTCCTTAAATTCGCACCTTTTTGTAGTTTCTTCAGTTTTAATCTACAGTTCATAACCAATAGATTGTGGTCAGAGTCCACATCTGCCCCTGGAAATGTCTTACAATTCAAAACCTGGTTCTTAAATCTCTGTCTTACCCATATGTAATCTATCTGAAACCTGTCAGTATCTCCAGGCTTCTTCCATGTATACAACCTTTTTTTATGATTCTTGAACCAAGTGCTAGGTATGATTAAGTTGTGCTCTGTGCAAAATTCTACCAGGCGGCTTCCTCTTTCATTTCTGAGCCCCATTCCACATTCACCTACTACGTTTCCTTCTCTCTCTTTTCCTACTACCGAATTCCAGTCACCCATGACTATTAAACTTTCGTCTCCCTTCACTATCTGAATAATTTCTTTTATTTCATCATACATTTCTTCAATTTCTTCGTCATCTGCAGAGCTAGTTGGCATATAAACTTGTACTACTGTAGTAGGCGTGGGCTTCGTGTCTATCTTGGCCACAATAATGCGTTCACTGTGCTGTTTGTAGTAGCTTACCCGCTCTCCTATTTTTTTTATTCATTATTAAACCGACTCCTGCATTACCCCTATTTTATTTTGTATTTATAACCCTGTATTCACCTGACCAAATATCTTGTTCCTCCTGCCTCCGAACTTCACTAATTCCTACTATATCTAACTTCAACATATCCATTTCCCTTTTTAAATTTTCTAACCTACCTATTCGATTAAGAGATCTGACATTCCACGCTCCGATCCGTAGAAAGCCAGTTACAAGGCCAGATCAGTCAATCATCCGACTGTTGCCCCTGCAACTACTGAAAAGGCTGCTGCGCCTCTTCAGGAACCATATGTTTGTCTGGCCTCTCAACAGATACCCCTCCGTTGTGGTTGCACCTACGGTACGGCTATCTGTATCGCTGAGGCACGCAAGCCTCCCCACCAACGGCAAGGTCTATGCGGTGGGGGTACACAAACTCCATATCATCTAATATTGACATATCATCCCTATACCTTCACAACCTCTCCCAATGAAGCCAATCGACTTTTTATCCCCAGCAATGAAACCCACCCTGATATCTGTCCTATCAGCTCTGACTATCATGACATCCTCAACATCAGAGCTTCTCTTTTTCCTTCTCTTTCCATCCTCTGCTACTCATTCCTTCAGAGCACAACCCAGCCCCTGTACCAGCCGCACATTTCCTTTCTGACTTCTAATATTCATTCTCATCCCTCTGCATATCTGTTCTCATCTCTTCATTCTGTCCGACCTTACTACATTGCAGTTTTAAATACAGCTCTGAGACAGCAACCATATAAAAACAAGATATGTAAATACAGCCAACGGGTTGCAACAAGATTCTACATTAACCTTATGTCGACAACGATTAATGGCGTATTCACCAGAAAAACCAGCCCATAGTGGCGTATAGTGTGTTACTCCGTAAGGCTATAATTTTCCTGACAATTACCAACTTTGTCAGGTCCAGTGTACATTATTTTAGATCGTTTAAATATAAACTCCTTACGAAGTATTTTATATGATGAGAGTATTTTACCCTCAAATCTGTTCATCTATTAGTACATGTAACTGTTTGTATTTTCTGACGAAGACTCCCATAGTCGGTGTCGAACCCAGGTTAAAGTAAAATCTTACTGCAACGCTTGGCTGTATCATGCATATCAGATCACTTATCATTCTGTTTATATTCACAACCCAGAACCGTACAGGGTCTCTAGCATTCTCTCTCCTAACTGTCCATCCCCAGTGAGAGTCCTTCCAATTTGAGGTGTTGCACTTCATTTCAGTATCTGTCGGAAAAAGTAAATAGTTACAGTTTTAATACCAATATTGAAAGTGTGAGGTAACAGGCTAGTTGTGGCGCCTTAGAAATAATCTAAGTTCGGAGTTGGCGTGGCCGCACGCCGGGGCCCGGCAGCGGCCACCTGGTGCCGAAAGCTAGCTGAGCAACAGGGGTAGTAGCCCCAGCGCGGGGTCCAGCGAGCAAGTGGCTGGGGATTCCTTGGTGACGCTGTGTCGATGAAAGAGACTTGTACACCGGGACAGCCAAAGATGGCGGAGTTTGGGAAACCTTAATGGCAGACATTTCACAGTTCGTACAGCAATTAATAGTAGCCAGATGAATCATGATACCTTAAAAAGAAACATGCACATTACTATTATTTGCACGGCGATTCCGATGGTGTAATCAAATTTTCAATATCTTTATTAGTTTGAAGTTTAGCATCTGACTGTAAATTATAGACGTACGACCCAGCAACGAATTTCCAAAATCTAAACGATTCATCAATTGCGTCAATCGACGTGTCTTTAGAAAGCTGTTAGTGTAAATCTAAATTGGTATAAATTACAGGCATGTGAGTTGAATAGTACATGAGTTATCGGAGGTCAAAGTGGCGTCAGGCCATAAGTACTCCACAGTTAAACGAGAAAATGATAGCAGCATGCTTATATTCATTCATCTATGTCTTTGTTTATATCCGATATATACTATGCATGAAGAAATTTGTTAAATATTTACTGTGTTTTACAAAGCATAGAGACATTATGCTACTGGCCTACCTTATGCTTGCTATTCCTTTGATATATGTTTATTTTATTTGTTTATATATTTAGTAATGTGTGTGAGATCGTGTTTATAGTCCAGCAGTAGGAATATTTATTTAATTTCAATTTATTTAAATGTAAATCCAGTATTTCGAATGTGTTTCATTATGTTTGTGAGTCTACGTTGGCTTGGGGACAGGGAGGGAACGCTCTAGCCAAACACAGCGATCGTTTCCAAAAAGGATGCATGGAGAGACGTATGAAGGTGGGGGTGGAGCATCGTTTCCGGCGAGGAGAGGAGAGGAGAGGAGAGGAGAGGAGTGGAGAGGAGAGGAGAGGAGAGTTCTGGAGAGTACGGCACAGGACACGGATAGAGTCCAGGACGGGACGGCGCGACGGATGCACAGTCGGCAGAATGACCTGGACGGTGGAGCAGTTTGCGCGTGGTCGCGGAGGATAGAAATATTTCAGAGTGCCGATCTGTGCTCTTGTGTGATTTCCGTGGCTTCTGCAGTGAAGATGTAGTATGCGTTCAGAAGTGAATATCTCGCGAGCTATGTTGTTGTTCATAACTAATTACGTGAAGTAGGAATCTATTGTTTCCTTGTTATTCAACTTATATTTTATTTAATCGGTGGACCATCGACACCAGTAAGTGTTTTGCAGCAATCTACCGCATTCTCAAAAGTACTTCTACTATCGTACTCATCAATTAAAGTCGTTAAGATAGTACCCGCAGATTTTATTTAACTGCAAATCTTTCATTTATAAATTTATATGTTACATTCATAATTCGCAATTGCCGAGTGATAGAAACCTTCGACCATTCGTTTCATGTGTGTATTCTTATCGTATATTGTAGACTCAGCAGTATTTGGCCTGTAATGCGGCAACTGCGCAGTGCCGATGGAACTGTTACCGACGAGGGTGCCGCTAAAACGGAGTTATTGAACGCAGTTTTTCGAAATTCCTTCACCAGCGAAGACGAATGGAATATTCCAGAATTTGAAACACGAACAGCTGCTAGCATGAGTTTCTTAGAAGTAGATACCTTAGGGGTTGCGAAGCAACTCAAATCGCTTGATACGGGCAAGTCTTCAGGTCCAGATTGTATACCGATTAGGTTCCTTTCAGATTACGCTGATACAATAGCTCCCTACTTAGCAATCATATACAACCCCTCGCTCACCGATAGATCTGTACCTACAGATTGGAAAATTGCGCAGGTCGCACCAGTGTTTAAGAAGGGTAGTAGGAGTAATCCATCGAACTACAGACCTATATCATTGACGTCGGTTTGCAGTAGGGGTTTGGAGCATATACTGTATTCAAACATTATGAATGACCTCGAAGGGAACGATCTATTGATACGTAATCAGCATGGTTTCAGAAAACATCGTTCTTGTGCAACGCAGCTAGCTCTTTATTCGCACGAAGTAATGGCCGCTATCGACAGGGGATCTCAAGATGATTCCGTATTTCTAGATTTCCGGAAAGCTTTTGACACCGTTCGTCACAAGCGACTTCTAATCAAGCTGCGGGCCTATGGGGTATCGTCTCAGTTGAGCGACTGGGTTCGTGATTTCCTGTCAGGAAGGTCGCAGTTCGTAGTAATAGACGGCAAATCATCGAGTAAAACTGAAGTGATATCAGGTGTTCCCCAGGGAAGCGTCCTGGGACCTCTGCTGTTCCTGATCTATATAAATGACCTGGGTGACGCCGGCCGAAGTGGCCGTGCGGTTAAAGGCGCTGCAGCCTGGAACCGCAAGACCGCTACGGCCGCAGGTTCGAATCCTGCCTCGGGCATGGATGTTTGTGATGTCCTTAGGTTAGTTAGGTTTAACTAGTTCTAAGTTCTAGGGGACTAATGACCTCAGCAGTTGAGTCCCATAGTGCTCAGAGCCATTTGAACCATTTTGAACCTGGGTGACCATCTGAGCAGTTCTCTTAAGTTGTTCGCAGATGATGCTGTAATTTACCGTCTAGTAAGGTCATCCGAAGACCAGTATCAGTTGCAAAGCGATTTAGAAAAGATTGCTGTATGGTGTGGCAGGTGGCAGTTGACGCTAAATAACGAAAAGTGTGAGGTGATCCACATGAGTTCCAAAACAAATCCGTTGGAATTCGATTACTCGATAAATAGTACAATTCTCAAGGCTATCAATTCAACTAAGTACCTGCATGTTAAAATTACGAACATCTTCATTTGGAAAGACCACATAGATAATATCGTGGGGAAGGCGAGCCAAAGGTTGCGTTTCATTGGCAGGATACTTAGAAGATGCAACAAGTCCACTAAAGAGACAGCTTACACTACACTCGTTCGTCCTCTGTTAGAATATTGCTGCGCGGTGTGGGATCCTTACCAGGTGGGATTGACGGAGGACATCGAAAGGGTGCAAAAAAGGGCAGCTCGTTTTGTATTATCACGTAATAGGGGAGAGAGTGTGGCAGATATGATACGCGAGTTGGGATGGAGGTCATAAAAGCAAAGACTTTTTTGTCGCGGCGAGATCTATTTACGAAATTTCAGTCACCAATTTTCTCTTCCGAATGTGAAAATATTTTGTTGAGCCCAACCTACATAGGTAGGAATGATCATCAAAATAAAATAAGAGAAATCAGAGCTCGAACAGAAAGGTTTAGGTGTTCGTTTTTCCCGCGCACTGTTCGGGAGTGGAATGGTGGAGAGATAGTATGATTGTGGTTCGATGAACCCTCTGCCAAGCACTTAAATGTGAATTGCAGAGTAATCATGTAGATGTAGGTGTAGAACTATGTATCCCAGCCCCTAGACAACTAAACCAGCCAATAATTTTTATATTGCAGCTCTGAGTCAGAGGGTACGCAGTTGAGGGCCACACCTCACCAAACTCATCATTCCATATATTATTAGAAAGGCCGCAAAAGTAACATTTTCGATCTGCTCATATAGTGTAACGAGTAGCACCCTAGCTAGGGAGACTGTGTGGTAAGCTAGACCTGAAGCAAATCCTCTAGGAGGATCAACGACCGTGCGCTATTACACTGTAGAGATACGACAGCGGACTAGATGTAACAACCGATTGGCCAGTCGACTGCTTTTTCGATCATTCGGTTTTTTTCAGTCGGACGATAAGACCGAATGAAACTGGTCTCTGCAGCCATGGCCGTTATGTGAATGTTTTGTCACTCTCTGAGCTTGAGTGGTTTCACTTGACGTGAGACAACCGATTGACAGAAGTGTCTAGCAGTTACGCCAGATGTATGAATGTTTTCACTCAGTCTCTGGGTTTGAGTTGAATTCATTTACTTTTTCAGCTTTTCCGGTTACGCATGAACCATGATTACGGTCGCTTACGTTTTTTTAGAGACAAATAACGCATCTTATTTCAAGGAAATCTCAATATAAAGTATATTTCCAAAAGGAATCAGTTTCTAAATTTATATATTTATTTACTTAACTACGAGTTTTTCGAACTTCTGGCAATAAAGACAGATCTTTGGTTGCATTTTAAAAGGTTAGTAATTTGCGCTACGTTATAAATTTATGTTTACATAAATAAAGAATTCTTTACAGACGAATGGAAAAACTGGTAGAAGCCGATCTCGGGGAAGATCAGTTTGGATTCCGTAGACTTAGGGAAAGCTTTTGACAATGTTGACTGAAATACTCTCTTTAAAATTCTGAAGGTGTCAGGGGTCAAATACAGGGAGCGAAAGGCTCTGAGCACTGTGGGACTTAACATCTGAGGTCATCAGTCCCCTAGAACTTAGAGCTACTTAAACCTAACTAACCTAAAGACATCACAAACATCCATGCCCGAGGCAGGATTCGAACCTGCGACCGTAGCGGTCGCGCGGTTCCAGACTGAAGCACCTAGAACCGCTCAGCCACTCAGGCCGGCAGGCTATTTCAATTAGTACAGAAACCAGATGGCAGTTATAAGAGTCGAGGGGCATGAAAGGGAAGCAGTGGTTGGGAAGGGAGTGAGACAGGGTTGTAGCCTATCCCCGATGTTATTCGATCTGTATACTGAGCAAGCAGTAAAGGAAACAAAAGCAAAATTCGGAGTGGGAATTAAAATCTGTGGAGAAGAAATAAAAACTTTGAGGTTCACCGATGCCATTGTAATTCTGTCACAAACAGCAAATAACCTGGAAAGACAACTGAACGGAATGTACAGTGTCTTGGAAGGAGGATATAAGATATCAACAAAAGCAAAACGAGTCGAATTAAATCGGGTGATGCTGCGGGAATTAGATTAGTAAATGAGACGCTTAAAGTAGTAAATGAGTTTTGCTATTTGGGGAGCAAAATGAGAAATTTGTTAACATCGAGTATAGATTTAAGTGTGAGGAAGTCGTTTCTGAAAGTAATCGTATGGAGTGTAGCCATGTATGGAAGTGAAACGAGGACGATAAATAGTTTAGACAAGAAGAGAATAGAAGCTTTCGTAATGTGGTGCTACAGAAGAATGCTGAAGATTAGATGTGTACATCACATAACTAATGAGGAGGTACTGAATAGAATTGGGGAGAAGAGAAATTTGTGGAACAACTTGACTAGGAGAAGGGATCGGTTGGTAGGGCATTATCTGAGGCATCAAGGGATCACCAATTTAGTATTGCAGGACAGGGTGGAGGGTAAAAATCGTAGAGAAAGACCAAGAGATGAATACACCAAACAGATTCAGAAGCATGTAGGTTGCAGTAGATACTGGGAGATGAAGCTTGCACAGGATAGAGTAGCATGGAGAACTGCATCAAACCAGTCTCTGGACTGAAGACGACAACAACAACAACAACAAATGAAGAATTACCTTCTTATTTGTATTCTCTCTCTTCCCGCTTGTTTCCACCCATTACTGATAAATTTATATCAATAATCGCTAAAGTGACTTTAACAGAAAACATGTACGATACAATTTTTTAAATGTTGGGTGACTTGCTTACTTCCTTCTTAAGCATATACAGCACTTACGAAAGTATCTTTTTGCGAGAAATATTTGTCATAATTCGTTAATTTTCTTTGAATTTCATTAATTAACATAGTTTCATAACATGAATCATCCTTGCACTGAATTTATAATGAGGATAACTTTTTATCCAGCAACATGATTTCTTCCACTTCCGCGTCACTGAGCGTTTCGGAATTTTGATCCGCACACAACGTTCACTATTAAGGACACGCTTTCTCCCTATAAACATGGACGAAACACTGAACTAAAACTACTTATTTTCATCGATGAAAAGCAGATATCGGAACGACAATAAAAGTGACGACAGGAGACAAAGGCAATTTAACAATGGCAAAACGATCAAATGTTTCCGCTCAGAACTGAGTGCGTCGGATTGCGTCAGCTGTTTACATTCGACTGCTCCCACAGACTGCTTTCACTCGCAAGAAACGAATCAATAATAATTCTCCAGCTACGTAAAACTATAAACGATTGAATCGAATGTTTTCATCTGGTGGCTTCCGTAGATCGGTTTCACTTACAACAATGAATGAACAATTCGACCGATACGTAAAACAACTGAATGAGTCGACTGTGTTCCCAACAACGGACTGAATCGATTGTTTACATTCGATTCTACCCGTCACTAGTACGCCATCCAACACGAATGTGGTTTTTAGGGGGTTTCCCACGCTCGTTTAGGCAAATGCTGGGCTGGTCCCCTGATTTCGCCTCGGAGAATATGATATACAGACAGCTAAAAATCCGATAACACCCAGAACAAAAATTCCACGATTTACAGACAGAGCACTCGACTTCCCCCCGTCAGGTTACCTTGACGATAGGAAGGGCAGACGGCCACACAGTTAAATAATAAAATAAGAGCTGCCAAATCCTGAGAAAGTGGACCCCGTACTAGGCAGTTTAATGTTAGACAAAACAATATTCAAAGTAATCTTTTAATATCTGAAAATACATTTCAAATTATTCTTGGCTGATATACGTATTTTAAAACCATTAGACTGAAGAGCGGAATGCTTGTATGGCTGATATTCCACCTACAGTCCAGTGGAGCTAAGGGGATGAAACAACAACAAATTAAAAAAAACAAGATTTGTGAGAATGTTTATACTACATCGCTGAATTCTTTTTGGGGATGGTGATAGCATACTTGTTGATAACTATTCATTCACGTAGACGCTCAGTAATAAGTGAACAAAAATTTTACTCAGGGATGTTCAACAACCTCACTGGCCTGCCATTCCATCAGCAACCCCCAACACTGAATATTCTTTCAGTCTTTTAAAATGAATAAATTTTTTTTTAATTTTGTTTGTTTTTGGATTTAGGCTACGTGGTTTTTCATTTCCCGAAGATGCATCCGTTGTATACACATCGTCATACGCACATGTATGATTCCTCTTGGTCTTTCAGCACATAGTGTGGATGTGAACACAGTTGCGACACACTGAAAACCCACACCTATATCTCAGGCGGGACTCGTGTACGAGACCTTAAATTTTCGACGTAGCAATAACAGTCCGAGTAAAAGGCTGTTGGCAAGAAGACCTTTGAACATAAGATGATGACAGGATATTGTTACTCACGTGACGGGTTTACTTCAGTAGCATCCTGTGCTTCGCTGCCTTGTAAGACTCTCACACATGTATTAACACAATTAATGTACTCTTGAATCCAGGTCTTGAAGAAACAGATAAGACTTACATGTAATCGCTTTACTTATCGTGAATGTGCGCGTGCAGTGGGTGTCGCGCAGAGCCAGAAAGCACCAGTGCCAAAAGATAAGCTGCAACTGTGACTAATGCAGTAAGTGTCTGTCTTTCAGTTAAGTTTACTCAAGCGCTCTTGTCAAACAGAGCAGAAAGAAACAGCAAAAAGGAAACTGAAGAACGCCATGGTTTTATGAGAGACGCTTTTCATGGCAAGAATTGCTCCAAGTGAAATCTTCCTGACTTTTTTAAAACGATCTTCCAAAATATGTCTCACAACCGCATTCCTAAATTTGGCGGTTAATACTCTCACCGACTAAACGTTATAGCCTGCCTCAAAGACTCATTTTGCCGGCAGCTCTCTCTCCTTCTGCACGAAACTGTCGACAAAAATCTCAAATCTCAATGGTGGACTATCACAGCTCACTGACAGCCCCAGCTAGAGGGGGGTCGGGCAGGTTAGGCAAGGGGGGGGGGGGGTAGGGGGTAGGGGTGAGGGTGGTCCATGGGAGGGGGGGGGGGGCTGGCAAATCCGCTGGGCCCAAGACTCATGGTCATGGGGGGCCCCAAGTATCTCAAGGATGCAGATCCCCACATGCTCAGCTGGAAAATATTAGACTGCTATTGTTAAGTAAATTTTATATCATACAATAAATAAAAGAACATTAATCCAAGCACCAGCATAGCCAATCTAGCTCTTGCTTTCTATTTCCGTTCACTTACATTATTCTTACCTGCCAATAGCGTACAATTCTACACTACTGGCCATTAAAATTGCTACACCAAGAAGAAATGCAGATGATAAACGGGTATTCATTGGACAAATATATTATACTAGAACTGACATGTGATTACATTTTCCTCTGTTTGGGTGCATAGATCCTGAGAAATCAGTACCCAGAACAACCACCTCTGGCCGTAATAACGGCCTTGATACGCCTGGGCATTGACTAAAACAGAGCTTGGATGGCGTGTACAGGTACAGCTGCCCATGCAGCTTCATCACGATACCACAGTTGATCAAGAGTACTGACTGGCGTTTTGTGACGAGCCAGTTGCTCGGCCACCATTGACCCGACGTTTTCAGTTGGTGAGAGATCTGGAGAATGTGCTGGCCAGGGCAGCAGTCGAACATTTTCTGTATCCAAAAGGGCTCGTACAGGACCTGCAACATGCGGTCGCGCGTTATCCTGCTGAAATGTAGGGTTTCACAGGGATCGAATGAAGGGTACAGCCACGGGTCGTAACACATCTGAAATGTAACCTCCACTGTTCAAAGTGCCGTCAAAGCGAACAAGAGGTGACCGAGACGTGTAACCAATGGCACCCCATACCATCACGCCGGGTGATACGCCAGTATGGCAATGACGAATACACGCTTCCAATGTGCGTTCACCGCGATGTCGCCAAACACGGATGCGACCATCATGATGCTGTAAACAGAACCTGGATTCATCCGAAAAAATGACGTTTTGCCATTCGTGCTCCCAGGTTGGTCGTTGAGTACACCATCGCAGGTGCTTCTGTCTGTGATGCAGCGTCAAGGGTAACCGCAGCCATGGTCTCCGAGCTGATAGTCCATGCTGCTGCAAACGTCGTCGATCAGTTGGTGCAGATGGTTGTTGTCTTGCAAAGGTCCCCCATCTGTTGACTCAGGGATCGAGACGTGGCTGCACGATCCGTTACAGCCATGCGGATAAGATGCCTGTCATCTCGACTGCTAGTGATACGAGGCCGTTGGAATCCAGCACGGGGTTCCATATTACCCTCCTGAACCCACCGATTCCATATTCTGCTAACAGTCATTGGATCTCGACCAACGAGAGCAGCAATGTCGCGACACGATAAACCGCAATCGCGATAGGTTACAATCCGTCTTTTATCAAAGTCGGAAACGTGATGATACGCATTTCTCCTCCTTACACGAGGCATCACAACAACGTTTCACCAGGTAACGTCAGTCAACTGCTGTTTGTGTATGAGCAATCGGTTGGAAACTTTCCTCATGTCAGCAGGTTTAGGTGTCGCCACCGGCGCCAACCTTGTGTGAATGCTCTGAAAAGCTAATCATTTGCATATCACAGCATCTTCTTTCCGTCGGTTAAATTTCGCGTCTGTAGCACGTCATCTTCGTGGTGTAGCAATTTTAATGGCCAGTAGTGTATTTCATGTTTAATCCTGAATGCATTATATTTTCTTTAGAAATCGTGTGTTAAAGCACTTTGTGATGGAGTCAGAAATGCGCTTAATTTTAATACGAGGGTCGGTCAAAAAGTAATGCCTCCCATTTTTTTTCTACTTAAAGAAATTAAGTTAAGTGAAAAATTTGAATTTGGCGCCATTCCTCAAACCTTCTGCAATCCACTGCAGTAGTAACTTTCTGTGTCAACAGGTGGCAGCACAGCAGAAGTTTGTAAGATGGCCGACATCGATGTTCGTTTGAGACAGCGTTGTGTGATTGAATTCTTGAATGCAGAAGGTGAAACGCCCATACGCATTCATGAAAGACTGAAGAAGGTGTATGGTGTTGTGACAGTGGATGTCAGCACTGTTAGACGATGGGTTCGTCGTTGTAAGGAAGCTGAAGGGCAAACACCGTTGACTGACGAAAAGCGGAGCGGCAGGCCGGTGAGTGCAGTGACTCCACACAACATTCAGCAAGTTGATGACATCATTCGTGGTGACCGTCGGGTGACTGCAGATGAAGTGTGTCGCATTATTTCTCTTAGTAAAGGCAGTGTGATCACGATTATTAAACAATTGGGGTACTCAAAAGTTTGTGCACGGTGGGTTCCAAGAATGTTAACCGATCAGAATAAAGAGGCAAGGAAAACAATAGCCTCCCAACACTTGCAGCGCTTCCGTTTGGAGGGAGATGAGTTTCTGAAAAAAATTGTGACTGGGGACGAAACATGGGTGCATTTTTTTGAACCCGAATCAAAGAGGCAGTCAATGGAGTGGCGTCACACAAGCTCGCCGAGGAAGAAAAAATTCAAAACTGTGCGATCGGCAGGGAAAGTTATGGCAACAGTTTTCTGGGATACAGAGGGTGTGATTCTGGTTGATTTTTTGGAGCAGGGATGCACAATAAATTCTGTTCAATACGTCACAACCCTCAAAAAACTTAAAGCACGTCTTCAGCGAGTTCGCCCAACAAAATCAATGGCAGATGTTCTTCTTTTGCATGACAATGCAAGACCACACACCAGTCGTCACACCTCTGACGAGATTGTCAAAATTGGATGGGAAGTTTTGCCTCATCCCCCATACAGCCCTGACATGGCACCATCAGACTTCCATCTGTTCGGGCCACTAAAAGAAGCTCATCGTGGGATTCATTTTGAAGATGAGGAGGCCGTCAAAACATCCGTGCGTCAATGGCTTAGGAAGCAGAGCTGTGATTTTTACCGTGCTGGGATACAAGCCCTTGTTCAAAGATGGACCAAAACTGTAGAGATGGGCGGAGATTACATTGAAAAATGACAAAATGATCCTCAATGTTGTGGTTTTCAACCTATGTAATTGCATTTAAATTTCCTGACAATTAAACGTAGAAAAAAAAATAGGAGGCATTACTTTTTGACTGACCCTCGTAAGTGTTGGAAATCCTACCAAATCATTTCCCCAACAACTCAACAACTGTACGTGCCAAATGCTGTGAAACATCGTTATAATTTGGTAGGATTGCCAACAACATTTATAGATGAGACACTTCTAATTGCATCATAAAATACTTTGCATTCAAGAGTAAACGCAAAATAAAATACATCTATTTGTATATGTTGTCTTAATAGAATGGTGAAAGTGAAGAAATGAAATGAAATAAAAGATGTACACTGGCCGTACTGATGCTTGGAAGTAAAGAGATAATGTTCTTATTTTGTTCGCCCATAGAACAGCCAACTTACACAGGATCTCTAAAAATGGCTCTGAGCACTATGGGACTCAACTGCTGTGGTTATCAGTCCCCTAGAACTTAGAACTACTCGTACTTAAACCTAACTAACCTAAGGACATCACACACATCCATGCCCGAGGCAGGATTCGAACCTGCGACCGTAGCAGTTCCACGGTTCCGGACTGCGCGGCTAGAACCGCGAGACCACCGCGGCCGGCACACACACACAGGATCTCTCTTTTTACTTGATGCGACATTATTTCTTGGTCAAAGAGGCTTGGGCTTCAGAGGGCCATCTCAGAAAAATCAAGATCCAAATAATGGAAATTTCCTCGGAATATTAGAGCTCTTGAGTCACTGTGATGCAGTACTTGCAAAAGACAACAGAAAGGTCAGAGACAATAGGCTGGAAAACGTTTACAGGTGCACTATCTGTCAAGTGATACTCGAAACGAATTTATTTCTTATTAATAACACCGTGTCACGAGTGTCATTTTGGAACAGAGCGAAAATGAGAAATATTTCTATTATTGCTGCTGCAACTCCTGATCTAAATCATGTTGAACAAACACGATCATCCAGAGTTATATTTAATAATGAAACCAATAAATATGAAATAAATGTAAGGTTTTTGGAATTCCTAGATTATAATTAGAAAAGAGGAGTTGGTTTTACACATCAATACTTGTGAAATACTCATTTCCTATCACTGAATACTGTGGACAAGGTTATGACAACAGATACAATATGAAAGGATCTTATGAAGCAGCTCAGACACATTTTCTTCAGTGGAATCCTCTTGCAAAATTTCTCTGTCTGCTTGTCATAGCACGTGGAGTACACGGAGCTGAGAGTTGTCATGAAGCATGTACTATTTTCGGAGTGACGCAACTTATTTATAACCTGTTCAGCTGCAGTCCGCCACGATGGGAGATTCTGGAACAGTGTGTTGGAAGTTCTTTATGTTTGACGTGTGATACGTGTTGGATTGCTTGGATTCATGCTATAAGCCGAATAGCTGCTGATTTGGATAAGATTGTCATTGTTGTCGAAATTCTCAGTAAGTTAAATTTTTCAGCTGAAACACGTTCTGTGGCATGGAATGGTTACTTGAGATCTTTCCAGTGTTTAGTCATGCCAGCAATTTGGTTGAAGTTGTTTGTGCCAACTGATTACAAAAGCAAATTACTGCAAGCTGGAAATACTACCACTGATGACATTTTGAGAAAGGCAATTGCGGTTAATCTCATGTACCGAAAACTAACAATACAATATCTAGCAATATATGGACAGGGGCATGAATAAACAAGTTAAAGTGGAACACATTTTGGAGGCGAACAGAACAGGTGGTTAATGACAGGAAAACCCCATTTAACAAGAGAACAGCGAACTTCAGCGCAGTAAGGGATAAAGCCAGAGCAATACATTATGCCTTTTAACGTAAATACGGCCGGGATCGAGGGTAAGTGGCTGCATGGCATTAACAGGGCAAGGCTGGGACCCAGAAAGAATAATAAAACTCACCTCTAGTGAGACGGTGATTTGCTGAAGCCATACTGGGTGATGCAGATGCGACATGGTGGGAAGATCCCCATTACATAAAAGCATTTTGAGAACTAAAATGGCTAGGTCTCTCTCTCGTCTCGCAGCAGACCACAGAAATGTGCGGAAAATAGCGAGGGCATTGAGAGCTTTGCTTTCTGTGAAGTGAGGACGATATGCTTCACCTGTCATGGCGACAGATAACAAAGAGGTAGTTAATTATTCCTGTGGAAATTTTTGCGGGAAAAGAAATTGTGCACGTTGCTACAACCCTTAGCGAGTACGCAATAGCCATTATTCCGCCTAAGGAAAGATAAACGTTCTACAGAACGGAGGAAAGTTGAGACTGAATGAATTCAGTCAAGGCCAGATTAGGTAATTAGTATTTCAGATCCAGCACGAAGACAACACTTGTGCAGATGCTGCTTGGTAAAGTATCATCACACATTAGGCCATAGTAAATGTTGAGTCTCGATTTTGCTCACTCCAACTTGCTTACACTAAGACCATTGAACATCAAAAGCTAGGATACTAACCTACCCTCACATTGAATGCATGAGAGTACTTTCATTGGTACAAAAAGCAAATTTATTCTCCACCAAGTCAGTACATTGACCAGCTAAGACAACGTAGATGCAAATGAGTTGTTGAAGATTTTTAATCGTTATTTCCTGTGATAAAAAATGTTTATGTGTAGAGATAACGATTTTAATAATCGTCAATTCAATATGTCCAAGAGTTAAATATTTTGTTATTGAGTGTCAAAAGTAATTACACATGATTGTTGTGTATCACTTGACACTTGAAAGCACAGTTGATAAATTGTATGTAGAATAAAAAAAGGAATAGCTGTGTTGTCTTTCTAGACTAGACCAAAACTTTCACTTGTATTAATTCATACATTCTAGTTAAGTGTCAGCAGCATTTCTAATGATTCTTGTTATCATCTGCATCTGATATTAGCTGCCTTACAGGGCCAGGTTCATATTTATTTAGAATATGTTTGACACGCTGGGCTTGAGAAGACAGTTCAGATGTTTCGTCCATTTGCGCGTTAAGTGGTAAGCTAAGTTTGCACACATTAGTACACTCACTGTGCAGATAGAGAAGGGTGGACAGTGACAAAATGACTTAAAATATCTTCGCCAAAATTGGGCAGCCTTCTCTCTGAATCTAAAAATGTTGCCAGCACAATTAATATGGATCCTGAATGTCTGGAGGTGCGCACTATGAAGAGGAAACCATACCTGATGATACCAGGAATTAAGTAAACGATGTGAATTCAGAAGATCTGTCAAGTGTTTAAGTCATTATTGACAATATAATCGGCCGGCTGGTATGGCCAAACGGTTCTAAGAGCTACAGTCTGGAACCGCGCGACTGCTACGGTCGCAGGTTCGAATACTGCCTCGGGCGTAGATGTGTGTGACATCCTTAGGTTGGTTAGGTTTAAGTTGTTCTAAGTTCTAGGGGACTGATGACCTCAGATGTTAAGTCCCATAGTGCTCAGAGCCGTTTGAACCATTTTTTTGACAATTTAGTGTAACTTGAAAACCTGACAGATAAAGGGTGGATTTTAGATGAAACATTTGAGTTTTTATGGAAGTCTCAGAGATGACTGATGATCAGGTAGCTGAGGCATGCAAGTTAATTATCAATGAATATCGTAATGGCCGGCCGCGGTGGTCTCGCGGTTAAGGCGCTCAGTCCGGAACCGCGCGACCGCTACGGTCGCAGGTTCGAATCCTGCCTTGGGCATGGATGTATGTGATGTCCTTAGGTTAGTTAGGTTTAAGTAGTTCTAAGTTCTAGGGGCCTGATGACCACAGATGTTAAGTCCCATTGTGCTCAGAGCCATTTGAACCATTTGAATATCGTAATGTCACAACAGATTTAAAAGAAAAGAATTAAATATCTATGAACAATCCATATTTCGGCCGTTGAATACATTATGTTGGACTCACTAGACTTTTTGAGTAAGATACACGAGCTTAAAAGTTCAATTTTGTTTCAGAATGCATATGTAGCTATGCGTATGTTTTACACATTTCCAGTGAATGTTGCTGAAGCAGAAAGATAGTTCAACACTCTGGATCATATTAAAAACGGTCTCACATCAACTATGCACCAACTACGTTTCACAGATTTGGGGACCTTGGCAGTTGAATATAATTTGGCAAGGCAAGTACACTCCGATGATCTGATTCAAATATTTTCTGAACGAAAGGATCGCAAAGCGCCACTGACAGTGTTATGGGCAAGTAGGTTATGCGTAGTATGCTACTCGTTGCACGGCTCCTTGCGGTTTACAACCGAACACGCCGATGTCTGTTTACTGGAACGTGTGGGCACGTCCTGGTATGAGCAGGGACAGAACACCATATCACAACGTTACTGCCACCAGACATTTCATCAACGTGCAGATCAGTGTAACTGCTTGATTTTGGGGAGGGGACCAAACAGCTAGGTCATCGGTGCCATCGAATTACAGAAGGATGGGGAAGAAGTCGGCCGTGCACTGTCAAAGAAACCATTCCAGCATTTGCCTGAAGCGATTTAGCGAAATCACGGAAAACCTAAATCAGGATGGCCGGACGCGGGATTGAACTGTCGTCCTTCCGAATGCGAGTCCAGTGTGCTAAACACTGCGCCACCCCCTTTTGCTTTAAAATGAAGTGTAAGTAAACTGAAACAATGTAAAAAATAAAATTAAATGGAACGTACACATATTTTATAATCATTATTGAATAGTATATTTGAACTTTCTCTCTTACCGCGTAGGTCTCTGTTGAGCTATCATGCAGTTCCCAACTGAGGTAGTCTTAGGTTCCTGGTAACTTTCTTCATCACTGCTTTTCAAAGACTTATTTGCTCTAGGCGCTTCAGTCTGGCACTGCGCGACCGCTACGGTCGGAGGTTCGAATCCTGCCTCGGGCATGGATGTGTGTGATGTCCTTAGGTTAGTTAGGTTTAAGTAGTTCTAAGTTTTATGGGACTGATGACCTCAGATGTTAAGTCCCATAGTGCTCAGAGCCATTTGAACCATTTGAACTTATTTGTTACTGTTCTTTCAGTCTTCTACTCGACGAAAGCGACATGGCACTGCTATTTTTTCTCGATATATTTAGCTTTTGCACACTCATTCATCATTCATCCGTTTAACGCGTTAGTTCAAAGTTGCTGTGAAAATTTTAAGATGTGCTTTAAGGCTATTTTTGTTTTACTCCAATCCAAACGATTTTGACTGTAACAGAACATAAGACAAGGTGGATCGTAATAACTATTTCTAGTTTGCTGAAATAACAGAAGGCATGAAATTAAACATTTTCCATAATTAAGCAATGTCCAGTAATGCGTCGTTTTGAAGTTGTGCTGGTATGAAGAAAATTGTATTGTAATAAAACTGCTAGATGGACTCGGTTGTAAAACGAGTTTGAAATTTAGAGCGCGATATTAGCAATGGCACGTCACGCAAGTGTGCTACAAACCGCATTCTTTTTACGAAATAACTATAATTGAATGTAATGAAAATTGTAAATATATTTATAAATGTTATTTTAAATTGTATGTATTGCAGTCTATTCTAATTACGATTGAAATTGTATGTGCAAATAAGAATTGCTGAAAATCTGGGAAAAAATTTATGTACTGGAAGAAGAAAATTTAACATTCAGTGTCAGTTCCGCATTTAGGAATTCTGCGTTTGCGTACTTTTATATAAAAACAATGTTACTTATTTTAGTATCCGAAATTAAGTACCCAAATTTCACAGACGATATTCTGTGGCTTATAATAAAAAACTAACTTCAGTAGTTAATTGATTCCATGGTAGGAATACGAAACAAAAGCGTCTAATATGTTAGTGATGAGACTTGGCTTTTGTACAGTAAACGAAGCATTCGCAGAGACGTACTGATAAGTTCGGTCTCTGAAACTTACATACGGCCGGGAGAGCGGTGTACTGACCAGATGCCCCTCCATATCCGTGTCCAGTGACGCCTAAGGGCTGAGGATGACACGGTGGCCGGTCAGTACCGTTGGACCTTCACGGCCTCTTCGGGAGTAGTTTAGTTTAGAGTTACTGATAAGTAATGTTTATGCTCATTTCCTCTACGACATCGAAAATTAGGAACGGTTACTCTGATACAGAAGATATAAAACTTGCTGTTCTGCGTCAGAACACTTCGCGCGATGGCATGTTACAGTCTGCATAATTTTCTCGAATGTTCACAGTCTCTGTAATTCAGGATGACAGCATCGGCTGTACTTGGTGGTGTGACTAGTGGCTCGAGGATACACGTGTGTATACTGTCTCGCACTCTTGTTCAACCAACCGCGCAATGAACAACTTTTAATTCGCTTGAATTCCTCCGGTAATGCCTCGCGCAATGTATAGCACCGTAGTATAATTCGCATAAGTGAACACATGATTAGTGCTTAATAAGAAATTACACTTATTTTGTATTTCATCCCAATGAGTATTTTTTGTGTATCTCCCCGAATTGTGTTACGTTTAAATCATGTCAAATCTTAAAATATGAATGGAATCGAACTGCTATATTTGGAGATTGGTCCTGCCCCGGGCGCAGTCCTAGCTCTGAGCGAGCGCCCTTGCGTGCAGAGAACTCGTATGCCGCACACAGTGAACGAAGAGCGCTCTTCACTAACTAGCTGGAGGTTGTGTGTCCTCGGCTGCCTACGACTTGTGAACAGTATTACTCGCCTTGTTATAGCGTTGGAATCCCGATACAACATTAGTTTTTGGACACCACTAAAGTTTTGCGAGAGTTGAAAATCACAGAAAAACAAATTTTATTACGAAACGAAGATCGTAGGTCACAACGAAACTGAAGGTCCAAAACCGAAACATTTATTCCAGTAACATTGTCAGTTTCTCCATACTCATGCAAAACAAAATTTATTTTGATCAAATAGACTCCGTAAATAAAAGGAAGAAATAGTTTGTGCTGCTTCGCTAAAGCGGCACGGACCTGGTATCTTTCAGCACTCCCGCTCACGTTTGACGTTGCAGGTAGAGTTATCGTGGAAACATGTTGATTTCTTTGAGTTAATTTCGTCGCTACGGTAAACAAGCTCAGATAGGACCAATTCCAGGTAAGCAGTCTGAGCGTCCTTGAAGCATCTTGCACCCAGTTTCGTATTTACAAAAAACTGACCATAATTTCACTTGATAAAACCTTTGCAACGTGTTAATGTGTCACGAGATTATAAGCTTGCTTAAAACGAAAACACACTCACAACGGATAAGAGGAATTGCAGCTTTATCTTCCGCAAGCTTCGCACAGAGCTACCAACCGACTCACGAAACTACTTCACTTCTGTCGTGTGGGCAATTGCACATTCTCATCACAGTTAATTTTACAGACCATTCTCGGCTTGTTTCCTTGACGCCTAATCGCACAACGATCATGCACGTGTCTAAATGAATATATGAGTAGCTTATTATCAAAGGACATCTGTCTGAAAAAAAAGAGATAAACGTCGTATTTAATTACGAAATGTGCATTTAACATAGTTCCATGCTGCTTTCAGCATAATTAAGTTTATTAATGCAGGAATGGTTTTTCAAAGTACGCAATATCAGTTTAATTTTGGTCTTATGTCAAAGCGGTAGGTGGATCAAAACAAAATGTCAAAACACTATGACCAAAATGGTAGTGAAACAGAGGATGACAGACTAAAGGCCGAAATACTAAATGTCTTTTTCCAAAGCTGTTTCACAGAGGAAGACTGCACTGTAGTTCCTTCTCTAGATTGTCGCACAGATGACAAAATGGTAGATATCGAAATAGATGACAGAGGGATGGAAAAACAATTAAAAGCGCTCAAAAGAGGAAAGGCCGCTGGACCTGATGGGATACCAACTCGATTTTACACAGAGTACGCGAAGGGACTTGCCCCGCTTCTTGCAGCGGTGTACCGTAGGTCTCTAGAAGAGCGTAACGTTCCAAAGGATTGGAAAAGGGCACAGGTCATTCCCGTTTTCAAGAAGGGACGTCGAACAGATGTGCAGAACTAAAGACCTATATCTCTAACGTCGATCAGTTGTAGAATTTTGGAACACGTATTATGTTCGAGTATAATGACTGATGGCTGGGTGTTGTACTTAGGTTAGTTAGGTTTAAGTAGTTCTAAGTTCTAGGGGACTGATGACCATAGCTGTTAAGTCCCATAGTGCTCAGAGCCATTTATTTGCATTTTTTAGTATAATGACTTTTCTGGGGACTACTCTGTAGGAATCAGCATGGGTTTCGAAAAAGACGATCAACTCAGCTCGCGCTATTCGTCCACGAGACTCAGAGGGCCATAGACATGGGTTCCCAGGTCCACAACAGTGGACGGTACCAATATGTTCCAAAAGCCGCAGGCGAAAACGCGATTTTTCAAGGGCCAAATCTCGGGTTTTATTGATCACAGAGATAAAAGATTAAATTTTTCCGATTGCCCTTGGCCTAGCGATCATTTGTTATATATATGAAGAACAGGCATACCTTAACCATACTACAATACAGAGTCAAATTTTAAGCATTACACACTTCCTCAGTGCTATGGCAAACTAAGCAGATCGGATGGTTCTTTTGCGTTAATTGTGGCCTACGGTGACCTTAGGCGGCTCATCAAAGCACCATTTATTCATGAACGGTTCCTGAGTAAACGCCAGAAAACATGATTTTCAGGTACCAAACATACCAATTGTGGGGGTGGCTACTTCTACAATTTCTGTTCACCGCAAATAGTCGAAATTTTTACCATACATTCTTAAGACGATGTTCTCCGAGAACCTTGAAACGTCATTCATTGTGCGTTAACGAGATACAGAGGTTCAAAATTACCGTACTTATGCACGCAAAATATGCACGTAAGACCCAGTCTGAGGCTTAAATGTAGTTTTAATTTATTTAGTGTGCACATGGTAAGGGTGTCTAGGATTATTGCAAGCGTTCTGAGGTCTTCAAACTATGTTTTTAGTCAACATTTTTTACAAACAAAATTTTATGACGAACAGTTTCTGTATAACGGGCACTTCACACACACACACACACACATATATATATATATATATATATATATATATATATATATATATATATATATATATATATATATACGAGGGCTGTTCAGAAAGTAACCTCCAGTTGATTTAAAAAAATACACCAAGTTAAATAAAAATATTTTAATATATACATCTTACAACTACATCTTTGCACTATTTTTCTACATAGTCTCCATAGCGATTGAGGCACTTATCGTATCTCTTCACAAGCTTTGAAATTCCTTCTGCATAAAAATCACCCGCTTGTGCCTGGAGCCAGCCTGTGACCGCATCGTGCACAGAACTTACGGTAACCCAATCTTGCTGTCACTATCTCGTACAAGAGAGTCTTAGAAATCTGTGGAAAACCAGTAGACAACTCCGACATTGAGAAACGTCGATTTTCACGAACTTTTGCATCAACGAGTTCGTCAGTCTACCACTCCTCTCTTCATCATGAACGTTTTCTCGTCCACTTTTAAATAAACGTACCCATTCACGGACAACTCCTTCACTCATAACTCTTGGTCCGTACACGATGAATAGCTGCTGCAGAATATCCTTTGGCTGTAAAAAACCTTATGACATCACGCACTTCACATTTGGCGGGGTTTTCTATTGCAGCACACATTTCAAACTGCCACAAAAACTAAACTAGCGCAGGTACGACGTTCACTCGATCACGGCTTGATGCCGACTGACCTGTTGAGTGCGTGAACGCACAGATGGCGTCGCTACTCCCCCGACAACCCGCACTGTGACCAGTCGGAGGTTACTTTCTGAACCGCCCTCGTATATATATATATAAGCCAAAAACTGCTACTGCTGTGAGAAAGAAATGGGCTAACAAGACTCAACACGCCTGAAAAACGTTAAAATGATAGCGAAATGTTGTGTAACACTGGGAAGACTGCAGATTCAGTCAAATATTTGTTATGTCATTTTTACTCTTTTTATGATACAAATTAGAAGCGGGGCATTTTTGATTTGCGATCGATGGGCAAACTATCCAGACGAAATGAAAAAGCAATATATATATATATATATATATATATATATATATATATATATATATATATATATATATATATGAAGAACAGGCATACCTTAACCATACTTTACTAACCTATAGAATTCATTTTATATAAGCAGCACAACATCCTGTAGCAGGAGAAAGATGGGAGCAACTGGAGCAACGCTCCTGCCCTAGCACAAAAAAGCAGAATATGCTCCTCTTTACAACGAAACAGAAAAGCAGGGGGCCAGTTGTTTCAACCATCATTCCGCCTTCCTCGCCAAAACTTTTGACATGCAAACGTATGAACGCTTTCTGCGCTGAGAGATAGTAGCAGAGAGACTGTGACTGTGGAAGAGAGAGGACAGAGACAGTCGGAGAGAAAGAGACAGTGATGTTGGGAGAGAAAAAGTGGCAGAGAAAGAGAACGAGCGATGGATGAAGACAATAGCAGTGGAAGCCAAAGAGAGAGTGAGAAATAGGTGTACACACGTAACTAATGTAGCACAGGTTCGTTAAAAATACTCTGTCTCCCAACGTTCGGATGGCATTCGAATATGCAGGAAAGCCTAAACTTGATAGTTACAAGATGCGCCTGCTACCCATTGGAATTTTTTATGTTTCTTCTTGCAACTACCCAATTTAGACCGTTTTGGCAATTCGAACGACATCCGAAAGTTAGGAGACAATGTATTTTTAACAAATCAATGTTAAGGGGAGTCAGAACGGAAATTTTTCTTCATATTTTTTTATTTTTATATCATAAAATTTGCAATTTTCTGAATAAAATGGTATATATCCCACTTATAAACTGGCTTTGGAAGTATTTTATTTTTATTTACTTTTTTAATATCGTCTTCATAGGTTGAAAGTGTTACAATTTTTACATGCATTACTTCAAGATCTAATAAAATCGGTAACTTTTTATATAGTAGGATGTGGATTGCAGTGTTAGAAAGGTGAAACTACTTCGTTTGTAGTTTGTACTGGCAGCACTGTTGAAAACAGTACCGCATCGTTTCCTAGTATAAATATGCGTTATATCTGGAAGTGCTAACGTTGTTTCGAGGAAAAGTAACGAATAAACAGGTACATCTCTCGAAAAGTAAAGTATGACGCCAAAACGAAGCGTTTTTAAGAAACGGGGGTTTCGTGGTAATAGGTTTTCGCATAAAGGCAAACGTTGTGTTCAACATATGACGTGGGAAGTTCCAGACAAAAACACAGCCCAACTCGTCGGTATACAGAAACGCCCATTAGTGCTTTGAAGATTAAAATAAAAGTTGTGAAACGCAGTTTTCTGAAAAAGACGGTGATGTAAAAGGTAGATTAGGCTATACTCTGATAAATTTAAATATCCTAACAAAAGTATTAGGTGAATATATAGGTTGTGAAGTATGTGGAGGCCAGTTAGTTTACATGAAGACAGTGAGGTATCGAATGAACTCGCCAAGAAAACTATCATATATTCTGCTAATTTCAAATATAGTCATTCATTCTGGAATTCTAATAAGTGTAAAGATAATTTTTTAAGTATATGTTAAGTGGTTTTGTGGATGGAGAGCTATTGGCGAAAGACACTGTAGCTGTGGTGAATATGCCACGCCCACCTTGTTAAATGGACACGTACACAGGATTTACTGGAGCTCCGACGGAATATGTTGCATGTGAGTTAATGAAGGGTGCTGCAAACGAAGCTGTTGACATAAATGATGGTTTGACTGAGATACCAGCAGCTTTTGATGGCACTTGGCCGAAGCGCTGCTACAGTTACAATAATTCTGTTGTTACGGCGACCCTTGTGGTTACTGGAAAGGTAATAGATTACCAGATTGTAACGAAACGTTGTTATAAATATAAATCGGGGAATGAAGGAGAACATAGATGTGACAGAAACGATGAAATAACAAGTGGTGATATGGAAGCCTCTGTAGCTACTGAAATTTTTAGTCGATCCGTGAATCAAAGGAGTGTCTGGTACACTAAGTTCTTAGGTGATGTGGACTGAAAAGCGTGTATCAGTGTAAGAAGAGGATGGGCACCAGGTTGACTGAAGTTGAAACAAATTTTGGGTGACAAGATACTTTGCGATGGTAAAACCGTAAGAGGCAGGCTGACAGAAAATTCTGGATGAACTAGAGCAATATTGTGGGATGGCCATTAGAAATAATATATGGTGATAAGTTGAAAAAGAAGCAGGCAGTGTTGGTTACCTTCTCACAGAGACCGTCAAGAGATGAGAAACTAATACACCAACTTTGCCTCCTTCCCAGACCAGATTCATGGCGTAATTATCACAATGCCCTGTACTCAAAACGGACCATACAGCTATAAACAATACACCCCAGCAGCAGTGATGGATGTCATAAAACCTACTTACAGAGACCCGGCAAATCCTGAACTACTAAAGAAGTATCTGCGTGGTCAGACTCATAGTCCAAATGTCTCTCTTCATAATCTCATATGGACTAGCTTACCAAGAAACATTTTTGTTTGAATACACTAAATTGGGGGGAGAGGGGTCAGTGATACTGTTACTGCTTTTAATGATGGCACCATTGGTAGTGTGAAAGTGCTACAGCATACGGAAATTAATCCTGGAGCAAACTGCATCAGAGAACGTGAGCAGATGGACAAGGTACGTATCGACAAAGCAGCGAACGCAGCACAATTGGCCATTAAGGAGTACAGAAAGATGAAAATAAGAACTTGGAAAAAGATCAAGACGGCCATACACAGTATGGTGCTGGGTGCTTCCAGTGGTAAAAATAAAAAATAAAGCATATATTAAGTTGTTTTTTGAAAGAATATTTACGTTTTCTGTTAGATTTTTCCCTAAATCTCAGAAGCCACTTGAAGTAGAGTATTCAGATTTTCAGAGAGTAGTAACATACATATCCTAATTTCACTGAACTAAAAAAAAATGTTAAGCATAATAACATTACTTAGGACAAAGTACAAAAAATTACACAAAATTTTATCCGTGTCATTAAAAAATTGTATTTCCGAAAGCAGTGGCGGAAATGCAATGAGTGTAGTTCATAGTCTCGGAACATAACATGTAATGCCCTGTAAAAGTTTTATGTCAATTGCTTCAGTGGTTTCTGAAATAAAGGGAAGCCTAATGACAAAATTTAACATTGTCGAGATAGGGCGAACCAACTCCCCTTAAATTAGTTGTATTTACACACCTGAGGACGGTATTAAATTATCGGGTAACCGGTTGTGTGAGATTCCATAATAAAGGAACTTAGAAGGTTTTAATAGCTTTTTGAATAATTTTTAAAATAGTTCTGTATTTAAAACTAGTTTTGTGTAAAATTCAACTATTCTATTACGTATTATGATCTGTAATTTAAGTGTGATGATAATGAGTTGAAATGGAGGTGGGCGGAACGTGGATATGTAACATCTACGTTGATGATGGATGGACCAATGAAGTTATTTGGTGCATTCCGAGAGGTAAGGAAAGACAGAGTCGATGACGTAATGAAAGACGTTAAACGTCGATATAAAATAGTCGGGAGCGACTTGTATGCACATACACTACCCAGTCACATTAATACGGCCGCCTGTCAAAAGTCTGAATAACGCCTTTTGCAGTGCGGGCCGTTGAGAGACGTACAGGAAGAGATTCAGGGAGGTTCTCGAAGGTGCCGTCAAGGATGTGGAGCCATCCCGCCTCCAGTGCAATGGCCAGCTGTACTAGGTTTCTCGGTTGAGGCTCCACGGTGCTAACAGCTCCATCGATGTGGCTCCACAGATTTTCGATTGGGTTTTAATCCGTGGAGTTCGATGGTCAGGGGAGTACAGTGGACTCACCCTGATGCTCTCCAAACAGGTTCTCCATTGGGCTTTAATCCGGAAGTTTGGTGGCCGAGGAAGTACGTTAAACTCAATCTTGTTTTCTTCAAACCACGCGCGTAAACTGCGAATTGTGCGATTATGTTGCATTGTCCTGCAAGCAGTTACCATCTTGCCAACGGAGAACAACTTGCATGGCCCGCAAGGATAGACTCATACCTGTGTTGACCCATTGTGGATTCCTAAATGACGAGATGACCCAATGAATACCACGGAATCATTCCACAGACCATAATGCATCTACATCTACATCTACATGACTACTCTGCAATTCACATTTAAGTGCATGGCAGAGGGTTCATCGAACCACAATCATACTATCTCCCTACCATTCCACTCCCGAACAGCGCGCGGGTAAAACGAACAACTAAACCTTTCTGTTCGAGCTCTGATTTCTCTTATTTTATTTTGATGATCATTCCTACCTATGTAGGTTGGGCTCAACAAAATATTTTCGCATTCGGAAGAGAAAGTTGGTGACTGAAATTTCGTAAATAGATCTCAGCGACGAAAAACGTCTTTGCTTTTATGACTTCCATTCCAACTCGCGTATCATATCTGCCACACTCTCTCCCCTATTACGTGATAATACAAAACGAGCTGCCCTTTTTTGCACCCTTTCGATGCCCTCCGTCAACCCCACCTGGTAAGGATCCCACACCGCGCAGCAATATTCTAACAGAGGACGAACGAGTGTAGTGTAAGCTGTCTCTTTAGTGGACTTGTTGCATCTTCTAAGTGTCCTGCCAATGAAACGCAACCTTTGGCTCGCCTTCCCCACAATATTACCTATGTGGTCTTTCCAAATGAAGTTGTTCGTAAATTTTAACACCCAGGTACTTAGTTGAATTGATAGCCCTGAGAATTGTGCTATTTATCGAGTAATCGAATTCCAACGGATTTCTTTTGGAACTCATGTGGATCACCTCACACTTTTCGTTATTTAGCGTCAACTGCCACCTGCCACACCATACAGCAATCTTTTCTAAATCGCTTTGCAACTGATACTGGTCTTCGGATGACCTTACTAGACGGTAAATTACAGCATCATCTGCGAACAACCTAAGAGAACTGCTCAGATTGTCACCCAGGTCATTTATATAGATCAGGAACAGCAGAGGTCCCAGAACGCTTCCCTGGGGAACACCTGATATCACTTCAGTTTTACTCGATGATTTGCCGTCTATTACTACGAACTGCGACCTTCCTGACAGGAAATCGCGAATCCAGTCGTATAACTGAGACGATACCTCATAGGCCCGCAGCTTGATTAGAAGTCGCTTGTGACGAACGGTGTCAAAAGCTGTACGGAAATCTAGAAATGCGGAATCAACTTGAGATCCCCTGCCGATAGCGGCCCTTACTTCGTTCGAATAAAGAGCTAGCTGCGTTGCACAAGAACGATGTTTTCTGAAACCATGCTGATTACGTATCAATAGATCGTTCCCTTCGAGGTGATTCATAATGTTTGAATACGGTATATGCTCCAAAACCCTACTGCAAACCGACGTCAATGATATAGGTCTGTAGTTCGATGGATTACCCTTCTTAAACACTGGTGCGACCTGCGGAATTTTCCAATCTGTAGGTACAGATCTATCGGTGAGCGAGCGGTTGTATATGATTGCTAAGTAGGGAGCTATTATATCAGCGTAATCTGAAAGGAACCTAATCGGTACACAATCTGGACCTGAAGACTTGTCCGTATCAAGCGATTTGAGTTGCTTCGCAACCCCTAAGGTATCTACTTCCAAGAAACTCATGCTAGCAGCTGTTCGTGTTTCAAATTCTGGAATATTCCATTCGTCTTCCCTGGTGAATGAATTTCGGAAAACTGCCTCTCGTCCGGCCTGTATCTTTCCGACGATTGCTGCAGGGTGTTTCTTTTCAGACAATTCACGTGATTCGTCTGAAAAGCCCACCTATCACCACTCAGAGGACGTCCAGCTTCGGTATTTGCTTGCAAATTGCAGCCTTCGTCCCCGATGAACAGCAGTCAGCATGGGTGAATGAACCAGGCGCCTGCTGCAGAGGCCCATACACAGCAACGTTCGCTGAGCGGTTGTTGAGGAGGTACTGTTGGCAGGCCCTTGATTCACGTGGGTGCTCAGTTGCTCAACAGTTGCACGTCTATTCGCCCATACACGTGTCCGCAGCCCTCGTCCAGCCCTGCCATGTATGGCCTGTGGTGAACCACGCTTGCCTCGGCTTCAGTTTTAGAAGACGCCATTTCGTCATGCACGGTATGCTTTAACCACGGCCGCACGTGAATAGTTTACAGCCATAGCAGTTTCGTAAATGGTTCTATCCTTGACTCGAAAGCCAATGATTATGCCATTTTGGACGTCACATAAGTCGCCCCATTTCCGCATTACGACAACGACTGCAGTGTTTTCCGCATCCCCAGATAAATTTTATATACCCTGCACTGTTAGTCCTGCCAAATGCCGTCTGTGAACTGTTGTCGAATGTCGATGCCGAACATAGGCGTAGGTCACATTAATGTGACTGGACTGTTATGCACGGAACAGTTAGCAGGAGGTCTTCATGCAGCAGCTTGTGTTAAAAGGCTGACAATGATGGAGAACTGGAATTACTTTCACTGACAGGCAAAAAACTGTAGATTGCATGTCAAATTCTCATTGGAATTGAGTGTACTCTTGTCTGCGATATTTTTAACACAATGAAATATAAAATGGAGAACATGAATACCTCAGTATGTGTTCTTGAGGTATAATCTTCTAGAACCCATAGATAAAGGTAACTAATCGCCGAGAATGGATAGGATAAATTTAAAGGTAACTAAGTCAACTTCATCGGTCTGTTCAGGATTTATTCTGTATAGCAATGGAGCATACTACAGAATGAACGTTCGCCGGCCTTTGTGCCCGAGCGGTTCTAGGCGCTTCAGTCTGTCACCACGCGACCCCTACGGTCGCAGGTTCGAATCCTGCCTCTGGCATGGATGTGTGTGATGTCCTTAGGTTAGTTAGATTTAAGTAGTTCTAAGTTCTAGGAGACTGATGACCTCAGATGTTAAGTCCCATAGTGCTCAGAGCCATTTTTTAGAATTAACGTTCATACGAGACGTCGAGCCAGTATTGAAACTGGACTGAGGACCGTCTTCAGAGCCATAGCTAAACACGATATCCTGAACGGTGAATGATACGCAGATAGGGAACAAATTTCGGTTGTGTCCCAGGGAAGTGTCACAGAAGTTCCAGTGTACGTGATTTGGTGTGTAGTGTTCGCTGCAATTTCAAGTGTTTCTGTGATTACAGACCTATCCGTAACATATTTATTCGATGAATATAGTCGTAATAGACAATTAGATCTCGAAAAAAATATGAACTTGGCTCAAACACTTGTAATCAAGTTTTGACAGAAGCAAATGGGCACTTCAAGCAACATAAATGTAGCAGCAGTAGACGACGTTTTTAATGAACTTCAGCAGAAGTAAGTCATACTGTTCAAGTATCTGGGAGCAATAATATGTCGAAAGAGAACGTCGAACGAGGAGATGGCTCTCTTGTAGGTACCCGTAAAACACCTGGAAGGTTTCCATTTGTTGGTACAACAATGATAAACTGCAGATGAATACGAAAGAGATTATGGAAGAAAGAAACGCACACACATACGGTGCTCTGAAATACTACTCTAGGGCGTGCGATCCGTATGAAGCTGAACTAGTACGTGACATCGAATATAGCGGAATTCATGAACGTTGTTAAGGACCCTACATGTTTCCTTCGCAGAAACCGTGCGCAGAAAAGAGTAATAACAGCTCGGATAGAGGCATATAAACAGGCATAATTCTCTTCCTCCATCTGTCAATCAAAGAAGAAGAATATTTATCCTATGACAAAATAAAGAAAATACCCTCGGTCAACCACTTGACGATAATTTTCAGAGTAAAAAACATATGGTAGAACCGAACCAGTGAAATTAAGTCAACTAATAAGAATTCACAAAGCAAAGAAAAATACTTGATACTGTTCTTACGTTGCGCTAAAATTCTTTTACGAAGTATATAAGTAGTGGGTGTGCGGGATTCCACGGTGAATAAGAGAACCGTTACTGCACGACACGGAGTAGCAACAGTGAACAGTGTCTTCTGCTCTCGAAGCGTCTCTTGCATTACCTAGACGGGTATTACTTTGCCAGTGTTAGATCCCAAGACACGGCAGTCACTGTTCATATGAGGCACGCTTGGTAACGAAGAACAAAACCATACTATGCCTGTCAAGTACATAAGAGAGCGAGGACGATGTACGGCTGTGATGGGTTAACGGCCCCCGCCCCCTAATATTGTTTAGCAGCTGTTCTGTAAAGCCGGATGGTTAGCAACGATATGCATGCGCTTACGTACTCTGCAAGCCACGTTACGGTGTGAGGAGGTGAAGGGTACTAAAAGAGGAATCGTTGTAAATAAATGAAATTTCATTCAAAAATACAGGGCCTAGAAGATAACTGTTTGCAGCGTTTCAAATATTTTCTTCGGGTAACTATCAGCAGGGGATATATGTTTCAGGAAATTAATGAAACTTGGCTGCATTAGAATAATTTGATCGTTTGCTACCGGTTTCGGTCGATGACCGTCATCTGGCACGAAAAATTGGCTACAGTGTCACAAGTCAGTCGCATTAACTGCCGGTTTCGTAAGCAATAGTACAGAAAAACAACACTATTCACACATCAGCAACCTTGCTGATGCACACGCAACAGGATACGATTGCAACTATTTGCAACGTACCACAGTAGCGTAGAAGAAATCGAGGCGAATAATTTAATACAGGATACTTGTGGTCTATTAAGCTGGGAAACAACCTCGAATTGGCCGGTAAAAGCCAGCTAGCCCACAGTGAATTCGCTCTCTTAAGTCACGGGCGTAGTCTGTTAGTCGGTAGTACTAATGTAAACTTTCGTATGAGGTTATTGAAAGAAATGAGATTTCTGTAAACGTTATAGAGAAGCTAATTATATTTACAATTCGATTTAAACTTAACCCTCGCAAGCGCAGGAGGTTCGCAGTTATAAGGCAAAGAAAATGAATGAATATTTAATCTTATGCTGTTAAAATGGGCAATATTTTGAAGTAAAATTTACGCAATTTTCCATTTTGTAACAGCAAGAACAAAGGGTTTTAATATTCAAGGACGATTTAAGTCGACGTCTCGAGCGACAGGCAAGCGCTGTAGCTGACGTGTCCTCCGTAGGCCAATTTGCTTCTCGGCTTGATAGACCGCAAGTGTCCTGCATCAATTTGTTCTTATCGACTTCATCTACAACACTGTGGTACGCTGTAAACATCGTTTACACCCTGTATATGAAACTAAGCGACGAAAGTAGGCCATTAGTGACGCGTAAAGCCACAAACCTTTGCGACAGTAATCACTACATGTAGCTGAATGGAATCGAACATTCTAAGATGTCAAGTTATTTAAGTTATTTAAGGATTGCACGCCATGTATCTTCAACGTAGGTTCACAGCTCTGTTGTGTTCAGAATAAATTTTTCGTTCAGAAGCAGAGTGTGCCCTATTTTGAAATTTTCTTGAAATATTAAAAACTGAGTGATGGACCGGGATCCGAACTCGGAACCTTACCGAAGAAGCTATCCAGTTACGACTAGCGACCCTCCCTAACAACTTTTCTCCCGACAAAACTTCTCCCCTACTTTCCCCTCTGTACGGAAGTTTTGCTACATATTTTATTGGACGAACGCTGCTCGAAGAAACTTTACTGTTGCTCTAAGGCTAAGCCGCATCCTAGAAGACCGTCTCCAGGTTGGATTGTCTCTGCAGCAGTTCTCAAACGTGTAAAACCGATACTTGAATGCATTAAGGAGGTTCAAACGGATGTACAGTGGAGTAGTTACGCTGAAATGGAAAGATTAGCCAAAGATAAGCAGGTATTCAGCGCTGCATAAGATCGCTTTAGGATCGATGACTACAGCAACACAACACTAGGTTCCGCAAAAATTCCAAAAAGTGGTGCATTTTCAGGACGGTGTCAGCAATTTCTAGATTTCCGGAAAACCTTTGACACGGTGTCCTACTGCAGTCTGTTAACGACGGTACGAGCGTATCGAATAAGTTCCCAGACATGTGAGTGGCTTGAAGACTTAACTTATACACTGAAGCGTCAAAGAAACTGCTATACGCATGTGTATTCAAATACAGATATATGTAAACAGGCAGGATATGGTGCTGCGGTCGGCAACGTCTGTATAAGGCAACAAATGGTTGGCACAGTTGTTAAATCGGTTACTGCTGCTACAATGGCAGGTTATGAAGGTTTATCTGAGCATGAACGTGGTGTTATAGTCAGCGCACGAGCGATAGGACATAGCGTCTCCGAGGTAGCGATGAAGTGGGGGTTTTCCCGTACCAGCATTTCACGAGTGTACCGTGAATATCATCCAAGCATATGCCCCACAGGTGGGGTGTACAAAAAAGGAGAAGGAGGAATTCGAAGATGACATGCAAAAGCAGCTAAATGGAGGTAATCAGATTATAATAGGGGACCTCAATGCACATGTTGGCACAGACAGGAAAGGGTTCGAGGAGATAATGGGACCAGAGGGCTGGGGAACCGAAATAGAGAAGGAAAATTGTTGCTGGAATTCTGCAAGAGGAATGGGCTGGCGATCGCAAATTCCTGGTACAAGAAGAGAAGTAGCCACAAAAAAAATGGTTCAAATGGCTCTGAGCACTATGGGACTCAACTTCTGAGGTCATTAGTCCCCTAGAACTTAGAACTAGTTAAACCTAACTAACCTACGGACATCACAAACATCCATGCCCGAGGCAGGATTCGAACCTGCGACCGTAGCGGTCTTGCGGTTCCAGACTGCAGCGCCTTTAACCGCACGGCGAAGTAGCCACAAAATAACTTGGTACAGTGGAGACTGGTCCCAAACTTCAGTAGTAGACTATGTACTAGTGGATAGGCAGATGATGAGCAGCCTCACAGATGTTAAGGTCATTCCATCTGAGGCCTTAGACAGTGACCACCGGCTGTTGGTAGCCACCCTGAGAGAGAAAAAGGATAGGAGGGCAACAGATATACAGGAGAAAAGGTTGAAGACATGGATGCTGAAAGAGGATGAACGGAGGACCCAGTACCAGACACTGATCAGGAAGAAGCTGCCAAAGGAAGATCAGAGAACAGTGGAAGAAGAATGGGGAGATTTTAAGAGGGCTCTAGTTGAGGCAGCTGAGACTGTGTGCGGAAGAACTAGCACAAAGAGGAGAAGTAAGGAAACCCCATGGTGGAACAACATATGTAAAGAGGCAGTACTTCGAAAGAACAAAGCCTTCAGAGAATGGTTCCAGACCCGAACAGAGGAAGCTAGGGTAAAATATAAGGAAAGCAAGAAAGCGACACAGACCATAGTAAGGGCGGAGAAGAAGAAGTGGATGGAAAAATGGACAAGAATGTTAGAAGAGGACAGTGAAGGGAACAAAAAAGTACTTTACACCATGGTAAGAAATAAGAGGAACGACAGAAGCGAGTGCCTGAGGATCATGGATAATAATGGAAGAGTTGTGGAGGAAATGCATGAGCTCAAAAAGATTTGGAAGGAGTACTTTGAAGATCTGTTGAATGCCGCCAAGCGGGTAACTAACAGCGATGGAGAGCCTAAGGCAGCAGACGATTATAATAGTGGGGAAATTGATGATCTAACTTGGAATGAAGTGGAAGAAGCCATAAAGAGGATGAAAGGGGGCAAGGCACCAGGTTGGGACGAAGTAACAGTGGATATGATACGAGCAGCAGGAGTAGTAGGAACCCAGTGGCTATACAGAGTGCTGAGGGTGGTGTGGAAGGAGAACAGAATTCCTGAGGATTGGAAGAAAGGAATTATAGTCCCGATCTTCAAGAAAGGGGATAAAAGGAGACGTGAGAACTACAGAGGAATCACCCTGCTATGCCACTGTGGAAAAATCTATGAAAAGATCCTGGAGAAGAGAATAAGAAGCAGTATTGAAAGTAGACTGCAAGAGGAGCAGTACGGTTTCAGACCGGGAAGATCAACAACGGACCTCATATTTGCGGTAAGGCAACTGCAGGAAAGGCACTATGAGTACGGGAAGGACTTAATCATGGCCTTTTTAGATATTGAGAAGGCGTATGACAGTATCTGTAGGGACAAGCTCTGGGATGTGCTGAACGCAAAAGGGATAGATGAAGAGATAACACGAAAAGTCAGAAAAATGTATGAGGGAAGTGAGAGTTGTGTGAAAGTGGGGAGGGAACGTACTGCATGGTTCAAGCTGGAAAATGGGCTGCGACAGGGAAGTGCACTTTCGCCCTTATTGTTTATTATTGTTATGAAATCCTACAGCAAGTATCAGATGCAATTGGAGATCATAAAATGAAAGCAGTGCTTTTTGCCGATGACCTGATGTTATGGGGAAATTGCGAGAAGGAGGTGCAAGAGCAGTTAGATGTATGGGAGGCAACGGCAGCACAATATGGAATGCATTTCTCTGCAAAGAAAAGTGAAATAATTGTCACAACAAGGAAGAAGAATAGGCCAAATGTGGATATAACTTGTGGAGGGGAAAAACTACAAGTGGTAGAGAACTTCAAGTACCTGGGAAGCATGATTGAAAGTAAGGGGGGAAACGCAATGGAAATAAATGAAAGGTGCAGAAAAGCAGGGCAGTTCTACAAATGCATTAGGGGGCTTATTTGGAGCAAGGAGGTGCCACAGAAATCCAAGGGAACTATATACAGAACCTACTTTGTCCCCATATTGACATACGGAAGTGAGACATGGGTAATGCACAAAAGCGACAAAAGTAGAATACAGGGTAGTGAAATGAAGTTCCAGAGGAGCAGGCTGAGTGTAACAAGACGAGACAGATTGCGAAATGTGTATGTGAGGGAAAGACTAAAGGAGGAACCAGTACAGGACAGGATAGAAAAATCAAGACTGCAGTGGTATGGACACATGAAGAGAATGGATGAGGGAAGAATTCCAAAGAGGATGTTTGATCTGCAACTGGAGGGGAAGAGGCCCAGAGGAAGACCAAGAGATAGATGGGTGAAGGGAGTGAAGGAATGTGTGACGAGAAGAGGGGAGAACTGGACGAAGGTGGAAGAGGGGGAATGGTGGAAAGACAGAACACGATGGAGAGGCTTGTGTTCCCGACAGACCCAGCCAGTGGCTGGAAACTGTCCAAGATGATGATGATGACCGGAATATCAAGGATCCAGTGAGACATCAAGTCTTCGACATCGCTGAGGCCGGAAAAAGATCCTGCAAGAACGGGACCAACGACGACTGAAGAGAATCGTTAAACGTGACAGAAGTGCAACCCTTTCGCAAACTGCTACAGCTTTCAATACTGGATCATCAAGAAGTGTCAGCGTGCGAACCACTCAACGAAACATCATCGATATGTGCTTCCGCAGCCGAAGGCCCACTCGTGTACTCTTGATGACTGCATGGCACAGAGCTTTACACCTCGCTTGGGCTCGTCAACACCGACACTGGACTGTTCATGACTGGAAACATGTTGCCTGATCGGACGAGTCTCTTCAAATTTTATCGAGCGGATGGATGCGTATGGGTATGGAGACAACCTCATGAATCCATGGACCTTTCATGTCGGCAGGGGACTGTTCAAGCTGGTGGAGGATCTGTAATGGTGTGGGGCGTGTGCAGTTGGAGTGATGTGGGACTCATGATACGTCTAGATAAGACTGAGAGGTGACAGGTATGTAAGCATCTTGTCTGATCACCTGCATCACCATACGTCCAGAATAGTGAGAGAGTGGCTCCAGAAACTCTCTTCTGAGTTTAAACACTTCCGCTGGCCACCAAACTCCCCAGACATGAACATTATTGAGCATATCTGGGATGACTTGCAACTTGCTGTTCAGAAGAGATCTCCAAACCTCCGTACTTTTACGGAGGTATGGACAGCCCTGCAGCATTCATGGCGTCAGTTACCTCCAGCACTACTTCAGACATCAGTCATGTCACGTTGTGTTGCGGCACTTCTGCGTGCTCGCGGGGGCCCTACACGATGTTAGGCATGTGAACCAATTTCTTTGGCTCTTCATTGTGGAACCCAGTATGTTGTCCTTGGCCGCGAGTGCTGCAGGGAAGTGTGATGGAACCGCTGTTATTTTCTATATATATATAAATGATATTGCTGACAATGTGGGTAGCAATTTACGGCTGTTTCATGACGATGTTGGCTGGCCGGAGTGGCCGTGCGGTTCTAGGCGCTACAGTCTGGAGCCGAGCGACCGCTACGGTCGCAGGTTCGAATCCTGCCTCGGGCATGGATGTGTGTGATGTCCTTAGGTTAGTTAGGTTCAATTGGTTCTACGTTCTAGGCGACTGATGACCTCAGAAGTTAAGTCGCATAGTGCTCAGAGCCATTTGAACCATTTGAACCATGACGATGTTGTGATGCACGGGAAGGTGTCTTCGTCGAGTGATAGTAGCAGGACAAGATGAATTAGACAGAATTTCTAGTTGGTGTGATGAATGGCAGCTGGCTCTAAATGCAGAAAAATGTAACGTTATGCGGATGAGTAGGACAAACAAACGCGTAATGTTCGGATACAGCATTAGAAATGTCCTACTTGACACAGTCACGTCGTTTAAATACCTGGGCGTAACGTTGCAAAGGAATATGAAATGAAACGAGCATGTGAGAATATTGGAAGGCGAATGGTCGACTTCGGTTTGTTGGGAGAATTTTGGGAAAGTGTGGTCCATCTGTAAAGGAGACCGGAGATAGAATGCTAATGCTACCTATTCTTGGGTACTATTCGAGTGTTTGGGATCGGTACCAGGTCGCATTAAAGGAAAACGTAGAAGCAATTTAGAGGCGGGCTGGTAGATATGTTACTGGTAGGTTCGAACAACACGCAAGTGTTACGGAGATGCTTCGGGAACTCAAACAGGAAATGCTGGAGGGAAGGTGACGTTCTTCTCGGAAGAGACTATTAAGAAAATTCAGAGAACCGAAGTTTGAAGTTGATCGCACACCGATTCTACTGCCGCCAGCAGACCTTTAGGGTAAGGACCACGAAGACAAGATATGAGAAATTCGGGCCCATACGGAAGCATATAGACAGTCGTTTCTCCTCGCTCTGTTTGCGAGTGGAATAGGAAAGGAAATGGCTAGTAGTGATACAAGGTTTGCGAAAAATGTATGCAGATGCAGATACCGTGAGGATTTAAGTTCTTGCCTAAATCTGCAGCTATTGTGAGGGGGAAATAGGCTCACATTAGACGAAAATTTGTCACCCGAGGAGAGACTAGCCCCGATAATGGCCTCGATTCGGCAATAATGAGAAAAGAAATGGAATGGAAATGAAGTCCCATGCTTCTTGACAGAGCGTAGAGGAACGATGCGGGAGACCCGTACCGCCGTACTAGGCAAGGTCCTAGTGGAGGTGGTTTGCCGTTGCCTTCCTCCGACCGTATTGGGGATGAATGATGAAGACGACCCATCAACACCCACTCATCTCGATGCAGGTGAAAATCCCTCACCTTCCGGGAATCGAACCCGGGAACTCGTGCTCGGGAAACGCCAATGCTACCGCGAGACCACGAACTGCTGACAATAATGAGGCTCCACTAGTTTTTCCCGGTATGCCATACATACTTAACGCCGTCGAGATGCGGTAGCATGCCTGAATGTTCACCAAATGAGGACAGTTGCTTGCAGCTTGTGAACACCGCTATTGTCATCTTGGAGGAAGGGAGTGTCCACAGCATACTCATCTGTAATAATAATAATAATAATAATAAATCTGTAACACTGTCGTTTCTGTCTGAACACGATTCTCCAAAACTACTAGCCGAATCTTCATGGGGTTTTCACAGGTAACTTCAGCATAACTTGGGACACCTTACAGGCTTAATTCCATCAAAATCGTATCACAAAGAAAACTGATATCGTAATTGAAAGCTTTATGCGCACTAATATTGTAAATGTGAAAGTAACTCTTACGTTTTCACGACGAACTCGCTCAAGCGATTTGGATGGAATTTGGTATGGAGATAGCTTGAACCCTAAGAAAGAATATAGGCTCCTTTTGAAAGTTTGTAGTACAAGATTCTTATTGACTTCAAGAATATTTTGCGAATCAGGTAAAAATATTTGCTCTTTGAAAAAGCTATTTAACTTTCACTTTTGATATTTATCGTAATTGTGAATATGCTTTTATTGATTGATAAGCGCTACACGATACAATTCAAAGTAATGAATACAATGCTTATAGAGTCTTCGTGTTTAACACATACTTCCACACTGTTTTTTGCATAATGTACACGTTGTATAATGTATAGCTACTCCAATAGCACGATACGACCGATGCGCGCTCCTGCCCATGGCCTTCTGTACACATTGCTCCGCAGCGACGTTGAGGATGCCGACGCATCCTGCACTGTGACGTCATGGGCGGGGAAGAGCAGAGCGCACATCATGAGCTATGCTTACCCAAACAAAAATACACCTGAGGGCAGCTGATGTTATTGCATGTACAGTAGTTTACTTAGTCACTGTCACTGATCGTAACAAAATTAGCGATATGCGAGCACAGCAGCAGGTAACATAATCATCAATATCTAGAAGGAAGTGTTACTGTAAATCTTGAAATAATCAACCCAGTTCATGTTCACAGTAACCTGAAAGCGTTAGCCTATGCTATGTTACTCTCCCTGAAGACAATGCAGGCTAAATGCCTCACTGGCTCTTCGGTGCTTTCAACGCCTTGTATCATCTGACGAGGGGCACAATCGAGACTCTTCGGACAACCCTCCAGACAGTTAGTGTGCAGCTGATGTTCTGGCCGCAGAAGACGTGTAGCTCTGTATGTCTGTAAGAAATTACCTTTTGTGCAGTGCCTGACTCCAAATATCCGTAGAATGCTGTTCCCTTCGAAAATTTCATTCAGAAACTGGTTGAAACTGACCTAAATTCACTGGCAGCAGTAATTCTTCTTGGGTTTGAAACTGATTGTTACTGACAAGACGCGACACTCGCACTCTGTCACTGTCGGTTAGGATCAGTTTACGTACACTGTAATAACTTACAGTTTTGGCAAGCCTATTATGGACATTACCTTTTGTACTCTTCACTTGTTGCATTCTGTACCATTTTATGACTGGCGACAATTTGTAGACTTACAACAGCGACATCTAACGAGCTTAGGGCACAAACATATGTTGTGGCTACTACAGTACAGTTTTTTATGAACAGTAGCGCTATTGACATTATGACTCAACATATTTTAAATATGTGCGCCAATACTTAGCTGATCTTGTGCATATTTTGTTACGACGCCACTATGGCTTTATTTATTAAGACATGTTATAAAACAGGTATGCCTCGCCATATATCAGGTGCCTATTTCAACACCCATGAAAGCAATAATCTTTCATTATGGTAGCGTTTATTGTTTTAAGATGTAATTTGTCCACCATTTGTAATTCATTTCCCATGGTTCTCTGCAGATCTGAAGATGGTCATTGCTGAACGAAACCGATAGTCTAAGAACAAAAAGTTTTGTGATCATTGACGGAAACAAAAAATATCCTAAACTTCCTCGATCACAATTTTAATCCGGGACCATGTCACAGCTTATGGAACATTGTTCTTACGGTTTTTATAGTTGTGAGTAATACACCGTTCCTTGTAGACACGTTAGACAATTTGCGTTGATACACCAACACATCAATTAACTTCAGCGTCGTAGTGGGCACGGCCAAACCCGATTACTTCTTTCCGTTACGTCAACACGTCGACCGATATTACTGCATTATTCTATGCAACTTATTCGCAAATTTACGTTTATAGTATTTGAAAATTTAGAGAAAGCATTTGCGAACGTTGAGTGGAAAACACACTCAGAATTACTGAATGCAGCGTGAATAAAATATACTATGTACAGCTTGCACACAATCCCGACTGCACTTTTAGGGTCGGAGGACATGAACGGAAAAGGGAGTAAGGTAGGGGTGTCATCTCACCCCGATGTTATTTCACCTGTACATAGAGCAAGCAGTAAGAGGAGTCACGGAGAGTTTTGGAAAGAGAATTAAAGTTCTGGAAGAAGAAACTGAAACAATGAGGTTGGCCGATGACACAGTAACTCTGCTGAGACTGCGATGAATTTGAACGAGCTGATTAACAGAATGGACAGTGTCTTGAGAAGAGGTTACCTGATGACTATCAGCAGAAGTGAGACAAAGGTAGTGTAATATAGCTGATTTAAATCAAGCGTTGCTGAGGGACTTATATTAGGAAATTAGAAACGAACTGGTCGATGAGTTTGGCAATTTGGCTAGCAAAATAACTGATGATGGGCGAAGAAATGAGGATGTGAAATGCAGACTGGGAATAGCAAGAAATGTGCAAGAAAAGTACTTAGGATGCATATTCTCCAGGATGGCAACATAGTGAAAGAACTGGAAGCGAGGTGTAGCAAAGCTAACGCAGTGAGCGCTCAGCTACGATCTACTCTCTTCTGCAAGAAGGAAGTCAGTACCAAGACTAAGTTAACTGTGCACCGTTCAATCTTTCGACCAACTTTGTTGTATGGGAGCGAAAGGTGGGTGGATTCAGGTTACCTTATCAATAAGGTTGAGGTTACGGATATGAAGCCGGCCGGTGTGGCCGTGCGGTTCTAGGCGCTTCAGTCCGGAATCGCGAGACCGCTACGGTCGCAGGTTCGAATCCTGCCTCGGGCATGGATGCGTGTGATGTCCTTAGGTTAGTTAGGTTTAAGTAGTTCTAAGTTCTAGGAGACTGATGACCTCAGATGTTAAGTCCCATAGTGCTCTCAGCCATTTGAACCGTTTGAACGGATATGAAAGTAGCTAGGATGATTGCAGGTACTAGTAGATGGGAACAATGGCATGAGGGTGTCCACAATGAGGAAATCAAAGAAAAACTGGGAATGAACTCTATAGATGTAGCAGTCAGGGCGAACAGGCGTAGATGGTGGGGCCACGTTACACGCATGGGAGAAGCAATGTTACCCAAGAGACTCATGGGTTCAGCAGTAGAGGGTAGGAGGAGTCGGGGTAGACCAAGGAGAAGGTACATGGATTCGGTTAAGAATGATTTTGAAGTAATAGGCTTAACATCAGAAGAGGCACCAATGTTTGCACTGAATAGGGGATCATGGAGGAATTTTATAAGGGGGACTATGCTCCAGACTGAACGCTGATGATGATGATGAAGATTTGTCTAGAGCTTATCCTTGTAGAGAAGTGAAACGTGGAAGATTAGCGGTTTGCTCAAGAAGAGAATAGAAACTTTTGAAATGAGGTGCTTCAGAAGAATGCTGAAGATTAGATGGATGGATTGGATAACCGAAGAGGATGTAGCGAAGAGAACTGGAAGAACAGAAATTAATGGTACAATGGCACAAAGTGACTAAAAGAAGGTCTTAGATAATAGGCCAAACCTTCAGACATCAAAGAATCATCAGTTTGGTAATTGAGGAAGTGGGGAGGGAGGCTAAAAATTAAAGAGGGAGACCAAACCTTTGGAGATCGACGTCAGACCAGTCTTTGGACTGAAGAAAACGACAACAACAAACACATCACTCTACTGCTATCACTTACGTCAGCGTCGGACGGCACGTGACCACCTGCTACTAGTCCTACACCATCTACAGAGCTCGAAAGCAATCAGTGTGCTTTTTCAACGGGGCGACTAATATTTGGTCCCGTGTGGCTACGCAACGGTTGCGATGTGTTTGATTTGAATGCGGATGCTGCGCATTGCTGAAGGAAAGGATTGGTGAGAGGCCGTAGGAGAGTGCTGGTGGAATTAATGTATTATGGCGAGTAGGAACGTACTGGAGGGACAGAGTAGGCAAGGCGTGATGTTGGCAGAGGGCGTTGTTCGCGCGCCACGTGCTGGCCGCTCGCCCTGTGGCAGCGCCTAACCCAACTCCAAGGCCGACCAGCGTACACGCGCGCACCCGAGCCTCTGCTAGCAAAGCGGCGACAGTTTCGCTAGTTGCATGTACAGTCGTGGGTGCCGTGAGAAAACCATCGAAAAAACAAAACAGCTAAGAGAAAAAAATATAAACAAATGACTAGCATTGAACGTTGTTTTGGGGTATTTTCTGTGAAGCTCTTTGGACTGCAATCTCGAATCGTCGGCGCTGTTTACTTCAGTTTGCTTGAAAATCTGTTGCCAAGTGATCTTATCAAACTCGTCTGAAGTGAGGTAGGTCAGTGAAGAAGCGTTATCTTCTGCCAATGAAATGAACTTTCACACCGAAGACTAGAAGTGATCTTGCGTCGCTCTCCACAGCAACGGCTAACGCTAGGAAGTTTCCGAGCGCCAAGTGATACGAATTCTCCGACACACTCATGAACTTAATTCTGATAAGATAACACCCAAGCACTAAATGCTTAGGATTCCCACGTGTTCTTCTCAGCAAATATCACTCACTGAACACGTGTGGATTACGATAGGCTGGGTGGGAGGGAGGGATGGAAGGTTCAAATGGCTCTGAGCACTATCGGGCTTAACTTCTGAGGTTATCAGTCCCCTAGAACTTAGAACTACGAAAACCTAACTAACCTAAGGACATCACACAGCCGGCTGGAGTGGCCGAGCGGTTCTAGGCGCTACAGTCTGGAACCGCGCGACCGCTACGATCGCAGGTTCGAATACTGCCTCGGGCATGGACGTGTGTGATGTCCTTAGGTTAGTTAGGTTTAAGTAGTTCTAGGTTCTAGGGGACTGATGACCTCAGAAATTAAGTCCCATAGTGCTCAGAGCCATTTGAACCATTTTGACATCATACACATCCATGGCCGAGGCAGCATTCGAACCTGCGACCGTAGGGGTCGCGCGGTTCCAGACTGTAGCGCCTAGAACCGCTCGGCCACCGCGGCCGGCGGAGGGAGGGAAGGAGCGACGAAGGTTAAGTTCAATATCCCTTCGATGCCGATGGAGAGCTAGCGTGGAGCGGAAAACAATGAACAAGGAACCGGCAAAGGAACCATTCTAGGATTCATCTGAAGTACTGCAGTGAAAACACGGAAAGTAAGTCGCGCCTCTGTAGCCTTGTGTGGCACTCGACTCGAGAGTAAGCTGGCTCGAATCCTGGTGCAGGACGAAATTTGCCAGAATTTCATCGGCAAGGGGAGTAGAGGTGGTAAAGCTTCTGATCACCAGTTTTTGCCGCAATGTCATGTATTAGATTCCAAATGTCTCCGCAGTGTGTCATGAAATGAGAGTATGCCACACTTTTGACGGTGACCCGTCCGTTCGATGGGGACGTTTGGCTCGGGGGCCCCATTGGTTATTTTCGAGAGGACTAGGCTATGTGCGGGCATCGGGCTCCCTTCTCTCTTCATCATAATACAACACAAACATGACACTATATTATACACGCATCCATTACACGCACCCACTATCAATACACACACGTCATGACTTTCATATTTTTCAATGTCAGTAAACTTCACCAACACCGTACACTTCAAGATATTCCATTTTATTCTGAAAGCAACCAGTTTCGGTAATTAATTTTGCCATCTTGAGGCCCCATACGCTTTGTTTCAAATCAACGAACTTATCGTATAGTGCCCTACAACTGAACATCGTGAATTCCAATCGTTGTACCGATACTTCAAACGAAGACGTGACAGCAATCTGTACAACGACTGGAATTCACGATGTCCAGTTTTATGGCACTATACTATAAGTTCGTTGATTCGAAAAAAGCGTATGGGCCCTGAAGATGGCAAAATGAACTGTCGAAACTGGTTGCTTTCAGAATAAAATGAAATATCTTAAAATGTACGGCTGTTAGTTAAGTTTGACATTGAAAAGTACACACCAGCCGATGCCCCTTGCCGTGATGGACCAACAGAGATTGACTTTCATATGTCCGCAAGGAAAGGGCCAATGCGCGAGGAAGAACACCACCCCCTTTCCTGAAAGCAGCCAAACCCAACCCGTGGGATATCCCAGCCAACAATGCCATAACACATTTAAATTTTACGGAAAGTAATTCAGTGTGGCCGGTCAGGGGTTTGAACTGTCACTCGTGAAATGAGTTCCACTTGTTATTTACGGGACCTTAGGTTTCTGTAGGCGGCAAGTACCAAGTATTTGTGGATTGTCATTGTAGGAAACACGTGAGAAACATCCATTGTGTCTTTGCTTCAGTGTCTTTAGATGTAGAAACTTTTGTTTTAGGTTAGGTGAGCCTCGGAAAATATTGTTTATATCCCAAAAACTTGTCCGTATGGTATTAAATTTTACCCATGTTTATTGGCGCCCAGGAGCGTTAAGCAAGTAATCCTTGTGTCTGACTGGATAATTGTTCATTTAGGAACAATATCCAGAGGTGGCCTTTCTTTCCTATTCGCTTACATCCTTTCTCCCGAGAGTAGAATATTATACATTCCAGAAGATTATATACAAAGTTTCAATTTGCATTTGTATCTTGATCGTAAAATAAGGCATATGATAAATTATTACGTCACACATATTAAAGGCGTTAAAATTGCACTAAGATTCAAACAAAGAGGACCACCACAGGTGGAAGAATAAAACGATACGATTGCTATAAACTTCTTGTAGACGGAACATGCGCACAGCTTATCCCTGTACGTAAGACGAGGTGGGCGACAGGTAGAAACCTACTATATATCAGTCCATGTGTATATGGTATTAGAGCTCCTAGGTCTTTTCTCAGTTTCTTGTCTCTTCTTCCACAGAAATCTTTTGTACAACGTACACTTTCAGTTGATTTGACCATCCTCATACGATCAAAATGAACGAGCACATGGCAAAATATGGGAAGATGGCTACCAAAAAGAGACAGATTGTGTTTGTACCTCTTATCTTGTGGCAGTTTTTGATGCTCCTTTGTCAGATAGTGTTCTTCCGCTAAGTTAAACGTCATATCTGTATTAGTAGCACGCTGAAACTGACAGTGTTCGGCCATACAGAACATCAGTGATACTGGTCCATAATTCTGTGCATCCATTATTAGATTTACATGTGGAGTTATCATTTGTTTGCTTCCTTATATGAGTCGAACCCTAGTACCAAACAATCAGGTAAAAACCAACAACACAAAAATTATCATGTGCTCAGGAGACGGTTCATAACATAGTCGTAAGTGTGACGACTGGCACCTGGAAAGCTCTTGACACAAGAAGTGGGAAACAGCCCTGGAATAAAACCAGTTATCTAGAAAAGAACACTATTGACATTAAGTCCTGCCTGCCAACAACGAAACGATTCTTGTGGAGGATATGCATTTGTAAGTCAAAAACAAGGGGCATTGAAAAAAGAAGGAAAAAGGGAAGACTGCAGCTTTTGAATGATATTGGAGGGAATATTCAGAATACCATACCTTTGGCAGACACTCTCAGCGGGAGAAGTACTGAGAAGAGCTGGAGAGGTAAGTGTCCTCAACTGTACAGCACTTGCTGGATGCTGGAAAAGTTTTGCTATCACAGAGTAAATTTATAGAGATTGAATAAAAGTGTGTGAAGTGATGTATCAAGTGGCCATCAAAATGAAAGCAGACAGGTGGACACTAACAGAAAAAAGCCACCTATACTGCCGCAAACCAACACCCAGATCTGGAGATGAACCTGGAAAGGTTTGAAAACCGGTTCATAGAATAAAGAACTAATCAAAAAAGTGACTGGTTGCAGTTTTATGTATTTACATCCACCTTATCCTCCTGACCTAGCACCATGCGACTTTTTTTCTATTCCACAAGGTCAAATATACATTAAATGGAACAGGAGGTCAGTCCATTGAAGCAGTGAAAGAAAAAGTGGGAAGTGTCATCACGAAGCTCACAGAGGAAGACTTCCAGCATTGTTTCCAATTGAAAATTCGCATGGAGTGTTGTGGGGATAGAGAACGGAGTATGTTCAGGTTGACAATAAATAAATATGTATGCTTTCGAAAGAAAATGTTTTACAGAAATAGTCCCGTTATTTTATAGTCACAGGTCGTATTATGCAAAAATCTTGACCTGAAGATGATGGATACGAAACTCACTGAAACGGTGTGACAAGACGACGAAACCACTTGGATGATCACCCGAGAAGATTTTACGAAAAGATTTCTCATTGTAAATTGTATTACAAATTTTCAAAAACCGAAACTATTGATTTTTGTGGTTGGAGGGGAGAAGGGGTTTGTAATGGATCATTTCCGAGCGGCAACATTCGGCAAGTTCCAGTCGATGTTGTGAGTGAGAGCGAAAGTTCGACAGTGTGCGTGGGACTGCAGCTATTTCCAGTCTGAAGATAAAGGGTGGGCTTCAATTAATCGGCCTAACGGGTGCTCGCCTTGGCCGACTGGGTGGTCCGGCAACGGGAGGTTGTTTCCCACAGGGTAGCCGGTATTTCCTGGTGCCCTTTGGGAACAAACCTCTGCAAGCGTCGGCAGGCAGCAGCACGTCACAGTAGTACCATGAGTGTTGGCAAGAAATGGCGAATGACAGGGCAACTTTCTGTTGTAGAGGCTGATTGGTCGAAACGCCTGCATATGAAAAGAATGTCGTGCAGTCGTGTGCAAATGCGAAATCGAGGAGTCGGTCGGCGGCCTTGGTAGGGAGCAGGAGACGAGTATGAGCCCTACGGGGCGGAGGTGGTGTGGAGGTGTATTTCGGAGTTTGTAGCCAGGAAGCAGTAAGGTAGTTCTCTCGGTGTGAAAAGTTCAGAAGTCTTCGGAAGTGCGTTTCCTTTTGCACGCGTAGGAAATGTATTAATCAATTGCTCGTTTTCGAGGTGGATGTTGATATGCGGAGCAATTGGCTAGCTGGAAGCGTTGTGTAACGAACGAAGCGGACTTTGCGAGCGTCGCTAGAAGCGGAATAAACTGAAGTTTGGTTCAATAGCAATTTAAGGTGAGGTATTCTCGTGTATGTCCTTACGCTCTTTGACTTTGACTGTGCTCCTGCGTTGTTTACAGAAGAGACGGGAGAAACCGGTTGGTGACGGTGTGGTGACTGACTGCAGTGTTTGTTGTTCAATCCAGTGGTCTGACATGGGAGCTTTTAGAGGTAGTCACATAGTTTCAGGGCACTGAATAGCGGTATAGCGGAAGTGACTGTTTTAACTCTGCCTCGTGAATGTAAGCAAGGCTGGTGACCCTTGTTTGGCTTTATAACGTAGCTGTAGCAGGGCCCAGAAATTATCAAGGTGCGCCAACAAACTTCTGGAAGGAAGTCTACGGAGCAATACGTCGCGTGATTTGTTTCGCGTACCGCGCGGCACTAAGGCCCGGCTTACACTAGCTACTTCCTGGTCAAAACCGACTAGTAGAAGAGCGTGCGCCGTTCATGGCTGCGTGTAAATCAGCAACCAATTACGTCGCGAGTGAGTTTATGATCGTGGCCGAGCGGTTCTAGGCGCTTCAGTCTGGAACCGCGCGACCGCTACGGTCGCAGGTTCAAATCCTGCCTCGGACATGGATGTGTGTGATGTCCTTAGGTCAGTTAGGTTTAAGTAACTGCAAGTTCTAGGGAACTGACGACCTCAGATGTTAAGTCCCATAGTGTTCAGAGCCATTTGTACCATTTTTGAGTATATGATCCATTGATTGTGCCAAATGCGGAGCTCCAAATTTCCGAATATTCTGCACACTGCGCACACATAGAAGCAAGGGACTATGACGGCGTCTTCTGACATCGGAAGTTGACCTATTTTGGCCGAGCTCACTTATATTACAGAAATGCATTTTGTGCTTTCGTTTCTTCTCAGTTTTTATTGTGTTTTATTGGTTTGTTTTTGTGGCACATTGAAAAGTTACAGAAGTTCTTGATGTTTTTACCTGTTGGTGTTCTCCTAGAAGAGAGATGAAATATCTGAAAGCAAAAAGGTATTTACGTTTTACAGAGAAAAAGCCTGCATTGTACATTAATAAGAAAGCAAAAAAGGAAAAGTGCTTTAAAGACAATTATTTCAACAATGCAAAAGAAATGATTTTCCTTGTTATTTGGCACTTAGCAAGTAGTTAGTGTCGGAAGTTCCATGCGGCTTTTCGCGGATGATGCTGTAGTATACAGAGAAGTTGCAGTATTAGAAAATTGCAGCGAAATGCAGGAAGATCTGCAGCGGATAGGCACTTGGTGCAGGGAGTGGCAACTGACCCTTAACATAGACAAATGTAATGTATTGCGAATACATAGAAAGAAGGATCCTTTATTGTTTGATTATATGATAGCGGAACAAACACAGGTAGCAGTTACTTCTGTAAAATATCTGGGAGTATGCGTGCGGAACGATTTTAAGTTGAATGATCATATAAAAGTAATTGTTGGTAAGGCGGGTGCCAGGTTGAGATTCATTGGGAGAGTCCTTAGAAAATGTAGTCAATCAACAAAGAAGGTGGCTTACATAACACTCGTTCGACCTATATTTGAGTATTGCTCATCAGTGTGGGATCCGTAACAGGTCGGATTGATAGAGAAGATCGAAAGAAGAGCGGCGCGCTCCGTCACAGGGTTATTTGGTAAGCGTGATAGCGTTACGGAGATGTTTAGCAAACTCAAGTGGCGGACTCTGCAAGTGAGGCGCTCTGCATCGCGGTGTAGCTTGCTGTCCAGGTTTCGAAAGGGTGCGTTTCTGGATGAGGTATCGAATATATTGCTTCCCCTATATATACCTCCCGAGGAGATCACGAATGTAAAATTAGAGAGATTCGAGCGCGCACGGAGGCTTTCCGGCAGTCGTTCTTCCCGCGAACCATACGCGAGTGGAGCAGGAAAGGGAGGTAATGACAGTGGCACGGAAAGTGCCCTCCGCCACACTCCGTTGGGTGGCTTGCGGAGTATAAATGTAGAAATGTAGAAAATAAGATACAAAGGATAAAGCAAAAAAGACGCTGTTTAAACGCGCTGCAGTCATGGACTGTGCGGCTGATCCCGGCGGAGGTTCGAGTCCTCCCTCGGGCATGGGTGTGTGTGTTTGTCCTTAGGATAGTTTAGGTTAAGTAGTGTGTAAGCTTAGGGACTGATGACCTTGGCAGTTAAGTCCCATAAGATTTCACACACATTTTTTTTTAAAAAAAGGCGCTGTTTACTGCGTTCTAGATATTGTTTGATGTGTCTGCAAGTATGTATTTTCTCAAGCAAATAACGGTATATGTTCTGAGATGCATTGGTGTCATTTTTCCTAGTCTTTCAGCCCTCAGGAGTGTAAAGAATGTAGCACGTTGCCGTTAACAAGAACTCCCCCTAAATATTCCGCATTTCTATTTAAGAAACTGTATAGTCATCGTTTCCTCTTACACTTCGATTTTTTTTTTCGTAAAAACTGTAGTCCCTCCTAACCACAGTTTCACGGTTCTTATGCCAAACTGAACAGAAGACCAGCTCCCACAAGACGCACAATTTTGGCGCTGACGTGTAAACGAAAATAACCACTCTAAACAGACAGGCCTCAGTACAGGAGTAATATAGCGGGGGCGCTGCACTGACTCACTTGTCTCGAGTTGTCAATTGAGACAAGAAGGTCTATCGTGTGAACAGGGGTTAAGAGTTCACGGACTCCGGCCGCGGCCCCGACAGGACTTCAACAGTAGCTACAGAAGCCCCCAAAGGACGAACGAAGTGGAATATTTCAGGTCGTACGGTTAATTTTACAAATTAAGCGCCGGTTTCCGCGATGCGGAGCCGCAAGCCGAAGACGGCAGTGGGCCGGCGCGGCCGCGTGTTGCGGGGGCGAGAGCCCGGTGGCCAGGTGGCGTGCGAGAGCGGGCTTTGTTCCGCTGCGGCTGCGCCGAGCCGCGCCGCGCGGTGCGCAACGCGCGCCGCCCTGAGGTAGGTCAAAAACACCGCGCGCGCTCCGCGACTGGTCCCGCCCCCCCCCCCCTCCCTACTCCGCCCACCGCCCGCAGCCGCGCCGTCGCGCTGCGCTCGGCCTGGCCGCGCCGACACGTCACGAAAATACGAAAAACCGAAACCCGTTTGGCCGGACGGACGCAAGAAAAATACTCGTTCCTAAATCAGACACACGCGAACCGGCGGCCGCCGCCGTTGCAGCCCGCCTTGCACTTGCACTCTCCCGTCGCCTTTGTTCGCCGGGCTTGCAGAAATGAACGCGAAAATATATGGGCGCCATAAAAGCGAGCCGGGATGCGCCAGGAATGCCACCGCCTCGCAAAAACGCCGCTGTCCGATTAGCAGTCGCCCTCTCCCTCCCCTTTCTCTCCTCTCCCTTCCCCTTCCCGCCCTCCCTTCCCCTCCTCTCCTCTCCCGACGTCATTACTCTTGCTTTCCATTTGTCGCAGTTGCGGCGCGGAATGTGCGCCCAGCATGACCGCCGTGTTGCGACTGTGGTAGTACTATACGTGGGCGAACCTTACAAGGGGGGTAGCGAAAGGGCATCAGCTTTATGCGTCGGCGTATTCTCCACACCGAAGATTTCATCGGTTAGCTGTTGCAACAGTTTCGTCGTTGATACGTATCGGCAATCATTATTACTACTACACCGCAACAGAATGAGTTGCCACAGGGATCATAGTTCCCCGGTCACTGACGTTTCGCTCACAACCGCTGACTTCCTAACGTTCCGTACACAAACGCCGTTGTTTCTCGATGAAATATGTCCTTATACATGTCATCTTTAGCCTCTCGGGCTCCATGTTATTATTAACTACTCTCACTAATAACAGATTTGGGGAAACTCAAAAAAATGGCTCTGAGCACTATGGGACTTAACATCTGTGGTCATCAGTCCCCTAGACTTTAGAACTACTTAAACCAAACTAACCTAATGACATCACACACATCCATGCCCAAGGCAGGATTCGAACCTGCGACCGTAGCGGTCGCGCGGTTCCACACTGAAGCCCCTAGAACCGCTCGGCCACACCGGCCGGCATTTGGGGAAACTGTTCGTCAGTTTTCTTCTCCAATATTGCCATCTTCTTCTTTCTTTTTCTCTTAATTTATCCAATAACTGGAGACCTCTGCTCTCACGGCCTGGCGCACCTTCGGCGAATAGTATAAATTCGTTCTCTCTCACTTCCCACAGGTGACTATGTTACCTATAACGAATCCTTACAACCAAATTAAATGTGTGTTCAAAAAGATTTCGGGCTTGCAGCCGGTCGTCGTAAACTTCATTGCACGATATTTCGGCTGGGCCGAAGTGGCCGTGCGGTTCTAGGCGCTGCAGTCTGGAACCGCGAGACCGCCACGGTCGCAGGTTCGAATCCTGCCTCGGGCATGGATGTGTGTGATGGCATTAGGTTAGTTACGTTTAAGTAGTTCTAAGTTCTAGGGGACTGATGACCTCAGAAGTTAAGTCCCATAGTGCTCAGAGCCATTTGAACCATTTATTTCGGCTGGTCAACTGCCAGCCATCTTCAGGTGAGTCGAACGAGGACTGACGAAGACGAAAAAAGAGAGAAAAGAGATGGGGCCCCTCCACGCCCGCACCAACGTGGTGACCAAAGCAAAAGTTCTACTGTCACCTCCGTCAACATGTTAGTTATCTAGTAAGTGGATCACAGGATCTGGGCTGTGATGTTATCCGTGCGTCTGGGCAAGACTACGCATTAACACGGTCCATCAGGTGATAGATAGTGGACGAAACGCGATTTGAAGAGCAAAGGGAAAAAAGTGCCAAGGTTCTTGCCGTGGGAAAAAAACCTCTGCGACAGTGGGATGGGTAGTAAGAGCAGTAGTGGCTTACTAGCTGCGATAGTTCATGCAAGGTTGGATTTGTTAGTATGGCTATCATGCATCATTACCGTGGCAAGCGATGGAGGTGTATCCCAGTTGCTGCAGCCGCTACATTCCTGGAACAATCAAGATCGTTATATAGTCGTGGGAGATGTTCTCCGCTCCAGCTTATACAGTGCGCTGATAGTACTGCCGCGCATGCGTTGCAGTCGCGGAGACAGAAGGGCCACACCGCCCAGCGGCAGCGCCCTCGCTGGTGTAACTGCAGTATTCAGCTATCGTCGGTATTGTCGCTGGCTGCAGCTATCGAAGTCTTCTGGCGTCTTCGTCTCGAGCAAATTTCGGAGATGACGGGATTCCATGCGTTATTCAATTGGTAACCACTGTCACGGTTCATTAGATTTCCCGCACTGCCTATTTCAATGGATTCTGTGATAATGGAGTCCCAAAACGAGTTGTTGCAGTGGCCAAAATGGAAGTTTCGTCGTACCCAGTAAGTCTGCAGTTGCAGAACATTGCATTTCTAATGGACATTCAATGGAGTACGACAAAATTTTGATTTTGGCCATAGCAACAACTTTTTGGGACTTCAATGTCAAAGAATCCGTGGAAATACCCATTGCCGTAAATCTAATGAACCGTGACAGTGGTTACCAATTGAATAACGCATGGAATCCGGTCATCTCCGAAATTTGCTCGAGACGAAGACGCCAGAAGACTTCGATAGCTGCGGCCAGTGACAATACCGACGGCAGCTGAATACTGCAGTTCCCCCAGCGAGGGCGCTGCCGCTGGGCGGTGTGGCCCTTCTGTCTCCGCGACTGCAACGCATGCGCGGCAGTACTATCAGCGCACTATATAAGCTGGAGCGGAGAACGTCTTCGTCAGGCATACCACTCGCTCCTTCCGGCTCCTGGATTTCTCCCTTACCGTATCCGCCCGTCCTGTCCGCCTCACCCCCACCCTCACCTACCTTGGCCTCACCATTGACCGTCACCTCACCTGAATCCCTCATCTCCGCTCCATCCAATCCAAAGCCCACAACCACCTCCTCAAACTCCTCTCTGGCCGGACGTGGTGGTTGCACCCCTCTACCATCCTCCACACCTACAAATCCTTAACATGTCCCATCCTCTGTTATGCCAGTCCCACCTGGATATCTGCCACCCCCCCCCCCCCAAATTCTATAAGTCCCTCCAGATCCTTGAGCGTCATGCACTCCACCTCGCCTTCCGTATACGCCTCCTGTCCCCCACGCGGATCCTCTATGACCTCATTCCTTTCCCCCATCTGCTCCTATTCCTCGAACATATCCGCATCCTCTACACCTCCTGCTGCCTTGATCCCCCTCACCCCCTGGTTGCTCCTCTCCTCTCCCCTCCCCGCCCCCTGCCATGTCTTCACTGTTGTGTCCCCCCTACCCTCCATCTCTACACGCTTCATCTCCTTTCCCAAGGTGGCTTCCATCTACTCCCCCTCCCGGATGATGCCCTCTTTCCCTTCATTTATCCCTCCTATCAAGTCTGATCCTCACTCCCCCTCCTTTCCTCTGTCCTTTTCCCGGGCTCCCTCCCCCCTTCCATCCTCTGTTTTCCACAACTACCATCTCTCTGCCCCCCTTCTCTCCCCCAAGTCCTCTTGCATTTCCCTCCTCTGCCTTTTCCCATTCCCTCTCGTGTCTGCCCTGCCCCTCTCCCCCCTTATGAGTCCACTCCCTCCTTTGGTTCCCCCCCCCCGTTTTTTCGTTTTTTCCTCTCCTCCCTCCTTGTTTTCCCTCTCATCTGACCAGGTCCCGCCCCCCCCCCCCCCATCTGCCCTTGGCTAGGGACTGTCATCTTTGTGCCGACATTTTAGTGCAGTGTTTTACAGTGAGTGTTCAGTGTTGTGTGTCTTTTGGGAAGTGTTGCAAACGGACATCACACTGTCGCTGGGTGTGATTTTTTACCTCTTGCGAACAGAAACCAGACTGTCGCCATGTTTCTTTTTTTAAAATGTGTGTCTACTATGTACTTGTCTGATTCCTGTGTAATTTATTAGCATTGTCAACCCCTTTGCTTTATGTTTTAACTTTCCACAATTTTCCGCCGTTTTATCGCCTGCTTTTATTGTTCTTTTCTTCTTACGTTTGTAAAAAAGTCTGTAGGCAGTAGAGCAGCGTACTAAGCTGCTGCCAGCCCGCCCCCTTCGGGGGGAATCGAAATTCAATAAAGGAAATTAAAAAAAAAAAAGTCTTCGTCAGTCCTCGTTCGGCTCACTTGAAGATGGATGGCAGTTGTCCAGCCGAAATATCGTGCAATGAAGTTTACGACGACCGGCTGCAAGCCCGAAATCTTTTTGAACAGCTGATTCGCCGGGAAAATTTCACATTATACAAATTAAATGTGTGTCTACTAATATCGACTCATACAACGGTAAAATATGAAGATATGTAAAAATTGTCAGTTATCTCTTATTATAGAGAAATGTAATGCCACGTACTCCTTCACGAAACATAAATATGGATGCAGTCATTGACTACATGATTAAGAAGTCCAAGCTGCAGTCAGCCACGTTGTACGTATGGCTAATATTAGTAGTGCATTGGCATATAAAACAGAACGATCACACTGGGTCAAGTGTGACGCGGGGCGTGGGGCGTTTGCACATAAGGCTAGCACGAATCGACACAAATGTTCAAAAATCCAAGTTGGTTACAGGCTAAGAAACACGCCAAATATTTCGTGAAAACCTTTTAAGAAATATACAGAACGCGTCTTTCAGAGCGAAATCCTAGAATAATGCTTCAGCTCTCGATATATCATTTTCGTAGAGACCCCAAGTAAAATTAGACTAATAACTCGCGCAGAGGAAAATAAACAGACGATACTGCAGTGCCTGTGTTAAGAAGAACGATGCAATGTACCTTCGGGCATCGCTACGGTCGCAGGTTCGAATCCTGCCTCGGGCATGGATGTGTGTGATGTCCTTAGGTTAGTTAGGTTTAAGTAGTTCTAAGTTCTAGGGGACTGATGACCTCAGAAGTTAAGTCCCACAGAGCTCAGAGCCATTCAATACCGTATTGATCCGGCGATACCAGGCAGCGACTTTGAATTAAATATGTCCCTCCCCCTCCCCCTGCATCGGAATTACATATGTACACGCTGTGACGCAGGAACGACGACATACGGAAGATTGTATCTGGTCGTGAGTCGTGTACGAGCAGCCAGAGCGGTTAAGGCGACCGATCGTGTGAAGCGAAAAATCCGGATTCGACTCCCGGTCGGACATAAATTTTCATTGTCGCCATTGCCTTATGCAGCTGATGGTTGTTCGTATTCGTAACTGCGAATGCTCTTCATGTAAATAAACAGGCATTGACCCCCACACTCCATACACGACTGGAACAGGAAGGAACCCTAAGGTACATTATAGTAACTATGCTATCCACTTTGAAGTGCTTCGCTGATTGTAAATGTAGATCCAGAATGGCATCATCAGAAGAAATTTCGTTTTCAAGATGTTTCGAATTTAAATTTCCGCTTTCGGATCTCAACCAGTGCCTGCCACCATTCCTCAATTCTCCGGTGTTTGTGAACTCATTTGTCCAGTTCGTATCTTAACACTGCCCAGTTATTTCTTTGCGTTCTTTCACCAACGGTCAAGTCTTCGGACCATACTGAATAATGATCAACGTAGAGCATTTTACAAACTGCTGCCGTAAACCCAAGCTACGACTACTGATTACAAATTACATCATCTTCACGAACGCAGCCTTTTTACTTGCCACCCTACATTTAGTCTCCTCCGTGCATATACGTGTTTCATTGTTAGAATAACTACATGGCGAAAGTTGTAAATATTTCCACTATATATGAGTTACATGCTCCGGTTTAATCTTCCATATAAAAACTGTTAAGTTTTTTATCATTCTGTTGTTTTTCAGGAGATAACTCAGTACTCCCTAAACCAGAAAAGACCACTGATAAGCCGGCCGAGGTGGCCGAGCGGTTCTAGGCGCTACAGTCTGGAACCACGCGATCGCTACGGTCGCAGGTTCGAATCCTGCCTCGGGCATGGGTGTGTGTGATGTCCTTAGGTTAGTTAGGTTTAAGTAGTTCTAAGTTCTAGGGGACTGATGACCACAGATGTTAAGTCCCATAGTGCTCAGAGCCATTTGAACCATTTTTGAACCACTGATAAAACAACAAGTCACGCGATAACTTTGCTTCAGTGACACACAAAGTCGCCGAAACATCAGGAGAAACCGAGGAAATAAGAAATCTTCAGAGGAAAACACTGAAAATGCCTTTGGAGCTACTCAAACTTAGACCCTTTCTCTTACTACATAGTAGCTTTAGTCAGGTCAACTAAATGGCTTAGGCGCTGACCGTTCCAACTTAAAATTAAAGGCGCAACCATTCATCAGTAATAAAAATTATTTCCTCATCATAGAAAGGCGTACAAAAGGTGGACAGTTGGTATTTATCGTCCGTCAGCACTGAAATCATTACAAATGAAACAATGGGTCGGTATGAGTCTTAAGTGGTGTATGAAAAGGACAGACATTTCACTCCCCCTCCATGTGAGTCCCTTTACTGCGCCACAACTGAAACATCATCCGGAGGTCGAAAGAAGTCAATGGTAAACTACCTACTCTAGCAACTCCAGGACAGCAACTCAGCAACTCCGCCTGCTTGCAACGTACTCATCGCCCAGTGAGTGTAACTACTGCTGCTAGTTTGCTAACATTGATGCTTTAATTAATAATGTACAACTGTTGTGGTGGAAGGTCACATCCGTCAGCCAGCAAGATACTGCCTTGTGCATCTTTCCTCACGGGTTTACGAGGTATTATTTTCAGTTAGTGAGTATACGCTGAAGTGACAAAGGTCATGGGATACCTCCTAATACCGTATCGGAGCTCCTTTCTCCCGGCGTAGTGTAGTAGCACGACATGGACTGAATTCCACAACTCGTTGGAAGTCCCCTGAAGAAATATTGAGCCATGCTGCCTCTATAATCACTGAGGAAGTCTTACCGGTGCAGGATTTTTGCACGAACTCATCTCTCTATTGCCGGCCGTTGTGACCGAACGGTTCTAGGCGCTTCAGTCCGGAACCGCGCTGCTGTTACGGTCGCAGGTTCGAATCCTGCCTCGGGCATGGATGTTTGTGATGTCCTTAGGTTAGTTAGGTTTAAGTAGTTCTAAGTCTAGGGGACTGATGACCTCAGATATTAAGTCCCATAGTCCTTAGAGCCATTTGAATTTTTTCACCCCTCTATTACGTCCCATAAATGTTCGATGGGATTCGTGTCGGGCGATTTGGGTGGCCAAACTATTCGCTCGAACTGTCCAGAATGTTCTTCAAAACAACTGCAAAGAGCTGCACCCCAGTGACATGGCACATTGTAATCCATAAATATTCCATAGATGTTTTGGAAAATGAAGTCCATGAATGGCTGTAAATGGTTTGAAGTAGCCGCACATAATCATTTCCAGTCAACGATTGGTTCAGGTGGACTGGGTCCATTCCATGTAAACACAGCCCACACCATTATGGCGCCACCACAGGCGTGAACAGTGCATTGTTGACAACTTGGGTCTTCGTGGGGTGTAAGCCACACTCTAACGCTACCATCCAGCTGTTACCAAACGGAATCGGGCCTCATATGACCAGGGCACTGTTTTCCAGTCGTCAAGGGTCCAACCGATATTGACACTTGCCCAAGACAGGCGCTGCAGGCGATGTCGTGCTGTTAGCAAAGGCACTGTCGCCAGTCATCAGCTGCCATAGCTCATTAACGCCAAATTTCGGCGCCCTATCCTAACGGATACGTGCGCCATACGTCCATATTCATTTCCGCAGTTTTGACTATGTGAGCACGGACAACTCTACGCAAACGCGGCTCTTTCGGTCGTTGAGTGAAGGCCGTCGCCCACTGCGTTGTCCGTGGTGAGAGGAAATGCCTGAAATTTGGTATCTCGATACACTCTTGACATGTGGATTTCGAAATATTGAATTCCCTATCGATTTCGGAAGTGGTATGTAGCATGCGCCTAGCTCCAACCACCACTGCGCGTTCGAAGCCTGTTAATACCCGTCGAGTGGCCATAGCCCCGTTCGTATCCTTTTCACGTGGATCACCTGAGTACAAATGACAGATCCACCAATGCAACGACTCCTCCGTCAGTATACATGCGTATCAGTACCGCATGACTTGTGTCACCTCAGTGTAAGTCTCGTGCTGTTGTCCAGGACTACACTCCAGGGTATCTACTTCGCCATTGTCTTCCTCTGGTCTCTACCCATGCACCAGTTAATTCCGCTTAACGGAACTCAGCAGCTCAGCGTGAAGTCCGAGTCAGATACAGTCGTGACTAGTCCGCATTTCCATAGAAGGTATCTACAAAACACTGAAGTCGTCATGTTGCGAATCTTACCGTATTATAGGGGTTAAGATGGCGTCCGTCGAACAGACCAGTAATAGATAGACCCAGGAACGTAAATACTGTTTCAGTGATGCCAAGAGGATATTGACACTTCGCTAGAGTGGTGACAGTTACGTTGCACTGTAAAATACTTTAACAAGGAATATATTAGAGTTTTCTCATTTGCAACTCTTCCATCAGTAACATCACACAATAACGTAAACTAATATTCTGCCATTTTCCGATAGTGGCAAGTAGCTTAGAACAAGACAATTATACCTAACAGCGCGAACACGTCACTATCCACTAATCACAACAGTGGATTGTCTTCTCTTCGGTTATTGTGTGACTAGGCTTAGGATCAGTTGGATGGCGATAACTTCAACTTTATTTCAGGTAAAAGCACCAAAGATCCGATTCTGACATTGCGTTTGAGAATGAAAACTTGGCTTGAAAAAATTTAAGAGATTTTTATAGCAGTGTCGACCTAGAAAAAGCATTCGGCAATGTGAATGGTGCTAGATGTTCGAAATTCTCAAGGGAATAAGTGTAGGCTACAGGCTTATATATATGTTCGAGAACCGAATGGGAAAATAACAGTAGGTGACCAAGAACGAAGTGTTCGGATTAGAAACGGAATGAGACAGGGATGTAGCGTCTCGGTCCCCTGTTCAGCCTGTACATTAGAGAAGCAATGGCAAAAATAAAAGAAAAGTTGAAAAGTGGAATTAAAATTCAGGCTAAAAGGATATCAATGATAAGATTCACCGATGACTTTGCTAACCTTAGTGAAAGAGTAAGAATTGCAAGACCTGTTAAATTGGATGAACAGGCTAATGAGTACAGAATATACATTCAGAGTAAACCGAAGAGAGACTAAAGTAATGAGGAGTAGCAGAAAAGAGATTAGTCATAAACTTACCAAAATTGGGGACCGCAAAGGAAACGAAGCGAAGAAATTCGGGTACCTTGGAAGCAAAATACAAGAGAAGCGAAACAAGGAGGGCTGAGAAGCACAGGCCAAGAGAACATTCTTTGTCAAATGAAGTCTACCAGTGTCAATTGATCAATTGTAGGGATGAATCTGAGAAGGCACTATCTTGAGAAGATGAGTCTGGAACAGTGCTTTGTATGGTAGTGAATCAAGGACTGTGGGAAAACATGAAAAGAAAATAATTGACGCGTATGAGATATGATGTTACAGAAGGATGCTGAAAATTTAGTGAGCTGACAGGAAATGAAGAGGCTCTCCGCAGAACCAAGGAGGAGTGTAATGTGTGGAAAACACTAGCTAGAAGAAGGTAAGGGATTATAGGTCTAATGTTAAGACATCAAGAAATATCTTCCTTGTTACTGGAGGGCAAAGACTGTAGGGATGAACACAGACTGGAATACAACTGAGGACGTTGCATGTAAATGCCACTCAGAGATGAAGAGAATGGCACAGGGCAGGAAATCGTAGCAGACTGCAGCAAAGACTGAAGAAAAGTGTATCACAGCCATAAAACTATGTCTAGTAAACCACTATGTTATACCAGTTTTAGATTTGACAATTGCTTTACTTTGTTTTCACGAGCGTATTCGATAAAACGAAATTAAATATGCCACCAATAAAGAAGCTCAGCTGTATTCTCTTTCCACTTTCGTACTAACTGAGGGGTCAGCTATCCTTTACCGCAGAATAATTACACGAGATTATTAAATTTCGCAGCCTGACGTCGAATGTTCGCCGTCCTCTGTGCTCTCACTGGTCACGTGTAATGACGGTCGCGAGCAGTCTGGGACGTGGTTACCTGGTTCAGTGGTTCAAATGGCTCTGAGCACTATGGGACTTAACAGCTGAGGTCATCAGTCCCCTAGAACTACTTAAACCTAACTAACCTAAGGACATCATACACATCCATGCCCGAGGCAGGATTCGAACCTGCGACCGCAGCGGTCGCGCGGTTACAAACTGTAGTACCTAGAACCGCTCGGTCACCCCGGCCGGCGTGGTTACCTGTTTCAGATTTGCATTTACTATATGTATGCTACTTACTTCCAAGAGTCTTGCTCTTTTATCATTATTGCTGATGAAATACGTCCAGCTACATCCAGCATGATGCTTAAGTTTTTTAAGCACTTGAATTAATTCCGTGAAGTGATAGGCACTTTCTGTTTCTGATAGAGATAGAAATTTAAGGAAATTTCTAAAGTTATGGCTGTAGCTATTCTTGTATATGGTTCGGAATCATAGACAGTAAAAAAAGAAAGAAAAATTACAAGCAGAAGAAATGATGTGCATAAGTTATGTAACGAGCTGTAATAAAATGGATAAAATAAGGAATGAAACAACCAGACGGATTTAAAAGTCTTTTTCGTGAATAACAAGACAGACGAGAATATAATAAAATGGAAGTATCATGTTCATAAAATGACAGGAAACAAACTGCCAAAAAAGGTAATGAATTATCGTCCGGTGGAAAGACAGAATTAGGTAGACCACATAAGAGATAGATGAATGGATGATAAGAGTGTGGAAGAGGTGATTACGACACCTAATCCTCGGAAGGAGATGATAATTTTAGAGTAATGCATGCGTAGCTTGGGACTTGATTCGTTTATGGGGCACGAATGATGATTGCAGAGGTCATCCCTTTTTTGTAATGCTTCTTCCGCAGTGAGAATGTGTGTATTTTTTGGTCGCAGTAGTCGAACTTTGGCCGGGGCGGTTCTCTTAGGACGTCAAAGGGGAGTTCGGGACTGCACTCGGAAACTGGTCGGTACCTGGGCCATTGTATGGCATTGGTCGGCTACCGTTTCGTCTCGTTGTCAAACGTGGGTGGTTGGCAGACGCCCTTTGGGAAGATTAACATGTCAGCAAACTGGAAGCGCCAAGCTGGCGCGTCCCTTTCACAGCTTATAAAGCTCATTGACGAGGCTGCGACACTTACCAAAACCGCGTCTCCGGACTGCGGGGGCCCACACACAAGGTGGGTGGGGGCAAGCCGACGTCGTGCTGGGAACAGCATAAGATCTGTTCATAACGTGGGAAATGCACAACACCACCGTTGAACGAGTGACGTTGAAATCTGCCGACGCCTTGATGGCGCCGCTACTTAGGAACCGTCCACGTGAAGCACCGGTGCGAAAACCAGGCCGTGTTCTGTCTGGGTGGCGTTCGTAAATTTTAGAAATGGAGTTCTGCTATTCGATGGAGCTCGCCACTTTCTGAAGCAGTGGTCCCCCACCACTTGCTTAATCTAATAAAACTGGTACCATTGGCTAGAGGAATAACAATGTTCTGGGTAGTGGGAGAGCAACGGTGGAGATGTGAGTTTTCATCGTCCGTGATTAATACAATTCTTTAGATTGGCCTACACGTAATTTTGGCGGCATCTCGAGGGAAGGTGCAACGGAGAGCAAGTTGTAGTGTCGTTCGGATTTTGGAATTCGTCCGGCTTCCACCATTCGAGTTGCAAAGTAGGATTCTGCTTGGGGAGTCGGCTGCAAGATTCAGTCGTTCAGCGCTCGTGATTCGAGACTGATTTGTGTACGGCATTCGGCATTAAAGGGACAGCCCGCTACAGTGCATCACCTTCTGCAGCGCCATCTCGCCGCCCAGCTCATCATAACGAGTGTTAGGTTCATGCAGCAGTGAGGCGAGTCAGTAGCGCTGATGTGGTAGTAGGTGCGTTTTATGCTTCACATTATAGTTACCATTATTAAAAAGGTATTTTAATATGTTTTGCATGTGTTGCTCCTTTTTCAGGTGTTATTTGGTCAGGCTAAATAAGCAATACATAAATAACTAGGGACTTTGATCGATGACGCATTGTGAGTTGAAACCCTAGCCATGGCTCACTTACCGTCGTCGGTGCAATTATTATGACCAATCCGACGTCACGTTTTCAAATGAATTAGGAACATCACGACTTTAATTATCAGAGTTATCTTTTATCCTTCCGCGGGTTATCATTTCCGACCCAGTATTGTAAATGTTACTAATTGTACGGATTATGATTCCGTCTTGCTTTCATCGCCAGTCTGTGAGATAATTAGATTTGAATGTTCGTTTCCTGTATTGTTTCATATGAAGTCAGAATTTGCCAACAAACCGTGATTTTAGTGAATTCCGCTTTAATTTCAGTAGACCGAAGTCCGCTCTTGCCTGGTTAGGTGTAAGAGAGGGCCTGAAGGCCCTAATCTTGCCAGGTAAAATAAATGCATAAATAAATAAATAAATACATCCAAAATTACTAATTTTATACAAGAGCCACAGCTACAATTCATTTGTGAGCGTCTCCCAGCTGTTCGTTTTCCTTGCGCTTATCTCATTAGCTTACATCTGAATCGTAGTGGAGTGATCTGCATATCGAGAAGGGACACTCGGTACAGATCACAGGCTTTAACCCCACTGGCGTCTTATACTGACAAAACGATGATAAAATACACTGCTACATTAAATCAATATTATTGTATGCTTCTAAAATTGGCACACATTTCCAGATTATAAGTGATCTGGCTTTATGAATGAGAGATCGAATATAAAAACAAGACATCGAGTGTTGCAGAAATTGGATAGTATTTCCGTGATGGACATGCTCGTTATCTCGAGGTGCTGAATCGATTGTAGTGAACTGCTCAGTACAGTCGAAATAGAAGGTTATGACGACATGAATGCCACAAACAAATCAATACCGGCGGTATCCTGCGTAACACGAACATATCCAATATTGCATAGATAGCGCATGATATCGTAACATGGTTTCTAACAAGTATATTGCGTAAGGAGGTGATAAATCCGCCTTACAGTAATATTTCTGACTTTTTGTCTAAAGAGAAGCTGGAACAAACTGTTTTTTACCAACTATAAGCGTTCGTTATTGGTTTCTTTTTTAAAGAGTAAATTGACGATCGCCATTTTTGAGGTGAGGATTACGTAAACAGCCCGGTAACGAGCGTATGAAGAGCGCGAAACGATGCCGATTGTCCGCAGCTCGTGGTCGTGCGGTAGCGTTCTCGCTTCCCGCGCCCGGGTTCGATTCCCGGCGGGGTCACGGATTTTCTCTGCCTCGTGATGACTGGGTGTTGTGTGATGTCCTTAGGTTAGTTAGGTTTAAGTAGTTCTAAGTTCTAGGGGACTGATGACCATAGATGTTAAGTCCCATAGTGCTCAGAGCCATTTGAACCATTTGAAACGATGCTGATTCACGTTCATTGTGATGTAAACATCGGCTAAATGGACTGACGCTGCACTGTGTCGGCTGACTTGTGGATCATTTTATTCATTCGCAAACTATCTCTGTGAAACGTTTCACTTAGTAAATTTACAAGCAGTGCACCTACATCTATATTCAGCAAGGCACCATATAATGTGTGGCGGAAGGTATTTTCTGTATCACTACCACTTCCCCCGTGCCGGCCGGAGTGGCCGAGCGGTTATAGGCGCTACAGTCTGGAACCGCGCGAATGCTGCTGTCGCAGGTTCGAATCCTGCCTCGGGCATGAATGTGTGTGATGTCCTTAGGTTAGTTAGGTTTAAATAGTTCTAAGTTCTAGGGGACTGATGACCTCAGAAGTTATGTCCCATAGTGCTCAGAGCCATTTGAACTTCCCCCGTTTACTGTTCCAGTCGCGAATGGTTGACTGGTAAGGCGACCGTTAATAATGTTTTTAGAAGGTGGTGTTCCTCAGCTGCAATATGTTTCTGTGCAACTGCTCTCTATATATTCGATATTCGTATGTTTGCTTTTAAAGTCCGTGTCATATATTTACATTCATGGCATGCACTACACATTTTAAGTAATGACTAATGCAATATGGTGGCTTAAACCATTTTAACCCTTCATCCGTGAAGATGGTCTAAGACCGAAACCGGCAGATTTTTGCGTCTAAAAAAAAAATCTGATACGTGTTTATATATAGTTACATCATCAGCTGTGTCAAAAACTTTACGTTGTTATCGGTCTCGTCCTATACATGGATCATTTTACTATCTATAAAAAACATGGTGTGGGTTCCTGTAGTCATGTCCAGTTCATGAACCACGGCCAACGTATGAGAGTAAGTGGTCCCGACAGTCGGGATACCTGTTACTGTGGAATAAGGCTGGGCATCTCGGACATATTCTGAGTCGTGGTCACCTTTGTGCTCATACGGCAAAGACTACCAAATCCAATGGTTAGTCCCTCAACCGTTAGGGGTAAAACCCAATGGGACTCGGGGCAAGTAAGGCTAGCAACCTGCTTCACTGGTACTTTAAATATGATGCTGGCAACAATCAGAGCAAAATGCCTCGGACCTTTGGAGGTGACGGAGTCCCACCTCTAACTGACAAACCAGGGACTCTTAAGATGCGACTTGGCAAACAAATGGTAATGAGATGGGGAGCTATTAATATCAATGGGGGCTACTCTGGGAAGAAGGTAGAGCTGGCAGAGGCTGCAAGTAAGATGGGGCTGGACGTTTTAGCTGTTAGTGACATTCGGGTAAGGGGTGAGAAAGAAGAGGAAGTGGGAGAATACAAGGTCTACCTGTCAGGAGTCAAGGCAGGAATAGCACAATGGGGTGTAGAGCTTTACATCAGGAAAGAAATGGAACCCAGCGTAGTTGCAATAAGGTATGTAAACGAACGACTGATGTGGATAGATTTGACAGTGTCTAGCAAGAAAATTAGGATTGTGTCAGTATATTCGCATTGTGAAGGGACCGATGAAGATAAGATGGATAGTTTTTATGAGGCACTCAGTGATGTAGTTGTTAGAATAAAGGACAAGGACAGTGTTCTGCTCATGGGTGATTTTAACGCCAGGATTGGAAATCGAACAGAAGGGTATGAAAAGGTTATGGGTAAATTTGTAGAGGACATGGAGGCCAACAGGAACGGGAAACAACTCTTGGATTTCTGTGCCAGTATGGGCTTAGTAATCACAAACTCCTTTTTTAAACATAAGAACATTCACCGGTATACTTGGGAAGGCAGGGGAACCAGATCAGTCATTGACTATATAATAACAGATCAGGAATTCAGGAAGGCTGTGAGGGACACCCGTGTATTCAGGGGATTCTTTGATGACACTGATCATTATTTAATCTGCAGTGAAATTGGGATTGTGAGGCCGAAAGTGCAGAAGGTCAGGTCCATATGTAGGAGGATAAGAGTGGAGAAACTTCAGGATAAGGAAATCAGGCACAAGTACATAACAGCGATCTCAGAAAGGTACCAGTTAGTTGAATGTAGTCAATTACAGTCATTGGAAAAGGAATGGACAAGGTACAGGGACACAGTACTAGCAGTGGCTAAAGAATTTCTTGGAACAGTAGTGTGTAAAAGTAGGATGAAGCAAACAGCTTGGTGGAATGACACAGTCAAGGCAGCCTGTAAAAGGAAAAAGAAGGCGTATCAAAAATGGCTACATACTAGAAATCAGGTAGACAGATAAAGTTAAGTTGAAGAAAGAAACAAAGCCAAACAGATAATTGCAGCATCCAAGAAGAAATCTTGGGAAGACTTTGGAAACAGGTTGGAGACTATGAGTCAAGCTGCTGGAAAGCCATTCTGGAGTGTAATTAGCAGTCTTCGAAAGGGAGGTAAGAAGGAAATGACAAGTATTTTGGACAGGTCAGGAAAACTGCTGGCGAATCCTGTGGATGCCTTGGGCAGATGGAGGGAATATTTTGAAGAGTTGCTCAATGTAGGTGAAAATACGATCAGTAATGTTTCAGATTTCGAGGAAGAATGGGATAGGAATGATGATGGAAATAGGATCACATTTGAGGAAGTGGAGAAAATGGTCAATAGATTGCAGTGCAATAAAGCAGCTGGGGTGGATGAAATTAAGTCGGAATTCATCAAATACAGTGGAATGTCAGGTCTTAAATGGCTACACAGGATAATTGAAATGGCCTGGGAGTCGGGACAGGTTCCATCAGACTGGACAAAAGCAGTAATCACACCAATCTTGAAACATGTAAACAGAAAAGATTGTAACAACTACAGAGGTATCTCTTTTATCAGCGTTGTGGGTAAAATCTTCTCAGGTATTGTTGAAAGGAAAGTGCGATTATTAGTTGAGGACCAATCGGATGAAAATCAGTCTGGGTTTAGGCGTCTTAGAGGTTGTCAGGACCAGATCTTTAGCTTACGGCAAATAATGGAGAAGTGTTATGAGTGGAACAGGGAATTGCATCCATGCTTTATAGATCTAGAAAAGGCATATGACCGGGTTCCTAGGAGGAAGTTATTGTCTGTTCTACGAGATTATGGAACAGGAGGCAAACTTTTGCAAGCAATTAAAGGTCTTTACATGGATAGTCAGGCAGCAGTTAGAGTTGAAGGTAAATTGAGTTCATGGTTCAGAGTAGTTTCAGGGGTAAGACAAGGTTGCAACCTGTCTCCACTGTTGTTCATATTATTTATGGATCACATGTTGAAAACAATAGACTGGCTGGGTGAGATTAAGATATGTGAACAAAAAGTAAGCAGTCTTGCATATGCGGATGACTTAGTTGTGATGGCAGATTCTATTGAAAGTTCGCAAAGTAATATTTCAGAGCTAGATCAGAAATGTAAGGACTATGGTATGAAGATTAGCATCTCCAAAACGAAAGTAATGTCAGTGGGAAAGAAATATAAACGGATTGAGTGCCAAATAGGAGGAACAAAGTTAGAAGAGGTGGACGGTTTCAAGTACTTAAGATGCATATTCTCACAGGATGGCAACATAGTGAAAGAACTGGAAGCGAGGTGTAGCAAAGCTAATGCAGTGAGCGCTCAGCTACGATCTACTCTCTTCTGCAAGAAGGAAGTCAGTACCAAGACTAAGTTACCTGTGCACCGTTGAGGTTGAGGTTACGGATATGAAAGTAGCTAGGATGATTGCAGGTACTATTAGATTGGAACAATGGCAGGAGGGTGACCACAATGAGGAAATCAAAGAAAAACTGGGAATGAACTCTATAGATGCAGCAGTCAGGGCGAACAGGCTTAGATGGTGGGGTCATGTTACACGCATGGGAGAAGCAAGGTTACCCAAGAGACTCATGGGTTCAGCAGTAGAGGGTAGGAGGAGTCGGGGCAGTCCAAGGAGAAGGTACCTGGATTCGGTTAAGAATGCTTTTGAAGTAATAGGTTTAACATCAGAAGAGGCACCAATGTTAGCACTGAATAGGGGATTGTGGAGGAATTTTATACGGGGGGCTATGCTCCAGACTGAACGCTGAAAGGCATAATCAGTCTTAAATGATGATGATGATGATGATAAAAAACAAGTTCAGCATTTAGCTTTCTGATGCGTTACATGTGTATCATTAAGTAGGGAAGCACAAATGTTGTTATAGCACGACACTAATACGCTTTTGCCATCTAGAAATACGTGTACTTTCGTTACAAAAAGCGGCGAATACTGCTTAAGTCATTGTTAATATGCTTACATAGCAACCAAGCCGAAAACTTCGTTCCTGTGTAGATGAAAAAAACACTCATATTGCCCTGTAGGCTACTGTTTTGCAGATACACCATACAACTCCACTTACAGTGAGCTCAGTGACAAGCCGCCGTGTAAGCTCGAACCCCTCTACTATTGCCTTCACCGTCACGAGAGACGGACCCGCCAGTACGACAGGAGGCGGGGAGCACCGTGTAGTCAGCGGAGAAGTAGTAAACGTAAAATGAGTCGGTCAGGAGAGCTGAGTGGACTACGCGTCGGATGTCACCCGAGTAACATTCATCAAGAATATTTCAATCCTTCTACAGCTTCCCAAGTCGATTGTTGGCGATGTGATCGTGAAGTGGAAACGCGAAGAAACAACCACAGCTAACCAAAAGTCAGGCAGGTCTCTTGTACTGACGAACAGCAACCGTGGAGCAGTGCACAATGTGGTTATGTGGTTGTAAAAGATCGCGTGAAATAAAAGGAAGTAATCACTTGTGAGTTCCAAAGCGCTGCTAGTAGTCCAACTAGCACAATGACTGTGGGTAGGGAGTTAAAAAGAATGAAGTGCGATGGTCGAGCAGATCCTCATAAGCCACACATTTCTGCAGTCAGTGTTAAGCGAGGATGGAGATGGTGTAAAGCGCTGCGACACTAGACAGTGGACTAGTGGGGTGATGAATCACGCTATACCCTGTGACAGTCCGATGGAAGGGTCTGGTTTTGGCGACTGCTTCGAAAACGTTATTTGTCATCATGTATAGTAGCAACAGTTACACTACTAGCCATTAAAATTGCTACACCACGAAGATGACCGACAGGAAGAAGATGCTGTGATATGCAAATGATTAGCTTTTCAGAGCATTCACACAAGGTTGGCGCCGGTGGCGACACCTACGACGTGCTGACGTGAGGAAAGTTTCCAACCGATTTCTCATACACAAACAGCAGTTGACCGGCGTTGCCTGGTGAAATATTGTTGTGATGCCTCGTGTAAGGAGAAATGCGTACCATCACGTTTCCGGCGTTGATAAAGGTCGGATTGTAGCCTATCGCGATTGCGGTTTATGGTATCGCGACATTGCTGCTCTCGTTGGTCGACATCCAATGACTGTTAGCAGAATATGGAATCGGTGGGTTCAGGAGGGTAATACGGAACGCCGTAATGGATCCCAACGGCCTCGTATCAGTAGCAGTCGAGATGACAGGCGTCTTATCCGCGTGGCTGTAACGGATCGTGCAGCCACGTGTCGATCCCTGAGTCAACAGCTGGGGACGTTTGCAAGACAACAACCATCTGCACGAACAGTTCGACGACGTTTGCAGCAGCATGGACTATCTGCACGGAGACCATGGCTGCGGTTACCCTTGACGCTGCATCACAGACAGGAGCGCCTGCGATGGTGTGCTCAACGACGAACCTGGGTGCACGAATGGCAAAACGTCATTTTTTCGGATGAATCCAGGCTCTTTTTACAGCATCATGATAGTCTCATCCGTGTTTGGCGACATTGCGGTGAACGCATGTTGGAAGCGCGTATTCGTCATCGCCATACTGGCGTTATCACCCGCCGTGATGGTATGTGATGCCATCGGTAACACGTCATCTCTTGTTCGCATTGACGGCACTTTGAACAGTGGAGGTTACATTTCAGATGTGTTACGACCCGTGGCTCTACCCTTCATTCCATCCCTGCGAAACCGCACATTTCAGCAGGATAAAGCACGACCTCATGTTGCAGGTCCTGTGCGGGCCTTTCGGGATACAGAAAATGTTCGACGGCTGCCCTGGCCAGCACATACTCCAGATCTCTCACCAATTGAAAACGTCTGGTCAATGGTGGCCGAGCAACTGGCTCGTCACAATACGCCAGTCACTACTCTTGATGAACTGTCGTATGGGCAGTTGTACCTGTACACGCCATCCAAGCTCTGTTTGACTCAATGCCCAGGCGTATCAAGGCCGTTATTACGGCCAGAGGTGGTTGTTCTGGGTACTGATTTCTCAGGATCTATGCACCAAAACTGCGTGAAAATGTAATCACATGTCAGTTCTAGTATAATATATTTGTCCAATGAATACCCGCTTATCATCTGCATTTCTTCTTGGTGTAGCAATTTTAATGGCCAGTAGTGTGTTTACAAAGGAAGTAGTGTGATGGTATGGGGGTGGTGTTCTCTTTTTCGTGATTGGGGTGTGGTCTAGTTATTGCGCTAAAGAAAACACTACATGTCGAAGGATATGGACACATTGAACGGCAACGTATACTGCGTACAGTATAGTAACAGTTCCGAGACGAATGTTTGTGCAATCATCAAAATGCTCCCTGTCATAAAACAGAATCTGTGAGGTGATGGTTTGTGGACAATATTTCTGAAATGGACTGGCCTGCTCGGAATCTTCAAATGAGCCAAATGGAACCCTTTTGGTAAGAGAACATCGCTCCGGACCCAAGCGTTCACCATCTTTGGTTTCGGCTCCTGAAAAATAATGAGCTGCCATTCCTCCGGAGACATTCAGACACCTCATTAAAAGTGTCCTCAGCAGAGTCCCGATATAGGCGAGGTGTGGACACATCTCATATTAATTTACACTAATAGGTGACTCTGTACTGTTGATGAACTGATATACGCAGGAGGAAGCAATATACTTGATGTATCAGCACAGCATGGAATTCAACTTTTACACAACGACACAAGCTCAGCACAATACGCTGTGGGGTGATAGGACTGGACCAAGTGACATAAGGTTATCACCATCGACAGTTGCACTGAACATTTATTTAGCACATTTAAACAAGACATAACAAATAAAACCACAACACATTTTTAAAATTACCACTTAGGTGAGAACAAGTTACTTCAAAATTTAAACATTCATAAACCACAGCACTTATGGCCTATTACAGATTTAGTGAAATAAGTTAATTATTTACTATGATCAACCCGAAGAACAATTTACTAAAATTTAAATAGGAAATGTAGTCTTTAGTTATTGCAGTGATTGGTATTACCAAAGTAATTCAAAATAAAGGCAACAACAAATCAGATACCATGGCACACAACCATGTCTCTTAAATGGTAGGCACCCTACAATGTAGGATATGAAATTTCATGTGACCATGCAACCTCGTGGGATCCAACAAACTACTCCCAGAAGCGGACGCCCGCCCACTCAGCTGTTACCAATACAGGCTCGGCATGGACCCCCAAACGGGAGCAGCAACGGTCACGAATAGGCACGAAAAATCCCAGAACTAGTGGGTATCTACAACAGACTGACATGTGCCTTAAGTAACTAGAAACAATAATGCATTACAGGACATCACCTCTAGAATTAATCATCCTATTAGTGAACATCAGTTAAGCAGTACAAATCTATTATCTTATATGTGTAAGGTCAATTATACATTAAGCCGCGAGCGAACTAGATACACGGCCACCCGGCACGCGCGGGCAAAGGGGGAGGAAAATACACAACAGCACAAGCAGGACGCAACCCAGGACCCGCACCCGCTACCAAGACAAACAGCAGAAGTCCTGATAAACCGAAATCAAATGCGAGTAACTAGCGTGCAGGCTAAGGGTATATCGAAACCGCCCCCCCCCCCCCTTCCGACGGAAAACACAAGGTGACTTACAGCAAATAGCCACACTTAAATTCGTTATTAAATAAGAATCAGTTACCATATCCACATACTGTCATTAAAGGAATTCTTGTACTTTCATTAATAGAATCAGTTTCAAACTATTTAAACACAATAACAACTGGCCTCTCAGTAATTTGTAAGAATTTATGAAACTACTCATTTCGAATAAGACACGTGTCTCTCAGACACACTATCACTTCAGATAGAAACGTAACAGTATTGTTATTGCAATTTGCAGCAAAATATATCCATGGAAAATTTTATCCACGTATATCTATAGCAATTGGCCAGCTGAACTTCGTCGTGTGGTATTAATACAATAACTAGATCGTATTAGTACAATACCTTAGGAAAGGACCAGCCAAACTGCTTTCCATCGCCGGCCAGAGTGGCCGTGCCGTTCTGGGCGCTACAGTCTGGAGCCGAGCGACCGCTACGGTCGCCGGTTCGAATCCTGCATCGGGCATGGGTGTGTGTGATGTCCTTAGGTTAGTTAGGTTTAATTAGTTCTAGGTTCTGGGCGACTGATGACCTCAGAAGTTAAGTCGCATAGTGCTCAGAGCCATTTGATCAATTTTTTTTTTTTTTTTTTTTTTTTTGTTTTCCATCGCCGTTAACACTGACAGTAGCAACAGAATGTATCAGCACTCCAGGCCCTACTAAATGTTAATCATCACATCACGTATAGGTCTCACTAGAACCTTGCGTACTAAGAAAGTTGAAATTAACACATTCGAGGACAGACTCAGTAGGAGTAGCAACGGCCGGCCACGAAAATGAAGTAAACAGCACTGAACCCAGTAGTCGAGTTCGGCCACAATTTACAGCACAAGCAAGGCCCTCGCCCTCTTGCTTGTTCGACGAAGCCAGCCGCCGTAGATCCCGATGCCAGGAGGCAAGCAGGAAACGAAATACACCAACGGCTTCCTAGTGACGTGACTGCTTCCACGCCGGCGATATGTGCTACGGCGCCGTCACCCGGGTAAACAGCCCCTTTTAGGTGTGCTCTTCCTGCTGCCTCGCACGGCGCCTGTACTGTCTGCCAGACTTCCCAAACGAAGTTACTGCTTGGCGTCCCAAAGCAAAATCTTCGCCACTTGCTAGAGCTTACCCCTCGCTGCCCGATCGGCCCGGTAGGTGGCGCCACCGCGCGCTCTGCGCACACCACCGGAAAGAGGACCCATACCGGCGGCGGGAATATCACTGATCCAGCCACACGGCTCAATACTGATTAATTCTTCTAGGAACGGAAGCTCTCGGAATGTTAACAACAAATCACACGGTGATTGTCAATGTCCGTCTTTTAACGTCTGCTCCCTGAAGTTGAATGAGAATTTCCGTGACTTACGCTCACCAACATCTTTTTACACACTATCTGCTATCGAAAATGTTGTTCAGATATTCTGAATCGTTTATGAAGAATCACAGATGACAACGTTATGAGGGTATTCTGCATATGGACCTTTCTTTCGATAATAGAGATAGTATAACCGTATTTGTAGCCGTTGTCACTAATGCAAGTTTGCTGTTTACGAAGAAATTTTCACCTCCAGTATGGAAACGTTTCGCTGATTTTCTGGATTAAATTCCACATTCTTCCAGCGTTGCATGGACTGACAGCATGTGAAATCTGATGGCAATTCGTACATCGAATGAGGACGTTAAGCTCACCGGCGCCTAGAAGTTCCTAGAGAGGAGTAGGGATGTGCCGGCAACGGGTTTCCACCTCTCCCTTTCCTTCTTCCACAATATGACAGACACAACCACACAATACAGTCAGTACGTCGATGCAGACTTGTCATTCAGTGTAGGTCGGACGAAGATAACGACAAACTACTTCATCTAGCACAGAACAGCAATACGAGATTATACTCCAAAGGTTATTTCCCGAAAACGAGACTGACTTCGACTATGTCAGGTGGTGCGGTTGGAAACGTGTTTGAGTCACACTGGTTCTGGTCATGTGATGCCACTGCCACACAGGCAGAACCGTTCTACTCTAATATTCAGCAACACTTCCTAGGTTCATCGATAAAATCATGAGTAGTGCACTGTGTCTGTTATTATTCTTTAAATGGCCTTATTTCTTCGTGGCAATTATATCTTTTGCTCTTACTTACTCTCAAACTGTCATTAAATAACGTATATTACGAGCCTGTTCACGAGACAGGATGTAACTTAGTCGACAATTGTGACCAGTGGGGACGAATTATGTAAAATAGGACACTCAGTATGTTCAATATGCATATCGATGAAAAACTGAATTGATAGCCACGTAATACAAGGTGGTGAGAAGTGAGAAAGCTATGTTACTTAGAGCACCCTCTTCATTTATGTGATATGTGGAATAATACTCCGCTACGGTCGCAGCTTCGAATCCTGCCTCGGGCATGGATGTGTGTGATGTCCTTAGGTTTGTTAGGTTGGTTCAAATGGCTCCGAGCACTATGGGACTTAATATCTGTGGTCATCAGTCCCCTAGAACTTAGAACTACTTAAACCTAACTAACCTAAGGACATCACACACAACCATGCCCGAGGCAGGATTCGAACCTGCGACCGTAGCGGTCGCGCGGTTCCAGACTGAAGCGCCTAGAACCGCTCGGCCACCAACGGCCGGCCGTTAGTTAGGTTTAAGTAGTTCTAAGTCTAGTGGACTGGTGACCTCAGATGTTAAATCCCATAGTGATTGGAGCCATTTGAACCATTTGAATAATACTCACTCATAGACACAAAGAATACTTTTTATACATGGTGTCTGGACTATCGGACTTGTCCGAAAGAACAGACACGACACATATCATTACGGTGAGGACAGCGAATGATTCCTTCCTGCAGATGCACACCATGCTCGAAGTCTTACGGGAATCGACGCAATACCGCGAGTAAGAGCATAATGGACAAGGGGCACTACATTAGTAGCGTGTGGTAAGTTGAGGATTTGGGTTTGACACGAGGTTTGCTAAGGTAGCCCGAGCAGCTACGGTGACCACTACGTCGGGAAGGCGTAATGGTCCGCCTAGCAAGCAGCAGATTTGCGTTTGAATCATAGTCCGACACAAATGTTCAACTTTCTTCATTGATTTAAATCAGTACCCACAGGCAGCTAATTCTTTAATTCCTTTGTGTATTGAAAGTATACTTTGACTGGAAACAAGTAATAAAGACCATCTGCAGCTTCACTGTTCAATCGTCCTAAACACATTTCTTGAAGTAACTGGACAGCCTAACAATGAATTTGCTTCCTTATGAAATGTGTCGTTAGCAGTCTGTAACCATTTAAAAACAATGGTGTAGTGTTTCATAGTAATACAGAAAAACTAGTAGATACTGCAGACAGTGCCTGGTAGGTAGACACCAATGTCTGCAAACCTCGACCAGTCACTACACAGAACATTGAGGCTTTGAAGGCCTGTAGCTTTGTCACCTCGATCGTCTAACGCAACCCTCCGTTCCCCCCGCATATTTCTGGGAGTGTGATTCATGAAACACCAGGCCAATAACGCGAGGATCTGCCACGTGAAATCGTTCGTACTATGTCAAATATTTTTGAACGTGTTCTTAAGACGATGGCACCCAAGTTACGCAGGTGTTGCAGTGTGAACACTTCCTGTTTGTTTTCGTTCAGTATTAGTCTCTTCAATCATTCCTCCTTTTCTAGCTTGTTTTATGTACTTTGTCGAGCGTAGTAGATATTTATGTTTGTATGTAAGTTTCGTTTCCTTTGCCTTTAAGGAGGACATCTTTCCGGCTGTAGTGTTTCTTACCCTCCTCAGTCCTTATGGAGCACCGTTACTACATCCAACTTTTAATTTTTTTAGCTCTGGGATTAAACTAAACTCGCTGTTCCTGATTGTGGGGTATGTTCTTGTTGTTGTGGTCTTCAGTCGTAAGACTGGTTTGCCATGCTACTCTATCCTGTGCAAGCTTCTTCATCTCCCAGTACCTACGGCAACCTACATCCTTCTGAATCTCATAGTGTATTCATCTCTTGGTCTCGCTCTACGATTTTTACCCTCCACGCTGCCCTCCAGTACTAAATTGGTGATCCCTTGATGCCTCAGAACATGTCTTACGTACCGAGCCCTCCTTCTAGTCAAGTTGTGCCACAAATTTCTCTTCTCCCCAATTCCATTCAACACCTCCTCATTAGTCATGTGATCTACCCATCTAATCTTCAGCATTCTTCGGTAGCACCACATTTCGAAAGCTCCTATTCTCTTCTTGTCTAAACTATTTATCATCCACGTTTCACTTCCATACATGGCTACACTCCATACAAATACTTTAAGAAACGACTTCCTGACATTTAAATCTATACTCGATGTTGACAGATTTCTCTTCTTCAGAAACGCTTTCCTTGCCATTGCCAGTCTACATTTTACATCCTCTCTACTTCGACGATCATCAGTTATTTCGTTCCCTAAATAGAAAAACTCATTTACTATTCTAAGTGTCTCATTTCCTAATCTAGTTCCCTCAGCATCACCCGAGTTAACTCGACTACATTCCATTATCCTCGTTTTGCTTTTGTTGATGTTCATCTTATAACCTCCTTTCAAGACATTGTCCATTCCGTTGAATTGCTCTTCCAGGTAGTTTGCTGTCTCTGACAGAATTACAATATCATCGGCGAACCTCAAAGTTTTCATTTCTTCTCCATGGATTTTAATTCCTACTCCGAATTTTTCTTTTGTTTCCTTTACTGCCCACTCAATATACAGATTGAATAACATCGGGGATAGGCTACAACCATATCTCACTCCCTTTACAAACACTGCTTCCCTTTCATGCCCCTCGACTCTTATAACTGCCATCTAGTTTCTGTACAAATCGTAAATAGTCTGTCGTTCCCTGTATTTTACCCCTACCATCTTAAGAATTTGAAAGAGAGTATTCCAGTCAATGATGTGACGCCACAGTGGGTTCAGACTGTGCGAGGTGTTCTAGACCAGGGTGTTTTCTGATCGCTGGATAGGCAGAGGTGGCCTCATAGGTCACCTGACATCACAAAAAACTGGTTCAAATGGCTCTGAGCACTATGGGACTTAACATCTGAGGTCATCAGTCCCCTAGAACTTAGAACTACCAGAGGGTATTTTGCAATAGAATAACGCTCGCCGGCCGGGGTGGCCGAGAGGTTCTAGGCGCTACAGTCTGGAATCGCGCGACCGCCACGGTCGCAGGTTCGAATCCTGCCTCGGGCATGGCTGTGTGTGATGTCCGTAGGTTAGTTAGGTTTAAGTAGTTCTAAGTTCTAGGGGACTGATGACCTCAGAAGTTGAGTCCCATAGTGCTCAGAGCCATTTGAATCAACAACGCTCGCCCACATACTGTTGTTTTAACATGATATGCTCTAACGAGTGACGACATGTTGCCTTGGCCTGCTCTATCACCAGGCCTGTCTCCAGTGGAGCAAATGTGGGACATATCGGACGACAACTCCAGAGTCACTCACAAGCAGCATTAGCCGTTCCTGTACTGACAGACAAACAGGCGTGGAACTCCATCCGGCAAACAGACATCCGACACCCGTACAACACAATGCTATTACATGCACTTTTGCGTGCTTCCATTCAACGTTCTGGCAGCTAAACAGATTGTTAATGTACCAGCATTTCACTTTTGCAGTGGCTTATCTCGCGCCTGCATTGGGCTGTATCTTGTAACGCTAATGATTTGAGTTACATATGTTGCCTAGATAAATTTATTCCGAATTTTTTTTACTCTACAGGGTGGTCCATTGATCGTGACCGGGCCAAATATCTCATGAAATAAGGGTCAAACGAAGAAACTACAAAGAACGAAACTTGTCTAGCTTGAAGGGGGAAATCTTATGGCGCTATGGTTGGCCCGCTAGATCGCGCTGCCATAGGTCAAACGGATATCAACTGCGTTTTTTAAAAATAGGAACCCCCATTTTTATTACATATTCGTGTAGTACGTAAAGAAATGTGAATGTTTTAGTTGGGCCGCTTTTTTCGCTTTGTGATACATGGCGCTGTAATAGTCACAAACATATGGCTTACAATTTTAGACGAACAGTTGGTAACAGGTAGGTTTTTTTAATTAAAATACAGAACGTAGGGACGTTTGAACATTATACTTCGGTTATTCCAATGTGATACACGTACGTTTGTGAACTTATTATTTATGAGAACGCATGCTGTTACAGCGTGATTACCTGTAAATACCACATTAATGCAACAAATGCTCAAAATGATGTCCGTCAACCTCAACGCATTTTGCAAAGCGTGTAACGACATTCCTCTCAACAGCGAGTAGTTCGTCTTCCGTAATGTTCGCACATGCATTGACAATGCGCTGACGCATGTTGTCAGGCGATGTCGGTGGATCCCGATAGCAAATATTCTTCAAATTTGCCCACAGAAAGAAATTCGGGGACGTCAGATCCGATGAACGTGCGGGCTATGGTACGGTGCTTCGACGACCAGTAAACCTGTCATGAAATATGCTATTCAATACCGCTTCAACCGCAGGCGAGCTATGTGCCGGACATCCATCATGTTGGAAGTACATCACCATTCTGTCATCCAGAGAAACATCTTGTAGTAACATCGGTAGACATTACGTAGGAAATCAGCATACATTGCCCCATTTAGATTGCCATCGATAAAATGGGGGCCAATTATCCTTCCTCCCACAATGCCGCACCATACATTAACCCGCCAAGGTCGCTGATGTTCCACTTGTTGCAGCCATCGTAGATTTTCCGTTGCCCAATAGTGCATATTATGCCTGTTTACGTAACCTGGCCGAGCGGTTCTAGGCGCTACAGTCTGGAACCGCGCGGGCGCTACGGCCGCAGGTTCGAATCCTGCCTCGGGCATCGATGTGTGTGATGTCCTTAGGTTAGTTGGGTTTAAGTAGTTCTAAGTTATAGGGGACTGATGACCTTAGAAGTTAAGTCCCATAGTGCTCAGAGCCATTTGAACCTTTTTTTTTTTACGTTACCGTTGGTGAATGACGCTTCGTCGCTAAACAGAAGGCGTGCAAAAAATCTGTCATCGTCCCGTAATTTCTCTTGTGCCCAGTGACAGAACTGTACACAACGTTCAAAGTCGTCGCAATGCAATTCCTGGTGCATAGAAATATGGTACGGGTGCAATCGATGTTGATGTAGCATTCTCAACACCGACGTTTTTGAGATTCCCGATTCTCGCGCAATTTGTCTGCTACTGATGTTCAAAAAAAAAAAAAAAAAAAAAAATGGTTCAAATGGCTCTGAGCGCTATGGGACTTAACATCTATGGTCATCAGTCCCCTAGAACTTAAAACTACTTAAACCTAACTAACCTAAGGACATCACACACACCCAGTCATCACGAGGCATGGAAAATCCCTGACCCCGCCGGGAATCGAACCCGGGAACCCGGGCGTGGGAAGCGAGAACGCTATCGCACGACCACGAGCTGCGGACTACTGATGTGCAGATTAGCCGCGACAGGATGTAAACCACCTAACTGATCATCATTTGTTGCAGGTCGTGGTTGACGTTTCACATGTGGCTGAACACTTCCGGTTTGCTTAAATAACGTAACTATCCGGCGAACGGTCCGTACACTTGGATGATGTCGTCCAGGATAGCGAGCAGCATACGTAGCACACGCCCGTTGGGCATTTTTATCACAATAGCCATACATCAATACGATATCGACCTTTTCCGCAATTGGTAAACGGTCAATTTTAACACGGGTAATGTATCACGAAGCAAATACCGTCCGCACTGGCGGAATGTTACGTGATACCACGTACTTATACGTTTGTGACTATCACAGCGCCATCTATCACAAAGCGAAAAAAGTGGTGTAACTAGAAGATTCATATTTCTTTACGTACTGCACGAAGATGTAATAAAAATGGGGGTTCCTATTAAAAAAAAAAAAACGCGTCGTTTGTCCTATGGCAGCGCCATGAACAGGCCAAGAATAGCTCCATCTGGTTTCCCCATTCAAGCTAGACGAGTTTCGTTCTTTGTAGTTTTTTCGTTTGACGCTAATTTCGTGAGATATTTGGCTCGGTCACGATCAATGGACCACTCTGTATATTAGTTATCTTCTGGCGTTGCAATATTTTTTCCGTTAGTTTATCTACCACTGACGTTTTCGGCCGTGGGATGCTATGCAGTTCTCAGTCTTTATTACGGGCCCCACCTGCCGTAGAAGTTCGTCGCAAGATTTGTGGAACAGCGTGTATACAGACGCAGCTGGCCGTTGGCAGCGGCAGGCGCGCCGGGCTGGGCCGCCGCCAGCGGCGCCTTTGCGGAACACCGCGGGTCAGAGGTGAGCCGACGGCGCGGGCCCGGCGCCTGGCGGGGTGTGGCCGCGGCCGCCACCGCCGCTGTACACGTGGACGCACCGTCCACCGGCGGCAGCAGCAGCGGGCCTCGCCGCGCGCCCAGGAATGCCGTTGCGGTTCGCCCCGGCTCTGGCCGCACGCAGGGTGCAGCAGCGCCACCGGCGAACAAAGGCTCCGGTTCGGCCTTCTGCTCTTATCTCAACTGTCTGCCTTATGGGCTGGCACAGGACTGTACAGCATCCCCATCCCAGTACGAACACCCCATTCTCCTAGCGCACCTTGTCTTACTGTAAAGCACTGTCATTCGTTTCTTGCTTCCTCCTTGTCCTGCATCTTCAGCTACAGCTATACCTCGCAGGTCACTGTAGGTATGTAGTGAAGAGTTCTTGTGTACCACCGTCGCTTACCCCCCCCCCCCCCTCCCTCCCTTCCCACCTCCCCCACCCCCACCCCTTTTCATGCCTCGTATCTATCTAATTTTACCGTAATGCTCTCTCGGCAAGATACACACATGAGAAAGCGATAAACAGGGTGCCACACTTGTCTCGACCATCCCAATAACTTTTGGTCCACATGCTAAATACGAAATCTATCAAGCAATATTTTTTAGCTAACAGTGGACATTGTAGTATTACTAATTTTCGCCTCACAAACATTAATATACGCTCAATAGGAAACGCCTGATGGCCTAAAGTTATCGAACAATTGTAAAGTAAAAGAAATGAACGATCGCATAGCAGCGACAGAATCTATTATTCTTTATCTTTGCCGTTCTTGCGCGGTGTCTGTAAATCTCTATGAACATATACCGATTAATGATGTAAAAAACAATTCTGTTGTTTCAAGACAAATGAGGCACTGGGCGCCTCACCTTTTACTGTTTGTATTCCATGAAAGGCGGACGCGGACTTGCTGCGCTCCGCGTCGGTATTTGATATTTTATGTGAAAATAGTGAGTGAATATGCTGTTATTTTTCCAATCAGAAAACATGTAGTTTCTTGTAACTGGTTACGAACAGACAGCATCAAGACGACATTTTGACTGTTATGTATAAAGTATTTAACCACAATGGTCATCTATTGTAATTTAATATGAAAATGTACGTAGCATTATACAGAAAGCAGAAGGCAGTTATAAGAGTCGAGGGGCATGAAGGAGAAGCAGTGGTTGGGAAGGGAGTGAGACAGGGTTGTAGCCCATCCCCGACGTTATTCAATCTGTATATTGAGCAAGCAATAAAGGAAACAAAACAAAAGTTCGGAGTAGGTAATAAAATCCATGGAGAAGAAATAAAAACTTTGAGGTTCGCTGATGACATTGTAATTCTGTCAGAGACAGCAAGGGACTTGGAAGAGCACTTGAACGGAATGGACAGTGTCTTGAAAGGAGGGTATAAGATGAACATCAACAAAAGCAAAACGAGGATAATGAATGTAGTTGAATTAAGTCGGGTGATGTAGAGAGAATTAGATTAGGAAATGAGACACTTAAAGTAGTAAAGGAGTTTTGCTATTTGGGGAGCAAAATAACTGATGATGGTCGAAGTAGAGAGGATGTAAAATGTAAACTGGCAATGTCAAGGAAAGTGTTTCTGAAGAAGAGAAATCTGTCAACATCGAGTATAGATTTAAATGTCAGGAAGTCGTTTCTTAAAGTATTTGTATGGAGTGTAGCCATGTATGGAAGTGAAACGTGGATGATAAATAGTTTAGACAAGAAGAGAATAGAAGCTTTCGAAATGTGGTGCTACAGAAGAATGCTGAAGATTAGATAGGTAGATCACATAACTAATGAGGAGGTATTGAATAGAATTGGGGAGAAGAGGAGCTCGTGGCACAACTTGACTAGAAGAGGGGATCGGTTGGTAGGACATGTTCTGAGACATCGAGGGATCACCAATTTAGTATTGGTGGACAGCGTGGAGGGCAAAAATCGTAGAGGGTGACCAAGAGATGAATACACTAAGCAGATTCAGAAGGATGTAGGCTGCAGTAGGTACTGGGAGATGAAGAAGCTTGCACAGGATAGAGTAGCGTGGAGAGCTGCATCAAACCAGTCTCGGGACTGAAGACCACAACAACAACAACGTAGCATTAAAAAGACGTGTGTTAAAGATAAGTGTGCTTATTTTAGTAAATTAACCTTGATGTTTTCCATCTCCTTATTTACTTGAATGTTAATTATTTTGTGTTAGTTCATCACCAGAAATTACGATCACGCTGATGGCCCGAACGCAGGAGACAGAAGGAACATTATCGTTGTCCTATTATTTCTGAATCAACTCTTTTTTTTAATTGTGTAGTATTCAATTTTCTTTTAAAGTCTATAAATCTTCTGGTCCTTTAGTGTTGTTCCGGGTATGACTACATCGCGACTATAAAAATGCACAGAAGTGATAATGTTTCTTCCGAACGATCTCAAATAAATCAATCTGCTGCTCTTATTCAGGCATTTAATGCTCAACGTATGCTATTATAATAGTATAATCAGTCCCAGATTCTGTTGCCAAGTGGCCCACCAAAATATTCACTTTTTGACATTTTTCAGAAAAAATAAAAAATAACAATTATTTTTCTTTTCGCCGCCCAAGAGCAACGCTACAACATCAACCAGTGAGATTGCCTTTTTTGTGTCTTTGTTCGTTACGAAGATATAAACAGCAGTATGTCTTTCCCGAATAGCTCCATACCTTTTTTATTCGCTTCAAGATTTGTGTGAGTAAAATCTACACCAACTACGACAAGTTAGAAATGCAACTCAACTATGGCGAATGTGACTGACCAGAACAGTAACTGCAATAACATTTTGTTATTTATAATATCGGTGCATGTACATCAGTACTGATCGATGAGGAGCATTCCTATCTTCTCTGTGTTCATGTACATTGTAGTCATACAAACCTTCAACTGAAGACTGTTGACTGAATGACTGGTGTGCACTTTTCTTGTGTTACCACATTTTTTTTTTTTTTTTTTTTTTTGTCGACTCACCCCAATTGGACTAGTTAGATTACCCCAGATGAATTCATTGTGTACCACGCCAGTTCCATGTTAAGTTTTTTATCTACACATTAGCCTCTGGACCGATTCCAAACAACCTTGATACGCATGTCGCTTACACTCTGGAAAAAATGGTTGTGAGTGTGAGAACCATCTACCTATCAAAGGGATGGAGGTGGAAGTCAAAAAGAGCTGTAGTCCACACCGCGCAAGTAGCCACGCTTTATTCATCCAGAATTTGAGAATGAGAGCACTTAGAGGCTTGGAATAAACTTCACTCATAGTTTCAAACCTTAACGAAACTATTTATCGCTGATATTCCCCATAGCCGGCCGCGGTGGTCTAGCGGTTCTAGGCGCTCAGTCCGGAACCGCGCGACTGCTACGGTCGCAGGTTCGAATCCTGCCTCGGGTATGGATGTGTGTGCTGTCCTTAGGTTGGTTAGGTTTAAGTAGTTCTAAGTTCTAGGGGACTGATGACCACAGATGTTAAGTCCCATAGTGCTCAGAGCCATTTGATATTCCTCATAAAATGATGAAACGTTCATTGTCGCTGTTTATGCAGTACAACTGCCGCGTCAGGTATGACGTTTTAATTTATTATTAATTTACTACTAACTGCATTCCCAACATCTTCTGCGGCGGAGCGGTTCTAGGCGCTTCAGCCAGGAACCGCGCTGCTGCTACGGTCGCATGTTCGAATCCTGTCTCGGGCATGAATGTGTGTGGCCGGCCGGAGTGGCGTTGCGGTTCTAGGCGCTACTTGAGCGCCCATAACACCATATCCATCCTAGGCGCTACAGTCTGGAGCCGAGCGACCGCTACGGTCGCAGGTTCGAATCCTGCCTCGGGCATGGATGTGTGTGATGTCCTTAGGTTAGTTAGGTTTAATTAGTTCTAAGATCTAGGCGACTGATGACCTCAGAAGTTAAGTCGCATAGTGCTCAGAGCCATTTGAACCATGAATGTGTGTGATGTCCTTAGATTAGTTCGGTTTAACTAGTTCTAAATCTAGGGGACTGATGACCTCAGATGTTAACTCTAATAGTGCTTAGAGCCATTTGAACCATATTCTACAGACAGTATTCACACAGTATGCCACTGACTGTACTGCGCCTGCCAAATTGTCTCGTTTGACGACACACAGTTCAGCACATACGACGTCATCAACACAGAGCTGCGGGCGAAATACACTAGAGATACAGTCGAAATATATGTACAAATAATGTGTGAAATACGTTAAATATATGTGACACTGCATCGATTTCAATCAAACATCGTACACCTACTACACTACTGGCCATTAAAATTGCTACACCACGAAGATGACGTGCTACAGACGCGAAATTTAACCGACAGGAGGAAGATGCTGTGATATGCAAGTGATTAGCTTTTCTGAGCATTCACACAAGGTTGGCGCCGGTGGCGACACCTACAACGTGCTAACATGAGGAGAGTTTCCAACCGATTTCTCATACACAAACAGCAGTTGACCGGCGTTGCCTGGTGAAACTTTGTTGTGATGCCTCGTGTAGGGAGAAATGCGTACCATCACGTTTCCGACGTTGATAAAGGTCGGATTGTAGCCTATCGCGATTGCGGTTTATCGTAACGCGACATTGCTGATCGCGTTGGTCGCGATCCAATGACTGTTAGCAGAATATGGAATCGGTGGGTTCAGGAGGGTAATACGGAACGCCGTAATGGATCCCAACGGCCTCGTATCAGTAGCAGTCGAGATGACAGGCGTCTTATCCGCGTGGCTGTAACGGATCGTGCAGCCACGTGTCGATCCCTGAGTCAACAGATGGGGACGTTTGCAAGACTACAATCATCTGCACGAACAGTTCGACGACGTTTGCAGCAGCATGGACTATCTGCACGGAGACCATGACTGCGATTACCCTTGACGCTGCATCATTGACAGGAGCGCCTGCGATGGTATACTCAACGACGAACCTGGGTGCACGAATGACAAAACGTCATTTTTTCGGATGAATCCAGGCTCTTTTTACAGCATCATGATGGTGGCATCCGTGTTTGGCGACATTGCGGTGAACGCACGTTGCAAACGTGTATTCGTCATCGCCATACTGGCGTATCACCCGCCGTGATGGTATGTGATGCCATCGGTAACACGTCACCTCTTGTTCGCATTTACGGCACTTTGAACAGTGGAGGTTACATTTCAGATGTGTTACGACCCGTGGCTCTACTCTTCATTCGATCCCTGCTAAACCCTACATTTCAGCAGGATAATGCACGACCGCATGTTGCAGGTTCTGTACGGGCCTTTCGGGATACAGAAAATGTTCGACTGCTGCCCTGGCCAGCACATTCTCCAGATCTCGCACCAACTGAAAACGTCTGGTCAATGGTGGCCAAGCAACTGGCTCGTCACAATACGCCAGCACACTACTCTTGATGAACTGTGGTATCGTGTTGAAGCTGCATGGGCGAATCATGTAAAATAGGATACTCAGTATGTTCAATATGCATATCGATGAAAAACTGAATTGGTAGCCACGTAATACAAGGTGGTGAGAAGTGAGAAAGCTATGTTACTTAGAGCACCCTCTTCATTTATGTGATATGTGGAATAATACTCCGCTACGGTCGCAGGTTCGAATCCTGCCTCGGGCATGGATGTGTGTGATGTCCTTAGGTTAGTTAGGTTTAAGTAGTTCTAAGTCTAGTGGACTGATGACCTCAGATGTTAAGTCCCATAGTGATTGGAGCCATTTGAACCATTTGAACCATTTGAACCATTAACGATCCCAATCAGCGGACGGATCACCATCAACAGTGTTACAGCCCTCATGCATTGGGATACTCCGGAGAGGTTTGTAGATGTTGCAAGCTCTGGTGATGGGAAACCACAGACCAGCATCAGTATTCTAGCTATCTAACTCCGAGTCTAGCATCCTTGCACAACCGCGTGTTCGCTGCTGAAACCCATAATTAGAGAGAAACGTGTAAGGTGGTTTGAAGAGAGTGCCTTGACACCCTACTGCAGTGCGTGATTACTCGCGGAGCGTAGAGTGCACGTAACTTGAGTCTTAGAGTTTTAGACTTGCACTAAACACTGACTGCAACAACTTAGTCAAATCGACAGCATAAAAAGTGCGATATAAATGTAGTTCTGTTTTTGTTTGAGGCGCACGTGTGATAGGAAGCCACTTCACATTGGCAGAGACAATGGGGTAGACGTGCCACTAAGGGAGGGGCAGTGCGTTGCTTCTGGCACTTCCCCACGGGAAGCGAAAAAGTTTCCTGGAAGATCGCCGACATGCTACAGAGGGCATTATAAAACGATTCACGGAGGAAGATGGGCTGCGGCAACCTGGACGGCCTCGTATCTCTACGCGCTGCGACGGAGCTCCGATTGCGCGGGGATCCCACCGCAAGTGTGCCACGGGTCATGGCGGGAGTGGAATTTGTGTGTTTCAGGTTGAACACTGTAAACGAACCCCAAGGTGTTACGAAGGACTCCATTTCGCAGCTCCGTGTTTCGTTGTCGGTATTTAGGGTCAGCTGAAAAGGACCAAGTTTGTAGAGTTACGTGTTATTTTGTCAGTCAGTTCAGTGTGTCCTCCTCTACATCTACATCTACATCTACATGGATACTCTGCAAATCACATTTAAGTGCCTGGCAGAGGGTTTATCGAACCACCTTCACAATTTTCTATTATTCCAATCTCGTATAACACGTGGAAAGAATGAACACCTATATCTTTCTGTACGAGCTCTGATTTCCCTATTTTATCTTGGTGCTCGTTCCTCCCTATGCAAGTCGAAGTCAACAAAATATTTTCGCATTCGGAGGAGAAAATTGGTGATTGGAATTTCGTGAGAAGATTCCGTCGCAACGAAAAACGCCTTTCTTTTAATGATGTCCACCCCAAATCCTGTATCATTTCTGTGTCACTCTCTCCCATATTTCGCGATAATACAAAACGTGCTGCCTTTCTTTGAACTTTTTCGATGCATTCCGTCAGTCCTGTCTGGTAAGGATCCCGCAACAGTATTCTAAAAGAAGACGAACAAGCGTAGTGTAGGCAGTGTACTTAGTAGATCTGTTCCATTTTCTAAGTTGCCTGCCAATGAAACGCAGCCTTTGGTTAGCCTTCCCCACAACATTTTCTGTGTGTTCCTTCCAATTTCAGTTGTTCGTAATTGTAATACCTGGGTATTTAGTTGAATTTACGGCTTTCAGATTAGACTGATTTATCTTGTAACCGAAGTTTAACGCGTTTCTTTTAGCACTAATGTGGATGACCTCACACTTTTCGTTATGTAAGGTCTACTGCCACTATTCGCACCATTGCGATATTTCTTCTAAATCGTCTTGCAGTTTGTTTTGATCTTCTGATGACTTTATTAGTCGATAAACGACAGCGTCATCTGTAAACAACCGAAGACGGCTGCTCAGATTGTCTCCCAAATCGTTTGTATAGATAAGGAACAGCAAAGGGCCTATAACACTACCTTGGGGAACGCCAGAAATCACTTCTGTTTTACTCGATGACTTTCCGTCAATTACTACTCCACTTGATACAGGTACATACGTACGACAGCTAGATGTGGTCCGTTCCTAAAAGAATGCAACTTATTTAATGCTCGTAGTTGTTACTGTAGATGAAACGTGGCTCCACCATTTTACATCAGCAACGAATCAGTAATCAGAGTTACGGATGGGTTCCCTGTGATCCAGCACCAAAAAACGGTAGAGTCGCTAGTGACATGGCCAGTATTTTCTGGAGTGAATAGTTGCTGGAATTTTTAAATGGCGCTGATGAAGTGAATGGAGTTGCCGCTTATGCTGATGATATCTTCGTGGTGGTCTCTGGGATCCCAGACAGGAACTTGGACATGAAAACCAGTTGCTCTTGACGGTGCAACGGTGGAACGGGGTCAACCAAATAGCACAGCAAATAAAATTGCATATATGCTACTTAAGGAAAAGCTCTCCCTAAACTATAAATACATAATAGCCCAGGTACGTGTAACACTGTTCGCCAGTATTTAGATGTTTTCCTCGACAACTGAAGAAACATTTCATCACACGTAGATACAGTCTAGCAAAAGCCGCTGAAATAATTTACAAAACAGCCAGCACTGGTGCTGCTAGCGGTAACTAATCCCTGGAGGCTGTGAAACTGAACCATAATCCTGACTGCCACTGAGGGCTCTGAAGCTAGTGGTTGGGCTCACCGGCTCCGTCTAGTACGACACAGAGACATCCCAAGGTGCACGCAGCGAGGAATTCCCGTAAGAGTGGCGGCAGCCTTCAGCAATACACCAGCAGAGGCTCTTCTCGTCATTCTGGAAATATGTCGGCAGACATCACAGTAGATACATTTCCGCAACATGTTTGCGATGAGTTAATTTAGATAAAGTATGAGAAATTACAAACTCCAGAGTAATTAGTTAGATTTTCAAAACTTGACAATTTTTGAGTGGGACAGAGGAAGTACGGAACGCTGAGGGACAAGTCTCCTTCGGAACGTCACAGACAGAGACAATAAATGAATCACATAATTGCCAGTAGGGGTATGGTTCATTTTATGGCGGGACATGGCCGCTACTCCCAACAGTTACACTACAGGAAAGAGACCAACACATTTTGTTATTGTGGTGCTCTAAGGCGCCCCGAGACTTTTATTTTCAGACGCTCTCTTCAAGTGGAAGGTAGGAGGAGTGAACCTCCTCAGAGCGTGATGCAGTTGCTAATCAGAGATACCGATATCATTACGTTACTAAATACTCTACTGGCCATTAAAATTGCTACACCAAGAAGAAATGCAGATGATAAACGGGTATTCATTGGACAAATATATTATACTAGAACTGATATGTGACTACATTTTCACGCAGTTTGGGTGCATAGATCCTGAGAAATCAGTACCCAGAACAACCACCTCTGGCCGTAATAACGGCCTTGATACGCCTGGGCATTGAGTCAAACAGAGCTTGTCTGGCGTGTACAGGTACAGCTGCCCTTGCAGCTTCAACACGATACCACAGTTCATCAACAGTAGTGACTGGCGTATTGTGACGAGTTAGTTGCTCGGCCACCATTGACCAGACGTTATCAATTGGTCAGAGATCTAGATAAGGTGTTGGCCAGGGCAGCAGTCGAACATTTTCTGTATCCAGAAAGGCCCGTACAGGACCTGCAACATGCGGTCGTGCATTATCCTGCTGAAATGTAGGATTTCGCAGGGATCGAATGAAGGGTAGAGCCACGGGTCGTAACACATCTGAAATGTAACGTTCACTGTTCAGAGTGCCGTCAATGCGAACAAGAGGTGACCGAGACGTGTAACCAATGGCACCCCATACCATCACGCCGGGTGATACGCCAGTATGGCGATGACGAATACACGCTTCCAATGTGTGTTCACCGCGATGTCGCCAAACACGGATGCGACCATCATGAAGCTGCAAACAGAACCTGGATTCATCCGAAAAAATGACGTTTTGCCAGTCGAACACCCAGGTTCGTCGTTGAGTACACCATCACAGGCGCTCCTGTCTGTAATGCAGCGTCAAGGGAATCCGCAGCCATGGGTCCGAGCTGATAGTCCATGCTGCTGCAAACGTCGTCGAACCGTCCGTGCAGATGGTTGTTGTCTTGCAAACGTCCCCATCTGTTGACTCAGGGATCGAGATGTGGCTGCACGATCCGTTACAGCCATGCGGATAAGATGCCTGTCATCTCGACTGCTAGTGAGTTGGGATCCAGCACGGCGTTCCATATTACCCTCCTGAACCCACCGATTCCATATTCTGCTAACAGTCATTGGATCGCGACCAACGCGATCAGCAATGTCGCGATACGATAAACCGCAATCACGATAGGCAACAATCCGACCTTTATCAAAGTCGGAAACGTGGTAGTACGCATTTCTCCTCCTTACACGAGGCATCACAACAACGTTTCAGCAGGCAACGCCGGTCAACTGCTGTTTGTGTATGAGAAATCGGTTGGAAACTCTCCTCATGTTAGCACGTTGTAGGTGTCGCCACCGGCGCCAACCTTGTGTGAATGCTCAGAAAAGCTAATCATTTGCTTTTCACAGCATTTTATTCCTGTCGGTTAAATTTCGAATCTGTAGCACGTCATCTTCGTGGTGTAGCAATTTTAATGGCTAGTAGTGTATTTGGACGGACGACTTATTTAGGAATACAAGTTCAGAGTAAATATCAACAATAGTCAGAAACATAGGTCTGAGATACGTTAACCCCACGGAAGACATAGTGAGTTTGAAGATGAAAACTACGAGGAAAATGTAAATAGATGTCAGTAGTATCGATGATGAGGGTGTAAGTTTTGCGACATGAATGCAAGTGACAGCGCCACGAATAAATACACGGATATACATCGTCCGTCGAAGACGTTCCGTGGCTGACTTTATTCCTGGGGTGTAGGCGATGTCAACGCAGTGACTACGGTGGCAGCTTTACTAATAATCGTTAACAACAGACGAGCATTCGATTGCTCACTTGCGAGCAGCACTTTTAAGTAGTGGACAGCGGCCGTAGTGGGTTTCAGATGGCAATGGAGCAACGTCTCTAAATCATATGTTCAAGACATTCTACAGAATATTTTGAAGACGAGAAAAGAGTGTGCCAATTTTGACCCCCGAACAAAACAAGCATGGGCGCCGGCAGCGACTTGCTTGAAATGCAATTCTTTTGTGGAGAAAATAAGCACGATTGTCTAGACTTGGTGTTATCAATACAAACTTGCCACAAATTGACAAAATCGGAAATTCACATGGAGGGTCAACACTTTGATGACCTAACCGGCATTCCAGCCAGTGTGACGCACGAGTTGAACAAAATTCCAAAGAAGGACTTTTTTGACAGTTTCACATGGTTGTATGGATGTTCTGTGCTTTGTACACAAGTGAGAGAGACAGAGAGAGAGAGAGAGAGAGAGAAGAGGGAGCGAGGGAGAGGGGAGGGAGGGAGGGAGAGGGGAGAGAGAGAGAGAGAGAGAGAGAGAGAGAGAGAGAGAGAGCGAGAGAGAGAGAGAGAGAGGGAGAGACTTTATAAAGCAACTAATGCGTTAAAACCATCATCTTACATTTTCTCTATTTTTTATTAATCCAATTTCGAAACTTTTTCGGCTGACAGGCTAAGAAGTAACATTGCTAGATCAGCGAAGTCTTGTTTCTCTTGTAGAAGCATATGTAGCTGTAGTTTAGTTTCACATAAACACGTTGCAAACTAGTAAAGTAGTAGTATGCTTTTCTGCACAAATATGTGATGATTCGAAGTTGTGCCGCGTCGCATAGTAACTGGAAAATTAATCATATTGCAATATTAAATGTAATTAATAGTTGGGATGAAACAGATTATCTACGAAACCTGTAAGGAACTCTGCTGGCTATAGAGTTACCGAGTTACACATTAACCGGAGGGTTATGTACACTTTGGTGACGAAAGTCATTGGATACCTCCTGACATCATGTCGGACTTCTTTTTTCTCGGCGTAGTGCAGCAACTTGACGTGGCATCGACTAAAGTCGATGTAGTTCCCCTGCTGCAGAAATATGGCCGTCCACAATCGCGAAATTGTTGGCGGTGAACGATTTTGTGCACGAGCCGACCTCTCGATTCGATTGCGCAGGATGTTCTTCAAACCAATCACGAGCAACTGTGAGCCGGTGACATGGTGCACTGTCATCCATAAAAATTCCATCAGTGTTTGGGAATGTGAGGTCCATGAATGGCTGCAAATGGTCTGTAAGTAGCCGAAATAACCATTTACAGTCAATGATCGGTTCAGCTGGATCAGAGGACCCAGTCCATTCCATGTAAACACATCCCACACCATAATGGAGCCGCCACAATCTTATATAGTGTCTTGTTGACAACATGCGTCTTCGTGGGGTCTGTGTCACATTCGAACCCTACCAACAGCTCTTACCAACTGAAATCTGGACTCACCTGACCAGGACACCGTTACCAATCGTCTATGGGTCATCCGATATGATCACAAACTCAGGAGAGGCCCTGCAGACGAGGCCGTGCTGTTAGCAAAGGCATTCACACCGTCTGCTGCCATAGCCCATTAATGCCAAATTTCGCCACACTGCCGTAACGGGTACGTTCATAGTACGTCCGACATTGATTTCTGCGGACATTTCACGCAGTGTTGCTTGTCTGTTAGTACTGACAACTCTACATAAACGCCACTGCTCTCCGTCGTAAAGTGAAGGCCGTGGGCTACTGCGTTCTCGCCACACTCTTGATACTGTGGATCTCCGAATACTGAATTCCCCAACGATTTTCGAGATGGAATGTCCTATGCGTCTAGTTCCAACTACCAATTCGGGTTCAGTGTCTGTTAATCCCCATTGCGCTGCCATAATCACTTCTGAAACCTTGTCACGTGAATCACCTGAGTCCGAATGACAGCTCCTACAATCCACTGCCCTTTTACACCTTGTGTACGCGATACTAGCGCCATCTGTATAAGTGCGTATCGCTATTTAATGACTTTTGTCACCTCATTGTCTACTACGACAACATAAACACAGAAAATGTATTAAAAATACTATAATGTTGAAGGTATTCAGTGCATGTATTCTACGATCTACTTTAGACACACAAAAGGAGAGATTTTCAGAAAGCATTAAATATATAAATAAATACACATAATCACGACAAGCATTAAACGTTCACTGGAATACATTAGGCTTGTCTTCTGGTAACAGAAACTATGTTATCTGAGTGAAAAAAAAAATCTCGACATGATGTTCCTTCAGATCCCTTAATCCAATATTTTTCCGGTAAGTAGTTTGCATTTCTGAAACGGAGTTTTGGAAGACCATACATGGTGAACTAAAGTATGTTCGAATAGTTCGTGTACCAGTTTCCGCATTTCCTCCAACGTCAAAGATTTTTTGCCCTATATTTGTTTCAGAAGTCTTTCGTAGCATTCGCCAGTCGTCGTGGTCCTAGTCTTCTCAAGGGAATCAGTATGAGTAATCGTTATGACTTCCGAGGAGTTATTGACTACTCGTTTAGAAGACCGAATGTTTTTCTCCTTTGGTACAGGTACACTAACTTTAATCCATTGCTTTAATTACTGTTTGGTTTCTGACGTAAATTGGTGGATCCACGTCTAACCAACACTAACAAAAGTGATGCCCGAACTAAAGTAGATTTTTTTTTTACACTAGTCTCAATATTTTTTTAGGCAACTACTTTTGGTCAAGATCAAACAAAAGCGGCATGCATTTCGCACGAGGCTTTCTCAAGTTAATTCTTTACGAGTAATGTACCACATTGATTCACTTGGTACGCCCATGTTGTCAACTATTTCTTGCAATATTAATCATTGATAATCTATTACCATAGCCTCCCTTTTCTCGATGTCTTTACTTGTAGTTGCAATTTAGGTACGTTTTAGATGTGGACCGTCTTCAAGAGAAGTGCGGCAATGTCTGAATGCGGTTGCCTTTTTCTTAAGCGTTGAAAATCGGGGAGCACACTCCTTATAAGCTTTCTCTAACTTTGGATAAATTTTCGTTTGAGTTAATCTGTTTAAAGCAAAGATGACTACACGTTACATTTCTCTTGTCGTGAATGCAAGTATTATAATCAAGTCCAACGGAGAAATTTCAATATTTGAACATGTAAATAAAATTTTTTCAAATATTTCAAACTGCTTCTCTGAAAGTGGGCAGTCACTGAACTTAGATAAAACAGGATACCCGCAATTGTTTACTGCACATGGCCTGACTACAGCATTATAAATAAGATTTGGAGGCACATCAATAAGACAAATAGAATATTCCAAATTCTTACGTGCTTGTATTAATAAGAAACTGAAATGAAAGTCACATGTTACAATTCTTCTTATACGTATTAATCTCTGCCAACACGTAATATCCGATTTAGAAATGGAAATGTCAAAGAATTGACTTACTTTCTCCATTTTCATTCATTAATGTTTTGTGGCATCATATCCGGGGTAAATTCAACGGATAGTAAAATCGTCTTCAAACACAAGCTGAAGTCGTATCTGCTTGATAATTCCTTCTACTCCACAGACGAGTTTCTGAATGTGTAGAGTATTCTGTGTTTGTATATATGTGTGTATCAGAGGGAGATAGAGATAGATAGGAAGGCAGATAGACAGATAGATAGGTAGATAGAGAGGTACTCGACATAATTAAGTACAAATCACTGTAAGGGTAGCTTGAGATAATCTGGCACATCCTACTCGTAGTGGGAGCTCGGAATTACGAACAATACAATATTCAAATAATAAACTAAACTTTTAATTAATCCATTTAAACGTAAGGAGCACGTCTACATTTAAAAGTTGTATAAATAAAAATAGTCACTTACGTTTCTATTATTCACTACTATTCACTTACGTTTCTGTGCAGTACATAACAACAGAAAGAAATTTCGATGAGGTGAATAGCATTTGTCTGCCTGGGCGAAAATGTTTCGCGGCTCGCTCATAAAATTCCGCTGATCTCATTCTCCTCCTTCCCTCCCCATTCAATGTCTAGTCTCTTCAATCGTTACTGTCGACTCTACAGTGTATTACCATAAAACGGATAGAATACGCGACCTTTTTAGTAATCAATAATAAAAATATGTGACGGCCGGGGTGGCCGAGCGGTTCTAGAGGCTACAGTCTGGAACCGCGCAACCGCTACGGTCGCAGGTTCGAATCCTTTTCTAAGTTCTAGGGCACTGATGACCTCAGCAGTTAAGTCCCATAGTGCTCAGATCCAGAGCCAGAGACAATAAAAATATATAATCTAACATAATAATGTCACATAATTCAGAGAGTCATTGCTGAGTCAATTTTGTAATGTTAATGTCATGAGAAAATTTTATGTTGTGCGTGCTTGCGTAGCTTCTATTGCTTTTTGCCATCATGACGTGATGTGTTTGTCTAAAGTGGGTAAGTACAGCAAGACAGGGCAGGAAACGCCTGCGATTGAAGCTGCTGCGGAACTGCTATTGTTAGCGTCAAACGCGCGAGAGGCGCCGTATATCAACGCGTCTTATCGGGAACCTTGTGTGGGGTGGGCCGTCAGTTAACTGTCGATATGCAGTTAGCAAGGAATGCTTGCGTGGCTAGACTTTATGACAATGCGTTCAGCGGACAATACCGACAGCGTGTTGCTACCCGCGGCGGCGGCACGTGCGGCAGACAAGAAGCCTCTATGTAGTCTGCTAAGAATGCGGACCAGCCTACTACCTCACTGGTACCAGTCCCGCCCACCCCAACAAATTTGTTGTAGCGCAGAACTTTCGATAATACGCAAATTTGTAAACGCATCGGCAACGTGCTCTACCACTGACAAGAACTGAGCGAAGATAATACTTCCCGTAAATGGTGAAAAGCACCATATTGCGAGGTATTGCAGACTAAAAGGGAAAGTATTATATCAAGTTTAAATATTTTCGATTAGCTTACTCGATGTAATCAACTACTCATTACAACAGCGGCTTTTCCTACATGGAACGATGTCTGTGAAAATAAATGGACTAATTTTAAATCAGTGTTGGCTAATCGTACAATTGTACATGTAATACTACGAAAAGCTGACTGTAGATAAGACTCCAGCGTAACGTACATTTTTCAGAGAAAATTTGTCCCTCAACCGATGCTGTGTTCATATTGGCAATCGCCATATCTACATGCCTGAACCACACATTTTACAACTCATGAACACAGAAAGTCTCACCCGATGTGTTGATTAGTTACATCGTTACTCTCGTACAGAACGAAGTTTCTGCCAAGACATAAGGTCAATCTAAAACATCGCAGATAGTAATATCAGAGCACAACTCGTAGGGGGAGCGTTTGCATCTCTCCGTCACCATCTAAAATGAAATGATGCCTCAAATTCAGGCATTCTAAATGCATAGTTGAAACGCGACAAGCCGTTCGATAAGCCTCTTTTCAATCACTGGTCATCTTTAATTATGCAAATGGGAGCGAGTTCAATTAGCTTAATGGTACATGTACTATCACAGTGGCAGGATGTGTTCACTTTCTCTTCTTGTATTTCTTATAATCTAACTTGGTGCCGACACTTTTCAATTGTTTTCTGGATTTACTTTAGAAGCAAGGCGTGCTGTGAACAAGAGGCTGGTGTCACTTTGTGAAGCCCGGCAAAACGAACCATGGGAGGAACACGAGCCCTGCCGGCCGGAGTGGCCGAGCGGTTCTAGGCGCTACAGTCTGGAACCGCGCGATCGCTACGGTCGCAGGTTCGAATCCTGCCTCGGGCATGGATGTGTGTGATGATGTCCTTAGGTTAGTTAAGTTTAAGTAGTTCTAAGTTCTAGGGGACTGATAACCTGAGAATTTAAGTCCCATAGTGCTCAGAGCCATTTCTGAACACGGGCCGTTTGCGGAAACAGGGTCGCCCGCCAGCTGCCCAGGGGATGAAAGTCGCTTGGCCGGACAGAGTCCTGGCAGACAGGCCATTGTCCATGTATGACAACGGACGGTCGAGATAAAAAGACCATGGTTCCAAAAAACGGAACTGTGCCAGCGGGAAACAGGTGTTGGGACCTTGTGAAATAACATCTTGGAGAAGTAAACACCTCCTCGCGTTCGTAAAAATCTCGAATATAACTCTGACCTACTTCAAGGACAGACGCTGTAGCAGAATAGGCTGCTAGCGTCGTAGTAAACTTTTTATGTTTTCACGGGACTTGTAATGCAAGACTAGCTGATAGCATCTGTTGGTATGTCGGTAGTGATGTCGTGTGGATGTAACACACAGCAGTAAGCTTTTTAGAAAAGAGGGAAATAAATGTGGTTCATTGGTCTGTTGGCGTTGCGGAATTTTTGGATGCGAAATGGCTCAAATGGCTCTGAGCACTATGGGACTTAACTGCTAAGGTCATCAGTCCCCTAGAACTTAGAACTACTTAAACCTAACTAACCTAAGGACATCACACACATCCATGCCCGAGGCAGGATTCGAACCTGCGCCCGTAGCGGTCGCTTGGTTCCAGACTGTAGCGCCTAACCGAGCGAGGTGGCGCAGTGGTTAGCACACTGGACTCGCATTCGGGAGGACGACGGTTCAATCCCGTCTCCGGCCATCCTGATTTAGGTTTTCCGTGATTTCCCTAAATCGTTTCAGGCAAATGCCGGGATGGTTCCTTTGAAAGGGCACGGCCGATTTCCTTCCCAAGCCTTCCCTAATCCGAGCTTGCGCTCCGTCTCTAATGACCTCGTTGTCGACGGGACGTTAAACACTAATCACCACCACCTGTAGCGCCCAGAACCGCTCGGCCACCCCGGCCGGCGGATGCGAAATCTTGCCTATGAAAGAATTAGGGCATTTGGCGGCGCTGGCCACTGTTTAGAGGATTGGTGGATGCATAGTGTTGGTGAGAAGACATGAGCAAACTTCGTTTTTAGATAATTGGAGAGGGAGTCGAGGAGTCGATGGGAAGATATGGATGAGGAGCGTTGTGTCCAGAACACGGAAGAAAGGAGTCGATCGAGAGATGTGGAAGATAGACTGCGGCCGCGCTCTCAAGTCGCCGAGTCGATATGTCTCCACTGTATTCACAGTTCAGAGAAGATTATGGTAAAAATGGAAATGATCGTATGGCGTCGGTGGTCGGGAGTTCGGCCGCCAAATGCAAGTCTTACTGAGTGCGACGCCACATTGGGCGACTTGCACTTCAACAATGGGGATGAAATGATGATGAGGACAGCACAACATCCAGTCCCTGAGGGGAGAAAATCTCCCACCCCAGCCGGGAATCGAATCCGGGCCCCCGTCCGTGGTATTCCAACGCGCTGACCGTTCAGCTATTGTGGCGGACAACATTATGGTATGCATAGTTTACAGCTGCGGCGTATTATGGAAACAGAGTGTTGCGGTTCAGCTGCAAGATGGATGCCACTGGCTCATTTATCAGCAATTCCTCAGTTCTGTACGATCTTTGATTGCTGGTTTCAGGAAAATTGTCGTTGTGATCGTCATAGTCGGGCTGCTGTGCCTATCTTACAGAATTAGATCCGAGATCTGATGCAACTCAGCCTCTTTCACTAACTTTGTCAACTCAGAGCGTTAATTAGTAATACGTGTAATAGCGAACATCTTTGTAACATAATTGTGTTTTACTGCATTCATATGTTTTGGTAGCAAACCCTAGTTTTGTTTAAATCAAGAGTTCATTATCATAACTGGTTCCTTTAAATGAATATTATGTCGATTCACCACCTTCAGATTCTTTGCTCAATCAAAGATTTATTAAATTCATTACGCACACTAAATGTAGCAATGGGTCTCAGGGGTGCGCCTGATTCTCGATTAATCTCAGATTCAGTTCAATGTCACGTTCCTGTCTGATAGACGGGGTTTTGCACAATCGGGTCACACTGTTATGATCAGGAACCAGGTAACTGCAAGACACAATGAAGATCACAGGTAGAGTGACTCAGTGCAAGGAAGTTTAGAGTTTGGCGACTCTTCTGTGACGTCGCTATAAAAAACGAAACACAAACTTCAGTGTGGCACGAATAGGAAATGAATCCCAGAACTGTCCCGACACTAGCTCGAAGTGATTTATGGAAACCACGGAAACTGTCAACCAGGATGGCCGCACGAGGATTGATTCCTGCTCTACCCCAATACGAGGAATAGTCATAAAAATCACCTCGAAAAACTCAAAACGTGCTGAGGTGCTAGTCCTTCTCTCCATATTCATCCCTTTTACCCAAAGGCGGGTGACTTGATACAGACCATACTTGTAGAAATCTACATTCTGGCTGTTCAGCAAATGATCCATCTCGATTTTTACAGCCCAAAGAAGCAGCATGTGTAACTCTAACACAATGAACTGGCCCGTTGTGGAGTAAAAACGTACTCCTTGGACAGCTTCCCGCGATGCTCCATCTTGACAGCGTCTCGGAAAATCATCAGGAGATTTCGGTAGTGTGCTCTTGTGACACTTTGCCCCTCATGAGCATTACCTGTAACCACCACGTCAAGCAGACCCAAAAAACAGTATCGACTTGTCCGCCGCTGGTTGGGTCTTCGCCTTTTTTCCCGCTGCAGGAACCACATTTTTCATTGCTTGCTGTGCTCCTTCGTCTAAGAGCCATAGCAATAAGACTACCATTCGTCCATGGATATAGAAGTCATCTAGATTGAAGTGATACAGTTGAAACGTTTTCGCTGCGAAACTGATAATTAAATGGACACCCTAGCTGCAAACAGGCGTTTATGTACTTCATTGGGGACATGCTGAAAATGTGTGCCCCGACCGGGACTCGAACCCGGGATCTCCTGCTTACATGGCATACGCTCTATCCATCTGTGCCACCGAGGGCACGGAGGATAGTGCGCTTGCAGGGACTTATCCCTTGCACGCTCCCCGTGAGACCCACATTCCCAACATGTCCACACCACTACATTCGTAGTGCGCCTAATAGCTGCATGGTCATCTACGGTAACTGTTCTTTCGGGAACAGATACTACCGTCATATATAGTTTCCGCTGCGGCCTAGGTTCGTCGGATCTAGAGGGCGGAGACCTTTACGGTGTTCAGCATGTCGAGTAATATGTTGAAAACTTGCCCATTACTGATCTTTACCTCTATCACCACTGGCACGATTGTGGTATCCCAACGTTCAAGCACCAGGGCCTCCATTTCTCCTGCGGTTCCCAGTTCTTCGCAGAGAGATGGTTTGCCACTTCCTTCTTGATGAAATGTATCCGCAGTTGTGAATGGGGAGAACCATCAGCTGTATAATGGAATGAAGACAGTGAAAACTAGTGACAGACTGGGATTCGAACCAAGATTTCCCGCTTATCGCGAGCGGCCGCCTTGCCAATAGGGCGTCTGAGCACGCTTCACCGCCAGACCCATCCTTCCAAACGTCATCAAACATGTGTCTGCAACCTGCACTCACACATCCATTATGTACACTACTGGCCATTAGAATAGCTACACCAAGAAGAAATGCAGATGATAAACGGGTATTCATTGGACAAGTATATTATACTAGAACTGACATGAGATTACATTTTCACGCAGTTTGGGTGCGTAGAACCTGAGAGATCAGTACCCAGAACAACCACCTCTGGCCGTAATAACGGCCTTGATACGCCTGGGCATTGAGTCAAACAGAGCTTGGATGGCGTGTACAGGTACAGCTGCCCATGCAGCTTCAACACGATAACACAGTTCATCAAGAAAAGTGATTGGCGTATTGTGACGAGCCAGTTGCTCGGCCACCATTGACCAGACGTTTTCAATTGGGGGGAGATCTGGAGAATGTGCTGGCCAGGGCAGCAGTCAAACATTTTCTGTATTCAGAGGACCTGCAACATGCGGTCGTGCATTATCCTGCTGAAGTGTAGGGTTTCACAGGGATCGAATGAAGGGTAGAGCCACGGGTCGTAACACATCTGAAATGTAACGTCCACTGTTCAAAGTGACGTCAATGCGAACAAGAGTTGACCGAGACGTGTAACCAATGGCACGCCGGGTGATACGTCAGTATGGCGATGACGAATACACGCTTCCATTGCGCGTTCACCGCGATATCGCTAAACACGGATGCGACCATCATGATGCTGTAAACAGAACCTGGATTCATCCGAAAAAATGACGTTTTGCCATTCGTGCACCCAGGTTCGTCGATGAGTACACCATCGCAGGCGCTCCTGTCTGTGATACAGCGTCAAGGGTAACCGCAGCCATGGTCTCCGAGCTGATAGTCCATGCCGCTGTAAACGTCGTCGAACTGTTCGTGCAGATGGTTGTTGTCTTAGAAACGTCCCCATCTGTTGACTCAGGGATCGAGACAAGGCTGCACGATCCGTTACAGCCATGCGGATAAGATGCCTCTCATCTCGACTGGTAGTGATACGAGGCCGTTGGGATCCAGCACGGCGTTCCATATTACCCTCCTGAACTCACGGATTCCATATTCTGCTAACAAACATTGGATCTCGACCAAAGCGAGCAGCAATGTCGCGATACGATAAACTGCAATCGCGATAGGCTACAATCCGACATTGATCAAAATCGGGAACGTGATGGTATGCATTTCTCCTCCTTACACGAGGCATCACAACAACGTTTCACCAGGCAACGCCGGTCAACTGCTGTTTGTGTATGAGAAATCAGTTGGAAACTCTCCTCATGTCAGGCACCTTGTAGGTATGGCCATCGGCGCCAGCCTTTAGTGAATGCTCTGAAAAGCTAATCATTTGCATATCACAGCATCTTCTTCCTGTTGGTTAAATTTCGCGTCTGTAGCACGTCATCTTCGTGGTGTAGCAATTTTAATAGCCAGTAGTGTATATTCCCCGTATAGCGGAGACATTTTAATTGAAAGTCGCTTGTCCTATGTATGCTGACAAATACGACTTTGCTGTGCCTATGTTGTTCAGAAATACGTTGAAATGGTTTTCAGAAATTACTGCAACCAGTCGCCTTTTATGTAGATGTATTTTATTTAACCATGACCGGTTTCGAGCTGCCTAGCAACTCATCATCAGATGGTATATACATTTAGTGCTTTTTTGTACCCATTGTGTGGGTGGTTGAGTATCTGTGGAGATAAATCTTTCTGCAGGTATATATATCTCTTTTAGGACGTATTTTTGAAACCATTGTGTCTTGTTTTTCACAATTTCACAAGTTAAAACTTTCACTAGATGTATATTACTGTTATGAGGCACTGTTGGAAACATATATATATATATGTTTCCAACAGTGCCTCATAAAAGTAATATACATCTAGTGAAAGTTTTAACTTGTGAAATTGTGAAAAACAAGACACAATGGTTTCAAAAATACGTCCTAAAAGAGATATATATACCTGCAGAAAGATTTATCTCCACAGATACTCAACCACCCACACAATGGGTACAAAAAAGCACTAAATGTATATACCATCTGATGATGAGTTGCTAGGCAGCTCGAAACCGGTCATGGTTAAATAAAATACATCTACATAAAAGGCGACTGGTTGCAGTAATTTCTGAAAACCTTTTCACACCACAGTCGCAGTGCTCCACATCCACAATGGATAAATGTCTTATACGTTGAAATGTTCCTTCCGACATGCATGCATGTCGGAAAAAACACTGCATCATATTTATGAACAACACAGGGACTGCAAATTCGTCTTCCTTCTTCGCCATTCAGAGTTGTCTGTGCGATCTAACCGCTATCTCATATGATAGTGCTTTGTTGCCGTTCGCTTCCACTAAATCAGTATGAATTATTGCAGCTATGGGTAATTTCCAAGATCCAGCGCAAATTTGTAAGGGCTTTGCAGGGGGTAGGCTGCGCCGAGAAATAAATGTTAAGAAACGAATTCGGTATGTTGAGCCGTTTCCGAATCAATTACCGTTGAAGTTCAGCAGCCAGGCCGTTGCACGCGCAAATTCAAGTAGCCCGACAGATACGGTCAGTGTCCGTTGTTCTAAAAGCGTAGATAACAGCACACGAGACAGCTCAGCCTTTGGCTCGGGGTCGATCATTACTCACGTCCTGCGCCAATTTTTATATCACCCTCTCGTTCGGTTTTAGGAAACCAAGCGAAAAACACGTTTGGCGACATCGTCTCTGATGGGCCAATTGAATCTGCGTGCGCAACGTCCTGGCTGGTTAACTTCAATGCTAATTAATTCGGAAACGGCGCAACGTAACAGAATTGTTTTCTGAACAGTTATTTGTCAGCACAAGATACCCCGTGACGCGCTGACAATTGTAGACTCCACGTATAAATCTCTCTGAATAAGTCAGACAATGTTATTCTGCCACAGTACTACGAAGTTATACAAAACTGAGATGAATGATACGCAGCCTCACTTGATAGGAAGTCGGAGTTACAGTACAGAGTAATACGAGTCATTTATTTCGTTTCATGTTCCAGTTAGTAGCAGCTTTGAACTCATGTCGGGAACCCCAGCTTGGCTGTGCGGTCGCGGACGCTTAGGTCCCCTGGGCTTAGGTCGGGAGAGCGAGGCTGGCCGGGCGATGCCAGCGCCTTCGGATACAATGTGCGCCCGGAAAGATTAGCGGGACTGCTCTGGTCCGAAGCAAAGCTCGCTACTCCAATTTGCTGTAAGGAAATGCTCAAGCTGAAAGACTGTCAGACGTATATACCTGACGCACCTCGAGAGTGCTCGTTTCTCCACAAAACGTGGAAAGGAAACGAGAATCCGAGGGGTTTTTCCATTTGAAGTGCAAGCTTTGCATTCATTGACAGCAACGAACTGTCGTTTAGAGAGGTGTGTAGATAGTCAGAGGGATACGGAAAATGGTTGTAACGGAGAGGAGTGGGGGTAGGGAGAAATGTAAGTGTTAGAACTTGAACCGAACCTCATCACCGGCTGGCGACGACGAAGTGGGAGATGAGAGGACATTGCCGCCCCCTGAAAAACAAGAGGTTACAAAGTATAGGAAAGATAAGTTTATAATTCTGATTCTTGAGGTTATTTATGGTCTTTTGCAACTACAAAAATGCGTGATTTTTCACCAGACACGTTTCGCTTTATTGCGGTAAAGCATGATTAGTGGTCTGAAATTATGTTATTTACACTTTGATTTGATTTTTAGATCTAAAAATAGATCGTTAAGAATGGGTTGATTTGTAATTATGGTGATTTTTCGGCTGATTTCTCGCTTACATCGGGAAATGCGGTCTGCTAGCACATCGATGTTTTACTTTTTTTCTTTTTTTCTTACACTGATAATTTTCGTCAAATTTTTAGATGTTCTGCAGCACTATGCATCACATCTACAGTACATCTATAAATTAGACGAAAATTATTAGTGTCAAAAACAAAAAAAAACCAATGTGCTAGCAGACCGCATTTCCTGATGTAAGCGACAAATCAGCCGAAAAATCATCAACATACAAATCAACCTATTCTTAACGAACTGTTTTTCGATCTAAAAAGCAAACCGAAATTTAATATCAGACCACTGATGATGCTTAAAGCTCAATAAAGCGAGACGCGTCTGGTGAAAAAATCTTGTAGTTGCAATGACAGACCAAAACTATCCTCAAGAATTATAAAGCAACTACGGACGCTATGGCCACACAAATGAAGAAATTCTGATTCGCTGAAGTCCCCCCCCACTTGAAAGGCAGATCGTCCCCGTAAACCAAACCGAATAAGTAAATCTCATATTTATAGAAAGGACACTTTTGCTGATAAGACTGTTGTGCTGATCTCGTCCGAGAAGCGCCGCTCCGCTACACCCGCCGTAGCTGACTGCCGTCGAAATCCATCGCAGCCCACGTGAGATACGATGTTCACAACAGGCGATGTAATACTTCACAACTTGAAGACGTCTCACGCTTCGGCATTTCAACAGGTAACACGGTGAGACCGAAACAGCAACAATTACGGCGTAGGTAATTTTACTGGACAAGCAGTGCTTCATAAACTTCAGTTATTCCAGTTTAGAATCCAGGTTCAATCTTGCATTTGCTAATGACTTGATTTAAATTACAGTTTGTTCGATGCATTTTCATTAAATTCATCTCTGGGTAGCGCATTAGATTCAATCAGCTGCTTCCCACTATTTTCGCAGTCAGTCACAGGTGATCGTTTAACTTAGACAGCGTATTTGAATGTTTGATTACTTTGAAGTCAGTTTGTACTCCGATAATCTTTAACCTTTCAATATGTGATTGCATATCAGGAGCCAATAATTCTAATTTAAGGTCAGATTTCGTATCACGTGCCCTGACCCTTATTCCAAGCGTATTTGAATATTTTGATAGTAATATTTTATGCAACTATGTTCTTGAATGTATAATATTATAAATTATATTATATATCAATTTAAAATCATTTCCCCGTTCACTTTCGAGCAAACTCCCTTAAAATAGCTTTTCAGACTGTTTCTGATCACCCCGTACATCGAGCGTGCGACTATCGCGGCGCGAGATATGGATTTTGGTTACAGTGATCATGACAACATTCTAATGTCAGTAGTGTTCTAGAGATGAGTGCAGCCAGTGCAGTGTCGTCTTGGAGTACTGTTACCTCGTGGACGTTGATAACAAGATTGTGTACTCGTGAAAAGTACTTGAGCCGGCCGCTGTGGCCGAGCGGTTCTAGGCGCTTCAGTCCGGAACCGTGCTGCTGCTACGGTCGCTGATTCGAATCCTGCCTCGTGCATGGATGTGTGTGATGTCCTTAGGTTAGTTAGGTTTAAGTAGTTCTAAGTCTAGGGGACTGATGACCTCAGATGTTAAGTCCCATAGTGCTTAGAGCCATTTGACCATTTTTGTACGTGGTCATTAAATACATGGACGGTTATGCTGTTTGCAGTTGAGTCTGGAGTCGTCCGATGATGTCCCACATGTTTTCAATTGGAGACAGATCTGGTGCTCGAGGACGCCAAGGCAACTTGTCGACAATGTCTGGAGCCTGTTGGATTACAACAGCGGTACGTGGCCGAGAGTAATCCTATAGGAAAAATCCGCTGAAATGCTGTCTATGAATGGCAGCACATCAGATCTAATCACCAGATTGTGGGAAAACACGATAGTGCCCCCGCTGCCATAGGAAATTGCACCCCAGACCAAAACTCTAGGTGAATTTAACAAAAGCTAAGATACCTCAATTCTTTCTAGTATGACACTTAATAAATATGATTAGATACGTCATGAAATTCTTAAAAGGCTCATTAAATACCAGTAATTTTCAAGCCAGTAAGTCTAAAAGGGGGTCTGAGAACGGTATCGGAGATAAGTGCGCGATATTTCAATTCGTCAAACATTATCAGCAGCATTCGTTTCTAGGACTGAGTCTCAGACAATACTGGCTGCTGCTGAACAGGGCAGCATTAAATAAGTAAAGAACTTGTAATATTTATAGTTTTTGACAAGAAAAACCACTTAACTACTCCCTGCACTCAGTGACTACATCTTGCAGGACTGAATAAAATTCGCCTTTAGTTATACGAGTGCTTGAGGAAATATTGGCCACCTGTGTCATGTCTCCTTCAAGTGTATAACTCCAGCGCGCTGGATAATGTTGGACAGGAACTCCTTTTAGATTGTGATGCAAAACCAGACAGCCAGAGTTGCAACTAAAATGGATGTTTATGTTGTTTATGTAGTTGGGATCGAACACATATGTACCCACTTTATTTATTGCTGTTTTGGATGGACATTTTAACTGGCAAACATTAGTTTGTTTGAGACTGGGCATAGCCCGAAACCTGTCATGTTCGAAATAAACATTCATTTTAGTTGCAGTTCTGGCTGTATCCCTTTGCGTCTTCTCCAAACACATATATTGCGAAACTCTATCTGTGGAACAATCCGTGTCAGAATTAACTGTGAGACAGACTGACTCTTAAGAATCAAGGCGGGATTAAATGTGCACAAAGGATTGAATCAACGCTTTACAAGTTTTCAGCCAGATCAGTGAAACTCACTGTGGATGTTCACAAATCTTTTTCTCAAAAATAATGATTTTGATAGAGGGTCCACTAACTTCTTAATCAAAGTCATGATTTTTAAGACTATAAATTTATTCCAACAATTTATATGTCCAAAATATGAAAAAGACGTTAGATGAAATTACCTGTTGCACAATTAAACTCTGAATAAAGGAAACTGGCATAATATAAAGAATAGGTGGCAAAGTTAAGTGGTGGGGAGGGGGCTGTGGTAAACATGATCTCCACTTCCTAAAGAATTTACTGTAACCTGCTTACACATCAGTAACAGTAATTGTATGGCTAGAAAGAGAAGTTTTCGATGCAGCTGTGATTGTACTATCGAACCTATGCAGGCTAAACAGTAAATGGTGTTCCATTTGCCCTAATGTGTCACTGTTGCAAGTTAATCTGGCCATACTTGTTAATGACACGCAAGCAGACCCTGACTGTGTGGCGAGCTGCCATTAAATGCGCACCTACAAGTGCACTGCTGTAAACTCAAATATTAAGTAACAACAGTCTTTGCTGTCGAGGAGAGATGCCTTCCAAGTCCGTCATTCCAAATCCTCAAAGTAAAGTCCTGAAAGTTGCCAAGAGCCAGAATCAAAGTCCTCAAGATCCACGAGTTAAGTGTCCATTGTTTAGAAGTTAAGGCGAAGACTCTTTGCATTTTATGTCAAGAGAATTTCATCAACAAATCCTTAAAAAGTTACATTGTCTCTGCCAATGGCATAATTGTTTCTTTGTTAAAAATTTCCCATCAGACGCCAGTAAAACGTCAAATCCAATCAGCTCGTTCTCTGCCCCTCTGTTCTCGAAAAACTAACCCAAACTCTATGTCATACTGACATCAGACTACAACCACCAATCAGCTGTCTTTTTAGCTGCTCGCTTGGCTCTCTCTGCCCGTGAGAAAAGAATTAAGAAAAAAAATATCTTCGTTCCTTGGCGACAGTCTGTCAGCCATGTGCAAGCTATAATTCTTTATAGTCCTGTTTCGGTGTACTTTGTGATAGCTAAGAGATGTTTATGTTGCAGAGTGTTCTTTTAACACACTCCTACAGCTGCCCCCTGCTTTGCCAAATCCTTTCTGCAGTCCTACAGTTTTCAGTGCACCTTTCTCTAACAGGACACAGGCCGTAAAAAGCATTGTTCCCTGGCTGGACCTCGCCCTCTTACTGTGTTTTTCCACCTTGGCTCATATACTTCCAGATTCACTGGCTCATGCCCATCGGCACCACTGCCACGGTGTCCAGCCCTCTGCTTTCCTATGGACAAAGCGTACAGCGCTCACCTGCTCTCGTGAGTGACTCCTCAACAATTCTCAGAACACTTTCTTCGTTATCTGCAGCGTTCTGCTCACTTGTATTTCTCTCTGAATGTCCTGTCGCCAGCATGAAACGGCTTAAAAGTTGTCCCAAAGCAATCATTATAGCAACATGCGCTAAGATAATTCCCTAACAATACAGAAAAGGAAATGTAATCGCTCCTAAAATCACTGTTACCATTTTATTCCACAAAAAAATGTCTGTGTGATCTGCATGGTTTACTTAAATCGAATCTACCTATCAAACTGTACGAAAAGTGTCCAACCGAAAAGACTTCACACATTTCAATATTTTAATTGTTCTGTCGCACTAGTCAAGATGCACTGAAGTGTCACTGCAAATATTCACAGTGAGTCTACTTTCAACTTACATTACTTTAAAATATTTTTAGAGTGGGATTGACATTGATGTAGAAAGATAGAAGACATTTAGTAGTTTAAGAATATTATGTTAACAGGCACAAAAGAGAAGAAGAAGTAATGTGAAAACTTCCCCCGTGTAGTGTTTTATTTCAGTTGCCAGGTGGCTACTGACATTACGTTCTGGAATGCCACCATATAGTTGGAAGTAAGCTTTGCTGTGGAAGGGTCGCTGTGTGGTGGGCTGAAGCCTTTGCTGCTCTGACTGGTGATTGGCAGACAATAGCGAATCGGCTGCTTGTACCCAGGGTAGAGATTTCCTGCAGCGATACGTTTGTTTATCCTGTTCACATCAGATCATGTGGAACACACACAGCCCCATGGTTCAAATGGCTCTGAGCACTATGGGACTCAACTGCTGAGGTCATTAGTCCCCTAGAACTTAGAACTAGTTAAACCTAACTAACCTAAGGACATCACAAACATCCATGCCCGAGGCAGGATTCGAACCTGCGACCGTAGCGGTCTTGCGGTTCCAGACTGCAGCGCCTTTAACCGCACGGCCACTTCGGCCGGCTACAGCCCCATGGACTTGGAGCCAGATCACCGGTAACCTGACGCCATCCTCTCTGTCCATGTTGTTAGGGCGTTTCATTATTAAGTATTGATTTTCAAGAAGCTCATGTGCTTGCTCGGCAGCCATGAATGCACCACCTAAAAGTAAGACAGACTAAAGAATTAAACCCCTAACAGAAATTCCAAAGAAATTTGGGTATGCTGAAAAGCAACCTCCCAACTTTTTATGTGCAAACTCTTATAACTTTTTACATAAAACAAATTTTACTAACACTTTGCCGCCCGCACGTCTCGTACAAATTTATTCGCTTGATTCCGGCAGCGCTAAGTCGGATTACTTGGTTTGTCGCCGGCCGCTTTTCACCTTTCCGTTGATGACAAGCTTCAAACACATTGACTTTTGCGCGCTTTAATTTCCGGAAATCCTCTGTTTTACCGTATCGTTCCATAAACTCGACTTTTCTTTTCAAGTAACTTCTCTGCAAGTTCTACACTGTTATAATAATTATCCATGCAGAGGTGATGCCACTTTCCACCAGAAGGTGTCAATAGTTCCATCACTGTTTTTGCCAAAGGCTGTCCAGCGCCGGAATGAATCTTGAACGAGGAAATGTATCCCGTACTCGAATCACACATCATCCGAATGAATATGCTGTATTTCGTAATTTTCGACGGATTGTAAACTTTAAAATTTAACCGTCCTCGCCACGGTTTCATTCCTTCATCAATTAAGATGTTTTGACTTAGATTAAACGTTTCTTTAAGCTTTTTGGAAAAATAACCAACTACGAATTGCACTTTGACAAGCCGGTCAGCATTATCTGGTTTATGGTTGCTGCCGGAAAAATGTAAAAATGACAATATTTGTCAGAATCGGTTGCGGGACATCGTTTTGCGAAATATCGGTGTGTCTATCAATGGACTCGTTGACCAATAATCATCGATCCTTGCTTTTTTTACAGTTCCCATAAGGATAGCAGTCCAAACCATTTTCTAAGTTCGGGTCCAGTAACGTCAACAAATTTGGCATTTTTAAAATCCAGTTTCCTTTTATTGGAATTTTGACCTTAGTACTTGTTGGTTTCGTTGCTAATATATTCAAATAGATCGTTCTCAATATATAATTATACGGTATCCTCGACGCTATGTGTATCTTTGGGAAATATGTTTGGACCCGGGATCCTTCAAATTTATTATTGGTCATCGGTAAATCAAGGTCTGACCACTGTGCACTTCCTTCTTCGTCTGATTCAGCCGAATCAATTGGCAACCGTAGCGTTCGCCGAATTCTTCTTGGACGTATTTCACTATCTTCCTACGATTCTGCTTCACTTTCATTTTTCTGATATCCAGTGTCATCTTCCCAATCGGCCAAGTCGTCCGGGACGTCAGAAAAGACGTCCGCGCATTCATCGTAAATAATCCTATTCTCTCTTTCGTCCACCATGATGAAAGAGCACAAGTACTTATAAAAACAAAACACTTGTTGACGTGTGTAACTTATTGTTACCTAAACAAAACACCAACAGAATGAAAAAGATACTAAAGTGCTGTCGCCGGCCACTGCGCGATATTATGGTCACGACAGCCGGCCGGTGTGGCCGTGCGGTTCTAGGCGCTACAGTCTGGAACCGCGTGACCGCTACGGTCGCAGTTTCGAATCCTGCCTCGGGCATGGATGTATGTGATGTCCTTAGGTTAGTTAGGTTTAAGTAGTTCTAAGTTCTAGGGGACTGATGACCACAGATGTTAAGTCCCATAGTGCTCAGAGCCATTTGAACCATTTATGGTCACGACACCACTGTGGTGTCGCCGGCTCTTGACCGCTATTCGCGCACGACACCACTGTGGTGTCGCCGGACGGCATACTGTTAACTTTCTAGATCTTTAGTTTTCATGCGTACATATTTATTTCTCAACATATTCACCCTGGTGACAAACGCATTTCTCCCAAAACTGAGAACGGTTTGTTGATAAAGTCACTGTAGAATGTTTTATTTTGTTGTTAGAGCTACAACCTCACCTCTGCTTGCACCGCTTCATCACCTCGAATGTGTTCTTTAAATTTTGGAAACAGATGAAAATCGGTTGGGCGACCTCGGGGCTGTATGGAGGATAATCGATTATAGTGAACCCAAGGTGTCGGGTTGTTGCAGGTGCCACAGCGCTCCTATGTTCTCTGGCATTTTCACGCTGAAGGAGAGGGTGCGGCATGTGTGTCGAATTCGAAACTCGGTTACAGCACGCTGTTTCTCACGCACTGACAAATTTGCGTTACATACTGCCATGTTACATATTACATTTCGGAGCCTTCTAGCAGCAGACGGTTGCAGCTTGCGTCAGCTAAGCGAGAAAGTCGGTTGGGTAATATGTATAACATTTAATACCACAACCGATACTGAGAACCGAAAAAAAAAATGCGGAGACATTACTTCTCATCACACTCTCGTAGGAAAGGCAGATAAGTGAGAAATCTATCGCATAATCAGCTTAATAGCTCATGCACCCAAGCTGCCGACGTGAATAATATACAGAAGAATGGAAAAGAAAATTGAGAACCAGTTAGATGACGATCAGATTGACTTGCGGAAAGGTGAAGGCACCAGAGAGGCAATTCTGACGTTGTGCTTGATAATGGAAGCAGGGCTGAAGAAAAATCAAGATACGCTCATAGGATTCATCGACCTAGAAAAAGCGTTCGACAAAGTAAAATGGTGCACGATTTTTGAAATTCTGAGAAAAACAGGAGTAAGCCGCAGGGAAAGACGGGCAACATACTGTATATACAAGAACGAAGAGGGAACAATAAGACTGGAAGACCAAGAACGTACTGCTCGCTTTAAAAACGGTGTAGCACAGGGATGCAGTCGTTATCCTCTACTGCTCAATCTATTCCTCGAAGGGCCAATGACGGAAATAAAAGAAAAGTTCAAGCGTGGGATTAAAATTCAGAGTGAAAGAATATCAATGATCAGATTCGCTGATGACAGTGCTATCCTCAGCGAAAGTGGAGAAGAATTACAAGATCCGTTGTAAGGAATGAACAGTCTAATGAATACAGAATTTCGATTGACAGGAAACTGGAAAAAAAGGATGTAATGAGATGTGGCAGAAATGAGAGAGAAACTTAACATCAAAACTGGTCATCACGAAGGAGATGGAGTTAAGGAATTCTGCTACATTAGAAGCAAAATTACCCATAATGAACAAAATAAGGACATAAAAAGCAGGCTAGCACAACTGAAGAGGACATTCCTGCCCAACAGAATTCTACTGGTATCAAATATAGGAAGAAATTCTGAGAATGTTCGTTTGGAAAATTTGGAAATTTGTGGTAAGGTCTTATGGGACCGAACTGCTGAGGTCATCGGTCCCTAAGCTTACACACTGCTTAATCTAACTTAAACTAAATTACGATAAGGACGACACACACACATCCATGCCCCAGGGTGGAGTCGAACCTCCGACGGGAGAAGCCGCGCGGACCGTGACAAGACGCCTCAGACTGCGTGGTTATGCCGCGCGGCAATGTTCGTTTGGGGCACAGAACTGTATGGTAGTGAATCATGGACAGTGGGGAGACTTGAACAGAAGAGGTTCGAAGAGTCTGGGATGTGGTGCTACAGACAAATGGTGAAAATTAAACGGAGTGATAAGATAAGGAATAAGGAAGTTCTCCACAGAATCGGAGAGGAAATGAATAGATGAAAAGGACTAAGGACAAGGTACAGGATGATAGTGCATGTGTTGCGACATCAGGGAATAACGTCTGTGGCACCAGAGGGAGCTGCCTAGGGTAAAAACTGTAGAGGAAGACTGAGATATGGATATAGCCAATAACAGAGGACGTAGGTTGCAAGTGATACGCTGAGCTGAAAAAGTGTGAGCAGGAGAGGCAGTATGAACAAGGAAGATGGCTACGACTTAGTGTCACCCTGGCTGCCAGCGATCGTAGTCCATCGGGCCGTGTGTGTTCGCCAGCCAGCATCCTCACATGATCTGGGTTCAACAGTATAAGCAAGAGAACTGACATGTAGCATCAACTCATTGCCGCAGGAAAACCTTACCCCTGGGTACAAGTTGCCGATTCGCTATTGCCCACTAGTCACCTGTCGGATTAGCACTGGCAAGCCTTTCGGACAACTACACTTCCATAGCAATACTTAATTCAAATTATTCAATAGCATTCCAGAACGTGACGTCGGTAGCCACCTGACAACCGAAATAAGACGTGACATGGGGAAGAGCATCACCAGAATCCAGAAGTTACTTGCCCTCAAGAGGATCTCTGCAAAATCGGTCGAAACATTTTAGATGTTTTAGAATTTCCTAACGTCGCGGCCTAATATTCAAAATTATTTTATTCACGTTTAGAAAATATGTACCTTTATTTTTAGCGCTATTATACACCTCAAATCTAGCAATGAAGTACTTTCAATAAATCGATACTATCTTTCTAGAAATTATATCAACTAGTGATGTACATGAATTGTTCATATACTCACAGAACAGGGTCTCGAACCGGCTTCACAAACTGCACTGTGAAGACCTGAAATGTAACAAGGGATCGTTAGTATATGCCTCTATTGTGTATACAAACAAATCCCAATGTTATTCGTTATTTATCATAGAAAGTGTAGGGTGACCATACCCGCGGGAACAAACGAGGTGATCTTACATTTTATTCAGAGACAATCAATTAAACTTTCTACATGTGAAGTAAACTGTAAATTAAATACTGACTCAAATCTCAGAGTACGTAGCAGTTTGATTATAAGAAAGCACCAGAAAACAAATTATTGAAAGACTATTGGATTGACGTTAAAGCACTTGAAGCCATGTATTGTAAGAAGTAGAAATCACCACACGTATGACCGTATTTATCGTAGATCGCTTGAGCAACGAAGGATACCTTGTGACTGGAAGAAAGCGTTTATAACAAGGGCCTTAGGACAGATGTACACAATTATAGGTCGATATCGTTGATGTCAATCCGTTGTAGAATTATGGAACACGTTCCATTGTCAAGACTTATGTCGTTTTTGCAGAATGAAAATCTCCATAAAAATCTCGCTCTGGTCGTCCATGAGATCCACAGCGCCATAGACAATGGCGCTCAGGTTGATCCCGTCTTCCTTGACTTCAGGAATGCATTTGACACCATCCAGCACTGCCGTTTAGTGAAAAAATACGAGCTTATCGAGTATCGGAGCAGATTTCCAACTAGATTTAAGACTTCCTTGAGAATAGAACTCAACACGTCATCTTAAAGGAACAAAATCGACACATGTAAAGGTAATTTCCGGAATACGCCGAGGAAGTGCGATAGGACCGTTAGTGCTTACAATGTATATAAATGTTCTAGTAGAAAGCGTCGGATGCTCTTTAAGGCTGTTCGTAGATAATGCGGTTTTCTATAACAATGTACCAACGTCGGAAGATAGTAACGATCTGCAGAATGACCTCCATAGAATAGATGAGTGGTACAGGCCCTGGCAGTTGACACTGAACGTAAATAAATGTAACATATTACGCATACTTAGGACCCAAATTCACTACTGTTGCTGCGATCTTCAGTCCGACGACTGGTTTTCACGCAGCTTTCCAAGCTACTCTATCCTGTGCGAGCCTCTTCATCTCCGAGTAACTACTAAAATGTAAATCTTTCTGAATCTGCTTATTGTATTACCTCTTGGTCTCCCTCTACGATTTTTGCTCCCCACTCTTCCCTCCAATTCTAAACTGGTGATGCCGCGTGGGGTAGCCGTGCGGTCTGGGGCACCTTGTCACGGTCCGCGCGGCTGCCCTGTCGGAGGTTCGAGTCCTCCCTCGGGCATGGGTGTGTGTGTTGTCCTTAGCGTACGCTAGTTTAAGTTAGATTAAATATTGCGAAAGCTTAGGGAACGATGACCTCAGCAATTTGGTCCCATAAGACCTTACCACATATTATTAAACTGGTGATCCCTTGATGTCTCAGAACGTGTCCTATCAACCGATCCGTTCTTTTGGTCAAGCAGTGCCACAAATTTCCTGTCTCCCCAGTTCTGTTCAGTATCTCCTCATTAATTATGTGATCAACCCATCTAATCCTCAGCATTCTTCTGTAGCACCACATTTCGAAAGCTTCTATTCTCTTCTTGTCCAAACTGTTTATCGTCCATGTTTCACTTCCATACATTGCCATACTCCAAGCAAATACTTTCAGGAAAAACTTACTTAAACTTAAATCTATACTTGAAGCTAACAAATTTATCCTCTTCAGAAACGTTTTTTCTGCCATTGCCAACCTACATGTCCTCTGTACTTCCTCATTTTCTAATCCAATTCCCTCCAGCATAGCCTGATTTAATTAGACTACATTCCATTATTCTTGTTTTGGTTTTGTTGATGTTCATCTCATAACCTCCTTTTAAGACACTGTCCATTCCGTTGAATTGCTCTTCCAAGTCATTTGGTGTCCCTGGCAGAATTACAATGTCATCAGCAAACCTTAAACTTCTTATTTATTCTCCCTGGACTTTAATTCCTACTCCTAATTTATCTTTTCGCCAGTCTCATACATCTTGCTCACCAGATGCAAGGATTCTGTCACGGCTGGCTCTCCCAGGGCTATCGACAGTTCTAACGGAATGTCGTCAACTCCCAGGGCCTAGTTTCGACTTACGGCTTTCAAAGCTCCGTCAAATTTTTCACGCAGTATCTCTCATCCCATCTTCATTTTCGTTCTCTTCCAATTCTGTAATCAAGCACATCTCCGTTGTAAAGACCCTCTATATACTTTTTCCGCCATTGAGCTTTCCTTTCTTTGCGTGGAACTGGTTTTCCATCTGAGCTCTTGATATTCATACATATGGTTCTCTTTTCTCCAACAGACTCCTTAATTTTTCTGTAGGCGGTTTCTATCTTTCCCCTTGTGATGTATGATTCTAAATCCTTACATTTGTTCTAAAAGGTTCAAATGGCTCTAAGCACTATGGGACTTAACATGAGGTCATCTGCCCCCTAGACTTAGAACTCCTTCAACCTAACTAACCTAATGACATCACACACATCCATGCCCGAGGCAGGATTTGAGCCTGCGACCGCAGCGGTCACGCGGTTCCGGACTGCAGCGCCTAGAACCGCACGGCCACACCGGCCGGTCCTTACATTTGTCCTCCAGCCTGCCCTGCTTAGCCATTTTGCATATTCCGTCAAACTCATTTTTTAGACATTTGTATTCCCTTTCCCCTGTTTTATTTACCCCATTTTTGTATTTTCTCCTCTCATCAGTTTAATGCAATATCTCTTGTGTTAGCCAAGTATTTCTACTAACACTATTCTTTATACCTACTCGAGTCCCTGCTGCCTTCACTATTTCATCTGTCAAAGCTGCCCATTCTTCTTCTACTATACTCTTTTCCCCTGTTCTTGTCATTTGTCCCCTAATGCTCTCTCTGAAACTCTCAACAACCGCCGGCCTGTGTGGGCGAGCTGTTCTAGGCGCTTCAGTCTGGAACAGCGCAACCACTACGGTCGCAGGTTCAAATCCTCCCTCGGGCATGGATGTGTGTTTTGTCCTTAGCGTAAGTTAGTTTAAATAGTGTGTAAGCCTAGGGACCGATGCCCTCAGCCGTTTGGTCCCATATGAACTTACCACCAAATTCAACCTATCCATTTCCCTTACTAAATTTTCTAACCTACTTGCACGATTACGGGATCTGACAGTCTACACTCCTATCTGTAGTGGTCCCCGCCTGGAAATCCAAATGGGGGATTATTTTCCTCCGAAGTATTTTACCCAAGATGATATCATCACCATTAACCATACAGTAGAGCTTCATGTCCTCAGGAAAAATTATGACTTTAGTTTCCCTATGCTTTCAGCCGTTCGCTGTGCCAGCACAGCAAGGTCGTTTTGGTTAATGTTACAAGGCCAGATCAGTCAACCATCCAGACTGTAGCCCCTGCAACTACTGAAAAGGTTGCTGCCCCTCTTCAGAAACCTCACGTTTGTCCGGTCTCTCAACAAATATCACTCCGTTGTGGTTGCAGCTACGGTACGGCTATCTGTATCGCTAAGGCACGCAAGCCTCCCTACCAACGGCAGGGTCCGTGGTTCTTGGGGGGGGGGGGGGGGGGGGTCCACTACTGTACAGTACTGATGACAAATCCTTGAAAACAGTACCTACTGTAAAATATCTAGGAGTAACTTTCCAGAGTGACCTTAAGGGGAATGACCGCCTAAAACAAATAGTGGTAAAGGCAGATGGCAGAGTCAGATTCGTGGGAAGACACTTAAGGAAATGTAACTCATCCACGAAGGAAGTGACTTATAAGGCGCTTGTTCGACCGATTCTTGAGTGTTGTTCATATATCTGAAATTCCTACCAGACAGGACTGATAGAAGAGATAAAGAAGGTCCAATGAAGAACGGCGCATTTCATCACTGGATCGTTTAGCCGGCGTCAGAGCGTTGCGAAGATGCTCAACGAACTCCATTGGCATAAGTTACGAGAGAGACTTTGTGCGTCACCGAAAATTTACTATTAGAATTTCGAGAGAGCACTTTCCGGAAGAATTGGATAAGTTATTACTTCCCTTCACATACGTCTCGCGTAATGACCACGAGGAGAAAATTCAATAAATTAGAGCCAATACAGAGGCTTACCGACAGCCATTTTTCCACGCACTGTTCGAGAGCCGAACAGGGTTGGAGGACTCAGTTATGATACGAAAAGTACCCTCCGCCACACACCATTAGCTGGCTTGCAGAGTAAGATGTAGATGTAGATAGATGAGTGGTTTCTTCAAATTGATTGCATGCTACGACAAATGTATCACTGTTGGTAGTGACCATGTCGAAAAATAGTGCAAGGTTTATAGTTCATGATGCCACGGTGTATTTGCTTTTGGCAATAAAGTTTCCGTGTGAAAAACAATGATGAAATTCATCAATCAAATGAAGAATAAATAAGAATCGCATTTAGGCACAATTTATTTCATTCTCGACCACGAAGTATATTACGATCCTGTTGTGCCACGATTACATGGCACAAAAAATGGTTCAAATGGCTCTGAGCACTATGCGACTTAACTTCTGAGGTCATCAGTCGCCTAGAACTTAGAACTAATTAAACCTAACTAACCTAAGGACATCACACACATCCATGCCCGAGGCAGGATTCGAACCTGCGACCGTAGCGGTCGCTCGGCTCCAGACTGTAGCGCCTAGAACCGCACGGCCACACCGGCCGGCCTACATGGCACAGTTAAAGGTCCACCCCACCTGTACTTGGCGCCAAGGCTGGTGGTGTCTTTCCATCACAGCAAAGTGTGTGCAGGGCATTAAAGCAGCCGAGAGCAGCGTCACTGTGAGTCGACAAGCGAATGAGGATGGCAGCTGGAAGCAGCTGTAACTTGCTGCGCTGGCACCGTGGCCAGCAGCGGATTGCCAACACAAAGTGTGCGGCGGCACATCCATGGAGAGCGGGCTTTCACTAGGTGTCTGTTCTACAGTGGTTGATTCCTGAGTTTCGGCAAGTAGTGGTCCTGTCGAGTCTTGGAGCGTGCGCCTAGGAGACAAGTGGCGGTTGGCTGCTGGCAACTTGTGGTAATGGCCCTATATGCTGGGAGGGCGGAGAGGCTGCTGTTATCTCGGTGTCCAGAGTCTTTTGAGGAGCTTCGCTGCAGCCCAGTCTGGAAACGTACGCCTGGGTAGCTCAGTGACGCTGGTGACAGTCGACACGGGAAGAATGGTGCCAGGCACAGGAAGAGTGGGCCGTACAGTGCTTTGCTGGTTTCCGGGAAGCCTACGCCTGGAGTGCACGGACTTGGTTGTGATTAGTGCCGTGTCTCCTGTACACAGGATTGCTCGAGGGGGATTTCAAGCAATGCTGTGTGAAATTGACAATCTTCGATAATTGTTATGGATTTCGTGGTTTAGCACGGTGAATTGGTTTACTTGGGCGCTTGTTTTATTTTGAAACTGTGCAATTGATTGCTCATTTTCTACCACACGCGATTGCAGACATAATATCGTTGTGAGGTGACATTGTGTACCTCGTTCATGCTCTTTGTTACTTTTTGTGGGAAGCCCCTAGGGCAGATTCGTGCTTATACTGGTAATACCCTGTACATCAGTCTTAAGTACTGAAGTTTAGCCGGCCGGGGTGGCCGAGCGGTTCTAGGCGCTACAGTCTGGAACCGCGCGACCGCTACAGTCGCAGGTTCGAATCCTGCCTCGGGCATGGGTGTGTGTGATGTCCTTCGCTTAGTTAGGTTTAAGTAGTTCTAAGTTCTAGGGTACTGATGACCTCAGAAGTTAAGTCCCATAGTGCTCAGAGCCATTTGAACCATTTTTGAACTGAAGTTTAGAGTTTCGCGTCACATTACCTTTCAAGATCAAGGTTTAGCTATGTTAAGATAGTGTCATAGTCTAACGAACTTTATTGCAACATTTTGGTTTGAGCAAACATTGCGGCGTACCTCCTCGGTGACACTGTTGTATTCTGTGTAATTTCAATTTTATTCCTGATATTATTTTGTGCCTCTTTGTTTGAGGGTTATATTGTTCACTTCTTGACTCTTCTCTGATTGGGGGTTTCGAGTATTATGGATTTAGAAATCCTTATGAAGTGTGAGATTCGTAACATGTGCACAGATTGATTTAGTTCCACTGTTAGTAAACTATTGATAATGTTATTTTTCTAACTGATCGTTTGCGTATAATTTTTTGGGAATTATTATTATTTATTTTGAACCAGTATGATTTATCTTGCACTACTGTGTCAAATGGCTCTGAGCACTATGGGACTTAACTTCTAAGGTCATCAGTCCCCTAGAACTTAGAACTACTTAAACCTAACTAACCTAAGGACATCACACACATCCATGCCCGAGGCAGGATTCGAACCTGCGACCGAAGCGATCGCGCGGTTCCAGACTGTAGCGCCGCCTTTAACCTCTTGGCCACTCCGGCCGGCTACTACTGTGTCCTTTTGAAATAATTTTACTTAATAGTTCAGTGCTTGTGTTCAACAGTAGCGTTGTTAATAAATGGTGTCATTTTTGAATCATCATCGTGCCTTCACAAACTCCAGCCACTTACACTCCACTGATGCCAACATGTCCGCACCACAGTCAATCTATCTTAATTAATTTTCGTTCTATCGCTTGTATGCACTTCGGTTTACTTCACATGATTTCTAGAAGGGGTTTTAATGAAACAGCGCCGTACAAAATATGACGCAACTAAGTTATATAAAACAGATTTATGTTAATCGAGACGCCGGCCGAAGTGGCCGTGCGGTTAAAGGCGCTGCAGTCTGGAACCGCAAGACCACTACGGTCGCAGGTTCGAATCCTGCCTCGGGCATGGCTGTTTGTGATGTCCTTAGGTTTGTTAGGTTTAACTAGTTCTAAGTTCTAGGGGACTAATGACCTCAGCAGTTGAGTCCCATAGTGCTCAGAGCCATTTGAACCATTTTGTTAATCGAGAAATGATTACTTTACATTTGAACAATCAATTTGGAATTTGTTGAAATGTGTTTTCTGTATAACATAATGTTCCAGGTTTTTGCTGCGGTGTTCATGAATTCTGACGCAGTCAGTAGCTTCACTATAGTATCTTTATTTATTATCTTTGATTTCTTACCAGCTACGTTTAGTGTCATTATTATTAAAGCATTGTGATGTTCTTCACCAATATTGATAGAACTACTTACTTATCCTCGTCTTTATATGTAAAGAATGTACGCCATAAAGACTCCAGAAACTCCGCTCTTGCGCTATTAGCACCCAGTTCGATCCGAGTACTAGATCTTTCTTGATTTCTCCCACCCATAGTTTCCTGCATCTGCCAAGTGGACGTGTTCCATCAGGTCTCTACACCTCCATCTCATCCAACCATCTGTCTTCCGCATTTTCGTTCAAATACCAACAGTTTGTAATTGCTCCACTTAGTGACACCCAAGTTACCTTTTTTCCACAGAATTCCGCTGAAACTAATGTTAAATTACATGTCTGGGGTATGATTTTGCTAAAAAACGTTCCTTTATTATCTATTTCCTCCTGAAGTGTGTTTTGACTGCATGAAAAATCTGCTATTTTAGCTGCATCTTTCCGTTGCCATGGGTGCTGAACCAAGTGCCCCAGTATTCACAGTTTGATACTTTAGCCAGTCACTGATCTCCAACTTGGGATATGGCTATGTACTCTGCTCCTTCCCGCCCCTCATTCTTGATTTTACCTTTCGAGCTCGATTCCTCACTGTCGCAACCATCTCGATTGGCGACTTATTCGGGGCCGTAATGTCTTCAGCGTATGCTAACAGATCTATGCACGCATTCTGACTAGCAACTATCTCACTGTTGTCCATTTCTTTGACGACCTTCTCAGGCACTGTAATAAACAGCATAGGTGAGACAGCACCAGACTGTGGTGCGACTGAACCTAATGGTCACTACCGTGTAGCTGCTCTTCTAAAATCCCATACGAAAAAACAATTTGTGACTTTGCCTGACATTACTCGTACGTTCGGTACTTGGGCTATGCACGGATCTGCTTAAAACAATAGCTCGATATTGTCATAGAAGCGAGCCTCACACGTCTGCTTTCATGCCCCGCTGCTAATTGGCTCTGAGTACTATGGGACTCAACTGCTGAGGTCATTAGTCCCCTAGAACTTAGAACTAGTTAAACCTAACTAACCTAAGGACATCACAAACATCCATGCCCTAGGCAGGATTCGAACCTGCGACCGTAGCGGTCTTGCGGTTCCAGACTGCAGCGCCTTTAACCGCACGGCCACTTCGGCCGGCTCGCTGCTAATTCGTTGCAAATAATAACCTGTAGCTGTGATCCTGCAGTGAAATGATCTATGCAATGGTTAGAACCGCGAGTTAATAAAATACACAGAAATAAAAAATAAAAGGAGAATGAATATTGTAATTAAAATGGTTATATGCTAACGGCCGAAATTGATTTAGGCTGCAGAGATTTATAATGAGTAACGTTTACTCAAGAAAGGACATCTCAAACAAACGGGAGGCGGTCTTACGATATTCAGTTAAAACGCAGACAGAAAAGTTACGTCGAGAGCGTTACAAGAATAGTACCAAAATCCCCAAAGTAAATAGTCATTATAGGTAAGCGAAGGCTAAGTCCATTTCGTAATCACAATACACGAAATATTCACCAACTCAGAACAGTTCAGTGATCAACGTGATAATTGCCAAAATGACACACGCAATACAAACAATAGTAACTCATAATCTGTCTATCGTCTCTTCCGTAATATAATCGGAAAAAGTTAGAGTACTACTATGGAGCACGTTCAGACCTCTCGAAATACAAAGTTCCTTTTGAATTTTCCTCCCAGAATCAATCATCTATACTACTGAATCACACATGTTACCATAGGTAAGTCTAGCTTCTACCAGACCTCGACGCAAAGTGTATAGAATTGCTCCCTTGAGCTCTTCAATTGGCAAGTCCCAGTCTGCACTTGATTCCCGTAGTGTTACGGCTGTCTTCTTCTGCTTTGGCTGACGGCCGTCCCCAACAAAAATACATCGTCCTTAACCTCTACAGACATGATTTGACTCATCTTGACCACATTCCCGAGCTGACCTAGTATATTACAATAATATTTAAATAAAGAAATGTTATAAACATTCTGTCACACATACGTAATTTACAATAATTATAAATAAAGGTTTGTTCATAAATAATAAGCCAGTATTCCTGCGCAAATGCGCTCTAGTTAAATGACTGCAGACTGCTCTTAAATATTATTTAAACAATTTTTCATGCCTTCTTAACAGAGGCGTCTTCTGGTTGTCTTTTCAATAGTGGCTTCAGACCGGAACCGCGCGACTACTACGGTCGCAGGTTCGAATCCTGCCTCGGGCATGGATGTGTGTGATGTGCTTAGGTTTAAGTAGTTCTACGTCTAGGGGACTGATGACCTCAGATGTTAAGTCCCATAGTGCTCAGAGCCATTTGAACCATTTTTCAATAGCGGTGTCTGCTAACACATGCATTGACTACTTTTAAATCACAGGTTTTTTTAATAGCACCTGCAGTCAACTTTTAAATAAAGTTCTTGGCAAAATGGTAAATTGTCCATTAAGTAACGACACAAGTACGACAAAATATGAGGTATCGACGCTGTGTTCATTTGTCCGTTAATGTGGAGAATACGATGTTCGCCGGCCGGAGTGGCCGTGCGGTTCTAGGCGCTACAGTCTGGAGCCGAGTGACCGCTACGGTCGCAGGTTCGAATCTTGCCTCGGGCATGGATGTGTGTGCTGTCCTTAGGTTAATTAGGTTTAATTAGTTCTAAGTTCTAGGCGACTGATGACCTCAGAAGTTAAGTCGCATAGTGCTCAGAGCCATTTGAACCAATACGATGTTCTGACAAACATTTGCGTAATAAGAAAGATATAATAGACGTTATTAATCAAGAAATAAAATAGATACAGAGATGATGGCTACAGTGCAATGCCGTCATCCGAGATACCACTTGTTGAATTCGCATGAAGCGATTAAATGTTGTTAATTCGGAGGTTCATTGTGTAAATGTTTATTGACTACGAAATATTAACTTCCATAGTTCTCAAAGATATTGAAATATTGTTGTGCCGTTGGACGCCCTTTATTCTTCTGGTATCGCCGATGTATTCCAGTTTGCATTAACATTTGATAGAGTTATTGTCGAATCTGAAAGTGCTGTAACTTAACAGTTTCCCAGCGTGTCTCAAATTAAGTCGTGTCTTGGAGCATTGTCTCTTTCATAAAGGCCATGCAAGCGACAGCCGGCAAAATTCCTTGTCGCGGGATATTCCCTGTTTCCGGTGACGCTACAGGTCTTTGTACCTGGACTCGCTCGTACCGGAAGCCGGAACTGTCGCGGCGCGCCCTGAGACCCGGGCCTGCTAACATTCAGCCGTATAGCAAATTCATCTCCTACCAATACTGGGCGGCCGATTATGTCGCCTAATTACGCGTAATGTCACAGTCGCAAAAGCATTTGTACGTTGAACTCCACGGATGCCTCTCGTTGATATTGCATATTTGTTATGGAGCCAGGTGGCGCAGTGGTTAAGACCCTTGACTAGACTTTCGGTGGATGGCTGTTCAAACCCCCGTCCGGCAGTCCACATTTAGGTTTACCATAGTTTCATTAAAACACTTAAGGCATACGTCAGGACGGTTCCTCTAAAACGCCACGACCGATTTCCTTCTCCAACCTTCCACACTTGTATTCCGTCTTCAGTGCCCTCATCGTCGACAGAACGTTAAACTCTTACCTGGTTTCCTTCCATCTCTGTTCTGCTCTGCTGTACATGCTCTTACCATGACTCTTATTTTCCTTGGAGCACGATATAATCTCAAAGTGCTGCAAGGGCTCAGCCTGTGGACACTATTATAATGTTTTGAGGAATCTATAAATGTTACCAGAATAAGTATGTGGAACCTCCTGCACAGCTTACAGATTTGCCTCCTAGTAAGTACTTGATCTATAGTTGATCTTCCTGTGTGAAACAGTGCCTGAATATTTCCAGCTTAGAGCTTCGATTTATTTAGTAAGATTAGCGAAAGAACTTTGTATGGTACAGTCAGCAGAGAAATCCCTCTATAGCTATTGTAAGTAGCCTGTTTGTATGTTGGCAGCGCTATAGGCTGTGTTAATATCGCTGACAGCGCTCTGCGGTCTCGGCAACAGAATCTGTAGTTGGACACACTAGCGGTTGGCGAGTGGATAGAGAAGTGTACGGGCATGATACTCATAGCGGAGACTGTGTATTGGTAGGACATGCATTGTAAAGTGAGGATGCATGTTGTTGATAATGTTTGGGTATGGGAATTATTGACAACTATATAACTTTGGAACTGAATGTCACACGAATAAGGCAAAATATTCTGAATACATTGTTTGCTCTACAACAAAAGTCTATAGTAGTTAGAATCTTTTTATTTAGCTGGCCGTTGTTGCTACTTGCTGTAATTGCTGTAGTTCGTGTTACGAAGATTTTCAGTGAGGTAAGTGACTTATAAAAAAGAATGGGCGTTTCCACAATCTGGATTCGTGATTGTAATGAGTTTAGGCAATTAACAGATTTGGAGGTAGTTTCATATTTCTTTAATTTCATATTTTTTGGATTTGTATTATTGTTGGGATTTCTTGAAAGGCAGGGCCATTCTTTTGTGTTAGTTATTGGAAGTTACGTTTCAATGTATGGCAGTCAGATTGCATTGGGCTTGTATATTGTGGGTAATAAATGAGTAGGTTAAGACTGAGTTGTTTTTGGCAGGAAAAATTCGGTAAGTCAGTGTATAATAAAAATAATTAAAAGGTTAGTTTCACTATTACAACCCCTTTGCCATTGTTCTTATGTACCTGGATAACTATACATGATATCCAGTCTTATGGGATTTCCTTGCGTCTTCATATTGACAGAACGAGTTTGTACTGTCCTCTGTGCAGTGTCTTCCCTCCTGTTTTCAACATCTATGCAGCTATTGTGTCTTCACTGTTTTGCACTCGTTACTATCACATTATGGGCAGTGACTTGAGCTTTATTTTCTTCTCGTTTCCATGCTCCAAATCTGTGAAGCTGCTATGTTGGCATGGTAAAGTTTTGTTATATTGCTCCACTGGTAAACAGTTATCCAACGATTAACATTCACCAGTTTGCTAGCTTGGAAATTTTTGTATATTGTAACTTCCCTTTCCTTCGTCTTGTCCCGAAATTACGGAAGAACATCTGCAGTTGTCGTTTGCGCCGCCCAAGCGGCCCGCGACGTATTATAAAATTATGCCACAGTATCAGCAAAGAGAACTGAAGACCTGGGTATGGTGGCAGCATCGTCGTGATTACTCCCAAGAAACAGGGAGAGGCGATAGAAAGAGTGTATATTTCAGCACACTATCTGATCAAAAGTATACGGACACCACTCCATAATGCGGAACTGACTAACAGATGTCATCACTAAACGCGGATCCGCCAGCATAAAAGGAGGCCGGGGGGGGGGGGGGGAGAGGGGGTATTATTGTATTGTCAGTAGAGAAACATTAATAGCACAATGGGTAGGTTAGGAGAGCTCAGGGACTACGAATGTGGACTTCTCACTTGATCACACGTTATTACCAAATACATCAGACATATTTCAGCCCATCTAAGGCTGCCCAGATCGGCTGTTAGTGATACGATTGTGATGTGAAAATGCGAAGAGACAACGATAGCAAAGCCACGAACAGGCAGACCTCACGTACTGAAGGACAGGAACTGTCGAGTATCGCGGATGGTGACTGCCAAAAATATCATGAAATAAGAAATCACTCGCGAGTCCCAAACCGCTGCTAGCTGTTCAGCTAGCGCGTTGTGCTTAGGGAATTAAAAAATGGAATACAGTGGTTGAGCAGCTTCTCGTAACCAATAGATTTCAATAGCCAATAGTAAGTGAGGTTGAGGTGATGTAAAGAGTGATGCTACCGAAAAGTGGATGACTGGAAATTAGTGATTTGGAGTGGTGAATCACAGTATGCCCTGTGGAAATCCGATGGAAGGGTTTGGGTTTGGTGAAAGCCTGGAGAACGTTACGTGCTATTATGTGTAATGCCAGCAGTGAAATACAGACTAGGTGGTGTTACGGGATGGGTGTTCTATTCGTTGCTACGTCGTGGTTCCCTTACTGTCCTCAAGAAAATGGTAAATGCGGAAGAATATCAACATACTTGACAGCACGGTGTACTGCACACAGTAGAGTAACAGTTCGGATGTCTGTATCTGCATGACAATGGACCCCATCATAAAGCAACATCTGTGAAGCAATGATTTGTGGACAATAACATCCCTAAAATTGACTAGACAGCTCTTTTTCTCTGGTTTCGGCTCTAGTGGAGAAATGAGCTGTCATACTTCCACACACATTCGACTACCTCACAAAAGTGTCCCCAGAAGAGTTCAAACAGTAATAGGCCGAAGGGTCGACACACCCCTTGTATATGTCTTGTATGTTAACCGGGGACCTAGAAACGACGGAGAGGAGGCGCCGTCCCCGCCGCAGCCGCAGTGGTCCACAACCCCATGACGACTACCGCGGGGAACGTCTCACACCAGACGAGTGTATCCCCTATGTTTGCGTAGGTGGAGAACTTTTTTGCGCAGTAATTGCCGACATAGTGTAACTGAGGCGGAATAAGGGGAACCAGCCCGCATTTGCCGAGGCAGATGGAAAACCGCCTCAAAACTATCCACAGACTGGCCGGCTCACCGGACCTCGACACAAGTCCGCCGGGCGGATTCGTGCCGGGGACCAGGCGCTCCTTCCCGCCCGGAAAGCCGTGGGTTAGACCGCACGGCCAACCGGGCGGGCACACACACCCCTTACTAACGTCCATTAACAGCTGTCCGGAAACTTTTCATTAGATAGTGTATATATACCAGCGGCGACGCTCACATTCTACACGTCTATAGGCCAATGCTCTTCGTAGCACAGCAATTACACTCTGACCAGCTATTTTGTTTGACCATATTTCTCACACATTATCACTGTGGCGACAACTAGTGTATGCGTATGAATCTGTGTCTCGTCTGAATACATGGTAGACTCTTTAATGGTGATGCTTCGCTTTCTCGTAAAAATCTGAGGTAGAGAGCTTTTTTTGCAACTATGTAAGGTCGCTTACACGTAATGAATCATTTAGTCTGGCACTTTTTTAAACCAAAATCCGTAGACAGCAAAAAAAGTCTGAGTGTTTCCTTTCTAGCTTTTAACTATGCTCCTACGAGATAAAAGCCGTGGAGTTTTCGTAAAATTGATAGTTGGTTTATTGTTCGTAATTTTGCAGAAATGGCTGCCTAATAACACATTTTTCTGTCTCGTCAGTACATATTTTGTTACATTTTCTTTAGTGTGACCAGAATCATCCTCCGGCAGCTCACTCCCCTCTTCCCGTTGCTTTCGCGAATCGTGCAAAAGGAGATAGATTGTTGGTACACCTCTCTTTCAACTCCAGTCTTGTACCATTGTGCGAGCTATAGAGGGTGATTCAGTGATGGTGTTACAAACATTCAGGGATGATGGAGAATGGAAAATGTATCAATTTGAGTTAAGGGGCACTGTTCTGGAAAATAACAGTCGATTCAAAATGGTTCAAATGGCTCTGAGCACTATGGGACTTAACTGCTTAGGTCATCAGTCCCCTAGAACTCAGAACTACTTAAACCTAACTAACCTAAGGACATCACACACATCCATGCCCGAGGCGGGATTCGAACCTGCGACCGTAGCGGTCGCGCGGTTCCAGACTGTAGCGCCTAGAACCGCTCGGCCACTCCGGCCGGCAAAACAGTCGAAAGCCATAAATAAAAATCGTTCTGATGGCTCCGGCAGTGGAATGCATGTACCGGTACTGTTGTTGCTGAGACAGGCAAATTTAAACATGGTAGTATGGACCAAAAGAAGAAAAAATTTCTAGTAAGCATGGGCTCTAAAATGCGTACCTTAAGAACTACGAGCACTTGTTCATCTCTGCTGATGTGAAGCATATCTCTCCTACTCAACAACTGCCCGTAGCTCTTAAGGTATGCATTTTAGAGCCCATGTTTACTACATAATTTTTTGTTTTGTTTTGGTTCATACTACCACCACTGTAAGTTGCCTACCCTAAAATCTTAGCAACAACAATACCGCCACATGTATTCCACAGACAGTTTATACCTTTCGACCCGGTCTTTCCGGGACCAGCGCCCCTTAACTCAAAGTGATACATTTTCCCTTCTCTATGATCCCTGAAAGTTTGTACTATTATCACGGTATCATCATGCATGTCGGGTTAACTAATATGATGTGCTCTTGTTGGTTTTTGCCAGAGTGGGCTCTTAGGAATGTTTAGAGTAATGCTTTCCATGACGCACAATGACTTTTTCGTAGCATTTCAGGAACGCATCTCCAGTGAGTAAACATACCAGTGACGAAATGCGCAATTCTTCTTTCAGTCTTCCTCATCTCTTTCGCTTGGAAGGGCTAGAGATCGATGGACAATAATCCAGAATTGGTCGCACGAGGTTTTTTTATGCTGCCTCTTTCACGCATGGCTTATGCTTCCGTAGGTTTCGTAGCCACGAATTTCAGTCCCACATCAACCTTTCCCAAGACATGATATATGTACTCATCCCACAAATAACTGCTCCCTATAAGCATTTCTATATGTCTAACGACTGTGATTATTCCCAGGAACTAATCTTTAGTCGTGTAGTTGCTGCTCATCTACTCGTCTTTCCGTATTTATAGACAGTTTGATAACTACTTGACTTCATAGTATACAGAAGATAAGAATTTCCAGTATTCTTTTCACGATAAACTGACAGTTATAATGAGAACGCAGCGGTAGTTCCCAGAGCCAGGTAGCCGTTACGATGAGCAAACATCCAAGTGAATTATGATGTGTGCCAAGAGAAACTGCAGCGTTACCTTGACATGGACGGGAAGGAGCGAGAGAGGTTGCCGCCCCGCCCACTAATGTGCTGTAAGCGAAACGACACGGCCTGAATCATGTCAACATTTCTATTCGTTGAGTGTTTGCTCATTGGTTGCGAGATGCAATAAATTCAGATATGCCGAACGTTTCTTTTGTTAAACAGGAAACAAAAGTGAAATAAATCAACCAAGGAAGGTGGTACTGCTTTCATGCGCTACGACTCGAGATGTATAGCTGCAAGGTGGGAGTGCAGCTGCGTGGGACGTAGTCGACATCGTTCCTGCAACACCTCAATACCTCTGGCCACTGTAAGCATCGACCAAGTAGTGATAAGCTTCATCTTTCTACTTTCTGCGATCTTGAAAAAGAAGGGAGAAAGAAATGAAAAGTAAGAATGAGGGAAATGAGGTTGGATATCAAAATGTGCTCCACAGGCCTACTGACGAATCCGTGCACTCACGCCACTGCCGTACTCGCGTGGTCTTCACCAGCCGTGAGGCACGCGAATCTCCTACAAAGAGCAATTGCCCCAGGGTCGGCTAAGAATATATTTTATTGGCGGACTCGGATAAGCCCTACATTCTCTCCTACGTCTTTAAAATTGTTTTAGTACGGGTATTAGAGTCAGATCCTCCACTACCGATTTCACTGCCCTCAGTAAACTAATGGAAAGGAAGATATACGTGGCCTGTCGTACTGATTTAGCCGTCAACTGGTTTCAGTCAAAGTCTTTGAATCCCTAGCTCGTTAGATTTCAGGATAGTAGCTTAAAAGATCGGAGCCCACTGTCACAGAAATGAAAACACATCATTTCAAGAAATTTGGGGCTGCATCTGTGAGCAACTGAATAAACATAGTTCTTCTTCTGTCGTGCATATTTCGCCTCGATTCCTTAGGTAGCGACGTCAGTGACAAAGTGTGTTGAGCTTGCTTTAGTTCTGGTGAAGAAGTTCTTATACTTTCAGCACAATAAATATTTCTAATACAGTGCACAAACTATGTATGCAATTCTCCACAGTGGAAAATATAAATTTTTAGGACAAATATCTGAACCCAAATCGGATGTCCGACAAAGAGGTGGAATGTCGCTTCTATTGTTCAACTGTATGTTGGAAAAAGTAATCAGGTCTTGGAGAAAGAAATTAAAGAAGTAAGTATGACCCATCAATTGCCCCCAACAATGGAAAAGAAGCGATTCATTTCCTAGAAAAACTTCATGAAATAGCAGCTACAATTTGAGTCCATCTCTCATATGTAAAAAATCAATACTGGTCGGTGGATACGAGGGTTGGAACTTTAATAATGGCAACTATTTATTTACAGCTCGTACAAAATAGATACGTGTTTCAAAGTTTTACTGACCTTCAAAGTAGTCACCAGCATTGTGTATAACTCATTGCCAGCGATGTGGAAGTCGTAGGATACTCTTAGCAGGGCCAGTTGTGTTGACAGTTCGAGCGGTGCGGTCTATTGCTCGACGAATTTGTAGCAGTTCTGAGGCGAATGCCGTGAAGTGTTTCCTTCAGTTCAGAAATCGAGTTGAACTCACGAGGGCTTAAGTCAGGGGAGTGCAGTAGGTGGTGTAGCACTTAGCAGCCCCATGAGTCAAACAAATCAGTAACAGCTTACACTGTACGTGCGTAAGCACTGTCTTGCAAAATGATTGTCAGGTCCTGCAGAAAGTGCCATCACTTCTGTCTCAACGCTGTTCATTTTTGGAACACAACCTTCGACCAGATTAGAGACAGAAGTGATGACACTTTCTGCAGGACCTGACCACGGGTTATACACCATGATGGTAACTACTTTGAAGGTCAGTAAAACTTTGAAACACCTATCTATTTTGTACGAGCTGTAAATAAATAGTTACCACTATTAAAGTTCCAACCCTCGTAGACAGACATCGTATGGGAACGCAGTTTCACAAAATATTTCACGTAGCTTAATTTAGGTACCTACAGGAAACTCATTCAGTGCTATGCGTAACGAATTGCTGTACAGCTGACCCCGTTCAGGAACTCATAATACCACTGTATTATACTGGAGATCCTTAGTTGTTACAAACAGGCTTGTACTGGGATGTGTGGATTGGTGGGGACGAAGAAGGGGTGATCTCCAGGGTTAGGGGTGCATCGGAAGAGGATGGGGTGACCGTGAGGGTTACCTTGAGGTGGTGGGTGGCAGGTGATCTTTAGGGGGAGGGTGTGGGGAGGGGGGAATCCTTTGTCTGTGCTGGAAGACTTTTTCATCCACTAGTAACAGTTCCATGAATTGTGCTTCGCATAACACTCGACAATGAACACGAGCAGTTTAATTGTGAGCACCATTTTTTATTGCATTCAACTGGTCACTAAACATGTCTGCCCCTCTCACTCACTCAAATGTACGATGGCGTGTTGAAAGGTAATGCCACCGAATTTTTTGTTCTGTTCGAAGTATTGATTGAGGTATACCGTGTCATGCATATTACTCGGTCGACTTTCCTGCTTCGCTGACCCCTAGAGGGCTACAGCTCCGAACTGTAGTGTCTATCATGGCGGTATGTAAAGTGTAGCTATGTCGGTCCATGCGAAACAGCGTGCTGTAATTGAGTTTCTAACCGCAGAAAACGTGCCTTCAATTGAAATCCATAGATGGATGAAAGCTGTGCACAGTGATGAGCGTACCGACACCGGTAATGTGCGACATTGGGTTGTTCGTGCTAGTAATGAAGAAGAAGGTACTGCTAACTTCAATATGCGCGACAAAGCTCTGAGTGGACGACCGCGAATGGCAACCCTTGAGATTCATAGCGATCTGATTGATGAACCTATCCGAGAAAATCGTCGCGAATAATAGAAGCATAGCTCTCAGGTAAGTGTGGCATATTGGAGAACGTATGCAGATAATCAATGCAAAATTGCGGTACAGAACACTGTGTAAGCGGTGGGTGCCTCGAATGATCACTCTTGGCATGAAACAGAAGAGAGTGGACATCTGTCAACAATTGCTTTTCCGTTTTGAGCGTGAGTGTGACGGGTTGCTTGCTAGCACTGTGATAGTTGGTGCTAGCTGGGTTCACGATTTGGACCCCGAACACAAGATAGCATCAATACAGTTCCGTTACAAAGCATCAACACCATGCCATCAGCATGCAAGCTCACAATGAGTGTTCTGTAATGTTCATGGTGTGGTATATTTGGAATTCATGCCTAAAGGCACCACCATAAACTCTTCAAGGTATTGCGAGACCCTCAGGTAGCAGAAAGCACCAATCCAAAAAGAGTTCGTCCACACGTGGAGTACCCTCGCATGACAATGCCAGATCGCACAGGAGCACTGCGACACCTGTAACAATGCGACGCCTTTGGTTCACTGTCATCATTAGTCATCCTGTATACAGTCCCGACCTGGCCCCATACAACTTTCATATTTTTCCAAAAATTAAAGACCACCTTCGAGGATTCAGTTTGATAGTGATGGAGAGGTGCAAGCAGAGGTAAGGTTGTGGCTCTGTCAAGAAAGTCAAACATTTTATAACGACGGTATCTACGAACTACTCCCTCGCTGGGAGAAATATGTTCGTAGCCAGGGTGACTATGCTGAGAAAGAAATATGTAACAATGAAGAATAAAGACGTAGAATGTTAAAAAAGTTAGTTTCATTTAAAATTTTTAAGTGTTTTCACATAAAAATTTCGCATGCATCGCTTTTCGACACGCCTTCGTAATGACACAGCGAAGTGATTCGAAATCACGGTTTCCACCATCTTCAGTGATGGCCAGTTCTCTGTTCATTACCAAGAGTCATTCCCGTGTGTCTTACAAATGTTATCAGGGCCAGTTTTATTTGGACCGCCCCGTAGTTTACTGGCTCTGAGCACTATGGGACTTAACATCTATGGTCATCAGTCCCCTAGAACTTAGAACTACTTAAACCGAACTAACCTAAGGACATCACACACAACACCCAGCCATCACGAGGCAGAGAAAATCCCTGACCCCGCCGGGAATCGAACCCGGGAACCCGGGCGTGGGAAGCGAGAACGCTACCGCACGACCACGAGATGCGGGCGTAGTTTACTCTTAATCATTATATCCAAGTGTGGTTTATCTGTTCGTTCCGTATAACTCTGCAACCTATTAATTCAGCTCTAAGGGACATACTTGGTAATGTAGTCCTCCAACCCCCATCTATGGGCAACATTTTGGTTTGGAATCGCAGGAACTGATTTCGAGTATAAGAGTGTCAACAGGTGACACTGCAACAATGGACTTCCTCGACGTAGTCGTTGATGCAGCTGATAATTAAGTGCGAAAGTGGGTGAGACTGGCCAGAATGTTCTAGAAGTTGGGCCACGTTTTAGAGTATTTCAGAATGTTATACAATCTTCCAGAATGTTTGATAATTTTATACAATGTTCCAGAACTTTCTAGAATGTCCAAGAAAACCTAGAATGTTTTCTAATGTTTCATTATCGTGTTGTGGTGTGGATACGTTTCAGTTCTAAAGACTGCAACTGCCAGTGTGATTAGCATTTTATATCACTACAAATAAGGCACAAGAACACACATTAAGATAATGTTCTATTAATTTAAAAGAATCATGCTATTCTCAAGGACATTTATAAATATCTGATCACTAGTGGGAAACCCAAAGATTTTATATCTGTACTCACTAAACAATAAGATGTAGTTCATAAGCAAGTATAGTAATAGATTAGTTAATTAAGTTAGATTAAGTTAATTAAGTATGAAATGAACTGAAAAGAAAGCAGATCGTGTCTGTGGCAGAAGTTTACGATACCTCTAGACCCACCCGCCGCCAATCACTGGTTTTTATGTCTGGTGCTACCGAGTGGTGCACTGACTTAACAGTGGTTGTGCCGCGGTAATTGTTGTAGTTGTGGAGGTATGAGTGTCTGCTATAGTCGCTGTCACACTTTGGTGGTCACTATGGCATCTTCCCATCCAAAACGCGACTATATTCTTTCGTTCACTCCAATAAAGATTCCTTTTTCACAGCAGACACATAACTGGAAGCATATAGATAATTTGCAGCGCAGGTTCCATGGCACGTTTCTTTTAATTTAATTCCCTTATTACCTACATTTTTTGTGACGTGGAATCTTAATTTCATAGCACTTCACGTAAGGTACCTATGAAAACTAAAAAGGCTGAAAGCGGAAAATAAACGAATATTGGTCGCGGGTGAGGGGGGAGTGGGAGGGAGGAGGGGGAAATCCGAAAGATATCCGGGTGGGGCGCCACCAACTGTAACAGCAGCCAAATTTATAATTGGTTACGATGAGTTGAAATATTAGTACTCGAGTTTACATTTTACTTGACGGTAATTGAGGAAATTGTTCCATCGGGCAATGCTGTTTTTTGCGTTACACTGATAATATACACTGACGAAAAAAATCTCAGCACAGAGAAGGAGTTGTGCAACAATAACGAAAGTTGTTAGGCGTGGTTCTGCATCGGAAAGATGACGTCTATTCAGACTTCAGACCAATCTCGTAAGAGTGTAGCTAGTAGCGCCGCTACAAGGATGCAAATCATGTTTGCTTTAAATACACGCTTCAGCGGTCGTGACCGTTAGTCACCTTTAACATTGGACGTGGTGAGTTGATGCTACTCAAGAATGCTTTTAAAGCAACAAAGACGTCATTCTTAACACCTTAGTGAGTTTGAACAAGGTCGTGTAATAGGGCTACAACAAGCTGGATGTTCCTTCTGCGATATTGTAGAAAGACTTGTCAAGAATGTGGCCACTGTACATTATTGGTGGCAGCGATGATCACTAGCATATGCAGTCGCAAGAAGGCCGAACTCCAGATGGCCACGTAGCTCTACCGAGAGGGAAGTCCATCGATTTCGGGATATGACTCTAGTGCATCGTACTGCATCTGCAGCTGCAATTTGAGCAGCAACTGGCATCACAGTGACACAACAGGCTGTTACAAATCGGTTACTTCAAGGACAGCTCCTAGCTACACGCCCTGTAGCGTGCATTCCACTGGCCCCAAGCCGCTGCCATTTGCGACTTCATTTGTGTCAAGCGAGAGCTCATTAGTGGGTGGGGTGGAGGTCTCTTGTGTTTTCTGATAAAAACTGGTTCTGCCTCGCTATTAGTGATAGCCGTGTGTTGGTTAGAAGGAGACCAAATCAGAGCCTGCAACCAACCTGTTTCCATGCTAGACACACTGGACCTACACCTGGAGTTACGGTCTGAGCTGCGATTCCGTATGACAGCATGAGCTCTCTCATGGTTATGCCACGCATCTTGACTCCAAATCTGTACGTCAGTCTGATGATTCGACTTGTGCTATCATTCATGAACAACATTCTAGGTGCTGTTTTCCAACAGAATAACGGTCGCCCACTTACCGCTGTTGTAACACAACTTGCGCTATAGATTGTCGACATGTTGCCTTGTCCTGCTCGATCGCCACGTTTGCCTCCAGTCGAGCACATGTGGGACATCGTCGGACGACAACTCCAACGTGACGCACAACCTGCGTTAACCGTCCCTGTATTCAGGAACCAAGTGCAACAGGTATGTAACTCCTTCTCCCAAACTGACATCCGGCTCCTGAACAATGCATGCACGTTTGCATGCTTGCATCCAACATTCTGGCGGTTACACCATTCATGTATCAACATTTACCATGTGAAATGGCTTATCTCGCTCTTACATTAACCTGTGATCTTGCAATGTTAATCACTTACGTATGTTACCGAGCATATGTAATACCGAAATTCCATTATTCTACATTAACTATTTACCAGTGTTGCGGTTTTTTTCCGGTAGTGTAAAATGCGTATCTATAGAGCAATAACAGGAAAAGGTAGTACCGCTAACACGTATTCCCGATCAAATATGTATATCGCCGAAGGCAACGAGTAAGGCTCTATTCAAGTTTTCTACGTAATTGTATGCAGAACAGCAAATCTTTCTGATTGGTATCCCTGAACAACTGGTAATCAAAACAATGGAAATATCTTTTCCGGAACACAGTCTCTCTCTGTGAGGTTATCATTCATGCGGAACGACTGCAATTTGTTACAGCACAGAAAAAAGTTACCCCACAGGGCGCTAGGCGGCTTATTACCTATCCGTCCGTGCAAATGGGCAGACGCAGGTGTGACCGCGTCGAAAATTTGATTTTCAATGCGTCCACATTGATAGAGTGTGGTAGTGGCAACCAGTACCTCTAGGATTGTCGTAATGCTTGGTGTATCGTGATCGATATCATCTAAGGCGATGAAGCCATACATCACCAGAGGCAAGATATCGCGAGCAGAGAGTAATAACGGGAGAAAACTACTCTCCTGTGAATGTAAAAAAACGGGTGCTGTTGTTCAGCAACAAGGAGCAAGGATGTAGCGGATGTGTGATTATGTCAGAGACGGAAGGGTGAAGAATCGACCGACCCCTGTTAAAGAACCATTTCAGAAGGTGCCCAAGGGGACATAATAAATAAAGACGGCCTCTCGGCGATCTTGAGGCCACTTCTTCAAAACGCGAGCGTAGTGTCTACATAATTGAAGCTGAAGCTTATTCGTAGATTAAAACTGTGTGGCCGACTGGGATTCGAACTTAAAACCTTTAGCTTTTATGGGCAAGTGTTCCACCGACTCACTTATCCAGGCACGACTGACGGCCCTACAGCATTTGTTCCATCTGTACCTTTCTCCTACCTTCCGAATTTCATAGACGTTTTCCTGTATGCCTTGCGGTATTATCGCTCCTGGAAGAAAGGATTCTGCAGACAAATGGCTTAGCCACACCCTAGGCCATTGTTTCAGGGATAAACTATTCACTCTGCATCGGAGTATGCGCTGATTTGAAACTTACTGGCATATTAAAAATGTGTGGGCATGTCATGAGTCGTCTGGTTAGCTCAGTCAGAGGGAAGAGGTTCGAGTCCCTGTCCAGCACATAGTTTTAAACTGCCACGTAGTCTCAAATCCTCACACGCTCCTCTGCAGCGTGAAAATTTACTCTCGAAACTTAGCCAGTGATTAGAGCCGCCAATAATTGATAAGCCTTCACTCAGTGAACAGTAGAAAGAGATTTTAGAGCTTATCTAGCATCTCAAATAATGAGTCTTTAGCAAGCTGTATAAATTAAACAAAAAAGGAAGAAGGGTCACCATATAACGTCCATTCAACGAAGACGTCAATAGAGGTGGAGGACACGTTCGTACTGCGAATTTCTGGCCAAAAAAGGATGCATACTAAATTTAAGTAAGATATTTTTTTAACGAGATAATTCCCAACTGACTGAAAAAAAACGCAGGTGGCTCTTCTGTATAATTATAAGTAGGGTAATATCCATACAAGCGAAGATTAGACATTATAATTCAGTTATTAGGACACAAGCAACGTATGGATCAGAGTGCCTGACATTGAATAAGAAAGGCGAATTAAGAGAACTAGAAAAAAAGAGAGAGAAAAATACTAAGAAAAATTCTAGGTCCTGAGAAAAACAAGGAAAATAGGTGGATTAAAAGAAGAAATGAAGACTTATACAAAAATACAGAAAAGATCACAGATGCAATGAGGAAGAGACAGCTAAAATTTTATGGACATTTAAAAAGAATGGAAGTAACACGGATTACAAAGAAAGTTTTTAATTACGTTAATAAGCTGAAAAAAACTGTAGGATGGATAGAAGCAGTAAAGAAAGACGCCAACAAAATAGATGTTACAGGAGAAATAAAACGTGACTGGAATCACTTCAGGCTACTGATAGAAAACGCGAACTATGAAGAAGATGAGCCAAAACCTCAACCCAAGGGAGTGTGGACAGATGAGCAGAGACGAGCAGTTGGCGAGAAAATGAAGAAGTACTCGGAAGAACGGGAGAAAAAGAAACACCGTAATTCTTAAGTTGTATGCGGTCCACAGCTGGCCAAATTCATAAATAATAAAAAAAAAGTGGGGTAATAGACATGATGCACAAAATTAAAGACCAACAGCCATAACATCAGTTTGCTGCGGAATTCTTGAACATATTCCCAATTCGAATATAACCAAGTTCCTTGAAACGGAAAAGCTTCTGTCCACAAATCAACGCGGTTTTAGAAAGCATCGCATGTGCGAAACTGTTTGATTTTTCTTCCATGATATCTTGCGAACTATAGATGAACGGCAAAGGCAGGTTCCGTATTCCTAGACTTCCGAACGAAAAGCGTTTGACAAGATGTCCCACTGCAGACAACGTAGGTACGAACATATGGCATAGGTTCCCAGATTTGTGACGGCTCGATGACTTCTTACGTAATAGGACCTAGCAGTACCTGTCCTCGACGACAGGTGTTCAACAGAGGCAAGGGGACCGTCGGGAGTGCCCCAGGGAAGTGTGGTGGGGACCCAATTTTCTCTACATACATAAACGATCTGACGGGGAGGGTGAATAGCAATCTGCGGCTGTTTGCTCATGATGATGTGATGTGCGGAAAAGTGTCGTCATTCGATGACTGTAGGAGGATACAAAATGACTTGACAAAATTTGTAGTTGATGTGATTAACAGCAACCAGCTATAAATGTACAAAAATGTAAGTTAATACAGATGAATAGAAAAACAATTCCATAATGTTCGAATACAGCAGTGTGCTGCTTCACACAATCAGGTCGATTAAATACCTAGGCGTAACTCTGCAAAGTGATATTTTACAAAAAATCCTCGAGCCCTTAACATGAGATTCTAACAAATGTTTCGAATCCTGCCTCGGGCATGGACGTGTGTGATGTCCTTAGGTTAGTTAGGTTTAATTAGTTCTAAGTTCTAGGCGACTAATGACATCAGAAGTTAAGTCGCATAGTGCTCAGAGCCATTTGAACCAAATACTATAAACATGAACCTAAAGTTTATCCAACCGATAGTTAACTTCAGAGAAGCTCCAACATACCTTGTAGCAAGACAAATGTGCTCACAGCTCACCCAGTACTATCATCTTGAAAACGATAGGACTATAAGAAATACCACTCAGGTAATAGAAAACATAAAAGATATTAAAACCCCTTGCACAGTGACACTGCTCTCCTTTGATGTAGAAAGTATGTTCAGTTGCATACCTGTGAATGAAACCATAAAGCTAACTAAAGAAAACCTGAAAACACCCAACCGTCTACCTCATGAACACACACATGAAACAATACAATTGTTACAGTTAATAACACAACAAAATTATTTTGAATTAGTCAAGAATACTAAATAGAAGAAAGAGGTTTACCCATGCGTCCACGTATTTGAGGAACACTAGCCAACATTTTCATGGATCATATGGAAAGAATTAATATTTGAAGACATAATAGCAAAGAAAAGCTACATCATCGTCTATTGATACAGGTACATGGATGAAATAACATGTATCTACATCTGCATTCACATGGCCAATCTGCAAATTACATTTAAGTGCCTGGAAAAAGCGTTCACAGGACCACCTTCACTCTAGTTCTCTATTACTCCACTCTTGAACGATGCACGGATAAAACGAACACATGTATCTTTCCGTGCGAGCTCTGCTTTAATTATGTTGATCGTTTCTCCCTATATAGGTTGGCGTCAACGAAATATTTTCGTATTCGAAGGAAAGGATCCTGCCGCAATGAAAACACCTTTGTTTTAATAATTTCCGTCACATTCTCCCCTATTTCTAGATAATATGAAAAGAGCTGCCCTTATTTGAACTTTCTCGATATAATCCGTTTATCCTATCTGGTAAGGATCCCACACCGCGCAGCAGTACCCCAAAAGAGATCGGACAAGTGGAAAGTATGCAGTCTTTTTAGTGGATCTGTTATATCATCTAAATGTTCTGCCAATAAAACACAGTCTTTGGCTCGCCTTCCTCACATCATTTTCTGTGTGTTCTTTCCAATGTAAGTGGTTCGCAACAGTAATTCTTAGGTATTTAGTTGAATTTAAGGCCTATAGGTTTAATTGATTTATCGTGTAACCGAAGATTAACGAGTTCCTTTTATCACTCAATTGGATGTCCTCACACTTCTCATTATTTAGGGTCAATTGCCAATTTTAGTACAATACAGATATCTTTATCTAAATCATTTTGAAATTAGTTTTACTCCTCTGATGACTGCATCACTGGCAAACAACTTAGGATGACTGCTCACATTGTCTCCTAAATCGTTTACATAGATAACGAACAGCAAAGGGCCTATAACACCTTGTTGAACGCCAAAAATCACTTCTGTTTTACTCGATGGCTTTCCGTCAATTACTACTAACTGTGACCTCTGTGATAGGAAAACACGAATCCAGTCGCATCACTTAGAGATATTCCACAACTACGAAATTTGATTACAAGCCACTTGTGTGGCACGGTGTCAAAAGCATTCTGAAAATCTAGAAATACACAATAATCTAAAAATAAAATACAACTACAGAAGGACGTAAATACTATAAAGCCGGCCGGAGTGGCCGTACGGTTCTAGGCGCTACAGTCTGGAGCCGAGCGACCGCTACGGTCGCAGGTTCGAATCCTGCCTCGGGCATGGACGTGTGTGATGTCCTTAGGTTAGTTAGGTTTAATTAGTTCTAAGTTCTAGGCGACTAATGACCTCAGAAGTTAAGTCGCATAGTGCTCAGAGCCATTTGAACCAAATACTATAAACATGAACCTAAAGTTTACAACCAAGGAAGAACAAGAAAACACACCCAATTTTCTAGACACATCCATAACAAAAGACAATCACAAACACATATTTGACGTATACAGAAAACCCACAGTAAGTTACACTATCTTAAATGCAGTCTCAAACCACCCGCAGAATCAGAAACAAACCGCAGTCAAATACACTTTAAACAGACAGAGCAGAAATCCCCCAAACACTTCTGATTATCAAAAAGAGATGTGCATTATAAAACAAATAGCATTAAAGATGGATACAAAAAAAATACTGAGAAACAAAATAAACAGAAATACAAATAATGAATATTAACTAACCAAACCACATCAACACATCACAAAAAATGGCATACAATGAATTACCATAATCAAATAGGTAACACATTCAAAAAATAAGGAATGAACATTGCTTACAAAACAAACAACTCAATACAAAAACACGTTCAAAAACTGAAATCAAAACCAAACAGGTACCAACAATCCGGTATTTAACAGCTCAGTTGCAGAGACTGTGAAAAAAAAATATAAACTGGGATGTCTGGCAGGACACTTGACACAAGATATAAAAAACACATAAGAGCATTCAAATACAGTACAGACCATTCAACATTTGCGGACAATCTTAAACAGGAATATCACAGAACAAGCGTAATTGAAAGAGATGTTGACATCTTAAGAATCAGTAACATGAAACACCTCCTCACTTTCCAATAAAATTCCCATGTACACAGCATTAACACAAAATAAACAGCTGATCCATGGCCTAATAAATGTCGGAAATCAGACACTATACAAGTCATTGACGAAATCACATGAAAATGAAAAGTGACTTTTCTGGCCTTCGCCCTCTCACACTCAACACCCAAACCAGCTTCAGTTCACTTCTTGCCCCTCACCTTTTCCCTCCAACTCGTTCTCCACACACTACTATGCATTTATGTTCACTAATCTTCGCTTCTCCATCCGCCTCCTGCTCAGCACAAAAACCTCCATCATTACTCTTACACAGTATATAAATTATAGGTACACAGTAGCATAATTAAATACAATAACACACATATAATGAACTACACAGAAAAAAATATATATAAAAGAAAAACTAGTGGCAATGTTGACAACACTACAAAACACAATACACGCTTAGAATTGAACAAATAAACAGTGCACAGTAGTGTAAGAAATTGTACTGTGTTAAAAGCAAAAAATGCATAGTTGTGGAAAGCAGCTTAAAGTTAGACCACAATTAGCAGTGCCTAACGAAGAAAAAAACCAAAGGCGTGCTAACAAATGGCTCAAATGGCTCTGAGCACTATGGGACTTAACTGCTTAGGTCATCAGTCCCCTAGAACTTAGAACTACTTAAACCTAACTAACCTAAGGACATCACACACATCCATGCCCGGGGCAAGATTCGAACCTGCGACCGTAGCAGTCGCGCGGTTCCGGACTGCGCGCCTAGAACCGCTAGACCACCGCGGCCGGCGCGTGCTAACAGACGGCATTTCCTGATGTAGGCGAAAAACTAGGCAGAAATTACCCTAAGTAAGTAAAAATCAAAAACTGTAAACGAATGTTTTAATTAGAGGGCACTGATAATGCTTTATTTCAATAAATCGAAAAGCATATGGTGAGAAAAATTCGCATTTTCTTGTACTCGTAGTTGTGCCGACGGATCAAAAATACCCCCAGGAACTGGAAAGCAACTACGGACAATATGGCCACGCAAATGAAGACATGAAATGGAACAAGCATATAAGGACTGTAGTGGAGAAGGCGAATGGTCGATTTCGGTATATTGGAAAAGTTTTAGGAAAGTGTGATTGGGCTCTGAGCACTATGGGACTCAACTGCTGTGGTCATAAGTCCCCTAGAACTTAGAACTACTTAAACCTAACTAACCTAAGGACATCACACACATCCATGCCCGAGGCAGGATTCGAACCTGCGACCGTAGCAGTCGCACGGTTCCGGACTGCGCGCCTAGAACCGCGAGACCACCGCGGCCGGCAAAAGTGTGATTTATCTAAAAAGAACAACACTAGTGCGAACCTTTATTGAGTACTGCACGAGTGTGTGGGATCCCACCACGTCGGTTTAAAGGAAGAAGAAAAACGTAGAAGCAATTCGAAGGCGAGCTGCTAATTTTGTTGTCGACCAGTACGCAAATATTACGGAGATACTTCGTGAACACAAATGGTAATTCCTGGACGGAGGGCGACTTTCTTTTCGAGCAACGCTACTGAGAAAATGTAAAGGACCGGAGTTGAAGCTGCCTTCAAAACGATCTTACTGCTGCCAATGTACATTTTGCTTGAGGACCAAGAAAAATTAGGGATTCGTAATGCGGTTTTCCCGTGCTATATTTGCGAATGTAACACGATGGGAAATAATTAGTAGCGTTGAAACATACCTTCTTCCACGCAACATACGGTGACTTATGGACTACGTACGTAGATTTAGGCGTAGTTGTTAATTAATTAGTGCTACTAGCTCCTTAATGTATTGGTGTACAAAACGTAAGGGCAAAGTAACTTACGCATCATGATCTCTGCCTAGTAACAGCTCGATGAAACTTGGAGCATACATGCAAAGAACTAATACAGTATAGTACAGAAGGGACCTGAAAGAAATATGCAATGATATGAACAGAAATGACACTATGACATGTACCACCGAGATACAGGCTGGTCCTCGGGACATTACGAAAGCCGGGGCATGATTCTTAATATGGTGTGTGATCACAGCTGAGGTCAGTGCATGGTCTGCAATGTGCTTTCATGCTGCTCATAAGGTTCTACATCTACATCTACATGGATACTCTGCGAATCACATTTAAGTGCCTGGCAGAGGGTTCATCGAACCAGTTTCACAACTCTCTGTTATTCCAATCTCGTATAGTGCGCGGAAAGAACGAACGCCTATATCTTTCCGTACGAACTCTGATTCCCCTTATTTTATCATGGTGATCGTTTCTCCCTGTGTAGGTCGGTGTCAACGAAGTATTTTCGCATTCGGAGGAGAAAGTTGGTGATTGGAATTTCGTGAGAAGATTCCGTCGCAACGAAAAACTCCTTTCTTTTCATGACGTCCAGCCCAAATCCTGTAACATTTCAGTGACACTCTCTCCCATATTTCGCTATAACACAAAACGTGCTGCCCTTCTTTGTACTTTTTCGATGTAATGTTGGTAAGGAGTAGTCCTTGTAGGGCGTTCCATTACTCCACCAGTGCGATTGAAAACTGCTGAATGGTGGTTGGAGCATACTGAAGTGCTGCAAGGTTTCCCCAACGCATGCAACACGTGTTCGCTGGGATTAAGTCGCGGGAATTTGCGAGCCAGTCCGTTTGCCGAATATCCTCTCATTCCAAGAGTTCCTCCACCTACGCATTTCGATATTGTCGCGTATTGTTATTCATGAAAATGAACTCAGGGCAGAATGCACCCCTGAAAAGACGCACGTGGGAAAGGAGTACAGTGTCACAAGTATGGTGACCAGTGAGTGCACCGCGTTCAAATATTTCGAGGCGGGTACGCTCACATAACAGTGCGCCTCCCCACACTGTAAAACCTGGACCACCAAACTATCACGTTCGACAGTGTTCCGGGGTTCCTTACGTAGTCTCTCGTACCGCCATATGAGGGTATGTCCAACGCTGTAATTCCTTCTAATTTATAATTATTAAATTTCACCAACACTGTGATGGTCATTAGACAGGTTCCTCTGAATGAAAGTGGACACTACGAACGCAAGAATAATTCTTCTGGGAGATAGGTGGCGTCTACGAACAGCCGGGTAATGCCAAGCTCACAAATCTGTAGCGTTGTTTCAGATCTCGTTTGTAAAAGTGACCTACATCTGGTGTGGTAATAGGAAAGAGCGCCAAACACGACACTGTACTGTTTTCCTGTTTGGAACAATTCTTTAAACCGGACCGAGCAACAGCGATCACCTTCACTGTTGTCAGTTGTCTGGAACAGCCTGTGTGTGATACCCTTGACATGTAATCAGTGTCCACCCTAATAGAGATAATGTTAGTCACCATATTGGCGAAAGTTACACAGTGTGCTCACGAACTCACAGTAGTAATTCGAGCCTGCTGTATAGAGGGCGTTTATAAATTAGTTGTAAAAAAGTAACCTTTAATTGTGAAAAAAGTAAAAAACTTACAGACGCGTTTGATACAGTACTGAATGCAGTATATCTTCAAGTTTTATTTACAAATTTGCAATGTGGTTACCTTTTGTAATGCGACAAATGTTCCATCTGTAATCAGGTTTCTGCCAAATCCTATAAAGCAAGTCTTACGGTATGGTGGCAACTGCTTGTGTTACCCGTTGTTACAGCTCGTCGACGTTTCCAGGAAGCGGAGGAACGAACACAATGCCTTTAATGTAATACACAGAAGTCCACTGGGGTTAAATCAGATGAATGTGGTGGCCAGGATATTGTTCCACCATATCCAATCCAAGTCAGCATATTCGCGTGGAGTTACGCAACAACTTCACGAAGATATGGTTCAAATGGCTCTAAGCACTATGGGACTAAACATCTGAGGTCATCAGTCCCGTAGACTTAGAGCCACTTAAACCTGAATAACCTAAGGACATCACACACATCCATGCCCGAGGCAGGATTCGAACCTGCGACCGTAGCAGCAGCGAGGTTCCGGACTGAAGCGCCTGGAACCGCTCGGCCACAGAAGTCGGCTCACGAAGATAATGTGGTGGCACGCCACCTTGCTGGAAGATAAATTCTGTGCCATCTCCTGTTGCAATTGAAGCTTTAGAAAATGTTCAGATATGTCCATGTACGATAAACCAGTTACAGCTGACTCGGAAAAAAAGAAATGGCTTTAAATCTTGCTACAGCTTACAACGCAAAAAACAAAGCCCAATGTGATACACAGCCAGTTTCTGTGAAAAGATTAAGATTGTACCAGGTAATAAGAGTTTGTTTTTGAGGGGATGACTTAAGTATTTAGCTCTGAATTGTCTCTGAACTATAGTAGTAAATTCATGATCATAAATAACACAGCACACTCTGTGCCCCGTTAGGATGACTGTTGAATAACTCATTCCCACATGTCACCTGGCGGGAACGTCTGGAATTGACTGTGTTGGACAGGAATGAAACTTGAAGATGTACTGCACTCAAGTTATGTAGAATTTTTCTATAAGTTATTTACCCTTTTAACAACTAATGGTTACTTTTGTGCAACTAATTCATAAACACCCTGTGTATCGCGACGTATTCCATTCGCGAGGCGTAAATTACCTTTGTAATTTAAGCGATCTGAAACTGAATTGTCGCCTCGCTGGCTGTTGCTAGACTAGAAAGTATTACCGCCTGCAAGCCGGCATGTCCCACTGTCGCTTCACATTGTTCGCATTTCCTTTCTCTGGTTCATCACAATGCAACATCCATATTATAAGACATACACTCGTAGCGTTTTCTATAATGACTGCTAACCAATTGAACCTTTATTGTTTTTCAGATTTCAGTGCATAATATTGACTTGCAGGATGTTTAAATAAATGTAAATCTTTGGCGGCGTAAAATATATTTCAGTTATCGAGTTAAATCTCGGCTCTTAGCCTTAAATCAGCAACATAGCCATTTGTGACTTTTCATGCTTTCCCGACGGATCTGTTGCAAATACGCTTCTCGGGTTTGCCGCCGGATCGTATTGTGTAAATCACACAATATTTCTTCGATGCAACTGCTCGACATCATCAGGTGGTGGTAGCTGCTGCTGTCACTGCTGCAAGGCGCGACTGCCTTGCAGCAGTGACAGCAGCAGCTACCACCACCTGATGATGTCGAGCAGTTGCATCGAGGAAATATTGTACGATTTACACAATACGATCCGGCGGCAAACCCGAGAAGCGTATTTGCAACATAGCCATTATTTACGACTTGATTCACACCTGTGCTTGGGATCGAATGGTATGATTTCGAGGTTACAAGGAATGGAATCACTTTCCGTGGGTCCCGCTTGTTAGAGGAACTGGTGAGATAACAGGCTTTATGGCCCCCCTTGTAGAGATCGAGGGTGAATGGAGAGGAAAATCGACCGTTCCCTTTTCAAACGGATCATCCCGACATTAGCCTTAAACGTTTTAAAGTAAATCAAAGAACACCCAAATGTGGATGAACGCATGGGGATCTGAACCTTGGGCACTCGAAAGTGACTTCATTGTCTTGTGACCTGTCAGAAATTTTAAGGTTGCATGGGCCAAATAATATACAAGTCTGCCCTAACGGCCTTTGATACGCCTTTTAGCGTTGAAGGGTAGAAGGCATTCTAAGGCCCGTTTCACGCTAATGATGTAAGCGTGAGATCGATGTAAGCGTGAGATCGATTACTGATTGTAGTTTCCTTTTTTTTTAAGTTCAGTTTGTTCCTGTGAAAACTGACTATAGTTGATCGTTAGTAAGCGACTGAAAATACCCAATGAATCTATTTAAAATGACTATTTCGGCTGAATGTAATACAGAGTCCGGCTTTTAGACTTACCAATCCTAAACCTGGCTTTAATATTCAAACAAGATGACTACAATAACGAGTTGGCACTAACTCAGTGGGGAAAAGACCCTCAAAATACAGTCAAAGATGACTGGAAACGAATATTAAGGTCGAAAAACTATCCTTCGCTGGTATAGAGATTTACGGCAACGTCAGTCAGTCGCAATTGCTCCTACAAAAATACAGTAGATAACTGAAGGAAATACACGGTGAGACGACAGAAATCTCACTATTATTCAAAGACGACAATTACAAAGTTCACGCCGTGATTTAAGACGGTCCCCCGGCCATTACAAAAGGCGGGACATGATTCTTACATGATTCTTAATAGAGTGTGTGATGATAACGGACGGTGATGGCATACTCTGTAACGTGCTCCCATGCTGTAGGTGACTGCGGTCACTCACTTCCTCCCTTTCATTCAGCAGAGTTTGGCTCCTTCCCATCGACGTGAAACAGTGTTGTGAGCAATACCAAGCTCCTGGGTCACACTTCGTTCACCTTCCACTTTCTTGACGATTGATCCACGTGCGTAATCATTCAAATGTTGTCTCTGGACCGCATTCTAATGAATAACACCGCCACAGTGCACAGTGACTGGTCACTGTTTGGCACAATGTCCATCCCGTTCCTTCAGCTACCTCGTGTTGCGGAGCCAGCCCCATTTGGTACAGGAGGCACGATGACCTCACGCTATGTGACATTCAACTTCGTCTGCACGACTGGGAGACATCTGGGAACATGCTCCCCTACTTTCATTAATTTCCACCGAGTAGTTAATATTTTATGTTACTTTATCCATCTCTTCCTTAAGTACTGCAGAGCAGTACGTTCTCATTAGGAAAGCTGTGCACTAAAAGAAAATAATCACAGCGTTGCACAGCAAGTGTCTTGCTGCGTGTCCCATTGGAGTTGCTGGGCATTTCTGCCATCTTCTCGTGCTGACTAATCAAAACCACAACGAATCGCGCACTTCTTCTCTGAACCCCACTTATCCACACGTCGTTGTGAAGGTGCCTGGCAGACGACTCATTCTCAAGAATTGGATGCAACTATTCCTCCTCAAGATTCATCCGACATATACCAGTCTAGCTTCTAGCTTCCCTGAGACAAGAGTTCTCAGGTCGTTCTTTCAATCGCTCCGGAGGGTATCTCCTAAGTACTTGATCGTTTGACTGGTTCCAATTAATGATCTCCGAACAAATATAATCTTTTCGTCCTCACGATATTTCCTAATGTTGACGGCCACCAGCCATTCTTTCAGTCTTTCTCTGCTCCTCTCCAAGCCTTACAGCGATTCAGAAAAAATTCTTAGAACGCATCTCTCGGCATACATCGGTGTCATTAGCGAGTAATCTGAGAGAGCTATAAACGTCGTACGTCATGATATTACTATAAATTATGCGGTGGTCTTCAGTTCGAAAACTGGTTTTATACAGCTCTACACGCTAGTCACTCCTCTGGATGTCTGTAACCCCTGTATAACTACTGCAACCTACATCCATTTCAGCCAGCTTGCTAATGGTCTCCCTCTCTAAATTTTACCAACCCACATTTCCATCCATTGACAAGTTGAATCATCAGTAATTCACGACGCGTCCTACTAGCCGGACCCTTCTTTTAGTCAAGTTGTGTCATAAAATGTTTTTCTCCCCAGTTCGATTCAGTACTCTTCACCAGTTATCGGATCTACTCATCCTATCTTCAGCATTTTTCTGTAGCACTGCGTTTCAAAGGCTTCCATTTTGATTTTGTATGAAGTGTTTACCGCCCATATTTTAGTTTCGTACAAGGCTACACTCCAGATGAATCTACACTAATGGCCATTGAAATTACTACACCAAGAAGAAACGCAGATGATAAACGGGTAATCATTGGACAAATGTATTATACTACAACTGACATTTAATTACATTTTCACGCAATTTGGGTGCGTTGATCCTGAGAAATCAGTACCCAGAACAACCACCTCTGGCAATAATAACGGCCTTGATACGCCTGGGCATTGAGTCAAACACAGCTTGGAATGCGTGTACAGGTACAGCTGCCCATGCAGCTTCAACACGATACCACAGTTCATCAAGAGTAGTGACTGGCGTATTGTTACTAGCCAGTTGCTCGGCCACCATCGACCAGATGTTTTCAGTTTGTGAGAGATCTGGAGAATGTACTGGCCAGGACAGCAGTCGAACATTTTCTGTATCCAGCAAGGCCCGTACAGGACCTGCAACATGCGGTCGTGCATTATCCTGCTGAAGTGTAGGGTTTCGCAGGGATCGAATGAAGGGTAGAGCCACGGGTCGTAAAACATCTGAAATGTAACGTCCACTGTTCAAAGTGCCGTCAATGCGAACAAGAGGTGACCGAGACGTGTAACCAGTGGCACCCCATACCACCACGCCGGGTGATACGCCAGTATGGCGATGACGAATAACGCTTCCAATGTGCGTTCACCGCGATGTCGCCAAACACGGATGCGACCATCATGATGCTGTAAACAGAACCTGGATTCATCCGAAAAAATGACGTTTTGCCATTCGTATACCCAGCTTCGGCGTTGAGTACACCATCGCAGGCGCTCCTGTCTGTGATGCAGCGTCAAGGGTAACAGCAGCATTGTCTCCGAGCTGATAGCCCATGCTGCTGCAAACGTCGTCGAACTGTTCGTGCAGATGGTTGTTGTCTCGCAAACGTCCCCATCTGTTGACTCAGGGATGGAGACGTGGCTGCACGATCCGTTACAGCCATACAGATGCCTGTCATCTCGACTGCTGGTGATACGAGGCGGTTGGGATGCAACACGGCGTTCCGTATTACCCTCCTGATCCCACCGATTCCATATTCTGTTAACAGTCATTGGATCTCGACCAACGCGAGCAGCAAGGTCACGATACGATAAACCGCAATCGCGATAGGCTACAATCCGACCTTTATCAAAGTCGGAAACGTGATGGTGCGCATTTCTCCTCCTTACACAAGGCATCACAACAACGTTTCACCAGGCAACGCTGTTTGTGTATGATAAATCGGTTGGAAACGTTCCTCATGTCAGTACTTTGTAGTGTCGCCACCGGCGCCAACCTTGTGTGAATGCTCTGAAAAGTTAATCACTTGCATATCACAGCACCTTCTTCCTGTCTGTTAAATTTCGCGTCTGTAGCACGTCATCTTCGTGGTGTAGCAATTTTAATGGCCTGTAGTGTATATTACGAGGTGCAGTCAAATGAATGCTGAATACCCGCCAGAACGGGACGATGGAATGGTTCAATTCGAAAGTAATCACCACACGCGCTAAGACTTGTATCCCACTGGAAGACGAGGCGATAAATTCCTGTTTTGTCGAACGCAGTCGGCCCCTGACAGATCCACAACCGCACCCGTTCTAGCAGTTCCCCGACCGACTGAAAACGACGTCCCGCACGTCTTTCTTCAGGTCGCCAAAGATGTGAAACTAACTCGGTGAAAGGTTCGTGATGTACGGAGAATGATGCAGTCTTTCCCAAACAAATCGCTGAAACGCAGCCTTCGTCCGACTAGCTGCGTGGGGGCAGGCGTTATCTTGCAACAGTGCGACAGAATTCCAGGGTGTTCTTTATGCCGCCGCAGCTTCTGCAGAGTGTCTTCATAGTGTTGCGCATGAATTGTGGTTCCACGCTCGAGGAACTAGACAGAAGGCCCCTGCAGTCGAAGAAGTAGATTATCATGACCTTACTGGAACGTGCGTGAATGAATTTCGATTTCTTTGGCGAGTGGGGGAGGGGAGATGTTTGCACTGTTGGCTTTGCCGTATGCCCTCGGGCTCTCAGAATGCTGTCTGACAGAATCACCCTGCTACACCCCCACACTGTCAATCGGACGAATGCTACGTTTCAGCGGTTGGTTGGGAAACACTGCAACATCCTCCGTACAGCCCGTATCTTTCACTGTGTGATTTTCTCATCTTTGGCGACCTGAAGAAAAACATGCATGAGTGTCGGTTTCAATCCGATGAGGACTTGCAAGAGTGGGTGCGGTTGTGGATGTGTCATTGGACGACCGCATTCTATGGAACAAGAATTGATCGCCGCGTCTACCAATTGGATGAACGTCTTACTGCGTCTGGTGATTACTTTTGGATGGAACCAACCCCATAGTCCCGCTGAGGCGGGTGTTAGATTTTCACTTGACTGCCCCTCATACTAAGCAAGTATCACGAGGCACGGAACCAAGTCTAGGTGCACATTGTCTATCTAACAGCTTCTGGGCGCAACAAATGTTTAATTTTCAATATCTATGAACAAAGAAATAGCCGCATGTATGACAGATCATCACCTGCGGACGGCTTGGACAGATTTGGTTGTTTTCTTTTATGTTCGTTATTGTCAGCAGAACGTTTGTATGACAAAATTTTTTTGGAAAATCCAACAGAAAACTCGGAATAACATCAAATGTCACATGTGTGAAATATCAGTTAAGAACGAATCGACAGATTGTTTGATTTTTGTCTTTGTTTTCTTCGTAAATGTCAGGATAATGTTTGTAAGAAAGAAAATTTTTTGAAAATTCACCAGAAAAGTCGGAAATTAAAATCGTATGTGAAAGATCATAACTCGAGAACGGCTCGACCGATTTGGTTGACCTTTTTTTGTGTGTGTTCGCAACTGTGGATGGTAATAGTATTTTTGGTATGAAAAAGAAAACAAAAAAATGGGCGTTCAGTTTGATAGTACCGCTGTCACATGTTTTTATAACAAAAAAAAACACCTGACAGTTACATATATAATATATAAATATATATGTGATAATAAAATTTTGAACACGGCTGCGTAGTCAGCGACCGTTTACAAAGTAAAATTAAAGCAATAACAGCCTTCGGTCGCAAAAGAAGTCTTTTGACTCAGGTTTCGGTACTACTATGAGTGCCTTCATCAGAAGTAAAACATTCAAACTGGCATGTCACGAATAAAATAACAATCAAGCGATAAAGCTTTAGCCACAAAATTTTTGAAATAGAATACATAGAAGGCAAGCCACTATGGGCTGCTCACACATGTCGAGCTACAGATAGCATCAGACTAATATATGTAATATGTAGAGGGGAAACGTTGTTACCGAAAATCTCGAAAAGTTCTTGATCGATTTAGTGCAAATTTTTACACGACACTGTAACGAACGTTTCGACGGACATAGGCTATATACTTGTCTAATAATGTAATATATGAAATGGAAAAGTAATTACCATACATCTCGAAAAGTTCTTGACCGATTTACTTAAAATTTTTATATCATACTCTAATGGACATTCGGACGGACAGAGGCTGTAATTTTTGTAATGTACTACATATATAAATACACATTAATATACAAGGGGTAAACGTTGTTACCAAAAATCTCAAAAAGATCTTGACGGATTTACTTCAAATTCTTATGTGATACTCTAATGAACATTCAAACGGAAATGGACATAGACAGGGGGGAGGATGAGGTTATGCACAAAGAGATGGAGGGAGGAGAAGGTGTACGGAGAGACGGGGGGGGGGGGGGGAGCAGGATGAGAAGATGGGTAGAAACAGAGCGAGCAAGGAATGCAGGATGTATGTGCAATTCCCGTACACATTTAGCAATTACGATACATTGCCGGGTTCACTAGATTCTCATACGTAGTGACAAAATTTAAAAATTTAAACTGCTGACACAATCTACACATTAAGAGGTAAAATCTTTTGTGAAAGGTACAACACACTAAGACAGATGTTATAAACTGTGTGCATTTTTTGAGGCAGAGTAATTCATCGCGCGCTATTATCCAGACTATATTTATCCAGTATTTGAGAATGAGAGCACATATTGAGTTGCATCAAACTTTACACATAGTTTCAAACCGTTAAAAAACTTTTACTTCACTCATAAAATGGTGAAAGGAAGGAAGTTTACTGCTTATTACATTTTAGCTGTTCCAGCAGTAAGACTGCCGCACCAGGAATAACGCTTCAATTTTGTTTCTTCTTTACTATTAATTGTATTCGCAACACGTTTTGCAGACAGTGTCCACGCACATAACTGAGTGTACCTGCCCAATTACATCACTGTACGAAACGTTGGTCTGGACATATGACCTCACAAATACTGAAATTCGTGAAAAACTAGCTTTTGCTTAAAGCGGAGTGCAGTTACTCAGAATAACTTAATCCAATATTTGATAATGAGACCACGTAGCGTCTTCCTACGAACTTTACACATAATTTGAAACCTTTTCTAAACTTATTCTCGCTTACTTGCTTAACGTAAAATATTTAACACATGAAGATATTCTTAAGATAATGAGAAATTTGAAGCTGTTTCATGCATCGGAGTTCGATTCTTTAAAGAATCAGGGGTTTACTGGTAATTCCAGAAAAGAATTCCTAATAGTCAAATTTATATTAGATATTAACAAATCTCTCCTTCTCAGAACCGCTGTTCTTGTTATTGGGAGTTTGCGTTTTATATTCTCTCTATTTCAGCGCTGTCAGGAATTTTCCTGCCAAAGTAACAAATCTCTTGTACTACCTCACTGACTTATTTCGTAATGTAATTTCCTCAGCATCGTCTAATTTGTTTCGACTACATTCGAACCAGACATCTTTCATTAATTGTAACGGTTCTATAACATTTCCTTGTCATGTAATGCCGAGAAACCTTCTGATGGTTTCTCGACATTAAGGACGGCATAGTGATTGCTATCCTGATTGTATGAGAAACTGTACTTAAGTTTTTCAGTAGGTATTGATGCTCCGTGTGGGTCACTCTCCGAGGGCTAGTCAAATAGTAAAAGTAATTCCATAAATATATAAAAAAACTGGTTATTGAGAAGACAACACAGCAAGTAACATCGTTTCCATACGTATCTCCCTCAACCTATATCCATTTGGCCCATCTTTTGGCAGGCTCCCTAATTCGGTCCTGGGAGAAGCTGTATGGCATCATCCACATCCGTTTTTGCACCAACTATACCATCTCTTCCTCAAATTGGTCTCAAACACATTCTCCTTCATCGTACCACAAAGGTTAAAAGCACTTGGAGCTTGGTCATGACTGTGCAGAGGTTCCTCCAGCAGCTCAAAACCAAGATTTGCGAATGCACACTTTTTTATCAGCTGTATGAAGAGTGGATATCACAGACATCAAAAAAACTGTTGCATCACCTCGGTTCCGCGAGTTCCGGAACCTGTACAGAAAATTGGAGCATGGATCAACATAAATATCATTCCCACCGATTTTATTGCTCATGAAAACCACACATTGCATGTTGTACCACCATACAGCGACACCTTCACACATGGTGGTCCAGATCGCTGTACACACCGGTACCTCTAATACCCAGTAGCACGTCCTCTTCCATTGATGCTTGCCTGTATTCGTCGAGGCATACTATCCACAAGTTCATCAAGGCACTATTGGTCCAGATTGTACCACTCCTCAACGGCGATTCGGCGTAGATCCCTTAGAGTGGTTGGTGGGTCACGTCGACCACAAACAGCCCTTTACAATTTATACCAGGCATGTTCGGTAGAGTTCATGTCTGGGAACATGATGGCCACTCTAGTCGAGCGATGTCGTTATCCTGAAGGAAGTCATACAAAAGATGTGCTCAATGGGGCGCGAATTGTTGTCCATGAAGAATGCCTCGCCAATATGCTGTCGATATTGTTGCACTATCGCTCGTAGGATGGTATTCACGTATCGTACAGCCATTGCAACGCCTTCCAGCGGCGTACGTCGGTCCCACATAATGCCACCCCAAAAGAGCAGGGAGCCTCCACCTTGCTGCACTCGCTGGACGGTGTGTCTAAGGCGTTCAGCCTGACCGGATCGCCTCCAAACATGTCTCCGACGATTGTCTGGTTGAAGGCATATGCGACATTCATCGGTGAAGAGAACGTGATGCCAATCCTGAGCGGTCCATCCGGTATGGTGTTGGGCCCATCTGTACCTTGCTGCATAGTGTCGTGGTTACAAAGATGGACCTCGCCATGTACGTCGGGAGTGAAGTTGCGCATCATGCAGCCTATTGCGTACAGTTTGAGTCGTAACACGACGTCCTGTGGCTGTACGAAAAGCATTATTCAACATGGTGGCGTTGCTGTCAGGATTTGTCCGAGCCATAATCCGTAGGTAGCGGTCATCCACTGCAGTAGTAGCCCTTGGGCGGCCTGAGCGAGGCACGTGATCGACAGTCCCTGTCTCTCTGTATCTCCTCCATATCCGAACAACATCGCTTTGGTTCACTCCGAGACTCCTGGACACTTCCCTTGTTGAGAGGCCTTCCTGGCACAAAGTAAGAATCAGACGCGATCGAACCCCGGTACTGACCATCTAGGCATGGTTGAACTACAGACAACACTAGCCGTATACCTCCTTCCTGGTAGAATGACTGACTGTCCGACCCCCTCCGGCTAATAGGCGCTGCTCATGCATGGTTGTTTACATCTTTGGGAGGGTTTCAAAAATGGTTCAAATGGCTCTGAGCACTATGGGACTTAACATCTTAGGTCATCAGTCCCCTAGAACTTAGAACTACTTAAACCTAACTAACCTAAGGACATCACACAACACCCAGCCATCACGAGGCAGAGAAAATCCCTGACCCCGCCGGGAATCGAACCCGGGAACCCGGGCGTGGGAGGGTTTAGTTACATCTTTGTACAGTAAAAGGGACTGTGTCTGTGATGCAATATTCACTGTCAACGTCTATCCTCATGAGTTCTGGGAACCGGGATGATGAAAAACTTTTTTGATGTGTGTATCTTAAAGGAAAATCAGTCCTTTTGAAAGCTCCCCTTTCCGCTTCGTTTTTGGTTTCCAGTTCCAGATTTTGCTATAGATCATAGTAGCTGTCGCTATTCGTGTACCAAAACGTTGCTATCATCAACTTTCCTGCAGGGTCTTGGCTTTTGAAGTGTTTTGCTATAGCCGAAGATGGATGTTTTCGCATCACGCTCTGCTTCTTACTCTGTGGTTTGCCCTAATGGACCTACGCCTCGTTAACTGTTATTGCGCTACTGAGGAAGTCTTCTCCTTCCTCTTCAAAACGTGTTAACGTGATCTCGACATTTCCAAAAGTTGCTGTTAGTGGGGGTCTTACAACTGACGTGGTACCCAACGAGCACAAATTTCGCAGTAGTGTCCGCCTGCTTAGCTCAGTAGTAACGTGTTTGCCTACCACGCAGCGAGCCCGGGTTCGATTCCCGGCCGGGATGGAGATTTTCTCCGCTCGTGAACTGGGTATTGTGCTGTTCTCATCATCACCAACACGCAAGTCGCCCAGTGTGGCTTCACCTGAAGTAAGATTTGCAACTCGGCGGCCGAACTTCCCCTGTTGGGGCCTCCTAGCCAACAATGCCACACGATCATTCATGGCAAAATACTCTGAAATCGCTAAGAATAGAGCTATTCGCTAAATCGGCACAGCTAATGCACGAGAACGTCAGTGAGGCTGAGACACCTCATACTGAGTTAATACTGACGATCCAGGATGCAGAAAAATAGTCTTTGCGCACATTTCGTAGATTTTATTTGAGAACGTCGGGATTAAGTCATAACAAGTGTTTCGTATTAATCTGTAATTTAATTATCAAATCACTGGCTACACAAAGCAGTATAATGGTTAAAGAAAATATAAGTTAAAAGTTTGCGCTGTCGCTGGCCGTCGTATGCCCGAGCGGACAGCTGTTATCACTTGGCACCGTTTTTCAACTCGTTTTTGACGTGGCCGTAGCTCTTGCATTCTCTCGGCTCTGAAATTTTTAGCGTTTTTGGATCCCTTTCAACGTGAGCTTCCCTATGAAATGCTTTTTCCACAATCCTGAGCGTATTTGCGAATCGTACGGGTGGCATCTTTCGTTATTTTCTAATTTTCTATTTAATACCAATTTACACTTATATTTCGGCCAATATTTTTAATGTCTCACATTGGGTCCTAGCAGCGCCCCTCAAAGGTCGCAGGTTCGAATCCTGCCTCGGGCATGTATGTGTGTGCTGTCCTTAGGTTAGTTAGGTTTAAATAGTTCTAAGTCTGAGGGACTGATGACCTCAGATGTTAAGTCCCATAATGCTTGGAGCCATTTTTTATGTTGTCAAAACTATCGATCGCTGCGCCACTGCTCGGTTATTGGAGGAACGAATACATTGTCTACTTTTTATTCACTGTCGCTGGATGACGATTGTTTTCTCTCCGCTTGGTTGCCGTCACATTTTGCAAAATGGCTACTTCGTGGCAGAAATCATTTTGCATTCTTGATTTTGCGAAGTATAATTCTGCGATTATAGTGCAATGACGTTTCAGGTTGAGCTACCAAAATGATCCTCCGAATGGATAGAACATTTGCAGATGGTATCGACAGTTTGTAGACACATGACGTGTATGTAAAGGAAGGAGTCCTGGCCGCTCTCGTGTTTCCGACGAAAATGTCGCACGAATTCGAAGCGCTTTGCAACGTAGTCCTCCAAAAATCAGTTGGAAAACTTGGAAATTTATGGTAAGGACTATGGGACCAAACTGCTAAGGTCATCGGTCCCTAGGCTTACACACTAATTAATCTAACTTAACCTAACTTGTGCTAACGACAGCACACACATCCATGCCGAGGGAGGACTCGAACCTCCGACGGGGGGAGCCGCGCGAACCATGACGGACGCCGAAGACCGCGCGGATAAAAATCTTTTATGAGTGTCAGTCGGGAGCTGCAACTGCCTACAATAATAATTCGGTGTCTTTGAGACATCGGTTTGTTATGAAGCCGTAAAAGTTATAGTTGTTGCAGGATCTACGTTATGACAACAAAAGCAAACGTATGACATTTTCTGACGAGCTTCTGAATGCTATTGACAAATGATAACAGTTTCGCAAAATGCATCGTCTTCAGTGATGAAGCGACTATCCCCTTAGTGCGAAAATAAAGACACTCAAGAGTCCAATTTGGGGCATAGCAAACTCACATCACCCAAAGTCAATGTGTTTTGTACGGTATCCCACTCATCTGTTTAGGGCCCATTCTTCTTTGATAGAAACACGGTTAACGTTCAGCAGTACGTTGCTATGTTACAAAACTGGTTGCTTCCGAGGCTGGAGGTGGACAACTTCATTTTTTTAGGAAGTTGCGGCATCCCATCGCTGGGGTCGCCAGGTGCGTGAATATCTGAATGAAACTCTGCCGAGCCGTAGGATTGGTCGTCAAACAACCTCAGCTGTCTTCACAGTTACCGGATATCACGTCCTGTGAGTTCTTGCTGTGTGGTTTCATTAAGAACAAGGTTCACGCACCAACATCACCACAGGACCTAGAAGAGTAGAACAACCGGATCCGTATTGACGTAATTTCGGTGACGATTAGAGGAACTAGTTCACTGGTGATCGCTCTATGTTGGGAGCCGTTAATTTTTACTCATTCACCGTTCATTCGTGCTTAGGATATGGTTCTTTCGAAAAATTGAAAATTAGTAGCATAGGTGACTGAAGAAGGAGGCGCCAAGAGGGGGCACTTGCATCCCCCCTGCAGAACAGAGTTTTTATTCATAGCAGAGTTCTCACACACTTGTAACTTCCGTGAGTCTGCAAAACCTCTCGTTTAGCCAACTTTAGCGTTATGTGACTGATTGCAGTGAAATAATAATATGGTGGCGCACGAAAAACCGGCTCCGAGTACAGACTGCTCGCCAATTAAGCACGATTTGTTGACCGCTACGAGCAGAATAGATAAACATGTAATAATTAGGCTGTGATGAAATAACAAATAAGCTAATGCAGACACCAACTTCGAAACAACAGATGACGATTGCTGGGGGACAAAGAGCAGTCTAGCTCTCGGGGCCGATTTTTCGTGCGCCACCCTGTACCGCTGAAATAATATTGTAGAAGTTATCATATTCTCCTTACAAAATGTGACGCCAGACACCCGATTATGAAGCGCGGGCTTCATTCGGTTGTAAGTCGGTCCTCCTTCCATAACAATGAAAATGCCCCTTTACCCTGGATCAAAAAAAGACGGAAAATGGCCACTCGTGTGTGCCGTGCCGACTTCCTTTGCGTGTGTAATAACAAAAAAATATTGCGTTTTTACAAATATTCCTTCTGCTGTTTATCGAAATATTGAAGTTAGCTGATACGCCGTTTTGTTACCTGAAGAGATGTATGTATTACATACAACGTAATTTTTATGTAATTTACGTAATTATAAAATACATTTTAATTACCGGTCGTGGACGTTGAGTAGAATACGAAAATAACCAGATGTTAAAAGTTCAAAAACGGTTTGAAGCAGATCTAGAATGGGCGTGCGAAGCGAACGAAACGAACAACTCGTTACTGAACTAACTATGAGCAGTCGGCAGTGGAAATGCGACGAGTGGCCACGCGAAGAAGGACGAGTCCGGCCGAACGAGACCGAGACCGAGACCGAGACAGACGGGAACGGGACTGAGCCTGGAACGAGACTGGCCGACATAAGGAGACCAACCGTTTCCCATTCCAGGGACCTAGAAGTAGAAAGCCGCGACCGAAGTCAACTATGAAAGACCGTTCCTTAGAATTCGTTCCTCGCTCGTTCTGTTCATCTTGGTGAACCGTTCCTTTGGACCCGTTAGTTCCCGAATGACCCATCTCTAGTGACGATGAGCATTATTATCCGAGTATGGAAGGAATTAGATCGATGTGATTTTGTTCGCATCGCTAGAGGAACCCATATTGAGCATCTAGATCCCTCGAACATACAGTTGTGCCCAGTAGTTGGAAGAAAGTACAGGTCGCACATACCTACAAGAAGGGTGGCGGAAGTGATCCACAAGAACACCGTCCAGTTTCATTGACATCCATTTGTTTCAGAATCTTAGACCATACTCTGAGCTCAGACATAATCAGGTATCTCGGACAGAGCGACCTCCTACACGCCAACCAGCATGGATTTCGAAAACATAGATCATGTGAAATCCAACTCGCATTTACCTCACATGACATCCTGAAAGCCAGGGATCAAAGCAATCAGCAAGATGCGCTAGTTCTCGATTTTCGTAAAGCACCTGACTCAGTGCCACACCTACGCTTACTGTCAAAAGTATCGAGTGAAATTTGTGACTGGACTGAGGACTTTTTGGTAGAGAGGACGCAGCATGTTACGTTGGAAGAACAGTCATCGATATATGTAGAAGTAACTTCGGGCGTACCACAAGGACGCGTTTTCCGTCCCTTGCTGTTTAAGTTTTATATTGGCGATCTTGCGGACAATATCAATACTAACCTCAGACTTTCCACAGATCATGCCGATATCTGCTGCGAAGTACAGTCTGAATGAAGCTATAGAAATATTCTGTCAGATCTTGATCAGATTTCAAAGTGGTGCAATGACTGACAACTTGCTTTCAGTGTTCAAAAATGTAAAACTGTGCACTTCACAGAAAAAAACAAAACAAAAATAGTATTATATGAATCACAGCTGCAATCTCTGAGCTGGTACAAATACTTGGGTGTAACTTTTAGTAAGGGCATGAAGTGGAAAGATCAAGTAGGCTCACTTGTGAATAGAGCAGGTAGCAGACTTCGGTTTATTGGTAGAATAATACGGACATGCAATTAGTCTAGAAGGAGGTTGCTTACAAATCACTCGGGCGATCCAGACTAACTACAGTTCAAGTGTGTGGGACCTGTACCAAATAGGACTGGCAGGGGATAGTGAACGTGTACCGAGAAGAGAAGTACGATTGGTTCTTAGTTTATTTGATCTGCGGGAGAGTGTCACAGAGATGTTAAAAGAACTGAACTGGCAGGCTCTTGAAGATAGACGGAAACTATCCTGAAAAAGTCTTCTAACAAAGCTTCAAGAAACAGCTTTAAATGATGATTCTAGGAATATACTATAACCCCTAGAGCCGGCCGAGGTGACCGACCGGTTCTAGGCGCTACAGTCTGGATCGCGCGACCGCTACGGTCGCAGGTTCGAATCCTGCCTCGGGCATGGATGTGTGTGATGTCCTTAGGTTAGTTAAGTTTAAGTAGTTCTAAATTCTAGGGGACTGATGACCTTAGAAGTTAAGTCCCATAGTGCTCAGAGCCATTTGAACCATTTTTATAACATCTAGATATTGATCCCATAGAGATCCCGAGGATAATATTAGATTAATTACGAAATGGACAAAAGCATTAAAACAATCATTTTTCCCACTTTTCATACGTGAATGAGACTAGAAAAAAGCCTAATGACTGGTAGAGTGGGACGTACCCTGTGCCATGGACTTAACAGTGGTTCACAGAGCGTATATGTAGATGTAACATCTACACTTGAGAGATCCGTAAATATGAGTAATAAGTTTCGTAGTTCTATGTCTTACGGCTATGTTCAGTAGATTGGAAATAACAGCCAACCAGTTAAAAAACACTGATTTAGTAACCTTTGTCCAGGATTTCCACAGTTTTAGAAGTGTCATCTTCAGAAGGTATTTTACGTAGGATCAGATTATCTCTATCTAAAGTGGGAGTTGAAACTTCCTGGCAGATTAAAACTGTATGCCCGACCGAGACTCGAACTCGGGACCTTTGCCTTTCGCGGGCAAGTGCTCTACCAACTGAGCTCCCCAAGCACGACTCACGCCCCATCCTCACAGCTTTACTTCTGCCAGTACCTCGTTTTCTACCTTCGAAACTTTACAGAAGCTCTCCTGCGACCCTTGCAGAATTAGCACTCTTGGAAGAAAGGATATTGCGGAGACATGGCTTAGCCACACCCTTGGGGATGTTTCCAGAATGAGATTTTCACTATGCAGCGGAGTGTGCGCTGATATGAAACTTCCTGGCAGATTAAAACTGTGTGCCGGGCCGAGACTCGTATTCGGGACCTTTGCATTTCGCGGGCAAGTGCTCTACCAACTGAGCTACCTAAGCACGACTCACGCCCTGTCCTCACAGCTTTACTTCTGCCAGTATCTCGTCTCCTACCTTCCAAACTTTACAGAAGCTCTCCTGCGAACCTTGCAGAGCACTTGCCCGCGAAAGGCAAAGGTCCCGAGTTCGAGTCTTGGTCTGGCACGACATTTTTAATCTGCCAGGAAGTTTCATATCAGCGCACAATCCGCTGCAGAGTGAAAATTCATTCTGGAAACATCCTCAAGGCTGTGGCTAAACTATGTCTCCGCAATATCCTTTCTTTCAGGAGTGCTAGTTCTGCAAGGTTTGCAGGAGAGTTTGTGTAAAGTTTGGAAGGTAGGAGACGAGGTTCTGGCAGAAGTAAAGCTGTGAGGACGGGGCGTGAGTTGTGCTTGGGTAGCTTAGTTGGTAGAGCATTTGCCCGTTAAAGGCAAAGGTCCAGAGTTCGAGTCTCAGTGTGGCACACAGTTTTAATCTGCCAGGAAGTTTCATATCAGTGCACACTCCGCTGCAGAGTGAAAATCTCATTCTGGAAATTGGGAGTTGTTTACTCTGTCTAGTACATGTGTGTGTCATCCAGTTAATCATCATTTAAAATACATCATTTAAAAGTAGGAGCTCTCTGCTGTAGAACTTTCTCTTAAAACTGTTTAAAATACCACACATTTGACATTGGATCCAACAACGTATAGTGTGGCACTCGACACATTTGTATACATATGACACGTTTTACATTTAATGTAACATAGTATATACAAATATGTCAAGTCGCACACTACCCTTTGGTGGATCCAATGTCAAATGTGTGATATTTTGAAGAGTTTTAAGACAAATCTGTACAGCAGAGGCCTACTGCTTTTAAATCAAGTGGATGACACGCACATGTACTAGACAGAGTCAACGATTCCCTCATTGGCTATAGATAATGTGATTCTACGTACAATACCTTCTGACGTACTTTTAAAAAATGTCGTAACGACAGACAATATTTGATAAACCTAAATTTTGCAATTGGTTTACTATTATTTCCAATCCATTTAAGCTCTTGCATGCACAGTTGCTGAAGCGCAGCCATGTTCAAAATCTTGTTGCTGTGAGCTTCAGTCCAGAGACTGGTTTGATGCAGCTCTCCATGCTACTCTATCCTGTGCAAGCTTCTTCATCCCCCAGTACCTACTGCAACCTACATCCTTCTGAATCTGTTTAGTGTATTCATCTCTTGGTCTCCCTCTACGATTTTTACCCTCCATGCTGCCCTCCAGTTCTAAATTTGTGATTCCTTGATGCCTCAGAATATGCACTACCAACCGATTCCTTCTTCTAGTCAAGTTGTGCCACAAATTTCTCTTCTCTCCAATTCTATTCAGTACCTCCTCATTAGGTAGGTGATCTATCCATCTAATTTCAGCATTCTTCTGTAGCACCACATTTCGAAAGCTTCTATTCTCTTCTTGTGTAAACTATTTATCGTCGACGTTTCACTTCCATACATGGCTACACTCCATACAAATACTTTCAGAAACGACTTCCTGATACTTAAATCTATACTCGATGTTAACAAATTTCTCTTCTTCACAAACACTTTCCTTGCCATTGTCAGTCTACATTTTATATCCTCTCTAGTTTGACCATCATATGTTTTTTTTTTACTCCCCAAATAGCAGAATACTACTTTAAGTGTCTCATTTCCTAATCCAATTCCCTCAGCATCACGTGATTTAATTCGATTACATTCCATTATCCTCATTTTGCTTTTGTTGATTTTCATTTCATATCGTCCTTTCAAGACACTGTCCATTTCTTTCAACTGCTTTTCCAGATCCTTTGCTGTCTCTATTAGAATTACAATGTCGTCGGCAAACCTCAAAGTATTTATTTCTTGCCGGCCGCGGTGGTCTCGCGGTTCTAGGCGCGCAGTCCGGAACCGTGCGACTGCTACGGTCGCAGGTTCGAATCCTGCCTCGGGCATGGATGTGTGTGATGTCCTTAGGTTAGTTAGATTTAAGTAGTTCTAAGTTCTAGAGGACTGATAACCACAGCAGTTGAGTCCCATAGTGCTCAGAGCCATTTGAACCATTTTTTTTTTTTAAATTTCTTCTTCATGGATTTTAATTCTTACTCCAAATTTTTCTTTTGTTTCCTTTTCTGCTTGCTCAATATACAGATTGAATAACGTTGGAGATAGGTTACAATCCTGTCTCACTCCCTTCCCAACCGCTGCTTCCCTTTCATACCCCTCTACTCATTTAACTGCCATCTGGTTTCTGTACAAATTGTAAATGGCCTTTCGCTCCCTGTATTTTACCCCTGCCACCTTCAGAATTTGAAAGAGAATGTAGATGAAGGTGAAATAGGAGATATGATACTGCGTTAAGAGTTTGACAGAGCACTGAAATACCTATGTCGAAACAAGGCCCCGGGAGTAGTCAACATTCCATTAGATCTTATAGTTTAAAAAAATATATGTGTTCTAAATACGTATGTTCTTTCTTAAACACCCTGTATTTCATCACACAAGTAATTTCGACCGACGTGCGAATAGAGGCTTTCACGTCAAAATTGGCTTTACTAATTGACTTATAGTAACTGTATGGTACGGTCACGATAACCCACAGCCAAACCAATCGCAGTGGTTTAGTAGTCCGCACTACAGCGCAAATTAGCGGTGTGCCGGAATCGTGGAGTCAGCCCGTGCCGGTTCAGAGGCGGCGGGCGCGGCGCAGCGATTGACGGGTGCGAAAAAGTGCGGGCGGCGCGACCGCAGTGCGTGCGGAGCGGCGGGCCCGGCGCGCGCCCTTCCGGTGCGGACACGCGAGGCCGCCGTGGCTGCCCGCTCATTTTCCGCTTCTAGTCCGCTGGCCGCCAAACAGTGCACGCCGCGCCGGCCGCTCAAAATGGGCGCGATAATCGGGTTTCGAACACGCGACACTCGGCTCGCAGCTGAGTGCACCACCTGCGCGCTCTCGGGGCCAGAATAACTGGCAGCGCGCTTTGTCGGCGCGGGCCTTTTGCGCGTGCGTTCCGCTTATAGCCGGCCGCACCGGCCGACTGCCCACTGGCGCGGAACCCGCGGCCGACGTCATTAAGGAACTTTTATTAAGTAGTGCCATCTGACTCGTGCTCGCTCCGCGCTGCCAGGATGCAGCGAAGATGCGCACGACACTCATCCGGCTACTCACTTATCAGAAAAAAATATGATTCCAGCCAGATGAAAGGGAAACCTTAAGTCGTCAGTTACAATCACCATTTACCAGTTGAATATATTATTATGGATATCACTCATGTTTTACTACGCGCGCCAAGGCACTGAAATGCTTCGATGTGTCGTTTACCGTCTAGTAATGTAGGAATTGTAGAACGATTTACATAAGACTAGCGAGCCGATTCGGCTATCTATGACCGGGGGACTAGTCCGGCATAGCATCAATACAAGGTCCAATCACATTAATGAGAGCAACGCCCATGTTTGACGTCAGCGTGCAACAGTCACTCACAAACGGCACGTGTCACAGCTAGCAGTTGAGGATATAAAAGGGTACCGATGTGGAAGGGGAAAAGGGGGGGGGGAGAAAGCAGATGACACTGCAGTCGTTGTCATAATTGTAAAATGTGAACCTTCATGCCGAAAATGTCACAAGTAATAAAATGTACCGACCTATTATGGAGCGGTCGTATGGGTTTCACCTTTACTCGATGTTTCGTACCGATCTGAACAGAACATTTTCAAGGGGGGTTCGAACTTTGTTGAATGTCCGGATCACATCCTTGCTTGCTACAAACTACAGAAAAATTCCGCTTCCGCGCAGTGGCGTGACGTGACAAGTTTTGAATAAGCGAGCGCAATTGGCCGTTGTCGACTACCGTCGTCCGCTGTTACTATCATCCCACGATGGAAGACTGATACACATCTTCTTCAGCACCGGAATCCAAATGTCATTCAGTTTCTCGCCCTCCTCCTTCCTATTGAAAATCCTGGGGGTTTGGCAATCTCCATAGCCTCTTTGTATAGCCTTTCATGGTATCCGCTTGTGGCTGCCAGTACTTAAGTCATATCAAAATGAATGTGGTGGTCACTTGTCTGTAAGGCATGTTCAGCAATAAGTGTCAGTCTTCCTTCTTCTACAATTGTCCTCTTAACTGATAAGGCATCAGTCCCTAAGCTTACACACTACTTAACCTAAATTATCCTAAGGACAAAGACACACACCCATGCCCGAGGGAGGACTCGAACCTCCGCCGGGACTAGCCACACAGTCCATGACTGCAGCGCCTAAGACCGCTCGGCTAATCCCGCGCGACCGTTTTTTGACAGTTCTTTCTGCAGTACCCATGTACATGTCCCCACAACTACATGCAATCCTATAAAGTACAGTTTTTTCCAACGGTTAGCGAGCATCCTTGGCTGATTTTAGGTGGTCTTGTATCTTCCGCGTAGCTATGTAATTTACCGCGATGTTCCGCTTTTTCAAGGTGTTTCCTATGCGGTCCCTCACGTCCTTAGTGAGCCCAGGAAGACTTTCAATTTCACCGGAGATTGAGGGTCGTTATAATTTCTACGCGGTGGTCTCAACGCTCTTTTCGCCTCAGCGAACGAATAACCATTCTTGAGCAATGATTGCTGAGATGTTTTGATTCTGCTTCTGCTTCAAGCAGCTCTGGTTAGCAGATTTTCCTTGTTCTATCCGCCAACGTTTTTATGATGCCTCGCTTTTGTTTTGGGTTGTGGTTCGAACCCCGGTGTAGCTAATGGTCTATGTGCGCGTGTTTTCGTTGAACCCTGTGGCACTAGCTACCATAACAAACTGCCTAGTGGCCTCTGTCTCGGGTTCTTCGGACGACGTTCATCTAATGATACATACAGTATGCGGCCGCGAGCTCGGCTCCAGTTCACCACCGGTAATGGAGGGTGAAGCTTTGACAATGCCAGCCACTCGTGCTGGCGAAACGTCAGTAAAATCATTAGATGAACTTCGGCCGAAGAACCCGAGACAGAGGCCAATAGGCAGTTTGTCAACAAGTGGCCACGAAAGCCTTAACTATTTTATACTAGCTACCATCTTTCTTAAGAAGTAGTACATCAAGAAAATATAATCTTCTGCGTGCTCTCTCCTCCTTCGTAAACTGAATCTTCGGATTGATCCGTTCAGACGTTTGTGAAAACGATCCCGTTCTTCCCTGTCATGCCGCCACAAAACAAACGTATCCTCCACATAACAGAGCCAGGTACTCGGCTTTTGTTCGCAGTTTCAAATGCCTGCTCATCGAATTTTTCCGCACAGAAATCGCTATAACGGTCATCCGTCATCCGTGGCACAGCCCGAGGACAAATTAGTTAGATTTGATGTGGTGTCGCTGTTCACTACGGTTCCACTCCATGAAGTGGTGCAATACCTGGATCGGATTTTACCTCCCGATGTTGCACAACAATTCTATGAAGTTCTATGAACAGACGAATGACATCACTATGGAGAGCCCCTTAAGCTCGTAGCGAACTTCTTTACGGAAAAATTCGAGGAGCAGGCATTTGAAACTGCGAACGGGAAGCCGAGTACCTGGCTCTGTTACGTGGATGATACGTTTGTTTTTGTGGCGGCATGACAGGGAATAACGGGATTGTTTTCACAAACGTCTGAATGGATCAATCCGTTGATTAAGTTTCCCAAGGAGGAGACAGCACGCGGAAATGGTTCAAATGGCTCTGAGCACTATGGGACTTAACATCTGAGGTCATCAGTCCCCTAGAACTTAGAACTACTTAAACCTAACTAAGGACCTACACCGGGATTCGAACTATCATCCAAAACAAAAGCGAGGCATCATAAAAACGTTGGCGATCTGCTAACCAATCGTTGTTCAAGAATGGTTATTAATTGGTTGGGGTGAAAAGAGCGTTGAGACTACCGCGTAGGAATTATACCGACACTCAATCGCCGATAAAATTGAAAGTCTTTCTGCGCTTCACTAAGGACGTGAGGGACCGCATAGGAAAAACCTTGAAAAAGCGGAACATCGCGGTAATCTACACAGCTACGGGGAAGATACAAGACCACCTAAAATCTGCCAAGGATGCTCGCTAACCGTTGGAAAAAGCTGTACTTTATGGGATTGCCTTTAGTTGTGGGGACATATACGTGGGTACTGCAGAAAGAACTGTCAAAAAACGAGTCGAAGAGCAGAGGGGCAATTGCAGAAGAAGGAAGACTGACAGATCACCTATTGCTGAACATGCTTTACAGCCGGGAGACCACCATATTCATTTTCATATGACTCAAGTACTGGCAGCGATAAGTGGATACCATGAGAGGCTATACAGAGAGGCTATGGAGAGTGCCAAACACCCCAGGAATTTCAATAGGAAGGAGGAGGGCGTGAAACTGAATGACATTTGGATTCCGGTGCTGAAGAAGATGTGTACCAGTCTTCCACCGTGGGGTGATAGCAACAGCGGACGACGGCAGTCGACAACGGCCAATTGCGCTCGCGTATTCAAAACTTGTGACGTCACGCCACTGCGTGGTAGCTCAATTGTGCTGTAGTTTTTAGCGAGCAAGGGTGTGATTCAACAAAGCTATGATCCTCCTTCCCCGCTACGGTCGCAGGTTCGAATTCTGCCTCGGGCATGGATGTGTGTGATGTCCTTAGGTCAGATAGGTTTAAGTAGTTCTAAGTTCTAGGGGACTGATGACCTCAGAAGTTAAGTCCCATAGTGCTCAGAGCTATTTGAACCATTATGATCCCCCTTGAAAATGTCCTCCGCAGATGGGAGCGAAAGTCGAGTTTTAAGGTGAAATCCATTCGATCACGGGATCGTAGATGGGAACATATTATTAATTGTCGTTGTCGTAACGTTGAAACCGTGTGATTAGTCCGACGTCCAAAATGGAATGATCACCGCAGCAGTTAAGCTTTTAAACTATTCCCCTGCCGCCGTTGTTAAAGTATTCCGTGCATGGCAAAATGCTGCTATCCAAAACTAGTGCCGAGGCAACTGTGGTGCACCATGGGTTATAAATGACAGTGGTGAATGACGGCTGTCGAGGTGTCTACGGGCGAACAGACGTGCAACTGTTGAGCGTATGACCGCCCAGATAAACCGAGGGACTACAGTGTCTCCCCAACAACCGTTCAGTGACCACTGCTGCGTATGGGACTCCGCAGCAGGCGCCTGGTTCGTGCACCAGAGCTGACTTCGTTCATCGGTACGCCAGCACCACAAATGAATGTCCACGGAGTGGCGAAATGTTGCCAGTTCAGCTGACAAACAGCCGTTGGCGCGCACGGCTTGACACGTCTGAAAGCAAACACCCTGCAACAATCGTCGGAAGCGTCCAGGCCGGAGGAGGGTGACCTCCTCATTCTGGAAGGTACACTGGAGCGGCACAAGTATGCCTCCTAGCGAAGTTGGCCGCTGCAGTAGAGTCGGTATGGCTCCACATCACTGATGGTACCTCACGTAACCTCACTGACTCTCTGCTTGCACTTCTCACAGCTGTCTGTGCTGCAAAATGTCGTTATTGAGGCTTTTGACAGAGGTTCCAAAGGGCGGTAGGACATCAAACGGGCCGACTTGGAGCAGGAGAGGCATCACAGGATATTTTAATTTCCAGTGTCTATACTTTTACAAATAAATTCATAAAACTTTGTCAGCATCACCAGGAAGGATTCAGGATTAACAATCATTGCAGTGGAAGTTCGAAAACATAGCAAAATAATTTTTTTTTACGTGTGAAATTTCATCATTTTTTCACTTACTAATGGCTGCATTTGTTGCTAAAGGTACACTTTTCTTCATAAGTTAGAGAGATTCTTCGATGAATTTTGCACAGCATACATACCATACTTCCAGGTGTATGAAACTCTAGAATTTATTTAATTTATGAAAAAACGAATGATCTGTTGTATTTTAAACTTCATGTTTAGAAAAAACACAAATTTTGTAGTTAATTACCTCAATTTTTACCATAGTTTTTAATAGATTTGGAAAATTCTAGAGTTTCATACACCTTTAAGTATGGTTTGTATGCTGTGCAAAATTCATTGAACCATCTCTCTTACTTATGAAGGAAAGTGTACCTATAGCAACAAATGCTGCCATTAGTAAGTGAAAAAAATGATGAAATTTCACATGTAAAAAAAATTACTTCGTTATGTTTTCGAACTTCCACTGCTATGTGTGTGAATTCTGAATCCCTCCTGGTCATGCTGACAAAGTTTTATGAATTTATATGTAAAAAGTATAGACAGTGAAAATTAAAATGTCCTGTGGAGCCTCTCCTGCTCCAAGTCGGCCGTTTGACGCCCTACCCCCCTCAACATGACTGGACAGTGTAAATTATGTACAGAAACCCTCCTCCCGAATCAGTCTTTCTATCAGTGAAAACCGTATCCGTATACCTACAGCAACTCGTGAAACTGGCACAAAAAGACAGAAAAACCAGGTGGTGTATTCAAACATAAACTGGAGGTCATTTGAGACACACGATCAGAACGTTTTCGTTGTTGGTTTGGTTGATTGATTTATTGATTTGAGAGGAGGGGCCAAACAGCGAGTCCATCGGTCCCATAGGATTAGGGAAGCAACCATCCCGGCATTTGTCTGAAGCACTGCTACGGTCGCAGGTTCGAATCCTGCCTCGGGCATGGATGTGTGTGATGTCCTTAGGTTAGTTAGGTTTAAGTAGTTCTAAGTTCTAGGGGACTGATGACCACAGATGTTAAGTCCCATAGTGCTCAGAGCCATTTGAACCATTTGTCTGAGCGATTTAGGAAAATCACGGAAAAGCACCCAACCGTCTGATGAAACGTCAAATGGCGAGAAATTGCCATACTGGTTGTTTCTGACCTATCACTTGACCGTATGTTACGTTGCAATTTTTTTTTCCTTTATTGAGTTTCGATTCCCCCGAAGGGGGCGGACTGGCAGCAGGTTAGTACGCCGCTCTTCAGCCTACAGAATTTGTTTTAAAAAGATGAAGATAATAAATAAGAAAAGCAGGTGATAAAATCGGTGACTTAAATGGTAAAATGGCGGAAAATTGTGGAACTTAAAACATAAAACAAAGGGTTGATGATGCTAATAAAATACACAGGAAGCAGAAAAAATAATAGACAGACAATTAAAAAACATGGCGACAGTCTGGTTTCTGTTCACAAGAGATATAAAATTCACACCCAGCGACAGCATGATTTCTGTTCGCAACACTTTGGAAAGACGCAGAACACTGAACACCCACATGAACACTGCAGTAAAAAGTTGGCACAAATATGACATACCACAGCCGAGGGCAGATGGGGGGAACCTGGACAGATGATGGGAAAGAAAAGGGGGGAAAGAGAGGAAAAAACGAAGGGGGGGAGGAGGGAAGGAGCCGATGGAGGACAAGGACCCATAAGAGGGGGGGGGGGGCTGGGCAGACGCGACAGGAAGTGGGGAAAGGCAGAGGGGGGAATGCAGAAGGACTCGCGGGGGGGGGGGGGGGGTAGAAGGGAGGCAGAGAGAGGTTAGAAGTAAACAGGATGGAAGGGGGAAAGAGGGATCTTGGGGAAAGGACAGAGGAAAGGAGGGGGAGATGAGGATCAGAGTTGATAGGAGGGATAAATGGAGGGAGAGAGGGCATCATCTGGAGGGGGGGGGAGATGATGGAAGCCACCTTGGGAAAGGAGATGGAGTGTGTAGAGATGGAGGGTAGGGGGGACACAACTGTGAACGCAGGGCAGAGGGCTGGGGTTGGAGAGGAGAGGAGCAACCAGGGGATGAGGGGGATCAAGGCGGCGGGAGGTGTAGAGTATGCAGATATGTTCGAGGAATAGGAGCAGATGGGGGAAAGGAATCAGGTCGTAGAGGATTGGCGTGGGGGACGGGAGGCGTATATGGAAGGTGAGGCAAAGTGCATGGCGCTCGAGGATCTGGAGGGACTTATAGAATTTGGAGGGGGCGGATACCCAGGTGGGGCTGGCATAACAGAGGATGGAACGGATTAAGGATTTGTAGGTGTGGAGGATGGTAGAGGGGTTTAACGCCTATGTCCGGCCAGAGAGGAGTTTGAGGAGTCAGAGGTGGTTGTGGGCTTTGGATTGGATGGAGCGGAGATAAGAGATCGAGGTGAGGTGACGATCAATGGTGAGGCCAAGGTAGGTGAGGGTGGGGGAGAGGTGGACAGGACAGGCGCAGATGGTAAGGGAGAAATCCAGGACCCGGAAGGAGCAAGTGGTACGACCTACGATGATTGCCTGGGTCTTGGAAGGATTGATTTTCAGGAGCCACTGGTTATACCATGCGGCAAAAAGGTCAAGGTGATCCTGGAGAAGGCGTTGTGACCGTTGGAAGGTAGGAGCGAGGGCAAGGAATGCGGTGTCATCGGCATACTGCAGGAGGTGTACTGGAGGGGGGGGGGGTTGGGGCATATCTGCCATGTACAGGAGGTAGAGGAAAGGGGTGAGGACATAGCCCTGGGGCACACCTGCAGATGGCTAGAAGGTGTGGGAATCGGCATTATGGATGGTAACGTCGGAGGGCAGGCGGGATAGGAAACGTTGCAAACCTTATCACTTGTATTTATTTAAAAGACTGTGCTCGACCACCGCCCTGTTTTTAAAATGGAAATGTGGCCTACGCTTCGAACTAGTGAGACTCTGATAACAGCACTAGTGGAAATTAGACTGTATGATGAAAACTTCAATAGCGATGCCGGCTATGCGCTCAACAATGCATGGAAGTGTGCACTTGATAAAGGATGAGCACAGGGGATGACTTTTCGTAATTTACCGCCTGACGCGAGTGATGGCGCTGTAAGTGACGATGGCCAGAGAGCGCAAACGTAATACTTTCATGGACGTTGAGAGCGTATCTCAGCATGTACCGTCTCCATTATGTCATTATGACGTAATCCACCCAATTAAATACCGTCCTCTAGTAAAAACGGTGTAGGCCTCCCCACTTTCACGACAGTCAGATTTAACCCCTGGTGACGATTAAAGCGGCAGTCATCGCAAACTAGTGGTTTTATACGAATCTGCCAAGACAAGTTAATCGAGAACTTTGTATCCAAAGACTCAGTCGCAAGAGACATCGTAGCTGTCTTTAGACACCAGTTCGATAGGTTTTTCATAAAATAGTAATGACATAATAGAACCCTCAACAATTTTCTAGCGTTTCTTTGATGAATTCTTGCAGCAACTTAGAGTTCGCTAGTGTTGTCATGACGGCGCAGGGCAACAGCACAGACGATCACAAAGATACGTTAATTCTGTTGTTTTGGTTTGGTATTATTATCTTTTGGTAAGTGGTAGCTCATTCAGAGGTGCAGAAAGTAAAACGGAAAACTGTCGTGAACCTGAAGGGTGGTTTCAACACCAAAACAATGGAACGCCATTAGCACCGCACGCTGTCGAGGGAGGGAGGCGCAAGGGCGCAGGGCCGTCCTTCCGCTGCAGGAGGTACTCGTGTGTCAAGAGGTCAGTGCCCTGTTCTCAGTCGTCTTAAAGACACTTCTTCCCACCTTCGGTAAGCCAACGTGCTCCAGTAAAGACAACACTCATAATCTATGACAAACGAATCAAAATAATGTAATGTAACAGTAATTGAAGAAGTCTACTTTCCTGTATGATTAGTAGAATTAAAATTTTATATCTCGTGCTTGGTGGCTAACCAAGAGTATAAACAACTTATTCGTTGGAATCAATAGGGTTTGCACAAAAAAAAAAAAGGAAAAACAGATTCTGTGAAGCCCAGCCTGCTCTGTTCGTTCGTGAGATACAGAAGGCACCAAACAGCAGATCTGCGTTTAATGCTGTGTTTCTTGACTTACAGAATATCTGCGATACATTGCCACATGTGTCTTTATTAGGCTTATCGCAGACGAAGCTGTTCTGTACAGGGAGTTGACATTGCTAGATAATTGCAGATGACCAGAGTGGTGTACACAGACTGGCAGACGAAAATGTTACGCAAACTATGCAGATATTTGTAAAGGTCCATATGTGTAATTATTCTGTCGGCGATCAGTCACCGGTATGTCGCGACTTTAGAACGATCACATAAATGTAGCAGTCGGGGAGCCCACGTAAAAAGTAAGATTTACTGAAAGAGTGCTAAAGAAGTGTATTTAACGCACCATGGAGATCCCATACAAAACCCACGTTCGACCTCGTTTTGAGTATTGTCCACCAGCCTGAGACCCATCCTAAGAGGGGCGTTCAATAGGTAAAGAACGTATTTCTTTTTTTCTGATAGCTAGATTGTTTCGTTCAGGATTCCAATACACAACATTATTCCCCCCCCCCCCCCCCACTCTTTCGATTACAAAACCCTATTTTTCCATGCCAAATTAATGGGAGAGCCTGTGGTCCGCACGGTACCGCTCTACCGATCGACGCCGGCCGGAGTGGCCGAGCGGTTCTAGGCGCTACAGTCTGGAGCCGCGCGACCGCTACGGTCGCAGGTTCGAATCCTGCCTCGGGCATGGATGTGTGTGATGTCCTTAGGTTAGTTAGGTTTAAGTAGTTCTAAGTTCTAGGCAACTGATGACCTCAGAAGTTAAGTCCCATAGTGCTCAGAGCCATTTGAACCACTTTTGAACCAAACAGGTGGAAGTCTGCGAGATCCAGACTGTAGGGTGAATAAGAAAGAACAGTCCAAAGACGTTTTGTGACCTCCTCTCTTAGCAGTGACTGAGTGAAAGTCTGAGATTCAGATGAAGCTGATGATGAAGGAGAAGGTGAAGCCCAGGATACAGTGATTTCTTTTACTGTTTCTTATTGAATTCAGATTGGTGGGCTCTGGATCTTCTGAGCACCGACCGATAAAAATGCTCCTTACAACACACTAGTCCACTTCCCTTACCTCTCCTCTATTTGCTTAACGTGGTCGAATAGAACCTTGACAACGAGTGGGTATGCGTCGGCCCATGTTTCCATGCCGTCCAACATCGGGCCACTGTCCCATCCGAATGTCCGGCAAATTTTCATATTGCACGGTTCGATCAACCAGCCAAATGGAGACCCACAATGAAGTGCCATTCAAACTCTGCCAGATGCTGATAACGCTGTCTCACACAAGGACACAGCCTCTAAGTGTACTTCACGGTGATCACTCATCATCTGACGCTGTTCACGCCCTTTATATCCTCTACCAGGCCTGGTAACAACACGAAACACGCTACATTTCACAGATAACTGCAGCTCTCATAATTTCATACCCACCGATTGTGTATATAAGTACGAAGTTATATTAAGATCCGACCATGTCTTCTGGGCGTTTCTCCTTTTTTGTCAGGCTGTGTAGTACATCCTTCCAAATACGTCTCGCGGGTTGGCCATGGATCTAAAAGTAGATAGATCGTTGATCATACGGAAAGATATCGAGGTCTTTTTTTTCGTTTACCATCCCATAAAGGAATACGAAGGAGAAAACAATATTAGTACATTATGTACTCTTTGCCACGCACAGCAGCGTGTCCTGAAGAATTCCTATCACATTCTATATCGACTTTGCGGCTGAATTAGCCCCTTTTTTTAACCATAATCCCCTCGAACACAACACCATGTCTAGTAGTTGAAAGAGAGCACAGGCCACATTCATGTACAAGAATGCTGTTACAAGTGATCCACAGAACTACCGTTCAGTATCCTTCATATCCATTTGTTGTAAAATATTGGAGAATATTCTGAACTAAACGGAAAGAGATAACGGGAAAAGCATTATCTCCTCTATGTCAGTGAACGTGGATTCCAAAAATACTGAAACTCAACTCGCAGTTTTCTCGTATGGTGTCCTGAAAGCCTTGGATTAAGGCAGTCAGAGAGATGCAGTATTTTGTGATTTCTGAAAAGCATTTGACCCAGTACCACACCAGCGGCTATTAATGAGTGCGATCATAAGGGGCACGAAACAAAATTTGTGACTTGGTGGAGAACATCTTGGTAGCGGAGATGCAGCATCTCATCTTAGATGGAGAGTCGTCGACAGATGCAGAAGTAACTTCAGATGTGCCGCAGGGAAGTGAGTTGGGAGCCTTGCTGTTCGAGTTGTGCAGACAATATTAATAGCAATGTTAGCCTTTCGCAGATTGCACAAGCATTCATTCGGATCTTGGTAAAATTTCACAGTGCTGCGAAGATCGATAGCTTATTTTAAATGTTGAGAAATGTAAAATAGTGCAATCTAAGAATTTTTAACATGTTGCAGCCCTGTCAGCAACTGTGATAAATTAATATGTCAAAAATCCGCCTCAGTTGCGAAATGTTACTGGTCTTTACCCAGGTTTCAGCTAGAGTAATCTGGCCCTCTTCAGAAGCACAAAATGGCATGTATTAGTTTCTTTTATGCTTCTGAAGAAGACTAGATTACTCTAGCTGAAACTTGGGTAAAGACCATAATATTTTTGACATATTAAGACCATAAATACCATAATATTTTTGACATATTAATTTATCACAGTTGCTGACAGGAACTGCAACATGTTAAAAATTCTTAGATTCCACTATTTTACATTTACCTGGGTAAAGACCAGTAACATTTCGCAACTGAGGCGGATTTTTGACATATTAAAATAGTGCACTTCTCAAAACGAAAAACGTACTATCGTATGGCTACAGTATCAACGATTCACACTTGGAATCGGTTATCTCATAAAAATACCTGGGTGTAAGACTTTGTAGGGGTATGAAATGGAACGATAATGTAGGCTAAGAAGTAGGTAGAGCAGGTGGAAGATTTCGGCTTATTGGTAGAATTCTGTGGAAATGCAGTCACTCTAAAAAGGAGGTTGCTTACAAAAAACTAGTGCGACCCATCCTGTAAAATTACTCAACTCTTTTGGATCCGTACCAAATAGGATTAACATTGGATGTTGAACGTGGACAGAAGAAGTCAGCACAGATGTTCACATGTTTCTCTGACCCGCGGGAGAATGTCACAGAGATGCTGAAAGAACTGAACTGGTAGATTTTTGAAGACAGATGTAAGCTATGCCGAAGAAGTTTACTTACAAAATTTTTAAGAATCGAGTTTAAATGATGACAAAGTTTTTAAGAATCAGGGGTGTAAATGATGAATCTAGGGATATACTACAACCTCTATGTATAGCTCCTGTGTGGATCACGATAATCAGATTAGGCTATTTACATTGTGCACGGTCGCGTCTAAGCAATCATTCTTCCCGTGTTCCTTATGTGAATGGTAAGGGAAGAAGTCGCAATAAATGGTGCACTGGGAAGTACCCTTTGCTGCATACTTCACAGTAGTTTGCGGAGTATGGACGTAAATGCGCACAAAGATATCTATTGACTTATTATTGAGCAACCGAGGTTTTTCTCTGCAGCGCAAATAAATTGTAATGCAGTATTTCGTCAGATACAGAATTTATCCGAACCTGTCTCGGCAACTAAGGCAAATGACAAAATCTAACACGCCAGTAAACGTTATGATATTTGCTATTATGTAATCATTGGTTACGGATGTATGGACATTAGTTCCATTTTACAATTTTATGAGATGAAGCGGTTTTTGCACTTATGTAGCCGTTGTTAACAGTACTAAGTTAAGTAACTAAATAAATTTGATCTCTTAAAATTGTTGTGAACATTAAGCTAAGTTACGTATTAAACGCGCCGTCGTTGTCAAGTTAATTACCGTTGGAGCACTAGCTCAGTCAGATCACGATGGGGAAAGAAATCAACAGCGACCTTATCAAAGAAACGACACAATTACACGTTCGACTTAATTTAGAGAAACAACAGAAATATAAAACTGGAAAAGCGAAGGCGGATTTGCATCGTGTTGCTCCTAAGGGAGGGGCTGAGGTTTTCTACACCTCGCTCGCTGCCGGACGATACGAGTTTCTTGTTTGTTTGTTTGTTTGCTTGTTTATGGCGATCAACACTATGGTTATCAGCGCCGACGAGTTTGTTGATGAGGGTACGGTAGAGTTTCGCTACTCTTGGTTGCCTGAGTAAGACTGAGGGAACACGCCGCCTGGACAGTACAGAATGACGTGCATGACGACTACAACCGGTTTGTGTTTTTTTTTCTGCAGAATTAGCAGTTCGGTTTTGAAGACTATTGCATCGTGGGATCTGACGCTGTCAGAACCGATAAGACAGAGGCAGAAACTACTGCATTACATTGGAAAGAACGAAGCTCACATCCATCAGTTGTTAATTATAAGCGCTATGGTAAACGAAGGCCGAATAAAACAATAAGAGATATGTAGGAGTTACACTGCAAATCAAGCGCGTGCTAATTCTGCCGGTTCCTGTCGTTTTCGAGTGGTAACTGCCCGTCCTTTGCAGACGGCCAGTCATGGACAAACTTTACCGGAGCAACCGAGTTCTATAGCCCCTTCTGCATGTTCCTGGCGCATCGCGCCACCGCCAGACAGCACTCTTTTTATTGAAAGTGTTATTAATCTATAATGAATATTTTCTTTTGCTCGGGTCAGGACCCGATCGAGGATATTTTTCTACACGTGTGACGCATATTTCCCCATCTCTCACACATTAGTTGTTTTCCTTGGGCTTTTACTCATTTGAATCCCATTTAAACCATGCCATAAATATAATTATCCCCCTCTATACCTAAATGACAGAGTCCACGCTTTTCGTATGGATGGCTTGGATTCAATTTCTGGTCATAGTGCAAGGTGACCCGGGTTTTAATGAATTGTGAGACTAGCAGGAGACGCAAAAATTAGAGTCCTCTCGAAAATAATGTGTAAGAAAATATATTACTACTAAATAAGACAAAAATCACAATTACTTTGACGTTTTCTGGTAAAATTATTGACAAAACAAGTGACAAACAGTGCACCATTAATATAATAAGACCTTACAACATCTAACATACGGGTCTGAGGTACAAGTGAATTACGAGGGTAATCCCAAAAGTAAGGTCTCCAATTTTTTATAAGTACAGTACTCTGATAGTGTGGCAGTTGGCCACACTGTTGTGAAGAGTGCTTCACGCGCTGTGTGTAAACATGCGCACGCCGCGCTCATGCGCTCAGTCTTGGCAGACGTTGACAATGGAGCTCCCGTTGGATGTTACCGCCAAGTGCTAATTGCGCGCAGTTATTCGGTTTTTGAACGCAAAGGGCACTGAGCCGATTGAAATCCATCGCCAATTGACGGAAGTGTATGGTGAGTCGTGCATGGATGTCAAAAATGTTCGTAAGTGGTGTAGAGAGTCTGCAGCTGGTCGGATCGAAATTCACGACGAACAAAGGAGCGGGAGACTGTCAATTTCTGAGCAGACAGTGTTGAAGGTTGAGCAAAGCATGCGTGAAGATCGGCGGATCACCCTGGATGATCTCTGCAGGTTGGTTCCTGAGGATTCCCGAAGCACCGCTCACAGAATTGTAACGGAAACATTGAACTACCGGAAGGTGTGCGCAAGATGGGTGCCACGCATGCTCACTGAAGACCACATGCGGCAACGAGTTGATACTTCCCGTGCATTTCTTCACCGTCTTGTAGCCGAACAGGACAACTTTCTGGACTCGTTAAAAGAACATTTGGCCGGATATTTGGCCTGAAAGCGATTCAGGTCCGACGACGAGGTAAAAGAAGAGGTTCATAACATTCTGAACAGCATGGCGGCGAGCTGGTATGACATGGGCATACAAAAACTGCCACAGAGTCTACAAAATGCATCGACAGAAATGGTGATTATGTCGAAAAATACACTCCTGGAAATGGAAAAAAGAACACATTGACACCGGTGTGTCAGACCCACCATACTTGCTCCGGACACTGCGAGAGGGCTGTACAAGCAATGATCACACGCACGGCACAGCGGACACACCAGGAACCGCGGTGTTGGCCGTCGAATGGCGCTAGCTGCGCAGCATTTGTGCACCGCCGCCGTCAGTGTCAGCCAGTTTGCCGTGGCATACGGAGCTCCATCGCAGTCTTCAACACTGGTAGCATGCCGCGACAGCGTGGACGTGAACCGTATGTGCAGTTGACGGACTTTGAGCGAGGGCGTATAGTGGGCATGCGGGAGGCCGGGTGGACGTACCGCCGAATTGCTCAACACGTGGGGCGTGAGGTATCCACAGTACATCGATGTTGTCGCCAGTGGTCGGCGGAAGGTGCACGTGCCCGTCGACCTGGGACCGGACCGCAGCGACGCACGGATGCACGCCAAGACCGTAGGATCCTACGCAGTGCCGTAGGGGACCGCACCGCCACTTCCCAGCAAATTAGGGACACTGTTGCTCCTGGGGTATCGGCGAGGACCATTCGCAACCGTCTCCATGAAGCTGGGCTACGGTCCCGCACACCGTTAGGCCGTCTTCCGCTCACGCCCCAACATCGTGCAGCCCGCCTCCAGTGGTGTCGCGACAGGCGTGAATGGAGGGACGAATGGAGACGTGTCGTCTTCAGCGATGAGAGTCGCTTCTGCCTTTGTGCCAATGATGGTCGTATGCGTGTTTGGCGCCGTGCAGGTGAGCGCCACAATCAGGACTGCATACGACCGAGGCACACAGGGCCAACACCCGGCATCATGGTGTGGGGAGCGCTCTCCTACACTGGCCGTACACCACTGGTGATCATCGAGGGGACACTGAATAGTGCACGGTACATCCAAACCGTCATCGAACCCATCGTTCTACCATTCCTAGACCGGCAAGGGAACTTGCTGTTCCAACAGGACAATGCACGTCCGCATGTATCCCGTGCCACCCAACGTGCTCTAGAAGGTGTAAGTCAACTACCCTGGCCAGCAAGATCTCCGGATCTGTCCCCCATTGAGCATGTTTGGGACTGGATGAAGCGTCGTCTCACGCGGTCTGCACGTCCAGCACGAACGCTGGTCCAACTGAGGCGCCAGGTGGAAATGGCATGGCAAGCCGTTCCACAGGACTACATCCAGCATCTCTACGATCGTCTCTATGGGAGAATAGCAGCCTGCATTGCTGCGAAAGGTGGATATACACTGTACTAGTGTGTCAATAAAGTTTCCCCTTCCTGGGACAATGAATTCACGGTGTTCTTATTTCAATTTCCAGGAGTGTAGCTAAATGTTCAATCTGCAAACTGATGTAAACCATTGTAGAAATAAACAGGTCTCTGTGCTTAGAAAAAAATAGGAGACCTTACTTTTGAGATTGCCCTCGTAATTGTAACTGTCCTGTGCCCAGTGATTGTCGTAATGTTAACTGAAAACAGGTAGTACTGCAGAAGTGAATACATTACATTGGTGATTGGAAGTGAAAAAAAGGCTGTTCACTTATTCTAAATACAAGTCCTCAAAGCGAAGCTTGAAGTGATAGTAGTGTTACACGATTACTTTAGTTTTCCTACACCTCGTCTCGCTGTTGAAACTAGATCTCACTGTAGTATTGTAGGTGAACAATAAAGAGGCTGCAAAATCAGTCACTGGCGGAACCAACGACTTACGCCAATGGCGAAGCAAAATCAGCCCGAAATGTCTCTAAGTCCCTTGATACATCAGCTTTGGCGGCGGCACTTAGCAGTGACTCAGTCAAAGTCTGAGATTCAGGCGAAGCTGATGATGAAAGAAAAGGTGAAGCCCAGGATGAAGTGATTTCTTTCAGTGTTTCTTATTGAATTCAGAGCACCTACAGATAAAAATGCTCCTTAGAACACACTAGTCGACTTAGCTCTCCTCTATTTGCTTAACCCAGTAACGTTCACCCTACTACTCTACACAAAAAGCTCGCTTCTCTCTCTCTATCTACCTCTTTCTCTGACCAATGAAGTGGCCTTCGTCAAACCTATAGTTTATTTAAATGAGCCAATCGCTCCAATTCTTATTACATGTGAACATTTGTTTTTCTTGGAGAAAAGGACCAGCGAGGCGGGGCCTCACGTCTTCAATCACTCTTTCTATTTTCGAGATATTTATCTGTGCTTTCTCGTACTGTTTGCGAAACAGTAGCAAATGTCAACTAAAAGAACGCCGCTCATCCATAATAAGCACCACGAAATAATCCTCTTGCTGGAATGATTTGGAAGGTTTGCAGTGTTGATCACTAAGAACAATCTGCTAGAAATATTAGGCGGTTGGAAAATAAGGAATTCTGGTAAAATAGTACCATAAGACGGGATTGTGAACACGCCAATTACAGAAAATTCAATAGCAGAATATTTTCCAAAGGTATTAGCAACTGAGCGTGTTTTCTGTGTGAAACGGCCTCATTATTGGAAGGTTATTAATCCATAACAAAAGTTGGTTGGGTTGGGTTGTTTGGGGGAGGAGACCAGATAGCGAGGGCATCAGTCTCATAATAAAAGTCTATTGCAAAAATTATTTTGCACAGTGGAACACCTAATCGCTCATTTCTTCGCTAGCCTGAGATTCTTTGCATCAAATCAGTCCCTTTGAAATTATAATCGACAAGAATGGAGTTCTGTTACGTATAAATAGCTTTCACGGACAACGTGTGACCAATTCTGGTGACGGATGACGTCTCACTGATCAAGTCTGAAGTTCAACTTGCCGCAAGTTCCTCCCGTTTCTCTGGAATAGCACATGGACACTGCCACGCTGGTATAAAGCCCATCTTGAGCCATGCTCGGGTGGAGCTGTGCACTGGCCGCGAAAGGCAGGTATCCGGATTCCAGCCTCTCCTTGGCACTCCATTCTAACTGTTCATTTACAGTATACACATAGTTTCCTCCAGGAACGATTATAAATCACAATAACGGGACTATGGAAGTCAATTAATTGTTTTATGTCCGAAAGAACTGAAACCATGTATATATATGGTGTCTATTCTTCAGTTACTTTTGGCCTGTGCTTTCCATGTGTGGATTCTTGACCGTAACTTCTGAAATACCCACATATATCTGAAACAGTGTTTCAGAAGTGATGGTCAATAATCCACACATGGAAAGTACGGTCAAAAGTAGCTAAAAAGCTCCAATAAACATGCGTCACAAATCAACCGTTGTAGAGATACATCACATTTTCTGTTGAAGTTAATGTCTACGAACACACAGCGTCTCTAAACGTTAAAGTAGGTGTTCGAAATATTGTCCATGCGTCTTAATGCAACACTGAATTCGTCTCTGAAATGAGTTGCGAATCCTTTCAGGCAGTCCTGGGGAATTCTGCAAATGCTGGAAGGCTGCTTCAATACTCAAGTGTAATTGCTCAATAGAGTTGACCTCGGTAGCATAGACCAGGCTTTTGATAAGAACCACAAACAGAAGTTTATGGGATTTAAATCCGGAGACCTCCTATACCTGTCAAATGTTGACCATTCATCCGAGATAGGCCAGCGCACTCGTAAATGAGGATCACCGTCAAGGATGAACCACATGGTCAGTCATTGGTTGAGTCAGTGGAACATCATGACGCACATCTGGAAGTACAGTCATCAGAAACCGCATGTACTGCTGTCCGGTTCGTCTCTTTGGTAAGAAGTGTGGTGCAATTATGCAGTCTCCGATTAGTCCTGTCCAGACATTCAACGAATAATGCTGCTGATGTGATACGTGTGTTGCATTAGGATTGACATCGGTCCAAATGTGACAGTTATGGTAGTTAAAAATACCATCACGGGTAAATCCAGTGAACAGAATACTGCTTACAAACAGGGGATTCAGGATACACTGTTGTTGCCCCATTGGCAGAAATTCGCTCTAGGAGAGATGTAAAACCCGCCACACACTGCTATGACTCAACACACGCTCTTGGGTAGCAGTCCAACCTTGTTGAAGTACTCGGACGTTCGTGTACAATGCGTAACATTCTTTCCTCAATATCGGGTGTCATGGATCTGGGTCGACCTTCTCGTACATGGTGTGCGAAACTCCCGGTTTCTCTAAGGCGCCGATGTAACCGGCTAAATTTGCGCCTGTCGGGCTGCCTGCGGAGAGGAAAAACTTCCTCATACAGTCATGCAACGTCCAGAGTACTGCCATTCACTTTGCCATACATGAAGTGCATGTCAGCGTACTCTTCATTGGTATAATCTCTGTCCATGGTGCCTTCACGGTCGTAACTGATTGTGAGGTCGGAAAGGGAAGTAGTTGCGCATGCGTAAACAAACAGATAGTCGACCCCAAACCTTGAGATACCAACGTAAACACCGCGGTATCCACGGGCCTTTACAGTTGGTTCCCAACTTGAATTAATGCGATACCGCGGCAACGGTTTATTTGTGAACCCATGTTTATTGGAACGTTTTAGCTACAAGCTGGTGTCGGCAGCATTGACCCTACAAGGAGCAATCAGCTTGGCTTAAGTCGAAGACACCGTAACGCCTGTAGACTACGTGAGCATTACTGCAGACAACCTGCGTCGCTTCGTGCTTGATGTCTTCCACGACGCCGATGGCGTCTTTTAACAGGATATCTGCCCATGTCACAAGGCCATAATCGTGCTACAGTGTTTTGACTAGCATGACAGCGAACTCACGTTGAGGTCTTGGCCATCAAATTTGACTTTCATGCACCCAGTAAAACATATTGAGACTGTCGAGCACAAGCTCTGCAGCCAAAAACCATTGTCCCATAATTTGCAGGAATTCCGTGAACTATGCGTAGACATCTGCTGCCTCATACCTCTGAAAAATTACGCAGAATCACTGTTGTATTGTGTTACAAAGGTTGATTGTTCTAGGCGCTTCAGTCCGGAACCGCGCTACTGCTATGGTCGCAGGTTCGAATCCTGCCTCGGGCAGGTCAGTTAGGTTTAAGTAGTTCTAAGGGTAGATCACATAACTAATGAGGAGGTGTTGAATAGAATTGGGGAGAAGAGGAGTTTGTGGCACTACTTGAAGAAGGGATCGGTTGGTAGGACATGTTCTGAGGCATCAAGCGATCACCAATTTAGTACTGGAGGGCAGCGTGGAGGGTAAAAATCGTAGAGGGAGACCAAGAGATGAATACACTAAGCAGATTCGGAAGGATGTAGGCTGCAGTAGGTACTGGGAGATGAAGAAGCCTGCACAGGATAGAGTAGCATGGAGAGCTGCATCAAACCAGTCTCAGGACTGAAGACCACAACAACAACAACAACAACAACAAGCCTAGGGGACTGATGATCTTAGATGTTAAGTCCCATACGGCTTACAGCCATTTGAACCATCCAGTTGCGGTATTGGCGTGAAAATTCCAGCCTTCATCCCCGATGAACAGCATGGGTGCACGAACCAGGCGCCTGCTGCGGTGGCCCATATGCAGCGACGTTCGCTGAAGGATCGTTGACGAGACATTGTTGTTAGTCTCTTGTTTCACCTGGGCGTGCACTTGCTCTACAGTTGCACGTCTGTTCGCCCGTATACATCACCGCAGCCGTTATTCACCCCTGTCATTTACGCCCGTGGTTCACAACAGCTGCCTCGGCACAGGTTTTGTATAGCGTCATTCTCCTATGCACGATGTACTTTTAACCCCAGCGACACGCGGAATGCGAAATCGGTCCATTTCCGCGTTACAACGAGTGCACTGTTTTCCGCGTCTGCGACACTCTTTGTGTACCCTCCACTGCTAGTGCTGCCATCTGCCATCTGTGAGTGATTACTGCACTTTGACGTCGAACGTAGGCGATGGCCACATTAATGTGAGCCGTCATTTGAGGCTGACTGTGGAACGATCGTACTGCTGCCGACATACATTTCGCTTAAGGACCACGAAGATAAGATGCGAGAAATATTAGGGCACATACGAAGGGCATATAGATAGTCGTTTTTCCTTCGCTCTATCTGCGAGTGGAAGGGAAAGGAAACGACTCTTAGTGGTACACGGTATCCTGTGCCACGCTCCGTACCGTGGCTTTCGGAGTATGTACGAGGGTCACTCCAAAAGAAATGCACACTATTTTTTTAAATCCATCTTTTATTCTACATATTTGAAAGTTTTACAGTGTATAGATACATCCTTTAGGAACAATATTTTCATTTCTCCACATAATTTCTATCCCCCTCAACTGCCTTACGCCATCTTGGAACCAGCGCCTGTATACCCACACAGTAAAATTCTGGACCAACCTGTTGGAGCCACTGTTTGGCAGCGTGCACAAGGGAGTCATCATCTTCAAACCTTGTTCCACGAAAAGAGTCTTTCAGTTTACCAAAGAGATGATAGTCACATGGAGCCAGGTCAGGACTGTAAGGCAGGTGTTTCAGTGATGTCCATCCGAGTTTTGTGATCACTTCCATGGTTTTTTGACTGACATGTGGCCGTACATTGTCATGCAACTGCAAAACATCCTGATTTTGCCGATGTGGTCGAACACGACTCAGTCGAGCTCGAAGTTTCTTCAGTGTCGTCACATATGCATCAGAATTTATGGTGGTTCCACGTGGCATGATGTCCACAAGCAAGAGTCCTTCAGAATCGAAAAACACTGTAGCATAACTTTTCCAGCAGAAGGCGTGGTTATGAATTTTTTTTCTTGGGTGAATTTGCAAGATGTCACTCTATTGATTGCCTCTTCGTCTCTGGAGGAAAATGATGGAGCCATGTTTCATTACCTGTCACAATTCTTCAAAGAAATTCATCTCCACCATTCTCGCTGCATACCTTTTTTCTTGTTTCTTTGTGAGCCACTGTCAACATCCTGGGAACCCACTTGGCACAAACCTTTTTTAACGCCAACACTTTCAGTATTGTGCAAACAGTTCCTTCCCCTATCCAAAGTAGCGTGACATTCGTTCACTGCGTCTGTCAGCAGCCGCCAATTCAACTCTCTGCACATTGTCTGGAGTGTGTGCAGCACGAGGCCTGCCGTTGCGAGGACAATCCTCAATATTGCCGTGCCCGCTTTCATCACGTAACCTGCTTGCCCACCGATACCCTGTACTGCGATCGACAACAGCATCTCCATACACCTTTTTCAACCTCTTGTGGATTTTTCCCACTGTCTCGTTTTCACAGCACAGGAATTCTATGACAGCACGCTGCTTCTGACGAATGTCAAGTGTAGCAGCCATCTTGAAGACGTGCTGTGACGGCGCCACTCACGGGAACAGGTTGAACTAAGTTTGATAACAAGCGGGAGGATGTATTTACACAGACGCCGAATGAAAACTGTATTTTTACAAAAATAGTGTGAATTTCTTTTGGAGTGACCCTCGTATGTAGATGCAGAATGTGATTGGACTGCATATATTCGATATGGTATCTGATTACCAAACTTTCATTGCGTGGTACTACTGTGTTCACGCTACATCTATTGCGAACTTACAACGATTTGACGATGACGTCGCCTTCTTTACAGTTACGCTGTCATGCAGTGTGAATCGACCTTAACAGGGAAGCAGTGGGGACCCAGAGGGCGTGCGCCAGACGAGTCATAGCAGCAGCAGCAGCAGCACCTGTGTGCCGGGGCGACCGCTTTGTTCGGCGGGCTCGAGTTTCGAGGCCGGCCGCAAGGCGCCCCTTGCCGCCTGGAACCACAGGCCACGTCACGTACTCCTGATTAATACGTGGCCCGCAAAGGCGACGGTGCGCCCTTTGACGTGCCCCAAATGCACGCAGCGCCGCCTATCACTGGGACTCACTGCCCCCTGCCACAGATATCGTGCGTGTGTATGCACACGGCACAAAGCGTGCACCGCCGTCCGCCATCATTCTAGTCACGAGTCGCAATCCCACTGTACAACCAGTTCAGTATGAATGAAATGAGGAATTATTTCACCATCGTGGTCTCGTTTTCATTTATTTAAACATGTTACCGATTTCGCCTTTACAGACGTCGACAGAGCTTAAAAGAAGCGGCGGCGCATGGGACGCGTCATCGTAAACTGAAACAGTTAACAAGATGAGCAATCAGGTTTGATGCCATTGGGAAGCAGTTGTGTCCAGTGATTGTCTCTATTTCAAGTAGTAAAGGCTACAGCAATCGGTTGCAAACGATGTTTATTGCATATGCAGATTTCGGTCACTGTGTGGCCGTCTCCAGTGTGGACTCAGCTTTCGACACACAACGAATGTAGTGTGTGGACAAATAAGGTGAGAATGTGGATCTCACGGGAGGCGTGCGCGAGATAGTCCCTGCAGTCACACTATCCGCTGTGCCCTCGGTGGCTCAGGTGGCTCCTAGGAAGACAGATAGTCACTTGCTACCTCCGTGTGACCCCGCAACGTATTACACCTGCTTCCTTCTTACATCCCGAGAGTGACTACTTTCCGGCGACTAAATCACAGTCTATCATCTGGGTCAAAGGTTGGACGATCGCGTACCTCTATAGGGATGCTGCCAAGTCGCGACTTGGTATTTCTTGCTCCAAGCCCACAATGAGGTTCATAGATGGTCACACTATCGGAAAACCTTTGCCAACTATCTTCAGGCAGTCTTCCTCGACCCACCACGCAGTTGGGATGTGCCGGGTGCAGTCGGTGTGCACATTTGACAGCTGATAATGAACCTCACGCTTCTCTCACCACTCAATATGTAATGCACAGACTACAACATGAAATGATCTACATGTTCCATGATCCTTTTAACAGAGTGATCTTTATTGAAAATAAATAAATAAAAAAACATCCCTGTTTCTAAAAAAAAAAACAAAAAAGCGGTCTAAGGAAAAAAAAAGAAAGGTGGATGGAGCGTCTGCCATGTAAGCAGGAGATCCCGGGTTCGAGTCCCGGGCTGAGCACACATTTTCACTGTCCCCGTTGATATATATCAAAGCCCGTCAGCAGCTTAAGATATTAATATACGAGTATAACTCTAATTTCGACATGAGTAAGTGCGTATATGTGGTTTTCATGTTTTAATTTACCTTTACTGCACTGAAGATGGTCACACAGTGACCGAAATCTGGATGTGCAGTACACATTATTGGCGATTAATTACTGTACCATTTATTACTTGGAATATGGGCAGTATTGTGAATGAGAAACAAACGACACTTATGTAATGTTCTACAGTATTTATTATGTAAGTAACAAGTTCTCGGCTGTTTGGCCGTCACCAGACACAAAGATAAATACGTGTGACTGTGAACTTTTGTTAAATCCAATATTTTAACATTGATGCATCCACGGAGTTTCTCAATTTGCTACCACATATGACAAAAATTGTTTAAGATATATGGAAGACGAAAGTGGGAAAGATTATTTCGATAAAAATGAGAAAACTATTAACTCAATGTGTCATGTTTTATCTAAGTAAAATAATTTTACTTCAAACTGATTGTGTCATATTTTATCTACGCTTAACAGTATAACTTAAGTGTTATTGAAACAGTCAGTCTTATTTCAGTCTTACGTAGAATTTGATAATTTTTCATCTTTGACAGCTAGCTAATAGGCTCTTTCGATGAACCTGCTTCATATCTGCATCGCCTACAGGTTATGCAGAACGAAGTGCTAAGAATCATAATTAACGTTCCACAACACACACGCAACGTGGACTTACACTATGAATTCCGTTTCGATACCCTCCTGGAGATATTCAATAAACTCGCCTCGCTACTGTGCAGATACTCGAGATATTCATCCTCAATCTGCGGAAATAAGATGACGGCCAAACACACTCTTTTGTATGGAAAAACTGGTAAGTTCAAACTAAAAGTTGCAGTGTCACTTGCGACACTAATACAGCTTAACACCAAGCTGACACGGGGAAGCCGACGACAGGCTAAAGGAAAAAAAACCACACGGTAACATATACTGAGAGGCCTACTTTTAATCAAGAGGACCTCTCCTATGATGCCTTCGGCATGTCCCAACATCAAGACCGCTGCGGCTTACCCAGGAGAACTCATCGGTGCTCAGCAAAAACTTCACTACTAACATAGGCTATCCTGCCCTTGCACGAACTGTTGTTGCTGGCAGCATAATTCCCCAATAGCCCTACCACCCGCCTAAATTGTTGCAAAGGTTTTCCGTGGTATATTTTTCTCTCTCCTCTACACCGCTGTCTATCAAAAGTTGTTTCCTATCTCCTTTATAGGATGACAGCACACAGATGTGTGGACACCACCACAGACACGTATACGGGGAATTCCCTTTCGCAGAGCTGGCAACAGAACTTTTGGAAGGGTCACCATGCGACGACTGCCTCTGTAGCCGAATGGTCGCCGGCGCGGTACCTCAGCGTCTTCGCTCAGGGACTGGCCGCCCTCTGTAATAAAAAACTAAGTTCTCATTACTGGAATTTGAGAGACATCTGCGGCATCCACTCAGAACTGCAGAAGAAAACACGACGAAGGAGTAGAAAGAAAAAAAAAGAAAACAGAATTTAGTGGCGCTGCCTTCGGTGCGAATGGAGCCGGGTTTGATTCCCGGTACCTCCTCAGATTTTTTCTGTAATAGGATCCACTCAAACTCCTGAGGCCAAATGAGGAGCTGCTTGAATAAAGACCCAACGACACCACCAGGATTCATCTACTGCCAGTAACGGCTAGAGTGTTTGGCGACGTGGTGGTCACATGTCTTGAAGCCAGAATTCAGAAAGTCTGCGAGTGGTATTTACGTTTTTATATCACCATGCAGGTGTGGAGGGCCTCAATTTTCTCTTTGACTACGTAGTCTTTTAATGTCTGATGATGACTCTAAAGCTGTATTAATGAATATTTTTAAATAAATCAAGTTGTGGTCGACACAGTGAATTCTTCGGTTGATTTAGATGTTAAGGTCGCTAGCCTCCTCCAACAGTCCACGGGACTTCATTTCGTAATTTCTCTATGATTTACCTACTTGCAAAACATCTTAATTCTATAAGGCTGGAAGGTTATACCAGTCGAGAATGAGCATCGTAGAAACAGAAAACGGCACGGTTAGCGACGGTGACAAGGGGTCATTTTCCTATGGGATGTGACTATTATTTACAGTTGCGCCACAGATCCTCGTTATACCCTGACGTGACAAAAGTCATTGGACACCTCCTAATGTCCAACCGGACCTCCCTTTGCCCGGCGTGGTGAGGCAGCTCGACGTGGCATTGATTCGACAAGTCGTAGGAAGTCCCCTTATAACCTGCCCAGTTCGTGTGTTTCTGTACGAAATTTACTCAAAATTTCCTCTCATTCTATAAGGAGCCTACGTATTACCAAAATTATGTACCCACAAACTGTTATCCAACATAAACTCATATGCTAAACTTTGACGGAACAGAACCTAATTTCAACTGATTTGTAACTGGTCTGAATACAATTTGTCTTTACATTAAATGCACAACTGAAGTAAAACGATTATCGGGCCCTAATCAAAATTTCCACTTATCTCGCGTCTTGACAGTATTGTTGCAAATGTCTCCAAAGAACAACAGCAAACAGCCAGCAGGCAGCGGCTAAGTTAGATTTCTGTTTTTAAATAAATATTAAAACTGTTGCGTCCACATAGTACAATGTGGTAATGCGTAACGATAAATATATAAATCTTTTTTAGACATTGGGATCGGCTGAGTAACTGTTCCTAATGAAATTATATTCCATGACAACGATATTAGAAAGAAGTCTGCATTCAAAAAGACAGAGTAAAATTCCGCATGATCTTCACACGTAACGTTGATTGAACTATACTATGCTTAACAAAGGGAACGACGATTTGAGAAGGGTACAATATCAATGGAGAATATCTATAGAAACCAAACGGCTTAATTAGTTACCAGATCAGTGCACTGGCTGACAATCATCCCGACTAGCTGCGACCTGAAAATTCTTCTCTTTTCTTTGTTTTTAAAGAAACGTTATTCAAAATTTATATTCTTTTCGCCTTCATATATATAGATCATATTCATTCTTGTCGTACTTTACAATAAATCTTTCTTCATCTACCAGATACAATCACAAGTCAACGCAGCATTACTGAATGCGTCCATCACCTACCACACTTCAACTAAGAATGTATCAGACTACGCAGCGGCAAAGACTGTGACACAAAAAGACCAAAGATTTTTTTAACAGTAACATAACTTGCTCTAGCTCTGACGAGTACATCGGTAAAAATCAAAATGACATGCCCACATTACACCCTGAAGAAATACTGAGTCATGCTGCCTCTATTGCCATCCATAATTGCGGAAATGTTGTCGGTGAAGGATTTTGCACACGAAATGACTCCTCGATTATGTCCCATGATTATTCCATGGGATTCATGTCGGGCGTCCTGAGTGGCCAGATCATTCGCTCGAACTTTCTAGAATGTTCTTCAAACCACTCGCGAACAATTGTAGCCTGGTGACATGGCTCATTGCCATCCATAAAAATCCCATCGTGGAAACTTCCTGGCAGATTAAAACTGTGTTCTAATCTGCCAGGAAGTTTCATATCAGCGTACACTCCGCTGCAGAGTGGAAATCTCATTCTGAACTCCATGGTTGTTCGGGAACAAGCAGCCGAATATAGCCATTTCGCCATAGACCGGCTCATTTGGGCCAGACGACTGAGTCCCTTTCATGTAAACACAGCCCACACTATTATGGAGTCACCACGTGCTTTCTCAGTGCCTTGTTGACAATTAGGGTCCACAGCTTCGTGGGGTCTTCACCGTACGTTAACTGTACCATCAGCTCTTACCAACTGAAATCGGGACTCACCTGACCAGACTACGGTTTTCTAGTCATGTAGGATCCAGCCGCTATCGTCACGAGCTCAGCAGGCGATGTCGTACTATTAGCAGAGGCACTCGCGTCTGTCGTCTCCTGCCGCAGACCATTAACGCCAAATTTCGCAGCACTGTCCTGACGGATACAGTCATCGTACGTCCCACATTGATTTTTCTGGTTGTTTCACGCAGCCTTGATTCTCGGCTAGCACTGACAACTTTGCACAAATGCTGTTGAGGTCGGCCACTGCGTTGTCTGCGGTGAGAGGTAACGCCTGGAATTTGGTGTTCTCGGCACACTCTTGAAACTATGGATCTCGGAATATTGAATTCCTAAAGATTTCCGAAATGGAATGTCCCATGTGTGTAGTTCCAACTACCATTCCGCAATCTACGTCTGTTGATTCCTGTCGTGCGGCCATAGTCACGTCGTAGACCTTTTCACATCAATCACCTGAGTACGAATGCTAGCTCCGCCAATGCATTGCCCTTTTATATCTAGTGTACGCGATACTACCGCCCTCTGCATAAGTGTTGTAACCTTATTTGTCCGTCGCTGACATAGAAGACCGCAAACCTTCTTTCCTTCGCGCCTGGGCAAGCTGTGCAGTGACTAGAGTACATGTAAAGTTTACTGGGACAGGGTAAATGCTAGCTACAGTGAAGTCGATAATTCGATTGTAATACTGGAATTTTAATTTGATATCCACCATAACTGTCAAAATTTACAAAAAAAATGTGAATTGCAATTACGCGCCCCTATTACCGACAGCTACGTTGATAAACATTCGGCACCTCGCAAGGATAACTACCATGTCAAGAATATTAGGTAAGTTGTTGGAAGTGGTTAAGCGTTGTTGAAAATCTGCCCCTGAGCACACAAAGAGCTCTAGCCGCAAAACTCTGCACGGAACACGCGTTGGTGCAATGCTGCGATACAGACAGTATATCTCCCTTCGAAGACGATGCCCAAGACGCCGTCTCCAGGTCCGTACCGCTCGATGGCTGAAGGCGAAATCCACTCTCTCCACAATTCTCCCGTCTCCCACTCGTACGAAAACGCGGCGGAAGAATGCTCAGTTTCGGCCAATGTCGAACGCTCTATCATCGCCGAAATCCCTCCAACGGCATTTCTGAGATCTACCCAATGGTCGAGTAGGTCATAAGGTGTGCGGACATTTGCCACGCCGGACATTTTCCACGCCGGACATTTGCCACGCCGGACATTTGCCACCTGCTCCGAAGGGTTGGGTCCCTTGTCTCACCCTCCTCCTCCTCATCGATGTCGCGCAGTAAAGGTGCACACTGAGCCTTTCCGCTGGTTTACTTAACATAGGACCAGAATCTCTTTCGATTTTCCACCACATTTCTAGAGAGAGTTTCGTTGTGGAAACTATTAAATGCATCTCCCATTGAAACCCACACCAAATTTCGAGCCTCAGTAAAACTTCGTCAATCTTGGACATTTTGCGTTCGTCTAAATTATACGTGCCTTTTCCGGTGCTCCAGCAGCAGCTTTCTGTTGTGTTTTGTGTACCATGGATGATCAGTTCTGTCTCTTACTAATTCACTTGGTAGGAATCTCTAGAGTGCTGTTGATACTATTTCTTTGAACCTAAGCCACATACGGTCGTCACTTACATAGTTCGGAAGGATTGGAGACTGTCTCTTAGAAAGTCGTCAACCGAATTTTAGCTGCTTTTATAAATAGAGATATTTCGCGTTTAGTTTTGGCGAATTTCTTTGTTATGGAATTGAGCCTCGCTCGACTGTGTGTTCACTAATCCCTGTATCCGTCGTGATGCTCAGGATTATTTGTGGTTAAGAGGTCAAGTTTGTTTTCGTAACCATTTACAATTTGAATGGCCTCATGAACTAATCGTTTAAAATAATTTTAAAAAAGTCGTTTAGAACAGTTAGGGAAGTTGTTTACTATCTACAATAGGGTCTGAAAATGTATTTTTGTCAACATACGGAAGGTAGATTGAAGTCACCGCCAACTATAATTGTATGAGTAGCGTACCTATTTGTGATGAGACTCAAGTTTTCTTTGAACCGTTCAGCAACTGTTTCATCTGAGACCAGGGGTCGGTAAAAGGAGCCAGTTATTAATTTATTCCGGTTGTCGAATATAACCTCTGGCCATATTAAGTCAGAGGATCTCTCTGCTTCAATGTCGCTTGTGGGCTGGAACACACGTTACATTATTTTTCCTTAAGTTGTGCTTCTTGTTTCTGTTGTAGTGCAGATCATTACAATTACGGCTTTTCCCTCCTAAACCTAGGATGCTTTCGCTGTGACCCTGTAAATACCAGAGCTAAACAATGAAGAACAACAACGTACGTCACAAGCATAGCATTTTGTATTACTTCATTTCCTTATTTCTAACAATTTAAAATTGTACGTCGACTTTAGATGACATGTCAATCATAAATGTTCTTATCTCTATTTAGTGAACGTATTTTCAGTCATGTTTTGAAAATTGTACCGCTACACTTTATTAACTAATGTTTCGCCGCAAAGGATATCGGATTTTAGAGAATAAATTAATGTGGAGTATGTCGTTCTTCTTTTCAAAGATTCCCATTCCCATTTCTTCTTTCCTTATTGTCTTTTGGGCCTGCAGTTGTAGTAATTAAAGTAGGCACAAATGCAGTGATCAAAAAGAAATGATTAGCGTACATTCGCATTCTCTTTACATCGTTCCTTTCTTGTTGTTCCCCTGCCGATGGGCTGTTTCTATCACAATCAGTAAGCGTGAAAGGAAGCTACCGTACAGACAGGGGGATCTGCTATTAAATGTTAAACCGTGTCTGAGCACCCACGAGACACGAAGTTTTTCAGTTTTAGGCGCAGCAGACCGAACGAGAGCTGCTGATTGTCCAATACATAATAACCTTATTCTTGCAACAAGCGGATCTGTAACTGGCTGTTGCTCCATAGTTTTCGCCAGTTTAAAAGTAAAGAAGAGGGATGGTAGGAATATCGTGCGCAGCTGGAAGCACACGCCTCTGGATACAAGATTACAGGTGTGGCGCACATGGCTTCTTTCTATCGACGGTAAGAGCCAACGTGTACAGCAGACTGTGTCTTAAACTGTGCCCCGACTCTCGTCCGGAAGATACTCCATATGAGGAACTCGCTCTCGCAAACTCGGCGAATCACAGATCCACGTCGTTGCGGCGAGATTTACATTTTTCAGTCTTAAGAAGCGCCCTGAACAGTCTTACAACAGAGGATTGCGGAAGTTAGAGGGTTAACAAGACACTGCACACTCAGCCGTTCTTCTCGATTAAGTTACAGTGATATTATGTTACGGGATGTCATCACGAAAAATGTATCATATGCACGTGCCCGCGCTGCTACTCTATAGTTGCCGGATTGAGATCTGAAAAAAGTTTTGTCTATTGTGGAAACTCAAAGTATTGTAAACATAACTGGAGTTGATTTTGAGGCTATTTCTGTTGTTCAGAGTGCAACAGGCACTCAGTCTAAAGTTCATGCTAATGTTACAGTGAATAAAAATGGGGATGAGATGAAGAATAAAACCAAAGGTTAAACCTTGCAGTCACATGATACACGAGGTGTAGTTCAGAATTAGACGAGGAAGTCTTGTTCCCAGCGTTTTTCAAGCCATGATAGAAAAGCTAGTCCTTCTAAGATGTGCGAGGTGCCGGGGCTAGTAGTGTATTTATCACTAAATTCTACTAGAATCCACATGTGTAAATCATGCTCTAAGCCCCCCCTATTCTAACTCCGACTTTTGCTGTTGCACAAGGATAAAAAAAATACGCGAACTGACTCTAATCAACCCTGCTAGTGGAGTAGAAGAGAGTTTGGCACCTGCAATAATTTAATTTGATACATAAGTTAAATAAACAAAGGTTTCATTAGCATAGTGAGGAATCATAGGGTTGCTCTATCGATTAACAGAATGAAAGTTCTGTTCAAAATAACAATATGATTTATTAAGCTTAAACACAGAATAGTAAAAGAAACACAGGAAATTTATAAATCATCAAATTGGCTAAAATTGGAGATTCATACAAACACTATAAAGGTGAAGTTGTCCCTAACTTAGATCCTGAGGTTTAAGACGAAGTGGTATGTGGAGCCAATTCCTTTCCACTCAAATCTCAAGAGAGACACACAGCTAACCCAATAGTAATTGCTGTTACTCGAAACTGAACACAGTTAGAAAAGGATGAACAGGCGCGCTCTGCTGAGCTCTGATTATCACCTAGGAAAAATCCCTATCTGCCGGTGCTGCGGACGTACATTACCAACAGTCTTCTTATCTCCCAGAACACGATCTGGCGTACCGCAGGCTAGGGCTGGCTGCTTCGACGTCCTCGACCGAAAGGTGACTGCCGACTACTCAGAGCACCCGTACAGGCCGAACACCGAACATTCCCGCCCCCACGACAGTGGCCGTGGTTACGTTCCAATCAGCAACTCGAAAACCGGCGGAAATTCCACTCCATTGCCGGAGCACTACCATTCCACCAATGGAGATTCTTGGCGCCAATTTCTGTGCTGATTTTGCAGAAAGTGCGGGAATTTTCCCGCCACAACTGCGTGGGTACACAAGTCATTCCCACGCCTCGCTGGTAGCCCGCCAGAAAGTGTTTTCGCAAAGTTTCTCTGAAGTAACGGAACCTCTAGCCCAGCCGCTACTTCACACCCCAGCGGGCGTGTCTCTTGACAATGTCGGCGTCTGAAAAGCATTCACTCGACTGCCTCACACACGTCGGCTTAACTCTCTCCAGTTCCACCGAGCCCGCCTGTCACCGGCCCACCCGGGTGACGAGAGACGCTGCGTGGGAAGTACGCGTGTTAAGGAAAAGCAACCCTCCACCGCATGCAACTAGAGAGGAGAATCGTAAGATAGAAATATGAGAGGGGGCTCATGCCACCTCTCATTGCCCCTACGCCATTTTAGATTGTAATTGGTGAGCGGTTGGCTCACTTAGGAGCAAGGTAGTGAGTCAATCGCCCAAGAACAATCTTACAAAGTGACTCCACATACCGCACTCTATAAAAAAGATCATTGCAACTGAAAAATGCAACTCATAGAGGGAGGATTATTTATGATGTAGCCAACTTCACCTTCTTAATATGGAACACTAACACTCACATCACACATCCATACCCAGGGAGCCCCTTCCGAACACCGATTCACGCAGACATTCACGCTCTAAACATGGCCCGGGCATCTGAGCCAAATATGGAGCAGTTTATTCTTTACAATCAGAGTTGGAGTGCTCCGCAATTAAATGCCCAAGATGTTACAACAATTTTAATCATTAAACTAACCTGACCTCACTCACACATGATAATATTTGAGTTAACAATCTCTTTGTGAGTTTTCAGAATCTAGTTACAACCTCCGATTCATTCTGTCTCCCTGCAGCAAGAATAACCTTTACAAAATGTTCCCTGAACTGATGGTCCATTCACAATGACAGTGGTGGTATCTGCTTCAGTTTATGGGGACTTCAGGCACACTGTTAGCATACACACAACAATAAACACAAAATACAAAAAAAACATGATGTGGAGAACAATACAGTAATCTGTAATAAGAATTACAGTGTAAAACACAAACGCATACAAGGTATAACATACATTACAGAAACAACATAAGAGAAAGAAATTTAAGAAAAACAAAAAAAACAAGGTTCATGGGGCATCAAATTGTGCGTGCACATTGCACAAAGTTCACGACTGTGCTGAGAATGAGGCACTAAATCACATTGTTAGAAATATCCGTGGCACTTCACTGATTCCACTGTACTGACATCACATAAGGCTAAACGTCGGTTGTAGTTGCTACGTTGTGGCAACAGCAATAGGGAGTTCTGGAGTGTCTGCAGTACGCTGTTGAGATTGTAGTCAGACCCACGCATATGATCACGGCCGTATGGTAGGAAGACACAGTGATAGGCTCTCCTCACGTCGATTAATTGTCTCTGAGGTCTACTCGTTGGGATACATCACTAGTCTAGGTCTCTTCTCTCGCTGGACAGAACTTTATGTTTCCCAATATTGCAGTTCGACGAGGGATGATGGCACGTGGAGTGACTCCACAAGTGTGTGAGGTCATCCATACAGGATCGAACTAGGAGCGACTATTGTTAAAAACTGCTCTCTAATAGAGAGGAGAAGTAAGACATGAGACCATACATTTGTTAGTGTGGCACGATACTGCTTTGTGTATGCAGATCGGCCAATGCTAGTGAGTTGTAAAAACCCAAACAGGTGAGTATAGAGCGTCCCTTTCTGTCCTGAGGCACATGAGGCGCAGGTTCTGACACGATATGTGATCTTCTTCGTGTACTCACGACAACGTGGTCTGCCGCAGGGAATCCCTCCAAGCGGCTGCCGCGTCCGGAGAGCTAGCAGGCTGTCGCGTGTCAGGGTCAACGGCCAGCCCCACTTTCGCTTGTGGCGGGGCAAGGGTCCCGTGTAATCCCTCAGGTAGGCAGCCGGGTGACTGTCAGCGTGTAGGACGGGACGCTCGCCCTCTAGCAGGTAGCCGAAGACCTCTTGTTTTTGCGCTGGCTGGCCTCTGCATTGCCACGTTCCTCGTCATCTGTACAATTCTTACAAAAGTCTTATGCCTAACTTTTTCCCATGACCTTCTATGTTATAATAAATTTACCTAATGAAACATTGATGGTCTGTCATTTCAGACACTCTTATTTTACTTTTATAGTTATTAATCTATGGCAATCATTATAACATCTAATCTAGACATGGAAATAATTTATTTTGATATACGTGTAGAGACCGATCTCAGTAAGTACATGGTGTGTGATAACTGATGCTTTGTAGTGGATGAACAACTAAATGTGCGGGCCCGCACTAATATTACTATTAATTATATAGATCGACAGTAGACATGCTTCAAGAATTAACTACCATATCCCAACGATCTACATTCTACGTCTTTTAATTAAATTATGTTGTTATGCAGGTCTAAGTTTTACTGTGCTATAAAGAACATGCAACTACGCTACTTTCGCTCGCCCGTCGTCCCTCCATCTCGGGTCTGTGGTTTGGTGACCTGAAAAATAGCAACTCAACAGGCGCGCGCCACACTTGTGGTAGAAAACCCCCACAATATTAATCTAGTTATTGTTAAATCCTACAGTTTAACTTATCCTAGTATCGTACTTTCCCTTTTATGTATTTATTTATTTATTTTATTTTATTTATTTATTTATTTATTTATTTATTTATTTTTTTATTTACCTTATACAATACCCTTACATAGTTCCTGTTACGCTGAGATGTCTTGCTGCTCGCCGCTATTGACGACAGTGATGTGCGCGCCGTACGACATGACCTCCGAGTTTTCATTACGCCTCACTGAAACTCCAGAGACTGGGTTAGCCATGGCTATACACGACAATAAATTTATAGTTGCAACTTCCTTCTCTATGTGAAGCGGTTTTCGCGATCGAAGTACACCTTTCCAGAAGCAATGTAATATGACCAAGCCAGGACTGGTTCCTGTTGAGGATTCAGACACCCAACACACGCCAGCTACACAGTATGTCACGAATATCCAAGTACAATTCCTTGGTGATTCATCTGTGACAAAAACGAGCAGCACGCTAAATCCCCAACCAGCACATTAGCATGGTAGGCTTTTATGCCCTCATTTCTCTCGTCTAGGGCACCATTAGAGTCAAATGCTCACAGGTTCACCCCGACTTGCAAGACAACGATACCGGCGCAGCTCTGCAAAAACTATACTGCCCATATTCACCCTCGAAATCGCGCAATATACCACAATCGTGCAGTGCACTGACGCGTGCCTGCAAGCATTGGTATGAACGTCTCACGAACTGGTTGTGGCCGCTATGGAGCGTATCACGACCTCTCAGAACGCTTCTAAGAGCACGTTCTTGTATGCGCCCGTTTGTGCGACGTCTCGTCACTCATCCTTATCCCTTAACATGGACACCAGATAGGAAAGGACAAAAACATTGCTCATGAAAAGGTAGTGTCTCCTACTCCATCGACATTGGAGATCGCAAACATAAACAAAAAGAGGATAGCAGCAGTAAATTCTTATGCAAGACAACGCAGCGTGTTAATACTTTAGCAATCTTAATCTATTAATGTAACGATTATTGTTCCCCGAACAAAGGTTCATATATTTGCCTATTCTACTATGTACATTTCTTACACTACTACTATTCTACGAACTCCTTTATGTGAGATATGTGGTGGAGTCCTATGGACTTCTTTCCTTTCAGCGTCTCCAATTCATAAGCATTGTGGTGAGCTGCTCTCCTTATACGGTACGGGCCGTTGTAAACAGAATAGAATTTTTGGCATTTCATTTTTTGTTTGTTCGAAAGTCGGAAAGACTTAACGAGCACCTTTTGTCCAATTTGGAAGTGTCGTAGACGAGCTCCCCTGTCGGCACGTCTCTTCCTGACCTCTGCTGCAGCCCGTATCCTCTTGAGAGCCAAATCCACTATGGCTTGGTGCTGCGTTCGCGCCCTTGGTGGGAAGTTTACGACCTTGGTTATCAAGTCCTTAGGAATCCGGTTTTTCAGTACTGTAATGGGTGCCAATTTTGTTATCCCATGGGGTGCCTCATTGATCACCTCCTGGAAGTCTTTAAGGAAAACGTCCCATGTCGTGTGCTGTTTGTTACAGTACAACCGGCACAAGTTTCCGAGTTCTTTGATAACCCGTTCTGCAGCATTCGAGCTCGGATGGTGTGAAGATATAAAAATGGGATCAATTTTACATCGACGCAACATCTCCTTCCATGTTTTTGACTTAAACTGTGGCCCGTTATCAGAAATGATTCTACTCACATGACCAACCTGTGGTAGGAAATCCCGGATTAGGGCTCGTGATACAGTTCGTCCTGTTGCCCTCTTCAGTGGCGTAAAGGTAACGTATTTGGACGTTAGCTCAACAAACACTAATACGTAAGTATATCCTCTTCTTGTTCTTGGCAAAGGTCCCATCAAATCTGTTGCTGCTAATTGTCTTAATTTGGTCGGTACGATTGGGTATAATGGTGCCTGCATGCTCACAGTGGTGTGCTTAGCCTTTTGGCAGTCTTTACACACCGACAGTACCCTCCGAATTCGACGCTCCATGTTTCGAAAGTAACACATGGTCCTTAGCTTGAGATTGCACTTGCGTGGTCCGAAGTGTCCATAGCTGAGGTGAGTATGCCATATAACCTTGTTTATTAGGTGTTCAGGGATGCATACCCCCCATTCAGTGTCATTGGCATAATTTCGGTGGAAAATTATGCCTTTCCGCAAGAGATAGAACTGCCCGATGTTGGCGTGTCTTCTGTCTATCCATTTCTGTTTCAATAACACTAGGGCAGGGTCCTTGTCTTGCTCCTTCTTGATGTCCTGCATACTACAGGTAATAAAATTTTCAAAGGCTACTTTCTGCATATAGAAAAGGCAGTAGTGATTTTCCTCCAGATCTTCTTCCATGTTGTGCTCAAATCCGATCGGTGACCGTGATAAGGCGTCTGCAATAATGTTCTGACTGCCGGGGATATATTCTATCGAAAAGTTGTACTGCTGCAGATATGATGCCCACCTAATGAGCCGCCTGTGATTAAGCTTTGCAGTCATCAAGAACTCGAGTGCCTTGTGGTCTGTGTAGACCCTCGTCTTGCGACCAAACAGAAGGTATCTGAATTTTTCAAACGCCCATACAATAGCCAGCGCCTCTAACTCGGTTACTGAGTAATTCCTCTCACTCTTGGCTAGTACTCTGCTAGCAAACGCAATTGTCTTCCACACCCTGTTTCCGTCATGTACATAGTCTTGGAACACCATGACACCCAGACCGGAGTATGAACTGTCCGTTACTATGCAAAGCTCTTCTGCTAAATTAGGGTGTGATAGGATGGGTGCTTGTAATAATGCGAATTTTAATGCTTTCCATTCGGATTCGGCTGCCTCATCCCATTCCCAAGGAATCTTCTTTCCTGTAAGTTGATGCAACCTAGGACTGCTCTGAGTTTTGACATGTATAAAGCGGTTGTAAAAATTTATGATCCCCAAGAACCCCCTTAACTGCTTCTTTGTCGTAGGAATGGGAAACTTTTCAATCGCTTCGATCTTTTCGGGATTTGGCGCAATGCCCTCACCCGTGATGATATGTCCCAGAAATTTGACAGAGGACGTCCCAAAATTCGATTTTTCAATATTGATAGTCACTCCGTAATCCTTGAATGTCGCAAGGAGTTCACCGAGGACCGCATTGTGCTCTCCCCAAGATTTCTCCGCGATCAGCAAATCGTCCACATAGCTGGTGACATGACGTTTCAAATTATCGCTTAGTATGCCGTCCAGCCCCCGAATGAATGCGGCAGATGAAACGTTCAAACCAAATGGTAGTCGACGAAACCGGTAACATCTTCCAAATGCTAAAAAGGCTGTGTACTGTCTGCAATTTGGATGGAGCTCGATCTGCCAGAAACTCGATTTTAGATCAACTGATGAGAAGATTGATATTCCATGGAAGTTTTGTAATAGTTCCTCTAATCGTTCCGGTCTGTCTGTTTCGGGTTCTATTATGGTATTAATTTGTCGCGAGTCCAAGACTAAACGAATACTACCATCTGCCTTCTCGACTACTCTTAACGGGTTATTATAGGCTGAAGCCGTAGGTTCAATTATTCCTTCACTCAGCATTCGCGTAATTTCAGCTGCTACTTTCTGTCGATATGCCAAGGGGATTGGATAGGGTGGCACACGAAACTGGTTGTGCGGACGAACACGAAATTCATATTGGAAGTTCTTTATTGATCCTGTCTTGGGAAGAAAGACCTCCGCATGTTCTACTAGTAATTTATGAAGTTCTTTGCGGTGGTCACTCCTTATATTCTTTATTGCTTCCACTTTTTCTCCTATTTTCTCCTTTATTTCTCCCATTATTCCGACTTCATTCTCATCCGTGTCCTCTCCCTTACCCGCAACGTCGACCTGTTCTTCCTTTCTGTCTTTCAGACACGCATAGTTTATCCGTACACAGTTAGACGGTAGTTGAGCTGGGATCAGCTGGTCGTCGAACTTAATGTGGACGGGATTCCCTTTCCTCAAAACCACTTCACCTCGTCCTAGATCAACTATCGCTTCATGTTCATTTAGGAAGTCCGTTCCTATTATCATGTCGATCGCCAGATTTGGCACGATCCAGAAGTTAGACTCTATTTTGTGTCCTTGGCAGGAGAATTCCAGTCTTGTTTGTTGGGTGACCTCCGTACATTTACCCGCTAATGCCCCTTTTATTTTGGTTTTCTTAACCGATAGGACAGGCCAGTCCATCTCCTGAGAGCACCTCTTGTATGCTGCCTCAGATATTGCTGTTATGTAGCTTCCACTATCTATTATCGCATTCATACTCTTTTCAGCTATTGCTACTGTGATAAGAGGCTGCCGATCTTGTCGAGGAGTTGCTTTATGTTCCTCGAGCAGGATTTCTGATAAATCTTCGTAATGTATCATCCGTAGTTGGCCAGGTCCGAGATTACGTGCGAAATTCCGGCGGCCTGTGTTCGCACTAGTCTGGCGTCAATCCCTTGTTAAGCTCCCCCTCCTCTGACGTGCATTAGGATTAGCGGGTCTAGTTTCAATCTCCTGGTTCCACTGTTGTCCTTGGTTTCGCTCTCTCCAATTACGGTCGCTTTGCCGTTCGTTATTCCTCCTATCCCAGATTCCTTGTCTAGATTGACCCTGCTCCCTGACGTTCTGGTTTCCGTGTCTTTGGTTTCCATAACCTTGAATAGCGTAACCTTGACTTCCGTAACCCTGGTTTCCTAACTGACCAGTGTGATTATGCGATCTGTTGTCGTCTTCCCTTCCTGGCCCGTGGTATTTGTTACTTTGCCCCTTCTTCCTGTCCTTTGCGTCTTGTTTATCAAAGACTACTTCGAGTTCGCGCAATAGACTCTTGAATGCTTCTATGTCAGATCCACACTTGCCGACAAGTGTCTGTTGGTACCTAACTGGCAATTTGGAAAAGCAAAATTTAATGATTTCTCCGTTGCTATATGGACTATCTAAAAATTGATTCTTCTTGAGTAAATCATCAAGAAATTTTGTTGCGCTCCTATGCCCGGACACTTCCAGTTCAGGACAAAATATTATTTCCTCTTTAATCCTGTCTTGCGTTTCCTTTGACCAGTAGGTCCGCAGGAATGCACCAACAAATTCCTGATAAGTCCGACACGTCACTGCCACACCCCGCATCTTTTCCGCGGCTTGGCCTTCGATGTGTCCACACATGAATTCTAATTTTGCCTGGGTTGGCCATGATGCCGGTAATGAATTTGTAAACTGCATCACCCAGCTCTTCGGATGCATCGACCCTCCATTTTCTTTGAACTTCTGGAATTTCAGTATCGACAGGAAGTGATTGTGATCAAAATCCTGTCTGATCCTCGCACTGGTGTTGTCACTCGTTTCCGATACTTGCACGTCTGCTGAGTGTCCTGTTCTATCTTGCTGATAACTGTGATGTGCAACCGCTGTATCACAGTGGAAGTGGCACTCAGAATTCACTCTCCTAAGTGGGCTATAATTATTGGAGCTATTACTTGCTGTTTCTGCGTGTGCATTGTTAGTTCCGCACTCTGTCACTGGGCTAGAGCACGGCGGGCTTTTCCTCGGAGACACAATTCTGTGTACTCCATCGTGGGTATCCGAACGCGCAGTGCTCGTGTGCCCGTTTTGCTCTAGTTTTGCTATCCGACTCTCTACTTCTTCCATTCGTTTCGTGGAGTTCGCAACCGCGATATTACCTTGAGTTTTTAAGAATGCTAGGGATTTTGAGTGGGATTGTGTTGTACGTCGCAAGCGCCCTGCGAGTTTAGAAGTTGCTTCCGCGACTTTCATTGCCCCTATTGCTGCCGTTTTGGCTAGGCCTGCTACTTTTTGTGCAGCTATTGACATTTGTTTTGCTTCTCCACATTCTTTCTTTATTGTTAATAATTCCCCACGAATTGCCCCTATATGCGAGATTATTGCCTCAGTGTCCCTCTTACGCTGTTCGTCAGCTTCTTCCTTCTCCTTCTTACGTTGTTTGTCAGCTTCTTCCTGCTTCTTACGCTGTTCGTCAGCTTCTTCTTTCATTGATCGTAGGAAGCTCAGTATTGGGTTTACGTCATCTTCTTGATCCTCTTCAAACATGGGCGATGTAACTCTGGACACCTGGGCGCTAGAGCTCTGACGTGACCGAGCTGGCCTCTGTCTGCACTCGTTCGTTTGACTATAAACTTCTGCTACCGTCTCGACCTGTGTGCCTGTCTCTGTTTCATCCTCTACTTCACTATCATAATCACGGCCGCAACGCTGCTCTGAGATCGCGTCCAAATCACCTTCCTCATCAATGCCCCTGGCGTCCTGTCCTGCTAAAAATGTGCCCATCTCATCTCCGAACCTATTCCCGTCAGTAAACTGCCCCTTATCCATTATGCTATCCTCTTTTGTTTTAGCTTCGCCCGATAATAGTCGTGCCTTACTTCTCGTTATCATTCATAAAAACAAATTCATCTAAAATGCACAATAAAATTAATCTACTCCATATATTTTTTACACATAAACATAAAATTTCAACAACGCTGTTCCAACGCTGTAATCACAAACACAATATGATGTGGTACAGAAACCACACACAAATCCGACAAAGTGCGATGCGGTACAGACACCACATCAGCGAAACACAAAAAAAACAATGAACAAAAAATATATACACTGAAAACAAAACTGTAGTCATGCGCCGCTACTTAAAACTAAACGCGGAACTACCAAAAAAAACTTGGGTATTAATCATTAAAAAAAATAGAGAGAAAAAAATTGAATGTTCCTACTAAGAATCCTGTTTGTTTATCAGAGATTCACAGGAAAGATCCGAGGCCAAGGGTCGCCATATTATGCGAGGTGCCGGGGCTAGTAGTGTATTTATCACTAAATTCTACTAGAATCCACATGTGTAAATCATGCTCTAAGCCCCCCCTATTCTAACTCCGACTTTTGCTGTTGCACAAGGATAAAAAAAATACGCGAACTGACTCTAATCAACCCTGCTAGTGGAGTAGAAGAGAGTTTGGCACCTGCAATAATTTAATTTGATACATAAGTTAAATAAACAAAGGTTTCATTAGCATAGTGAGGAATCATAGGGTTGCTCTATCGATTAACAGAATGAAAGTTCTGTTCAAAATAACAATATGATTTATTAAGCTTAAACACAGAATAGTAAAAGAAACACAGGAAATTTATAAATCATCAAATTGGCTAAAATTGGAGATTCATACAAACACTATAAAGGTGAAGTTGTCCCTAACTTAGATCCTGAGGTTTAAGACGAAGTGGTATGTGGAGCCAATTCCTTTCCACTCAAATCTCAAGAGAGACACACAGCTAACCCAATAGTAATTGCTGTTACTCGAAACTGAACACAGTTAGAAAAGGATGAACAGGCGCGCTCTGCTGAGCTCTGATTATCACCTAGGAAAAATCCCTATCTGCCGGTGCTGCGGACGTACATTACCAACAGTCTTCTTATCTCCCAGAACACGATCTGGCGTACCGCAGGCTAGGGCTGGCTGCTTCGACGTCCTCGACCGAAAGGTGACTGCCGACTACTCAGAGCACCCGTACAGGCCGAACACCGAACATTCCCGCCCCCACGACAGTGGCCGTGGTTACGTTCCAATCAGCAACTCGAAAACCGGCGGAAATTCCACTCCATTGCCGGAGCACTACCATTCCACCAATGGAGATTCTTGGCGCCAATTTCTGTGCTGATTTTGCAGAAAGTGCGGGAATTTTCCCGCCACAACTGCGTGGGTACACAAGTCATTCCCACGCCTCGCTGGTAGCCCGCCAGAAAGTGTTTTCGCAAAGTTTCTCTGAAGTAACGGAACCTCTAGCCCAGCCGCTACTTCACACCCCAGCGGGCGTGTCTCTTGACAATGTCGGCGTCTGAAAAGCATTCACTCGACTGCCTCACACACGTCGGCTTAACTCTCTCCAGTTCCACCGAGCCCGCCTGTCACCGGCCCACCCGGGTGACGAGAGACGCTGCGTGGGAAGTACGCGTGTTAAGGAAAAGCAACCCTCCACCGCATGCAACTAGAGAGGAGAATCGTAAGATAGAAATATGAGAGGGGGCTCATGCCACCTCTCAGATGCAAAGAGTTTCCAGTGTGATAAGCAAGTTCATGTCCAAACAGTCTGTTTATGAGGTAGCCAGGGAGTCACTGCATGTCGAGTACAGCCACAGCGTAGCTTTCAGGAAGTGAATGTTGGGCGGCACTGCCATTACCGCCGGCGCCACCGAAGACTCGCCTTTCTGTGTCGTTGATATCTTCTGCTGTGGTCCAGATACAGAAAAACAATCATTTAACATTTTACAATAACTAACAACTTTAATACCATGTCCTGCCACCAAAATGTCCTGGGATATAAATAATTAACCGACCGGGTGTAAGAGCGGCTACAATTGTCTCTCGAAGGATACTCAGGCTAGAAGCGGACTAACAGACCCACAACGCCTCACATTCAGCAATCACATCGACCTCACACGAGGCCAGGGGAGGAGGAGGAATCAAATCAGGAACCATAATCCCTGCCCAAAAATACACTTCCTCCCAGGCAGTACTAATAAGAAGCCAAAAGATCACTGTCTATAATTACACCGGCGACAGGGACAGGAAATCCGAACGCAGGAGGCCACAAGGCAGAAAAAATGTAACCTGAAACAATAATCCCTGCCCAAAAATACACTTCCTACCGGGCAGTACTAATAAGAAGCGGAAAAGATCACTGTCTATAAATACACCGGCGACAGGGACAGGAAACCCGAACGCAGGAGGCCACAAGGCAGAAAAGACGCTGGTTGGACAAACCAAAATTCTTCAACTAACATCTAAACCTTTAACGAACTTAACTTGCAGTTTATCAGAGAAACAGCAGGTGAACTCCGATGCAAAGGTTCCTCACACCCGACCGTGTCCACGTCGCCAGCGTACCCAACTGGGCACAGTCACGCAGCCACGCGCCCTGTCACCGGAGCCCTCGTCTTCTCTGCACCCACGGCGGCGAAATACCACGCCTCAGGTTAGGCGAGTTACTAGTCCATCATTCCCGCCTCCAGACGGAAAATTTAAAGACATCCGTTGCCACTCCCACCAAGTAGTGAGTCGGAAACAGCCGTGGCCCCCGGGTGTTCACAGCAAGAGTTTACAGCCTTCTCCCGTCAACTCGTCCCACACGTCTCGCACCGCCCCGATAGATCACGCGGCTTCTCGGAACAACAGCCAACTCCTACAGAAAAACAAACTTTTTGTCTTCTTAAGAGTGGCTCAAAAGACAATTAAATTGTAGCCGGACACATGTGCGCCTGTTTCCTTTATCAATAAAGACACTTATGAAGCTACAGAAGCCTGCTTCTGTTTCGTCTGCATATGACGGACAAAAAATGCCAATACTAAGATGGACAAAAAAGTACTAGTACTAAGCATGTCCAGGTTGCCTGTAACTTCTCGTGATGTTACAAAGAGTGTTCCACTTCATATACTCTGTTCTAGAAACAGTGCAAACATTTTTTGTTTGGACTTGACTGATTTTCTCAACCTGTGAATACAAGAGAATGTGTTACACATCAGCGTTTCAGTGTCTCATGCTACAGTTCCTAATTTGTGTAATAAGTACACTGTCCTTTCTGGACCAGGATTAGGAAGGACTAAATATTTTGAGGCGTACTTTACTGTTAAAGACAATTTTATCGCGCTCGGTCACTCTCCCATGCTATACACGTGAAGGCTGCTCATGGTCTGCAACTATGGAAAGAGAAAGCGGTGACACAAATCTTTCTGCAAGTGAGTCCACATCACCTTTGGTCATTCTCAAAAAGCCATCAGAAGGTTTACGTATGTGTGCTGATTTCATAGCAACTGTGAACCCACAAACTGTCACTGTTTCATTTCCTCTCCCATGACTGGAGAAATTAATTAACAGATTGAGACATGGTAGATTCTTTTCCACGACTGATTTATGTGAGGCTTACCTGCACTTACCACTGGACGAGCAGTCCAAGAAATTTTTGTCATCTACACTCTTCTGCTTTTTTTTTCAGTTTCAACGACTACCGTTCGGAAGTGATTCCACTCCTGCCATTTTTCAACGTTTCCTAGAGCGATTGACAGCCAAAGTCCCTTCATGCACAAACTACCTGGACGATAGTGTTATCACGAGTTGTACGCCTTCTAAACGTTTGGCAAGTTTAGAATGTTTGTTTCACGTATTTGCGCGGTTGGCTTAAAGTGTAACAAGGAAAAGTGCTCCTTCTTCCACGAAGAACTTTAATATTCAGGAAATGTCATAAATGCTCAGGGTACTCATCCAGTTTCTTCGCACTTGGCTGCAGTTAAGGATTTGACGGTACCCTATAACATCAAGAAGGTTCAGGCTGTTATGGGCAAACCCACGTATTACATATTACATTAAGTTTATTGGAAACGCTGCGCAAATTGCTACTCCGCTAAAACGGGTGCGCTGGAAGGGTGTTAGACCACAATTCACGTCAGCCGATTTTCTATAGTGTTGTGACAACAGTGGCATACAAGAGGTAACTACTGCTCCTTTTCACCTTCAGTCTAATGGTGAAGCTGAAAGGTTCGTTCCAACATTCAAAAGTCGCATGGAGAAGCTCCGTTCCTTCCACACACGGGAGCAAGCTACTTCGTGCCATGTGACGTGAAGTCGCTGGCAGTATTATCACACGATCGTCGTCACCGAAGTCTGTTTTATCTTCTGCCGCCGCGCAGAAACAGTTTATCTACATCTACATGGATACTATGCAAATCACATTTAAATACGTGGCATAGGGTTCATCGAATCACCTTCACAATTCTCTACTATTCCAACTTCGTATAGCGCGGAGAAAGAACGAACGCATATATCTTTCCGTACGAGCTCTGATTTCCCTTATTTTGTAATGGTGATCATTTCTTCCTATGAAGGTCGGTGTCAACAAAATATTTTCACATCTACATCTACATCTACGTGATTACTCTGTAATTCACAATAAAGTGCTTGGCAGAGGGTTAAAGGAACCACCTTCAAGCCGTCTCTCTACCGTTCCACTCTCGAACGGCACGCGGGAAAAACGAGCCCCTAATTTTTCTGGGCGAGCCCTGATTTCTCTTATTTTATCGTGATGATCATTTTTCCCTATGTAGGTGGGTGCCAACAGAATGTTTTCGCAATCGGAGGAGAAAACTGGTGATTGAAATTTGGTGAGAAGATCTCGTCGCAACGAAAAACGCCTTTGTTTTAGTGATTGCCGCTCCAATTCACGTATCATGTCTGTGACACTATCTCCCCTATTTCGCGATAATACAAAACGAGCTGCCCGTCTTTGTACTTTTTCGATGTTTTCGTTCAGAAGAGAAAGTTGTTCATTGGAATTTCGTGAGAAGATTCCGTTGCAACGAAAAACGCCTTTGTTGTAATGATGTCCAACCCAAAAACTGTATCATTTCATTGACACTCTCTCCCTTATTTCGCGATAATATAAAACGTGCTGCCCTTCTCTGAACTTTTTCGATGTGCACCGTCAGTCCTATTTGGTAAGGATCCCACACCTCGCAGGAGTATTCTAAAAGAGGGCGGACAAGCGTAGTGTAGGCAGTCTACTTAGTAGATCTGTTACATTTTCTAAGTGTCCTTCCAATAGAACGCAGTCTTTGGTTAGCCTTCCCCACAACATTTTTATGTATTCTTTCCAATTTAAGTTGTTCGTAATGGTAATTCCTAGGTATTTAGTTGAATTTACGGCCTTTGGCGTTGACTGATTTATCGTGTAACCGAAGTTTAACGGATTCATTTTTAGCACTCATGTGGATGACCTCACACTATTCGTTATGTAGGATCAACTGCCGATTTTCGCACCATTCAGACATCTTTTCTAAATCTTTTTGCAATTTGTTTTGATCTTATGATCACTATTAGTCGATAAACGACAGCGTCATCTGCGAGCAACCTAAGAGGGCTGCTCAGGTTGTCTCCCAAATCGTTCATATAGATCAGGAACAGCAAACACTACCTTGGGGAACGCCATAAATCACTTCTGTTTTACTCGATAACTCTCCGTCGGTAACTACGAGCTGTGGCGTTTCTGACAGGAAATCACAAATCCAGTCACATAAGTGAGACGATATTCGATAAACAGGCAATTTCACTGCAAGCCGCTTGTCTGGTACAGTGTCAAAAGCCTTCCGGAAATCCAGAAATACCGTGTCCATCTGAAAACCCTTGTCAATAGCACTCAACACTAAAGAGCTAGTTGTGTTTGACAAGAACGATGTTTTCTAAATTCATGTTGGTTCAAATGGCTCTGAGCACTATGGGACTTAACATCTGAGGTCATCAGTCCCCTAGAACTTAGAACTACTTAAACCTAACTACCTAAGGACATCACACACATCCATGCCCGAGGCAGGATTCGAACCTGCGACCGTAGAGGTCACGCGGTTCCAGACTGAAGCGCCTAGAACCGCACGGCCTGTAGGTCTGTAATTTAGTGGATTACTCCTACTACCTTTCTTGAATACTGGTGTGACCTGTGCACCTTCCCAGTTTTTGGGTAAGGATCTTTCGTCGAGCGAACGGTTGTATAAGATTGTTAAGTATGGAGCTATTGCATCAGCATATTCTGAAAGGAACCTAATTGATATACATTCTAGACCAGAATACTTGCTTTTATTAAGTGATTTAAGTTGCTTCACTACTCCGAGGATATTTAATTCTACGTTACTCATGTTGGCAGCTGTTCTTGATTCGAATTCTGGAATATTTACTTTGTCTTCTTTTGTGAAGGCATTTCGGAAGGCTGTGTTTGGTAACTCTGCTTTGGCAGTACTGTCTTCGATAGTATCTCCATTGCTATCGCCAGGTCAGAAAAAATTCCAGCCATAGGACGAGGTTTTCTCTAAGATTTTTGGTAAGGAATAGTGTTGGGAGCACGGTGCCATCGCAGAAGTCTTGGGTCGTTCTTTTACGTCGTTCAGGTTTCCTCTGGGCTGCATTGGCGTCAGCAGAAGCAGCTGCGGTGCTCTGTATCAGCGATTTTACCGCAGAATTTTAGCCCACAAGTCCAGCACGCGGCTGTGGTCCGCACCAGCAGTCACCTTCGCCTCTGCCCGTCGCGGTCGTTCAGAGTGGTGCCGGCGGAGATCAACACTGCGTCGTCGCTGCCACCTTTAGCGTCACTGACGGTCCTGTAGTCTGGACCGATGTCCGTGGAGATGCCGTCTCCAAGACCGCTGCTCCTGGAGCTCTGTTTGCAGTCAACGTGACCACAGTGTCTGCGTCACTGGATGTGGACGTGCACCCTGTGGCTGGTTTTCCGGCTGGTGTTCGTGGTCACTCGGAAAGTTGATGCTGGGGTGTGGACAGGGAGCTGCCGTCGGACCTCGTTACACTTCCTGTCTCCTCGTCTATGTCCGCACAACAGTACGAAGGTGCGGTGGTTTGGGGGGGGGGGGGATGTGGCGTCATCCGAAGAACGAGGACTCCTATCAGACTGACTGGGTACCTCTCGGTGGAACCACAAGTAAGGACATTCGCTGTCTGACGCAGCAACGAATGCGAGATGTCGGCAGAGACACGTCCACAAGAAGTTCTGTACGTCGCCGCTGCCGCAAGATTACTTGCGTCAGAGCACAGCACCGCTCTCTCGCAGTCGGCAGTCGTCGCTTAATGACGACAGCATCGTCTTACTTCAGGCCCAGGCGCGTGAGTTGTATAAGTCAGTACTGTACATCAAAGTTAATAGTCAGTTGCACACTGAAAGATAACTGTCATTCGTATCGCATCAAGTGATAAGTTATAGTTCAACGCCGGCCGGAGTGGCCGTTCGGTTCTAGGCGCTACAATCTGGAATCGAGCGACCTCTACTACGGTCGCAGGTTCGAATCCTGCCTCGGGCATGGATGTGTGTGATGTCCTTAGGTTAGTTAGGTTTAATTATTTCTAAGTTCTAGGCGACTGATGACCTCAGAAGTTAAGTCGCATAGTGCTCAGAGCCATTTGAACCATCAGCGGCCGCGCGGGATTAGCCGAGCGGTCAAGGGCGCTGCAGTCATGGACTATGCGGCTGTTCCCAGCGGAGGTTCGAGTCCTCCCTCGGGCATGGGTGCGTGTGTGTTTGTCCTTAGGATAATTTAGGTTAAGTAGTTTGTAAGGTTAGGGACTGATGACCTTAGCAGTTAAGTCCCATAAGATTTCACACACATTTGAACATTTGAACATAGTTCAGCGACAATAACAAATGCGTAAGTGTGATTCCTGTGAATATGGGTTGTTTCCAAGTTAAGTACATCAGATTGTCCAAGTTCTAATAAAGTGATCTAATATTTTGTGTTTGTTGTAGTATCGCTCGATCTCCTCCAGAAGTAAATCTAAGCTTGCTAGGACCTACCACAGTGCCGTCGCGAATGTCACACGTGTTTTTCGCCAGGCACTACGTTAGACCTCAACGAACCGTCGTTGGCAAGATCACTGGAGACAGAACACAAGCTCAGTTTGTGGAAGTGGGGGGTGGGTGGATGGGGTAAGGAATTTAGGCATGCCATTGTAGATGAACAACCTCGGCCTTAGATTTAACGATTTTCGGAAATCACAGAAAACCTAAATCTGGTTAGTCGGAAGGGGACCGAGCGGTCTAAGGCGCTGCAGTCATGGACTGTGCGGCTGATCCCGACGGAGATTCGTGTCCTCCCTCGGGCATAGGTGTGTGTGTTTGTCCTTAGGATAATTTAGGTTACGTAGTGTGTAAGCTTAGGGACTGATAACCTTAGCAGTTAAGTCCCATAAGATTTCACACACATTTGAACTTTTTTTTCGGTAGGGGAGTTAAACTGCTGTCATCCTGAATGCGAATCCAGTGTCTTACCACTGAGCCACGAGAAAAATACAGAACCTTCTAGTGAAAATCCAATACCTATATCGAAATCGCTGAAGTGGGGTAACGCATTGAAATATTAACATCACTACTACAAGTAATAAAAATGGAAATATATGTAAATTACTTCCTCGGTAGAATAATTTATAACTAAGAATTACAAAAAAGTAGATTTTCTGTGGCTACTACGAGCTTACAAAGCCAAGGGTGACGTTCTACGGCCAGATGCACAGCCATTTACTAACAGGAACTGAAAACCGTTATTTCGCATTTCAGATCTAGAAATTAAAGCGCAGCAGGAGATGAAAATATAATTAGTTTCTTTAAACAAAAAAGCGTGAAGTGCATAAAGCAGAAAATAAGAGACACCCTCCAGTAGACAAAGTATGCACCAAGAATTTTAACTGCATCTACATCTACATACATAATCCGCAATCCACCATACGGTGCGTGGCGGAAGGTACTTCGTACCACAACTAGCATCTTCTCTCTCTGTTCCACTCCCAAACAGAACGAGGGAAAAATGATGCCTATATGCCTCTGTACGAGCCCTAATCTCTCTTATCTTATCTTTGTGGTCTTTCCGCGAAATATAAGTTGACGGCAGTAAAATTGTACTGCAGTCAGCCTCAAATGCTGGTTCTCTAAATTTCCTCAGTAGAGATTCACGAAAATAACGCCCCCTTTCCTCCAGAGACTCCCACCCGAGTTCCTGAAGCATTTCCGTAACACTCGCGTGATGATCAAACCTAACAGTAACAAATCTAGCAGCCCGCCTCTGAATTGCTTCTATGTCCTCCCTCAATCCGACCTGATAGGGGTCCCAAACACTCGAGCAGTACTCAAGAATAGGTCTTATTAGTGTTTTATAAGCGGTCTCCTTTACAGATGAACCACATCTTCCCAAACTTTTACCAATGAACCGAAGACGACTATCCGCCTTCCCCACAACTGCCATTACATGCTTGTCCCACTTCATATCGCTCTGTAATGTTACGCCCAAATATTTAATCGACGTGACTGTGCCAAGCGCTACACTACTAATGGAGTATTCAAACATTACGGGATTATTTTTCCTATTCCTCTGCATTAATTTACATTTATCTATATTTAGAGTTAGCTGCCATTCTTTACACCAATCACAAATGCTGTCCTAGTCATCTTGTATCCTCCTACAGTCACTCAACGACGACACCTTCCCGTACACCACAGCATCACAGCAAACAGCCGCACATTGCTATCCACCCTATCCAAAAGATCATTTATGTAGATAGAAAACAACAGTGGACCTACCACACTTCCCTGGGGCACTCCAGATGATACTCTCACCTCCGATGAACACTTACCATCGAGGACAACGTACTGGGTTCTATTACTTAAGAAGTTTTCGAGCCAGTCACATATTTGGGAACCAATCCCATATGCTCGTACATTAGTTAGGAGTCTGCAGTGGAGCACCGAGTCAAACGCTTTCCGGAAGTCAAGGAATATGGCATCCGTCTGATACCCTTCATCCACGGTTCGCAAGATATCATGTGAAAAAAGGGCGAGTTGCGTTTCGCAGGAGCGATGATTTCTGCTGATGCATGGACAGCAACTTCTCTGTCTCAAGGAAATTCATTACATTCGAACTGAGAATATGTTCGAGAATCCTCCAACAAACCGATGTTAAGGATATTGGTCTGTAATTTTGTGGATCCGTCCTTCTACCCTTCTTATATACAGGCGTCACCTGCGCTTTTTTGCAGTCGCTCGGGACTTTACGTTGGGCAAGAGATTCGCGATAAATGGAAGCTAAGTAGGGAGCCAATGCAGTAGAGTACTCTCTGTAAAACCGAATTGGAATCCCATCAGGACCTGGCGATTTATTTATTTTCAAACCATTCAGCTGCTTCACAACCCCAGGGATGTCTGTCACTATATCCTCCATACGGGAGGACTGCAACTAATATGGTAAAAATGTTTTAATGGTTCTAAATTGCAAATTCAGTGAAAGCAGACTACAGATGAATCCACCAACGGCAAGTTCTCTTTGTGCGATCGTTATATTTTGTGATGTTTGCTAATTGCTTAGCCACAATGCGAAATATATATCACTTTGAAACAGCTTTTTGCATTCTGTTTAGGATTGCAAGATGGCAAGCCATTTGGCCCTTCCACACAGGTTTCAAGGCACAACTCACCTGCACATCTTTAATATTTTTCGATGTTTGCTGTTTTTCGATTCATTAAGTGAAATGAACAAGCGGAAAACATCCTCACGCTAAATCGCCAGTCGCGTGCAACCTGTAATTTGGTGCAACTTACCGAGAGAAGTAATATTGTATGGGGCGGAATGGAGTAAGTTTTGAGCTTTCCTGTGTTTGCAGAAGATGCCTCCAGGCGTGTGCGTCGCCGACGCGGAGTTCACCTGCCGCACACAATAAAAGTCGGCAAGCGCCCAACAGGATGGGGCCTTCCGGCCAGACAAAACAGTAACCGCCGATCAATGTGAGCCTTGGGCCTTGCTGCTCACCTGTTGCCGGCGGCACCCTCCTTACTCTTGGGATTCAGAGTGCGGGCCAATGAACTCTCGCAGTGGCCACGCCGGCAGCAAGCTACTTTTCGTGCCGTGAATAAAAGGGCACGTCTCGGCGTCACAAGCTGTGGGCCTTTTCAATAACAATTCGCAGAAACGGCCACCCAACCCCGGGCGAACAACCGATGCGGCGCCGCGCGCACACAACGCTCCTAACAGGCTCCGCTAGCGCCAGAAACGCCGAGAATTTTCGAGAATAAGCTCCTCACAATAGCTGGGATTGGCTAGTCGACAGTGACGTCAGCTGAAGATTTCCGCCTCCGGAAAATTCATTGGCAGTAAAATTTACAGACCGTGGTAGTGGGAAGCTTAGAGCACCTGTTAAAGTGCTTGGATTGGGCTTTAATTGTAGAACGGCCACGGTTGGCCAGCGTCTCACACACTGAAGCAGAAACTCCTTTGTGTTGTGGAAGGAATTCTCGAAGACTTGCTTTGTGACTATCACGCCGGATAATCGTGTCACTCTGGCGCTCCCACTGCAGAGAATTTCTGAGAGAAGTTTGCTTGTCCGGTCATCCTGCCAATACGAATGATTTTCAGGGACGTTCATCTGTCGGTCTCCAATTCGGAGGCTATCTGTTTGAAGCTCAGGCGACTTCATCTAGCGGCTGTCGCCATCGAGGCATCCGCGGGCAGCGTTGGTCAGTATTACACGCAAGCTCCGGTTTGTGATGTTCTGACCTTTTATTAGAACTCCCAAAATAGCAGCTCTGGTTTTTTACGTGTTGCATTCGACATACCACTTCACCCTGAAAGGTAGCAGCGGGGTACAGAATCCGATTTACAATTGCTTAACTCAATTTGTCATTCAATTTGCGTCTTTTCGCCCCATTATTCGCACTAAAGGAGTCTCTGTGGGTTTTGTGCAGTATCGATAGATAGAGGGATTTACCGTCTGCTCACTCACTTTTTCTCTGTTTGAAGATTGTGCTTTGGTCAAGGTAATCGCTATTCTGATAAAATATATGTTTAAAGATAATAAAGGTAATAGTGCGATCGTGGGATTGTATTTATCAGTTCATCAGATACTCCTACCCTCATTCCTACCAATCACTATTTTTCGAAAGTATTCCCCCCACCCCAGGGTACGATTTGTGCTTTTACCAGTGGGGGGGGGGGGATGTCTTAGAGGGTTAGTAGAATTATATATGTTACTAGCTTGGACCGTGGCGTTACGCATGGTTAAACAGCTATTTATAAATAGATGTTAATGCCGAAACTCACTATTCACGCATATGCACTATCAGAAAAGCCATCCCTTGTTACATCTTTAAAAGTATATTATAGGTAAAGCTTATTTAGAAAATCATCTACATACAGGTATACGAGGGGAATTCAAAAAGTAGAGGCACATTTGTGAAAAGCTGTACTTATTCTGATGATAGAAAACTGAAACATATTAATAGTATTAATAGTAAGACTTATCAAAAATCTTCAGTGTTCGGCTCCACAAATTTAAATTATACACTCCTGGAAATGGAAAAAAGAACACATTGACACCGGTGTGTCAGACCCACCATACTTGCTCCGGACACTGCGAGAGGGCTGTACAAGCAATGATCACACGCACGGCACAGCGGACACACCAGGAACCGCGGTGTTGGCCGTCGAATGGCGCTAGCTGCGCAGCATTTGTGCACCGCCGCCGTCAGTGTCAGCCAGTTTGCCGTGGCATACGGAGCTCCATCGCAGTCTTCAACACTGGTAGCATGCCGCGACAGCGTGGACGTGAACCGTATGTGCAGTTGACGGACTTTGAGCGAGGGCGTATAGTGGGCATGCGGGAGGCCGGGTGGACGTACCGCCGAATTGCTCAACACGTGGGGCGTGAGGTATCCACAGTACATCGATGTTGTCGCCAGTGGTCGGCGGAAGGTGCACGTGCCCGTCGACCTGGGACCGGACCGCAGCGACGCACGGATGCACGCCAAGACCGTAGGATCCTACGCAGTGCCGTAGGGGACCGCACCGCCACTTCCCAGCAAATTAGGGACACTGTTGCTCCTGGGGTATCGGCGAGGACCATTCGCAACCGTCTCCATGAAGCTGGGCTACGGTCCCGCACACCGTTAGGCCGTCTTCCGCTCACGCCCCAACATCGTGCAGCCCGCCTCCAGTGGTGTCGCGACAGGCGTGAATGGAGGGACGAATGGAGACGTGTCGTCTTCAGCGATGAGAGTCGCTTCTGCCTTTGTGCCGATGATGGTCGTATGCGTGTTTGGCGCCGTGCAGGTGAGCGCCACAATCAGGACTGCATACGACCGAGGCACACAGGGCCAACACCCGGCATCATGGTGTGGGGAGCGCTCTCCTACACTGGCCGTACACCACTGGTGATCGTCGAGGGGACACTGAATAGTGCACGGTACATCCAAACCGTCATCGAACCCATCGTTCTACCATTCCTAGACCGGCAAGGGAACTTGCTGTTCCAACAGGACAATGCACGTCCGCATGTATCCCGTGCCACCCAACGTGCTCTAGAAGGTGTAAGTTAACTACCCTGGCCAGCAAGATCTCCGGATCTGTCCCCCATCGAGCATGTTTGGGACTGGATGAAGCGTCGTCTCACGCGGTCTGCACGTCCAGCACGAACGCTGGTCCAACTGAGGCGCCAGGTGGAAATGGCATGGCAAGCCGTTCCACAGGACTACATCCAGCATCTCTACGATCGTCTCCATGGGAGAATAGCAGCCTGCATTGCTGCGAAAGGTGGATATACACTGTACTAGTGCCGACATTGTGCATGCTCTGTTGCCTGTGTCTATGTGCCTGTGGTTCTGTCAGTGTGATCATGTGATGTATCTGACCCCAGGAATGTGTCAATAAAGTTTCCCCTTCCTGGGACAATGAATTCACGGTGTTCTTATTTCAATTTCCAGGAGTGTATATTTCCCGAATGTCGATAGGAGTCCACGTTACATCTTAGCCTTGTGACATTGACGACATGTAGTCAAGTCACAAGAAAACTACGAACATCACTCAAGACATTTGTTGAGAAGAAGCGACTGGAATACAATTCGGGTTGTTACTTATAGTTAATAGCTACGAACGCGGTAGTCAGGACTCAAATTGCACACTGAAGATGATAGATGTTGTGCAAATATTGGGGTGGTGCCTAGGCCTCAGGAGTTCGCATACAGCAGATTTGAAAGAGAACGTGGTCCAGCTTTTCTCTGTTCAATATGTTTTCTTTCCTTCGCAGAAACGAAAATGCAGGATGAACCTAAATTTCATCGACAAACTTCGGAAGCTATTTAGGAATACTTGAATATTTTGGTATAAGAATCTCATTAACTCCAGTGTTTCGTCACGGAATAATAATGTTATATTCGTGATATCTTCTACGACTGTTCAAATGGTTCAAATGGCTGTGAGGACTATGGGACGTAACATCGAGGTCATCAGTCCCCTAGAACTTAGAACTACTTAAACCTTAGTAACCTAAGGACATCACACGGATCGACGCCCGAGACAGGATTCGAACCTGCGACCGTAGCGGTCGCGCGGTTCCAGACTGAAGCGCCTAGAACCGCTCGGCAACAGCGGCCTGCTTTTACGACTGTGTAAGTCTTATTTGGACCAGATGCTTTTCGCTTTTTTTAAAGGATCTTCAGAGTCAGTTTTGAGGGTCCACAATGAGGTGACAAAAATCACGGAACACCGATATGCACATATACAAATGGCGGCAATATCGCGGATGCAAGGTACAAAAAGGCAGTGTATTGGCGGAGCTGTCACTTGCACTCAAGTGATTCATGTGAAAAGGTTTCCGAATTGATTATGGCCGCACGACGGGAATTAACAGACTTTGAAAGCAGAATGGTAGTTAGAGCTAGACGCATGGGACATTCCATTTCGGAAATTGTTAGGCAATTCAATATTCCAAGGTTCACATTGTCAGGAGTGTGCCGAGAATACCGGATTTCAGGCATTACCTCTAATCACAGACAACGCAGTGCCCGACGGTCTTCACTTAACGACCGAGAGCAGCGGCGTCTGCGTAGAGCCGTCAGTGCTAACAGAAATGCAACACTGCGTGAAACAACCGCAAAAATCAAAGTCGGACGTACGACGAACGCACCTGTTGGGTCAGTGCGGCGAAGTCGGGCGTTCGTGGGCTGTAGCAGCAGACGACCGACGCGGACAGTACGTCGTAGCCTCAGTGCTGCTCCTGGGCTCGTGACCACATCGGTTGGACTCTAGACGGCTGGAAAACCGTGCCTGGTCAGATGAGGCCCGATTTCAGTTGGTAAGAGCTGCTGGTAGTTCGAGTGTGACACAGACCCCACGAAGCCATGGACCCAAGTGTCAACAAAACACTGTGCAAGCTGGTGGTGGCTCCAAAATGGTGTGAACTGTGTCTACAAGGAATGCACATGGTTCTGATCCAGTTGGATCGATCACTGACTTGGAGACCATTTGCAGCCATTCATGGACTACATGTTCCCGAACAACGATGGAATTTTTGTGGATGGCAATGCGCCACGTCACCGAGTCACAATTCTTCACGATTGGTTTGAAGAATACTGTCAACAGTTCGAGCGTTTGTCAGATCGTCTGACATGAATCCCATCGAACATTTATGGGATATAACTGAGAGGTCAGTTCGTGCACAAAATCCTTTACTGGCATGACTTGCGAAATTATGGGTGGCTGTAGAGGCAACATGGCTCAGTATTTCTGCAGGAGACTTGAAACGACTTGTTGAACCCATGCAACGTCGAGCCGCTGCACTAGGCCGGGCAAGAGGAGGTCAGACACTATATTAAGACGTATCCCATAACTTTCGACATCTCAGCGTATTTTCATGCGTTCGTTGACACAAAGACGTTCGATTTTTAACGCCGTGTAGTGAACTGAGACGACTACTTTTAAAAAGATCTCTTTTGCATGTTTTGGACACCTATATTAACCTCGTATACTTTGTATATTATATTTTTACGTGGAGTAACTGTCCGCGCTATGTATACCATCAGAGGCGTCGCAATTTTCATAGTATATAGGAGATGTGGACCCGCATGGGAGGGGGGGAGGGGGGCTTAGCAATTCCACGGTTCAGTAAGGTATGCGACGTGTGGGCTTATGAAGTGTTTCGTAGTACTACCGTTTGTCAGCGCATTGGAGTGTACTAAAAACCGTACGCCTATGTGAAGAAAGGAAGCATGTAGATAACGTACGACCTAAAAAGTGAACACCAAAGATGTTTTAAGTAAAGCGAAACGCGACCGAACGAGACTTAACGCAGTTGCAAAACACGGAATAACTCCCATACCACTTATAAACTGCCGCTGTGGAACAGAGGACTCAGAAAACAAAAAGACAATAGTTCGATTATTTCGGTTTGTTACCACAACTGCATTTGTTTCTGTGAAAATTCCCCCACATCAGAGTGTAATGTGCGTCCACTAGAACGTATAACACAAGATGTAGAGACTTGCAACAAGTCTGTTCTGTCACTGTACGGTACAGTACGTAACAAATTCAAAACTGTTCCCTTACAAGTATTGTTCAAAATGTCGACCAACATGACTGCGGCAAAAGTACAGCGACACAGCACTGACTTACGCACTCATATACTGCGGTGTGGTTGCCGTCACTGTGTGGAAAGATCATCACAGCTGCCGTTGTCCCGTGACGCACAACGGTCGACATCAGTAAACATATCCGTACTGTGAGTATCACTATTAACGCATATCTAACACCCTTGGAAGAGCAAACCAGAGACGGAGCATAGCAGGACTGAATGCAAGCTTGAGAATAAACTGTTTTTTTCCTTTTTTCTGAGTTTTCAGTCTTCTGCCTGGTTTGATGCAACCCACCAAGAGTTCTCCTCTGCCAAACTCTTCATCTCAGAGTAGCACCTGCAACCTACGTCATCAATTATTTGCTGGATGTATCCCAATCTCTATCTTCCTCTACAGTTTTTAGCCTATACAGCTCCCTCCGCTACCATGAAAGTTATGCCCTGATATCTTAGCAGATGTCTTATCATCCTGACCATTCTTCTTGTCAGTGTCTTCCATATATTCCATCTCAAATGCTTCGTTTCTCTTCTATTCCGGTTCTCCCACAGTCCATGTTCAACTACCATACAATGTTGTGCTCCAAACGTACATTCTTAGAAATTTCTGCCACAAATTAAGATCAATGTTTGATGACAGTAGACTTCTTTCTGCCAGAAACACCCTTTTTGCCGGTACTAGTATGCTTTTGTTCTCCTTGCTCCTTCCTTCATGTGTTATTTTACTGCCTAGGCAGCACTCTTCATAGTCACCAATTCTAATGTTAAGTTTCTCACTACTCTGATTACTTTCGTCTTTCTTCGATTTACTTTTAATCCACATTTTGTACTCATTAGACTGCTCATTCCATCGGGTAGATCCTGTAAATCTTCTCCACTTTCACTGAGGATAGCAATGACATGAGCGAATCTTCACATCGACATCCTTTCGCCTTGAATTTCAATTCCACTCTTGAACCTCTCTTTTATTTCCGTCATTGGTTCTTCGACGTTTAGATTGAACAGTAGAGGCGAAAGACTACATCCCTGTCATACACCCTTTTTAATCTGAGCACTTCGTTCCTGGTCTTTTACTCTTATAGTTCCCTTTCGACTCTTGTACATATCATGTATTACACTCCTTTTCCTATTGCTTACCCCTGTTTTCCATAGAATGTCGAACATCTTGCATCATTTGACATTCTTGAACTCTTTTTTCAGGTCGAGAGAACCTATGCATGTGTCTTGGTTTTTCTTTAGTCTTGCTTCCATTATCAACTGCAACGTCAGAATTACTTCTCTGATGCCTTTACCTTTCTTGAACCCAATCTAACAGGTCTTCAATTTTCTTTTCCACACTATGGTCGTAAACAAGTACCGTGAGTGAATCGGACAATTTTCTTTACAAATTATACGCACAGCCTATTCCGTCGACATTTACACAGATGTGTAGGTATTTTTACGGCAATACTGGTACAAATGATAATTACATGTAAGAAATAAACCAAAATGCAGTCGTGTGTAACGAGCCATCGGAGACCACAGCTCACTTTTACGAAAATACTCGAAAAATGGCTCTGAAGAACCTCTGAAGTTTTATCGCTGGAGTTCAGTTTCACCTTCCATATTGTAAAGTTGATTTTAGTACTTGTGACCAAGTTCTTCGCAGGTGACAGTGTCTTTCTAACAATTCGTTTGTTTCTTCGAAAGCATTACACACACAGATACACACACAAACACTACACATTACATCGGTCTGAAGAAGTAACGAGACTGCTCATATTACTTACCATTACGCGGCGTATTATTGCGCTACTACTTTTAGATCTTTGATGATGTCTGTAGAGCGTGACAAGTTCAAGAAATCGTGTACGAGGCCTCACAGCTAAAGCCACACTTGTTCTGCCAGCAGTGGCCGCAGCGTCTTCTCCGATGTTCCTTGCTCGACTAGCCAAAGTGCGTCCGACCTTATAAGGCAGAAAAACACCCGTCCCGACAGTTTGATATCGCTAAGCTGCGACACAGAAGACGATGCTACTTCCAGCGAGTTGAGATGGAACACGCCACGACCAGCTGTTGGATGGGCTGAGGACTTACAGGCGGATTACCACGACTAGCTAGGTGTGTTATAGCGGTGGATTAAAGTTACAAGATTAATTATTTATTTGCGTTCAGATACGTGTGTGGAGTCCTCCTCCTGTCCACTGAAATCTCCGTGCCACCGTACCGCAGCACGCTGCTAGGGGATTCAAATCCTGACGTTTAATTTCGTTCTTCATATTAGATGACCCAGGAAAGTCTGCAACTGTGTTATTCATGATTTAAATAATGAAATGTGCACCAGTTACTTATGTTTTGATGCTTACCACAACGTGTTTCGAGAAGTAATTCTCATTTTAAAGTACATTTACTCTGTGAAAATTACATTACCTATTCATGCTGCAGGTGCAAGGCATTAGACAGACTACCACACCGCAAAAATAGTTCAAATGGCTCTGAGCGCTATGGGACTTAACATCTGAGGTCATCAGTCCCCTAGAACTTAGAACTACTTAAACCTAACTAACCTAAGGACATCACACACATCCATGCAAGATTCGGACTTGCGATCGTAAGCGATCGCGCGGTTCCAGACTGAAACGCCTAGAACCGCTCGGTCACACCGATCGGCACCACACCGCAATCGAAACAAATTTCTCAGAGGGAAAGGGAAGAATATTCAACACTGCAGTATACGCCAGCGGTCACCTATGATCTTAAAGTAAGTGTAGGCACAGAAAACATACAGACCTTTGGATGAATTACAACTCTCGAAACAAATAAAAGCTATTTTTCCCAAACCATGCGCTTATTACAAACTGGAAAATACATAAATATTTCCATCTACATTACGTTCTTGCTGTTCAACATTTCCTATTAAGGTAAAAGTCAGCTTGTATACTACCCCACCCTCTTGTATTTTGCATTGTTTACGTAAATGTATCAAAACATTCACCAGTAACACATCCACTAACTAATGTGAGTTCTCTGAATTTACATTGGAATTTCAGTTTTTTATGAGAAAACGGAAAAATGCGTTATGTAGAGCGCGGACATAAACATTAGGTAACACAACAGGTCAGTCTGTTACCACATCCTTTATTTCGCATTCAAATTCGTAGGCTTCGCCAACTCATAACGTGGAGTATCACTTCCCAACGTACCCTATAATTCAGCCTAGCTGGGTATCAGTCTGTCACCACAACTAGTGCTTCATAAGGGGGTGCAATACCACACGCCAGACCCTTTTAATTCATCACAGTTTCATTCAAATCGGGAAAAAAGATTTTGTGCGAATCGCATTCCAACACATCAATTTCAGCAACGGCATTCACTTGGTGATGCAAGCTTTTCGAGTGAATTTTCAAATTGTATGCGTGTATATTCTACAGAAAAATATTTCGGCAATTTGAAAGGCGAGGGATCACAGTCACGTGACCGTAGCGAGACTTATCAGTTTTCTCGGCAGTTGAAAGTCCCTTACGATGTTAGCTCCAGACGCCTGTGTATTTGCCATTTTGGTTCCTCTGCCGGAGTTCCGAGGTACAAATGGTTCAAATGGCTCTGAGCACTATAGGACTTAACTTCTGAGGTCATCAGTCTCCTAGAACTTAGAACTACTTAAACCTAACTAACCTAAGGACATCACACACATCCATGCCCGAGGCAGGATTCGAACCTGCGACCGTAGCGGTCGTGCGGTTCCAGACTGTAGCGCCTAGAACCGCTCGGCTACCTCGGCCGGCTCCAAGGTACAGTGGCACGCGGATTTCAGTGTGTACCAGGACTCCATATATATCTTTTTTTTTTTTTTTTTTTCAAACTACGATATGGTAGGGACAGCGCTTGTTGTGAACGGACGCAAGGGGAATTGGCTGCTGGCCCTAAACAGCTGGAAGTTGCATTGGCTACCGTCGACATGTCCGAGGCCCTATCCAGTGTTGATGATAACTTGGACCAGCACGGGTTGCCTATTGTGTTGGGCCAGCGGCCGACTTTTCTGCCCAGTCCGGACAAGTCCAGACGGTGGGTACGCTTGTCATTGTGATCTCCAATGTTAGGCGGGTGATGCGAGCCCCTCAGGGAAACAGCAGGCAATGTGGGAAAGAATACCTGTGTGCACTCGGTCAGGTTGCCGGGGATCTCGTCGGTGATGTGGAGCATACCCTGCCGGAGGTTGTAGAGCGCAGTGAGTGCAACCGGCTGCACATGTCAGCACGAATGACGCCTGCCGCTTGGGTTGCGAGGGCATCGTCGGCTCCTTTCAGCTGATGGCTGATTTGGTGAAGGCAAGTAGAATAGCACGCCGGGAGCAGGATGAGCCGTCTACATGTAGCATGATACCCAGTTTGTCGTGGTCCTCTGGTTTGATGCTAAGTGGACGGTCCAAACCGGAGGCTCAGTCGACTTTGCGACGGTTTCGGATGCGAAATTCTCGACGTCCGCTATCGGGTGCAGAATTGTAGGATTCCTCTTAACAGGTCAGGCGTGCACTACATGCAGGAAGTGACTACTATGGTAGCAGAGTATGTGTGGCGTGCATATGGGGTCTCTTAGAGGAACTCTTCTTTGGGATCAAAGACGATTTGCTGATAAATTGGCCACAATGTACTCAGAGTATGTTTGTCGTCGTAGATAAGAGATAGAAAATTTAATGTGATTTTAGTAAACTGCACTAGTACTTAAGGAAATGTTCCAGAATTAGAATCGCTTACTGAAGGTTGTACTGCACAGATAGTACTAGGAACAGAAATTTGGTTGAAACCGGACGTTAATGACAACGAAATCCTAAGTTCAGATTGGAAAATAAATCGTAAGGATAGTAGTTGCCAATGGTGGCGGTGTGTTTATTGCAGTAATGAATTCGATAAAATCTAGCGAGGTTATCATGGATTCCGATCGTGAATTAACCTGGGTGAAGTTAAATATCAAAGATCGGTCTAAATTGCTAGTCGGATGCTTTTATAGACCGCCTGGGTCAGGAGCTCTAGCGGTAGAGTGCTTCAAACGGAACTTGCAGAACATCGTTACTAATTTTCCTGATCATACCGATGTAACAGGGAACGACTTCAACTTACAAGGTATAGACTGGGAGTGTCATGCTATCAGAACTGGTGCCAGAGGCAGGGATTTGTGTGATATTGTTCTGGATGTCTTGTCCGAAAATTACTTTGAGCAGATAGTTAAAGAACCGACTCGTGACCGTAACGTCTTAGAGCTCCTGACAACGAACAGACCTGAACTTGTCGAACCAGTTAACGTAGAGGAAGGTATAAGTGATCATAAGGCTGTGACAGCATCTGTGACAACGGGTCTTACAAAGAATTTTAACAAAGATAGGAAGATATTTTTGCTTAGCAAGAGTGACAGGATACAAATTTCACAGTATCTGAGCATCAGCATCAAATATACGGTGATGAGGACGAAGATGTCGAGAACAAATGGAAAAAATTCAAAGGCATGTCGTAGACAAGTATGTTGCGCGCAAATTCTTAAGGGTTGTGAAAGACCCACCATGGTTAAATAGCCGCGTTAGAAAACTGTTACGTAAACAAAGACAACTTCATCTCAGATTCAAGAGGAGGAAAAACCTAACTGACAAACAAAAGCTGAACGAAACGAAAATGAGTGCTAGGAGGGCAATGATAGAAGCGTTCAATGACCTTGGAAGTAAAACTTTGTCAACCGATCTGAGTACAAACCCTACGAGATTTTCGTCGTATGTAAAATCAGTAAATGGGTCAAAATCAACTATTCAATCACTCAGTGACCATACTGGTACCGAAAAAGAAGATAACAGAGAGAAGGCCGAAATACTGAATTCGGTCTTCGGAAATTGTTTTACCGCGGAAAATCGTAACACGGTCTCTCCTTTCAATTGTCGTACGAACGTCGAAATGTCAGAAATTGAGATAATCGACCGCGGAATAGAAAAACAACTCAACTGCTCACTGGTGGAAAGGCGTCAGGACCAGATGAAATACCTATAAGATTCTACAAAGATTACGCGTAAGGACTTGGTCTCCTTGAAACAGTAATTTATCGTAGATCGCTTGAGCAACGAAGGATACCTGCCGACTGGAAGTAAGCGCAGGTCACTGCCGATTATAAGAAGGGCCTTAGGACAGATGCACACAATTATAGGTCTATTTCGTTGATTTCAATCCGTTAATAGAATTACGGAACACGTTCCATTGTCAATAATTACGTCGTTTTCGGAGAATGAAAATCTCTATGAAAATCTCGCTCTGTTCCTCCATGAGATTCACAGCGCCGTAGACAACGGTATTCAGGTTGTTGCCGTGGTCCTTGACCTCAGGAAGGCATTTGACACCGTCCAGCACTGCCGTTCAGCGAAAAAAAATACGAGCTTATCGAGTATCGGAGTAGATTTGCGACTGGATCCACGACTTCTTTGCAAATAGAACTCAACACGTCACTCTTAAAGGAACAAAATCGAGAGATGTAAAGGTAATTTTCGGAATACCCCAAGGAAGTGTGATAGGACCGTTACTGTTTACAATACCCTACAAATGATCTAGCAGAAAGCGTCGGATGCTGTTTAAGGCTGATCGCAGGTGATGCGGTTGTCTATAACAAAGTAACAACGCCAGAAGATGGTAGTGATTTGCAGAACGACCTCCAGAGAATTAATGGTGCAGGCTCTGGTAGTTAACCGGAAACGTAAATAAATTTAACATATTGCGCATACACAGGAAAGGAAATCCACTACTGTACAGCTACACTATTGATAACGGACCGCTGGAAACAGGATTTACCGTAAAACGTCGAGTAGTAACTATCTAGAGGGACCTTAAGTGGAATGACGACACAAAACAAACAGTGAGAAAAGCAGGAGACAGACTCAGATTCATCTTAACGAAATTTAATTCATCCACGAAGGAAATGGCTTTTAATGCGGTTGTTCGACTGAGTCTTGAGTACTGTTCCTCTATATGGGATCCGTGCCAGGTAGGAGTGATAGAAGAGGTAGAGAAGATCCAACGCAAAGCGGCGCGTTTCGTCACGGGATCGTTTAGTTGGCACAAGAGTGTTACGGAGATGCTCAACAAATTCCATTGGCAGACGTTACAAGCGAGGCGTTCTTCATCACGGACATTTAGAGACAGCACTTTCCGCGAAGAGTCGAACAATATATTACTTCCACCCATATACGTCTCGCGTAATGACCATGAGGAGAAAATTCGAGAAATTAGAGCCAATACGGAGGCTTACCAACAATTATTCTTCCCTTCGCGCTTTTCGTGAGTGGAACAGTGTTGGGCACCTCAGTTAGTGGTACAAAAAGTAATCTCCGCCACACACCACCAGGTGGCGTGCGGAGTATGATGTAGTTGTAACTGCAAACAAACAAAAAATTACTAACTGTGCAAAATATTTAATAATTATTTCTTGTCAATAGTCAGCAGTTTGAATCGAAACCTTATTGGTACCGATAAATATGTATAAGGCCACCTCCGTTGCCGAGCGGTCAACGGGGGTGGCCCTCATGTGGGGGGGACCCGTGTTCGATTCCGCGCTGCAAGGGTGCACTCAGCCTCGTCTTGCCAATTGAGGAACTATCAGATTGAGAGTTAGTGGCTCCAAGAACAAAACGTCGACAACGGCCGGGAGTGCAGTGTGCTGACCAAATGACTCTCCATAGCGCATTCGATTATGAATGCTGAGCATAATGCGGCGGTCGCTCGGCTATGGTGTGGACTTTTGGGCCTGATCGCGAGGTCCCCCCCCCCCACTCCTTTTTTTTTATAGTAGTATAATCCATGAAAGTTGGTGTTCTGAGACAACTGCATCACAAGCAGGTACAGAAAGTAAGCAAAGATGAAACTGAGTGAATTATCATATCGTCATTTTATCCGTGCTGTATGTTGTGAACACCGAGGCCATGAATGATAGTTGGCGAATGACACAACTAGCCACAAATACTTTTTAAATGTTTTATTTTAGTGCCATAACCAGTTTCGGGCTAGTATGCCGATCATCAGATGGCTGATATTTTTCGTTACACACGTCTTTTGACTAAGAGCATGTCGTCTGCTCCACACTGCATAAGAATATTTGAGTATTTAGTGGCACTTCATAAGTTCTTTGATTAATAAAAATAACTAAAGTGCTTGCATTTTTAATATGTAATGCAAGACAGTTGCGTGGAACTTAAGTAAGTGAACACAAATATTTTGCGTCATATTCAAATAACGCAAGCACTTTAGCGAATTATTACTAATGAAACAATTTATAAAGTGGTACTAACTACCCAAATATTCTTGTGCAGTGTGGAACAGTAGACATGCTGTTGGTCAAAACAAGTATGTGACGAAAAATATTAGCCATCTAGCCATCTGAAAAAGAAAATATTAGCCCGAACTAAAATAAAACATTTAAAAAGTATTTGTGGCTAGTTGCGTCATTCACCAACTGTAATTACTACGTCACTAAAGAGTAAAGACTACCCATAGGTATGATGAAATTTCAAGCAGGATCAAGAATACCTGTGCACGGTATATAATTTCTGAAACCAGTCCATGTACGACGCATTTTTCTGGTTTGGTCAGATTGGTGGCGAAATGAAATATACTTTACTGAATCCATTTTATAAAAAGGGTGAAATAGATAATACAAACAGTTATCAGCCAATTTTGTTACTACCATTATTTTAAAAACGTTTTTCAGAAAAACAGTGTGTAGAGATCAGTCGCACATCTCAGTACATTTAAGTTGCTGTCAGTCACAGTTTGCCTCCAGAAAAATGTATCCACAGAAAATACAATTTACTCTGTGTGTGCGAGGCACTATGAACTCTAAACGGTAGGTCGGGCGCAGTGCGTATTTTCTTTGATTTAACAAAAGCATTTGATTGTGTGGATCGTGCGGTACTTTTGAATTAGTTGGACATTACTGAATTATGGAAAAAGCTCAATAATGGTTCAGTTTATATTTGCACAGTGGGAAGCGGAATACTGTCGTCTAGTCAAACAGGGAAGAGGTTCAAACCACACTAGGCTCACGTGAAGTTGGGGCCGCCACAGGATATTGTTCTGGGTCTGTTGCTTTTCTTGATAGTTACCAAAGACTCGCCACCGAACGTTAAGGATGACTCAAAAATTCTCTTTTTGCCCATTACAAACCTTTCACTGTGAAAGACGTGGAGCCTAACATAAATGATGTAGCTAATAAAGCAGTCAGTGACAACAGCACGTGGCGTAAATGCAATGACACGCAATGCATACAGTCACTGACGCGAAAGTCTGGTAAAAGCGTAATTTTGCTGTCCCAATGCGGTCGAATACCAGTAAAGTCAAGCACCTTAGGTTCTTAGGACTGACGGTATGTGGAGGGCTTTCTTCAAAGTATCACGTTCATATCTTGTGCAGAAACTGAATAGTGCTTCACGACCAGTTCTTCAGTGTCTCTCGCAGTAAAACAAAAATACTTGTTTACTTTACTTCTTTTCATTCTACTACATGGTGGGGTGGTATATTTTGGCGCAACTCTGTGCAGTCACCAAAAATATTCTTGGTCCGGAAATGGGCGGTTAGGCTTGGTGTAGGGCAGTGGTTCCCAACTATTCAGAGACCACTAAAACATAAAAGATGTTTAGATTTTATACGTCTTTTATTAAGACTCAAACTAACGAGCAATGAAAAAATTGGTATTGCTTATCTGTAACCCTGTTTTTTTATAAAATAATGAAGCAGTTGCCAGTGCGGCGCTAGTGCTACCTACAACTCGTCCTCAGAAATGTAAGTTAACTATCTACACTGAGGGTAGACACTTGTCACTATGTGCTTTCTCTGCACCACTGGTCGCCGTAGCAACATTTGCTTCCATTTAAAATCAACATAATTAAAGATTTGATGCTAGCAGTCTCAGTTCATTTATATCCATGAAGTGTTTCAAATTTTTAAGCCTCCATCATGAGATGGACTTACACGTATTATGATACGATTTTGGGGTAACTTGTGGCACAGCATCCAGTGGTAATAGATTCCTTTCTCTGTCGTAACACAACACATGTAAACTGTCATGACAAGTTACCCCAAATCGTAACACAATACACACATATGTCATAGAAACACATGTAAACCCACCTGATGATGGACGTTCAAACTTCTGAAATGCGCCGTGGATATAAATAAACGATGACTATCAACAGTAAAATGGTTGTTTCAGTCGATATCAGTAACAGTCACGGTGAATCCTAACCTAAAATCTTCACATTTAAAGTTAAAAGGTGTGCACTACACTTCCTGTTCGTAAATGCGTTAATTCTGAAATGGCGGAAAGTGGAAGACTAAGGCTGTGAATGCTTTTTTACTGACTATTAAGTTGTCCTTATATACGCAAGGTGTATGTTATTTCTGACGTATCCGAAAGAGCAGCACTATGCATCCATACAACCGATTCGCCTCGATGGGCAATGAATCCACAACTTTCTGTGCGGATACACATTTACGTTCGACCTGCAGCAGGAATCTGAAAGTAGCGAGCATGGAGGAGTGGACGAGGACTGCGGATAGGTGGCAGCTAGGAGGGAGCGTGGGTCGGCCGGTAGCGTCCCGAAATATTCCGCGCATTTGTGATGATCACTGTGTCGGAGTGGCGCAGTGACTACCATGTAGCAGGAGGTCCTGCGTCCGAATACGAGTCCCATACACATATTTACTCGTCACCGCTGATTACGTATAAAGTCCTGATGCGGCTGATACCATTACTTCATTCTGTTTCCTTTCTCTTCCTCCATCTTCAGCTCACATAATAGTCATTACATAGTTGTGTTGCCAGTTATTTCATTGATTGTTGTGAAGCGAATAACGATGCAGATTTGTCCTGTGGCGTAAAAACTGGGAGAAGACTTTTTTATGAGTTATTAAAACATAAGTGACGCATATGTATGAATTTTGCTGTAAAAGGTGAATGGTACAAAGTAGTGCGTCGACTATGTAAGAAAGTTTTCATACATTTGTATCCACCACGTAGTGTCACGCACGAATATTAGTATTTGAAATATAGAAAAGTAATTATTCGTAGCTTAGGTAATGAGTTCCAATCAGTGCCAATAGTAACGATCCTTAAAAAAGAATTTAGTTTTGTGACCGAAAGACAATTATCCATCCCATTTTTCTCTTTGTTTCTTTTTAGCCCTCAGAGGGTAATTACCCCAGGTTGGGAACCACTGGTGTAGGCCGTTATTCACGTACTTCGGAATTCTGTCTCTGCCGTCCCTAAACGTGTGTTCCATCTGCGGACTTTTTGTTCAAAATATTGACTAATGAAGAAGAAATCCCAACATTCTTTCCATGAAAACTAGACGGAAAAACGATACGTAGTTGGATAACACTTCCTTAAGCACTGTACAGAAATAACACTTCCTTAAGCATTGTGCAGGAAGGTGTGCACTATTCGGCATGTTTCATCTGAATAAGCGTCCAGCAGCAGTGAAAAAAAAGTGCAAACCCCAAGTACTGAAATTAAAATTGAAAGATTACCTTGTGGTATACTACTTCTATTCTGTACAGGAGTCCCACGCTGAAACTGAGGAGTTTTGTTTGTACTGTGTTATTTAGTCGTATATTTTATTGCAACTATTTCGAGCTTTTTAAAATTCTGCAATTATTTTACTAATCAATTTCCTGATCAGCGTTCTGCAGACAATGTACTGAATCGTTTCATTACCAAGTACACTGGTCCCAAGTAACCTCATAGATAAGTAATAGCAATTATTATTATACTACTTATAATAAAACAGTGAAACCACTGTGTCTGTCTGAAAACAGTAATCCTCGAAACAACAAGACGATTTTTCATGTGGTTTTCACAATCACCTTGAGCTTAGCTCGGGGCAATGTATAGGCTTTATTTCATCAAAATCAGGTCACGCAAAAAAGATATCGCAATTTAAAGTGTTGCCTAACTCGCTTCTATTTGTTTATGTTTTTCAACACGACAAACTCCAAAATTATTAGATGAATTTTTGTGGGCTTTTCAGAGGTAACTTGAGGGTAGCTTGGGGCAACATATAGGCTTTGCTTCATCAAAATTAGATCACGGAAGAAAGAAATATGGCAATTTAAATTTTTAGGAATCTGCCCAGCTTATTTGTTCGAATGTTTACCTTGGTGACAGTGTACTTCACGAAAGAACCATTACGTGGTGCAGTTAGTTTCATAGTACACCAAAGAAGCAACAGATGGCGCTGTTAGTGTTTTTATTTCAGTGACAGAAATATTTTCGGAAATTTACGTCACTGACAAACGAAGACCCGCAGTCTTCCTTTTACGAATACAACCTAACATTGGATTTACTAGGCTATGGCTTATGTCTTTAACTGATTTCACTTTGCGTGTTAAAAACTTAACGAAATTTCCCTGCTCCCCTCGATAGATTTCGTTCATATTTGGTTTCTTAGCTAAAAAACTAATCAAATGAAAAAAGTGATGCTATAAGAGTTCTGTACCCCAGTCAGTCAAAACGGAAAGTGACGGTATGCATAGCCCCTTCTTTAACTTCCGCTGTGAATCACGAGTATAGAGCTAGTTATTAATATTAAGAGGAGTATAAATGGCCACTTTGTTAAAAAAAACTTTCATTTTGATTTTTTTATGTATGTCTTATTTGGAATTTGCTGATTAATTTGGTTTACGATATATTAAAATTGGTTGACTAGAGAAATATTTTATCTAACAAGTTGAATAGTACATTTTTAGGATTTCAAAATCCATTGGTCACTTAAAAAGTAATACCTCAAGAAGTGTAACGTCTACAAGGTTGTGGTACGATTTAAATCTAGTGGAAACCTTGCCGCATAAGTTAGAAGGAGTGGCATAACAACTGTGATCTTTGTTTGCATTGAGCATGCTATATGGTTTTGGTATAACGGAGGAAGCAGGAGCTGTTGAAGATACCGCTGTCTGGTGCCAAGACTATTAGAAGCCGTCTGCTGGACAATACTATCAGAATTCTATCACAGTACTTTGATCAAGCTATAAGAAGTCTCGAAAATAAAGTAAATAGCATGAAAATGGCTGTGCGGGGAACCTATTTCCATAAATATCAACAGATGATGAGCCGATCCACAGCCTTCGTTCAGGCGAGTGGTGCAGATATACAACTGCTGAATCTCCTGGAATTTTAAATCAGTTTCACCTACGAGAACTTTGTGTCTCAGGCTGTTAAGTTAGATATAAGGACAACAGAGAAATCTGGCAGTCCATATGTACTGAAGAAGTATCTGACAAGCAAAGCATAACATGTGAATAAATCGTTCAATAATGTAGTGTGGACAAGGGTAGCTAAAATGTATTATTGGGGTAGCATACACTGAAGCTCCGTGTGTATGATGCTGTCATTACATTTAATGATGGCAATACTGATAGCCTGAAAGTCTTGGAGGACGTGAAAGTAAAGACTGGTATTGGACAAGGAGCGAGTCGCCAAGGCTGAGCTACAAGTCGAAAAATGTCCAAGGACGCAACATCTTCGAAGAGAAGGGTGTAACGGATCATTTCCGGGTCGTGGCGGTCGACGAGCGCTGGTCGCTATTGTGAGAGACAGTGCCAGTTTGCCAGTGTCCGTGGGGCTGTGTCTATTCTCCAGTCTGGGGATACACGGCAGGCTTCTCTTCATCCGGCTAACGGTTGCCGGGCTGGCCCGAATGGGTCATCTACCAAGGCGGGGGTGTTTCCAACATAATGACTGATATTTCCTGGTACACTTTGGGAACAAATTTCTGGAAGTGTCGGCACGCCGCAGCACTTTACGAGTGAGCGTTAGCAGGAAATGGCCAGCCCTTACGATCACGTTTTTGCTCTGGAGGCTGACTGGCCGAAATATCAGCATGCGAAAACAATGTCGTGGAGCTGTGGTCAGCTCACGAATTCGAGGAATCTGTAGGCGGAAGTGGTAGGATGCAGACGGCGAGTTAAGTCCTCTGGGATGGAGGTAGTGTGAAAGCGTATCTTGGAAGTTCGCTGTCAGGGAGCAGTAAGATTGTTTCTCTAGATGTCGAAAGTTCAGAAGTGTCCGGAAGTGCATTCCTTACCCGCGTGCGCGGGTAAATCAATTGCTGGCTTTCGAGGTGGGGGTTTGATGTTAGCAAGTGTACACAGGCTGTTAACTAAGAGGCGTCCCAACAGAGCGTGGAGCAACGGGCTAGCTGGAGACGTTGTCTGATGGACAGAGAGGACGCCTAGGGATAATAGAAGGGACTAAACTGTATTTTGCTTCAGTAGAAATCTAAAGTGTGGAATTCTTGTGTGTCCGCAGCTTGTTGTCGTGCGGTAGCGTTTTCGCTTCCCGCGCCCGGGTTCCCGGGTTCGATTCCCGGCGGGGTCAGGGATTTTCTCTGCCTCGTGATGACTGGGTGTTGTGTGATGTCCTTAGGTTAGTTAGGTTTAAGTAGTTCTAAGTTCTAGGGGACTGATGACCAATGATGTTAAGTCCCATAGTGCTCAGAGCCATTTTTGAATTCTTGTGTACGCGTTTGCGATTACCTTCTTTGACTTTAATCTGTGATCTGTTTACAGAGGAGGTGGTAGAAACCGGTAGGTGACGGTGCAGAGACTGATTGCAGTGTTTGTTGTTGGACTTGGAAGCATTTTGAGAGTAGTAAAACTGGTGCATGGTATGGAGTAGCGGTACAGTGACAGTTAATGTGTTAAGCATGTCTCGCGGGGCTAAGCGAGGGTGGTTTGATCCTTACTTGGCTTTATAGCGCAGGTTTAGTAGGGCCTAGGAATTGCCCAGACCCGCCAACAGACGTCTGGGAGGAAGTCTAAGGGACAATACTTCGCTCCCAGCTCGTGGACTCTGGCTGCAGCCACGACAGGACTTCACCAGACCGTACGAGGGGGAACGTTTCAGAGAATGCATTTATTTGGACAATAACCAAGATGCTGAAGACTACAGTCTGCCACGTTTCTGGTGTTGTTTGTGCTAAAATGTGAGTTTTAATTTAATTTTCAATTACAATTTTTGAAAGAAAAAGACTTTCTCAGACCAATGACCAGTTTTCTCGGAAGTATATAGGACAGACTTACGATTTTATACAGTTAATTTATAATAACTATACCTCTAGAATGGTAGAGATTGCTTGTAGACTTCCAGTAAAATGTACAAAAATGTAAGAAATTTTTTTATTAAAACTACCTCAGAACTGTTTTAACTCCCAGAACATACCAAATTAGAAGAGTAAGTACGTGAAGCATGTATAAATACCCTGCAAAAGTTTTATCAAGTTGCATTAAATAGTTCTTGAGGAAATGGTTCATGAAATTAGCTAATTTGTCATTAGCGGGATAGGGTACTCATACTCTCCTTAGTAATGATAGAGCTAATAATAATTTTATTGCGCAAAACGTGACATCGGCAGTATACAGTATTGGATTAGTTCATAAGTTCGTAGCGTTTTTCCATAAGTTTAATGAACACAACAGACACAGATAACAGAGATTTTAGTCACTAATAATAAACGCCCTTTCACTTTTTACAACAGTCTTCCAACGCTGGCGTAACTTTTCAATTCCACGGCTGTAGAAATCACGTGGTTTTTTAAGCGAAGAACTCGTCGAACCATGTTCGGAGCGTATTTTCACCGGAAAGGAAATTCCTTGAAGGTTGTTCGATAGAGAGTGAAAAAGCTGAAAATCAGAGGGCGCAAGATCAGGTGAATAAGGTGGGTGCGGAATGACTTCCCAATCCAACTCCTGTATAGTGTTTTTTGTCAGTGTAGCAGAATGCGGGCCGGCCGGTGTGGCCGTGCGGTTCTAGGCGCTTCAGTCTGGAACCGCGTGACCGCTACAGTCGCAGGTTCGAATCCTGCCTCGGGCATGGATGTCTGTGAAGTCCTTAGGTTAGTTAGGTTTAAGTAGCTCTAAGTTCTAGGGGACTCATGACCACAGATGTTAAGTCCCATAGTGCTCAGAGCCATTTGAACCATTTGAGCAGAATGCAGGTGGGCCTTATCGTGGAGTAGCATCACTTCACGCAGTCTTCCCGGTCGTTGTTCTTGGACTGCGTCTGAAGGACGTCTCAGGTGTTGTCAGCAGATATCAACAGTGATGGTTCACCTCGTGGAAACAATTCGTAGTACACCACACCGTTGCTGTTCCACCAGATGCGTAACATTATCTTTTGAGGACGCGCGGATATTTGTACAGGGAGTTGCTGCTTTGTTTGGGCTCAGCCATTCCTTCCTTTTAATTATGTTAGCATGAATACACCATTTCTCGTCACCAGCAACACTAAAGAATAGGAATAGCTGGTGTTGTTCACGACCCAACTGATGACGAGGAACAAAGATGCACATATGGCCCCCCGCTGATTTGTGTGATTTTGGCTTAGAACAAGCGGTACACGTACACCCAGTTTTGGAACCTCTCCCATTTCATGCAAATGTCGCACGATGGTGGAATGATCACAGTTCATCACATTTACCCGTTCTCGAGTACCTGAGGTGGATAACCGAGGATTAATGCGTTTAAACGATGTTCATCAAACCCCGAAGGTCTTGCTGAAAGTGGAGAGCCATTAATTTCAAAACCGCCCTCCTTAAAGCGAGAAAAGTATTTTCTTGCGGTGCTCTGTCCAGTGGCATTATCTCCACACGTGGTGCAAATGCTTCTAGCTGCTTCTGCTGTTGTCACCAGACTAGTGAACTAAAACAGGAGAATATGCCGGAAATGTTCCGTTTTCTCCTGGTGGCACCCCACTTTGTAGTGTCCACAGCTCCACTCACTACCTCCAAATGGCAAAATGGCAATATGTAAACTCAAACAGCAACATTGAACTACAAATGAAAAATGATAATCGATAAATGAAACCATAACAACATGCAAAACGAAAACGCTACGAATTTGTTTACCAATCTCATATATGGCTGAACATTAATAAAGCTGACAAACTGCAGGGACGGATTGCTGTTTGGAAATGGATGAAAAATGGTCCTATGAACATGTGACCAGAAATGGACGGTGTGCATGCAATGACAACAGATCGTCCCGGAATACAGTACAGGGCTGCATCGCATCCTCGTCACAACAGATGTTCAAGGTGGTCTTCATGGGATGCATTGTCATAATCATACCTTGGCTTACCCCATGTTGACGGGCCACTTGCCTGGAGCTTGTATTAAGGTTCGCCTCAATATCTAGTAGAACTTGGTCCTCCAAATCTGCTGTACCGATAGTCAGCCGCCTCCCTGCACGTTCGTATGTCTGAAAGGATGCATAATCACACAAACGCCCAAAAATGGTTTGAAATGTGGTGTGATGTGGTTGGTGTCTGTGAGGGTATAGCGGTGCTGCCTCTCGACCCTTCCACCTGCTTGGCCGTACACAAATACCACTTCGGCTTCTTCCCGATAGGACGATTCTGCTGCTGACAGTACGCTACGTCAATCACACACTGTGCAAACACTCAAGGAACACACAGCACGTGACCAAGAGAGCTGTCATTCGTCGGCGCCATCTACGGTGGCAACAACGATGAATATCTGGACATAGGTCCATAGGACCTTTTTCCTCCACTTCCAGTTAGGAATTCGTATCTGCAGAATTTATGTTCACACTGTATAAGGTGAGCCATTCCACCACGAGACAGGGTTCGACCTGCCTTTGGGCAGGACTCAGACTACGCCCCGTTGTGGAGTGGGGACGGCGCGGCAGCGCGGCCAGAGGGGGCCACGTGGTGCTGCTGGTGCGCCTGTGAGCCTAGGTCAGGCCCGGCGCTGGGTCAAGGCTGGCCCGGGCCGACGAGGTTTGCCCTTGGCTGGCGCGTCTGCACACGTGGCGCCCGTAAAAAGGCGCGGCCCGCAGTGCAGCCACCTCTCCGCAAACACACGCCGGCTCCTTCCCACGCACCCACGCCGACATGCAAATTAAATCTGTGTTGGGCTACTCTGAAAGCGAAACTGATACCAATGCTAAGGCCACCGATGACGTGATCCTTCCGGATCAAGGCTAGGTAGGACACCCTATCAAATCTGACGTAATATCATTAGCGGAGCTATCGTTAACGAACCAAGTTTACGCCCAGAACAAATTAACAGAGTACTTCAACGCAGCAATACTCGTACGACATTTAACTTTATAAACACGCCGAGGTCGCTAACGCATGCCTGTGCGGTGGCGCTCGATTCAGATGTAGCGGATCGAATCCTGCTAGTGGAACAAATTCCTTCAGTGTTAGGGCGGCAGTGGTAGAATAGATGATACCGTAAAGCTCGTCATTGTCAGACTTCGGGTCATTTACAAACTTCTCCGCAGGGTGGGTAACGGATACTATTGATTTTAACTATTCAGTCAGATGGGGGACATTAAGCTTGGCGGTCTCGGTGCTTTTCGAGATGCGTAGATTTAGTTTCCCTACAGGGTTTCACTCTCTCACTTGAATAGTCATACCACACAAACATGGGAACACACTGTACACACATACCGGGTGATCAAAAAGTCAGTATAAATTTGAAAACTTAATAAACCACCGAATAATGTAGATAGAGAGGTAAAAATTGACATACATGCTTGGAATGACATGAGGTTTTATTAGAACAAAAAAAAAACGAAGTTCACAAAATGTTCGACAGATCTCTTGCGCGCGTCCTTTAGTGATGATCGTGTGCTCAGCCGCCACTTTCGTCATGCTTGGCCTCCCAGGTCCCCAGACCTCAGTCCGTGCGATTATTGGCTTTGGGGTTACCTGAAGTCGCAAGTGTATCGTGATCGACCGACATCTCTAGGGATGCTGAAAGACAACATCCGACGCCAATGCCTCACCATAACTCCGGACATGCTTTACAGTACTGTTCACAACATTATTCCTCGACTACAGCTATTGTTGAGGAATGATGGTGGACATATTGAGTATTTCCTGTAAAGAACATCATCTTTGCTTTGTCTTGCTTTGTTATGCTAACTATTGCTATTCTGATCAGATGAAGCGCCATCTGTCGGACATTTTTTTGTACTTTTGTATTTTTTTGGTTATACTAAAACCCCATGTCATACCAAGCATGTGTATCAATTTGTACCTCTCAATCTTTATTATTCCGTGATTTATTCAGTTTTCAAATTTATACTGACTTTTTGATCACCCGTTACATTACAATGACATGCACGCGACAGATAAACATTATACAAACTTGTTAAGGCTTTCGTGGCCACTTGTTGACAAACTGCCTATTGGCTTCTGTCTCGGGTTCTTCGTCAGAAAAATCATTAGATGAACGTCGGCCGAAGAACCCGAGACAGAAGCCAATAGGCAGTTTGTCATTATACAAACTCTTACACATCACAAACGAAAGGCCACTGTGTGCGAAGGAGAGAAAAACTTTCTGATTAGGTGGCCGAACCTAACCTTTGGAGTCTCGCAGCTACCAACGCCACACGAATCTTTCTTTTAACTTAACTTTATGAGCATTGCAGATCCTCTATAGCCATCATGAGACATACATCTACATGATAATTGCAATTCATAATTGAGTGTCTTGCAGAGGGTCCATCGAACCATCTTCAAATTAGTTCTCTACGTTTCCACTCTCAAACGGGGGTCGGCAAGAACAAGCACGTGGATCTTTCTGTGAAATCTCTTGATTTCTCTTATTTTATAACAATGATCATTTCTCCGTATGTAGGCGGGCGTCAACAGAATAATTTCGCAGTCAGAGGAGGGATTGAAAAACGCCTTTGTTTCAATGATTGCCACCCCAATTCACGTATCATATCCGTGGCACTGTCTCTCCTAATTCGAGATAGTACAAAACGCGCTGCCCTGATTTGAACATGTTCGATGTCCTTCGTCAATCCTATCTGATGTGGACCCCAAACTGATCAGTAGTATTTAGAAGAGAGCGGACAAGCGTGGTGAAAATAGTCCCTTTAGTAGACCTGCTGCATTTTTTAAGTGTTCTGCCAATAAATTGGAGTCTATGGTTTGATTTCCACACGTAACTATCTACGAGATCGTTCCAATTTAAGTTGTTCGTAATTGTAATCCCTAAGTATTTAGTCGAATTTACAGACCTTAGATTGGTGTGATTTATAGCTTAACAGCAATTTAGCGGATTTCTTTGAATTACTCACGCGGACGACTTCACACTTTTCATTATTTAGAGTCAATTGCCACTTTTCGCAACATTCAGATATCTTGTCTAAATCATTTTGCAATTGATTTTGATCATCATTGATGTTTTTGCATATGTAACCTACAACAATCACATCAGCAAATATCTCCTATTAGTGTAACAGTAACTGTATCGTATAGATATGTAATATGGCAACGAGAGAGTCCTTACGTTATTAATGAACAAATGAAGAGAAACGTTATCCTTCCAAGCTATAGAAAACTGCGCGTGAAAAACGACTTCTTCGTTTTGTGACAGGTGTCAATCCGAGATCATCGTCTGACACAGATTACCTCTGACAACATAGATTCACATTGGTACAACAATGACGTAATGACGTGCCACATTCTTGAAGTTGTATGACATCAATGACTTCACTGGTCTGGTACAACAATGACGTAACGACGTGGCACAGTCTTGAAGTTGTATGACATCAATGACTTCACTGTTCTACCAGTTCAACATACTTGTGCTGTCGGAAACATTGTGTGCTAGATGATGATTTCAGAGTGAGACCGGTCACATAATAAATAAATATACACTCCTGGAAATGGAAAAAAGAACACATTGACACCGGTGTGTCAGACCCACCATACTTGTTCCGGACACTGCGAGAGGGCTGTACAAGCAATGATCACACGCACGGCACAGCGGACACACCAGGAACCGCGGTGTTGGCCGTCGAATGGCGCTAGCTGCGCAGCATTTGTGCACCGCCGCCGTCAGTGTCAGCCAGTTTGCCGTGGCATACGGAGCTCCATCGCAGTCTTTAACACTGGTAGCATGCCGCGACAGCGTGGACGTGAACCGTATGTGCAGTTGACGGACTTTGAGCGAGGGCGTATAGTGGGCATGCGGGAGGCCGGGTGGACGTACCGCCGAATTGCTCAACACGTGGGGCGTGAGGTCTCCACAGTACATCGATGTTGTCGCCAGTGGTCGGTGGAAGGTGCACGTGCCCGTCGACCTGGGACCGGACCGCAGCGACGCACGGATGCACGCCAAGACCGTAGGATCCTACGCAGTGCCGTAGGGGACCGCACCGCCACTTCCCAGCAAATTAGGGACACTGTTGCTCCTGGGGTATCGGCGAGGACCATTCGCAACCGTCTCCATGAAGCTGGGCTACGGTCCCGCACACCGTTAGGCCGTCTTCCGCTCACGCCCCAACATCGTGCAGCCCGCCTCCAGTGGTGTCGCGACAGGCGTGAATGGAGGGACGAATGGAGACGTGTCGTCTTCAGCGATGAGAGTCGCTTCTGCCTTTGTGCCAATGATGGTCGTATGCGTGTTTGGCGCCGTGCAGGTGAGCGCCACAATCAGGACTGCATACGACCGAGGCACACAGGGCCAACACCCGGCATCATGGTGTGGGGAGCGATCTCCTACACTGGCCGTACACCACTGGTGATCGTCGAGGGGACACTGAATAGTGCACGGTACATCCAAACCGTCATCGAACCCATCGTTCTACCATTCCTAGACCGGCAAGGGAACTTGCTGTTCCAACAGGACAATGCACGTCCGCATGCATCCCGTGCCACCCAACGTGCTCTAGAAGGTGTAAGTCAACTACCCCGGCCAGCAAGATCTCCGGATCTGTCCCCCATTGAGCATGTTTGGGACTGGATGAAGCGTCGTCTCACGCGGTCTGCACGTCCAGCACGAACGCTGGTCCAACTGAGGCGCCAGGTGGAAATGGCATGGCAAGCCGTTCCACAGGACTACATCCAGCATCTCTACGATCGTCTCCATGGGAGAATAGCAGCCTGCATTGCTGCGAAAGGTGGATATACACTGTACTAGTGCCGACATTGTGCATGCTCTGTTGCCTGTGTCTATGTGCCTGTGGTTCTGTCAGTGTGATCATGTGATGTATCTGACCCCAGGAATGTGTCAATAAAGTTTCCCCTTCCTGGGACAATGAATTCACGGTGTTCTTATTTCAATTTCCAGGAGTGTATTTTAAAAGCATTTTATGGCGCGTTACAAGATGTTTTCCATTACGTTAAGGCTACAGGGCACAGCGAAAAGAAAACGGTTTCACTCGTATAGCTAAATCAAAGACAAAATTGATGAGTAGTAGTAAAAAGAATAGATGTTACTAAATAATAACATTTGAGAAGAAGCAATATAAGAAGTAAAAGAAAGAGGGATAGGATAAAAATGTGTGGGTGAAATCTTACGGGACTTAACTGCTAAGGTCATCAGTCCCTAAGCTTACACGCTACTTAACCTAAATTATCCTAAGGACAAACACACACACTCATGTCCGAGAGAGGACTCGAACCTCCGCCGGGATCAGCCGCACAGGATAGGATAAAAGACTGGGATTAAACGATCTATAGATACCGAGATAATTTTAGACATAGAACATGCTGTGACTGGACAGTGACTGGTTTTTCAGACAGACAACACGCTATGACTGAACAATGACTGGATCTTTCCAGAGAAGCAAATGCATCTCAACCTATCTAGGAAATTAGATCAAAGCTAAACTTCGGTGGAGAGAGGGGAATTCTAAGTTTCCTCCTCCCGAATGCAATACAAGGCCTCAGTATGCAAGCGCGTGAAAAGCCTTTTGAGCTCCAAAACAGATGATGGAGCATGATTAAAACATATCTGTGTCAGTCTTTGACGAAATAATGAAACAAGCGAATAGGAAATAAAGTTGTCCTAAGGCATAAGGAAGATTACAACATGTAGACAACAAAAGATAGAATGATTTTTCGTTAGAGTGAATGTTCTAAATACAAGAACATACAGAGAGTAAAAATAAATAAATAAAAACCTATGTGCAAAAAATTGTACAGTTATTAGAGAAGATAAAAATAAATACTTTTGTTATTGACACAAATGTCACAAATTCATCATTTCCGCGCTATGAGTCCTTGAAGAGTTCCCTTTAGCTAAAGTTTTCCTGTTTCGTAATCAGAATGTCGACTAATTGGAATCGGATTTGCAACTCAGTTACTTCTTACTGCTACAGAGGGAACGTTTTCATTGATGCTAGCAGTCTCCACGTCCCTGATTGAACAGTTACATTATTATTGTTTACCAGCCGTCAGTAGTTTTGTTATGGTGAATACGTAAGGTACAGAACATGCAATATCATCAGCTGCCCTCACGTGTCTGCCTGTAACACCACAGCTCGAGATGTTCACCCGGCGCTACCCCCTCCCAAGTTATCACAACACGCGTTGTGACTGCATGCGTAGCACCGAGCCGAGCAGTGCGTACAGAGGGGAATGGCAGCAGCAGCGCATCTGTGCATCGGTGCTATTGCAGCAGATAGTGTATGGAATAAACATACTGGAGATTGTATAGGCATCGCTTTCATCACTTTGAATTGTGCACATAGAGCATATCAACCAATAAGTGCATTTCCACAAATATTAAAAAGATCAAAAGTCGCAGAGTAAATAGCTTTTTCCTATAATTCGTGTAATATTCTTCAAATCACGACGTATCTTACCACATACTTTCTAAAGTAACACGTTCTTCCTCAGGGTTCAAGCTATCTCCATGCCAAATTGAACTGAAATCGGTTCAACAGGGTAGTCGTGAAAAAGTAACAGATGGACTTACTTTCGCATTTGTCATAGTAGTAAGGATAAAACTTTCAGTTACGATTTCCTTTTCTTCCGAGTTCCAATTTTTATGAAATAAAGCCTGTATGGTGACCCAAGCTATGCTCAAGTTACATGTGAAAAACGCGTGAAAAATTCGTTAAGCAATTTTGGAGAAGTATGTTCAAACAGGCAAACGGATAGACACGGCGGTTTTACAGATTTGTTATTAGTATAGATGTTCTGTTAGGTTTACATTTAAGTTAATTGGTGCTAGCAGTGCCCTTGTTCATAGATAGATACATTATTACTGTTTGTGTTATGTTGCGTTTACATTAAAATTTCCACTGATGTTGACATAGCTTTGAAAGCTGATTATACTCTGAGTAAGCTGACGTGAATCTCATTTATGAGAAGGCATGATGAAACAAGTCGAGCACCAAGGAGCCCGTACGCTGAACGATATCAGCGTAGGAGGTGATCAAATACTGCGCATTTATGAACTGATTGTAGTCTTCGCCTAAGAGGATCCATTAGCGCAGACCAGCGGGAAACTGGTATGCCTCTAAGTGTCCGAACTCTTCGGCTTGAGAAAACTGTGTTGAGGACCATCCCAGCAACGATATATCATCCACAGTCAACGGACTAAATACCTGCAGTGTCAACGCGTGGAACGTCCTAAACAAACTTTTTCCTCCAAATGTAAAAATATTTTGTTGGCGCCCACCTACGTGGGGGTAGGGGAGGGGAAATGATTATCAAAATAAAATAAGATAAATCAGAGCTCGCGCGGAAAGATATATGTGTTCGTTTTTCCGCGCCGTGTTCGTGGGCGGAATGGTAGAAAAGTAGCTTGAAGGTGGTTCGATGAAGAACTGCAGAATAATTATGTAGACGGGCACGCGTCCATTCGAGTATCGGAAGTCGTACAGCTGATAACTTTCCGCAGTGCGTGGAATTCTGCCAATGATGTCCACACCAAGCATCCCTGACTTTCGAAGGTGTGTCTTGTTTAATGATGATGCTGCCTGGGCGGGAGAAGGAATATTTAGCAGCCACAACAGCCATGTCTGGAAGTCTGAAATCCTAAGATAACTCGTATGTTCCACTATCGACAGAGCTTTACTCTGAATACGTGGGCTGATATAGTTCACGACCATCTGATTGAATTGTCTGCCTAACACTCTCGGTGGATGAAATTACTATGTCTCACTACTTGAAGTTGAAAATGTTGAAGAATATCAGCTAGACTATCCCACTAGCAGTCACGCAACGTTTATGGGTCCACCACACTTCGCCGTTGGTGTCAGAGAACATTTAAACAAATTTTTCTCCAGTTGCTAGATTGGGAGGTGTGGGACGATGTGAATCGTTTGGTGTACGAAACACCAGTAGACAGAAGAGCTATCTGCACGTTCACGGTGTTCAAAAACAAGTGTCGAATACTTTAAGAGGTGGTAGTACTCATCGAAACAATAAAAATAAGTCCAATAAGCATAGGTCTGAAAATGCATACTTTCTGCGACAAACACGAGTTCACAAGAGGTGTTCAACAAGGCACCCATTCATGACAATGCGCCCATCTGCCCTCCGGCGTAAAGAGTGACCAATTATTTCACGTTTCCCCATAATCACAAGTCTAGGGGATTGAGGTCTGGGTAGCGAGCAGGCCAAGATGTCTCCGTCTCCTCCGCCCTCCGCCCTCCGCCCCCCCCCCCCCCCCCCGTCACCCCCCAGATCAATCCAGCGGTCCTGAAATGTCTGCATCAGATGCTCGCGCACGTCGTGACGAAAGTGTGCTGGTGCACCATCATGCATGTACCACATTTGTATTCGTTGCTGCAATACCACAGCCTCCACCAAGACAGGCAATACATTAACGAGAAAGTCTAAATAATGCGCCCCAACTTAACTTTTGTGGTAACATGTATGTCCCTATTAATCTATCGCCAAGTACGGCTGCACATATGTTGACTGAGAATCGGCGTTGATGCCCTCTTTCCTGAATTGCTTGGAGATTTACATCTGCCCATACATTCTGGTTGTGGAAATTCACAACATCATCTCTTGTGAACCCTGGCCCATAGGTAAATAAAATCTTGGATGTGAATAGCTGATCTACAGATCACTTCTCCAACAGCCATTGACAGAACTGCCGTCTGCCATCCCCCTTTTTTAAGGCCTGAACCCGCTCTAGATGTTATGGGTGCAGTAGTTGTTCATGAAGCACCCGCCAGATAAGAGGGTGAGACACGCCTTCTGCTGCTGCTGCTGCTAATCGTCACACACTGGTCACAAGGTTTCTTTCAACGGACGTAGCACAAGCTCCTCCACGCCAGGCGTGCCGACTTTGAGGGGTACCTGTGTCCCTTAGAAGCTGGAAAAGTCTACCGAACAGCTTATTAAAGGGCACTCTGCGCGGGCACGGTCTACCGGACTACGTAAATTTGCTAAATCCTGGTAGACTATCATATCCACCATTTTACTTGTCGAATCGTAGGCTCCATCGCTAACAAGAGGTGGAAGAGAGAATATGTAAATGTACTACACCATTTGTGCATACAAACAGTGCAATAACTGGAAACGCATAATTGAATCCGCGTACCCGGAGTTGGCATTATTGTACAAGGTACACAAACACGACGAGAACTAACGTAACCTACAACACGACTCGAACCACAGCACCAAACCACCTAATGGTGGGAAGAGTACTATGAGTAACAAATCATCATACCCTGCCGACACATTTCACGGAGTGCCAATGCAACGACTGTGCTAATATCCGCAACCAAGCGTCGCACAGGTATGAATACGTAATTTTAGGTGTTCTTGAAAAGAAATGTAATTACGATTTAAAAAGTAGTATTTACATATGTACAAACAGTAAAGAACATTCTTTTAAATTTAACAGCCATAAAATAAAAGCCCACTGATGCTGCTGCAACTGCAATGAAACATGTTTGGGATAAAAAACAAAACCGTGTTTTGTTAAAGGCGGGTCGCGCGGGATTAGCCGAACGGTCTCAGGTGCTGCAGTCACGGACTGTGAGGCTGGTCCCGACGGAGGTTCGAATCCTCCCTCGGGCATGGGTGTGTGTGTTTGACATTAGGATAATTTAGGTTAAGTAGTGTGTAAGCTTAGGGACTGATGACCTTAGCAGTTAAGTCCCATAAGATTTCACGCACATTTGAACATTTTTTTGCTAAAGGCGGACCCATCCAAAAACATATGTATTTAGCTTTTATTTAATCGAATTTTATACTGTTCACAAACTGCAACATCTTCTAAGCTTTTCACACTAATTGAGGCCATGTAAGCATGGTCTTTCCCGAATGTACTTCTGACCAAAAAGCGATTCTGGTAGCTGGAGTCTAAAGTTTTTGATAATCATGCCTTTTGCGTTCTTGTGGAGACATTTCCATAGCAACTTTCATCCCCTAACAAATATTTCTTTATATCTAACCGGGAAGTGAAATACCAATTTCCATAAGTTTGCCTTTCAAATTTTTTAATGTAACGAAATATTTTCTTATGAGTTTTCATCCCTATTGCTCTCCCTTAGGGGTTGAATTTCCAGAAGAACAGAAACACGTTTTTTTTTATTTCTAACCGAGAAATCTAATACCAATTGTCATAGATAGAACTCTAGTAGTTTTTAGTAATTATTTATTTCCATAAAAACTTTCAGCCACTTTTTACCCCCTTAGTGATTGAATTCCTAAAAATTCTGAAGCATTTATTTCTTATTTTCTGATTGAGAAACCAAATACCAGTTTTCGCAGTTCTAACTTCAGAATTTCCTTAATAGCAACATACATTCAAAAAGCCTTTCATCTTCTGTTTCACCCCCTTAGAAATGGAATTTCGGACAGTCCCTTCTTAAACGGTGCCTGCAGTGTAAGATCCACACCTTCTACAAATTTCAAGTTAACATGCTTAGCAGTTTGCGCTGGGCGATGATAAGTCAGTCAATCAGTCTGACTCTATTTCACCCCCTTAGAGGTGAAATAGGTTTCCAAAAACAGTGAAACACGTATTTTTCATCTTTAACCGAGATGCCGAACACCAGTTTTCAAAGATATAGCTTTAAAAATGTTTTCGCAATGACATATTTTCATAAAACGCTTCACCCCCTTAAGAGTTGAATTTCCAAAAATAGTCAAATGCGTATGTTTTATTTCTAACAGAAAAGCCAAATAAAAAGTTTGATAGATTTACCTTCAAAAATGCTTGAACAGTGAAACATTTCCATAAGAACTTTCATCCCCCGTTTCAGTCCCATTGGGGTTGAATGTCTAAGAGCAGTGAAACACGATTTTTATTTCTAACTGAGAGGCCAAATTTAAATTTTCGTGGCTTTAGCATTAAAAATGCCTTCATAATAAAATAGTTTCATAAAAGATCTCATACCCTATCTCACCCCCTTAAAGGTTCAGTTTCCAAAAACACTGAAATACGTATTTTTTATTTGTAACCGAGAAGTCAAATATCGATGTTCATAGACGTAGCTTGAAAAATACTTTAGTAGTTCTTTAGTAATGATGTTGTTGTTGTAGTTGTGGTCTTCAGTCCTGAGACTGGTTTGATGCAGCTCTCCATGCAGCTCTCCATGCTACTCTATCCTGCTTAGTGTATATATCTCTTGGTCTCCCTCTACGATTTTTACCTTCCATGTTGCCCTCCAGTAGTAAATTGGTGATCCCTTGATGCCTCAGAATATTTCCTACCAACCGATCCCTTCTTCTAGTCAAGTTGTGCCACAAACTCCTCTTCTCCCCAATTCTATTCAATACCTCCTCATTACTTATGTGATCTACCCATATATTCTTCAGCATTCTTCTGTAGCACCACATTACAAAAGCTTCTATTCTCTTCTTGTCTAAACTATTTATCGTCCATGTTTCACTTCCATACATGGCTACACTCGATACAAATACTGTCAGAAACGACATCCTGACACTTAAATCAATACTCGATGCTAACAAATTTCCCTTCTTCAGAAACGCTTTCCTTGACATTGCCAGTCTACATTTTATATCCTCTCTACTTCGACCATCATCAGTTATTTTGCTCCCCAAATAGCAAAACTCGTTCACTACTTTAAATGTCCCATTTCCTAATCTAATTCCCTCAGCATCACCCGACTCAATTCGACTACATTCCATTATCCTCGTTTTGCTTTTGTTGATGATCATCTTATACCCTGCTTTCAAGACACTATCCATTCCATTCAACTGCTCTTCCAAGTCCTTTGCTGTCTCTGACAGAATTACAATGTCATCGGCGAACCTCAAAGTTTTTATTTCTTCTCCATGGGTTTAATACCTACCCCGAACTTTTCTTTTGTTTCCTTTACTGCTTGCTCAATATACAGATTGAATAGCATCGGGGAGAGGCTACAACCCTGTCTCACTCCCTTCCCAACCACTCCTTCCTTTTCATGTCCCTCGACTCTTATAACTGCCATCTGCTTTCTGTACAAATTGTAAATAGCCTTTCGCTCCCTGTATTTTACCCCTGCCACCTTCAGAATTTGAAAGAGAGTATTCCAGTCAATTAGTAATGATATATTTTCCAAAAAGCCTTCACCCACTATTTCACCCCCATAGGGTCAAATTACCAAAAATACTGAAGTATATATTTTTTTTGTATGTGACCGAGAAAACAAATACCAGTTTTCGCAGATCTAGCTTCAAAATTGCCTTAATAGAGACTTTTTTATTAAAAAAAACCTTCGTCCTCTATTTCACCTCCTTAGAGTTGGAATTTCGAAAAAGTTTCAAATCTCAGTGGTTTGGGTGGGGGATGATGAGTCAGTCAGTCAGGACACTGCCTTTTATATACAGAGTTGTGAATTTTCTCAGTCTTCACGGAGCATGCTCCCGAGTATAGCTCAGTAGCCTCTGACGGATTAAAAGAACAGAACTTCAACTGCTGATGTTCTGGAAACAGAAAAGCATCTTAAAAAAATCAGACGCGTTGTTGATTAAGTGGGAGCGTTTGAAATGTGCATGTGAAACACAATATACCACAAAATCGTGTGTGTGAGTGAGGCAATTATAGAGTGACTATAAACTCTACGAAGCTGGTAATAGAAAGTCATTCTGACGTATAAACAGAAAGAGCATAATTCCGAAAATGAAAAAAAAATGGTTCAAATGGCTCTGAGCACTATGGGACTTAACAGCTGTGGTCATCAGTCCCCTAGAACTTAGAACTACTTAAACCTAACTAACCTAAGGACATCACACACATCCATGCCCGAGGCAGGATTCGAACCTGCGACCGTAGCGGTCGCACGGTTCCCGACTGTAGCGCCTAGAACCGCTCGGCCACTTCGGCCGGCTCCGAAAATGACGACTGAAACAAATAACGGAGAGTGCCACAGACGTTTCTTAAAGGAAATGTGGGAAATTACCAAAAGCTTACATGACGATCTAAACTATAAAGGCTAGTACGGAACTACATGATGTTTAATCATACTTTCCGCTGAGGTTACAGATGACAGCGTCGTTTTACCACGGGGAATGACTATGCTGCACTTAAAATAAAGTTAACGCTACTGCTACAACACTGACCGCTTTTATATTTACATGTCTAAGTACATATTTGTCTTCTGCAGAATCTCAAAAGATATTAAAAGGGGGGCACCACCACATTTTCTGTATAATCTCTGCACGCTGAATGTAATACTGACGCGATAGGTACAATTATAACAATCTTCTAAAGTCTAGAAGATATTGAGTCTAACTGCAGGTAGAATGTTTGCTGTGACACAGATATTATCCAGCTGTCAAGTTAGTGTTCTACTTTTTAGTAACCGAAAACATTTCCCCTAAATCCACACGTCTCAAATCATACTTCGACAGCAGTTCAAAGCAAAGTACAATATCACGCCAAATGTTCTGGACATCTCGACGAACGTGCTCCGCGTGACAGCTGAGGATGATATATAACTGCACAACACGTCAACATCACAGACACTTATCGTCGTCTGGATGAGTCAACAGAGGCAACTGCGTTCAAACGAGAGTGCAGAAGTAGGGGATTCCCCTTGAAAAATTGAACAGGAGCTGCAGTGTTAGCAATGTTACTGTGCGGTGAGAAAGTCAGAAAAATGCTACAGCGAATCCTAGCTCTTGTAGATGTTAGAAATTAACCGATAGTGACCGTTGAACTCTACAACGTCGTACACGAACCAGTCATCAGACATCCTAATCAGTTATCCAGAGAACTTCTGTTGCAAATTTCATACAGAAGAAACTGAGATAACAGTCCGCCGAGAGGAGATAGAAATAGTTCACGTGGACATTCTGCTACTCAGATGACACTATTACAAGAGCGAATCCATAGCCTTGCTTAGGTAAGTGCGAACAATACCGATATTGACCTGTGAAGCAGTGGGAGAAAGATCTTTGGAGAAAATAATAGCGGGTGCATGATGTAACATTTAGGATACAGTGCTTGGACCTGAAGCATTCGGGGGAGGTGGTGAGATAGCTTGGGGCTGGTTGTTTTCGTTTTGACTCGTTCATTAATTTTGGTCGACTACAATACGAACATGAGTGCTAATTATAAATTTTTAGACACTACTTATTTCCCTCGTAGCGGGAAAGTTTGGAGTGGGGTCGGCTCTTCATCAGCACGACAGTGATTCGTCGTGAAACCGATAGAATTTGTTTGGGGCAAACTGGAACATTGATTCCGTACCTACGACAACTATTCACCCAGCTTCACAAAAAGAGAGACAAATCTCCATTCATTGTATCACACATTAGTGGAAAGCATTCCTGAGAGATTAGATGCTATAATAATTGCAAAAAGGGCTGATATTAGCGCCAGCGTTTCAGAACAAACACCAATGGGTTTGACGGAGACTGTTGACGGCATAGTGCACATAGTAACTATTATTTTATATCTACATTTACATCCATACTCCGCACGCCACCTGACGGTGTGTGGAGGAGGGTACCTTGAGTACCTCTATCGGTTTTCCCTTCTATTCCAGTCTCGTATTGTTCGTGGAAAGAAAGATTGTCGGTATACCTCCGCGTGGGTTCAAATCTCTCTGATTTTATCCTCATGGTCTCTTCGCGACATACACGTAGGGGGCAGCAGTATACTGCTGACCCCTCGGTGAAGGTATATTCTCGAAACTTCAACAAAAGCCCGTACAGAGCTACTGAGGTTCTCTCTTGCAGAGTCTTCCACTGGAGTTTATATATCATCTCCGTAACGCTTTCGCGATTGCGAAAGAAAGAAGGAAGATTAAGGTTTAACGTACCATTAACGTCGAGCAGGAGTCCAGTGGGTAAGGAAATCTGAGTATTTTTACAAAGGAAACAATCCAGGTTTCACCTTCATTGATTGGTGGAAACCATGGAAACACTAAATTGGCTGTACGGGAATTTGGACCCCGATCATCCTGCCGGCTTCTCCATTGCGATGATCACCGCAACGAATCGCTCAGCTATTGTGAAAGAGGCACTCATGAGATTTTTATGTCTTCACTTCAACGATTTATTTTTGTCGACAGCAACCACAAAGCATTATCGTCGCCATAAAATTAACCTGAAATTGTCAAGAAAGTGATTCTTGCAGCACTGAGCGATTTTAGTGGCCGGCCGGAGTGGCCGTGCGGTTCTAGGCGCTACAGTCTGGAGCCGAGCGACCGCAACGGTCGCAGGTTCGAATCCTGCCTCGGGCATGGATGTGTGTGTTGTCCTTAGGTTAGTTAGATTTAATTAGTTCTAAGTTCTAGGCGACTGATGACCTCAGAAGTTAAGTCACATAGTGCTCAGAGCCATTTGATTTTAGTGAGTGCGAATTCTTGAGGTACGAGCTTACCGCTGGGTCAGATGCTTTGCCAGTGAAACACAAGCGACTCGCCGATATCTGAAACAAAGAAAGATATACTACTCATTTGTTGTGAAGACAAACTCATCTGAAGCTCAAATTCCTGATCATATTTAATCAAAAGTGTTTCAAAACTCTTGCTGAAAGTACTGTTTTTTAATAAATTACGGTTGGGATTGTAGTTATGAAAGACAAGGAATGAATAAAATATGAAAACACAGTTCTTGACAACGAATTAACGCAACATACAAAGACGAGGCAGAATATTATGACCACGGCCCATAGTGATAGTGAATGCCCCCTGGTGTCATTTAGGGCACCTGACGCAGTAAAGAAAGTACTTATATAAGCCAAACTGATCCCCATCTAACTGATCCTCAATTTTCTTTTCCATTCTTCTGTATATTATTCTTGTCAGCAAATTGGTTGGATGAGCTGTTAAGCTGATTGTGCGATAATTCTCGACTTGTCGGCTCTTGCAATCTTCGGAATTGTGTGGATGACATTTCTCCGAAACAGTCGTGTTGTTGCCACTTCCCCCAGAGATTTTAGAAAGTCTGGTGGAATGTTATCTATTCCTTCTGCCTTATTTGATCTTAAGTTTTCCAAAGTTCTTTTAAATTCTAATACTGGCTCGCCTATCTCTTCCGTATCGACTCCTGTTTCTTCTTCTATCACGCCTTTACAAAATACCCCGAACATGGCCTATCACCTATGGGATATGGGTTGGTAGGTCGAACCCAAGATTTGCTTACAGCTAAAGGAGTTCATTCACGAGGTAAGTCCTTTGTGGTCGGGTGTTATTTTCTATGATGAAACCATCAGCTACTAACCGACCTACAAAGACTCTAATACACCACGTGACAAAGAAGTGAAACACTGAGAGGGAGAAGAGGAAAATAAATGAAACTATACATGTATATGACGTTATTTCAGTGATTGCAAAATCGACTCAAATTTACAAAGAACTTGGTGGCATGGCGCACTGAGTAGTCTGAGATCTCCTCTTTCATACATATATGTTGGGTGACAACGGCTTCCAGCTTCTTGTCTCCAAAACCAAAATACGTCTGCTACTAATTTTCAAGCTAGGCTGAAAGAAAAAAAACCCTGAAGAGATCGCTTCTTCACTGATCTGCTCTTGTTGGCGAGGCTTTTGAAAACGGTCCCTGCTGTGACGAGTGGGGAGGTATGTAAGCGTGGCTAATCGTCTCGTCTGCCTTCATAAAACCTTCTTTCCTCAGTAGTCGATGGCTTCCGGTGGCTGCAGCAAGGACAGAAAGTAATTAGGATGATGGCGCAATCCTCGGCCTTCGAGTGCATAATAGCAAATGTCAGTCACTGGAGTGTATCGTACTCCTTGGGCGAACCTTCTGTACGGTTATAAATTGTTACCACAGTCTATAAACAACACAAGCTTATCATCTGACCACATCCATATCAACATTTTACAATACGTATGTTTTTGGACAGGGTCCCCCTTTAGCAAAACACTATTTCATTTTTTAACCCAAACATGTTTCACTGCTGTTGCAGCATCTTCAGTGGGCTTTTATTTTTCATCTGTTAAAGAATGTTCTTCACTGTTTGTATACATGTAACTATTAGTTTTAAATCGTAATTATAGATATTTGAAAAAACACATAAATTATGACTTCATACCTTCTTACCGCATGGAGTGATTTTTCTGATGTGTTGTGTTTCTACAGTGACTATTTTGTTCCACTTTTTGTCATCTGCAACTACTTACACCTTAAAGTAGATAAATTGTTTAAGCCAAAATTACGATTCGAAAATTGTTATTCCTATGCCTGAAATAAATTAATTCTGTCTGTCTGTCTGTGTGTGTCAATTTACATTATGTTTCACTTACATTTTCTTTTTCCTCATCTTCATCACAGTCAAACACTGTATATTGAGTTGCCACTGTCACTGTTTCACTGTTTACCAGCTGTAAAAACAAACATGGCAGGCAGTGGAACAGTTGAAGGTGTAAAAATAAGATGGCTGACAGTGGAACAGTTGAAGGTGTTCATGGCAGTTGTTCTGAATCTTTCAGAGGTGTCTGTGAATTTGTGTGTGTGTTTTAGGATTTGTGCGTGTGTGTGTGTGTGTGTGTGTGTGTGTGTGTGTGTGTGTGTGTGTGTGTGAGTGGAGGGGGGGCTGGGGTGGTGGTGGGGGGGATGAGAGTTCTATAAGTTGGTCTTGTCTAATAATTAGAATTACTAGAGCTCTCACCCCTCCCCCCACCAGCCCAGCCCCCACCTGACACACAACAATCACACATACAAAAATATCCTAAAACCCTCTCTCTCTCTCCCATCTCTCTCCCCCTTTTCACACACACACACACACACACACACACACACACACACACACACATAGACAGAGAGAGAGAGAGAGGGAGAGAGAGAAATACAGACACCTCTGAAAGATTCAGAACAACCGCCAGGAATACCTTCAACTGTTCCACTGTCAGCCATCTTGTTTATACACCTTCAACTGTTCCACTGCCCGCCATGTTTACAGCTGGTAAACAGTGAATCAGTAACAGTTACAGTGGCAATTCAATATATAGTGTTTGACAGTGATGAAATAAGGAAAAAGGAAATGTAAGTGAAACATAATGTAAATTGTCATATATATATATATATATATATATATATATATATATATATATATATATATATATATATGCAATCACACTACTGGCCATTAAAATTGCTACACCACGAAGATGACGTGCTACGACAGGAAGAACATGCTGTGATATGCAAGTGATTACCTTATCAGAGCATTCACACATGGCTGGCGACGGTGGCGACACCTACAACGTGCTGACATGAGGAAAGTTTCCAACCGATTTCTCATACACAAACAGCAGTTGGCCGGCGTTGCCTGGTGAAACATTGTTGTGGTGCCTCGTGTAAGGAGGAGAAATGCGTACCATCACGTTTCCGACTTTGATGAAGGTGGGATTGTGGCCTATCGCGATTGCGATTTATCGTATTGCGACATTGCTGCTCGCGTTGGTCGAGATCCAATGACTGTTAGCAGAATATGGAATCGGTGGGTTCAGGAGGGTAATACGGAACGCATTGCTGGATACCAACGGCCTCGTATCACTAGCAGTCGAGATGACACGCATCTTATCCGCATGGCTGTAACGGATCGTGCAGCCACGTCTCCATCCCTGACTCAACATATGGGGACGTTTGCAAGACAACAACCATCTGCACGACGACGTTTGCAGCAGCATGGACTATCAGCTCGGACACCATGGCTGCGGTTACCCCTGACGCTGCATCACAGACATATGCGCCTGCGATGGTGTACTCAGCGACGAGGCTGGGTGCACGAATGGCAAAACATCATTTTTTCGGATGAATCCAGGTTCTGCTTACAGCATCATGATGGTCGTATACGTGTTTGGCGACATCGCGGTGAACGCACGTTGGAAGCGTGCATTGGTCATCGCCATACTGGCGTATCACCCGGCGTGATGGTATGGGGTGCCGTTGGTTACACGTCTCGGTCATCTCTTGTTCGCACTGACGGCACTTTGAACAGTGGACGTTACATTTCAGATGTGTTACGACCCGTGGCTCTACCCTTCATTCGATCCCTGCGAAACCCTACATTTCAGCAGGATAATGCACGAACGCACGTTGCAGGTCCTGTACGGGCCTTTCTGGATACAGAAAATGTTCGAATGCTGCCCTGGCCAGCACAGTCTCCAGATCTCTCACCAACTGAAAACGTCTGGTCAATGGTGGCCGAGCAAACGGCTCGTCACAATACGCCAGTCACTACTCTTGATGAACTGTGGTATGGTGTTGAAGCTGCATGAGCAGCTCCTACCTGTTCACGCCATCCAAGCTCTGTTTGACTCAATGCCCAGGCGTATAAAGGCCGTTATTACGACAAGAGGTGGTTGTTCTGGGTACTGATTTCTAAGGTTCAAAAAATGGTTCAAATGGCTCTGAGCACTATGGGACTTAACATCTGAGGTCATCAGTCCCCTAGAACATAGAACTACTTAAACCTAACTAACCTAAGGACATTACAAACATCCATGCCTGAGGCAGGTTTCGAACCTGCGACCGTAGCGGTCGCGCGGTTCCAGACTGAAGGGCCTAGAACCGCTCGGCCACAGCAGCCGGCCCTGATTTCTAAGGCTATATGCACCCAAATTGCGTGAAAATGTAATCACATGTCAGTTCTAGTATAATATATTTGTCCAATGAATACACGTTTATCATCTGCATTTCTTCTTGGTGTAGCAATTTTAATGGCCAGTAGTGTAGGTTTAAGTCTAGGGGACTGATGACCTCAGATGTTGTCCCCTAGTGCTCAGAGCCATTTCTTTTTGCAAAAAATGTGATTTATCTGAAAAGACCACCTGGTGCCACTTAATGGACGTCCAGTTGTGGTATGGGCATGCAAGTTCCAGCCTTCGTCACCCACGAACTGTCAACATTGATGCATGAACCACGCACCTACTGTGAAGGCCAACATGCAGGAACGTCGCTGAACGCTTATTGAGGAGACACTGTTGGTAGCCCCTTGGTTGGTGGGGGTGGTCAGTTGTCCAACAGTTGCACGTCTATTCGCCCGTTAACATCTCTGTAGCTGTCGTTCACCTCTGTTGCCTAAGGCTCGTGGTGCACCACATTCGCGTCAGCGCCAGTTTTGGCTATCGCCATTTTGGCATGCACGGTATATTTTAACAACGGCTCGCGAACAGTTTACAATTTTCCACAATGAGATTTTCACTCTGCAGCGGAGTGTGCGCTGATATGAAACATCCTGGCAGATTAAAACTGTGTGCCGGACCGCGACTCTAACTCGGGACCTTCGCCTTTCGCTGGCAAGTGCTCTACCATCTGAGCTACCCAATTCCGCCAACCTCGTCTCGTACCTTCCAAACTTCACAAAAGCTCTCCTGCATACCTTGGTCCGCAGCTCGGGTCGTGCGGTAGCGTTCTCGGTTCCCACGCCCGGGTTCCCGGGTTCGATTGCCGGCGGGGTCAGGGATTTTCTCTGCCTCGTGGTGACTGGGTGTTGTGTGATGTCCTTAGGTTAGGTTTAAGTAGTTCTAAGTTCTAGGGGACTGATGACCATAGATGTTAAGTCCCATAGTGCTCAGAGCCAGTTTTTTGCATACCTTGCAGAACTAGCACTCCTGGAAGAAAGGATATGGGGAGACATGGCTTAGCCACAGCATGGGGGATGTTTCCAGAATGAGATCCTGGAAGAAAGGAGTGCTAGTTCTGCAAGGTATGCAGGAGAGCTTCTGTGAAGTTTGGAAGGTAGGAGACGAGGTACTGGCGGAATTAAAGCTGTGAGGACGGGTCGTGAGGCGTGCTTGGGTAGCTCAGATGGTAGAGCACTTGCCCGCGAAAGGCAAAGGTCCCGAGTTCGAGTCTCGGTCCCGCACACAGTTTTAATCTGCCAGGCAGTTTCAGTTTACAAATTTAATCATTTCGGAAATGCTTCCACTCTTGGCCTGAAAGCCAATGATCATACCCTTCTAGACGTCAGATAAATCGCTCCATTTCCGCATTACGACAACGACTGCACTGTATTCCGTGCCCCTCACCCTCCCCCCCCCCCCCCCCCCCCGCCCACCAACCACCCAGCGACACGCTTTATATACCCTCCACGGCTAGTACTGTCACCTGTCGTTCGTGAGTGCTTATTCATGTTGCCGTCGAACGTAGGCGGTGGTCACAATAAGACTGGTCCGTGCAATAAAGATCTTTTTTAAAAAATATTTAGTCTCGTGACCGAAACAGAACTGAACCCTTTTGATTTTACCTCCTAAAAAATTATGTTTTACCAACGACAGCGTAATTATTATCAGGTTGGAAACCATGCACGTACAGCCATGTTGCCGCACTGATTCCATACAGTCAAGTCGTCCATATACAGCATTTCGCTACCATGACTTACCGACAGCAGAGGAGAGTAACATGTTTCACTGTTACCAGTTCATCATGTACTGTGCTCCAAGACAGAAAGTACACTACTGGCCATTAAAATTGCTACACCAACAAGAAATGCAGATGATAAACGGGTATTCATTGGACAAATATATTATACTAGAACTGACATGTGATTACATTTTCACGCAATTTGCGTGCATAGATCCTGAGAAATCAGTACCCAGAACAACCATCTCTGGCCGTAATAACGGCATTGATACGCCTGGGCCTTTCGTCGAACAGAGCTTGGATGGCGTGAACAGGTACAGCTGCCCACGCAGCTTCAACACGATACCACAGTTCATCAAGAGTAGTGACTGGAGTATTGTGACGAGCCAGTTGGTCGGCCACCACTGACCAGACGTTTTCAGTTGGTGAGAGATGTGGAGAATATGATGGCCAGGGCAGCAGTCGAACATTTTCTGTATCCAGAAAGGCCCGTACAGGACCTGCAACATGCGTTCGTGCATTATCCAACTGAAATGTAGGGTTTCGCAGGGATCGAATGAAGGGTAGAGCCACAGGTCGTAACACATCTGAAATGTAACGTCCACTGTTCAAAGTGACGTCAATGCGAACAAGAGGTGACCGAGACGTGTAACCAACGGCACCCCATACCATCACGGCGGGTGATACGCCAGTGGGGCGATGACGAATACACGCTTCCAATGTGTGTTCACCGCGATGTCGCCAAACACGGATGCGATCATCATGATGCTGTAAACAGAACCTGGATTCATCCGAAAGAATGACATTTTGCAATTCGTGCACGTAGGTTCGTCGTTGATTACACCATCGCAGGCGCTCCTGTCTGTGATGCAGCGTCAAGGTTAACCGCAGCCATGGTGTCCGAGCTGATAGTCTTGCAAAATCTGTTGTCTTGCAAAATCTGTCGACTCAGGGATCGAGACGTGGCTGCACGATCCGTTACAGCCATGCGGATAATATGCCTGTCATCTCGACTGCTAGTGATACGAGGCCGTTGGGATCCAGCACGGCGTTCCGTATTGCCCTCCTGAACCCACCGATTCCATATTCTGCTGACAGTCATTGGATCTCTACCAACGCGAGCAGCAATAGCGATACGATAAACCGCAATCGCTATACGCTACAATCTGACCTTTATCCAAGTCGGAATCGTGATGGTATGTATTTCTCCTCCTTACACGAGGCATCACAACAACGTTTCACCAGGCAACGCCGGTCAACTGCTGTTTGTGTATGAGTAATCGGTTGGGAACTTTCTTCATGTCACCACGTTGTAGGTGTCGCCACCGTCGCCAGCCTTGTGTGAATGCTCTGAAAAGCTAATCATTTGCATATCACAGCATCTTCTTCCTGTCGGTTAAACTTCGCGTCTGTAGCACGTCATCTTCGTGGTGTAGCAATTTTAATGGCCAGTAGTATATTATTAGGTTGGGAACCGCTCACGTAGAGCCATGTTGCAGCACTGATTGCATACTGTCAAGTCGTCCGTATACAGCATTTCGCTACCATGGCTTACCGACAGCAGGGAGAGTCACATGATTCAGTGTTACCAGTTCATCATGTACTGTGCTCCAACGCAGAAAGTATGTCCTTGTAAGGGATTACTTAACATTTCGTCGTTGTGCTTATATGTAGCAACTTTTCAACACTATACACAAGAAATAATTCATATGGTTTCGTGGCCATAATTCGTAGATGCTAACACACAGCTACCTGGTACGGTAAAATTTTCGCTCATGTTTCAGCCTTCCTAGTACAATATTATGCGCCAGCTCGTGTTCGTCAGAACGGGAGTAGTTGGCGTGTAAAGCCCCAACAAACCGTTTCTCCATCGGCCATTCTGTACACAATGAGCAGCTGGCTGTTTTCTACGGTCAGTTTACGACTTCGGCTGAGATGCCGTTTCGAGGGGTGTCGTTTTCTCGCCCTCGGCGAGACGCTGGTAACTGCTCTGGCGGGGGGGGGGGGGGGGGGGGGAGGCGGGCGATCAGACTATTAGACGGGCGGCTCCGTACCCAGGGTAATGGAATCGTGGCCGTTCTGCCGGCGTACTTTCCGAGATCCAATTAGAGAGACATTAAAACCGCGCCGGACACCTCAAAACGTTTCAGCGGTTATTATATGCCGGGGTGTTTTTTTGAGAAGCCTTACACCGCTCTCGCAAGCCATTATTTGCGCGCCGGAGCCACTGTGGCGTGCCTTCGCGGTTCCCTGACCTCCGACAACATCTCGTAATGAGGCGCCGCAGCCGACGAAACGCGCTTTCCACGAAACTCCGCTGCTTGCCGAGGCACGGGAAATACGTCGGATGGAAGCCGTAATACGGATACCTTCCACCTGTTATAAATACTTGTTCGTCAGATAAAGCGACAGCTAAATGTACTTGCAGCTAAAAATGGAATTTACAGCTGTGTAAGTACGTCTTACGTTCGTAGGAGTGGGCTATTACAAATTTGGGAATGAGTCAAGGAGGAATTGTGCACTTGTGAACAGTGTCGTCAATGCGTACAGAAGTGAGACAAGCTCTTATCTTTTCGTTTTATAAATATCAATGCTATGATATGAGACGCTTTTTCTTGCTGCAGCGTAATTTTTATTTGCGTTCGAGAAACGTTTCGCCTTTTGTACATGATGTTACGGGTATACTTGCAGAGAGTTTTATATGGTACCTAAACATCTACACTCACGAGTTACTTGGTTGTTTTTCCCCTGCATCGATCTATCGTCCCGCAAACACGTCACAAACGAACTGATGTTTTCTGCGTGACCCCTGTCAGTATAGAGTAACTGTTTTGAGACCATGGTCAACATCTGATCTGCTGCCCAGGGGAAAACAGGCATTAGTGGCTTGCTCTTGCCACACCTACTTGCAGGTTCTAATCATCCTAAAAACATACGACTTGTAATATTATTAGTATGCTACTGACGTAAATACTGATGTAATATTGTCCTGTAAATCGACCTTAGGCACCAATAGAAATTTCTGCACTTGTATCCTTTGCACAGCGTATTAAACACATCAATGGGTTTTTCCTGTAGTAACACAGTGATAATGAGAGATTTGAAACAGTTCACACTATAAGATTTACATTAATGAAACGTTAGTCACTCGTCTGTCAGGCCAAAATCTACATTCCCTCTCAGCTGGTTATAGGTTGGTGGGCGTAGTTCCAATTAGCTCGTGAAAAATCGGCACATTTTAACTTCCACAACCTTTGCTTTTTTTCTCTTTTCGTTCTCGTTAGCTAAATTATATGAAACACATGGACATGGTCACATTCACTAACCACAAAGGCTAGCGGGCCTCTCCCATTTTTAAACCTGAAATCGTCCACATCTCGCGTCCTGAAATATTTGCTACTACTCCGAACACACGCTATAGCTATATAGCAGCTGAAACACTTCTGGTCTCTTCACTACATATACCTCCTAAATGCTAGGTTTCATTGCTGGCATTAGACACAACGGACACCGTTCACCAGGAGCGTAATGGACTCGCGCGTCGTTTTGAAAAGTAAGCTGACGCATCACATTTTTCTCACATTAGCGTCAGAACTACGTCGCGCTCGCCGCGCCTCATAATCGGCGGTTCTCTCACTTTTGTGCCACGGACATGCTTTCTTCGCCACAGTGACCCATCTTGAGTTAGGTGGTTATGTCTGACGTTTCTCCTTTGGTCCCACAGTATGAAGATTTTCAGGTATCGTTGCACATAGTAAGCAGATTCCACAGTTCTTTACACTACTATTCTAATTTTTTCAGTAATTATTGTTATTTTATCTTTGTTTTCCTGTGGTTACTGCTCAGTGCTACTTCACCAAATTTTTGATGAAGAATAAATAATAATCTCTCCCTCTCTCTCTCGCAAAGATATGACTTGTTAATTATACACTACTGGCCATTAAAATTGCTACACCACGAAGATGACGTGCCACAGACGCCAAATTTAACCGACAGGGAGAAGATGCTGTGATAGGCAAATGATTAGCTTTTCAGAGCATTCACACAAGGTTGGCGCCTGAGGCGACACCTACAACGTGCTGACATGAGGAAAGTTTCCAACCGATTTCTCATACACAAACAAAACTTGACCGGTGTTGCTTGGTGAAACGCTGTTGTGATGCCTCGTGAAAGGAGGAGAAATGCGTACCATCACATTTCCGACTTTGATAAAGGTCGGATTGTAGCCTATCGCGATTGTGGCTTATCGTATCGCGACATTGTTGCTCACGTTGGCCGAGATCCAATGACTGTTAGCATAATATGGAATCGGTGGGTTCAGGAGGGTAATGCGGAACGCCGTACTGGATCCCAACGGCCTCGTATCACTAGCAGTCGAGATGACAGGCATCTTATCCGCTTCGCTGTAACGGAGCGTGCAGCCACGTCTCCATCCCTGACTCAACATATGGGGACGTATGCTAGACAACAACCATTTGCACGAACAGTTCGACGACGTTTGCAGCAGCATGGACTATCAGCTCGGAGACCATGGCTGCGGTTACCCTTGAGGCTGCATCACAGACAGGAGCGCCTGAGATGGTGTACTCAACGACGAACCTACGTGCACGAATGGCAAAACGTCATTCTTTCGGATGAATCCAGGTTCTGTTTACAGCATCATGATGGTCACATCCGTGTTTGGCGACATCGCGGTGAACGCACATTGGAAGCGTGTATTCGTCATCGCCACACTGGCGTATCACCCGCCGTGATGGTATGGGGTGCCGTTGATTACACGTCTCGGTCACCTCTTGTTCGCATTGACGTCACTTTGATCAGTGGACGTTACATTTCAGATGTGTTACGACCCGTGGCGCTACCCTTCATTCGATCCCTGCAAAACCCTACATTTCAGTTGGATAATGCACGACCACATGTTGCAGGTCCTGTACGGGCCTTTCTGGATACAGAAAATGTTCGACTGCTGCGCTGGCCAGCACATTCTCCAGATCTCTCACCAATTGAAAACGTCTGGAGAATGGTGGCCGAGTAACTGGCTCGTCACAATACGCCAGTCACTACTCTTGATGAACTGTTGTATCGTGTTGAAGCTGCATGGGCAGCTGTACCTGTACATACCATCCAAGCTCTGTTTGACTCAATGCCCAGGCGTATCAAGGCCGTTATTACGGCCAGAGGTGGTTGTTCTGGGTACTGATTTGGCCGGCCGCGGTGGTCTAGCGGTTCTGGCGCTACAGTCCGGAACCGCGGGACTGCTACGGTCGCAGGTTCGAATCCTGCCTCGGGCATGGGTGTGTGTGATGTCCTTAGGTTAGTTAGGTTTAAGTAGTTCTAAGTTCTAGGGGACTTATGACCTCAGATGTTGAGTTCCATAGTGCTCAGAGCCATTTGAACCATTTTTTTGGTACTTATTTCTCAGGATCTATGCACCCAAATTGCGTGAAAATGTAATCACATGTCAGTTCTAGTATAATATATTTGTGCAGTGAATACCCGTTTATCATCTGCATTTCTTGTTGGTGTAGCAATTTTAATGGCCAGTAGTGTAACATGCACGGTGGATTATCTGGGACACTAACACAAATGACATGTCTTTGCAGAGGGGCAGTCGATGATAAACCATAAGTAAACTCACAAGAACTTATCGTTATTCTCAAATACCGTACTGTGAAGCGCTAAGTTGTTGACGTGAACTTCAGTAATATCAAGAACAGATCATTTTTTTGTGTTATCACACTTTGTGAAGTGTAATTAGTCTCACTGTTTGACATCATAAATCATCCTGTCCGAACAAACCTAATAGTTAACCGCGCTGAAGAGTTCGCAGCAAGTCGGATGAAACGGTGGCAGTTTAGTTGCTTTACTGTCTTATAATGACGCTGCTTAATGTCTAAAATAATTTTATTCAAATTTACGCTGGCCGTAGAAGCCTACGATCTTAAATCTTCATAGTATTCAAGAATAGAGACTTTCTAAAACGTGATTTTCCTCTGTTATTGCAAGATGCTGTGTGCCAGAGAATGTCGAATTGGCACGGCAGAAGCCTTGTACGCTGTAGCTGTTATGCAAATCACCAACTATAGTAGTGGCGGAAATCGTTTTCCCCCAGAGAACGTAGCCAGCGACCGCTAGATAGTTGAGGAAGCACGTTTCCTGACCACAGTATCGTGCGCCTCGCATTCCAAACGTATTTGCCGAGTCTTTTAGCCTGGCCTCATAGAATGATGTTGACGACGATTCACCGAAACGGACTTTAGGCTACTCATCGAGTTTTGGTAAAATGTCGGCTCCTTAAAGTGTTTCAATTTACTGCTCTTACACGCCCAGAGAAAAAACACAGGTAACGTATAAATCGTAACAAAAACTAAGCGACATTTTACGATGAGTGGCAAGGCACGATCAGGGAGCCGTCAGAAATTACACACACATCCACCCATCCACCCACCCACCCACCCACACACACACACACACACACACGCACACAGTTACATATCCAGTGTCCAGCTGCATAGATGAATTTCACTTAATGAGGAGCAATATGGATGTCGTTCATAGACACTGAAGTGATATCCAACGACTACACGCTACGAAGCATTTAGAGAGCCGAGAAACAGTTCACGGTAACTAGAAATGGCCATCTGGTTTGTTGCAGTAGCGCAACACGCAATAAAGAAGAATGGTTGGACTTGATCATACTGTCAGTTGTCTCTTCAAGTTCTATGGTATGTGTCATAAAAGTGAAACGGAAATGCAAGTAAATAAATCAATGTAAGCAATAACACCACCCGAAAAGCTACGTCACTCCTTTGACAATACTGCCACTTGAGATCTCACACTACAGAAAGTGTCAGAGCCCACCTTTTGAAAGATTCACACTGTATCCTGACGTTCGAAATCGGTCACCACATCTCTCTCTCTCTCTGTCTGTCTCTCTCGCTCTGATTGTTTGTGTTAGTCATGTCTCCACGATCCGCTCGCTTATCCTGGACTTGGAATTTATTTTTGTGCGTGGATTTAATTATTTTTCGTGACAGAACGTAAAAAGTTTACATGGTTAAAAACGGAAATGTAGTAGAGTGAGAACCCTACAACCAGATAAAAAACCATCCAATACAGAGGAAAGAAGTGTGTAGATATTTGGGAATAAGTATCGATGAAAGACGTTAATTACCTAGTCGTTCAATGCCTTAAATCCAAAAACACCTAGTGTTAGACGAGAAATGGAACTTACACAATTACGTAGAAACCGTCTGCTAAGGGTGAAATTCTTACAAGAAAAATAAGCACACTAGGTAAAAAATTACTCAGATCCTGGATGCATCGAGCCGACACCGCTTAACGCCTCCCATATCCTTGATTAAGGCTTCTTTTCAGCGAGGAAGAGATTCCACAAGCTTTTTACATCTAAAATCACCAACAAACGCAAAACGCATCTATTTAAAGAAGAAGATAAAAATTCGCTTCACGCCTGGCTGTGAGAGAGTCTCCACTATTTCCAGTCTTTGTCAACATAGACCAGATGTGGTTTGGATTCAGTGAAACAATACCGACGGCAACTCAGAGATATATACCAAATAAATTAGTATGAGATGGTTCTGATTCCCCATGGTACGCAAAATACTTCAGAATACTTTCTTAAAAGCAATGAAAAAAAGCATTCCAAATTTAAAAGAACTCAAAATTCCAAGGATTGGCGATGTTTTATAAAACCTCGAAATTTAGCGCGAATTTCAATGTGAGAGGCTTTTAATAGTTTCCACAACGAAACTCTGTCTCGAAATCAAAGAGATTCGCTTTGTAATAGATGGCGCTGTAATAGTCACAAACATATGGCTCACAATTTTAGACGAACAGTTGGTAACAGGTAGGTTTTTTAAATTAAAATACAGAACGTAGGTACGCTTGAACATTTTATTTCGGTTGTTCCAATGTGATTCATGTACATTTGTGAACTTATCATTTCTGAGAACGCATGCTGTTACAGCGTGATTACCTGTAAATACCACATTAATGCAATAAATGCTCAAAATGATGTCCGTCAACCTCAGTGCATTTGGCAATACGTGTAACGACATTCCTCTCAACAGCGAGTAGTTCGCCTTCCGTAACGTTCGCACATGCATTGACAATGCGCTGACGCATATTGTCAGGCGTTGTCGGTGGATCACGATGGCAAATATCCTTCAACTTTCCCCACAGAAAGAAATCCGGGGATGTCAGATCCGGTGAACGTGCGGACCATGGTATGGTGCTTCGTCAACCAATCTACCTGTCATGAAATATGCTATTCAATATCGCTTCAACCGCTCGCGAGCTATGTGCCGGACATCCATCGTGTTGGAAGTACATCGCCATTCTGTCATGCAGTGAAACATCTTGAAGTAACATAGGTAGAACATTACGTAGGAAATCAGCATACATTGCACCATTTACATTGCCATCGATATAATGGGGGCCAATTATCCTTCCTCCCATAATGCCGCACCATACATTAACCCGCCAAGGTCGCTAATGTTCCACTTGTCGCAGCCATCGTGGATTTTCCGTTGCCCAATAGTGCATATTATGCCGGTTTACGCTACCGCTGTTGGTGAACGACGTTTCGTCGCTAAATAGAACGCGTGCAAAAAATCTGTCATCGTCCGGTAATTTCTCTTGTGCCCAGTAGCAGAACTGTACACGACGTTCAAAGTCGTCGCCATGCAATTCCTGGTACATAGAAATATGGTACGGGTGCAATCGGTGTTGATGTAGCATTCTCAACACGGACGTTTTTAAGATTCCCGATTCTCGCGCAATTTGTCTGCTACTGATGTGCGGATTAGCCGCGACAGCAGCTAAAATACCTACTTGGGAATCATCATTTGTTGTAGGTCGTGGTTGACGTTTCACATGTGGCTGAACACTTCCTGCCGGCTGGGGTGGCCGTGCGGTTCTAGGCGCTACAGTTTGGAACCGCGTGACCGCTACGGTAGCAGGTTCGAATCCTGCCTCGGGCATGGATGTGTGTGATGTCCTTAGGTTCGTTAGGTTTAAGTAGTTCTAAGTTCTAGGGGACTGATGACCACAGCAGTTAAGTCCCATTGTGCTCAGAGCCATTTGAACCATTTGAACACTTCCTGTTTCCTTAAATAACGTAACTGTCCGCTGAACGGTCCGGACACTTGGATAATGTCGTCCAGGATGCCGAGCAGCATAAATAGCACACGCCCGTTGGGCATTTTGATCACAATAGCCATACATCAACACGATATCGACCTTTTCCGCAATTGGTAAACGGTCCATTTTAACACGGGTAATGTATCACGAAGCAAATACCGTCCGCACTGGAGGAATGTTACGTAATACCACGTACTTACGCGTTTGTGACTATTACAGCGCCATCTATCACAAAGCGAAAAAAGTGGTCCAACTAAAACATTCATATTTCTTTACGTAATACACGAATATGTAATAAAAAATGTGGGTTCCTATTTAATAAAACGCAGTTGATATCCGTTTGACCTATGATAGCGCCATCTAGCGGGCCAACCATAGCACCATCTGGTTTTCCCCTTCAAGCTAGACGAGTTTCGTTCTTTGTAGTTTTTTCGTTTGATGCTTATTTCGTGAGATATTTGGCCCGGTCACTATCAATGGAACACTCTGTATATGTACAGGGTGTTACGATTATAAGTGCAAATATTTCTATTGGTGACTGAGGATAGTGTGCTGAACAACATTACATTAATATTTACTTCAGTTACAGACTAGTAACTATAGCTGTTAGGAGTAGCATATTTTCAACTGGGTTAGTATCCCCAAGAGCACGTGGCAAGAGGAAGCCATGAAGGCTTATTCTCCCTTGGGCAGCAGGTTAGGTGTGGAGGTGTGGATTAGAGGATGCAAAACGGTTAGTCTATACTGACAGGAGTAGTCCACTTTAGTGGTACAGTTACGAACGAGAAGAACACATCAGGTAGTACGTTATGTAATGTGTTTGTGGGAACCCTGTCAGATGCAGAGAAAAAGCAACAAACACACTGAAGTAGACACATATTAAGGCATTGATGATCTCAATATCTGCACCTATAACCCTAACACTGTGTATAACTATAGCGTGTATCGTAATTAATGGCATAAATGTATACAATTACAAGTACACGGAACTAGAAGCAAAAATGTCTATTGAACACGTGCTCTCAAATGTATACCTTAAGAATATGAGCACTTCTTCATCTTCGATATTGTGAAACAAATCTCCTCTACTGCAAGCTCTTTGCTATCCGTATATTGGGAGGAGATAAACTGGACCAAAACAAAAAAAGTTGTGCAGTAAACATGGGCCGTAGCATGCATTCGACAAGAGCTATGAGCAATTGTTCAGTAGAAGAGATCTTTCTTACAGTAGTGAAGATCAACAAGTACTGACAGCTTTTAAGGTACGCGCTTTGGAGTCCATGTTTACTGGACACTCTTTTCTTGCATTGGTCTATGCTACCACCACTCAAAATATGGAAAGCAAAGATATTGCCGTAGAAGATATTATATATATAAAAAAAAAAGGTTCCCGGAACCCCGGAAGATAGATGTTGACTGTGGATATTGTATGACAGGCACGTCTCTTTGACTGTTCAGAGATGTCACTAAACCCGCTCAAGATGTAAACAACCACGCAATTGCAGCGCCTATTCGACGGATGGGGTCCGACAGCTGATCAGTTCCACTCATTCCACCAGGAAGGAGGTAGACGGCTCGTGTTGTTTGTAGTTCAACCATGCCTAGACGGTCAATACCGCGGTTCGATCGCGTCCGCTTTGTTACTTTGTGCCCGGAAGGGCTCTCAACAAGGGAAGTGTCCAGGCCTCTCGGAGTGAACCAAAGCGATATTGTTCGGACATGGAGGAGATACATAGAGACAGGAACTGGCGATGACATGCCTCGCTCAGGCCGCCTAAGGGCTTCTACTGCAGTGGATGACCGCTACCTACGGTTTGTGGCTCGGAGGAACTCCGACAGCAACGCCACCATGTTGAATAATGCTTTTCAAGCAGCCGCAGGACGTCGTGTTATGACTCAAACTGTGCGCAGTAGGCTGCATGATGGGCAACGCCACTCCCGACGTCCATGGCGCGGTCCATCTTTGCAACCACGACACCACGCAGCAAGGTACAGATGGGCCCAGCAACATTCCGAATTGACCACTCAGGATTGGCATCGCGTTCTCATCACTGATGAGTGTCGTTTATGCCTTCAACCAGACAACCGTCGGAGAAATGTTTGGAGGCAACGCATTCAGGCTGAACGCCTTAGACACATTGTCCATCGAGTGCAGCAAGGTGGAGGTTCCCTGCTGTTTTGAGGTGGCATTATTTGGGTCCGACGTACGCCGCTCGTGGTCATGGAAAGCGCCAAACGGCTGTACGATACGTGAATGCCATCCTCCGACCGATAGTGCAACCATATCGGCAGCATATTGGCGAGGCATATGTCTTCACGGACGACAATTCGCGCCCCCATCGTGCACGTCTTGTGTATGACTTCCTTCAGGATAACGACATCGCTCGACTATACTATATATCCGTCGTGGCATACTATACACAAGTTCCTCAAGGCACTGTCGGTCCAGATTGTCCAATTCCTCAACGGCGATTCTGCGTAGATCCCTCACAGTGGTTGGCGGGTCACGTCGTCCATAAACAGCCCTTTACAATCTATCCCAGGCATGTTCGATAGGGTTCATGTCTGGAGGACATGCTGGCCACTCGGCCAGAACTCATATAAGAACTGATGTAAAAATGAAATATAAGAATATGAGAATTTAAAAAGACTGTAGTAACCGAAAACACCATACAAATATTCTCGTATAATAAATGCATTACACATACTGTGAAACCCAGTTCTAATTTTGCAAATGATTCAAATGGCTCTGAGCACTATGCGACTTAACTTCTGAGGTCATCAGTCGCCTAGAACTTAGAACTAATTAAACCTAACTAACACACACATCCATGCCCGAAGCAGGATTCGAACCTGCGACCGTAGCGGTCGCTCGGTTCCAGACTGTAGCGCCCAGTACCGCACGGCCACTACGGCCGGCTCTAATTTTACAATTCATATAATGCCCTTGTGTCCCCTTAAAAAAAAAAAAAAAAAAAAAAAAAAAAAAAAAAAAAAAAAAGACCACCCGGGGTAGTAACATTTTACCTACACGAGCAGATAAATGAAAAAAGTAAATAAGCAAAAACAATAATCGGATTTCGAAGTTACAGCCTCGACGCTAGCCACTATGCCACTGGTTGTGCTGAACTTACTCCGCGCTAAAATGCATCTAAATTATGTTGAAAACTTTAACGGTCACTTTCCTAGAAACGGTCGAGTATTTGCCGAAATGTCGTGACACGCGTTCGCTCATTTTGGCTCCCCTTCCACTGAGCGAAGTTTCTGGAAAATCGGCTTGTGGCACTTGCCGTGTTTTCCGCGTAAGGGGTGCAATGCATTTTCTGTAATTCCCCAAAATCTAGTTCTTACAGGAAAACACATTTTCACTCTCACCGAATGCGGACGCTCATTATTCTGCGTTTCATAATTTTACGTTGAAACATTCCCTTAGAAAAATTTATAAATGACAGTGGTGGAAAACTTCTACGTTATTTGATTTTCAAACAGCTGAGCGTAACTGAGCATACTCAGACATTTCTCTCTTTACTTATTCTGATCAACACTAAACTGACACAGAATATTTTTTTTTAGCGCAACGCAATCTGATTTTCAATAATCCCTACAAAAGAATGGCCCCGACTAACAATAACCTATACCTTTCATGAATCACTTACCTCACAAAAATCTTCGTTACTCGAACTACTGCAATACAGCGAGCGCCAATACTGCCAGCTAAATAAAAGATTCTAACTACTGAAGGCACTAACTACTGATAGGTATAGTTAGCAATTGAAAAATTTTGATGGAGAACAAACAATGTATTTACCTCAACAGTGTTCAGGAGCCATAATATATGTATCAGTTCATGACATCCAGTCTTAAAAATTTCTTTTTTCTGGTGGAGACACGTCCAGATCTTCCGCTTATAGTAACCTCTCAAAACTCTGCCATCTCTCTCTCCACATCCACCAGTGATGGCGGCTCACCTCCAACTGCCCAACACTACACAAGTGAATACTGCAACAATGAGTCCAACCAGCCATAGGCTGCACACAGCGCAGTCAGTGATTTTCATACAGAGCGCTACTTGGCGTTACCAACGTAAAAACCTATACAGTCTACTTACAAGTGTTTATGTTGAGTAAACTAAGACATGACTCATCATTTGTAAAACCAGCCATGGAAGAGAAAGACTGGTCTATGCACTACGCGCGGTTAAAATCAGGAGCACCATCAGTCCAATGTCATCGCTCTATCGTAATACATTGAGGCGACAGAAGCCATGGGAACACTCATGCACATACACAGATGGTGGTAGAATCGCGTACAAGTATAAAAGGGCTGCGCATTGGCGGAGCCGTCATTTGCACTCAGGTGATTCATGCGAAAAGGTTTGCCCGGCAGGAATTAACACACTTCGAACCCAGAATGGCAGTTAGAGCTAGACGCATGGGACATTCCATTTCGGAAATTCAATATTACGAGATCCACAGTGTCAAGAGTGTGCCGAGAGTGCCAAATTTCAGGCATTACCTCTCACTACGGACAATGCAGTGGCCGACGGCTTTCACTCTACAACCGGGAGGAGCGGCGTTTGGGTAGAGTCGACATTGTTAAAAGACAAGCAACACAGCATCACATAAGCGCAGAAATCTATGTGGGACGTATGTCGAATGTGTTCGTTAGGATAGTGCGGTGAAATCTGGCTTAATGGGTTTGAACAGAAGACGACTGACACGAGTACCTTTCCTGACAGAACATTACCTGAAGCGCCTCTCCTGGGCTCGTGACCGTTTCGGTTGGACCCTAGACGACTTGAAAACCATGGCCTGGTCAGATGAGCCCCGATTTCAGTTGGTCAGAGTTGATGGTAGGGCTCGAGTGTGGCGTAGACCCCAGAAAGCCATGGATCCAAGTTATAACAAGGCACTTGACCATCTGGTAATGTCCCTGTAATGGTGTGGGTTGAGCTCACATGAAATGTACTGGATTCTCTGGTCGGATTCTCTGGTCCAACTGAACCTATCATTGATTGGAAATTTTCGGCTACCTTGAAACCATTTGCATCCTTTCATGTAATTTATGTTCCCAAACAATTTAATTTTTACGAATGACAATGCGCCATGTCACGAGGCGAACATTATTTGCGATTGGTTTGAACATTTCGGACAATACGAGCGAATGATTCGGCCACCCTTATCGCCAGACATGGGACACAATCGAGAGGTCAGTTCGTGCATAAATCTTTCGCAATTATGGACGACTGCACAGACATGATGGCTCAGTACTAGTGCAGGGGTCTTCCAGCGACTTGTTGAGTCCAGGCCACATTGAGTTGTCGCACTACGCCCGGTATTACACTACTGGCCATTAAAATTGCTGCACCACGAAGATGACGTGCTACAGACCCGAAATTTAACCGACAGGAAGAAGATGCTGTGATATGCAAATGATTAGCTTTCCAGAACATTGACACAAGGTTGGCGCCGGTGGCGACACCTACAACGAGCTGACATGAGGAGAGTTTCCAACCGATTTCTCATACACAAACAGCAGTTGACCGGCGTTGCCTGGTGAAACGCTGTTGTGATGCCTCGTGTAAGGAGGAGAAATGCGTACCATCACGTTTCCGACTTTGATAAAGGTCGGATTGTAGCCTATCGCGATTGCGGTTTATCGTATCGCTATTGCTGTTCGCGTTGGTCGAGATCCAATGACTGTTAGCATAATATGAAATCGGTGGTTCAGGAGGGTAATAAGGAACGCCGTGCTGGATCCCAACGGCCTCGTATCACTAACAGTCGAGATGACAGGCATCTTATCCGCATGGCTGTAGCGGATCGTGCAGCCACGTCTCCATCCCTGAGTCAACAGATGGGGAAGTTTGTTAGACAACAACCATGTGCACGAACAGTTCGACGACGTTTGCTGCAGCAAGGACTGTCAGCTCGGAGACCATGGCTGCGGTTACCCTTGACGCTGCATCAGAGAGAGGAGTGCCTGCGATGGTGTACTCATCGACGAACCTGGGTGCGCGAATGGCAAAACGTCATTTTTTCGGATGAATCCAGGTTCTGTTTACAGCATCATGATGGTCGCATCCGTGTTTGGCGACATCGCGGTGAACGCACATTGGAAGCGTGTATTCGTCATCGCCATACTATCGTATCACCCGGCGTGATGGTATGGTGTGCCACTGGTTACACATCTCGGTCACCTCTTGTTCGCATTGACGGCACTTTGAACACTGGACGTTACATTTCAGATATGTTACGACCCGTGGCTCTACCCTTCATTCGATCCCTGCGAAACCCTACTTTTCACCAGGATAATGCACGACCGAATGTTGCAGGTCCTCTACGGGCCTTTCTGGATACAGAAAATCTTCGACTGCTGTCCTGGCCAGCACATTCTCCAGATCTCTCACCAACTGAAAACGTCTGGTCAATGGTGGCCGAGCAACTGGCTCGTCACAATACGCCAGTCACTACTCCTGATGAACTGTGGTATCGTGTTGAAGCTGCAGTTCTAGTATAAAATATTTGTCCAATGAGTACTCGTTTATCATCTGCATTTCTTGTTCGTGTAGCAATTTTTATGGCCAGTAGTGTAGAAGGTATCCTGTGATTTTTGTCTCCTCAGTGTACAATCTGGTTACTGCATGCTGACGACTGTTAAAGTCAAAGTGCGCTGTCGCGAGAGCGATGTCGTATCAGCGCTGGCAGCTGTGAGAGTAGATGCAGCGGCGCCTCCCTACACGCCGCGGAACAATGAGAACTGTTGAGCTGAAGCGGCCGTTTTCCGCGGCGCGGCGCACTGTGGCGGGGCAGCAGAGGCCTTATGAATGGGAACGATCAGCGGAAGCGATCGCGCCGTCGCCGGGTAATTGCGGCGCAGCCGCCGCCCACGCGCCGGAGCCTTGAGCGCAGCCGCAGCGGCCGCGGCCGCCGTGGGAGTCCCGTATTTACGAGCCGTCGGCGGCGCTCAATGGGAGCCCGGCACCGCGCCCCGGCGCTCGCGCTCGCAGCCGGCACGGGCTCCTTACTGCTCCTCCCTGGCTGCCGCTGTCGGTCAGTATATCAAGGCGAGCCAGCAACGCCCGCCCCGCCCTCTGGCACGCTCTCTATCAATGCGCATGCAGCCGTACCGCACCTCGCCACTCACTGCTGCCTGTCTAGTCTCTCGCAAAGTAACGTCCCCCCCGGCGCACGATCACGTTCTCGTCTTGATATACAAAATAAATTAAAACAGATGAGGAGCTGAGAGTACAAGTGGTACAAGTGCTAGCTGAAGAAAACTGGGTAAATGGCTGCCAAAGTTAGCTACATGTACATCTACATCCATTCTCCGCAAGCCACCTGACGGTGTGTGGCGGAGAGTACCTTGAGTACCTCTATCGGTTCTCTCTTCTATTCCAGTCTCGTATTGTTCGCGGAAAGAAAGATTGTCGGTATGCCTCTGTGTGGGCTCTAATCTCTCTGATTTTATCCTCATGGTCTCTTCGCGAGATATACGTAGGAGGGAGCAAAATATACTGCTTGACTCCTCGGTGAAGGTATGTTCTCGAAACTTCAAGAAAAGCCCGTACCGAGCTACTGAGCGTCTCTCTTGCAGAGTCTTCCACTGGAGTTTATCTATCATCTCCGTAACGCTTTCGCTGCTCTCCGTTAGATCTTCTCTCTCTCTATTCTATCAACCCTATCTGGTACGGATCCCACACCGGTGAGCAGGCCGGCCGGTGTGGCCGTGCCGTTCTAGGCCCTTCAGTCCAGAACCGCATGACCGCTACGGTCGCAGGTTCGAATCCTGCCTCGGGCATGGATGTGTGTGATGTCCTTAGGTTAGTTAGGTTTAAGTAGTTCTAAGTCTAGGGGACTGATGAAATCAGATGTTAAGTCCCATAGTGGTCAGAGCCATTTGAACCATTTTGAACCGGTGAGCAGTATTCAAGAAGTGAGCGAACAACTGTACTTTAACCTACTTCCTTTGTTTTCGGACTGCATTTCCTTAAAATTTTTCCAATGAATCTCAGTCTGGCATCAGCTTTACCGACGATCAACTTCATATGATCATTCCATTTTAAATCACTCGTAATGCGTAGTCCCATATAATTTATGGAATTAACTGCTTCCAGTTACTGACCTGCTATATTGTAGCCAAATGATATGGGATCTTTCTTTCTATGTATTCGCAGCACATTACACTCGTCTACATTGAGATTCAGTTGCCATTCCCTGCACCATGCGTCAATTCGTTGTAGATCCTCCTGCATTTCAGTACAATTTTCCATTGTTAAAACCTCTCGACATATTACAGCACATCCCCAAAAAGCCTCAGTGAACTTCCGATGTTATCCACAAGGTCATTTATATATATATTGTGAATAGCAACGGTCCTACGACACTCCCCTGCGGCACACCTGAAATCACTCATACTTCGGAAGACTTCTCTCCGTTGAGAATGACATGCTGCGTTCTGTTATCTAGAAACTCTTCAATCCAATCATGCAATTGGTCTGATAGTCCATATGCTCTTACTTTGTTCATTAAACGACTGTGGGGAACTGTATCGAACGCCTTGCGGAAGTCAAGGAACACGGCATCTACCTGTGAACCCATGTCTACGGCCGTCTGAGTCTCGTGGACGTATAGCGCGAGCTGGGTTTCACACGATCGTCTTTTTCGAAACCCATGCTGATTCCTACAGAGAAGATTTCTAGTCTCGAGAAAAGTCATTATACTCGAACATAGTACGTGTTCTAAAATTCTAAAACTGATCGACGTTAGAGATATTGGTCTATAGTTCTGCACATCTGTTCGACGTCCCTTCTAGAAAACTGGGATGACATGTGCCCTTTTCCAATCTTTTAGTACGCTACGCTCTTCTAGAGACCTACGGTACACCGCTACAAGAAGGGGAGCAAGTTCCTTCGCATATTGTGTGTAAAATCGAACTGGTATCCCACCAGGTCCAGCGGCCTTTCCTCTTTTGAGCGATTTTTATTGTTTTTCTATCCCTCTGGCATCTGTTTCGATATCTACTATTTTGTCATCTGTGCGACCATCCAGCGAAGGCTATATGGCTATTTATAAATTATGTGAGTTACTAAAACTTCCTGGCAGATTAAAACTGTGTGACCGACCGAGACTCGAACTCGGGACCTTTGCCTTTCGCGGGCAAATGCTCTACCATCTGAGCTACCGAAGCACGACTCACGCCCGGTCCTCACAGCTTTACTCCTGCCAGTATCATATCAGCGCACACTCCGCTGCAGAGTGAAAATCTCATTCTATGTGAGTTACTATCTGAACATCAGATATTTTTTCGTAATGATCAGTTAGTATCTGTACAGTTTTAGGTGTGGTCAGAGATTGTAGGGCCCCTGCATTATTTTTTATAATACACACTAAAACAGAAAAACGACGCACCACGGAAGAGTTGTGGAAACTGGTCACAAATTGATATTCATACACGTATCGACGGAGAATGCAAGACTGTGAACTTCGGCGGTCGATGGATGAATGTGTGACGCCTCAGCGCAGATTGACTGTGCAACTATCGAGGGTAGTAAGCAGGGGACATGCCAGTATCATTCCGTGTACTCAGTTTTACAGTAACTATGCCTCGGAGACAGGTCCGTGAACGATGTACGCAGATGTCAGTATTTGAGAGGTGACATGCAGTTGGGCCCAAAGAAGCTGGTTGGAGTAATCGGCGAATAGCTCGACATTTAAATGCCACTATTCGACGATATTGGCAGGATTGGGCGAACCAGAGCTGAACACAGCGTCAAAAAGAAAGCGGTAGACTTAGAGAAGAGAAAGAACGTGAGGACCGAGCAGTCGTCAGAGAGGCACGTCGGGCCTCGGGTTCATCATTACTATCGATCCAATGTGCAGCTGGTGCATCAGTGGACACTAGGTCCATTAATAGGCGGCTCACAGAAAGGGAACTGAGCTAATGGCACCCCTTGCGCCGAATACCATTGATCTATGTACACCAACAAGCCCATTTGCTCACGAGTCGACCACATGCGGCCTGGAATCTCATTGACTGAAGTAGAGTTGGCTTCACTGATGAGTCCCGCTTCGAATTGAGCCCTGATGACCAGGAAAGATGTATCTTGAGACATCGCAGACAGCAGGGGGATACCAATCTATCAACCTCAATGTCACCTGCCCTAAGGCTCAGCCAGGACTTATGGTTCAGAGCGCCATTTCCTTTCTCAGCAGAACCCCTCTGGTGTCATCCGCGGCAACCTTACGGCACAGCGGTGCGTCGACGATATTCTGCGCCTGTTTTGTTGCCCTTCATCGCAAACCATCCTCGGCTTACATTTCATCATGAAGATGGCCGCCCGCACACGGAGAGAGTTTCTACTGCTTGTCTTCGTGCTTCCAAACCCTGCCTTGGCCAGCAACGTCGCCGGATCTCTGCCCCATTGACAGCGATGGGAGGATTATGGGCAGGGCCCTTCAATCCTCTAGGTACTTTGACGATCTTACGCGCCACTTTTGCAGAATCTGGCAGAATCTCAGAGGACAGCCACGAACTCTGTTAATCAATACCAAGTCGAACACCTCCTTGCATGAGAGCCAGAGGTGGACCAACGTGTTATTCACTTTGTGAAGCTCTTTCTGAAACCAATTTTTCTGAAACTGTAATCATTTATTTGTCTATACATTTACATCACACCTATCGATTTCTAACCCATTCGGATAATTCCTTTGTAGCAGGCCGATTTTTTTTATCTTAGAGTGTATATTAAAAATACATGTACTCTTTCGTTATGAGACTTTTTAGAGTAAAACTGGTACAAGTGCAAACACATTTCCTTTAGTATGCTACATTTCGGTGACTTCTTAGTACAATACGTGTGTACGTGTACCTCACCCCTCATGGTAATGTACATGTGCGTCAGTGAAAAAGACCAATAAAAAGGTGTTAGCATGTGGACGTAATGTGCTGTTCCAGTCTCTTCGGTACCTAAGGTCCATCACCGTTCCCTTTGGATCCCTACGTAATTCGGTGCTCTCAGATACACACGATCGAACAGCGGAGGAGTGGTACTCAAGCGTCAACTTTAGGTTACAATATCTCCGGATGTAATTAACATTTTACAATGTAACAAACGGCACTGATTACGTATTTGTTTATATGTTCAGATGTGCTAACAAAACTAATGGGGTTCCATTTAAAAAACGTAGGTTTGTGTTAAAAACATACTTCCGTGCATTTTTTTATGGTTTGTATTAATCAGTTACACTAGCCCCTCTCCTCACGTTCGGTCTGTGGAATCGATTCGTCAGTATTTGATGTGGTTTACGAAATATATCCAGCGGTAATGTTAGGTGACTCACCCTGTATATTGGTGTTTTTCCTGTACGTAGGAGAGATTATTCATAGTCACTTTCCGTAATCCCCTAAGGGTCCGTGTCTGTAACCATAATCATTTCCTTCTGTGGTATCTCTTGAAGAATGTCCTCTGTAGAATTCTGTTGTGCAGTGACCACGCCTTTTTCTTTTTCCACTCCCTGCACTTACACCAATGGTAACTACTATCTGGGAATAGATATGTTGTTGTAGAAATCACGGCGAAGTGAGGGATGTCGTTCTTCATTCCCTGAAGATTTTGCTGTTTCAAAATTTATTTGAAACTCAATTTGATAGAAAAGATGCAGTAGAGGTACTGACTAGGGAGCAATATTCGACCTCCAAAAATCTGCTTCTGTAAACTCAAGATCACGGTTCAGTGAATACTTGACCTGCATCGTCACAGGATTTCTTTGCTGATTCAGACAGACCACGTATTCCTTCGTTATATTTTGTACCCTTCTGTGTCTTTACCAGCTTTATCTTTTGCTATGTCATCCTTGGCTTTAATTGACAGAAATTTTCTGTTCCTTTTCCACTAAGGGAAATTTTCTGATGACCTGCTTCACTGCTTACATCGTGTCTTGGACAACAAATAAAAGTCTGAAGTGTTTCTTTGCCTTTTCAAAGAGACCAAGATATTTATCACATTCCATATATGTTCGGCCAGGTTTAAAGACATTATGATATATTGTTTCAAGATTCTGAGTTTGCCTCAAGATGTACAAGCAGTATTTCAAACTATGGCCTATTTAAACATTCATTAAATATTATTGAAAGTACTCTTAAATGCACAGACATTAGGCTATAGCCATACGTTCCAAAAAATGCATACCTTAACCTTAATTAAAGATAGCAGCAATTCTCCTTGCATCCACCATTCCAGTTACACTAGTTATATTCTAAATGCAGTCCAGATACTAAGGTAGGGAATGTGTACTGTCTCGACAGCTAGTGAGTCCATTCCTTTGGTCTGAAGGGGTGACCGCCTGCTGAGTTGTGCACTTTGTCTGTGAGGGATGGCCGTATCAGACGTCAACACTCCGTCGCCTGCCGGCCTGCGTACTCCCATAATACTCGTTGCTGTTTCTTTTCTACGTAACACGGCATCATCGGCATCGCAGAAGACAAGCACTGCAAATTCAGGGAAGGTGCTTCGTAGTTAGGCATGGCAGATTGTACGTAATGTCATAAAATTTGTCGGAAGAGAAGATGAGAGAGAAAAACCCCATTAAAAAGTGTGCTAGAGGCTGGCAGCGATCACTGGCTTTACCCCATCGTACAATAAAGACAATAAAGAACGAGGAGTACATATAGATACAGGTACTTCCAATCTACTCCAGGGAAGACGCGCAACAAGAAGAAAATTTTACATTTAGAATGTTTTAATGAATAGATCGTCAGGAGATTGCTCAAAAATTTCCATGTGAGACGTCAACATCATCCGACTTTCACTAGTTCCAGTAATTACAGGAAATGCACAAGTTCTGCAGTACTCAAGTCACAAACTACTGATTGTCACCCTTTGTGTTTGTCAACTACTGGTCATACTAACACAGCCTATTAAGACGACAGAGCACTGAAAGACGTAAGTCGAAACAAGGCCCCGGAAGTAGACAACATTTCTTTTGAACTGCTGATAAAAAATGGTTCAAATGGCTCTGAGCACTATGGGACTTAACTGCTGAGGTCATCAGTCCTCTAGAACTTAGAACTACTTAAACCTAACTAACCTAAGGACATCACACACATCCATGCCCGAGGCAGGATTCGAACCTGCGACCGTAGCGGTCTCGCGGTTCCAGACTGGAGCGCCCAGAACCGCACGGCCACTCCGGCCGGCGAACTGCTGATAGTCTTGGGAGAGACAGCCATGACAAAACTCTTCCATCCGGTAAGCAAGATGTATGAGACAGGGGGAATACCCTCAGACTGCAAGAAGAATATAATGATTCCAATTCCAAAGAAAGCGGTATTGACAGGTGTGAAAACTACCCAACTATGTCTAATAAGTCACGGTTGCAAAATATTAACATGAATTCTTTACAGACGAATGGAAAAACTGTAGAAGCCAACCTCGGGGAAGATCAGTTTGGATTCAGGAGAAACGCAAGAATACGCGAGGCAATACTGACCCTACGACTTGTCTTAGAAGATAGGTTAAGAAAAGGCAAACCTACGTTTATAGCATTTGTAGTCTTAGAGAAAGCTTTTGACAAATTTGACTGGAATACTCTCTTTCAAATTCTGAAGGTGGGAGAGGTAAAATACAGGGAGCGAAAAGCTATTTTCTATTTTTACAGAAACCAGATAGCAGTTATAAGGAGTCGATGGGCAGGAAAGGGAAGCAGTGCTTGAGACGGGAGTGAGAGAAGGTTTGTAGCCTATCCCCGATGTTATTCAATCTGTATACTAAGCAAGCAGTAAAGGGTTCCGCTGGTTAGGTCAGGAGTCCGCTACACACAGCAGGCGGCTACACGGGTAGCAGCGGTTGTGTGCCGGGGACTGGGCGGTTTTTTAGGTTAGATGGCCTCGGGCAAGTACAGAAAGGGCAACAGCCTCAAAGAGTGTGGGGCAAAGTCAGGACATGCGGGGACCAAGCAGCAGTCGGTATTGTCATTGTAAACTGTCGAAGTTGCGTTGGTAAAGTACCAGAACTTCAAGCGCTGATAGAAAGCACCGAAGCTGAAATCGTTATAGGTACGGAAAGCTGGCTGAAGCCAGAGATAAATTCTGCCGAAATTTTTACAAAGGCACAGGCGGTGTTTAGAGAGGATAGATAGCATGCAACCGGTGGTGGCGTGTTTGTCGCTGTTAGTAGTAGTTTATCCTGTAATGAAATAGAAGTGGATAGTTCCTGTGAATTATTATGGGTGGAGCTTACACTCAACAACCGAGCTAAGTTAATAATTGGCTCCTTTTACCGACCTCCCGACGCAGCAGCATTAGTGGCAGAACAACTGAGAGAAAATCTGGAATACATTTCACATAAATGTCCTCAGCATGTTATAGTCTTAGGTGGAGATTTCAATTTACCAGATATAGACTGGGACACTCAGATGTTTAGTACGGGTGGTAGGGACAGAGCATCGAGTGGCATTACATTGAGTGCACTATCCGAAAATTATCTCGAGCAATTAAACAGAGAGCCGGCCGGAGTGGCCGTGCGGTTCTGGGCGCACAGTCTGGAGCCGAGCGACCGCTACGGTCGCAGGTTCGAATCCTGCCTCGGGCATGGATGTGTGTGATGTCCTTAGGTTAGTTAGGTTTAATTAGTTCTAAGTTCTAGGCGACTGATGACCTCAGAAGTTAAGTCGCATAGTGCTCAGAGCCATTTGAACCAATTAAACAGAGAATCGACTCGTGGAGATAACATCTTGGACCTACTGATAACAAACAGACCCGAACTTTTCGACTCTGTAAGCGCAGAACAGGGAATCAGTGATCATAAGGCCGTTGCAACATCCCTGAATATGAAAGTAAATAGGATTATAAAAAAAGGGAGGAAGGTTTATCTGTTTAGCAAGAGTAATAGGAGGCAGATTTCAGACTACCTAACAGATCGAAACGAAAATTTCTGTTCCGACACTGACAATGTTGAGTTCTTATGGAAAAAGTTCAAGGCAATTGTGAAATGCGTTTTAGACAGGTACGTGCCGAGTGAAACTGTGAGGGACGGGAAAAACCCACCGTGGTTCAACAACAAAATTAGGAAACTACTGCGAAAGCAAAGAGAGCTTCACTGCAAGTTTAAACGCAGCCAAAACCTCTCAGACAAACAGAACCTAAACGATGCCAAAATTAGCGTAAGGAGGGCTATCCGTGAAGCGTTCAGTGAATTCGAAAGTAAAATTCTATGTACCGTCTTGACAGAAAATCCTAGGAAGATCTGGTCTTACGTTAAATCAGTAAGTGGATCGAAACAGCATATCCAGACACTCTGGGATGATGATGGCATTGAAATAGAGGATGACACGCGTAAAGCTGAAATACTAAACACCTTTTTCCAAAGCTGTTTCGCAGAGGAAGACCGCAATGCAGTTCCTTCTCTAAGTCACCGCACGAACGAAAAAATGGCTGACATCGAAATAAGTGTCCAAGGAATAGAAAAGCAACTGAAATCACTCAACAGAGGAAAGTCCACTGGACCTGACGGGATACCGATTCGATTCTACACAGAGTACGCGAAAGAACTTGCCCCCCTTCTAACAGCCGTGTACCGCAAGTGTCTAAAGGAACGGAAGGTTCCAAATGATTGGAAAAGAGCACAGGTAGTCCCAGTTTTCAAGAAAGGTCGTCGAGCAGATGCGCAAAACTATAGGCCTATATCTCTGACATCGATCTGTTGTAGAATTTTAGAACATGTTTTTTGCTCGCCTATCATGGCATTTCTGGAAACCCAGAATCTACTATGTACGAATCAACAGTGATTCCGGAAACAGCGATCGTGTGAGACCCAACTCGCTTTATTTGTTCTTGAGACCAAGAAAATATTAGATACAGGCTCCCAATTAGATGCCATTTACCTTGACTTCCGGAAGGCGTTCGATACAGTTCCGCACTGTCGCCTGATAAACAAAGTAAGAGCCTACGGAATATCGGACCAGCTGTGTCGCTGCATTGAAGAGTTTTAAGCAAACAGAACCCAGCATGTTGTTCTCAATGGAGAGACGTCTACAGACGTTAAAGTAACCTCTGGCGTGCCACAGGGGAGTGTTATGGAACCATTGTAGATAGTGTCGGAAGTTCCATGCGGCTTTTCGCGGATGATGCTGTAGTATTCAGAGAAGTTGCAGTATTAGAAAATTGCAGCGAAATGCAGGAAGATATGCAGCGGATAGTCACTTCGTGCAGGGGGTGGCAACTGACCCTTAACATAGACAAATGTAATGTATTGCGAATACATAGAAAGAAGGATCATTTACTGTATGATTATATGATAGCGGAACAAACACTGGTAGCAGTTACTTCTGTAAAATAACTGGGAGTATGCGTACGGAACGATTTGAAGAGGAATGATCATATAAAATTAATTGTTGGTAAGGCGGGTGCCAGCTTGAGATTCATTGGGAGAGTCCTTAGAAAACGTAGTCCATCAGCAAAGGAGGTGGCTTGCGAAACACTCGTTCGACCTATACTTGAGTATTGCTCATCAGTGTGGGATCCGTACCAGGTCGGGTTGACAGAGGAGGTAGAGAAGATCCAAAGAAGAGCGGCGCGTTTCGTCACAGGATTATTTGCTAAGCGTGATAGCGTTACGGAGATGTTTAGCAAACTCAAGTGGCAGACTCTGCAAAAGAGGCGCTCTGCATAGCGGTGTAGCTTGCTGTCCAGGTTTCGAGAAGGTGCGTTTCTGGATGAGGTATCGACTATATTGCTTCCTCCTACTTATACCTCCCGAGGAGATCACGAATGTAAAATTAGAGAGATTCGAGCGCGTACGGAGGCTTTCCGGCAGTCGTTCTTCCCGCGAACCATACGCGACTGGAACAGGAAAGGGAGGTAATGACAGTGGCACGTTAAGTGTCCTCCGCCACAGACCGTTGGGTGGCTTGCGGAGTATAAATGTAGATGTAGATGAAACAAAAGAAAAATTTGGAGTAGTAATTATAATCGAAGGGGAAGAAATATAAACTTTGCGGTGTGTCGATAACATTGTAATTCTGTCAGAGACAGCAAAGGACTTGGAAGTGCAGTTGAACGGAATGGACAATCTCTTGAAAGGAGGATATAAGATGAACATCAACAAAAGCAAAACGAGAATAATGGTATGTAGTCGAATTAAATGAGGTGATACAGGGAGAATTAGATTAGGAAATAAGAAGTAGTAGATGAGTTTTGCTATTTGGGAAACAAAATAACTGATGATGGTCGAAGTAGAGAGGAAATAAAATGTAAACTGAAAAGCGCTTCTGAAGCAGAGAAATTTATTAACATCGAGTATAGATTTAAGTGTCAGGTAGTATTTTCTGAGAATATTTGTACGGAGTGTAACATGGGCGATAAATAGTTGAGACATTAAGAGAATGGAAGCTGTTGAAATGTGGTGCTACAGAAGAATGCTGAAGATAAGGTGGGTAGATCACGTAACTAATGAGGATGTACTGAACAGAGTTGGGGAGAAGAGGAATTAGCGGACCAGTTTGATTAGAAGAAGGGATCGGTTGGCAGGACACGTTCTGAGGGATCAAGTATTTATTGTAGTATTTAGTATTGGAGGGAAGCATGGAGGGTAAAACCATAGAGGGAGATCAAGAGATGAATACACTAAGCAGATTCTGAAGGATGTAGGTTGCAGTAGTTACTCGGAGATGAATATGCTTGCTCAGGATAGAGTAGCAAGGAGAGCTGCAAAAACTAGTCTTTGGACTGAAGAGTACAACAACAACAACATAACCTGTAAAACAGCCAAGGCAAAACAGCCTTTTTGGTTTTTGTAAAACGAAGCGAGATCTCGTAGAATATACACGATGAACTTGAGATAAACATATCACAACAGGGCGGCGCTGTAATGGTTGAGTGGAGTAAGTCCGGACGTGTGGAGGCTGACACGAAATTGGTCGGTCGGTCGGTCTGTCGGCCGACAACTTGGTGCATGTGTAGGTGCCACGAGAATTCTGACATGAGATACGTGGCTGTGTACAGCCTTCAGTGGCCCAGTTTTACCTTCCGTACAACGTAGTGGCCGTGCACTAAGGCAGTCCCACCACTACCGTTGTTCCTTCCCCTACCACACCTCCTACACAGGTAGGCAGCAAATTATTCCGTGTTCTCTCCACCTCCGGATTCAGTCCATTTAGTGGTCGTCCATACCAGACGTAATCACACGTTATGGTCAGAAAAAAGACACTCTGGATAAAAACTATGTAACCACAAACCATCTACATCCGCACCAGCCAACCACCTGGCGACGATGAGTGGCGAAGGCTGCTTTCTTGTTCCTTTCTTGTTCCAGTTGCAAATGGTGCGAGGAATGAATGATTGCTGGTACGTTGCCGTGTGAGCTTGAATTTCTCTAATATTACCTTCAAGAAACATACTTGTACTTCCACATCCATACTCTGCAGACCGCTGTGGAGTGCATGGCAGAGTGTATTTCCCGTACCACTTATTAAGGTCTCCTCCTTTTCCATTCATATAGGGACAGTGGGAAGAATGATAGTATAAGTAGGGGAAAATTGCAGATACTGGCACAGCTTACATTGTTGCCAGGCTTGTGATGAGATCATGCAACACTGCCAAGTTCCGTCCCTCATTCCTCTCACATCCCGCTGACATAAAGAGTGGAAGTAGGTCACTTCCGCTGAGAATAGACTCCAAGGTGGTGAACGTAGCCTATTTGCCCTAAGTGTATAATGGCGGGAAATCTTGTGGTTTTTCTCTGATGTCACAGATAAAGTAGTTTAAAAATCGAAGAGCCTACTTGCCTTAAGTTTAAAGTGGTGAGAAATTTAGTAAATCAAAGATGTCGGACCGAAATCACATGTTCTTAATTTCAAATTGTGGAAAATTTAAGAAAATCCTATATGGGCACTTCTGCTAGGTTTAAAAAGGAGGGAAATATGTTAAACATTTAAACAATTACCCCCCATGGTCCTCGTGAAAAAGCCCACTTGGCAATAGGCACAGTGCAATGATTGGGTTTTCCCTCGCAGCCTGTACCACTGTGTGTGTGTGTGTGTAAGAATATATCTGTTAAATAATCACAGGCCCCAGTTCCCTCCCAACACTGCCATGGGCTGCCTGATAGCACACTACAGTGGTGGACGTACAAGTGACATTGACCAGCAGTGCATGGTACTGCAGACTACCCTGACCAACACACCTGGCTGAATGACATTACCCAGTGCCGCTCGTCTAACTGTGCACATAGAGATGCTAGCAATCAGGAGGCCACTATGTGAGATCACGTATCGTTCGTCACCCACAGTCCACTACATCCACACAGTTTTGGACCTCTTAGTGTCTGGGAATATTTCTACGTGCTGCGATCTACTTTCGCTGTTCTATTGCTAGTGACTGACATTATTAACATTACAATATCGAAAACCACATAACATGGTTATATATATATATATATATATATATATATATATATATATATATATATATATATGTGTGTGTGTGTGTGTGTGTGTGTGTGTGTGTGTGTGTGTGTGTGTGTGTGAAAACACAATTCCCTTACCTTTCTAAATAATAAATAAAACTATCATCTTTGAAGGTCAGAAACTTTCATATATCGGTTCAGCTGTGAAACTTACCCTGTGACATTGAAAGAATATCGAAATAGTTCACGAGTGAACTGCCGAATGTCAAGTGTCCAACGGACTCAGTATTTCGACAAACGACCATGCTGTCATCAGATGCGCCGATGAACTGACTGACTGGGGGGTCAGCGCTGCGCTTTTAAATCCCCCCCCCCCTCTCCCTCTGAGCCGGCCGATGTGACCGAGCGGTTCTAGGCGCTTCAGTCCGGAACCGCGCGACTGCTACGGTCGCAGGTTCGAATCCTACCTCGGGCATGGATGTGTGTGATGTCCTTAGGTTAGTTAGGTTTAGGTAGTTCTAAGTTCTAGGGGACTTATGACCTCAGATGTTAAGTCCCATAGTGCTCAGATCCATTTGAACCATTTCTCCTTCTGATCGGTCGCTCCATCGGCTGTCCGAGCCCAGCATCTCGCTAACAGTGTTCCATCTTAGGTTCGCTCTCAGTTGTGCGTGATGGTTGCACTTCTGCTGTTCCTCGACCTGTACCCCAAAGTCAGTTCGTTGTCTGGAGCCTCATTTCTCTTCTTGACCATTCTAATAGCGGGGTTCCGTGTCTTAACAAGGATGTAACCACTATCACGATTTATGTGTGGTTCCATTTCTCGGATCTCAATAGCTTCCTTAATAACGTCGTCCCAGAAGTTGGACGTCTCTGTCAGAACCTTGGTATGGTCATAATCCTTTCCATGTAATTCCGTCAGGCAATGTTCTGTGAGTGCTGTCTCTCGTTAGGCTGCTGCAATCTGGTGTGCTGTTGGTGTTCGCGGCAACGATCTTCAGCAGAAGATATGTAGGTCGGGCGGGGGTGTTGGACGTATAATAATAACAGCCCTATTAGCAAAATGATATCTGCTGGTAAATACGAAATAAACAAATTAAACTGCTGCTCTTTTTTCAGTGCACCAACAAAAAATGAAACATTATTGGGAGATGTTCGATGTATTCTTTGATCAGTCCAGTTTATTTCTGCAGGTCAAAGCAAAACGTTGTGGCATGTAAGACTTCTGAAAAATAAGAAACGGAGAGCTGATGAGAAACTTAGAAGTCCCGTCACGTAACATAATGCAGATCGTCTACCGTTGGCTGCCTCCTACAGTGCACTGTGCTTTAACGCAGAGCTGCAAACTGTTGACGTGAACGGAAAGAGGAGAGCCGGCCAGTGTGACCGAGCGGTTCTAGGCGCTTCAGTCTGGAACCGCGCGACCGCTACGGTCGCATGTTCGCAGCCTGCCTCGGGCGTGGATGTGTGTGATGTCCTTAGATTAGTTAGGTGTAAGTAGTTCTAAGTTCTAGAAGACTGATGACCTAAGATGTTAAGTCCCATAGTGCTCAGAGCCATTTGAACTATTTGGAAAGAGGAGAGAAATATAAATATGTTTATATGAAGAAAGTAACTTGTTCTCGAAAGAACAGTTACTGTTGATGACCGTGCAGCTTTTCCCTGGAATAAATGATGACTAACTGACAACCTCAGCTGCCGACAGGTGTTGTTGTTATACCTCGATGCGGACAGCTGAAAATGTGTGCCCCGACCGAGACTCGAACCCGGAACCTCCTGCTTACATGGCAGACGCTCTATCCATCTGAGCCACCGAGGAAACAGATGAATAGCGCGACTGCAGGGACTAAAGGGATACGTATGTAGATTGTGGACAGTTGGGAATGTGGGTCTCACGGGAAGCGTGCAAGGGATAAGTCCCTGCAGTCGCGCTATTCATCTGTGTCCTCGGTGCCTCAGATGGATAGAGCGTCTGCCATGTAAGCAGGTGGTTCCGGGTTCGAGTCCCGGTCGGGGCACACATTTTCAGCTGTCCGCATCGAGATATAACAACTACACCTGTCGGCAGCTGAGGTTGTTAGTTAGTCATAAATATATTTGTTATTGGAAATGAGGCTGTAGATGAACTGAACAGCGTCAATAGAAATACTGCATTCGAAGTAAGAAAGGAATCGCTGCGTTTAACCCAACATCTGAAACAAATATAGAATGCAGCGACCACGTCAGGACGGTAGTTGGGCGGATAATAGACTTCAGTGTATCGGGAGAATTTTAGGAAAGTGTAGCTCATCTCTAAAGTACACTGCGTGTAGAACATCAGTGGGACCCACTCTCGAGCACTGCTCGAGTGTGTGGGATTAAAAGAAGACATCGAAGCAATTCAGAGGCGTGCTGCTAGATTTATTACCTGTAGTTTCGAACAACTCACGAGCAATACGGAGAAGCTTCGTTAACTTAAATGGGAATGCCTGAAGCGAAGGCGACTGTCTTTTCGGGGAACACTACCACGAAACCTGAAGAGAACCGTCATTTGAAGCTGACTGGAGTACCATTTTACTGCCGCAAACGCATATTTCGCTTACGGACCGCGAAGACAATACAAGAGATATTACGGCTCGCTTCATTTGCGAGTAGAATGAGAACTAGTAGTGGCGCAACGTACCCTCCGCCATGCACAATACCATGGCTTGCGGATATGTACGTAGATGTAAATACAGGTCTGACAGATGGATTACGATGAGTAACGCCTCATGCTATAATTTCTTGAGTCGACAATGAAAGATGTGTAACGTAGCCTAAAACATTAACAAACGACGTAGTGATTGACTGACACGCCGTCACATCTATTAGCTAACTTAAAAACAAATTCCGTAAATTCTCCTAAGGTTTTGTACCAATCAATTTTAAGCCTGGCGCCATCGCATCGTCGTTTGGTAACCAAAGCAGAGGAGCAGTGCCTCGGCCAGCCGCAGGGACTAATCTAATCTCGCCTTCGAGTTCGCAACGTCAGTGGTATGCAAATGACTGCAACTAATTTTTAAGGTCGTCTTTGAAAACTTGTTCTTGGATTACTGCAAGTAGTTTTTCACAAAAAAACTGAAGCTTTCTTTTACGGGTGCTAATGTAAGTGGGTCAGTGTGTACGTGACAACATCACGAATATTCAACAGTTCATTCTCGAGCAACAGATTTTTGTTGTATTGGACAGCGATCTCCGATTAGTCCAGAGAATAGTCTCCTCTTGCAAGACAACCTGCACTTGTATTGTAAAACCTAGTACCATTCTAGAATAACTCTGCTTCCCTACATATTTCCCAAAGAATACAAAAAAATGGTTCAAATGGCTCTGAGCACTATAGGGCTTAACATTTGAGGTTATCAGTCCCCTAGAACTTAGAACTACGTAAACCTAACTAAACTAAGGATATCAGACACATCCATGCTCGAGTCAGGATTCGAATCTGCGACCGTAGCGGTCGCGCGGGTCCAAACTGAAGCGCCTAGAACCGCTTGGCCACTCCGGCCGGCTCCCAAAGAATACAATCTTTCCATTTATCTGCCCTGCAATTCTGCTTAATCACTCGTTCGTTATCTTTCACATTGTCACTTAGTATTATTTTATACCGTAACTATGTTCAGATTTGTCGTGGAATCAGTCCATTAGCGTGAATTACTGTTTAGAAGTGTTACAAATGATGCACTGAACTAAGAACACTTCGACAGAGAGAACATTGCACCTTAGGTGATCCCAAAATTGTCGGACTAAAGAAAATAGACGGAACAGGCTACTGAGCACAGAATATGTCGAGTGGACGAGCATAAATGAATTCAATAAAAAGCTTACCATCAAAATTGGGGACCACTAAGTAGACGAAGTCATGGAATTCTTCTAGCTTGGAAACCAAATATCACAGACGTAAGAAAAATGGACATAAAGGCAGATTAGCACAGGCAAAGAAGGCATCTGTGGCCAGGTTGTACCTCCTAGCATCAAACATCGGCCTTAGTGGGAAAAAGAAATTTCTGAAGATGTGTGTTTGGATCACCATATGGTAGTACATGATGAACTGTGGGAAAACTGGATAAGAAGAGAATCGAAGCGTTTGAGATGTGACACTGTAAAGGATGTTATAAATTACATGGGCTAATACGATATAATGAGGTTCTCCGCTGAATCGGCGAGGAGGGAAACGTGTGTAAAACATTGATAGAGAGAAGGGACAGGATGATAGAATACTAGAGGGAGCTGCAGAGGGTAAAAATTGTAGGAGAAAACAGTATCTGATCAAAAGTATCCGCACACTAGATGGCAGAAGATGCAGACCCGCCAGCACAAAAGGAGTCGAGGAACATTATGTTGTCGGTAGAGAAGCAGTAACAGTAAAATGGGGCGGTCACGAGGGCTCAGCGGCTTCGAGCGTGGACTAGTCATTGGATATCACGTGAGGAGCAGTTCCATCACGGACGTTACAACCATTCTGATGACGCCCAGGCCGACTGTTGGTGACGTGACTGTAGAGTGGAAACGCGAAGGAAAAATCACAGCCAAAAAAAGACCAGGCAGACCGCCTGAACTAACGAACAGGTACAAAAGAGCATTGCGGAGAGTAATTGTAAAACATCACATGAAATCGAGAGAATGAATCACTAGGACACTAGTAAGTTCGAAAGAACTGCCGGCAATGCAGCTAGCACACTGCCAGTGCGTAAGGAGTTAAAAAACAATGGTGTGCAATGGTCGAGATGCTCCTCATAGGCCACACAGATCTGAAGTCAGTGCTAAGCCATGCTTGACATACCTGTAGTGCCAAGAGCGACGTCGCTGGACACTGTTCGACCGGAAACGTGTCACTTGTAGTGATGAATCACGTTGTAGCCTGTGGCAATATGTTTGAAAGGGTTTGCGTTCGGCGAATAAATGAAAAACGTTACCTGCCATCACATGGGAAGCATGGTGGAGGTGATGTTACGGTACTGGGGTGTTTTTCGTGATTAGGGTGTGGTCCCCTTATTGTACACTACTGGCCATTGAAATTGCAAGAAGAAATGCAGATGACAAACGGGTATTCATTGGACAAATATATTATACTAGAACTGACATGTGATTACATTTTCACGCAATTTGGGTGCATAGATCCTGAGAAATCAACACCAAGAACAACCACCTCTGGCCGTAATAACGACCTTGATACGCCTGGGAATTGAGTCAAACAGAGCTTGGTTGACGTGTACAGGTACAACTGCTCATGCAGCTTCAACACCATACCACAGTTCATCAACAGTAGTGACTGGCGTATTGTGACGAGCCAGTTGCTCGACCACAATTGACCAGACGTTTTCAATTGGTGAGAGATCGGGAGAATGGGCTGGCCAGGGCAGCAGTCGAACATTTTCTGTATCCAGGAAGGCCCGTACAGGACCTGCAACATGCGGTCGTGCATTATCCTGGTGAAATGTAGCGTTTCGCAGGGATCGAATGAAGGGTAGAGCCACAGGTCGTAACACATCTGAAATGTAACGTCCACTGTTCAAAGTGCCATCAGTGCGAACAAGAGGTGACCGAGACGTGTAACCAATAGCACCCCATACAATCATGCCGGGTTATACGCCAGTATAGCGATGACGAATACACGCTTCCAATGTGCGTTCACCGCGATGTCGCCAAACACGGATGCAACCATCATGATGCTGTAAGCAGAACCTGGATTCTTCCGAAAAATTGACGTTTTGCCATTCGTGCACCCAGGTTCGTCGTTGAGTACACCATCGCAGGCGCTCCTGTCTGTGATGCAGCGTCAAGGGTAACCGCAGCCATGGTCTCCGAGCTGATAGTCATTGCTGCTGCAAACGTCGTCGAACTGTTCATGCAGATGGTTGTTGTCTTACAAACGTCCCCATCTGTTGACTCAGGGATGGAGACGTGGCTGCACGATCCGTTACAGCCATGCGGATAAGATGCCTGTCATCTCGACTGCTAGTGATACGAGGCCGTTGGGATCCAGCACGGCGATCCTTATTACCCTCCTGAACCACCGATTCCATATTGTGCTAACAGTCATTGGATCTCGACCAACGCGAACAGCAATAGCGATACGATAAACCGCAATCGCGATAGGCTACAATCCGACCTTTATCAAAGTCGGAAACGTGATGGTACGCATTTCTCCTCCTTACACGAGGCATGACAACAACGTTTCACCAGGCAACGCCGGTCAACTGCTGTTTGTGTATGAGAAATCGGTTGGAAACTTTCCTCACGTCAGCACGTTGTAGGTGTCGCCACCGTCGCCAGCCATGTGTGAATGCTCTGAAAAGCTAATCATTTTCTTATCACAGCATCTTCTTCCTGTCGGTTAAATTTCGCGTCTGTAGCACGTCATCTTTGTGGTGTAGCAACTTTAATGGTCAGTAGCGTATTTAATAAAACAGTAAATGCTGCATGATACGAATACATTGAATACATCAACACAAGCAGATTTTACTCCATTGTGTTCGCTGTATAGTGGGGGAACAGTTCCGATAATGATGTCTGTATCAGCATGGCAGTGCACCCTGCTATAGTGCAGCACCTTGTAGGCAATGGCTTTTAGACAATAACATTTCTGAAATTGGCTGGCTGTCTAGAGACCCGACCAAAACTCAATGGGAGACGTTTAGGATGAGTTAGAACGTCATCTTCGATCAGGAGCCCAGCGTCCACCATCACTACCTTCTCTGCGTTCGGCTACTGAGGAAGAATGGACTCTCAATCCTCCACAGTCATTCAGACACCTCACTGAGAAGATTTCTCCAGAGTTCAAGCCGTGATGAAGGCGAAGTTTGGACACATGCAATATTAATGTATGCTAATAGGTATATCAATGTCCGCTAATATGTGTCCGGATACTTTTGATCAGACAGTGTACCCAACAAGTATTGAGGGCGTATTGTGTAAGTGTTACTCTGAGATAAAGAGGTTGGCGCAGGAGAACCTGTGACAGCCCGTATCAAACCACTCAGAAGAGTTACGACTAAAATAGAATGAATTTGTCGGCAACATAAGCAACCATTTTTCAGAGTTATGTAACTTGTTTCATCTTGCTCATGTGATTACGGGTCAGTCTATTATACAGGTTTACAAATACATCTGGCAGAAGAAAGGCGCTACAGTGATTCTATCGGAATCGCTGGGCACTGGAACAAAGAATCTAAAAATATCCTCGAAATCAGTTCGCCCCTATCTGAAAAAGAGGATTAATACTTGACGTTCATGAAATACGTATTTATTTGGTGAGTACCTCATGAGTAAGGTTGAGTCTGCTAATTCTTTCATTGCATTATGCAGGTAGACCAGAAGGAGCACTCAGTGCGCCGTAAAGGATGTGTCGTCTAAAATGTAAACTGGAAGAACAGTGTTGTGGGGAGCTATCAACGGCCCCCTTCATCTTGTCTCTCAACGGCCCCCTTCATCTTGTCTCTAAGCCAAAAGGAACCTTTCCCTCCACCACTTCCATACAATAGCGTGTTGGGCGTCATTTCGTTAAAGTATGTAATTACAACAATTATTTGTCGATCTTTTCAACAGGCCTTGTTTCGTATCGAGTTCAAGCTTTACAGGTAGACCTGGCAATCATGCGGGGCAAGTTTCATTGAAGCATCCTCATAGAGGGTGTGGTTCCGGAGTCCGAATTATCCTAACCCATCCACTAACAAATCCAGGTAACTCGAGGTTCCCACCCAGGTTCCACATAAGTTGAGATTAATTGACCTTCTCTTGAAGATCAAAGTGATGCTGGCGCTCATACCGAAACGAATCAGTATAGACGTGTAGGAGTTTAAATTACTTCCATCGCAAAAATTTTTTCTCGGCCAATCGCGGAGAAGTTACAGTAGGTGAGTTCTGGTGGAGATAAATCCAACCAACACGAGTAGGCTACACTGGTACGAGTTACCACATAAGGGATCAATAGCCAATTGACTCTGCACATATTTTTCAACACTCTGGAGCCTAACTGTTCTCAGCTCCTTCTGGAACATTTACTTGGCGTCTCTAAAGATTCGCAACCAACGTTGTTTCTCTTCCCAGACGACACTTCGCTGACAGTACTACTCGTCCTCCTGACAGACTGACACATCTGCCCTAGTTCCGCAAACCATGGCGACGGAGAGGCCGCTACGGCTCTCCTCCTGGTTGGTACCGTTCCCCTCACCGCTCTGGTGAGTGCACTGACCAGTACATCGGCGTGTCTGTTGATGTCTTCGTCACCTTCCGGCCATATTGGGGCGTCAAACTCTCTTGCAAGGCGCTCCCAGTCAGTTCTATTGTACTTGAGCTGCACTTCACACCCTACGTCCTAGCTGCACTCCCTGTCCGAGAGCGTGAAAGTAATTAGGTTATGGTCACTTGTGGTGACCCTGCCTCTGACCATCCAGTTTTGAATATTGCCAGGAATATTTGCTCACAGTAACGTAATGTATATGGGGGGGGGGGGGGGGGCTTCGTGGTCTATTAGTGATAAGAAACTGTAAGGACATGATGGTCTCCTCCATTTTTCCACCTCTTTCATCCCGAGTGCCACTGTGCCATAGGGGAGATCTAGCATTCACGTCTACCACCACTACTATCTTGCTCCCTCTCAGCGCCGTAGATACCTGCACGTGTTGGTCAAGGTACACTTCTATATTGGTTCCGTATTGAAAGTACATATTCACCAGATATATGATACCTACTGGCGACTGGAGCTCTACGACATTACAGTGATCATTGGAAATATGTGTAAACACTGTGATTCATAGCACTTTGTTTACTACTATAATAGTGGCCTTCGTGTCATTCCCAAAGCTTACTACTTGCCAATTTACAGCAGCAAATGATATATTCCGTGCAAGAGAGTATGGCTCCTGCAGACAGAGCACGTCAAGGATCGTCTCCTCCACCACCCTCCAAAGCTCCTATATGACCACCTCAAATGGCTCTAAGCACCATGGGACTTAACATCTGAGGTCATCAGTCCCCTAGACTGAGAAATACTTAAACCTAACTAACCTAAGGACAACATACACATCCACACCCGAGGCAGGATTCGAACCTGCTACCGTAGCAGCAGCACGGTTCCGGACTGAAGCGCCTAGAACCGATCGGCTACAGCGGCCTGCCCTACATGACCAGCCTACTATTATGTGCATTTAACTGTCCTATCTGAATTGCTGTTGTCGTGGGAAATATATGTGAACACATAATTTTGGAAAGGTCTTTCTCCAGTCGAAAGCTATTCTTCCGTTGGATAGGACATACTGATCATAAATTTCGTCTAAATCGAATGTTTCATTTCGTCTTTCAAAAACCTTGTTCACAAGGTCACGCAGGGCGTCGAAGTCAGTGGGGAGAATCATGGTCTTCAACTGTATTCTATAAACAGCCTCCATGGCCGAGAAGGTGACTTTACGCCCTTACTTGTGCCCTACACGCGCCACGTGTCGTAGTGCCGTGGTCAGGACAGCCGGCTCCTCCAGGCGGGACAACTGCATGGAGTGTTCAAGGTTTGGGTAAATTCTCACAGGATCAACCTCCAATCGTCTGACTATGGGTTCACCTGGGATTGTGCTGCTGACTGCACTAACATGTACTGATTGTTCTGATGCAGAGTTTTCTTGCACAAATACCGGTCGGCCCACTACAACAGGACGCCTGTCTTGTGTTGCCCGATTTTCTGGTAATCTATGTCCCCAGCAGTAAAGAGAGGGAGCGGCCACTTCTTCCCAAGGGTCCGTCTGGACGCACGTGTCCACCATTTCCATTCTTCGTGATATGCATTCTGCGATTAAGGTTAGAAATTGTTTAAACTTTGTTGCCCTTGCCGCGTCCCTTCACCTCATGCACGGGGATTTTCTTTTTGGCATCCTGTGTGCCGTTGCGGCCTCAGCCATATTCGGTCGTTTGATATCTATCTCTGCTCCAGCATCCTATATGTGGGGCAATTTCTTCCTGTGGCATTGCTCGTCTTTTTACCCCTTTTGGTACTAGGAGTATAAATTCCTTGTCCTGTGCAATTACTCTTTATATGTTGATCTGCTCCACACCTGGAGCAAGCCAGCTTCCGACCACAGCACTTATGTCTATGGTCTAAATCTCCACAGTTGTGACAGCAAGGTACCACCAAGTAGTCCTGCACATTTATTGCGAGGGAACCAACGTAGCTTTTGCCCATAGTCGTGAGCTTTTTCCACATTCTGCCGGATACTTCGGCTACATGGTGAACTACACCTCTTTCCCTGGGCCCGGTTTTAAATCGTAATTTGAATTCGTTTCTGAACTCTTCGGTATTCATATCGTCAAAATTTTGGGTTCTTATGGTGTTCAAAATGGCTCTGACCACTATGTGACTTAACTTCTGAGGTCATCAGTCGCCTACAACTTAGAACTAATTAAACCTAACTAACCAAAGGACATCACACACATCCATGCCCGAGGCAGGATTCGAACCTGTGACCGTAGCGGTTGCGCGGTTCCAGACTGTAGCGCCTAGAACCGCACGGTCACTCCGGCCGGCTCTTATGGTGTCACATAACTCATTGTTGTCTATAGTAACTGGTATATCATACATGATTGCAAGCGGTTTTTCTTTTTAGGCGGTTCACATTTTACAGCTTTGCATAATTTCTGATTGCTTAATATTTCATTTTTATCCTCTTCTGTTGCTACATCTACAGCCACTACGTTTTTGGTTGCTTTAACCTTGTTAACTTTTATTTTTGCTTTAATAGGGTTGACCGTTGTCGTAAATATTTGCTGAACTTTCTTTGTGTCTTGACTGGGCAAGGGTCTTACTATGGGACCCTCCATACTATAAGTCACGGATTTTAATGCGCTTCAAACATGTTGTAGAGGCACTTACCCCGAGCACTTGGCTATCCGGTTTTTTAGCGACGGGCCTTGGGTTTTGAGGAAATCGATTTTGAAGTTCATTGCGAGCTTCGTATACCCGTAACATTACATATATTCCGAGCAAGTCAGCGTAGGGCAGCGGTAAAGGTTCGCGGCTACCGCGCTGGAGGTACTGTGTTCGAATTCTACTCCTATACTTGGAAGGAGAGACAGCTTTGGTCGTATTTTTTTGTTTTATTAACCGCAAAATCGATTTTCGGTCACTTAGTGACCATCTTCAGTGCTGTAATATATAATTTAAATTGGTAGGCACTGGTGTCAACAAGCTTAGAGCGATCACATAAACTGAGAACTCATGTTTATGTGATCGCTCTAAGCTTGTTGACACCAGTGCCTACCAATTTAAATTATATATTACAGCACTGAAGATGGTCACTAAGTGACCGAAAATCGATTTTGCGGTTAATAAAACAAAAAAATACGACCAAAGCTGTCTCTCCTTCCAAGTATACCCATTATCTGGTCGTGGTGCACAGGACACTCCATGGAGTCGCCAATCTACTCCTATATGTTTTTTATGTATGCAAGAACCGTCCGGAAAATTTGGTCCTAACGTTCAAAAACGAGTAGACGAGTTAACTGGGAAATACAGAAATGGAGTCTTGTCCTCCACGAAATCCGGGAAGTTCACGAAACTGGTGTACGAAGAATTTTTGCGTTCTGTAATTCTTCCGTGCGTGGGACAGAAATTTTTTTTGTAGATTATCGATTCGTGGGGAGGGCAAACCGATTCAACTTCATACGATCATCTATCTATTCACTGATGAAAGGAAAGCGAGCACCTGCACCCTGAAAGTGGACCCACCAAAGTGCACTCCTTATTGCCAGCACTGCGATGTTTATTTTACCGACAAGTGAAAATCTTCACGAAAATTATTCAGAATGCTCCCGACTTGATGAAAGACAATAGAGAGATTGCTTCTAGGAATGATTCTATAAAATTACATTCACTGATCCTACATCAATTCAGCGCACCTAATTTTGAAAGTATGATTAGATACGCATCGAAATTAGCGGTTGGAAGAGAAATCTTTTTGAACGCAAAAGAATTTTGTTTCCCGGTATCGCTCATGAAAAAACAGTGCACCTGCAAGACGGTTGCTTTCATTAAACGCGCGAGGTGCTGCGAAAATTGGTGCTTCGGTTGTTCCTATGATAAAAAAAATTGTTCAAATGGCTCTGAGCACTATGGGACTCTACATCTGAGGTCATCAGTCACTTAGAACTACTTAAACCTAATTAACCTAAGGACATCAAACACATCCATGCCCGAGGCAGGATTCGAACCTGCGACCATAGCGTCTTGCTATGATAAGTATAACCCACAATATTGTTCTGGCGCATCAAGCAATGTGGACGATGAAAAATAAGATTTTGTTATACTGTATGACAGAAAAAAATTAATAACTGAATATATGTTTATAATTTCGCACACCTTACATTGTTTGTTGACATTCTTTGAAATAAAATTGAAAAATTCGGTCGATTTTGGGAAAAAAACGAAAGTACACGAGCAATATTCGAACACTGTACCTCCAGGGCGGTAGCCATGAACTTTTACCGCTGCGCTACGCTGAATTGCCCAGATTGTGTAATGTTACGGGTATACAAAGCGTACAATGAACTTCAAAATCGATTTACTTAAAAACCAAGGCCCGTCGCTAAAAAAACGGATAGCCAAGTACTCAGGGTAAGTGCCTCTATAACATATTTTATGCGCATCAAAATTCGTGATTTACAGTATGGAGAGTCCCTTTGTTACGCTACTGGCCATTAAAATTGCTATACCAAGAAGAAATGCATATGATAAACGGGTATTCATTGGACAAATATATCATACTAGAACTGACATGTGATTACATTTCACGCAGTTTGGGTGCATAGATCCTGTGAAATCAGTACCCAGAACAACTACATCTGGCCGTAATAACGGCCTTGATACGCCTGGGAATTTGGTCAAACAGAGCTTGGATGGTGTGTACAGGTACAGCTGCCCATGCAGCTTCAACACGATACCACAGTTCATCAAGAGTAGTGACCGGCGTATTGTGACGAGACATTTGCTCGGCCACCATTGACCAGACGTTTTCAACTGGTGAGAGATCTGGAGAATGTGCTGGCCAGGGCAACAGTCGAACATTTTCTGTATCCAGAAAGACCCTGCAACATGCGGTCTTGCTTTATCGTGCCGAAATGTAGGGTTTCGAAGGAATCGAATGAAGGACAGAGCCACATTTCGTAACACATCTGAAATGTAACGTCCACTGTTCAAAGTGCCGTCAATGCGAACAAGAGGTAACCGTGACGTGTAACCAATGGCACCCCATACCATCACGCCGGGTGATACGCCTGTATGGCGATGACGAATACACGCTTCCAGTGTGCGTTCACCGCGATGTTGCCAACACGGATGCGACCATCATGATGTTGTGAACAGTACCTGGATTCATCCGAAAAAAAAATGTTGTTTAGCCATTCGTGCACCCAGGTTCGTCGTTGAGTACACCATCGCAGGCGCTCTTGTCTGTGATGCACCGTCAAGGGTAACCGCAGCCATGGTCTCCAGCTGATAGTCCTTGATGCTGCAAACGTCGTCGAACTGTTCGGGCAAAAGGTTGTTGTCTTGCAAACGTCCCCATCTGTTGACTGAGGGATCGAGACGTGGCTGCACGATCCGTTACAGCCATGCGGATAAGATGCCTGTCGTCTCGACTGCTAGTGCCGTTGGGATCCAGCACGGCGTTCCGTATTTCTCTCCTAAACCCACTGATTCCATATTCTGCTAACAGTCATTGGATCTCGACCAACGCGAGCAGGAATGTCGCGATACGAAAAACCGCAATCGCGATAGGCTACAATCCGACCTTTATCAAAGTCGGAAACGTGATGGTAGGCATTTCTCCTCCTTACACGAGGCATCACAACAACGGTTCACCAGGCAACGCTCGCAACTGCTGTTTGTGTATGAGAAATCGGTTGGAAACTTCCCTCATGTCAGCACGTTGTAGTTGTCGCTACCGGCGCCAACCTTGTGTGAATGCTCTGAAAAGCTAATGATTTGCATATTACAGCATCTTCTTCCTGTCGGTTAAATTTCGCGTCTGTAGCACGTGACGTTCGTGGTGTAGCATTTTGAATGGCCAGTAGTGTAGAAACACTGTCGTGTCAAGTCTTCGCGACACTTTAACAATTGTATCTCTGGTAGTTTGGCTTTTTGATGCAGCTTGAGCAGGCAGTCATAATTGCAGGCGTTGGAGAGTAACAGACTTTGACCCTTCCCTTCCATCCTACGCCCTCCCCCAGTTCCTCCGAACCGAATCTAAGATCTGCGTCTCATTACCACAACCGTATGGCTGTCTGTGGGGAGACAGTCCACATCGCACTGACTACAAACGGCAGCTTTCCTGGTCGTGCATGTCAGCAGGCGGTCGTAATAACGGAGGTTCGAGTCCTTCCTCGGGCATGGGTGTGTGTGTTTGTCCTTAGGATAATTTAGGTTAAGTAGTGCGTATACTTAGGGACTGATGACCTTGGCAGTTAAGTCCCATAAGATTTCACACACATTTTTTTCGTAATAACGTGACCGGACAGTTGTCGCCTTTGCACCCGCCAGGGTAGCCGAGAGCGCAGTCTGCTTTCGGCTGCGGTGGGGCGAGGACGTCCGCTGCGCCCCGCCGTGCGCGACCGTGAGCGCTTGCTTGTGTTTACCTTCTCGCGGCGCGAGTTGTATTTGTTCCAAGTTCAGTGTGATTATGGCACACACATGGCGCCACGATACGATCAAAATTACTTTCCAACCAGATCACGCGCGTCCTCGAGCCTATGAAATAGAACAGTTCATACGCGATGATCTACGTTTAGATCCGGCGACTGTCGTCGGATTTTTCTATAACGGCGAGCGTGGTTTATGTTAAAATGACCAGTGCAGAGGTCTGCGCGACAGTGGTTTCTAAATACTCGAATTCTCTCCGATTCAAACATTCTGACGGGCATATCGGTGCAGTGACGGTGGATCATGCCGGCATGGGCCTAAGGACTGTAAGAGTTTTTGAGCTCCCCTTCGAGGTCCCAGAGGAAGTTGTCAAGGACGCCTTCCGACCATATGGCAATGTTATCAGCCCCGTTGCAGAAAAGTGGCAAACTTTCTCGACGTATAAGGTCTACAATGGTGTGCGCCAAATTAAACTTGAGCTCAAGAAACATGTGCCGTCCTATTTGAACATCGGTGGCTGTCGTGCAATCATCATGTACGACGGTCAACCGCGTACCTGTTCCGGATGTGGGCAGGAAGGCCATGTTCGATCGAGCTGCTTACAACGTAGAATTACGCAGATACCAGTGGGAGACTCCGTTTCCCCGACGGGGACGACAATCCTGCCCCTCACGTACGCTCAGACGACGATGCGCACCATAGTTGAGGACGAAACGGGCGATCAGACACATCCATCGACACCAGAAGTACCAAGGGAGGAAGAGGAAGGACCCTCGGTGCCAACCCATATGTCGCCCCCTCCACAGCTACAACAGCAGCAACAGTCCCACGGACTCCAGACGCAACATAACATTCCGAACGCGATGGACGTGGACGCGAACATTGTCCCGACCGCGGCTTTCCTAGCGGAAGGTGATACGACGCTGGATTGCCTCCCACATTCGGATACGGATGTCCACGTTCGAATGCAACGTTCGCCTCGACGACGCAAGCGACGTCGGCGGACCCCTTCTGACGATTGCCTCCTACACACGGCCGGTCAAGAAGGTGACATCTCATCAGACAGCATGGATGCTGCGCCTGCTGAGGATCTAAGTGGTGTAGACGGTTCACTTGCCCATACTACGAGTGCCCAGTTACTTCTTGCACCACAAACGCGGCAGGTCGCGTCGATGGATGGCGCTCCGTCTACCTCTACCAAAGACGACGTACGTGAGAGAGATTTAGGTGCCGATCAGCTACACAGCATCGTGTTGCACCCACTGTGGTCGGTCGATGTTGAGGAACTTCCTGAAGAGGGCACGGGTGACAGGGGAGGGGGCGGCATTGGGGATGCCACTCCTAGCGTGAAAGACTCACCTTGCCACAATCAATATCAACGCGATAAGGGCACCACACAAACTGACAATGCTACAACGCATGCTTGATGCGGCGGACATCGACGTGGCCCTCTTACAGGAAGTATGTGTCGCTAGTTTCCCTGACTTCTACGGATATACCGCCCACATCTCCCACGCCTCTTCTACCGATTGTGGTGTGGCTGTTCTGCTACGGGACGGTTTGGCGGCTACGGACGTACTGTACTTACCGAGTGCAAGAGCCATGGCAGTAACTGTCAACGGTGTACGACTCATCAATGTATATGCCCCTTCAGGATCAGGGAGACGGAGAGATCGGGCCCGCTTTTTTTCGGAAGATATTACGCGTCTATTTATGGGCCACATAGACGATATGGTGATCGGAGGAGATTTTAACTGTACATTATCTCCATCTGATCAGCAGCCACATCACGTCCCGTGTGCGGAATTGGAAATGCTAGTGCGTGACCTCCACCTGATTGACACGTGGCGCCACATCCATGGCCCAGCTCCTGGTTACACCCATTATACAAGCCATTCATCAAGTCAGTTGGACAGGATTTACGTCACAAGCACCCTTTCGACGGCGACGAGAGGAGCAGAGCTCTGGCCCACTGCATTCACCGACCACACAGCCTATATTTGCACCATTGCCCTCCAACCTGCACGTGTGTGGCGCAGTAGGCCCCCCTGGAAACTGAACGTCGCCCATCTGTACGAGCCGGCATGTAAAGGTGCTGTCGAAGAGTCGTGGAACGCGTCCTTACGGCGTCGTGGTCGTTACCGATCGACCCTCAGTTGGTGGATTGAATGTGCGAAGCCTGCTCTTAGACGCACCTTCATGGCTTACGGCCGGGAAGCAGCGGCATGGAGGAGGAGCACGGAAAACTTTTATTACACCGTCCTACGGGAATGTCTTGCTTTGGAGCCCTCACCTGACAGGCAGATCACAGTCAATCGCGCGAAAGCGCAGCTCGTCTCCTTAGCACGCCATCATTTACAAGGCGCTGTTATACGGTCGCGTGCTCCAGACATGATACATTCAGAGAGGCCATCTATGCACCACGTGCTCATAGAACGCAGGAGGCGCCGTAGGGCACTGGTAACCGACATGATAACCGACGACGGTCGACATGTGGTAGAACAAGCAGATATAGCAGAAGCCTTCTATGGGCATTACGCTCAACTTTATTCAGCAGTGCTCCCTGATATGGCGACGGTAGACACCGTTTCAGCACATGTCCACGGTACAGTTCCACCAGACATGGTACCGACTTTACTGGGAGAAGTGACAGAAGCGGAAGTGCTCGACGCCATTGGTAAAGGTGCTCCCCATAAATCACCAGGAATCGATGGGTTACCATTAGAGTTCTATCGAGCCTTTAAACAACTGTTGCTACCGTGTTTGATTGAAATTTGCCAGGAATTGATGTCCCCGGGTATAACATTGCCTGCACCATTCTTGGAAGGTCTGATTGTCCCCATCCATAAGCCGAAGGGACGGAATCATGTCCGCGACTATCGTCCCTTAATGTTATTGAACAGCGACTTCAAGATCTTTTCGAGGCTGCTATCAGAACGTATTCGCGGCACACTATTGCACGTCTTGTCCGGCGATCAGACGTCCTTGGGGGGACCCACCAACATCAGAACTGCGTTATGTCGTTACAGAGATCTCATCTCCCTTGCACGGGTGAGACGTTTGCCGGCAGCCCTCGCGTCTATCGACTTTAGCCAGGCTTTTGACCGTGTGGGCCACACTTTCCTCACGGCCGTTCTACGGCGCATGGAATACCCCGACCCCTTTATCACAGTGTTGACACGCCTACTACATGGTGCAACTTCTCGAGTTCTTGTCAATGGAACACTGACGGCACCCATGCCGATCCGCCGATCAGTACGACAGGGATGTCCATTATCAACATTGTTATTTGCATTGGCCTTAGAACCCTTGTTGTGTGGTCTCCGAGACAGGCTCACTGGGATACCGTTCGGCGGCTCCATCTATCGCTGCACCGCATATGCGGATGATTTGATGATCGTCATACGAGGAGCTGACGATATGGCCGCGGCTTTGGACTGGATTGCAACCTACGGTACAGCTTCTGGTAGCCAAATCAACGTTGACAAGTCCGTCGCCTTGAGCATCGGGATTGGGCTACCACAGGAACACATTGCCCCCTTACGCTTCAGTGATACTGTACGCTGCTTGGGCTTAGGTTTCATGAACGACATGCGACGCGCGACGACGCTCAATTATCGACGCCTTCTTAACCAAATTAGGGCCGGAATTGCAAATCAGCGCTTGCGATCCCTCAACATCGTTCAGCGGGCGTATTATGCCAATGTATACCTTGCGTCCCGCATACCGCATGTCGCCCAAACGCTACCCATTCCGAAGCCCTTGGCTCGTAGCATTATGGCAGCGCTGGGATACTTCGTCACCGCTGGTATGTTACTGAAGATCAGATACGTATCTCTTACCCTCCCCAAGGAAAAAGGTGGTCTCGGCCTAGTTAACGTCCATGATAGGGCCATTGCCCTCTATGTTAGCTCACATTTGTCTGCTGCGCCGTTGTCCTACGAGCCTCACAAGTCTGCTTCTGACGGCGCTACGCCCTGCTTCACTAAGAGTGCCGGTGCCACTACAGGACATCCCAGCGCCCCTCTTTTATATAGGACGTTTCTATTTAGAACAAAGTTATTGCAGTGTCGCGCTCACGACACCACAAATGGCCACAACTCGACGCCTATATCATGACATGCTGCAACGCCGCCCCCTAAATGTGGTCGAACTAAAATATCCTGACGTACGGTGGCGCGTGGTGTGGAAGACTGTACACGATGCCATGCTTGATTCCGATGTTGTTTCTCAATGGTACGTAGTCGTTAATGGGAAGCTCGTGACGCAAGAACGTCTCTACAATATCCACATGACAGAATCTCCCAAATGTGTGGGTTGTAATACAGTAGATTCTGACGAGCACCGCCTCAGCTGTGGAGAGGCGGAACCGGTTTGGCACCTAGTGCGGCAGATGCTGGCTTATCTCTTGCGAGTTAGGCCGGAGCATATATCTGCACGCACGTTATTGTTTCCGGATGAGACATTTTACCCCAAGACTCGAACCAACTCTGTCACCTGGATACGTGGACATGCAGTCCATTACCTCTGTCGTGACGGACACAAGGATTTCCTTGACTTCTGGCTCTATTTGCAAGAAAGACATCATGCTATTTCCGGGCGTACCAGATATCGACAGTGCTTCGCAAACTACCTATGGAGTGCCTTTCACAGCCCGCCGTGTAGCTGAAATGTTCCAGGCAGTGGCAGATGAGGTCAGAACTAACTGCAAACGACCATATATTGAACAATCTTATCAGTGGGCGCAGTCGCTGGGAAGGCTCACTACGACGTGGTAGCTTTCTTTTCATGTTATTTATGTTTCATATCTTCGATGGCGTCTTCATTCTGTTTTAGTTTTCCAGGCTTGATTAACTATGACTGTTCGCACATTGATATCTAAAAAAAAAAAAAAAAAAAAAAAAAAAAAAAAAAAAAAAAATGAACAACAAATAAAATATAATAAAGTATTATACCCTTTCCTTTCTCCATTTATTTTTTTTTATACATAGTTCAGAGGCATATTTAATATTTGTTCGTTGGCGGAACCTGAAGTGGTGGCGAACGGCCGTCCTAGTTAGCTTTAGGATGAAAGTGGCGATGGCACTAGCTTTGATTTTGTTTTTAGGCTAGATAGGTTTTTGGGGGTAGTATGGGTGATAGGGGCCAACGCCTGAAGTGGAAGAAGTAATTTTCTTTCTTTATTAACAAAAAAAAAAAAAGATATGGTAGAGCACTTGCCCGCGAAAGGCAAAAAAAAAAGCGCCAACGCGCTGCTTCCTGGACTCGTGTAGGCGCGCCGGCCCCGGATCGAATCCGCCCGGCGGATTAACGACGAGGGTCGGTGTGCTGGCAAACCTGGATGTGGTTTTTAGACGGTTTTCCACATCTCGCTAGGTCAATACCGGGCTGGTCCCCATGTTCCTCCTCAGTTACACGCGTCGCAAACAGTTGAAACACGTGTAAGTAGGCTCTTTAGATTTTTTATATTGGTAACGCCATGTAGCGCTCTGTATGAAAATCACCGGCTCTGCTGTTGCAGTCTGTGGCTGGGTGGCATTGTTGAAATATTCTCTATTGTAGTGGGCAGTTGGCTGTTAACAGCGCGTAGCGTTGCGCAGTTGGAGGTGAGCCGCCAGCAGTGGTGGATGTGGGGAGTGAGATGGCGGAGTTTTGAGAGCGGATGATCTGGACAGAGACAGTAAATTTGTAAACTGGATGTCATGAACTGATACATATATTATGACTTTTGAACATTATTAAGGTAAATACATTGTTTGTTGTCTATCAAAATCTTTCATTTGCTAACTATGCCTATCAGTAGTAAGTGCCTTCAGTAGTTAGAATCTTTAATTTAGCTGGCAGTATTGGCACTCGCTGTATTGCAGTAGTTCAAGTAACGAAGACTTTTGTGAGGTAAGAATTCATGAAAGGTATAGGTTATTGTTAGTCAGGGCCATTCTTTTGTAGGGATTACTGGAAGTCAGATTGCGTTGCGCTAAAAAATATGGTGGCCAGTTTAGTGTTGATCAGAATAGGTAAAGAGCGAAATGTCTGAGTATGTTCAGTTCTGCTCAGCTGTTTGAAAATCAAATAATGTAAGAGGTTTATCAGCACAGTAGTTCAATAATTTTTGTAAGGGGACGTTCGACGCAGACCGTTGGGGTACACTGTCTCCGTCCTGGGGAGTACGGAGTACCACCAGGAAGGGCATCCGGCCATCCCTAAAAAACTAACATTGTTAAATCCGTTGTAACCACGCCGACCCTGCGATTGCTGCGGGACTACGGCTTAAGCGAAAGAAGAAAGCGAAAGAAAGACAGATGTCGCCTTCGTGGGTGCCATTACGGGTTTAATCTCACCGGCACGTTTAAAACAGATCGGTCGAGCAGAAACGCAGCGTCTTTCAAACAGCAACGCACCGGCACGAAAGGCGACGGGGATGCCGGTTTGCGCGGCTCTCAGTGTTGGTGTGGAGGAGACGCGGAGAGCAGAGCAGACAGCGGTGTTCGAACAGCTCGCTGCCTGTCTGGGAGACGGCCGCTGGCGTTGCGGAAGGTCAGCGAGGCAGGTGCGCCCGGCTCCATTGATTGTTGTTTAGTCTAGACGGCGGCGGCGGCGACGGCGGCGCTCCTGCGCACACGCGGCTGGCCAGGGCAGCGGCGCCGCGCCCTGTCGCGCCCTCCGACGTCTCTGCTCCCCTCTGCACACACACTCAGAAAATGTCGCACACTACTGCCACAACTATCGTGGCTGCAAGGAGAGGAAATTACAAGAGGAACCCACGACGTTGGGGCCGGTCGGAGTGGCCGAGCGGTTCTAGGTGCTACAGTCTGGAACAGCGCGACCGCTACGGTCGCAGGTTCGAATCCTGCTTCGGGCATGGATGTGTGTGATGTCCTTAGGTTAGTTAGGTTTAAGTAGTTCTAAGTTCTAGCGGACTGATGACCTCAGAAGTTAAGTCCCATAGTGCTCAGAGCCATTTGAACCACGACTTTGGGACCACGGATTTACTTCAGACTTTGCACTACTTTGGCAATTCCGAGAAAATCGGAAGAGAAGTTTTGCGCGTCTGTTATGTAAATGATGTTTCTGTGCGAAGATGCCTGCCGTAAGAAGTCACTGTGGTGAAGTGATTAGCGTTCACGCTGTGAAAGAGGCTCATGGGCGACGCGACGGTTCAAATCCAGCTAACGCTTACGTTTATTGTGTATTAAACCGGGGACCTCGAAAGGACGGAGAAGTTTCGTCTCGCCGTAGCCCTCAGTGGTTCACAACCCCACAACAGGCCACAGCAGTCCACCTACCCCACCGCCGCCCCACACCGAATCCAGGGCTGTTGAGCGGTTCGGCCCCCAGTGCCCCCCCCCCCCCCCCTTTGGTACGTCTTATACCACACGAGGGTAACCCCAAATGTTTGCGTGGTAGAGTAATGATGGTGTACGCGTAAGTGGAGACAGTGTTTGCGCAGCAATCGCCGACATAGTGAAACTGAGGCGGAATAAGGGGAACCAACACGCATTCGCCGAGGTAGACGGAAAACCGCCTTAAAAACCATCCACAGGCTGGTCGGCACACCGGTTCAAAAAAATGGTTCAAATGGCTCTGAGCACTGTGGGACTTAACTTTTGAGGTCATCAGTCCGCTAGACTTCGAACTACTTAAACCTAACTAACCTAACAACATCACACACATCCACGCCCGAGGCAGGATTCGAACCTGTAACCGTAGCAGTCGCGCAGTTCCAGACTGTAGCACCTAGAACCGCTCGGCCACTCCGGCCGGCGCCGGCACACCGGACCTCGACATAATCCGCCAATGTTATTCGTCCGGGGACCGGCACGCCTTCCTGCTCAGGAAGCAGCGCGTCAGACCGCGTGGCTAGCCGAGCTCACATTTCCTAATCCATTTTTTTTCTTCGAACATTTCTACAATGTAGTGATAAAGTACAGGTTGTATCAAAAAGAATCAACCGATTTGGCACGTCTATATTTCTGCATCTAATGAACGTGTACAATAAATTTTGTGTTTTGGTGAACGGGAAACCGGGAAAATTTCTTTATCATACCTTTTCATACGTTTTCAATATGTCCTCCTTTAGATGCCCGGCATATGTCAATGCGGTATTCAAATTATTCCCACACTGCAGCGAGCATGTCTTTGAGTTACAGCTTCTACAACTGCTGTTACGCGATGTCTCAGTTCATTCATTGTTGTTGGTAACGCATGATGATGTTTGGTTTGTGGGGCGCTCAACTGCGTGGTCATCAGCACCCGTACAAAGTCCCAATTTTTACTCCGTCCTATCAAGCCACTGTCACGAATGATGATGATGAAATGATGAGGACAACACGAACACCCAGTGCTTGGGCAGAGAAAATCCTCAACCCGGCCGGGAGCCGAACCCGGGACGCCGCGATCCGTTGGTAACGGCCGCACATAAACAGAGACTTCTATAAAGGCTGTCAAAAAATAATCACATACAGTCAGATCTGGCGACCTTGGAGGCCAGTAATGTAAGGCTGAATCATTTGGTTCAATACGACTGGTCCATCGTTCAGCAACCCTTTGATTTAGAAATCTGGTGCCCCATCCCGATGGCAAATGAAGTCGTTCGAATTAGTATCCAGCTGTGGGAAAACATAGTTCTCGAGCATATCGAGATATGTGTTTCCTGTAACAGTGTTCTCGGCAAAGAAAAATCAACCGTACAAGTTTTCCCGTAAAACTGCACGAAACACATTAAATTTTGGAGAGTCCCTTTCATGTTCTGCACTTCATGTGGTTGTTCCATACTCCACATTCTCACATTATGGCGATTCATCTTTCCATTTAAATGAAATGTTGCCTCGTTGCTAAACACTAAGAACGGAAGAAAACTGTCATCCTCCATCTTGCCAAGAACGAAATTACGGAACTCCACACGTTGTTGTTTGTCACCTTCACTAAGAGCTTGCAGTAGCTGAATTTTGTATTGTTTCATGTGTAAACATCGACGGAACACACGCCAGACGGACGTCGGGGGCTATTGTGCTGTCGAGCTGCACGGCGAATGGATTTCTGCGGACTCCTTGTGAAACTACTGTGGACGCGTACGACGTCTTTGTCAGACACTCGGGCCAGCCCGGCGATTTGCCTTCACATAACCAACCTGTTTCAAGGAATTTTTTATGCCATCGCCTAATGCTCTGTGCTGTAGGAGGATCCACACCATACCTACGTGTGTGAATTCCTAAGGGACCAAAATACTGACATCATCGGTCCCTAGACTTACACTCTACTTAAAATAGCTTATGCTAAGAGCAACACAGACACCCATGCACGTGGGAGGACTCGAACCTCCGTCGGGAGGGGCCGCGCAATCCGTGACATGGCGCCTCAAAGTGCACTGTGACTCCGCGCGGCATACGAAAGTCAAGCTGAACGGTTATTACTGATCCACACTGCGCAAAACTTACAACATAAGACGGTTTCTGTTGTCCCGACACCATTTTTACTAGAACTGAAGTGGGCGCACCGTGCTGCTACCTAGCGGGAACCATGCTAAACTCGAGAGTTTGCTGTTTTCAACAGTACGTTGTTCACGCACATATCTCGAGTAACATAGTAGTTACGATGTTTTTTTTTTTTTAAATTGGATGATTCTTTGTGATACTCTCTCTGCTGGGCCACACAGTACTTCTCCAATCGCCACTTCATCTGCAGACATCGTCCATGGTTGTTCTGTATCAATAAGGTCCGCTTCTTGAAGAAGACTTTTACAGTATACGAACGCATCTTTTAACAGACGTTTTGTAACTGTATTATGCATTGAATCGTCATGACATTCGTTCTCTGCAGTAGTCGAAGAACAGGGAGTCACCTTCATTTTTGTAGTACAAGTTTAAATTCTGTGATATTCCAAAAATTGCAGCTACACTACTCGTACTTGCTACATTAGCAACGTTTCACCGCTACGTAGGTTAACTGCCAAATTGGCCTCTGTGTCTCCAGCTCGAAGGGCCGAGATGCAAAGTAGTTCCGGGTATCTTACCAGATTGCAGTATAAGGGAATTCGCAAATCACGACAAGCATAATTTTCAGGAAAACTCTATGCGTTTCTTCGTTTACTTGTCGATGGTTATGAATTTGTTTGTTCTGACAGTAATAAAGGTGTCTGTTCTAATCATTAAATTTAACTAAAAATAGTAAGTAGTCAACAACATGAAATTGACTAAAAATTCATGCAAATACACGTGGTTTTTTTAATTATATTATCTGTCAGATGTCGTATAAAGTAATAGTATCAACACTGATGAAAATATAAAGATTAAAAACTAAGTTTGAGAGGGAGTGGTGAAAGGTCTCTGTTAAATTCCTTTCATGTTAATTTCTTAAATCTGTTGTCATTTACGGCATAAATTCCTCTTCTAAATTTACTGTGGCGTTTCTGACTATCTGGGAGGAGACTGAGTAATGGAACGTGTTACTTTTACACATAAACAAGAACGATCTGTCACACTACTACACTTTAAAACACAGTTTATATGTAATTCATGTCACACAGTCTCACACGGAACCTACATCCGCTTTCTTTTATATACTGTATATGATAAGATACTGTCATCCCCCTTCCCTTCTCTGTGAGAGGATGAATGAGCAAATGTGTTTCTAGTTGCATGCTTGAGGGTAGCAGTCCGCAGCTCATGGTCGTGCGGTAGCGTTCTCGCTTCCCACGCCCGGGGTCCCGGGTTCGATTCCCGGCGGGTCAGGGATTTTTCTCTGCCTCGTGATGACTGGGTGTTGTGTGCTGTCCTTAGGTTAGTTAGGTTTAAGTAGTTCTAAGTTCTAGGGGACTGATGACTATAGATGTTAAGTCCCATAGTGCTCAGAGCCATTTGAACCATTTTTTTTTTTAGGGTAGCAGACAAGTCTGTCTGCTAGAGAACAGTAGGACCAACGTCGGAACAGGTAGCTACGCTTTCTAAAAGCAGAGAGGTTTCCATTCTTAGCATGTTTCTATCCGTCCCTTGTCATGTTGGCATAGGAAGCTGTCTCTCTGGTCACTTCCGTTTGTATCTGGGAAGCACGCTCGGTAGGAGCGCAGGTCAGTCTGTCCGTGGCGAGCGTCTGATGTGGTAAGATCTCCGGCTAAGCGCGTGTCTGCTAAGTCCGTAGGACAATGGATTTCTTAAGTTCAGCCTAACTGAAAATTTAATCACGTTTATTTCAGGTTTAGCTCTAAAACATGTAATGTTATCTTAAATTGCAACGCAGTGTATTTCGAGTGTGAAGTTCAGAATATCTTCCAGTAGTTGTTTTGTCACTACTTTATGAGTAAAGTGGAACCACGTGTTGATCAGTAACTCTAACTAGCATCATCAATCTTCAATGCGAATGTGCGTGAGATTATAACGTCTTGTCTTGACAATATTCTTCAATATAGCAACTTTTCTTTATGTTCAACCCACGTGGGGTGTACTTTGTGAGACCAGTACCACGTGCTTATACAATTGTTTGACCCATCAGGTTAATAGTAAGACCATAGTAACCAGTTCGAGGTTTTTCTTTTGTAAACTGCTTTTCGATCTAATTTATTTTAATTATCAAAATTACTGTGGAGTTACACTCTTTGTGTAAACCAAGTTGACCACGTGAAGCATGTGGTGTAATCATCAAAGTAGCCCTCAGCTATTCTTTTCGGGAAGAATTCACAGAGAGTTAGTATGAATTTAGTATACCAATGTGTGGTAATTACATGACGGACAGGATTGTGCTACGAACGTAACTTCTTTGGGTGAAAATTGAATCGGTTGGTTGTGGTTAATTTCCTCTTGCATATGTTTCAACGTTCTTCGTGTGTTATTTTATGAATGCAGTGTTGTATGCAGTCTCCCAATCTTGGCTCCATATTTGATGTGTTCCGTAAGATTACAATCTCACATTTTCACAATCCTAAATAAGGCACCACCTTAGTAATGAATCAAGTTTAATATGCTGCAATTTCAATGATCAATGTTAAAATAAATTTCCAAATGTAAACTGATTTATTTCTTTTTATTTAAATTCTCTTTTTTATATACACTCCTGGAAATTGAAATAAGAACACCGTGAATTCATTGTCCCAGGAAGGGGAAACTTTATTGACACATTCCTGGGGTCAGATACATCACATGATCACACTGACAGAACCACAGGCACATAGACACAGGCAACAGAGCATGCACAATGTCGGCACTAGTACAGTGTATATCCACCTTTCGCAGCAATGCAGGCTGCTATTCTCCCATGGAGACGATCGTAGAGATGCTGGATGTAGTCCTGTGGAACGGCTTGCCATGCCATTTCCACCTGGCGCCTCAGTTGGACCAGCGTTCGTGCTGGACGTGCAGACCGCGTGAGACGACGCTTCATCCAGTCCCAAACATGCTCAATGGGGGACAGATCCGGAGATCTTGCTGGCCAGGGTAGTTGACTTACACCTTCTAGAGCACGTTGGGTGGCACGGGATACATGCGGACGTGCATTGTCCTGTTGGAACAGCAAGTTCCCTTGCCGGTCTAGGAATGGTAGAACGATGGGTTCGATGACGGTTTGGATGTACCGTGCACTATTCAGTGTCCCCTCGACGATCACCAGTGGTGTACGGCCAGTGTAGGAGATCGCTCCCCACACCATGATGCCGGGTGTTGGCCCTGTGTGCCTCGGTCGTATGCAGTCCTGATTGTGGCGCTCACCTGCACGGCGCCAAACACTCATACGACCATCATTGGCACCAAGGCAGAAGCGACTCTCATCGCTGAAGACGACACATCTCCATTCGTCCCTCCATTCACGCCTGTCGCGACACCACTGGAGGCGGGCTGCACGATGTTGGGGCGTGAGCGGAAGACGGCCTAACGGTGTGCGGGACCGTAACCCAGCTTCATGGAGACGGTTGCGAATGGTCCTCGCCGATACCCCAGGAGCAACAGTATCCCTAATTTGTTGGGAAGTGGCAGTGCGGTCCCCTATGGCACTGCGTAGGATCCTACGGTCTTGGCGTGCATCCGTGCGTCGCTGCGGTCCGGTCCCAGGTCGACGGGCACGTGCACCTTCCGCCGACCACTGGCGACAACATCGATGTACTGTGGAGACCTCACGCCCCACGTGTTGAGCAATTCGGCGGTACGTCCACCCGGCCTCCCGCATGCCCACTATACGCCCTCGCTCAAAGTCCGTCAACTGCACATACGGTTCACGTCCACGCTGTCGCGGCATGCTACCAGTGTTAAAGACTGCGATGGAGCTCCGTATGCCACGGCAAACTGGCTGACACTGACGGCGGCGGTGCACAAATGTTGCGCAGCTAGCGCCATTCGACGGCCAACACCGCGGTTCCTGGTGTGTCCGCTGTGCCGTGCGTGTGATCATTGCTTGTACAGCCCTCTCGCAGTGTCCGGAGCAAGTATGGTGGGTCTGACACACCGGTGTCAATGTGTTCTTTTTTCCATTTCCAGGAGTGTATATTACCGGTTGTTGTATGACTATTAAAAGATTATAATTAATGTTAGTCTGGTTGGGAATTTGGTAAGCTAGACTAGATACCTGGTGAAACAGTTGCGCAGTAATGCACGGTTAACTTCCCCAGACAGCTCACAGCTTTTAACCCGCTTTTATTGTTTATCAGTACCGCTTTCATAGCAAATTAAAGTAACAACGTTACAGTGGAACCGTCGCCTCACTCATTCGTTTTGGGCAGTTGGAGCGCTAACCCTTTGTTTTTTTATCTTATTTTGTTCCTTGCATTTGTTCGGGGTGAACGTCGCATGACACCCGTTCAAGTTCATCTGTGATCCATTCACTCAGTTTATTTTTTATTTTTTATTTTGATTACAGCTAATCCTCTGACCAATTACGTTGAGCTATCGTGCCGGCAACCACTTGACCCCCATGGAATCTAATGTCCGGTACCCACGCACAGATACAGTACATACCGCACTAATAGACCCGTGCAACTTCTCTTGCCATTTTCTCGGAAGTGACGGAGTATTCCACCTTACTATTTGCACATCATGTTTTAATAACCTACTGAAGGTGTACAGAGTTTGAATCTGTGATTCCAACGCCATGTGCACCTTCAGTAACTACGACGCGCGTTCAACAAGTAATGCTACATTTTTTTCTGTAATTTCCCACTTTTTTGGCTACAACACCCTACTTTTCAACATAACCTCCGTGGAATACGACAACCTTACGCCACCATATTGGGAGGGCCCTTATTACCGCACGGTAGCACTCTACTGGTCGACGTTGGAGATTGAGGTCGAAGAGATAGAAGTCGGAAAGCGCGAGATCTGGGCTGTAGGGCGCATGAAGAACAGTCCAGTGAAATTCTGTGAGTTCCTCTGTGGTGTGCAGACTTGCGTGAGACCTTGTGTTGTCATAGAAGAGGTGAAGTTAGTTAGTCTTTTTGTGGTAACGAACACACTGAAATCGTTTCTTCAATTTCATGAGGGTAGCGAAATACACTTCAGACTTGATCATCGCACCACGAGGCAGGACACCAAGCGGAATAACTCTTTCAGAGTTCCAGAAGACCGTCGCCACGACTTTATCAGCTGAGGGTGTGGCTTTGAACTCTTGCTTTGGAGGAGAGGTGGCTTGGTGCTACCCCATGGACTGCCGTTCGCGTCCGGTGCGAAGCGATGAACCCATGTTTCATCCTCTGTGACGATACTCGACAAAAACTTGTAACGATCAGTTTCGTAAACAGCAACAACACCGCACATTTGGTCCATCGTTACTCTTTATGGTCTTCCGTTAGGTGGCGCCAAGGTTGCAGGCTCGTGGGAGCCGTATTATGCTATGTGACACATTCTCCTGCGCTTGCATGGGCTCTGTGGTAGCAATTGAAGACATGCTGACAGCTACGAACCACCTGCAACCCTTCATTCTTGATGTCTTCCCCGACAGTGGTATCATCTTTCACCAGTATAAATGTCTGTGTCTCGGAGCCAGAAGCGTGCTACAGTGATCTGAGGAGCATTATACAGGGTGATTAAAAAAGAATACCACAACTTTAAAAATGTGTATTTAATGAAAGAAACATAATATAACCTTCTGTTATACATCATTACAAAGAGTATTTAAAAAGGTTTTTTTCACTCAAAAACAAGTTCAGAGATGTTCAATATGGCCCCCTCCAGACACTCGAGTAATATCAACCCGATACTCCAACTCGTTCCACACTCTCTGTAGCATATCAGGCGTAACAGTTTGGATAGCTGCTGTTATTTCTCGTTTCAAATCATCAATGGTGGCTGGGAGAGGTGGCCGAAACACCATATCCTTAACAGACCCCCCATAAGAAAAAATCGCAGGGGGTAAGATCAGGGCTTCTTGGAGGCCAGTGATGAAGTGCTCTGTAACGGGCTGCCTGGCGGCCGATCCATTCTCTGTAAACTGTTTATACCAACGTTTAATACACCACCTATCAGGAGGTTTAACACCATACTTCGTTCGAAATGCACGCTGAACAACTGTCGTCGATTCACTTCTGCCGTACTCAATAACACAAAAAGCTTTCTGTTGAGCGGTCGCCATCTCAGCATCAACTGACGCTGACGCCTAGTCAACAGCGCCTCAAGCGAACAAATGTACAACTAAATGAAACTTTATAGCTCCCTTAATTCGCCGACAGATAGTGCTTAGCTGTGCCTTTTGTCGTTGTAGAGTTTTAAATTTCTAAAGTTGTGGTATTCTTTTTGAATCACCCTGTAGTTTACTCATGTTGATGTCTCGGCGACCAGATTCGCCTGATAAGTTCTATGGAACGCATCTGGGTCGCTAATGGGCCATAAGCGCGTACGAAAATCAGTGGACCTTTATTTACGCGAATTACATGATCTGTGGGTAGACATCTGATGCCACATACCTCCATGAACCTACCATCAAACTATGTGATCCCTGATGTGCTGTATCAGTGATGTATTTCGTTCCAAAGACGGACAAACAAGCTATTAAATAGGTGGTCATAGTGCTTTGGCTCATCAGTGTATTGTTCGCTTGGTGATGCAGGGCTTTACAGCCAAGTCATGTAACTTGAGTCGAGAAATGAGCGTTTGTGCAGCAAGGCAGATAACCACACGGGCTGTCGGCCTGGCGAGTGCTGTAGCAGCTTCCCTTGACCAACAATTTAGAGAAACGTGCGCCGACAGAGAAGTGCCCAAAGACGGCACAGGGAACAGGAGTATCACCATACTGTCTTTTTAGACAAGAGGCATTTCTGTGAATAGGAACACGATTTTTGGGGGGGGGGGGGGAAGTTCAAACTTCTCTACATGCACTTACTGCTCTCTCAGAATATAGTCCGCAATAATGAAATTGTGCACAACAAATCAGGCATATCTGAACTCACATGCCACACTTATCAGTAAGCATACATAAGACGAATATGTAGGAACTTTAAAAGAAAATTTTGAGAACACATTACAGGTCTAAAAAGAAACAGCAACCACAGCACATTTGCTGACCACATAATACCCCACAAGCACCACCCAACTAAACTACGATAGAAACAGGTTTAAAAATACTAAAATCCAGCCAAAGCTTGTACAATAACAAACAACAGAAGAAGACTTCCACACACAGGAGGCGATGGCAGAAGGAAAACAGGGGAAAACAGCTTATAACTGAATACACTAACTACACAAAGGCGCACTATTTAACACATTAAAGGAACTTTACAGAAAGACAGCAAACACCTAAAGATTTCTCTTTCTCTCTCTCTCTCTCTCTCTCTCTCTCTCTCTCACACACACACACACACACACACACTCACACACACACAGACAGAGAGAGACAGACAAGGCTCAATTCAGAGGCAATAGAAAAAGAATCCGCCAAAGCAAAACTTAAGTAACAACAAACATTTCTGGGCGGGAAGGAGCGCCTGGTCCCCGGCACGAATCCGCCCGGCGGATTTGTGTCGAGGTCCGGTGAACCGGCCAGGCTGTGGATGGTTTTTAGGCGGTTTTCCATCTGCCTCGGCGAATGCGAGTTGGTTCCCCTTAGCCGGAAGGAGTGGCCGAGCGGTTCTAGGCGCTTCAGTCTGGAATCGCGCGACCGCTACGGTCGCAGGTTCGAATTCTGCCTCGGGCATGGATGTGTGTGATGTCCTTAGATTAGTTAGGTTTAAGTAGTTCTAAATTCTAGGGGACTGATGACCTCACAAGTTAAGTCCCATAGTGCTCAGAGCCATTTGAACCATTTGGTTCCCCTTATTCCGCCTCAGTTACATTATGTCGGCGATTGCTGCGCAAACAAGTTCTCTACGTACGCGTACACCACGCAAACATGAGGGTTACACTCGTCTGGTGTAAGACGTTCCCTGGGAGGGTGGGGGGGGGGAGGGGGGGGGGCACCGGGAGCCGAACCGCACAATAACCCTGGGTTCGGTTTGGGGCGGCGGAGGGGTGGACTGCGGTAGTCGTCGTGGGGTTGTGGACCACTGCGGCTGCGGCGTGGACGGAGCCTCTCCGTCGTTCTAGGTCCCCGGTTCACATACAATACAATACAATACAATGCAACAACAAACATACGCGCGGAATATCTTGACGCAACAAAGCTACATTTAAACAAAAAGTGATGTGTTAAGTCGCCAATCAAATTCACATTTATTTCGTTTGGTTGCAGATGACAGGCTACCAGTACTTGATAATGTACAAATGGTCCTGCGTAACTGTGAAAAGTAAAATTAAAATAACGTCAAAACAAACACAAGCTGTCTTTTTTTTAGGTCTAATTTTTGTAGATTAATTATTTATCACTTAAAATATGTTCACGCTTCACAGTTTTGAATTAAGAAAATCGACTGATGATGGCACAGAGGTATGAAACGTGTTTGGGTCATATGAAGAAACAGTGTTTTGCACAACAGACAGATCTTATATCCAATAATTTTAAACGCAAATGTGGAAAATGCAGGAGTAACAAGTCCAAATTATGAATGTTCGGAACACAGTTATCTTATTACTTATGTGCAACAGTGTTAAATACCTAATATAAATACCGAGCATGGTCCCATTTTCCGGAGTACGCTGCTCAAATGATCGTCCATTCGTCCAGATTTATGATTCCTGTGGAATCCCTAATATCTTAAGGAAAATCCATGTGTTGGCTACTTTGAAAAGGCACGGTCGATTTCCTTTCCCACACTTCCACATCCGGAACTATCTAATGACTTCATTGTCGACGGGGCGTCAATGCATAATCTTCCTTTGCGGAAGACTGCTGATCTTCCTGGACAACTAATCTTCCCTTAACAAATCCCTTTAATCACATGGTGTCAATGTTGATTTGCATCTAGTCAAATGTTGTGAAACTCATATCTGGGCAAAGCACTTTTCGTTTTTTCAGTGTGGTACTGGTTTAGAGTCGTCACTGCGGCGGTGGCCGGTGGAATGAATATTTGACCGCAGTGAGAGACGTCAGGCCGCTACAAAATTCATTGATATTGATTAAGTATTTTCCTAACCCGTGAGCGTGAAAATGCGTACTACCAACAATTTAAATGCAGTAATATTCTCATTCTTGTCGAAGCAGATGTGTTTACTAAATGATGTGCTCACATAATCACCAAAATGTTAGATACACTCATCAGACAGTAGAAATACCGATCACTCGGGGTGACGTATATCTTATCTAATGTCTGCGTTGGAACTTTAAGAGCAACAATTTATTTACAACTGATATAAAATAGATGAATGTTTGAAAGTTTCACTGTACTAGTCATCATCATTATGTGTAACCAGTTTCCAGCGATATGGTGGTTGTAGGATACCTTTAGCAGTACCAGTTGTATAGATAATTCGAATAGAGCGGTCTGTTTCCCACAGAATCTCTGTGACAGTTGATAGGAATCAAATCGAAACCACAAGTGCTTATGTCCAGGTACAACAGTGAATGGTATACAGAACTTCCTAGCTTTACCGGTCAAACCATCATTCACAGCTTGCGCCGTAAGAATCCGACCATCGTCCTACAACATGATGAGTTGATTCTGCGGCTGTATCATTCTCCTAGTTAGTGGTATACTGTGTTCCATGTAATTACTTGAATAAAAATAAATTTTTACTATAACACGTTTTAAGTCGCACTGAAATTAAAGTAAAAACTCCATCCGAACAGGCATCAGAAGGCCCAACGCTACTTACCGTCGTGTCATCCTTAGCCAACTTTTTATCACAGCTTCCCTGTGTACGTATATGTCACATATATTGTACACCTTTCCTTCTCTCACTCTCTCCGTCCATTCCCCCTCTTTCTGCTCAGTCATGCCTGTACACTTGCATACCACCTGGAACACATTCCGGTACTACCCACACAACACTCCAGTCCTGCAGTGCAGCCGAAATGTCAGTCGTTACCAAACGTTTCCAACTTCCATTCTACCCAAAAGACCGACAAGAAAGCGAGTTAATATTACATCGCCATTCAGTTCTGACCTATGTTTATAATTTTAGGTCTCTAGCGCATAGGGGACTCAGTTTAAAATCAGCTGCAAAATAGATAGACAGACAGAAAGGTGACCAAATACAAGGGCATTAAAATTAAATGTAATATAGCCTGTTTTGGTTGGCAGGAGAGCCAACACCGTGTTACTAGAGGAGGCCGAAAGGCACGTGTTCTAGCTCACGCAGGCTGGCGTGAGGTCTGGAACAGGACAAGGAAATTAGAATTTAGAAAAACGGACGTAGCTGGTGGAATACTTAACTTTAATCCGTTAATGAAGAACGTCGGTCTTGACAGTACATGATTCATAATATCAATAGTAACTGATAATGGCGCCTTGCTAGGTTGTAGCAAATGACGTAGCTGAAGGCTATGTTAAACTATCGTCTCGGCAAATGAGAGCGTATTTTGTCAATGAACCATCGCTAGCAAAGTCGGTTGTACAACTGGGGCGAGTGCTAGCAAGTCTCTCTAGACCTGCCGTGTGGCGGCGCTCGGTCTGCAATCACTGATAGGGACGACACGCGGGTCCGACGTATACTAACGGACCGCGGCCGATTCAAGTGTGGTGTCTGGCGGTGACACCACATAGCCTACTGAGTCTTCCGTTGGGGAACGATATGAATTAGGACTGTACACGAGAATCGCCATCAATTTTATGTTGCTGGGGTTCTGACGAACTTTCGATGGCCATTGTGATTCGTAATGACGCCGCTTGTTTGAGCGGCATTTCGGGTGTGGTTCATACCGTTAGACCCATGGTTGATCCAGTGGAATTATATGGTATAAGAATGCCTCTTCTCAGCTTTCATTGCGTTTTAGGTGGTAACAAACTGCGTCGTATCGTAGTCACTTCGGAATTTTCGTCAAATCATGCGCAACCCATAGGGATTGAATTTTACTCCTATCCAGGCATTCCTTCAGATGTGAGACACAGTCGTATGTAAAAGTATTGTCTCTCGAAACAAGGCCCCGGGAGTAGAGAACATACCATTAGAACTACTGACAGCCTTGGGAGAGCCAGTGCTGACAAAACTCTACCATCTCGTGAGCAAGATGTATGAGACAGGCGAAATTCCTTCAGATTTCAAGAAGAATATAATAATTTCAATCCCAAAGAAAGCAGGTATTGACAGATGTGAAAATAACCCGAACTATCAGTTTAATAAGTCACAGCTGCAAAATACTAACACGAATTCTTTACAGACGAATGCAAAAACTGGTAGTAGCCGACCTCGGGGAAGATCAGTTTGGATTCCGTAGAAATGTTGGAACACGTGAAGCATTACTGATCCTACGAATTATCTTAGAAAATAGATTAAGGAAAGGCAAACCTACGTTTCTAGCATTTGTAGACTTAGAGAAAGCTTTTGACAATGTTGACTGGAATACTCCCTTTCAAATTCTGAAGGTGGCAGGGGTAAAATACAGGGAGCGAAAGGCTATTTACAATTTGTACAGAAACCAAATGGCAGTTATTAGAGTCGAGGGACATGAAAGGGAGGCAGTGGTTGGGAAGGGAGTGAGACAGGGTTGTAGCCTCTCTCCGATGCTATTCAATATGTATATTGAGCAAGCAGTAAAGGAAACAAAGGAAAAGTTCGGGGTAGGTATTAAAATCCATGGAGAAGAAATAAAAACTTTGAGGTTCGCCGATGACATTGTAATTCTGTCAGAGACAGTAAAGGACTTGGAAGAGCAGTTGAACGGAATGGACAGTGTCTTGAAAGGAGGAAACAAGATGAACATCAACAAAAGCAAAACGAGGATAATGGAATGTAGTCGAATTAAGTCGGGTGATGCTGAGGGAATTAGATTAGGAAATGAGACACTTAAAGTAGTAAAGGAGTTTTGCTATTTGCGAAGCAAAGTAACTGTTGATGGTCGAAGTAGACAGGATATAAAATGTAGACTGGCAATGGCAAGGAAGCGTTTCTGAAGAAGAGAAATTTGTTAACATCGAGTATAGATTTAAGTGTCAGGAAGTCGTTTTTGAAAGTATTTGTATGGAGTGTAGCCATGTATGGAAGTGAAACATGGACAATAAATAGTTTGGACAAGAAGAGAGTAGAAGCTTTCGAAATGTGGTGCTACAGAAGAATGCTGAAGATCAGATGGGTAGATCACATAACTAATGAGGAGGTATTGAATAAAATTGGGGAGAAGAGGAGTTTGTGGCACAACTTGACTAGAAGAAGGCATCGGTTGGTAGGACATGTTCTGAGACATCAAGAGATCACCACTTTAGTACTGGAGGGCAGCGTGGAGGGTAAAAATCGTAGAGGGAGACCAAGAGATGAATACACTAAGCAGATTCAGAAGGATGTAGGCTGCAGTAGGTACTGGGAGATGAAGAAGCTTGCACAGGATAGAGTAGGATGGAGAGCTGCATCAAACCAGTCTTAGGACTGAAGACCACAACAACAACAACAACAAATGGTCGTGTCTTTCGATTGCATTATCCGGCCAGAGTGGCCGAACGGTTCTAGGCGCTACAGTCTGGAACCGCGAGACCGCTACGGTTGCAGGTTCGAATCCTGCCTCGGGCATGGATGTTTGTGATGTCCTTAGGTTAGATAGGTTTAACTAGTTTTTAACTAGTTCTAAGTTCTAGGGGACTGATGACCTTAGATGCTAAGTCCCATAGTGCTCAGAGCCATTTGAACCATTTGATTGCATTAACTTAGAATCCTCAACTTTTTTTTACACCGCCAAATGGCCGTGCACCCGAGTATGTGACTTAAATTTCATCTTGGTACAGTCATACAGACAGATGGACAGCAAAGTCATCCTGTAAGGGTTCCGTTTTTATCAACTGAGGTAGCGAACACTAAAACGAGAGTTGGTGCTCGAGAAGGACTGCGCAGAGGTTCAGCTTGTTTCATCGCGTGTCTGGTATACGGTTCATGCGAATGAAATACAAATTAAGGCACGTTCAACGCCAAGAAGTTTCATAACAGAAACTAAAAGACCGTGTGTTAGGCAAATGTTCAATACGCGAACGGTACAGATGAAAATTCCCGTATCTGTAATATGCTGTTTGTGCCCTATCGCAGTGGTCTGCGCAAACAGCAGAAGTAATGGATGGTCGTCGATACAGAAACAACTGCTGAGATGACAAATACGTATCGCCGGACTATGTCGTCTGCTGTGACATGGTGACTGTTAGTCGCACTGACGTTGGTGCACGGTTCATCACAGGAGATAACGTACGCCAGCTCCTCCGTTCCATTGTGATATTCATGTTGCTGTCGACGGAAGCTCTGAGAGATCAAAGCTAGTACCAGAACGCCCGAGCCAGACTGCGTCTGCAGTTTTATCCCTTTCAAACAGAGACATCTGGATGCAAGTAAACGCATCCAAGTCCAACAGCGCACTGGGTGTCTGTGGAAGTCACACCAAATGGCAAGAGAATCTGCTGTGTTCCATTTCGTTTGCGATAGCTTTAGCGCGTAAAGCGTATGCGTTGCTGTAATGTAAGCTAAATTACCTTGTTTTTTCTCCAAAAGCAGGCTGAATGTAGTTTCGTACCAATGTGACATTTACTCTACTCATCTGCCAACTGCATATTTATAAATTAAAAACTTTTTAGCCAGCTGAAAAAAAGAGTCTTCTTGCCATGTAACAACTAATGTGCTCGCAGCGATTCTGGAAAAGGAACGGTAAGGTTTAAAACTCTGTCGACAAAGAGTCACAAGCTCGGAAGGGGAAAGAGAATTAGCCGTGTCCTTATCATGGAAATCATTCGGTTTAAACGATTTCGGGAAACTTTCGGAAACTTAAACCAGGACTGCCGGGCACGTAGTTGAAATCTGGAATGTGTTTGAAACATAAATGTCATATAATGAGGACTAAGAAAAACAGTGCTGCAACAAAGAATGTAATTATTCGCAACTATAGAAAATGTTTTCATTTTAAGGAAGAATAAATGACAAACGATATAACATCACCAATAATGATCATATAATGTAAGTTTTCACGGCTGGTAGTAACATCACTTAAACTTCCGGGCTAAGAGGCCGTGGTCGATGTATAAATCTTTCTCCTAGCGTTTCCTTTCTGACTGCGGGAGACATCTTCAGAGGTGAAGTGGCAAACTGGAACCAGAACTCGAGTCCTCTTCGAATATATGGGCAGTGTAGGGGGCACCACAGTCCATCAAGTGACGTCGGCTATGAGATTCTTAGTACCAACATCCTCGACTGAATGAAACTCTCATTCTGTAGTGGAGTGTACGCTGATATGAAACTTCCTGACAGATTAAAACTGTGTGCCGGGCCGACACTCGAACGGTAGTTCTGCAAGTTTCGCACGAGAGCTTCTGTGAAGTTTGGAAAATAGGAGACGAGGAACAGGCGGAAGTAGAGCTGTGAGGAGGAGTCGTGAGGCGTGCTAGGGTAGCTCAACTGGTAGAGAAAAGTCCCGAGTTCGAGTCCCGGACCAGCAAACAGTTTTAATCTAAGTCTCCTCGACTGAAAGTAACCGACCGTCATCCTTAAGCTATAAAGTTGACATCCAAATTTTATCTTATTTAGGAGATGAGCTTGAACATCTACGGTCGACATTCAAGAAGGATGGTTATTCTAAGGAGATAGATCGAGCACTTCGCTCTGGGCAGAGAATTAGGATCGACGAGGAACGAATGCAGCTCAAATAGAAAGTTTTCCTTCGGTTCATCTGTAGGATTACAGATCGCATTGGGAATGTGTGGAGAAAGTATTGTATGGAAACTATCTTCAGACCCACCAAAAAGATAAAAGAACGTATGAGATTGGCAAAAGATATACATTCTTTGGCTACATCGGGTGTACATAAAATTTCTTGATTTGTGGGTTGGTTTATACAGGCACCACAAAAAGAAGTGTTAACACCCTTCTGGTTGAACACAAGAGGAATTGCCGCCTGGGACGTACGAATAAATAGGCCGTAGCGGAACATCTTTACCAAGAGAGTGATCATGAAATAAAATTCAATTAGAGGAGTGTCATATCGAAAACATCGCTTTATCATGCCCGTATGTATAGAGACGCTGTTGAGATTTCTAAACACCATAATAATTTAAACAGAAAGGAGGAAAGTGTAAAATTTGATAACATTTAGATGTCAACGTTGCAACGTAAGAATGACGATCAGTTACGTTCAGTGGCGAATGTTGGCGCTACCAGGAGTAATCTCGTAGCCGACGACACGTGATGGACTCTGGTGCCCCTACACTGCCCATATATTCGGCGCTCCCTCGAGTTCTGGTTGCAGTTCGCCACTTCGCCTCTGAAGATGTATCCCGCATCGGAGAGGAAACGTTAGGAGAAAGTTTTATACATCGACCACGGCCTATTAGCCCGGAAGTTTTAAGTGGTATCACCAAAAATATTTACGGCTCAGAAAAGAGCGGTCAGATTCGTCTGCGGTGTCAGTTCGCGAATTTTTGTTCAGAATTCTAACATTGCCATCCCTGCACATGCACGTACAGCGGTTGCACAGAAACATGGAAACACCGCGAGAAGGTGTGCTTGACTGCAGATGCAAGCCTGCAGATTGCGCTGTTGCATTTGACCGAGAACTGTGCAATATCCTCAATGGGTTGCAAGTCTCAGCCGTGGTCAGAACTGTAGTTGTGAGTGCATTAAATCTGAAGTAACTGACTTCGAACGTGGTAAAAATTGTTGGTGCTCATATGGTAGGCGCTTTCGTAATTAACGGAGCCGAAGTGCTTGGTGTTTCAAGAGGCACCGACGAAACTGTGTGTTGAGTGATCGTGACGGACGGTCATTGAAGAGTGTTGTGACGAAGATCACTGTACAACTTAATGTAGCGAACCCTGTCAGCACCAAAACAAAACGAAGGAGACTCCAGGAGCAGGGAACGTAAGGCGAGCTGGAATTACAAAATAATCAATCAGTGATGCAGATGCCCATAACAGGAAAAGGTGGTGCCAAAGCCAAAGCCATATGGTCGGATAAGTTTCGTTTCACACTGTTATGATATGGGTAGGAATACAGTGTTACTCCATTATCTCCATGGTTACTTTGCAAGTCGCGATACTGCTAACGATTATGCGACCATTTTGGCTGATCAGCTCCATCCCGTGACACAAAGTTCGTTCCCCTATGGTGATGCTGTGTTCCAAGACGACAGGGCCCTTGTTCACACAGCCCGCATAGTCCAGGACTGGTTTTGTGAGCACGAGAATGAATTGTTGCATCTGCCTTGGCCACCAAAGTCACCAGATCTCAGAATTATTGAGCATGTTTCTGAGCGAATGTTGGCAGCTCGTGGAGAGCTGACGTAGAAGAGGAACGAGGGCAGGTTTGTTGCAGATACATGACAGTGTTATTTTCCGTTGTACAGTGAAAGTCTCCGTTCATTGATGTCTCTTATTACACGTTCTGAGGTAGGTAGCAGTCTGCCGCTACGTACTCGACGAGGAGTCATCTTACATATCTGAGTATTGAAAAACTAAATATAATTGAAAATGGACGAGAACTGGAAATGAAGGTCTGCAAATAATAGTCGAGATTTTTCCTCAAAACGAATTTGTGTTTTCTGTGCAGGAGAGGAGTATTTCCAGCTGCGTATAGGCACGTCACTCAAAGACAACAAAAATCAATGCTTTAGGACGTATTTAACATGTACGTTCTCAATGAGTAGTGTGTATGCCATTGTGAAGTTTACAGCGTAATGCATTAGACACGTTTTGAATGGCGTTTTGCAGGATAAAATCCTTTAATGCCTTGAAGCTAGTCACGTTGAAACCGTTGTCCCAGCAGTGTTCCATGTGCCACAGTATCCTGTCCAAGTCTTGGCGACGGTTCAGACGCACGAAACGTTCGTCGTAGGCCAGTGCGACACTGACCAAGATTAATCTCTCCACAACATGATGCAACATTCTCAAGGGATTGCGGTAAAAATTTGTAATTACTTAGATTAAAGAAAATGAACTAATTAAGAAACTTCGGTTACTAATGAATGTGCATATTTGCACATCAGTTATATATGCTAGGCGAGAGTGGCCGAGGGATGATAAGCACCTAATGATGATATTTAAGTACAGAGGTATATTTTCCTTATTTTTGCAAGTCGATAATTAGTTGCATTAAAAAGTTGGAAATTTTTACCGAGGCAAGCGGCGATAGGCGTGAATATTACAGAACTATCGTTTTAATAAGTCATGGTCGCAAATGCTGACACGAAATACTTATAGAATAATGGAAAAACTGGTAGAATCCGACCTCGAGGAAGATCGGTTTGGATTTCAGACAAATATAGGAACATACAATGCAATAATGACTCTACCATTTACCTTAGAAGGTAGGCTACGGAAAGGTAAATTTACATATATACCTTTTATCGATTTGGAAAAGCTTTTGTCAATGTCGACTTGAATACATTCTTTGAAATTCCGAAGGTAACAGGATCAAACACAGGCGGCGAAAGGTTATATACAATTTGTACAGAAACCAGACGGCAGTTATAAAGAGTCGAGGGGGCATGCAAGGGGAGCAGTGGTGAGTGAGACATGGTTGTAGTCTATCCCCGATGTCATTCAATCTATACATAGGAAAGCGGTAAGGGAAACCAAAGAAAATTTGGAGAAGGAATCATAGAACAGGGAGAAGAAATAAAGACGTTCAGGTCTGCCGATGACACTGTAATGCTGTCAGAGATAACAAAGGACATGGAAGAACAGTTGAACGGAATGGCTTGAAAGAAGGATGTAAGATGAACACTAAAAAAAGCAAAACGAGGAGAAGAGAATGTAGTCGAATTAAATCAGGCGATGCTGAGGAAATTAGATTAGGATAGGAGACGCTAAAAGTAATAGAAGAGTTTTGCTAGTTGGTTGGCAAAATAACTGATGATGGCCGAAGTGGAGAGGATGTAAAATGTAGACTGGCAATGGAAATAAAAGCGTTCCTGAAGGATAGAAATTTGTTAGCATACGATATAGATTTAAGTTTTCTTTGTCTGGAGTCCAACCTTGTATGGAAGTGAAACGTGAACGATAAACTGATCAAATAAGGATGGAAGGGAAGATTTTGAAACTTGGTGCTACGGAATTTTGTTGAAGATTAGATGAGTAGATCATGTGATCAGTCAGGGGATACTGAATTAAAGTGGGAAGAAGAGAAATTTATGGAAAACTTGACTAAAAGAAGGGATCGGTTGTTAGGACAAATTCTGAGACGTCAAGGGATCACTTATTTAGTATTGGAGGAAGTGCGGGGTAAAAAAATTGGAACGGCAAACAAAGAGATGAATACGGTAAGCAAGTTCAAAATGATGTAGGTTGCAGGAGTTATTCTGAGATGAAGAGGCTTGTAAGGATAAGATAGCATGGAGAGCTGCATCAAACCAGTCTTCGGACTGAAAACCAACAACAAAAACAACAACAACTATTGTTGCCAAGATGACGATCTCAGTTAAACCTACGCTTTGTGTGAACTTGGGCACTTTCAGGTACAGAGATACACTTTCAAGTTGTAGCAAGTTGTGGCTATTAGAACGCGCCTATGTTTGGAAACTTAATGCCCCACAGAGGATCTTCAAGAACCGTTGCAGACAGGTTGGCCTTAAAAAGAAGTGCAAATTTTATCTGTCGACTGTATATTTTGGGAACAGCACTTTGGACAAGCAGTGCCTTGCACTTTTTGGACCACTTTGGAGAAGTCAACATACGATTCCGTCACAGATAGATTCAAGTCTCCGGACCACACGGGGCTACAGTTTAAGCGGCTTACCCTCCGTATTGCATCGGTATCCTGAGAGCAGAAATCTGCGGACAGGTCGCATGTTTCCGACAAACAAACCTTTTAAGCATCTTGTTGCTCACTAATACACATTATGATGACAACTCGACAGTACGACTACAACTGAACCACTAAATGCTCTGCTGTTGTCGTATCATCATTTGACAGATCCTCTTTATCAGTCACCTTACTTCTTATATATTTCAGTATTTATTGTGTTTGATTTTATCTTGTAGACAGAGCAGTAACTGTCGTTGCACTAACCTGTAACAGCTGATACGTTTAAGAACACTTCGCCATTTACTTCTGTGTTATTAAATTAAGTGAGCTTCCTGTATCTGTAATTGAGGGCTTTATGCAGTATATATGTTTGCAGTCTATATGTAGCTGCTATTTATGTAACGTTGTAATCTCTCCACCTGCTGTTAATTTATATTAATAGCTTAATAATAACTGCAGGGATTAAGTGAGGGGCCAAAGTTAATTACGCCTGCAAGTACGAGAGGACAGGACAGGAAATTTTAAGACGGGTGCAAGTTTTAGTTTGTGTCATATTTTTACGATGAAATCCACCTACGGCTGCAAGGAAACTAAAGAGCCCGTAGCTGCTTTTTGTGGTGTGTGCCTGAGCATTTGACCCGTAGGCCAGGCGTCGACCAATGTGTGTCCTGCTCTCGGCTGCGGGGCCGTTAATTTCAGAGTCACTGTCACCAAGATTGTCCCATGCATAACTGGAAGGACACGCCTTTCTTACGTGAATTCTGCTTCAGTGCAAGTTAGTTTCAAGGGGAAATTCTAACCGGTACAGTTACAGAAATGTCAGACAGTGACGAGCTTTCTGGTATTGAAGTTCTGCTGTGGGGAGGCTGGAAGATGAGTGGACCCACAGCTGCTCACAGCCTTGGGAGGTATGCTTTTAACAGCCAGAAATACAGAGCTGTACAAAAACCTCATGTGCAGCATTAAATAGGAACGGCTCATTCAGATTTCCTCTTCACGGACGATAATACTAGTCTGCTTTGTATTGCTTGCTGGATGAATTTCTCTGCGTGAAGCTACTTACTGAATGGACTGGCTATCGAGGTCTCGGGCTCTGAATCCCAAAGAGTCGAAATACAGCTATCAAAGGCCCTTCCAGATATCCACATAGCTCTTCCTCGGATCGACTGACAATACAACTTATGGAGAGAATGCCCTCTCTATTGAGCACTTACAACGGTTACAGTTCATCACGTCCTCCATTAAATGTCTCGTTTTTGTGGAAGACTTTTTGCAACTCTCTACATGTTTATTTACGGTTTCACAGCTTTTCTAATTACATATTTTGAACACAGCTGTACGCAAAATTTGTCACGATTGCCCCGTAAACATTCCCACATCCTCTTCGGAATATGTTCTTATTTCCTCATTACACCAACCTTTTCTTTGCGATCCGGTGACGAAACTTATCTACGGTTTGAAACGGTCCTAACTTCTTCTTGTTTTTTTGATTGAGTTCGATCTGCTACTGCTATTCGGTTAAGACTGTTTATGGAAAATTTGCAGGGACTGTCATTCGGCTACGTGTTCGATAATGATTCTCACAGTGTCCTATAAGTAAACACGCAGCTGATACCTTCTCCACCTTGTCAAGTAGCTGACTGCCTTTCTGCACGCAACACGTAAAGGTTCTGTAGCGAAATGTGCACAAAAACATATCGTGAACGCTTGGGATTAAAGCACCACACACCTGTCCATTTAATACAAACCCTAGACAATAGGTTTCTATCCTGAACTAATATATTTCTAAAAATTATCTCGTAGACAGTGTCTATCTCTAAGAAAGATTAATAGATATCGCAGTTACGGAACACAAGCACACTTCAATCTCATACAAAATAAATACTTATAAGTGAGACATATAAACAGATTAAATATCTACAAATATTATTTAACAAGAGCTGCTGTAACCATAAATAACTTCGGTTACTGTTTGCCATTGAAGATAGACATGTGGGTAGGCAGTGCAACTTTGTTATACGAATACGTCTTTCATAAAACTAGTGAATTTGAAGCGTACTGGCTTGTTACTGACAGAAATTTAGATCTGTTAATTCAGAACATCGTTGGTGGGAAACTATAACTACTATGCAGTGCAATCAACAAACAAGTAAATGATCCCTGACTGGAATGAAATTAATGTCAGCACTAATGAATGAGTGATGACCTGGCTTGAAATGTCGGAGCTATAAGTTTCAACTTCACGTCGCCATTAACTGATTATAAGTGCCTCTATTGTTTCACGAGCAGTTTCTTTCATAATGTGAGTTCACGGCGTCAGTACAACAAAATTATTCGATCTTTATTCCTAGTGTCTTCAAAATTTTGCTAGATAAATTGTAATCGTTAGGTCAACGCATTTTACTATGTGACAACTACGTAAATATCTGACATTGAAATTTCCCTTAACAGCGCAAATGGAATGTTAATTTGAGGTGCTACTGAAGGAGAAGTATTAAAAGGTAAATCGAAAACTTGAATCTATGCAAAGCACGTTATCAATATTTGCCTTGTAAGAGGTATGCGCTGCCTGCAATAGGCAAGGCATAGGAGAGTCTCTGACCAGAGAGCAGTATGTAGTTAGTTGTCTCTTGTCGCTAGTCGCTAGTCTGCAGTAGTCTGCAGTGTGTCTGCTCGTGTCTGCAGTAGTCTGCGCGTGTCTGCGCTTGTCTGCAGTCTGCTCTGGTCGGGACTCTGGAGGCTGAGTATTATTGTATAAGGTAAAGAAGCAGCCTTGCGCGTATCTAGTAATGTATGTGAACTGTCATCCAATTTTTTAAAAAATGCCCTAATAATAATTTTTATAATATAAAGTATTTTTTTAAAAGCATTCATTTCAATTTAAAGAATTTATCCAATGCATGATCATTCCTTTCACGAATCACAAATGTATAGGCCAGCATTGCACGGAGCTGTGCCGAAAATTTTTTAGGTAAGAGCAGATATATTCGCCGTTTTTATTGAGGTAAGAATTTTTGCTTTTTTATTCAGTATACAGGGCCGTGGCGCAGCGTTGGTGTCGTCCTAAAATTTACCAGGTTACTAATTTTTTTTTGTTTTTTTTTTGTTTCGGGGTTTAGGAATTTTTCTGTTTCGAACTTAACATTAAATGAGAAAAGAATTTTGTGGGTACATCAAATGTGAATGCATTTCTGCACGGAGATAATAAATGGGAACCAATATTGTTCAGAGGTTACATTAAATAAGAATCACATTCATTATTAATATTTAATTATTATTTTTGTGGGGAGGTTACACTTGGCGACCCTGCCAGGATCGTATTTCTTTGTGAATCTTCTGATAAGTAGTCATATATCTGCTCTTATTTACTTAAATGTAGTTTGCATCTGGCGCAACGCATTTACTAATTTGTCAATCTTTCTTTCACAGATCATCGGCAATTTATTGCTCTTTGTTGTAATTGTTTGTTCCATTTTTGCTTCGTCTTTGTTTCATTTGTGCTTAATTTTGATTTGTGAAAAATGCTGCGAAAAACTGTTAACAGTACATCGCGATGTGCAATGAGTGAAATAGCCGACACGAATAGCTTGACCGATAATACTTGCAACACTCAGTGTAACAATGATAATCCTCCATTTACAGACAATCAGTGCGTACCGATCACTAACATTGATTTTAATTCTAATGATGAGCAAACAAATTCAATTGTGTCCTATGTTAATTTAACGACAATTGATGACGCGGCACGTTCCATTACAATGAACGCTGCCCAGTTTGACGTGCCCGGTTTGCAAAATTTACGTAACGAACAGATAAATTTTTCTAACGAAAATGAACAGTGTAATCAGAATACGTCAGAGATATTTAATTCCGGTGTAGTGACCAACAGTGCACATCTGATTAGCAAACATTTTCAAGAATCACAGAATAACCAAATGGTTACACAAAGCGTGACACATGCAGATACACCATCACACAGCACAGAGAATACAGTAGCTAATTTTGGCATGGATCGAGTTATAGCATTAATACTACAACTTAATGAAAATCTCAAACAACAAATTAATGAAAATAATGAAAATCTCAAACAACAACTTAATGAAAAACTAGACAGCAATACCAAACAGTCGAATGATAAGCAAGATAACAATTTCAAACAACTTAATGAAAAACAAGACAACCTTAATGAAAATTTCAAACAACTTAGTGAACAGAACAGACAGCTTAGTGAACAGATTACAGCCGTTGCCGCGCAATGTCATGATACTAAAGAACAATTACGTGAGGAAATTTAGGCTTGTGCTAGGAGCAGTAGTGAAGAAATTAGATCTGTGGCACAAGAATTAAATAATACACATGCAGCTACAACTAAATTACTTTGAGAGGAAATTAGTGCAGTCGCTAAACAATGCTCTGAAAACGCAACACAGTTACGCGACGAGTTTAAATTAATGTCAGCAGAACTTTCGCGCACACTGGATGCAAAAGTAGACGCGAAATTTGACCAACAGAACAGTCAAATTGACGAACGTTTTAATCACCACCTACAAAACAGTGAAACGCGTTACCGTAAATTTATACAAGAACAGAATGAAGTAAAGCGACAAGTCATGGAAACAATTACCGCACAGAGACTGGAAGATAAGCGTAAATTGTTTACGAAAGCAAAAACATACGTAGACAACAATATTGCTACAGTATCAGACGAAATTAATACTATCAAACAGTTGAACAACGAATTGCGTGAGGAAATTTCCGATCTTAAATCAGAAACAGATACACACACATTAGACTTTCAATGACCAACGGATTTGAAAAGTTGGAACTAATACAGGATCCCGATGCCATCAAAGCAGACTTTAAAAAATTGAACGAAATCACACGTAAAATACAAAAACAAATTAATGCTTGTGACACTAAAAACGATGATCAGGTAAAAATACTGACTGAAAAATGATGAATTGGCCAGTCGTATTGACATTATTGAAAGTAATAATGACAGCAAATCAGACTATACTTCACCGATTTCATTTAATCAAACACCTGAATTCCAAAATTTCCAGCAGACAATCAGTGAGATAGGTTCGTCCAATAATACATTACGTAGACAATTGTCAACTTTACAGCAAGAGGTAACAGAAATGAAAAATGTTTCAGCCTTTAACACATCACAGCAGACGCCACTTTGCGAACATTTGTCAGACTCACACAGCCAGTATAATTTAGGTAATTTACAGAGAGTACGTGAGTTCGATTCCGAACAGTCACAGACAAATAGATTCTCATACAATCCTGAACCTGTTCAGATATACAGAGTCGATAATTTTGATTACAAGCATTTTCTATCCGTGAGAAAATTTAAAGTATTTAAAAATGACAGAGCACAGATCCACCCCTTGGATTGGATACAACAATTTAGCTTTGCTTTTCCACCGACTTGGCCCATAAATTTGAATTTATTTGCAGTTTTTTGGAAGGCGAACCGGCAACTCGTATGAGACCGATCGCGAGACAATGCTATTTGGTAGAAGAATTTCAGAATGCTTTTCTGAGAACTCAAATTTTCCCACTGTCACGCAATTTTTTGAACACATGGTCCAACAAAACCAGTACTTAAGTGAACCATACAGTGAATCTGCACTTATCCAATTATGTATTTCTAAATTACCACCATCATTAAGAGTGTCACTTTTAACGGGTCAGCAGAAAGAAAATATTTCGGCATTCAGAGATCTGTTACAGCTTTTGGAAGTGCAGCAATCGGATTATTCCTTCATAAACAAAAATTTTTCATATAATAACCAAGGTCAACAAACATACAGCAATTACGATCAGCCACGCAATTTCAATAGCAAAGGTAATAGACGCTTCAGGAACGACAACCACCAGAACTTAAATAACAGACAAAATTTTAATTATCAGTATCGTCAAAGTTATCAGCAACAGGTACCACATTTTGGTAACAATAGAGGTTTTTCCCAACAACAGCAACAAAACCAGCCGGTTAGCATACCTAACCAACAATGTACAAGGTCAACCAAGCTTTAATGTTTCGCCGACTGCACGTATAGCGTCAGCTCCAACAAATAGTAACGCACAGCAACAAGGAAATAACTACGTACAGAAAACACACCATTTCAATTCCTATCGCAATGCACCGTATAGAAATGACTATCATGACAGACGTCAAAGTAATGAGCACAATTTTCAGCGTACGTTTAATAACAGTCGGTCTTACCAACAACAAAATCATCCGCAACAACAGATTATTATGAATGAACCAGACAGTAGATATCATCCCGAACGTAATACGTCAGGAAGAAATAACAGAACAGTACAAATAGTTGAAATGCCACAGCATCCTCCCGAAAATAATAGCACGTCAGATAGAATTTGACTAGATACAGTACAGGTTGCATCTTCCAGTAACGCAAGCAATACTTTTGACACAGAGAATCATGTTCACGAAAATGTTATTACTTTTGACGACATCCGAGACACTCTTTTGCAGGAAAGACCAGTTATTCAAAAAACCATTTCACACCCTGTCATCGAAGTTAAAATTGGATCATCCAAATTTTCAGCGGTAATCGATTCTGGGTCTCCTATGTCAGTCATAAATGAAGAAACTTTCAACGAATGTAACAAAGAGAATACCTATCCTACGTTACCATTAGGCAAAACTAAAGTAAAAGGAGCAGTATCTGGTAAAGGAATAGATGTAAAATTACAGACACATTTATCATTTTGTATTGCAGGTCATACATTTCACTCAAATTTTTGGATGGTTCCCTTATTGACGACAGACGTTATTTTAGGTACGAATTTTCTGGTACAACACGACGCAATTATTGACTTTCAAAACTCCTATTTAATGTTAAAGGATGAAAATGTACAACTGGCTTTAGAATTTCAGCACTCTTTATCTGCAGAAGAACAAACAATTAATCGTACAGAGGTCATTTCCGCATCACGTAACATAGACTGTCATTCCACATTGTTAACAGATACGTACGTACACAACTATAATACTCCAGACGAAGCCGACTATGACGTTATACAGATGATTTCTGATAAAGTTAAACAGAGCAGTGCAAATACAGACGACGAACGCACGAAACTACGCAAAATTCTTTTACAGCAAGCTCCAGTTTTTGACAACGTTCCTGGTAATATGTCCGGTTTTATCTATGAATTTCAAGTTAAACAGCACGACACATTTAAAGCCAAACATTATCTCATTCCGTATATTCACAGAGAACAAGTTAAGAAAGAATTGCAAGCTATGCTTGACCAAGGAATTATTGAACCGGCAGTTAGTCCGTACATAAACCCGCTCCATATTGTTAAGAAAAAGGACGGTTCACTTCGCCTCGTACTTGATTCGCGCCACATCAATGACATTATTATTAATGAAACAGATCGCCCACAGACACTAGAAGAACTTCTACAGAAATTTCATGGTGCTGCTATTTATTCCACATTAGATTTGAAATCGGGATTTTGGCAAATTCAACTCCATCCGGACTGCAGAAAGTACACGGCTTTTCTCTGTTTTGGTGACTGTTATCAGTTTTGTAAATTACCGTTCGGTTTAACTATTTCTTCAGCAGCATTTATTCCCGGTTTGAATACAATACTTCCGACAGAACTTAAAGACAGAATCACAACGTATGTAGACGACATTCTTATTGCAGAAGCTAACTGGTCTGAACACAATCTGATTCTTGAACAACTGTTACGAACTTTTCGTGCCTAGGACTCACAGTTAATCCCAGTAAATCGCACTTTGGCAAAACTTCTATAAAATTTCTTGGACATGTAATTTCAGCAGAAGGCATTGCGCCTGACCCGGAAAAACGTCAAGCTTTACGTGACATTACTGTTCCTACGACGAAGAAACAATTACGCAGCTTTTTGGGTTTAATTAACTTTTTTCGTAAATTTATTCATTACTCTGCTTTAGACACCCCTAGAACATGTCAATTGACAGGTAAAACCACTATTTGGTCCTGGGATAGCCAAGCACATTCTGAATTTGTGAACCTGAAAGAAGCTTTGATGAATGCACCACTTTTATCACATCCAGATCTTACTAGAAATTTTTCCATTGCCACCGACAGTTCTAACACCGCTTTAGGCGTACACATTTTTCAGGAAATTGAAGAAGATGGCACTACAGTAATTAAAAACATAGCCTTTGCAAGTCGCATTCTGTCACCTGCTGAACGCAATTATTCTGTTACAGAACTTGAAACATTATGTGTTGTATGGGCATTTACGAGATTTCGGCATTTTCTTTATGGAAGACATACGACCATTTACACATATCATAGAGCTATACAGTTTTTACTTTCCGCTAAATTTACACACGACAGATTAAGCAGATGGAAACTTTATTTGCAGGAATTTAATTTTACAATTGTTCACATAGCCGGTACACAAAATATTGTAGCAGACGCACTATCCCGTTCTCTCAGCAACAATCAGCAAGACATCGCAACCAACTTCTGCAAAGCAAATTTCAGCGTCATGTACATTCAACTAGTTGCATTTGAGAATTTCATTTCGTCGTCATTACAAGACATAGCACAAGAGCAGAGTGAAGACAACGTATGGAAAGAAATCAAACCCTTTTGGCAAGATAGGAATAATGTTACCATTAGAAACCATTACACTGTACGCAATGGCATTCTGTTTCGCCGTTCTCATCCTGACAGCAACAATTGGTTATTATGCATTCCTGACGAACTTGTTAACAAATTAATCTGGTATACTCATTTAAGTTATGCACATTACGGAGCCAGAAAATGTTTTCTTATACTGAGACAGAACTGTTATTTTACCAACATGGAGAAACGTATTCGACGAGTTTTAGCGTCATGTAAAATCTGCCAGAAAGCTAAGTCAGATACGACTTCACATATTCCTCCATTACATCCCATTGTACCTGTTAAATTGAGACACATGGCCGCTGTAGACATTTTTGGTCCGATTCCCAGAACTAATAGAGGTTTTTGCTACATCTTTGTCGCTGTTGAACTCACTTCGAAATTTGTTACCTTCATTCCGTTACGCAAAGCTACTGCTAAAACTGTTTCGAAAGCATTTGTAAAACATTTTCTATTTCATATAGGGCATGTATTGAAAGTAATTTCCGACAATGGATCACAGTTTCGATCTGCTATATGAAGTATGTTACGAGCTAGAAACATTTCTGCGATCTATATATCCAGGTACCATGCTTCTTCGAACCCTTGTGAACGATTAATGAAAGAAATTGGTAAACTGTGTAGAATATACTGCCATAAAAAACATATTGATTGGGACACACACATACTCTCATTCCAAGATGTAATTAATTCCATACCAAATGAATCTACTATGCTATCTCCGACTGTTATACTGAAAAATGTTGAACCACCTAACAAAATTAAAGAATTAGTAACCTTTCCTACATCTCGTCGACTACGACACCATGAAATAATTGACATTGCGCTGAACATCAAACGTGCCGCAGAGGGCCGGAGAAGACAGCAAAAACAGGTTTGTACACGCCGTGACTTTCACATTGGACAGAAGATATTAGTACATACGCACTATCTATCCAACAGAGGAAGGAATAGATGTAGTAAATTTGAGCTTCTATACGCAGGTCCATATCGAATTCGCAGCATTCCTCACCCCAATGTAGTACACGTCGAAACTCTGAGAACCAGAAAACGTAAAGGCAATCACCATGTCTCCAATATTAAACCCTTTATTGAATGAACATACTTTATGATTTATCACAATGTAATGCCATTTCCTGATTTTTATATGACCACTTATGCAATTATATTTATATGACTACTTACTGATGATTATCGTATTTTTTTTTTGGTAAGTGCCCGGCAAGGTAAGGTTAGCAGGTCGCTTTTCTTGTAGTTACACATCAGACCGTGCACATTTGCCATTCTTCATGTATGTATGATTGTTTTCCTGTCTTGTTTGTATGCACTATGAAATGTTTAAGATGTAACAAACACCAGTTGACTTTGACATTTTGCCTTATGATATCTCAACATCGTGACTATTTTACATTTTTTTGCTGCTACATTGTGATACTCTGTGTACATTTTTGCACCTGCACACTGTCTGTGTTTTTGACATATTACGTTTTCTGTCATGCTATGCCGTATGCTTAATTATATCACTAGAAACCAGTTTTTATTTAATGGGTATATGATTTAAATGCAAGACATTAATCATTGTTCATCATTTTCAGAACGCAATAACGTGTCAAAGAAATAAATGAAACAAACCGCAGTGGATTGCTGTGAAATGGGAATTTCACCTTCGGAATGAACGAAAGAAGATGCAATACCTCGTCACGAAGAGTAAATGGATCAGAATTAACAAGCATTAGCAAGAATATACTATACACATTGTATGATAGCAGTCTTAACTAATTTTTTCTTTCAGAATACGAGGCGAGTGATGCAGGCTGTCAGACAGAACTACACATCTTAGTTTTAGTCATGAAATATGCTAGAAATAAGGAACTCTATACTATGAATAGTTGTATGATGAAGTGTCTTTTTGCAGATGATAATGAATGGTGATGAAGAATATAGTAATATGAATAATGAAGTTTTTCTTTACAGGTGATAATAATAATGGAGTTATGGTGATATGAATAATGAAGTTTTTGTTTACAGGTGTTGATAGTGATAAACTTTATATGGCCACTAAACACACCACTTTTAAGTTTTTCTTTGCAGATGAGGATAATGTTGAAGTTTATGTATTTATGCTATGTAGTTATTTAAGTATTTGTTGCAGTTCGTCTTGACAGTATGTCTTATGTCGCATGGTATGATGACTGAAGGTTTTGGAAAGGACAACTAGAGAACATATATATTTAATACACATTTCATTACCTGTTAATTCGAAGTTCACTACTTTTCAGCATAATATGCGTTTCTTCTTTCAGCTTAATAGTCCATTTTGTATTTTTTTTTCCAGGAGAAGCTATTCATGAAATTAATGTGCTATAAGCATTTGGTCATTAAACCTGTTCTAGTACTTGCATTTTTTTTGTACCCATTTGAGTGTGTCATTCATGAATGTGATCACATATACTTTATTTGTTTCATAACCTTGCTACAGCTGACTCATGACGAATGACGTTACCTATCCTCATTTGCAGCAATAAGTCAAAAGCAAATATTGTTATGTCCCAGCAATTAATTATCGATCCCAACGCAATGCATTGCTAGCACAAAAAAAAAAAAAAAAAAATGTATCACCAGTCCCAAATAATGCTACCAGTTTAAGAGAGTTCTGAGTAATACTGAATGATGTTTTCTAACCACACACTTGAGTAATAGTTACAGTATGTTACATTTTAAATATGTCTTATGTCACTTGAATGATGAGTTCTGAGTAATAGTGAATGATATTTTGTAATAGTGCATGCATGCTCTACACTCTTTAACTCCTGTTTTGAAGGATGACTTCTGATGTTTTGTAACTGGCCAATGAGTGCCAATAATTATTTTTAAATATGTCATATGTCACTTGAATGATGAAAAATGTTTTGTAATATTCAATACTTGCTGGCTAATGAATGACACTGTTTCTTATATTTTAAATTTATATTATGTCACTTACATGCTATATATATGAATACCAGTAGCTTGATGCTACACTCATTAACTCCTGTTTCGACTGATGACTTCTGATGATTTGTAACTGATCAATGAGTGCCAATAATTATATGTCATATGTCACTTGAATGATGAAAAATGTTTTGTAATATTCAATACTTGCTGGCCAACGAATGCCACTGTTTCTTATATTTTAAATTTGTATTATGTCACTTTCATGCTATATATATGAATACCAGTAGCTTGATGCTACACTCATTAGCTCCTGTTTTGAATGATGACTTCTGATGATTTGTAACTGGTCAATGAGTGCCAATGTTCTCTGTAAACAGATGACTTATGAACATTATTCTGTAATATTTCATACATGGTACAGAAATGTTCAGTAACTGGGCGATGAGTGCCACCAATTACTCAAATCAGTTGATAGACTAGTGTAATTCTTAATAATGACTGGCGTAAGACTTAATGTCCTTCACCTTCTGACCTAATTACCAGAATTTACTGCAATATCCGTTTGTCCTGTCTATCCTCATGATCATGGAGCACTATATTTGGTTTTTGCACTAATTCTACGTTGGTGTACCTTACAAGAACGTGGTGTTGACACGACATGCTGTCCACCACCTTGAGCGATGGAGATGTTATTATGGTCCCACTGTTTGGTGTATCTAATGTACTACCAAAATGATAACATCGAATAATAATACGACATTTCAGTGTCTTGGCTACACTGATTAATACTTCAGGGAAAAGAACTTCAGATTGTCTCACTTGGTGTTGTGCTTCTGTAGAAAGATATGGACTTTCAGTGCAGCTGCGTGCAACCTAATGTGCTACAACCATGATGCAATCCTTCCCTTTCCTATCCTAGTTCTTGTAAAATAGTAAAAAAAAAAAAAACTATAGTGCGCGTGCACTTTATGTCATTTGTTAATATGATTTGTACTCATTGCGTATACATTTTGTGATTTCCTGATATGTTCTGTACTGCAGTGCGTGTGCACTTTTGTCATTTGTTAATATGTTTTGTACTCATTGCGTATACATTTTGTGATTTCCTGATATGTTCTGTACTATAGTGCGTGTGCACTTTTGTCATTTGTTAGTATGTTTTGTACTCATTGCGTATACATTTTGTCATCGCTTGATATGTTCTGTACTCAGTGCATGTGCACTATATTTTATTTCATGTTCTGCATATATTCTGTGATTGTAAACTTAGTTAATTAAGAAAAATTTGTTGCTCATGGCAAGTCCAACTGACTCACCATCGCTGTCAAATTTTTGCCCCCCCCCCCAGTGGAGGGTTATGTAAGAGGTATGCGCTGCCTGCAATAGGCAAGGCATAGGAGAGTCTCTGACCAGAGAGCAGTATGTAGTTAGTTGTCTCTTGTCGCTAGTCGCTAGTCTGCAGTAGTCTGCGTGTGTCTGCTCGTGTCTGCAGTAGTCTGCGCGTGTCTGCGCTTGTCTGCAGTCTGCTCTGGTCGGGACTCTGGAGGCTGAGTATTATTGTATAAGGTAAAGAAGCAGCCGCATATCTAGTAATGTATGTGAACTGTCATCCAATTTTTTTTTTAAAAAAATGCCATAATAATAATTTTTATAATATAAAGTAACTTTTTTTAAAAAAGCATTCATTTCAATTTAAAGAATTTATCCAATGCATGATCATTCCTTTCACGAATCACAAATGTATAGGCCAGCATTGCACGGAGCTGTGCCGAAAATTTTTTAGGTAAGGACAGATATATTCGCCGTTTTTATTGAGGTGAGAATTTTTGCTTTTTTATTCAGAATACAGGGCCGTGGCGCAGCGCTGCTGTCGTCCTAAAATTTACCAGGTTACTGAATTTTTTTTTTATTTCGGTGTTTAGGAATTTTTCTGTTTCGAACTTAACAATAAATGAGAAAAGAATTTTGTGGGTACATCAAATGTGAATGCATTTCTGCACGGAGATAATAAATGGGAACCAATTTTGTTTAGAGGTTACATTAAATAAGAATCACATTCATTATTAATATTTAAGTATTATTTTTGTTGGGAGGTTACAGCCTACAGGAGTTTATTTGTATTGATGCTTCGCAGCAATGAAATGTCTGTTGACAGTCAACAGTGTGATTGCAGAGATGTGCATTCGGCAGCTTCCTACCTGAGACACGACTGCTGCAAGGTCTCTAGTGCCGACTATCCGCTGTCTCCCCGATTGCCGTTCCGTCGCACTACACTACAAATAAACCCTCAATGATCCAAAATGAGAACGGGACAAGGCAAATCGAGTTAATTTAATAGCAGAAATGTAGATTCCCAGAAACAACAGTGGACGGCTGGCCGAGAATCGACACCGACGTGCAGTCCACCCGTTTATTTTTCCCTTCACTAAAGTTAAACCGTCCAGGATCTCGGCCCTCCCACAGATTGAAATATAGTTTTGAACATACCAAACCAGACCATAGATAGCTCACTGCGCCAAACTAAAACAGTCCGTTTCACTCGTAACATTCAGCTTAACCCATGACCTCAGAAGTTAGGTCGCATAGTGCTCAGAGCCATTTGAACCATTTGAACAGAACTCAAAACGATTAGTAGTAGTAGATGTACAATACAATAACGTAAGCCAAATAAGCCTGTAACAGGTTATCTTTATTTGTCTTAGATTCGAACTGTCAATAATAACACACTTTCCCCCTGCTCCTCCTGGTTTTGCCTAGTACAGAGTATTAGAGTATTTTGAACGGAAAAGTGTGTCACAGTGAGTCAAGCTGACAATTAGTTTGGGACAGCACTTTGCAGCTATTTGTCAGAAAGCTGAGTTATGTGCAAGAGTGTCTCCCCTGACACTGCTTCCGCCTTACATTGCACCTTGACGTACTGCTGACGGGCTAATCTATATATATGAATTCGAATCTCGAGTTATGCTTACCGCTTGAGGCCATTAACCTAAATGAATAATATTTCACAGTTAGGCAACTCGAAAAAAATTAATATTCAAAAAATTAATATTTCAGTACCATTTCGTATTACACAGAAGGCACACATGATTAAAAAATACGCAAGGAAATGTCTTCGCTGTATTCATTTCGAGCACTGCTTTGATGCAGTTCTATACGGCACTCTATCCTGTGCAAGCCTCTTCTGCTCTGCATAACTAATGGAACCTACATCCATTTAAATCTGCTCCCTGTAGTCCAGTCTTGGTCTGCCTCTACAATTTTTACATTCCGCCTCCCCCCTCCCCTCCCCACTCCCCTCCACACACACACACACACACACACACACACACACACACACACACACACACACACACACACACACGCTTCCCTCTAATACTAGCCTAAGAATTCTTTTAAACCTCAAGATGTGTCCTATCAGTTACCATCAGACTGAAATCCTCGAAAGTGTTCTTTAAGTTTTATAAACAAGCGAAAATTTGGTAGGGACAAGTCGGGACTGCATGGAGGATGATCGACGAGAGTGAACCCAAGGCATCGGACTGTGGCAGATTTCGTAGCCCTCCAGTGTGGTCTAGCATTGTCATGATGATGGAGAGAGCGCTCCATGTGTAGACGAACTCTTCGATTTTAAAACTCGAGTACTCTCGCATCGACATAGTTCCTTTACATCTAATTACTGATAGCAATCCATGCTAAAACATTATGGTAGTTGGCAACGAATGCCATTATTATTAACTATTGACAACAAATGTGAAGAATAATATAAATACTGCAAGAAAATGGTTCAAAGGGCTCTACGCCCTATGGGACTTAACATCTGAAGTCGCAGTCCCCTAGACTTAGAACTACTTAAACCTAACTAACCTAAGGACATCACACACATCCATGCCCGAGGCAGGATTCCAACCAGCGACCGTAGCAGCAGCGCGGTTCCGGACTGAAGCGCCTAGAACCGCTCGGCCACAGAGGCCGGCTATAAATACTCCATTGTGAATGAAAAAACACACGACACTGGTGTAATGTTATACTGTAATTTTAGTCTCATTAAAATGCCACCTAATCCTCTGGTAACAGAATGGATTTCATAAGCTCTGCTGAATGGCGTCATCTGCTGTGAGCGATGTAAGGTATGCCGCGTCGCTGTGGTAGAGTGCTGCAGGTCGCGCACATGTGAAAGCCGTCTTATCGAAATTCCGAAAGCCACGTTCCATGGATATTCGAGCAAATTTCTCCCCCACAAAACTCAGGGAATGACCAATAAATAAAAATATAAAAAATCTCGATTACAGATTGCAAATTGTAGGTCGCCTCGGCGAAGAGGAAACTCGGCTTTGTCGTTAGAAAGCCAGGAATTCGAGGCTACCAGCGTGGGCTGTCGTTTCGTGCGCCAGCGCGGCACAGCACGGCTATGCACAAGCGTTGCCTAATGCCCCGCACACTTCTGCGCAGAGCGGATTCTTTGAGCGACAGCAGAGCCGCCAGCCGGGCAGCCCCCACACCGGGGCGTGACTTGTTTCCAGCTCGCGCCGTACCAGCGCGCCGATACGCGTGACAGGCGTTCCTAGACAACTTCCACGTGCGCAAGAGCGAGTGCCGGTCCGGTCTCCCAATACCGCACCCACTGGTCGGGAAGTACGAAACGCAAGATCCGTATCGCAAGAGATTTGTCGCTTTCCACAAACAGATCTCCCTTACGATAAGCACCAAACTTGGCTAGTTTTGCCTTTAACGATGTCATAAGTCAGCAATGAGACTTTCTGGCTGTTACTCTTGCATTTAAAAAATTTAAACATTTATTCTTCTATATGTAAGGAATGTCTTCGCTGTATTCATTTCGAGCACTGCTTTGATGCAGTTCTATACGGCACTCTAACCTGTGCTATCCTCTTCTGCTTTGCATAACTAATGAAACCTACATCCAGTTAAATCTGCTCCATGTAGTCCAGTCTTGGTCTTCCTCTACAATTTTTACATTCCGCCCCCGCCCTCCCCCCCCCCCCACTCCCCTCCACACACACACACACACACACACACACACACACACACACACACACACACACGCTTCCCTCCAATACCAGACTAACAATTCTTTGAAACGCTCAGGGTGTGTCCTATCAACCGACCACACGGACATTTATACTTACTCATTACCGCGATAGTTATTGATAGCAACTGAAACAACAAGTTTACTGTTAACAATAACAATTTCTTTTACTACCACTAAGCGTTTCGGAGATTTAAACCTCCATCATCAGGTAAATTTATTTGAATTAATACATGTGTTGTTTAGATCTTCGGGATAACCTGAGGCACTGCCTAGCAGCAGAAGACAGAAATACAACACTATTTCAATAGATGGTTCATAGTTTTCAGTACCTCCTATTTGCTTATTCGATCTACCCATCAGATCTTCATATTTGTTCTGCAGCACCAAAAAATGGCTCTGAGCACTATGGGACTTAAAAGCTGAGGTCATAAGTCCCCTAGAACTTAAAACTACTCAAACCTAACTAACCTAACGACATCACACACATCCATGCCCGAGGCAGGATTCGAACCTGCGACCGTAGCAGTCGTGTGGTTCCAGACTGAAGCGCCTAGAGCCGCTCGGCCACACCGGCCGGCTTCTACAGCACCACATTTAAAATCTTCTACTCCCTTCTTGTCTGAACTGTTTATCGTCCACACTTCACTTCCGTAGGAGGCTACATTCCAGGCAAATATCTTCAGAAAAGACTTTGTAACATTTAAATTTACATTCGATGTTGAGAAGTTTATCTTTTCCAGACTGATTTTTCTTGCTATAGCCAGTTTACATTTTAATCCCCCCTTCCTCAGACTTTCTCAGTTATTTCGCTTCGCAAATATTAAAAATCGACTACTACTTTTGGTGTCTCATTTCCTGATCTCATTCCATCACTATTGCCTAATGTAATTGAACTACATTCTATTCCTCTTGTTTTACTTGTACTTGCATGTCTAACAGAAGAGACACTGGTGACGGTTCACAGCTGTACAAAATATATTTAGACATGCGATCAAACGTGCTGCTTTCCGGGCGGGAAGGCGTGCCGGTCCATGGCACGAATCCGCCCGGCGGATTAGTGTCGAGGTCCGGTGTGCCGGCCAGTCTGTGGATGGTTTTCAAGGCGGTTTTCCATCTGCCTCGGCGAAAGCGGGCTGGTTGCCCCTATTCCGCCTCAGTTACACTATATCGGCGATTGCTGCGCAAACACTTTCAGAAAAACTGGTGATTTATTAAAAAGAGAGAGAGCTTCACAAATTCAGCAAGTCAACAACGCGTTGCTCCACGTTTGACTTTTATGCAAGTACTTATTCGGCTTGGCATTGAGTGATAGTTGTTGGGTGTGTTCCAGCTTGATATGATGCCAAATACTGTTGAGCTGGCGCATTATATCGTCGAGCTGGTTCCAGGGCTTCCCCATAGTACTCGTGGCTGGCCAGAGTAGGGGTTGGCAAGCACGAAGTCAAGCAGCAGAAACTCTCGGCGTATGCGGGCGGGCATTATCTTGCTGAAATGCAAGCGCAGTATGGCTTGCCATGTAGGTCAACGAATCGAGGTGTAGAATATTGTCGACGCAGCGCTGCGCTGTAAGGCTGACGCGAATAAAAACCAAAGGGGTCTTGCTATGAAATGAAATGCCACCTGGACTGTTCCTTCTGGTTGTCGGGTCGTATGGCAGGCGACACTCACGTCTCCAGACACGTCTCTGCGGGTCATCGGCGCTCATTACGAAGCGGGAATCATCACAGAACACAGTTGTACCTCAGTCGATGAAATTCCAGACCGAACGGTCCGACGCCACTGCAAACGGGCATGTTGATGTACAGTGGTCAATTGTAGTCATGGCAAAGGGCGCAGTGAGCTCAGCTCCCATTCTGTGAGTCGCCTATAGTGGTCCTTGTTGTCACTGAAGCACAAAGTTCACGTCAGATCGATGAAGATGACGAATCCGGGGCTCTGAGTGTCTGACAATTGCTCGGCCCTCAGGTTCTGTTATCTCTATAGGTCGACTACTTCCTTCTTGACGCTGAGTTCGGCCGTGGTTCAGCCGTACCTGCCAACATCGTCGAATAGTGGCACTGCTCCTATTCAAATGTCGAGCGATTCGCCGATTATTCCAACCGGCCTCTGTGAGCCCTACTACACGTCCTATCTCAAAATGTGACATCTGCGTACATCGTTCAAACTCCTATTTGCGATGCATAGTTACTTTCCAATTGAATGCACGGACTGAAATTCGCAAGGGCTTTATGCCCTGGTGTCGACATGTCCCCTGTTTACTACCCATGCCAGCTGCGTGGTGAATTTGCGCTACAGCGTCACTGGTTCATCCGCCGTCCTCTAAAGTTTAGAATTTTGCGCTCTCCATCGATAACTGTATGAATATAAGTTTGTCACCAATTAGCACAATTCTTTACTAATGCGTCGTTTTCTTTTTGTCTTAGAGTGTTCTAAGAGAAAAATGTATGTTCTAGCTCCCTTGGCCGTGTGAGTCTCCTATCATTTTTTACCCATATTTCGACATATAAGCATTTATTTCCTTATATCTTTTTCTCATTAGTCTTCATATTTTTTAACGTGCCCCGTCATGATTTCATGTCTTGTGACGACGTCTTCATCTCAGAGTAACAGTTACACATAACGTTCCATTATTTTTTGGATATTCGTAATCCCATCTCTATCTCCTCCCGCTACAGTTTTTAGCCCTCTAATACTCCCTCTAGTAACGTGGAAATTATTTCCTGTTGTTTTAGCACAAATCTTATCATCCTGTCTTTTATTCTAGTCAGTGTTTTCCATGTATTCCTTTCCTCGGCAATGCTGCAGAAAACCGCCTCATTTCTTATCTTATCAGTAATCTTAATTTTCAGTATATTTCTGTAACACACTTCTCAAATACTTCGATTTTCTTTTTTTCTTGCTTTCTTAAAGGCCATGATCCGCTTTCGTGTAATGCTGCACTCAAAACGTACATTTTCATAAATTTCTCTTCAAATAAGTATCAGAATTTGATGTTATCAGGTTACTTTTATCGAGGATTGCCGTCTTTGCCTGTGTTATTCTGCTTCCTATGTCCTCCTCACTTCGCCCCTCATGCGTTATTTTTGCTTCCAAGGTAGCAGAATTTCTCCACTTCGTCTACTACATGGTACCTAGTTTTTACACTAAGTTTATTGTTAAATTCATTTCTACTGGCCCTCACTATTTTCCTCTTTCTTCTGTTTACTCTCAGCATATATTCTGCGCCCATTAGCCACTCAACAGGTCTTTTAGATCTTCTTCATTTTTTTCACTGAGATAGCAATGTTCTCATCGAATCTTACCATTGATATTCTTGCATACTGAATTTCAATTCCACACCTGAATCTACCTTTTAATTTACGATATTACTTATTCGAAGTACAGGTTGAATGTTAGGCGAGAAAGACTTCATCCCTGCTTCACGCCCTCTTTAATCCTACCACTTACCCCAAGGTCTTCGACTCTTATTATTCCCTCTTAATTATTGCACATACTGAATATTAATCATTTTTAGCTAGAGCTCATACATACATTTCTGAGAATTTCAAACATCTTGCATCATTCTAGATAGTTGAACACTCCTTCCAGGTAATAAAATCATATAAATGTGAGTTTTCTTACGACTTGTCTGAATATCAAGCGCAAGCTCGGAACTGTTTCTCCCGTGCTTTTAGATTTCCTAACGCCAAACTGAACGTCGTCTAACAGATCCTCAAGTTTTTTTTATATTGTTCTCCATGACGCAAAACGGCAAAAAAGATCGATGGTAACCAATACTTCAGTTATTATATAACAATGAGACCATTAGTAACTTTAATTGATATAAAGGACATGCAAAGGAAATTGGTTTCACCCTGCTAGAACACCCGTTTCCATCGAGCAAAATCCCTTCTATCCCAGTCCATCGTCCAGCCACTTTCTTGAAGTCCTTGTTATTGTTAGTAGTTCTGGAATAACCTCTCTAATTATATTAGACAACGAACAACATCTCCAGTTTCAGAAGACAGTTAATGACATATCTACTAAAGCAATAATAATGATTACCGTTGTCCCTATACGCACTCATTACCTTTGTACACACTTCTTTCTAACCAGACCTTCCACATTTCCAAGTATCTTAGTTGGTGAAGTCTCCCTATATTTCTTTCCTACAGAACTCGCTATATCAGAAAACGTCTGCTTTGTGCACCTATAAATTCTTTCTTTATCTGCCACTATCATATTATTATTATTATCTTGTTACTATCGCTATTAGTGGCAGCAGCAGCAGTAGTATATGTACTTCCAGTATTAACCTTATTAGTTCACAGCCAATGTTATAAACTCTCATCGTCACTATTAGACACTCAGTTCATTTTAATGCCATTTGCCATATTAAAATTGATATTTCTTAGATAACTATGATCTAAAAAGGTACTATAATTGTGAAATCCTGGTCGGCTGTAAGAGAGGGCCTCATGGCCCTAATGAGATCTGGTTAAATAAATAAACAAAATAACTTAGAAAAATAGCAGCCTAAAACTTTGATCATAAAGACTGGCCTAGGAACGGAATAGAACTTATTTTGAACAAGAGTCAGGTGTTCCATCACAGCGCCTCCTGGACCAGTGAGACGAAGAAAAGGCAGCGGTAAGACAGCGGCCGTGCATTCAGGAGGAGCAGGACTCAAATCCTCGTCCGGAGACGCACTTTTAAATGGCAAACACGCTGATGGTTCTTTAATCGAGATCACATCTGAAACTTTTTCGCAAACTTGTCCATATCGAGCATCTGTTCAGCCTGTAATGACTTCGGCATCGAAGTGACATTAGTATTTAAGCAGCTGCTTTTCTTCGACCAGGAGGATGCTTATTTCCATCAGTTGCTTATAATAATTAGTGCTTAGTTTTGGCATCCTCCAGTTCATGTGACTAATATTAACGAAGGTAATACTGAAACTGTAAGTAGTCACTGTTCACTTTTCTTTATCACTGTTACTTTAATAGCCAGCAATCTAACTTCAAGTGTTTCATCTGATGTTAGGTTAGGTTAGTGTTGTTTAACGTCCCGTCGACAACGAGGTCATTAGAGACGGAGCGCAAGCTCGGGTTAGGGAAGGATGGGGAAGGAAATCGGCCGTGCCCTGTCAAAGGAACGATCCCGGCATCTGCCTGAAACGATTTTAGGGAAATCACGGAAAACCTAAATCAGGATGGTTGGAGACGGGATTGAACCGTCGTCCTCCCGAATGCGAGTCCAGTGTGCTAACCACTGCGCCACCTCGCTCGGTGTTTCATCTGAGGCTATCTCCTCCAACATAATATAGATGTTTTTCTATATGAAAGAAAGTATTAACCATAATTAATGTCGCTCCACGCATTTGAGACAACATTTGTGACACATTGAGCGTCACAAAAAATAGACTATTTTTACAATAGAAACATCTCCAGATGCACATTGACGTTGACATCATATTTCCCCAGAAACAGGATAAGGACTACGAAATAGTGTTTCGCTTAAGTTTTGTTACCAAAGCAAAATGTTTAATTTGTTAATCATTTGAATCACAGGGCGTCTGGAAAGACCACAGAACATGTAAATGTAGACCTGCAGACGATTCCAACATAGCGAATACGAAAAAGGTATTGCTACAGAAGTTTCCTTAAAAGTCATGGAGCTGCATCGTTATCACATGCAAAACATGTGACTAGTCCACATCATGCGGGACGAACTCTAACAGCACAGAGGTTTAGTTACGAAATACGCATAACATTTTGCAGTAATTATCTGTGTCATATGTCTGAAACAACGAATATAACTGATCAATGGTAGCGCGGCTTGTATTGCCTGCAGCAGACATGGTGTTTCGTGTGATTGAAGTAGAGTGACAACAAGCAAAAAGTGCAGGTTTCACTGGCTGTGTTCGCTCTATCAGCTCTGCTGTATTTACGAATGGATAATTGCACATAATCTGTGCCTATTATTTTTACACACGAATGAGCCTACAGCTCTCACAGGTTTTGAGTGTACTGGGATAAAGCCCAGACAGAAAAATAGCAATAAAAGGACAGGCAACCAAACGATTCCCTGTTTGCGACCGCTCAATCGATAGGCTTTACTGAGTAACTAATGGCTAGTCCGTCAGCCTTTTGGGATTATGTCATGCTGGAACTGTATTATTTATGTTACGGTTAGGCCAAAAGAAGTTATGAACAAGCCATGCACTAAATAACTACATTCTTGATCTGCTTCATGAGTTGTTGACAGTCTCATGCCATGTCAGAGTACGTAACCTCCCACAGACTGCATAAGGGAGGATGTCACCAAACCAGTAATAACAGTTATAGGAAAGCAGTGATCACTCCTTCCTACAGTGCTTCAGCGGTGGAACCGCGTTTACGCGGTCAGATCGACATTTTCGGACAACGCCACTGGTAAAAGTCCAGCGATTTATTCTGAAAATGCACTGCTCTTTTGCGATGCAAATCAGCGGCTCTTTGTTTCTTGCTCTTACGAGCAGTGGCGCGATTGTTCCCTTTCAGGGGACTCAAAACTTGCAGCTTTTGATGCCTCATCTGCGGTGCCGGTCGGAAAAATTAGCCATCCGTCAGGGTTTCCTTTTTGGGGTAGACAGCGATTCATGGTGTCCAAGGCTGGCCAAGACATAAGGCACTGCTACTTGCGCTCCGAAGAATTATCCATATTTGTGTACAGAATCCTGTGTAACATTCAAGCAGTTGCTTCTTATTCTTTGTCGTAACTCATTGTTTCCCACAAACATAAACATACCGACTGCATGACAATATTACCACGATTCCGGTCGGATTGCAAGATTCAAATATAGTACTTGTACTTCCGCTCTGTATTTCCTTACAATTCAATGGATTCGAATCTGTATTCAGTGACAGAGTTAGACTTAAAAATGTTTCTAAAAATTCTTGGGAAAAACTCTGAAACATACAATTCAACATCAAGTTGCGGCTGGAGTTGAATACACAGGTGGTCTCATTTATCTTGACACTCCAAACTTTGAGTCAAGAAGCAAAATAAAAATATATCAAGCAGATGTTGTTTAGCTACCAGGGTGACAGACAACACGCTTGCCTTTCTTGTAACTTTGTTCGTTACAAATATGTGAACAGTGGTATGTCTTTTTCAAATTGCACGCTACGCTACATTTTCTTCGGTAAACCACTTCTTCCCTCAATATCCGTTCAAAAATGTATCACAGTGCACAATTCAGGTAAAAATAACGTCGTTAAAAACATGACAACAAAACTGATTTGACTCTCCTGCACTAGAAGACAAAACATGAACCAGGGATAACTTGTCTGCTTGCAGAATTTGACAGTAGACAAATAGAAATACAATTACAGTTCCATTAACTTAACATTCTCCAGAGGTTAGCAGTGTTTCTACCATCTCTTCGTCGAGGTGCACTGTACTCACACAAATCTTCAACAGAAGTCGGTTAACTGAATGACAAGGGTGCAGTTTTCTTATTTATTTACTGTCACCTCCGGCGGGTGAACACGTTTCGCTGTCCTGGTTACCTGCGCTCTGTGCTACTTCAGGACAGTCAAGATCAATTTTATGTTAAATTTTTACTGACATCGTGTACGCTGCGATACGACACGATTGTGGACAAAGTTTGAGAGGAATTGGATTACCGAATAAAAAATATAGAATGCTGCTTTAAAAAAAAAAGAAAGAAAAGAAAAAGAAACACGTACTACTGTCCATATGTTCGTAATGAATAAAGTTACAAGGAAGGCCTTCATGCAGGTTAATGTTCCCCTATTAGATAGACAACATTTGCTTGTCACATAGTTCATTTTTCTTTTGGACAAAAGGTTATTCTGGGTTGTCAAGAAAAATAGGACACTCCGTATGGCAAGCAGAACTTACCACAATGGCATCTTGCGTCACAGTGATGGTGGAACGCAATAGAGGCTTACTTAGGAACTATTAACCAGTTTCATGCTTCGCAATCTATTGACGACCCAAGTTCACCATCACATAGAATTCAGGGAACATAATCAAACTATTAAATTATAAATTTCGACATCATGGTCCAGAGCAGTAACAGCGATCAGGCGACACAACAGGGTTAAAACAACAATTCAGGTCGCAATAATGTTTCACTAGTGAGCAGTTTCGACTTTTTATAGAATTCATCTTCAGAAAATGAGCACCATGTGACTGCTGCTGGTGGCTTCTCGGATGATCATGTGGCAACACGATCATGTTGCTGACCTCCAAATCTTTGAACGTGATACACTCACCGGACAGCCTTATTGTGAGACTTTAGTCCTTCGCCAAGTGCATCTCTTCAGGCGCGCATTCGGTCCTGACTTTATTTTTATGGATAACAAAAAAATGGTTCAAATGGCTCTGAGCACTATGGGACTCAACTGCTGTGGTCATAAGTCCCCTAGAACTTAGAACTACTTAAACCTAACTAACCTAAGGACAGCACACAACACCCAGCCATCACGAGGCAGAGAAAATCCCTGACCCCGCCGGGATGGATAACAATCCCCACCGCATCAAACAGCGCATGTGTAGGCGGTCTTAAAACGAGAGGATATTCGGCGAATGGACGGGCTTGCACGTTCCGTCGACATGAATCCAATCGAGCACGTGTGGGATGCGGTGGCGGGACGTACTGCAGCACATGCAAATGCACCAACGACCATCCAACAGTTGTGCCAATAGCGCTGGTGGAGGAGTGGAACGCACTAGCAAAAGGACTCATTACCAACCTTGTGGCCAACATGGGATCAGGTTGCAGAGCATCCACTGCCGTCTGTGGTGATCAGACATCCTACAAACAACACCGTCCCCCCTTATGTGATGTCCATGGAACTACCATAATTCGCGCTAAGTTCGGTTTAATTTCTGTCTTTGAATAAAAGTGTCATTTGTGTTCATCTCATTGCGTATTTCCTACCTTCTATACCACAACGTAGGAGTTCTTTCTATGTATAATAATTCCAATCACAAAGAAAGCAGGTATTGACAGATGCGAAAATTACCGAACTATCAGTTCAATAAGATACGGCTGCAAACTACTAACGCGAATTCTATACAGACGAATGGAAAAACTGGTAGAAGCCGACTCGGGGAAGATCAGTTTGGATTCCGTAGAAATATTGGAACACGTGAGGCAATACTGACCCTACGACTTATCTTAGAAGCTACATTAAGAAAAGGCAGACCTACGTTTCTAGCATTTGTAGACTTAGGGAAAGCTTTTGACAATATTGACTGGAATACTCTCTTTCAAATTCTGAAGGTGGCAGGGGTAAAATACAGGGAGCGAAAGGCTATTTACAATTTGTACAGAAACCAGATGGCACTTATAAGAGTCGAGGGACTTAAAAGGGAAGCAGTGGTTGGGAAGGGAGTGAGACAGGGTTGTAGCCTCTCCCCGATGTTATTCAATCTGTATATTGAGCAAGCAGCAAAGGAAACAAAAGAAAAATTCGGAGTAGGTATTAAAATGCATGGAAAAGAAATAAAAACTTTAAGGTTCGCCGATGACATTGTAATTCCGTCAGAGACAGCGAAGGACTTGGAAGAGCAGTTGATCGGAATGGACAGTGTCTTGAAAGGAGGATATAAGATGAACATCAACAAAAGCAAAACGAGGATAATGGAATGTAGTCGAATTAAGTCGGGTGATGCTGAGGGAATTAGATTAGGAAATGAGACGCTTAAAGTAGTAAAGGAGTTTTGCTATTTGGGGAGTAAAATAACTGATGATGGTCGAAGTAGAGAGGATATAAAATGTAGACTGGTAATGGCAAGGATTGCGTTTCTGAAGAAGATAAATTTGTTAACATCGAGTATAGATTTAAGTGTCGGGAAGTCGTTTCTGAAAGTATTTGTACGGAGTGTAGCCATGTATGGAATTGGGGAGAAGAGGAATTTGTGGCACAACTCGACTAGAAGAAGGGATCGGTTGGTAGGACATGTTCTGAGGTATCAAGGGATCACCAATTTAGTATTGGAGGGCAGCGTGGAGGGTAAAAACCGTAGAGGGAGACCAAGAGATAAATACACTGAGCAGATTCAGAAAGATATAGGTTGCAGTACGTACTGGGAGATGAAGCAGCTTGCACAGGATAGAATAGCATGGAGATCTGCATCAAACCAGTCTCAGGACTGAAGACCGCAACAACAACAAATGGTCCAGGTTTCATCGAGCTATTTTCGTGTTACTTTCGTGCTCAATTTTTGGAGACCAGTGTAGAAGGCAGTGCATAACGTAGCGTAGGGTGTCGACTGACCAATTCATACACGGTTGATTGACGTCAGCACCACAAGTGCGTATTAAAGTCTGTCCATGATGGAATACCTGATGCTGAAACACTTTTTTCTGTTGAATCATGTCTATATTTATTCACTGAGAAACGTGAATTCGGCGAAGAATCAGCGTTGAATTTCTGAGGTATCCTATGATCGAAAGCACCTCGCACTACTGCCATGGATGTATTAGCGGTGTGTGCTCTTTCATTGTCCTATATAAAATACCCTCCCCCCTTGAACCATGGACCTAGCCGTTGGTGGGGGCGGCTTGCGTGCCTCAGCGATACAGATGGCTGTACAGTAGGTGCAACCACAACGGAGGGGTATCTGTTGAGAGGCCAGACAAACATGTGGTTCCTGAAGAGGGGCAGCAGCCTTTTCAGTAGTTGCAGGGGCAACAGTCTGGATGGTTGACTGATCTGGCCTTGTAACATTAACGAAAACGGCCTTGCTGTGCTGGTACTGCGAACAGCTGAAAGCAAAGGGAAACTACAGCCGTCATTTTTCCCGAGGACATGCAGCTTTACTGTATGATTAAATGATGATGGCGTCCTCTTGGGTAAAATATTCCGGAGGTAAAATAGTCCCCCATTCGGATCTCCGGGCGGGGACTACTCAAGAGGACGTCGTTATCAGGAGAAAGAAAACTGGCATTCTACGGATCGGAGCGTGGAATGTCAGATCCCTTAATCGGGCAGGTAGGTTAGAAAATTTAAAAAGGGAAATGGATACGTTAAAGTTAGATATAGTGGGAATTAGTGAAGTTCGGTGGCAAGAGAAACAAGACTTTTGGTCAGGTGAATACAGGGTTATAAATACAAAATCAAATAGCGGTAATGCAGGAGTAGGTTTAATAATGAATAAAAAGATAGGACTGCGGGTAAGCTACTACAAACAGCATAGTGAACGCATTATTGTGGCCAAGATAGACACTAAGCCCACACCTACTACAGTATTACAAGTTTATATGCCAACTAGCTCTACAGATGACGAAGAAATTGATGAAATGTATGATGAGATAAAAGAAATTATTCAGGTAGTGAAGGGAGACGAAAATTTAATAGTCATGGGTGACTGGAATTCGAGAGTAGGAAAAGGGAGAGAAGGAAACATAGTAGGTGAATGTGGATTGGGGGAAAGAAATGAAAGAGGAAGCCGTCTGGTAGAATTTTGCACAGAGCATAACTTAATCATAGCTAACACTTGGTTCAAGAAGGTTGTACACATGGAAGAATCCTGGAAATATTAGAACGTATCAGATAGATTATATAATGGTAAGACAGATATTTAGGAACCAGGTATTAAATTGTAAGACATTTCCAGGGGCAGATGTGGACTCTGACCACAATCTATTGGTTATGAACTGTAGATTAAAACTGAAGAAACTGCAAAAAGGTGGGAATTTAAGGAGATGGGACCTGGACAAACTAATTAAACCAGAGATTGTACAGAGTTTCAGGGAGAGCATTAGGGAACAACTGTCACAAATGGGGGAAAGAAATACAGTAGAAGAAGAATGGGTAGCTCTGAGGGATGAAGTAGTGAAGGCAGCTAAGGATCAAGTCGGTAAAAAGACGAGGCTAGTAGAAATCCTTGGGTAACAGAAGAAATATTGAATTTAATTGATGAAAGGAGAAAACGTAAAAATGCAGTTAATGAAGCAGGCAAAAAGGAATACAAACGTCTCAAAAATGAGATCGACAGGAAGTGCAAAATGGCTAAGCAGGGATGGCTGGAGGACAAATGTAAGGATGTAGAGGCTTATCTCCCTAGGAGTAAGATATATACTGTCTACAGGAAAATTAAAGAGACCTTTGGAGAAAAGAGAACCACTTGTATGAATATCAAGAGCTGAGATGGAAACCCAGTTCTAAGCAAAGAAGGGAAAGCAGAAAGTTGGAAGGAGTATATAGAGGGTCTATACAAGGGCGACGTACTTGAGGACAATATTCTGGAAATGGAAGAGAATGTAGATGAAGATGAAATGGGAGATACAATACTGCGTGAAGAGTTTGACAGAGCACTGAAAGACCTGAGTCGAAACAAGGCCCCGGGAGTAGACAACATACCATTAGAACTACTGGCGGCCTTGGGAGAGGAAGTCCTGACAAAACTCAACCATCTGGTGAGCAAGATGTATGAGACAGGCGAACTACCCTCAGACTTCAAGAAGAATATAATAATTCCAATCCCAAAGAAAGCAGGTATTGACAGATGTGAAAATTACCGAACAATCAGTTTAATAAGCCACAGCTGCAAAATACTAACGCGAATTCTTTACAGACGAATGGAAAGACTAGTAGCGGCCGACCTTGGGGAAGATCAGTTTGGATTCCGTAGAAATATTGGAACACGTGAGGCAATACTGACCTTACGACTTATCTTAGAAGAAAGATTAAGGAAAGGCAAACCTACGTTTCTAGCATTTGTAGACTTAGAGAAAGCTTTTGACAATGTTGACTGGAATATTCTCTTTCAGATTCTGAAGGTGGCAGGGGTAAAATATAGGGATCGAAAGGCTATTTACAATTTGTACAGAAACCAAATGGCAGTTATAAGAGTTGAGGGGCATGAAAGGGAAGCAGTGGTTGAGAAGGGAGTGAGACAGGGTTGTAGCCTCTCCCCGATGTCATTCAATCTGTATATTGAGCAAGCAGTGAAGGAAACAAAAGAAAAATTCGGACTAGGTATTAAAATCCATGGAGAAGAAATAAAAACTTTGAGGTTCGCCGATGACATTGTAATTCTGTCAGAGACAGCAAAGGACTTGGAAGAGCAGTTGAACGGAATGGATAGCGTCTTGAAAGGAGGATATAAGATGAACATCAACAAAAGCAAAACGAGGATAATGGAATTTAGTCGAACTAAGTCGGGAGATGCTGAGGGTATTAGATTAGGAAATGAGACACTTAAAGTAGCAAAGGAGTTTTGCTATTTGCGGAGCAAAATAACTGATAATGGTCGAAGTAGAGAGGATATAAAATGTTGACTGGCAATGGCAAGGAAAGCGTTTCTGAAGAAGAGAGATTTGTTAACATCGAGTATAGATTTAAGTGTCAGGAAGTCATTTCTGAAAGTATTTGTGTGGAGTGTAGCCACGTATGGAAGTGAAACGTGGACGATAAATAGTTTGGACAAGAAGAGAATAGAAGCTTTCGAAATGTGGTGCTACAGAAGAATGCCGAAGATTCGATGGGTAGATCACGTAACTAATGAGGAGGTATTGAATAAAATTGGGGAGTAGCGAAGTTTGTGGCACAACTTGACAAGAAGAAGGGACCGGTTGGTAGGACAACTTCTGAGGCATCAAGGGATCACAAATTTAGCATTGGAGGGCAGCGTGGAGAGTAAAAATCGTAGAGGGAGACCAAGAGATGAATACACTAAGCAGATTCAGAAGGATGTAGGTTGCAGTAAGTACTGGGTGATGAAGAAGTTTGCACAGGATAGAGTAGCATGGAGAGGTGCATCAAACCAGTCTGAGGACTGAAGACTACAACAACAACAACAACAATATAAAATACAAGTAGGTCTTTTCGCTAGTTGTTAGTTGTATAAAGCGAAGTTTCAGTGCATTGTTTATACATTTATCGGAACTTAGGATTTTGTGAACAATGATTGGTATAGCGACGCGTACTTATTCTGTTTGCGGAGCTACTGATGTAACTAATTAGATTTCCAGAACTCCAATGTCGATTGTTGTGAGAGTTTCCAGAGACTTCTTTTCGAGGCCGCTCCTGGAAATTCAAGCGGCCTCCTAGATACGGTGTTGCCAAACGTGTTCATCATTTGGTTTCATTTGGACCATATTAGGAATCCAACTCGAGCCGAAAGCTATGAGAACAAGTGACACAATTTGACGTGTTCTGTGGAACAACAAGTTAACAGAAATCGAAATCAGTCAGTACTTCTTAGGTATTACACTATCACATCATATAATCTCAAACTACGATGTTTATGTTTGACTGTAAGAAAGTTTGAAACGAATAAAAAAACTACTTAAAACGTTTGATGCACTGGATCCAGATCTCAATATACCGGGTGATAAAAAAGTCAGTATAAATTTGAAAACTGAATAAATCACGGAATAATGTAGATACAGAGGTACAAATTGACACACATGCTTGGAATGACGTGGGATTTTATTAGAACCAAAAAATACAAAAGTTCAAAAAATGTCCGACAGATGGCGCTTCATCTGATCAGAATAGTAATAATTAGCATAACAAAGCAATGCTCAATATGTCCACCATCATTCCTCAACAATAGCTGTAGTGGAGGAATAATGTTGTGAACAGCACTGTAAAGCATGCCCGGAGTTATGGTGAGGCATTGGCGTCGGATGTTGTCTTTCAGCATCCCTAGAGATGCCGGTCGATCACGATACATTTGCGACTTCAAGTAACCCCAAAGCCATTAATCGCACGGACTGAGGTCTGGGACCTGGGAGGCACTGTAAAGCATGTCCGGAGTTATGGTGAGGCATTGGCGTCGGATGTTGTCTTTGAGCATCCCTAGAGATGCCGGTCGATCACGATACATTTGCGACTTCAAGTAACCCCAAAGCCATTAATCGCACGGACTGAGGTCTGGGACCTGGGAGGCCAATCTTGACGAAAGTGCCGGCTGAGCACACGATCATCACCAAACGACGCGCGCAAGAGATCTTTCTCGCGTCTAGCAATATGGGGTGGTGCGCCATCCTGCATAAACATCGTACGTTCCAGCAGGTGTTTATCAGCCAGGCTGGGGATGATACGATTCTGTAACATATCGGCGTACCTCTCACCCGTCACGGTAGCAGTTACAAAGCCAGAATCGCGCATTTCCTCGAAGAAAAAAGGCCCGATAACGGTAGATGCGGTAAATCCAACCCATACCGTGACTTTCTCTTAGTGCAATGGAGTTTCCACGACAGTTCTAGGATTTTCGGTAGCCCAAATTCTGCAGTTGTTGGCGTTGACAGACCCTCGGAGCGTGAAATGAGCTTCGTCGGTCCACAACACGTTACTCAACCAATCGTCATCTTTCGCCATCTTTTGAAACGCCCACACCGCAAATGCCCACCGCTTCACTAAATCGCCAGGTAACAGTTCATGATGCCGATGGATTTTGTATGGATAGCATCGGAGGGTACGCCTCAGTGCCAACCAAACAGTAGTGTATGGAATGCTGGTGCGACGTGCGACTGCACGAGCGCTGACTTCCCCGTGCATAGACGAACCCGCTACAGTCTCCATTTCTTCCTGAACTGTCGCAGCAGCATTACGCCTTGTGCTCGATCGGCCACTACGGGGTCTATCGTCTAATCAACCCGTGGCTTCGAACTTCGAAATCATTCTCGCCACAGCTAAATTTGTCAACGGACCTTTACCCGCTCGAATCCCCGTACTATGGCGATAGGATCGTAACGCCGAACTAGCACATTCCCCATTCTGATAATACAGCTTCACTAAAAGCGCCTTTTCTGGTAACGTCAACATGCTCGACTGCTGGCGCATCTGATTCTCTCTCTCATTACAGCTCCTTTTATACACGATTGTCATGTGCAGTCAGTGACGTTTTGCTGTCCAGCGCCATCTGTCGGACATTATGTGAACTTTGTCTTTTTTTTTTGTTCTAATAAAACCCCATGTCATTCCAAGCATGTGTGTCAATTTTTACCCCTCTATCTACATTATTCTGTGGTTTATTAAGTTTTCAAATTTATACTGACTTTTTGATCACCCAGTAGAAGAGGGTATTTCTGCGTACATAACTTTTATGTCTACTCAGTTAGCGCCCGACAACTACAACAAAAATAGTTTTACAACCACATCTTAAGTCGAACGAAAAATTAATGTATTAAAGATCTGTTTCTTTTTCTATCCAGTTCTGACAAAGACGATTTTATTTAGTTTTCCAATTGCGAAACCTTCTAAACTTTTCACCCTACAGAAGGCAGTAGAAGCATGGTCTTTTCCGAATGTACTTCTAACCAAAAACCGATTCTGGTAGCTATAGACGGAAATGTTCGTTAATCGTGCCTTTTGAGTTCTTTCTCGTGGTGACCATAAAAACTTTCATTCCCTAACACATATTTCTTTATTTCTAAGTGAGAAGTCAAATACCAATATGCACAGATACAGAAATTTTGAGAAAATTTCTCGTGGAGAACAACGGTTTTTTTTATTACTTTTAAAGGAACACAAACGGTCCTGAGCACAGAGATTGTTTATGTTTATTTCATAGATTTAGCTTTAAAAATGTTTTACTATAACGAAATATTTTCATAAACATTTCCATCCCCTATTTCGCATCAATAGGGGTTGATTTTTTATTATTTCTAACCGAGAAGTCAAACACCAATTTTCTTAGATGTAGTCTTATATATGCTGCAGTTGGTCTTTAATAATGATATATTTTCAAAAAAAGTTGCACCTGGAGATAGCGACAACTCTCATCACTGAATAGGTATCAACTGTTTGGATTGGTTAATGCTGGAGTGAAATGTCTCATCTCATTACACTAGCTTTTACTTCTCTGTCAACGGTGAAGGCCATCAACCTCAGAATACAGAGTGTCTTCTGAACAACAAGGTGGTAAGTAAACAGAAAACGCTAACAAACAATGCTATTTGTTAAAAACATTTCAGTGATCCGATACAGTTCAGCAGCCCATGACGGTCTGAGTGACAAAACAGCATTCCTTGCTATTGGCGCTAGGAAATATGCTATCTCAGCAGTAATACTGCGCCTGTGCTTCGCAGAAGTTGTAATAATTATGTTTTGCAGATTATCCATAAGTGTGGGGAACAATTTCCCGACTTAATACAAGCATGTTTCAGTTACTTATGAGGATCTATAATAATCTCCTCTTGTCACACATCTGGAGAGGGAATTCGAGCTTCCATCTAACAGTATCAGTATCCGAGATGGTATCTACATAGTTGTCTCTCGTCCTACAGTTAGTCTATAAGTACGCTACTGAATGCTCGAGCCCAGAATACATCTAATTTGTTTGGTAGTAGTATATGGGACTGCAATTAAATTTCCAAAAACTATCAGTCGTGGCTGTCGTCATCTAATATTAGTACAGTTCATTTGTGTGGTACTGCGGAGAGCATCAGCTTCCGATTGGATGTCTACTCTGTGAAAGGCAAGGTAAAGTGAGAGATACAGGATACCTTTCATTACACTATATCTGAAATTTACTTCCCGCCAGATTAATGGTGGAGTCTGACAGATTATGTATCCCATTGCTAGCTACTGTAAGCCTAATTTATCTTTATGGTCACTACTGGAGAGATATGTTGGTAATTAAGTAGTATGACATAATGTTTATTGATTTCTATCTGAAAACAGTTTCTTGGAAATCTGAAAGCAGAATCTGGAGAAGTATCGCACACTTTTTGTCGTCTTCCTGATCTGATGTTACATCTCTTTCCCCATCTCTCGCGAGTCAAACAATCCTCTGACAATTCGGATCCCTTTCGATCGTTCACGCTCAATTCCCCCGTTGTTACTGTCTGATACTAACTGCAAGTGTTCACTTGTTTTGTATCCGACACGTAAGTATACTAAAATCAGCCTGATTTGGCTACAAACTAACGATTCATAGAATGCTACGAATGAATCAAAGACAGCTTCGCCTGCGTTATCAACGACTTAGCCTAGTCGTTGTTTCACGATACAGCGTAGCACATTACTACTACCAGACATGAACATTATTGAGCATATCTGGGACGCCTTGCAACGTGCTGTACAGAAGAAATTTCCACCTCCTCGTACTCTTACGGATTTATGGACAGCCCTACAGAATTCACAGTGTCAGTTCCCTCCAGCACTACTTCAGACATTAGTCGAGTCTATGTCACGTAGTGTTGTGCCACTTGTGCGTGCCCGCGGGGGCCCTACACGATATTAGGCAGGTGTATCAGTTTCTTTGGCTCTTCATTGTATAATAAGTTGGTATAAACTGGACGAACTGATGAATCATTTACGGAAATTCCAATAACAGCTACCGATTACACTGTTTAAAATAACTGAAGAATGACGTGTTTCACTTGTTTCTCATTTAGACTGGCCATGTTTCATAATAAAAGAAAAAGCATTTGCTATATGCATACGGTCATATTTCCTCCTAAAAAACGTGCCTCTTCCCAATGTCCACTACCTGCAGTCCGCTCCGCAATGTTCGCTTCGGCACTCCCTGATAAGAAACTGCATTTACTGACAGCAGCAACTCGTGTCAGGTTTGTAACTGCTTGACAGTGATAAGGCAAGATACTCGTTTCCGGTTTCTGTCGGTTGGAATCTTCGATCACAATTCTTACGTTCCTTCTACATATTTTTAACAGCCTGCTTAATTACTCCATCAAATCGTGTACCTTCGTTCTCGGTTATGTCGTGGCACGTCCAAACACGATAGCTCAATTCTGCCATTCTGTCTTTAGGATGACCCATCTTTGTGCGCTCATTTTAGATAATCGATGGACATATTCGCGCCACTCCGCTGGCATGCCTTACGTCAGCGTTCGAGTCCCACATAACCGTCTGGTATCAGTTGTACACTAAACATCCACAGCAACCAGTATTTTCTTTTAAGGGAGTATTCGTTGAGATTACGAAAGAGAGGGAGTTTATCAAATGGGCATCGACTAAAGCAAATTCTCGCAGACAGAGAAGAAATATCACTCTTTTCAGCAAGTGCGGTGCAGAGTGGAATAATCTCATTACCGCCAGTAAAAACACGGGCACAACGCTTTTGCTAGTATTTTTTTACGAGATGAACATGTTCATGGCGAAGGTAAAATCGGTAAAGGCCTTGACATTGAAAGATTGTAACTCTAATTTGCTTTGCTGAATTGGGTAAGATTGTGACTTGAATTTGGTATGCTGAAATCGGGTGCTAATTAGACCATGAAAGCGGGTTACAAGCCGTTGAGCTGTCTGGGGAGAGGTTAACCGTGCGTTTACTGGGCCACTGTTTCACGACTGGGTAACTAGTCTAGGTTTACCACATTACCAATCAGACTATCATTGATTATAATCTTTTTACAGTCATACAACAACCGGTAATATATCTATATAAAAGGAGAATTTAAATAAAAAGAAAGAAATCAGTTTATATTTGCAAATTTATTTTAGAGATTGTTCATTGAAATTTCAGCATATTATACGTGAGTTATACTTGAGCTGGTGCCTTATTTACGATTGTGAAACTGTGAAATTGGAATATTACGGAACACATAAAATATGGAGTCAAGATTGGGAGACTGGATACAACACTGCATTCATAAAACAACACACAAAGAACATTGAAACACATGCAACAGAAAGTTAACCACAACCAATAGATTCAACTTTTCAGTTAAAGAAATTATTTTCGTAGCACAATCCTGTCCGTCTTGTAATTACCCTTCACGTGGTCAACTTGGTTTACAGAAAGCGTATAACTCCGCAATAATTTTGATAATAAAAATAAATTAGATCAAAAAGCAAATTACAAAACAAAAACCTCGAACTGGTTACTAACGTCTTACTATTAACCTGATGGGTCAAACAGTTATATAAGCACGTGGTACTGGTCTCACAAAGTACACGCCACGTGGGTTGAACATAAAGAAAAGTTGGTATATTCAAAATCTTTTCAGGACGATACGTTATAATCACACAAGCATTTGCATTTAAGATTGATCTTACTTAGAGTTACTGACCAACACGTGGTTCCACTTTACTCACAAAGTAGTAACAAAGCAACTACCGCAAATTAATCTGAACTGGACACGAGAATCACACTCCGCTGCAATTAAAGATAACCTTAGCTATTTTAAAGCTAACCCGAAATAAAATGATTAAATTCTCAGTTAAGCTGAACTTAACAAATCCATTGTCCTATGGACTTAACAGACACGCGCTTAGCCGGAGATCTTACCACTTCAGACGCTCGCTACCGCCAGACTGCTACTGCTGGACTGCCCTGCGCTACTACTGGACTCCAAGTGCTTACTCTCCAACTGCCAGACTCCCACTGAACTACCCAGCGTGCTCCTGAGAGTCGCTCACAAAGACCAACGGAAGGCGCCAGAGGGGCAGCTTCCTATACCAACATGACAGGGGACGGACCGGACCATACTAAGAATGGAAACCTCTCTGCTTTTAGGAACCGTAGCTACCTGTTTCAACGTTGGTCCTACTGTTCTCTAGCAGACAGCCTTGTCTGCTACCCTCAAGCATGCAGCTACAAACACATTTGATCATTCATCCTCTCACACAGAAGGGAAGGGGGATGACAGTATCTTATCATACACAGTATATAAAAGAAAGCGGATGTAGGTTCCGTATGAGACTGTGTGACATGAATTACATATAAGAATTACATATAAACTGTGCTTTAAAGTGTAGTAGTGTGAGAGATCGTTCTTGTTTACGTGTAAAAGTAACACGTTCCACTACTCAGTCTCCTCCCAGATAGTCAGAAACGCCACAGTAAATTTAGAAGAGGAATTTATTCCATAAAAGACAACAAATTTGAGAAATTAAACATGAAAGGAATCCACAGAGACCTTTCATAACCCCAACGCTCCGGGAAAAGACTGTGCAGGGAATTTTCTGGCCATGCTAGGACATTCCCAAGCAGGCTTCTCACACCCTACTTAAACCAAAAGTGTAAAGAAAAAAGGCAAAAGGTCACCAGCTACTTGCTAAAACACAATAATTTCAAACATCTTTACAATCTACCAATTTCAAAGAGAGAAAAATAAAAACACACAATCTGTGACACCTATTTAAAAGATCATGTAGACCTAAATCGGTCAGCAAGTAAAAACAATGGTTCCTGTGTCATTAATATGAAAACAATTTCTGGTTGTTACCCTTATGGAGTTCACCCGTATTTGCTCATTGCAAGAGCCAACTGATCACAGGCAAATTTATGACTGTTTATTAACAGGCAAAATTTATGAAAATAGCAAAGGTGCCACAGCAATTAAAAAAAAGAACATCAAATAACATCAGTATCATAAAGTAGAACATTACAATGCACAATTCGCAAAAGGCAAAAAATCGACAAAAAAAACATGTTTTACTAAGTGGTTATCGCAAAAAAAATTCTATATCTTATAAAACTAATAATCTGTAGGATTAACCTAACTATGTGGCACTAATTTAATCACTCTACAATATTTCAGTTAGTTAGCAAACAATGAGCACTGTGTCATTATACTGAAAGTACAATAATTGTGTGATTGTTACCCTTAAGGGGTTCCTCACAATAAATATGCCCCATGCAAAGGCTAATCGATCACAGTCCAATGAGAATGAATAGCAATCTGACTGATAAAGGAAGCAGTGCCACAGCAATGAATTTACCAAACAAAATAACACAAATTTAATAGCTAACACAAGAACAAACATTGATCAATAAAACAGTACAACAGTCAACATCTAAAACAAAACACCAATAAATAAAACACCTGCAAAATGCAAGAGTCAAAGTTTCAAAACAAAACAAAAATATAGAACACCTGCAAAATACAAGAGTCAGAGTTTAATAAACATCAATAAATCGAGTCCCTGCAAAACACACGAGTCAAAGTTTCTGTGACAGAAACACACGTATATGCATTGAACTAAGAACCGTATAATCACTGTTCACTGATACACTCACTAGTTCCACTGTTCCGTGGCACAATATAAGGGGAGGGGGAGGGGGTTCGTCGCCGCAGCTGTCAGTAGGGATTTTTTTGTCCATCTGTTGCGTGCGATCCCGCCGTCTCTGCCCTCTCATGAAGTTTCTCTTGTGTCACGTACATCTCGATTTTGTTCCATGTTTGTATTGTCAAATTCGTGCAGTATCCTCGATTGACATGCCAGGTTGATATTCCTGGGCAAGGATGACACTTCAATGGCTCTTCTTCGTGTCACCCTTAGCGACCAGAGAACATCTAACCATGAATTACTGTCGCTTGACAGTAGGCATCCGTCAGGAAATGTCGATAGGCGTCGTTGACGTCTGCAAGTTTCTTTGGACAGTACCTGTCAAAAGGCTCCACGCCCCTTGTGTTGTTTCTCCGCGGCCGTCTCGTCACGGTCGCGTGCGTTGCCAGGAGATGGATTTCCGCGCGGTGGACCGCTCGCCCATCTCAGGTCATTCCCTTCAGCTAGGGTCGCGCGGGGCGGCCGCCCCTTAGCTGCAGGTATAAGGAAAGTGTTTGCGGCGTCCCATCCTTCTTTTGTTGTCGGCCGCGCTCCCAAAGTGGCCTGGCTGACAGCGTGTCCCGCTGGGAAACCCGCCAGTTTACAACTAGTCTGGCTGCTCCCGCTGTCTCTTAAGAGTTTTGCCGGTTCGCTTTCACGTTCTCAACTGCATTCACAGAAATTTTTCATCATCCTTATGTGATTACACAATGTCATACATAATATCACTTAGTATTGTCTTTCACAATTTTTAAGAACAAAGTTAGCTGAATCGACAATATAAAATTAAAAGTTAAATGACTTGACAATAAAAAAAATAAAAGTGAAATGACTTTACAATGTAAAAAAATAAAAATTAAATGAACTGACAATATAATATTTAAATTCACATCACTAATGTGGTTCACTTGTGTTTTAATAAATCAAATGCCACTTATTAATTCACTAAAATGAATAGGGTTATGCCTTGCGCAAGTATAGGTTAGGAGAGCATGGGGTTCACATGTTATTTACACACACACATGCACACCTGTTGTCTATTCTACAAACTAACTACCCATAAACATGCATTACTCAAAATTCTACTTCTATCCACTACTAATTAATCCCACAAGCCACTTCAATGCTACTTCAACAAAGTGTTTACACCACTACAGAAATGTTCTAATTCGCCCTCTTCTTGACGCTCGCGGCATACGTCTTGTCACATGATAAATGGAGAAACCTTCCTTAAACATACACAGTAAAAAGAACAATGGTTATTTACACACAAAAACATTTATACCAGTTCGCACACCTGAAAAGAGACTCGCAATTATACATTTATCATACTCATATATTCACACATAACACAGTAAGAAAATTTCATCTAAAATTACGTTATTACAAGAATTAATCACACAGATGGCTCTGAGAAGGTTAAATTATTTGCATTATACAGGTTATATTACATTTTCTTACCCATTTTGCTTCGATTTCGTTCCTTCTTTACGTTACCTTTCGCTTTCAAATCAGTTATTTCGCCTGTGGTGGTTATTCTGGATTCATTTCCCATGAATGGCAAAATTGTGGTCACCTCTATTCTGTAAAAACAGTTTCATCTTTACATATTTGAACTTACAACAGACACAAAAGACCCGAATCCTCCTGTGGTTTAAATGACAAATGTTTTGCTTCATCCTTATTACCTTAAACCAAGCTTTCCTTCGTTCCCATAATCAAAATTATTTAATCATCCTCTACCTTCAAGAGGGAAATTTCCTCAGTACAAATCCTATAGGCTGCAGTGCATCCCGCACCAGCGAAAACAGTAGGCTGTAATGCTCACAGCATCAGCAAAACACATAAACGTCGCTTTTCTAGGACAAGTATTAACGCAGAATAATTTTTCAGGCTTTGGCTCAACATCAATCAAGACTACAAAAAGGATCCATGTTTCCGTTCCATTCTCCATATGCTGAAAAACTGCTCGTATTTGACTACCACAATAATATTTCAGAGCCACGTAAATTACACAAACCACAATTCTTCTTTCACCTTGAACGGAATCAATATACTTACGAAATCCACAGACAGCACTCTACGTACTCAGCTATAAAGAACAAAAAAGACATATATCATCAATATTAACATATCATCGCATATTGGGAAGCCAATGGTTAAACAATCGTATTATCGCATCCTGTTTTCACGATTCCAGATTTACTCATTCCTTTCTCAGAGTTCTCCTATCTTAAAATATTCATACAGCACGCATACTATAGTAAGAGATCCTCATTTACACTGACAGATATAGAATAGTAATAGATAGATAGTAGCACTGAAAACAGAAAATCGGAAACACGGCTACTAACAGCTGGGGACCTGGGTTTGCCAGACCCATAATATCCACAGATCGGATATTCCCCTGAGTTTTTGCAATTTCAGCAACGATCTTGCTTCTCTCAGGAGCGACTCTTTTCAATTGACACAAAAAAAAGCATTTCACTTGTTCACAAGGAAACCTTTTATCTTTACGTTTGAATCAAACTAAATCCTAATTGCACAAGGAAAGAAAACAAATTAACAACATCACTTCAATCACTCACATAAAAATATCTTTATCACTATATTTACCATCATATTATTCAAAATGCCTACGCCATAAATTTAAACTAATCAATTCATTCTCCTCTCTATAAACCCTATGTACTCATTTGCCATGTCGCTCATTTGTTCCGATTTGGCGCCTTCTGGGCTGATCATTTGTCATTGCCGGTTTCGTTCATTCCCATTTGTTGGATTATGTCTGGGGTTGGCCGGCCGAATTTCGACATCATGTGGGGCTCCGCCTACAATTCTACTCCCACCTTGTTCATCGTAGTAACGATGCTGGTTGCCGTACCTGTTGCGTTCACGATCTTGTCCCCATCCTCTATCATTTCTGTTGCTCCATCTGTGTTCGCGACTGTTACCCCAGTTTCTATACGGCCTGTCTCGATTATTGTTTCGTTCGCGTCGCGACGACCAGTCACGCCGTTGATTAGCAATACGGCCACGACTGCGATCGCGCTGCTGAGCCCCGTAATAACTTTGTGCCTGATTAGGCGGGCATTCTGGTGTATTGTATTCCAACTCTTGGAGAAGCGTTTTAAATGTTTCCACGTCCTCTTTGCATCGTCCCGCAAGAATGACGTGCCGCAAGTGCATCGGCAATTTGGTGATGCATATCCTAATTAGTTCCGCAGGTCCGTATGGGTCGTATAAAAATTGATTTGCCTGCAGCATGTGGTCGAATAGGCGTGCAGGGCTGCCGAAACCAGACTGGTTCAAATTTGGCAGCATAATTATGCCATGTTTGACCCTATCTTGTGCCGCTTTCGACCAATAGGCGGACAGAAAGGCTTGTCGAAACTCCCGAGTGGAGTTGCAGTGACGCGCTGCCGACCTCATACGACTCGCCGGTTCGCCTTCCAAATAGCCACACATATACTCTATTTTATGTGAACTTGCCCAGTCGGGAGGAAGACAGAACTCAAATTGCTCGAGCCATGCTCGTGGATGTATGCCTTTTTGAGAATTACGGAATATCTCAAATTTTCTTACCGTAAGGAAATGTTTGAAATCAAATCCCCGCATTTCCTCCTGGCGAGGCCCTTGAATGTTTCTATTTGTCTCATGTCTGCCCCTTAAATTACATTCTTCCCTGTCGTCAAAATCTCCCTCGTGGCCGGAGTCCCTCTCTGCACTGTTCGTACGGCTATTTTTATTGCTATTGGCGAGTTCGGAATCACACGCCATGCGGTTTTCCAGATGCGCCACGCGTTCTTGTAAATCGCCTGTTACAGCTTTGTGCTGTCTGTTTACTTCAAACTGTCCCTTCTGGAATTTAAGAAGCGAACGCACTTCTTCGGTCTCTGCGGCCGCTACCTGTGTGATATTGTTCTCGCTTTCCGTCAGCTTCATCGTGCCTACAATGTCCGCTAATGCCGCGATCTTCTCATCTATTTGTCTCTTGTCCTCCGCCCCAGTCTGCTTCAATTGTTCGACCTGCTGTTCCAACGCGTGGATCGCTAAACTGTTGTCCGCTATTGTGTTGCTAACGGCCGTGGGACAATGCGTTTCAGCCTCTTGGACCCTCGACAGTACCTGCTGACGATCTCTTTGGCATTGTTCTCTCAGCTCTTGGAAATTCCTAAGTAGCCGTTCTTCGCTTTCTTTAGATTCGGCCTCGCCACACCGCTTGCTCTGTTCTAGGGCTTGCAGACGGTCATCGATTTGTTCAAATGTACGGCCTAATTCTTTCATAATGTCACTTTTTATTTCACTTGCCAGATTGTTTATTCTTTGTGAGATATCATCGGACACTCTCTGCATCGACTTGTCAACTTTATTTGTCTGCTGGATTAATTTTTCGTCTATTTGTTCGCCTAGCTCGCGGATCGATTTTTCGGATTCTTTTTGTTCTCGGAACAATTTTTCTGATAATTCTTTTTGTTCTCGGAACGATTTTTCTGATGCTTCCTTTTGTTCTCGGAACGATTTTTCTGATGCTTCTTTTTGTTCTCGGAACGATTCTTTATTTTGTTGTAATAAGGCTTTCACGAGTTCTGCCAAATCAATTTGGTTAGTTGGAGGCACATTAATTTGTGGCTCTGATGTGAGGCCGTTCGTGCTGTTTTGCATTTCGTCTGAAGTATTCCCCATTGCATTTTCGGAACCGCCCGACGCGTTAATATTGGAAATCAAATTATCCCCTTGGTCCATGTTGCTTAAGTTGTCGGACCGCTTACTTTTAGCTTGGTTACGTGTCAGCATTAGTGCAATTCACACCCAGTACGCAACACACTAATCACAATAAATGTGTCCCCCAAAAATTACGACAGTCACACGAAAGATACCCAACCTAGTACGCACTTTTTCATACGCAAAACAAATTTTTATCTTTGTTCGAAACAGTGGAATTTACAAACGAGAAAAAAAAGCACACACACACATATAAAACACACAAATATAGAAAACAAAACAAGACAGACAACGCAACGCCGATCAACAACGCCGTTAATCTTTTGAACGTCTGCTCGGAAACAACGCAAAAGTTGTTTGAGCGCTGTAGGGAAAAAAATTAAGATTATACAACGCTTGCAATCTAACGTCTCAGAGATTCCAGAGTCTAGCGGAATCACAGAACAGGGTCGCCATGTGAAAGATTGTAACTCTAATTTGCTTTGCTGAATTGGGTAAGATTGTGACTTGAATTTGGTATGCTGAAATCGGGTGCTAATTAGACCATGAAAGCGGGTTACAAGCCGTTGAGCTGTCTGGGGAGAGGTTAACCGTGCGTTTACTGGGCCACTGTTTCACGACTGGGTAACTAGTCTAGGTTTACCACATTACCAATCAGACTATCATTGATTATAATCTTTTTACAGTCATACAACAACCGGTAATATATCTATATAAAAGGAGAATTTAAATAAAAAGAAAGAAATCAGTTTATATTTGCAAATTTATTTTAGAGATTGTTCATTGAAATTTCAGCATATTATACGTGAGTTATACTTGAGCTGGTGCCTTATTTACGATTGTGAAACTGTGAAATTGGAATATTACGGAACACATAAAATATGGAGTCAAGATTGGGAGACTGGATACAACACTGCATTCATAAAACAACACACAAAGAACATTGAAACACATGCAACAGAAAGTTAACCACAACCAATAGATTCAACTTTTCAGTTAAAGAAATTATTTTCGTAGCACAATCCTGTCCGTCTTGTAATTACCCTTCACGTGGTCAACTTGGTATACAGAAAGCGTATAACTCCGCAATAATTTTGATAATAAAAATAAATTAGATCAAAAAGCAAATTACAAAACAAAAACCTCGAACTGGTTACTAACGTCTTACTATTAACCTGATGGGTCAAACAGTTATATAAGCACGTGGTACTGGTCTCACAAAGTACACGCCACGTGGGTTGAACATAAAGAAAAGTTGGTATATTCAAAATCTTTTCAGGACGATACGTTATAATCACACAAGCATTTGCATTTAAGATTGATCTTACTTAGAGTTACTGACCAACACGTGGTTCCACTTTACTCACAAAGTAGTAACAAAGCAACTACCGCAAATTAATCTGAACTGGACACGAGAATCACACTCCGCTGCAATTAAAGATAACCTTAGCTATTTTAAAGCTAACCCGAAATAAAATGATTAAATTCTCAGTTAAGCTGAACTTAACAAATCCATTGTCCTATGGACTTAACAGACACGCGCTTAGCCGGAGATCTTACCACTTCAGACGCTCGCTACCGCCAGACTGCTACTGCTGGACTGCCCTGCGCTACTACTGGACTCCAAGTGCTTACTCTCCAACTGCCAGACTCCCACTGAACTACCCAGCGTGCTCCTGAGAGTCGCTCACAAAGACCAACGGAAGGCGCCAGAGGGGCAGCTTCCTATACCAACATGACAGGGGACGGACCGGACCATACTAAGAATGGAAACCTCTCTGCTTTTAGGAACCGTAGCTACCTGTTTCAACGTTGGTCCTACTGTTCTCTAGCAGACAGCCTTGTCTGCTACCCTCAAGCATGCAGCTACAAACACATTTGATCATTCATCCTCTCACACAGAAGGGAAGGGGGATGACAGTATCTTATCATACACAGTATATAAAAGAAAGCGGATGTAGGTTCCGTATGAGACTGTGTGACATGAATTACATATAAGAATTACATATAAACTGTGCTTTAAAGTGTAGTAGTGTGAGAGATCGTTCTTGTTTACGTGTAAAAGTAACACGTTCCACTACTCAGTCTCCTCCCAGATAGTCAGAAACGCCACAGTAAATTTAGAAGAGGAATTTATTCCATAAAAGACAACAAATTTGAGAAATTAAACATGAAAGGAATCCACAGAGACCTTTCAACATGTTGCCCAGGTAACGAGAGAAGCAATATTAATAGAGATATTAAATTAAATTAAGACCTGCTTATGACATGCCAGAAGTGCCGGAACGTTGATGAGCACATTTACATGTGTAATCTGCAAGCCACTGCACAATGCATGGCAAACGGTTCATCACACCAGTTTACCGATTTTCTCTCCTGTTCAGTTCGCGTATTGATCGAAGGAAACACGTCTATTTATGCTATCTGATCAAACGTATCCGGATGTCCTTATGCAATGAGGAATTGACCACCAGATAGCGCGAGTGGTGGACTCGCCAGTATAAAATCAGGGAGGAAGTATTGCGTTGTCAGTAGAGACGCAATGAGTCGGTGAAGAGAGCGCAGTGACTTCGAACCTGGAGTAGTCATTCGATACCACCTGAGCAACGAACCCGCCAGCGTCATTTCAACACTTCTAGAGCTGCCAAACTCGACTTTTGGTGATGTGATTGTTAAGTGGACACGAGGAGGAATTACCACAGCTAATACTGCAAACAAGGGAAACTTTAGCATTGGTCGTATAAATTTTAAATCTTTTTTTACTGCCTACCGATTTCGGCCACAAAGTGATCTTCAGTGCAGGACTCAGTCCTGCGGACACATATAATGCACAAAACATAACTTCAAACATAGGTGATCATCGCATTAAATCGTCGGAAGTTATCACTCGTGAGTTACAAAGTGCTACTAGCACAATGACTGTGCGTGGAATTAGAAAGAAAGGGTACAATGATGGAGCAGCTCATTTATGTAATCAATCCAAAGTAACGCGTGAGATGATGCAGTAACTGACGCCACTAGACAGTTGATGACCAGAAATGAGTGATTTGAAGCGATGAATCACGCTGTACTCCGCGGCAATTCCAAGTGGTCTGGTGAAAGTCGACTTCGCTCCAGACCCCACCATCAAACATCACTATCTTTTCTGGTTTCGGCTGTTGTGGGAGAAGGGGCTGCCATTGCTCCACAGATATTCAGGTACCTCACTGAAAATGTCCCCATCAGAGTTCAGGCAGACGTCAAGGCGAAGGACGCACCCCATACATCGTCTCGTAACAGATACCCAATACTTTCGATCAGATAGCGCACATGCGTCTGTATGCGCTATGATCTCTCTTACCTTACCAAGTGGTCTGGTGAAAGTCGACTTCGCTCCAGACCCCACCATCCAACATCACTATCTTTTCTGGTTTCGGCTGTTTTGGGAGAAGGGGCTGCCATTGCTCCACAGATATTCAGGTACCTCACTGAAAATGTCCCCATCAGAGTTCAGGCAGACGTCAAGGCGAAGGACGCACCCCATACATCGTCTCGTAACAGATACCCAATACTTTCGATCAGATAGCGCACATGCGTCTGTATGCGTTATGATCTCTCTTACCTTATTCTTGTGATATCTGTGCGAGATATACGAAAGCTGGGCGGCAACATAGTGGTTCAAATGGCTCTGAGCACTATGGGACTTAACTTCTAAGGTCATCAGTCACCTAGATCTTAGAACTACTTAAACCTAACTAACCTAAGCACCCGTGGTCTAGGGGTAGCGTCTTTGATTCATAATCAAAAACCTGTTGATAAATAATCAGCATTGGCGGCCGAAGACTTCCGGCATAAGAAGTCAGCCTCATTCTGCCACCGGCCTTGTCAAAGAGAGCGGAGGAGCGGATAGAGGTTCAGGGCACTCTCTTGTCCTAGGGGTGGGTTCAAAATGGTTCAAATGGCTCTGAGCACTATGGGACTCAACTGCTGTGGTCATCAGTCCCCTAGAACTTAGAACTACTTAAACCTAACTAACCTAAGAACATCACACACATCCATGCCCGAGGCAGGATTCGAACCTGCGACCGTAGGGGTGGGAAATTGCCCCTAAAGGCGGAAGAATCAGCAATGATCAACGACATGAGGATGCAGAAAGCAATGGAAACCACTGCATTAAAGACACGTAACGTGTATCCACAGGACATGTGGCCCGTAATTAAAGAAGTGTCATGATGATCTCTCCATTGGCAAAAGATTCCGGAATAGTTCCCCATTCGGATCTCCGGGAGGGGACTGCCAAGGGGGAGGTTACCATGAGAAAAAGATTAAAATAATCAACGAAAGGATATCGTTCTACGAGTCGGGGCGTGGAATGTCAGGAGCTTGAACGTGGTAGGGAAACTAGAAAATCTGAAAAGGGAAATGCGAAGGCTCAATCTAGATATAGTAGGGGTCAGTGAAGTGAAGTGGAAGGAAGACCAGGATTTCTGGTCAGATGAGTATCGGGTAATATCAACAGCAGCAGAAAATGGTATAACAGGTGTAGGATTCGTTATGAATAAGAAGGTAGGGCAGAGGGTGTGTTACTGTGAACAGTTCACCGACAACGATAGTTCAGGTATACATGCCGACGTTGCAAGCTGAAGATGAACAGATAGAGAAAGTGTATGAGGATATTGAAAAGATAATGCAGTATGTAAAGGGGGACGAAAATCTAATAGTCATGGGCGACTGGAATGCAGTTGTAGGGGAAGGAGTAGAAGAAAAGGTTACAGGAGAATACGGGTTTGGGACAAGGAATGAAAGAGGAGAAAGACTAATTCAGTTCTGTAACAAGTTTCAGCTAGTAATTAGCGAATACCCTGTTCAAGAATCACAAGAGGAGGAGGTATACTTGGAAAAGGCCGGGAGATACGGGAAGATTTCAATTAGATTACATCATGGTCAGACAGAGATTCCGAAATCAGATACTGGATTGTAAGGCGTACCCAGGAGCAGATATAGACTCAGATCACAATATAGTAGTGATGAAGAGTAGGCTGAAGTTCAAGACATTAGTCAGGAAGAATCAATACGCAAAGAAGTGGGATACGGAAGTACTAAGGAATGACGAGATACGTTTGAAGTTCTCTAACGCTATAGATACAGCAATAAGGAATATCGCAGTAGGCAGTACAGTTGAAGAGGAATGGACATCTCTAAAAAGGGCCATTACAGAAGTTGGGAAGGAAAACATAGGTACAAAGAAGGTAGCTGCGAAGAAACCATGGGTAACAGAAGAAATACTCCAGTTGACTGATGAAAGGAGGAAGTACAAACATGTTCCGCGAAAATCAGGAATACAGAAATACAAGTCGCTGAGGAATGAAATAAATAGGAAGTGCAAGGAAGCTAAGACGAAATGGCTGCAGGAAAAATGTGAAGACATCGAAAAAGATATGATTGTCGGAAGGACAGACTCAGCATACAGGAAAGTCAAAACAACCTTTGGTGACATTAAAAAGAAGCAACGGTGGTAATATTAAGAGTGCAACGGGAATTCCACTGTTAAATGCAGAGGAGAGAGCAGATAGGTGGAAAGAATACATTGAAAGCCTCTATGAGGGTGAAGATTTGTCTGATGTGATAGAAGAAGAAACAAGAGTCGATTTAGAAGAGATAGGGGATCCAGTATTAGAATCGGAATTTAAAAGAGCTTTGGAGGACTTACGGTCAAATAAGGCAGAAGGGATAGATAACATTCCATCAGAATTTCTAAAATCATTGGGGGAAGTGGCAACAAAACGACTATTCACGTTGGTGTGTAGAATATATGAGTCTGGCGACATACCATCTGACCTTCGGAAAAGAATCATCCACACAATTCCAAAGACGGCAAGAGCTGACAAGTGCGAGAATTATCGCACAATCAGCATAACAGCTCATGCATCGAAGCTGCTTACAAGAATAATATACAGAAGGATGGAAAAGAAAATTGAGAATGCGCTAGGTGGCGATCAGTTTGGCTTTAGGAAAAGTAAAGGGACGAGAGAGGCAATTCTGACGTTACGGCTAATAATGGAAGCATGGCTAAAGAAAAATCAAGACACTTTCATAGGATTTGTCGACCTGGAAAAAGCGTTCGACAGTATAAAATGGTGCAAGCTGTTCGAGATTCTGAAAAAAGTAGGGGTAAGCTATAGGGAGAGACGGGTCATATACAATATGTACAACAACCAAAGGGAATAATAAGAGTGGACGATCAAGAACGAAGTGCTCGTATTAAGAAGGGTGTAAGACAAGGCTGTAGCCTTTCGCCCCTACTCTTCAATCGGTACATCGAGGAAGCAATGATGGAAATAAAAGCAAGATTCAGGAGTGGAATTAAAATACAAGGTGAAAGGATATCAATGATACGATTCGCTGATGACATTGCTATCCTGAGTGAAAGTGAAGAAGAATTAAATGATCTGCTGAAAGGAATGAACAGTCTAATGAGTACACAGTATGGTTTGAGAGTAAATCGGAGAAAGACGAAGGTAATGAGAAGTAGTAGAAATGAGAACAGCGAGAAACTTAACATCAGGATTGATGGTCACGAAGTCAATGAAGTTAAGGAATTCTGCTACCTAGGCAGTAAAATAACCAATGACGGACGGAGCAAGGAGGACATCAAAAGCAGACCCGTTATGGCAAAAAAGGCATTTCTGTCCAATAGAAGTCTACTAATATCAAATACCGGCCTTAATTTGAGGAAGAAATGTCTGAGGATGTACGTCTGGAGTACAGCATTGTATGGTAGTGAAACATGGACTGTGGGAAAACCGGAAGAGAAGAGAATCGAAGCATTTGAGATGTGGTGCTATAGACGAATGTTGAAAATTAGGTGGACTGATAAGGTAAGGAATGCGGAGGTTCTACGCAGAATCGGAGAGGAAAGGAATATGTGGAAAACACTGATAAGGAGAAGGGACAGGATGATAGGACATCTGCTAAGACATGAGGGAACGACTTCCATGGTACTAGAGGGAGCTGTAGAGGGCAAAAACTGTAGAGGAAGACAGAGATTGGAATACGTTAAGCAAATAATTGAGGACGTAGGTTGCATTTGCTACTCTGAGATGAAGAGATTAGCACAGGAAAGGAATACGTGGCGGGCCGCATCAAACCAGTCAGTAGACTGAAGACGAAAAAAAAAAACCTAAGGACATCACACACACCCATGCCCTAGGCAGGATTCGAACCTGCGACCGTAGCGGTCGCGCGGTTCCAGACTGTAGCGGCTTTAACCGCTTGGCCACCACGGCCGGCCAACAGAGTGGTCCCACAGTCTTCCTACAGTACTGGTCCTCTTAATGTATCCAACTGGGTTTCGCTAGTACTGTGTCGTCTTTCTTCCAAGGATTCGTGTTTAGCTTCCACGAGTATTCCTGTACACTTACGTATTGGTTATACCCATCTGGTAGGTCCTACCATGGTGCCTATAAATTCGTTCGATGTTTCAATTTAAGACTTTCTTATTACGGGACAGATGTGCCGGAATATCAGCGGCTACAGATCTGGGGACGATGTACGTTTCTCCAACTGGGGGATCCCGCTTCTATTCGCGTACACGACGTTATTGGCAACGTTTCGTTTCCAGTGGAGAGTGGTGTGCTGCCTGCTTTGGTGTTAGAGTCGTGCTTTCGTATCGGCTACATCGACCTGTCACTGCCTAAGGAGCTGTCTGTTGTCATGCCTACGAGATAAGGGCTACGAACACTGGAACAGTACTCTGGAATTTGTGACACTGGCATTTTGTACGCGATCTCCTTTACAGAGGTAATGAACAGTGAATTTTTTTTTCCAGAACACTTCCAACAAATCAGTCTTCTATTCGCCTTTCATAAAACTCTTTCTACGTGATCGTCCCATTTCGTATCACATCTTAGTATTAACCCTAAATATACGATGTGACATGCCCAAGACGTTTATTACTAAAGCTAGTCCGCCCCCGGTAGCTGAGTGGTTAGCCGGCACGGTAGCTCAGCGTGTTCGGTCAGAGAGCTGACTGGCCTCTGTAATAAAAAAACTGAGTGGAAGGATCAACAAACGAACTTGACCTGATGTCATGTGACGTCCGCAACGACCAAACACAACGATCAACAACGAACAAAAAAAGCAAAAAATAAAAAAAAAGTTTCTCAGCGCAACAGAATGTCAATCCTAAGGGCCCGGGTTCGATTCCCGGTTGGGTCAGAGATTTTATCCCCTCAGGGACTGGGTGTTGTGTTGTCCTAATCATCATAATTTCATCCCTATCCCCATCGCCGAAGTGGCGTCAAATCGAAAGACTTGCACCTTGCGCACGGTCTACCCAACGGGAGGCCCAAGTCACACGACATTTATTATTTACTATTATTAAAACTGTAATCAGACACTATACGGTTCTTTTTCTTCGATATAGGCATTGTTTTACTCTTACTCGCTTTTGTAAAAAGAGCTGACGTTCAGTACACCAAGGAGAAAATTTGTCCAAGTCTTTCTGCGCTGCCATACGATTGTGAACGAGGATATCGACTACATCGAGATACATACTTCGCAGGCCACCGTACGCTGCGTGGAGGAGGATACCCTGCATCACTATTGTCATTTCCTATCATGTTATACTAGCAGATGCGTTTTGCAGTGAGCTACAAATGCCGGTTTTCTATACTTTCTCAGCAGTGGACCTCGAAGAGAACTTCGCCATCCCTCCAGGGATTCCCATTTGAGTTCTCAAACATCTCTGTAATACTTCCATGTTGTTCGAACCTACCGATAACAAATCTGACAGGTTGCCTCTGAATTTCTTTGATGTCTGCTTTTAATCCGACCAGGTGCGGATCCCAAACACTCGAGCAGAACTCAAGAATAGGTTGCACTAGTATTCTATATGCGGTCTCCTTTACAGGTGAACCATACTTTTCTAAAATTCTCCCAATAACCCCAAGTGTACCATTCGCCTTCCCTACTACCGTCCTCACGTGCTCGTTCCGTTTCATAGTTCAAACCAGTTTGTATCTTCCTACAGTCTCTCGACGACGGCGCCTTCCCGTACACCACAGCATCATCAACAAACAGCCACAGATTGCTGCTCACCCTTTGCATCAGATCATTTATGAATGTGGACAGCAAGAGAGGTCCTATCGCACTTCTACATCTACATCTACATGGATACTCTGCAAATCACATTTAAGTGCCTGGCAGAGGGTTCATTGAACCACCTTCACAATTATCTCAAATCTCGTACAGCGCGCGGAAAGAATGAACACCTATATCTTCCCGTACCAGTTCTGATTTCCCTTATATTATCATGGCGATCGTTCCGACCTATGTAGGTCGGTGTCAACAAAATATTTTCGCATTCGGAGGAAAAAGTTGGTGATTGGAATTTCGTGAGAAGATTCCGTCTCAACGAAAAACGCCTTTCTTTTAATGATTTCCAGCCCAAATCCTGTATCATTTCTGTGACACTCTATCCCATATTTCGCGATAATACAAAACGTGCTGTCTTTCTTTGAACTTTTTCGATGTATTCCGTCAGTCCTATCTGGTAAGGATCCCACACCGCGGAGCAGTATTCTAAAAGAGGACGGACAAGCGTAGTGTAGGCAGTCTCCTTAGTAGGTCTGTTACATTTTCTAAGTGTCCTGCCAATAAAACGCAGCCTTTGGTTGATCTTCCCCACAACATTTTCTATGTGTTCTTTGCAATTTAAGTTGTTCGTAATTGTAATACCTAGGCATTTAGTTGAATTTACGGCTTTTAGATTAGACTGATTTATCGTGTAACCGAAGTTTAACGAGTTCCTTTTAGCACTCATGTGGATGACCTCACACTTATCGTTATTTAGGGTCAACTGCCACTTTTCGCACCATTCAGATATTATTTCTACATCGATTTGCAGTTTGTTTAATCTTCTGATGACTTCATTAGTCGATAAACGACAGCGTCATCTGCAAACAACCGAAGACGGCTGTTCAGATTGTCTCCCAAATCGTTTAAATAGATCAGGAACAGCAAAGGGCCTATAACACTACCTTGGGGAACGGCAGAAATCACTTCTGTTTCACTCGATGACTTACCGTCAATTACTAAGAACTGTGATCTTCCTTACAGGAAATCACAAATCCAGTCACATAACTGAGACGATATTCCATAAGCACGCAATTTCACTACGAGCCGCTTGTGTGTCAAAAGCCTTCCGAATATCCAGGATACGGAATCGATATGAAATCCCGTGACAATAGCACTCAACACTTCATGTGAATAAAGAGCTAGTTGTGTTTCACAGGAACGATGTTTTCTAAACCCCTGTTGAATGTGTGTCAATAGACCGTTTCCTTCGAGGTAATTCATAATGCTCGAACACAATATATGTTCTAAAATCCTTCTGCATATCGACGTTAACGATATGGGCCTGTACTAAAGTGGATTACTCCTACTACCTTTCTTAGTGTGACCTGTGCAACTTTCCAGTCTTTGGGTACGGATCTTCCATCGAGCGAATAGTTGTATATGATTTCCTGGTGCACGCCTTTGCCCACGATGAACAACTGCCGTCGAGGACAACGTATTGGGTTCTTTTTCTTAAGAAGTATTCCAGCCACTCACATATTTGGAAACCAGTTCCGTATATTCGGACCTTCGTGAAAACTATGCTGCGGGGAACCATGTCAAATAGTTTCCGGAAATCTGTTGTTGTTGTGATCTTCAGTCCTGAGACTGGTTTCATGCAGCACTCCATGCAACCCTATCCTGTGCAAGCTTCTTCATCTCCCAGTACTTACTGCAACCTACATCCTTCTGAATCTGCTTAGTGTATTCATCTCTTGGTCTCCCTCTACGATTTTTACCCTCCACGCTGCCCTCCAATGCTAAATCTGTGATCCCTTGATGCCTCAGAACAACGTGTCCTACTAACCGGTCCCTTCTTTTTGTTAAGTTGCGCCAGAAGCTCCTCTTCTCCCCAATTCTATTCAATACTTCATCATTAGTTATGTGATCTACGCATCTAATCTTCAGCATTCTTCTGTAGCACCATATTCTCTTCTTGTCCAAACTATTTATCGTCCATGTTTCACTTCCATACATGGCTACACTCCATACAAATACTTTCAGAAACGACTTCCTGACACTTAAACCTATACTCGATGTTAAAAAATTTCTCTTTTTCAAAAACGCTTTCCTTGCCATTGCCAGTCTACATTTTATATCTTCTCTACTTCGACCATCATCAGTTATTTTGCTCCCCAAATAGTAAAACTCCTTTACTACTTTAAGTGTCTCATTTCCTAATCTAATTCCCTCAGCATCACCCGACTTAATTCGACTACATTCCGTTATCCTCGTTTTGCTTTTGTTGATGTTCATCTTATATCCTCCTTTCAAGACACTGTCCATTCAGTTCAACTGCTCTTCCAAGGCCTTTGCTGTCTCTGATAGAATTACAATGTCATCAGCGAACCTCAAAGTTCTTATTTCTTCTCCATGGATTTTAATAACCACTCCGAATTTTTCTTTTGTTTCCTTTACTGCTTGCTCAATATACAGATTGAATAACATCAGGGAGAGGCTACAACCCTGTCTCACTCGCTTCCCAACCACTGCTTCCCTTTCATGCCCCTCGACTCTTAAAACTGCCATCTGGTTTCTGTACAAATTGTAAATAGCCTTTCGCTCGCTGTATTTTACCCCTGCCACCTTTAGAATTTGAAAGAGAGTACTCCAGTCAACATTGTCAAAAGCTTTCTCTAAGTAGCAGTACAAAATCTGCCTCTTTCCTGTCATCCATGGTTCGCAGAATTTCTTGTCACAAAGGGGCAAGCTGGCTTTCTCTCGAGTGGAGCAAAGCGATCCTAGGGATGCTGATCTCGAATTTTACGGCCCCGTTATTGGTACTTCTTGTATATACAGAAGTCACCTGCGCTTTTTTCCAGTTGCCTGCGAGTTTACGCTGGACGAGAGATTCGCGATAAATGCATGCTATGCCGGCCGTGGTGGCCGTGCGGTTCTAGGCGCTTCAGTCCGGAACCGCGTGACTGCTACGGTCGCAGGTTCGAATCCTGCCTACGGCATGGATGTGTGTGATGTGCTTAGGTTAGTTCGGTTTAAGTAGTTCTAAGTTCTAGGGGAGTGATGACCTAAGATGTTAAGTCCCATAGTGCTCAGAGCCATTTGAACCATTTTTTTGCATACTAACTGAGGGGCCAACGCCATAGAGTAGTGTTTGTAAAAACGAGTCGGGATCCCATGCGACCTGGCGACTCATTTGTTTTCAACACTTTCAGTTTTTTCTGTCGCCCAGGGATGTCTATTACTATATCTATCATATGGGAGTTTGTGCGGTAGTTTCTCCTGCGTGAACTATTTGTTAAACGCAAAATTTAAAACTTCGGTTTAGCTTTTGCTGTTTTCTCCTGCCACAACAGACAGGTCAACGTGGGACTCGATAGAAGCGTGAGACCGGCTTAGCGATTTTACGTAGGACTAGAATTTTCTCGGGTTCTAGGCAGGTTCGTTCACTGTGCATCGACAGTGGTGCAGATGTAATATTTTTATGTACGGTGATACACACGATTTCCCAGCAACTGGCGGCTCCACTCCTGCCGACGTCAGCCGAGTTGTGGGCAGCGTGCGTGTGACAGGTGGCGGTCTACGTAGGACGGGACGGGGCAAGGTGCGCTGCGAGGGGCCAGTCGGGGGACGCGAGACGCAGTCGGCGGCGGCGAGCGGCGCTGTGCGACTGCAGCTGCCGCGCGCCGCTCCGGCCAAACTAGTTTCTCTGTTTCCTTTTGTTCCCGCACGGCTCACTATTTTATAGGTTTTACTTGTAAATTGTTTTTGTGGTGAGGAGCAGGAAGGGGCGGCAGTAGAGGGGTAGGGGGAGAGGGGGCAAGGGTGGGGGGGGGTGTTTGCGCCGAGGCCGGCTAGACAAAGAGCTCGCCGCAAAATGGCGGCGCCGCCGGAATGTGAAACCGGCCGCAGCCCGGCCAGCCGGCCTGGCATGGCCTGGCCTAGCTCGAAACTAGTTTTCCGTTGCCGACGTCGACGCCGTCCGGTCGCCGCCGCCGCCGCCGCCTCGCCACGTTTCGCCATCCCTAATTCATGTGTGTGTGTGTGTGTGTGTGCGTGTGTGTGTGTGGGTGGCTAGGCACGAGGCCGCGGGAGCGCGGAAGTGCGCTGCTCGCACGTGTACACAACTGGCCACACACCGAGTCCCGCTGCCGCCTAGATTCTCCTCCACCACTAAAGCCACTGAGCTTGTACAGCTCTCCACTGAGAACGATACAGCACCAATTACTCTCCGTTGTTGGAAAAACACCCTTCCCTCCCCCCCACCCCCCCCCCCCTCTCGCCCGCTACATTTTGGCACATTTGTTCCGTCCTCAACGGGTCTTCGCTCACTTCGGCCGAATTCGGATACCGCACTGCTAGGACCTTAACGGGCTGGAATGGTCCATACGGAAGTTTAACAGAAAATCTTGGGGAACTTACAATTATGTGACTAAAGTGAGAGGATAGACAAGCACATACACTACTGGCCATTCAAATTGCTACACCACGAAGATGACGTGCTACACACGCGAAATTTAACCAGCAGGAAGAAGATGCTGTAATATGCAAATGATCAGCTTTTCAGAGCATTCACACAAGGTTGGCGCCGGTAGCGACACCTACAACGTGCTGACACGAGGAAAGTTTCCAAACAGATATCTCATACACAAACAGCAGTTGACCGGCGTTGCCTGGTGAAATGTTGTTGTGATGCCTCGTGTAAGGAGGAGAAATGCGCACCATCACGTTTCCGACTTTGTTAAAGGACGGATTGTAGCCTGTCGCGATTGCGGTTTATCGTATCGCGACAGTGCTGCTCGTGTTGGTCGAGATCCAATGACTGTTAGCAGAATATGGAATAGGTGGTTCAGGAGGGTAATGCGGAACCCCGTGTTGGATCCCAACGGCCTCGTATCACTAGCAGTCGAGATGACAGGCATCTTATCCGCATGGCTGTAACGGATCGTGCAGCCACGTCTCGATCCCTGAGTCAACAGATGGGGACGTTTGCAAGTCAACAACCATCTGCACGAACAGCCCGGCGACGTTTGCAGCAGCATGGACTATCAGCTCGGAGACCATGGCTGCGGTTACCCTTGACGCTGCATCACAGACAGGAGCGCCTGCGATGGTGTACTCCACGACGAACCTCGGTGCACGAATGCCAAAACGTCATTTTTTCGGATGAATCCAGGTTCTGTTTACAGCATCGTGATGGTCGGATCCGTGTTTGGCGACATCGCGGTGAACCCACATGAGAAGCGCGTATTCGTCATCGCTATACTGCTGTATCACCCGGCGTTACGGTATGGGGTGCCATTGGTTATACGTCTCGGTCACCTCTTGTTCGCATTGACGGCACTTTGAACAGTGGACGTAACATTTCAAATTTGTTACGACCTGTGGTTCCACCCTTCATTCGATCCCTGCGAAACCCTACATTTCAGCAGGATAATGCACTACCGCCTGTTGCATGTCCTGTACGGGCCTTTCTGGATACAGCCTTTCTGGCCAGCACATTCTCCAGATCTCTCACCAATTGAAAACGTCTGGTCAATGGCGGCCGAGTTACTGGCTCGTCACAATACGCCAGTCAGTACTCTTGATGAACTGTGGTATCGTGTTGAAGTTGCATGGGCAGCTGTACCTGAACACGCCATCCAAGCTCTGTTTGACTCAACGCCCAAGCGTATCAAGGCCGTTATTACGGCCAGAGGTGGGTGTTCTGGGTACTGATTTCTCAGTATGTATGCATGCAAAATGCGTTAAAATGTAATCACATGTCAGTTCTAGTATATTTGTCCAATGAATACCCAATTATCATCTGCTTTTGTTCTTGGTGTAGCAATTTTAATGGCCAGTAGTGTATGTGAGTAAAGTCAGAGGATAGACACATGACGGTCGTATCGCGTACAAAAGGTATAAAAGCGCAGTGCATCGGCGGAACTGTCATTTGTACTCAGGTGATTCATTTGAAAAGGTTTCCAACGCAGTTATGGACCCACGACGGGAAGTAACAGGCTTTGAACGGGGAATGGTAGTTGGAGCTAGACGCACGGGACATTCCAGTTCGGACATCTCGAGATCCGCAGTGTCAAGAGTGTGCCGAGAAGACCAAGTTTCAGGCAGCAGCTCTCACTAAGGACGACGCAGTGGCCTACGGTCTCACTTAACGACAGGGAACACCGGCGTCTGCGAAGAGTTGGTAGTGCTAACAGACAAGCAACTCTGTTTGAAATAACTGCAAAAATCAATGTGGGGCGTACGACAACGTATCCGTTAGGACGCTGCCGCGAAATGTGGTATTAATGGGTTATGGCAGCAGAAGACCGACGCGAGTGCCTTTGCTAATAGCACGATATCGAATGCAGAGGGCTCGTGACCATATCTGTTGGATCCTTGGCGACTGGCCAGATAAGTCGCAAGAGCTGATGGTAGCGTTCGCGAGGGACAAAGACCCCACGAAGCTATGGAAACAAGATGTTAACAAGGCACTGTGCAAGCTGGCAGTGGATCCATAATGGTGGGGCTATGTTTACTTAAAACGCATTCGGTCCTCTGGCGCAATTGGAAATGGTTTGAGAGAAAAATAGGTTCAAATGGCTCTAAGCACTATGGGACTTAACATCTGAGGTCATCAGTCCCCCAGACTTAGAACTAATTAAACCTAACTAACCTAAGAACATCACACACATCGATGCCCAAGGCAAGATTGGAACCTGAGACCGTAGCAGTCACGCGGTTCCGGACTGATGTGCCTAGAACCGCTCGGCCACAGCGGCCGGCTGAAATGGTTTGCAGACACCATTTGCTGCCATTCATGGACTTCATGTTCCCAAACAAATATGTCGTGTCATTGGGCCACAATTTTTCGCGATTGGTTAGAAGAAGATTGTGGAGAGTTCGAGCACATTATTTGACCACCCAGATCACCCAACATTAATCCCATCGAAGATTTACGGGACATAACCGAGAGGTCAGTTTGTACACAAAATCCTGCACCGGCAACAATTACGCAGTTATGGCGAATGTAGATGAAGTATGGCTCAATATTTCTCCAGGCGACTTCCAACGACTTTTTGAGTCCATGCCACGGCTAGTTGCTGCACGACGCCATGCAGAAGGAGGTCCGACACGATATTAACAGGTATCCCACGGCTTTTGTCACCTCACAGTAAAACGTTATGAAAGACGAAATAGTTCTCGAGAAGCCCTATCGTGTAAATTTACTGAGCCTATATTCAAAGAAGACTGAGCGACTGTTCTGTTGTCACCACTGCGAATATTCCGTAAGGATTATGAGAACGAGAAAGCTTAGGGCATATTCAGAGAAAGGGAGACATTCATTTTTGCCTCGCTCAAAACGCGATTGGAATAAAAAAGAAAATTGATAACATTTTTGCGTGTACCTCTCGCCATGCAGAAAGCTTGTGGAGTATACATGATGTAAAGGGTATAATGCAGTTATTTCTGCTGGTGACTGAGGACGTTGTACTGAACAACTTTACATCAGTATTTACGTAATTTGCAGACTAACAACGATACCCATTACAAGTCGAATGTTTTTAGGTTGGTTAGTACCTCCAGGTTCATGTGGCAAGTGCAAGCCACTAATGTTTATTTCACCCTGGACAACAGGTCGGGTGTTGAAGTGTGCATGGATGGACGCAAACGTTCAATCTATACTGACAGGCGGAGTCCAGTGCGACAGTGCAGAAAACATCAGGTGTAAGTAGGCTGTTTCGGTTTTTATATTGGTAACGCCACGTAGCGCTCTGCATGCAAATCATTGACTGTACTGTGTGCAGTCTGTGGCTGGTTGGACTCATTGTTGGAATATTTGCTATTGTAGTGTTGGGCAGTTGCATGTGAACAGCGTGTAGCGTTGGGCAGTTGGAGGTGAGCCGCCAGCAGTGGTGGATGCGGGGAGAGAGATGGCAGAGTTTTGAGCGAACGATCTGGACGTGCGTCCGTCAGAAAAAGGAAATTTGTTTAATTGGATGTCACAAAATTATATATTATGACTTTTGAACGCAATTAAGGTAAATACATTGTTTTTTCTCTATCAAAATCTTTCATTTGCTAACTATGCCTATCAGTAGTTAGTGCCTTCAGTAGGCTAGTTAGAATCTTTTATTTAGATGGCAGTATTGGCGCTCGCTGTATTGCAGTAGTTCGAGTAACGAAGATTTTTGTGAGGTAAGTGATTCATAAAAGGTATAGGTTATTGTTAGTCAGGGCCAGGGATTATTGAAAGTCAGATTGCGTTGCGCTAAAAAGTATTGTGTCTCAGTTTAGTGATGATCAGAATAAGTAAAGAGAAAACTGTCTGAGTACACTGAGTTTTGCTCAGCTGTTTGAAAATCAAATAACGTAAAAGTTTTTCCAGCACTGTCATTCATAATTATAAAAGGGGACGTTTCACAGGTCGTAAAATTCTTAACGTGTTTGTAGGAAGACCGTTCGACACACAGAAAAAACAACGAAGACTCTAATGTAAGTACATATTAAGGTACCACATATAATACTACCTGCATGTATACCAGTCACACCCTGTATATACATATGTAGATGTTGGGGAGATGCAATGACGTAAATGAAATAAAGGTTCAAGAATGGGATTAAAATTCAGGGTGAAGGGATATCAATGATAAAGTTCGTTGATGACATTGCTATCCTCAGTAAAAGTGAAGAAGAGCCTAATGAGTGCAGAATATACAGTGAGGGTTAATCGAGAAACGAAGAAAGTAATGAGAAGTAGCTGAAACGAGAAAATCAAGAAACTTAATATAAAAACTGATGATCACGAAGAAGATGAAGTTAAGGAATTCTGCTACCGTGGAAGCAAAATAACCTACGACAGATGGAGCAAGGACATAAAAAGCAGACTAGTACTGTCAAAAAGGGCATTCCCAGCCAAGATAAATCTACTAGTATCAAATGTAGGCCTTAATTTGAGGATGAAATTACCGAGAATGTACGTTCGGAGCACAGCATTCCATGGAAGTGAAACATGGGCTGTAGATAAACGGAACGGATTTTACTCGAAGTATTTGAGATGTGGTGCTACAGAAGACTGTTGATCGTTAAGTGCACTGATACGGTAAGGAATGAGAAAGTTGTCGGCAGACTCGGCGAGCATAGGAATGTATCGAAAACACCGACAAGAAGAAGGGATAAGAGGACAGGACATATTTAATAACATCAGGGAATAATTTAAATGATTTTCAATATAAGACCGCTTCAGCTTTTTGTCCTTTATATAGAAGCACGACCGGTTCCCCAGCATTTTAAGCTGCATCATCTGGCGCAATAAAATCAGGATATGTTCCGATCGGGAAAAGAGAATGGGATGACCCAGCGTTCATGGTCAGCAATTTTCCGCTAATTAGCGGACGTCAAATATAAAATAGCATAAAATAATACAGAACGTTCCCGTGATACCATGAGTACCAGTATGTGGTGAACTAACGCGTCCCCATACCGAAAACGTGATCACTTTAGGCTGTTTTATATTTGATATCCGCTACTAACCAAAAATTTCTGAAACGCTGACTCATCACATTCTCTTTTCCCGATCAGAACATGACTTGTTTTTATTGCACTTGATGATGCAGTATAATGGTACGAAACCGGTCGTGCTTATATATAAAGGATTTACCGCTGAAGCGGTCTTATGTTCAAAATGATACATCCAGGCTGTGGCTGTTCTGACTGCTTCGTAATTTCCATGGCACTAGCGAGAGCTGTAGAGGGTAAAAGCTGCACAAGAAGACAGAGATTGAAATACATCCATCAAATAATAAAGGACTTAGGTTTCAGGTACTAATGTGGGGTGCTAACACGGGGCGGGAAATGCGTCAACTTATCTTCCATGGAGGGGTCAATCACGTTCTGAAGTCTAACCTGTCTGCTGTGCTGCTCCTCACTATTATAATAATTTTTGTGTATGTTAGTTTTCCTTATGTAAGGCAAGTGGGCCAGTTTATGTATTTATTGTGGAGACGGATGTGCTTATAGGTTTTTAATGTAATTGTGTGGAAATGCCATCTTTACTACATAATGCTACTTTAGTTATTCAGAGTTCAGTCATGCTATAAGAGGGTATACGGATCTTGTGTAATGGTGTCAATGCCGGCAAAGCCACCTCGGCGGTAGCTTCTGACCACTTTGTGTAGGGGGAAAACCTAAAAGCAGCGGCGAAGAAAGGGCTCCGGGGCGATACTTGCAGCTAATCGTTATAACAGTGGTCTACATGCGGCAGATAGGAGAAGAGACGAAAAAGAAAGAAAAAATAAGGAAAAACAGAAAGCAGTTGAATATAAGACAGGCAGCAACAAGAAGAGCGCTAAGAGCAGGAAACTCAACCCTAGAAAAACACTTTTTGATGATAACCATGAAGATAGGGAATGCATGTACTAGGAAGAAAAATTTTCAAATTCAAGGCCAGAAGAGCAGTGGATTCAGTGCCTATTGTGCTCCCTCTGGGACCACGATCTCTGTACGGGAGTTGAGGAACACAGTTTGATATTTATTTGTGAAAAGTGTAAATAATTTAATTTAAATCGTGTTTTACTGGAAAATATATTTAATTATTTGTTAAAACAGTTTTTATACCTTATTTCTGAGATTAAAATGAAATGCTGAATTGTTTAAATTACAAAATTTGATTCTAAGGTAGTTAAACTATTCGATATTGTACTTCAACAGTTGCTGATTATAACCATTCATTTCTATGCATTTCTGTCTAGTACTCCTCAGCTTAAAAAACAGCAATACCTTAGCCTGGCCACTTTGCCCGACTATGCTCTACATGTGCCCATTAATGTGTCGCCACTTCCGACCCGTCGTCAGCAAGTCCTTAATTAAACCCGTGCATGTCACTTGTTGACTAATGCATGTGGGCGGGGGCGCAGGGGAAAGCGTAGCTCTGTGCCATTTTCGCCAAGTGTTCGTATTCTGTTCTATTACAGGCGGTAGACTAGCTAATGAGACAAAGATTATGTAGATCTTAGTGCACACAGGTAATATTACTGAGGCTGTTTCCAAACGTTCTGGAAATTAAGCACAGAAAACGGTGGCAGCATCCTATGTGGAACATGGTACATAATTTATTGTCAATTCATTCTTTTGAACAAAGCAAACAACTAACAGCCACTATAATAATAATTATCGATGTAGCGACACTGATCTGTAAAACCTATATCTATGACAAGCTTCTTTCTATATTTCGAAATATTTATGGTATATTACGGGTAACAACTTTTTGTAGGGCACTCTTCATATTAGCACTTTCTAAACATGATAGAACAGCGTATAACGGGTATGAATCTTCTCGTCGCAACGAATTAACAATGAATACTGCATGCTCGCGCCACATAATCAACAGATTGCGTGTCAGATGTGTAGACATCGTTTGGGTTAAGAAAAAAATGCAAGAGAAAAGAAACAGCAGTCGCAATGATATTTACAACATTGAGCTCTGTCTAAACGGAAACGTGGCAGAGTTTCAGTTTCGATTGCCACTTAACTGAAACTCAGAGCGAAATTCTAGCTCCCAGGAAAGTCCTCGTTGCGCAGAACGTCTTTTGAGTGCGGTCTCATTGTTTAATTCCAGGTAAAAGCATCAGTTTATGTTCCAGGTATTAGTGCAGCGCTTGTACCTATGTGGAAATTACCAGATGATGAAAACTGCTAATTGGTCTTTTCTTTTTCTCTTGTTGTCAGCAATGATGTGCCTGAAGGAACTCAGCAATTCTCTAAATTTCACTCATCCGGAATTTCGTTGAGAACAACACTTCTGTGAAACAAACTGATTTCATCGGTGTTGCGCACCGGCAATTTGCGAAACTACGTGTTTCGTCCAGGAGGACTCTACGCTGATTGGTTGGAAGAATGTGCTTTCTTTTTTTCACTTGCACGGTTGTGGTGCCGTTTCACTGTTCTGTATACGTTATTTGTTGATTCTCTAGTATCACTGAATGACATTTAATATTTTATACGACAGTCAGGGTATTGTTTTTCTTTCTCGTAGGCTCATACATATCTTATTTTTATCATCAACTGCACAGTTACCTGAATTAAGTTGTCCCGAAATCACTCACTAAATACCTGCTTTCATATCTGAAAACTGTGTTCAGTTTACTGATTGCATTTTCTAATTTTTAACGGCACGTGTCTTGAGAATTCACATTCGTGGACCGGCTAAATGAGGCCTTATCTGGAATAAACAAAAACCGAAATCTGAATGTCCTACTACCAATTAATTCAGAAACATTCGGCAGAGATAAACACGCGCAGATTGTCCTGAAGCTCTGGATAGTGCACAAGAGTAAATTTATATGGATAAACCTGCAGATCCTTCTTGATAATGTGCTGATATGACAACCTTTCAATTCACATTTGCACAGCCGCCAGGCGTTACCCTTTCTTTTTTTACTTTGTTCCTTGTTAAATTTCATATGAGCAGCATTTTCTGGCGTTTACAATTGTTTCAGTAATTTTTTTAATCGTCATTAGCTATTCAGATTAAGTAAATACGAAATGCTCATTACACTTTTTGAGTCAGGATTATTTTGTCCACACAGGACGTTCCAGGTGACTAAGGCATATCAGTAGAGAAATTATACTTAATTCTTAGCCTTTCATGGCTTATGTCTCAAAATATTTATGCATATACGGAGGGTTCATTGGTGAATCAAATGTAGCGGAAGTGACTTTTAATCGGACAAGAAAGAAAGCACAGGAAAATTTTAGAACTGAACAGAAAGACTTCCGTGCTTCAGGAGAAACAGACTGAAGAAGAGTATAAGACTCTACATCCAGACGTATCAGCAAGTCTGACGTAAAGTGGTTTGCAGTAACTCGGTGAGTGCCTTATTATAAAGAGTTAAGTCACCATTTACCGAAATTATTGTGACGAAATCCAATAACTGATTTATCCAAACATATCTTTGGGCATCTCATTTAATAAACTGTGAAACTAATACTGAAAATACTGAAAACGATAATACGTGACCCATTACCGTTGAGTATAAGTATCTGTAAACAGAAAGTAGAAAAGCAACTTGCAAAAAAATAACTGCAAGGGAGCTGATGTATTACAGATTGTACAACATCCCTCGTGTGGAAAAATGATTGCCTACCACAACAGTGACACTTTTCAATTTGTCTATTTTCACTCTCTTACATCTTATGGTATCATATTTTGGAGTAACTATGCGCATTCACAACTTAGGGCATAGAAAAGGTGATCCAGTTTAAAAACACCAGAGGAAAAAAAGTAATATGAATTCCTTCATACCTTCTTAACCTCTGGGCAGAGAGTTGTATTTTTTTGTGGAGGTTATGAAAAATGAAAATATCGTCAATATACCTCTGAGTTCAAAGCGTTATTTGGAAGTTTTGCTGGCAAAACATTCCTTTTGTACCATACGGGAATTTCCCGCTGTAGCGTAGAGCCTTGACTGTAATTTAGTACACACGTGAAGCACAGATATTGTTTTATGACCGAGTATGATTGGCTGATATGATCCCTGAGAAGAGTACATAAAACTACCTGAAGTCCCATATTCCCGTACAGCGAAATCAAACTGCTCCAGAAAGCGGTGTCTGCGATTAACTGTGAGGCGTTGTAGACGTTATAACCCGGTCACTTGCACGCTACTTGGGTCCCATGATTAGAATTCAGTTGCGCTCCTGTGTGAATACTGTGTTGTAGTTTGGAAAAACGACTTATTCAGACAGGTGACGACGCATACGCAGTTATCGTTAAAGCGGAGTATTTATGTGGATAAGACGCCGTATATTAACCTATTTTGTACATTTACTATAAAATATACTGTAAATAAAACGTAAATATTTTTATTTGGTGGTGTGCTTGTTAGGATACCGGAAATACCATCTGCCTTTTTTATGCGCCTTCATATGAGAGCAGGGTTGCTTACTGTTTGCTTCGGGTGTGTTGATACCTCCTGTTTTATAACGTTTTGTATTGTTTGACGCGATCGTTTCTTGACCAAAGTTCCTTTTAATCCATTCTCTCATTTATTCATTGTGTTCCATTAAACTCATCATGAAAGGAAGTCTTCTGGAATGTGGAACAAGTGAGGACAAAAGCAATAAGAGCATTCGATTTGTTTGAAGTAAACTAACAGTCAGTTACTACTAATGTTGATCTACTCACCTTAATTACCACGGATGTTACTTCTAGACTATTTTGCTAACGGAATAACAGCTACTCTAAGGAAATCCACGCTCTTTCTCTTATATTGCTCGACTGCTGTTGGTATCTACTATTTCATACCAGCGACGTATATAACTGTAATGATTTCAGCAATATATAATGGATAACTGTTTAACACGAACTCCATTCCTTTTTTTAAATACCGAAAGTACCCTCCGCCACACACCATTAGGTGGCTTGCGGGGTATGATGTAGATGTAATACATTTGATCTTCATTTTTTTCCTCGTAATCACAGAAGTAGCACATGCGCTATGTAGTGTTTATTTCGTTATGATAATTTGTTATTGCTTATCAATACAATTAAAGGTTAGTCTAGTGTATGGAATAACTCATCTGTAACTTTGGTCTTATTTACAGAAGACTGGCTGCAGTGGAAAAGTAAGGTACCATTAAAGACATTACCTTTTTGAGATGTACCCTTTTGACTGTACGATTTCCATTCTTGTAATTTGTTTGATTTTTTTATTTGTCGTATGCTAGCAAGAAGGATGTTTACTATTGTTAGACATGTGTAAAGAGTGATGGCTACGGTACGTCTGAAAGATGAGTAATAAATATATAAGCTATATTTTACACTGTAACTTCGCAGAACTTACCTCTTTGCTGGAGCTAATTATTAAAGTTTAATGCAAAAAAGCGATTGTTTTACGATCTCTAATGAACGTCTTAGGGAAGAAAACAGAGTTAAGTCTCACATTACGCTAACAGCTCCAAGGACGTTGCTCATTAATAAACACTTCTTCTTTCAGGCAGCTTGTAGGCAAAGAGCGGACGAAGTTACTTACTGCAGGAACAAAATGTGTAGAGCATACAATGCTTGCAAACGGATGGTTCCTATTAATATTATCTCCAACCCGTATTTTGCTGGAATATGGACAGAATATTTGCAAAAAGCGAGCGGTTTTAGCTGTCTCAAAGGCAGATGCAGCTCGTGATAATCAGAAATCTTTAATATGATAGAAAAGCGAATAGCAAATTCCGAACTAGTTCTTCGCTGAAGAGCGTTTCCTGCTTCTCTTGACCTCCTGTGTTCGCCGAAAGATGTAAAGCATACTCAATTCGAAACGAAGTTTTTCACGTTTCACAGTCCCATCATTATATCACCTACCAATTACGGTTGTTTTCACGTAGTTCGTACATCAAAGATAAGTTTTTCGTCTAGTCTGTCTGAAAAAGTTTTACCGCGACGTCAAACAGCAAAAACATATGACGAGGTATGGTTTTTACAATACTCGGATCGTGGTTTTGTATTTAGGGTGAGTTAACTTCGAGGTAAATAGCGCTCATGGAGGAATCATTCACTTCTTTTTTATTTTGTTTGAATATGCATTGTTCGTTTTTGGTGATTTTGCTTGATTGGCAAGCAAACAAATTGATTGCAAGATGTACCGTACTTCTTCCAAAGAAATAAAGAACGAAAGTCTCATTTATCTGCGAAAGGAAAACCGTGGTGTTGAGAGTGGGGGACTTTTACTCAATTTCAAGGATAGGTTCTCCTCCTGGATAGGGTGCTAAGTAACGTGAGACACTTAGTGTGGAATATATACTAGTATGCTGACAATTCACCAATCTCAAGAATCTACCTCACACGTCTTCATTTCACGAAATACCTTTAAGTATAAATTTAGAATTCTCCTTTTTTCCCATCCAGGATCCCCTTAATAATACCGTTTTCTCCTTGACAATTCTTTAAAAATTAATAAATAAAAAGGAAACCTAATTAAATGAGAAATTATGATGTTTTGAGTTCTTTCAGTGCGCTCTTTTGCTTCTGGATTAGTTACGATGATTTGTAAATTTATTACTGTAGTGTGCTTTATGCCCTTGCAATTGTCCTTGGAATTGCAGTTTTCTCTGTGGAATTTTGGCCTACTTCGAAAGGTAGCTCCAGCCTTTCATTTCGGAAAAACAGCCCTCGATGAAATATAAAATATCGGGACTTTGGCAGGCCAACGAATTTTGTCTTTAATTTGGGGAATTTTGGGTCTGACTCCAACCATATCAAACAATAATTCCTGAATTTAGACAATTTAACGACTTGAATGCTAGAGACTTGCACTATTGAAACACTTTCTCATGCAGCAGTCAACTGGAGAACATGAACCAGTCAGAAATAAGTGAATAACAGTGATGTATGCGCTGAAAATATTTTCCTCGATACAGCTCTTACATATAGACAGGATAAACCATAAACATTGTGAACAGCACGGTGGATAAAACAGCTGTTACTTTCCAGATGTTTCAAACTATTTGAAGAACACTCTGTTTATACTTTTGTACCTAGCAAGAAAAAATTTTAGGATAATTTTTGTAGTAATTTCAGTACATTTACCTTTGCTTGGCGCAAGGCACTATAGGCTGAATGTTGGAAGATACGAGAACGTCACTACACAAGCGCTCATATAGCCTCCTCCACCGTCAGATTTATGAGGCAAATGTGGGTATCCCGCGTTGTCTCCGTGGTCACTAATGAATCTAGTGACAGTCAGCAGGCCACTCTTTATTTATGGATAAAACGTGTGTGCTCTTTGTCTCTACGCAGCCTATATGCACAACATGATTGCGACAAGTTGTTGTGTTTCATACTTTTTCGAAACTTGTATATGAATCAAGAACCTAGTATCTGAAGAGCACCAACGTAAAAAAAAAAAATGTTTAAAATTTCCTCAAAGCGAAACGGAGGCAGTTGGCTCAAATGGCTCTGAGCACTATGGGACTCAACTGCTGAGGGAGGCAGTTGGTGAAGGCCATCAATTTCAAGTTACATTTATCAATATGTAAATAAATTTTTCGTAAGTCTCTGCCGAGATATCATGTAGATTCTACAATCTACGTAGAATGTTGAAACTTTAAAATCATTCTACGGTATTTTGAGGCAAGAACATAAACTCTCTACGCAGTAGCAGATTGTATAAACCACGCAAGTCGTCTTCATTGGAGAAGCTCTGCAATTTTACCGAATTCTCCCCTTAAGAGAACGCATATATTTGCTCTACTTAAAAATGATTCCATTCGGCTTATTTCGGAAGGAGACAGACATAACGTTACTATGGACCTCTACGTGGGCAAAGCATCACAAGAAAGGTATGCTTTCTAGTCAAAGGTTCCCGACAGAGAAATATTGTTTTACCTGATGTAGTGAATGAGGTGGAAATATTAACAATTCTCAACGCCTCAATTTGCAACCGTTTTCTCCTAAAAACATCCCTACTTCAGATCACCCAGCTACCTAATTGCTGTGAATGAGACGAACGGCATGTCACAACAGCTGAATTCGAAAACTACCGAAATCCTCCTATTTCCATGAACATTTGCTTGCATTCTTCCAATGTTGAAGCTAGCATCTCAATCATTACAATTAAATGTAATTATAAGATTAATTCTCAAACGGGAAATAAATTTGTGCTACCACCCGTTTTATGAATATTGTCTAATTTTGATGAACAGAAATTCATTTTTTACGATAAATATATTTATTCTCACAGTCACTGTATAAAGTGTATATAGAATCTGTTTAGACATTTTTAAATATCAATTCACTACGGATACCAAGTCACCAATTTGTTGAACAAAGGCGACATTTTTCCCCTCAGGCTTCAATATTTATAAAGATATCTTCTTGGTCATGCGGTATACACAAGTACTTTCGGATTGGATGGACGTTTTCGAGTGTCTGTATATTCCAGAATTAGCATGGGCGTCAAAGATCATGAGTAATCGTTGTGCTCAGCTGCTACAGCATAGAGCATGAACGAGAGCTCCACTGGCAAAATTTTATCTGTTGTTCGGGAATATCTCAGTCACGATAAAATGCGAGATAGACGGTAGTTTTCATCGCACTATGTATCAAAGTATTAGTATTGTCGTACAGGGAGTGTTGATCTCCGTTGGTTCGTTATAAAGTAATAATGCAGCTGACATTTATTTAGTTTCTTATTCCAGTTGTTTATGCTCCCGTGAAAATACCTTCACAACTGTGAAGTATACAAATCACTAAAACGTACAGCACAAAACACACAGTAAGTCAATCTTCAGACAGATATAAAAGTACTGTGACGTGGTTGCTTTCGTTAAGGGAACAGCTCAGCATAGCGATCTTGCGATAGTCTTTCATTGCGAATTAGTGAACGCTGCCACGAGGTGCACATCAGCTAACTCTTAATAAATAAACCTGTCCACATCGCTGTGTAGCACTTTTAGCTTACAACCAACTCTGCTAGAAAAATAAATCCAAGACAGAAGCGAACAGTACACAATGCAAGCTTGAGGGTGGAGAACAAGGTGGTCACTACTGTCGAAATAAATCAGATGATGCTTACAGAATTAGAAAAGAGAATAAGGCACTAACAAAGGTAGAGGAGCTTTGCTATTTGGGCAGCCAAATAACCGTCGGTGGCTATAGCATTTCCCCAAAACAGAAATTTGTTGGCACTGAACATAAAGTTAAGTGCTAAGAAGTTTTCTGGAGCTATGGAGTGTGGCCACACACGGAAGTGAAACGTGGAGGACGAACATTTCAGACAATAAGACAATTTAAGCTTTGAAAATGTGGTGCTGCAAAATAATACTGAAGATTAGGTCGGTAGATCGGATATCTAAGAGGGAGGCAGTGAATCGAACTGGAGAGAAAAGGAATTTGTGGAAAAAATTGAGTATAATAAGGGGTCTGTCGGTAGGGCACGTCACGAAACATCAAGAAATCGTCAGTCTGGTAATGGAAGAAAGTTAAAGAGGTCAAAATTGCAGAGTGAGACCAAAGCTTAAATACAGTACCCAAGATCAAATGGATGTAGGTTGCAGTATCTATGCAGAGTTTAAGAGGCTTGCACGGGGCAGACAGGCGTGCAGAGCTGAGTTAAGAGTCTTCAGACTAAAGATAACAACAATAAAAACATAAAACAATGTGAAGCATCATTCGTGATTTGTGATATTCATATTGACTCAATAAATCGAAAAAAGCTGTAATTCGGAACTGGTTTTGTATACGACATTACAACGTTACAAAGATGAGATCTTAACAAATATTACAAAGTCGAAAAATGTCGCCTTAATTCAGTTTCAATTTGCCTCAGGTATGAGGGGGCTGTCTCGTCGTACATTAATATGAACAATAGAGCTCTATCACATGAACCTTAACTGTAGCAGCTTATCGAAGAGTGAGGCAAACATTCCTTTTCAGCAAGTGAAATACATCCGAATCTCGCCAGTAAGAAGATATACACACTGCTCTTGTTAATATGAGATGAACATGTTCAAGCAGACAATAAAATGGATTAAAGCCTTGATAGGCTTCCCAGGTACCGAGAAAAAGAGTCGCAATCGAGACATTGGAGAAAGTTAAGGCCTGCTGATAATGGAACATAAGTGTCGAAACGTAAACGGGCACACTTACATCTACATCTGCATCTACATTTATGGAAGGCAAGGCCTGTACATTGCATGGCTACTCTTTCCCCTCCGCGTATCCTCCAACTCCCATACATTAACCAACAAGTGACATGCACTGGCTTCAGTCAAAGAATCATCCTAGAGCAGCAAACACTTACAAAAACTTTGTGAATGTTTTGGAGGACAGACAACTACAGGAAGCTGCGGACTTTGGGTATCCGTGTCAGTCAGCTGACAATGGCCGAGCTATGCACTCTCATTCAATTCACGGGCATAACCCACCATCTCTGTGAACTCTAGCTACATTAAGAACCTTGCGTAGTGCCGTCGACATCGCTAGATTTTAAATTAGGATACGCTGGACCAGCAGTTTTAGAATGAGTAGGTCAAGCAGTTTCAAGGTTGTGTTAAATTAGTACGCGAATCACACTATACAGGCTTTCACTGGCGGTGTTTGCATTATTCGTGATTTTTGTTTTACGACAATTAGGCCACGGCACAAGGCATATTTGTGTGTCTACGTTCCGTCTCATAACGCATTGAATCTTTGCAGTCTCTGGTGATGTTTCCGGAATTAGGAGAAGAAAACTTAATCAAAGAAGTATGGCTTGGATAAGGATCTAATGCACATTAAACAAAAATTATCTTGCAGATGCCTTGACTAACGTTGGCGACATGAGTCGTTAGGGGATTGCCTCACCGGTTCTGATAATGATATCTGCGAAGAATGAAGGAGAGAAGACGGCAAAAAAAAAAAATAAATAAATAAAATGGATTTAGAAGCCCGCAGAAAGAAGAAATGGAAATAGTTCGATCAAAGCATGGAGGCAATGAATGAAGTATGAACACTGGGCAGATGACGGACGACTGTAGCGGCAAATGGAGAATGTCGAAATGCATCCAACTGTGTAAATAAATAAACTTTTTCCTGAGCGTGAACGGCCTTTTCCGCTGGTTGTGGCACCAAATTATAATATGAAACTGTGATATTAACGCTGCCAACCGAGTGGTGAAGCGTAAAACCTTCTGACTCTTCAAGGCAAAGATTAGTGATTGTTATTCCGAGGTGATCATTAGAAACAGAGCACAAGCTCGGAACGGAAGAGAATGAGTAGTCCAGCACTCGTTTGAAGTGATACAGAAAACCCGCTGAAAATTTGACTTATGAAACCCACTCAAACTGTGAGACTACCGTCCCTCGATGAAAATAAAAGAGAATACATTAGAATTTCAGACTTTCTGTGGGAGCCTCGAAACGTATATAGACGAAACAGCACACCTCTAAGTACTATTGATTATTTTCTACATCTGTTTTCGCTTCTTAGTCAGTTCGTTCGCCTGGTGCAAGTCTTCCGATTTGACCCCACTTCGGCGACTTGCGCGTCGATGGGGATGAAATGCTGGTGATTAGGACAACGTAACACCCACTCCCTGAGCGGAGAAAATCTCCGACCCAGCCGGGAATCGAACCCGGGCCCTTTGGATAGACAGTCTGTCGCGCTGACCACTGAGCTACCGGGGGCGGACTCTTAATCAGTAATTTGATTATATTATTTTCTTAGTATATGTGATTCGACTTTGCTGATAAATAGAAAGCTCTTTGCTTGTCTGTTATACAGGTTTCGCTTATTTTATTTATAAGCGATAGCGGAAGTATGTAGTAGATATTTTCTTTCTGAACACACACATTCAAAAATTTTATAATGGACTTTTAAACAGGCTTCAATATTGCAGGTTTTAGTTGAGGTTTCGGTTACTATGTGCACTAAAATGTTGTTTTTATCCGGCCGAAGTGGTCAAGCGGTTCTAGGCGCTACAGTCTGGAACCGCGCGACCGCTACGGTCGCAGGTTCGAATCCTACCTCGGGCATGGATGTGTGTGATGTCCTTAGGTTAGTTAGGTTTAAGTAGTTCTAAGTTCTAGGGGACTGATGACGTCATATGTTAAGTCCCATAGTGCTCAGAGCCATTTGAATTTGTTGTTTTTAATCTAACATAGGAAGGTACCGCCAAAAGTGTGACACTGAAAACTTTTGAAAGTAATGTTTAGCACAAATTTAGCTCTTTTAAGAAATCCCACGATGATGCTTCTTAAATAAAAGTAACGAAACGCGCAAAGAATACACGCAAAGAGCCGTATGTTTAGCTAGAGAGACGGACCTTGATACTAAAAAGATATTCATAATACTACAGATTCCTGGTTGCACGCATGAAAGTTCTTTTTCTTAAAGAAAGGCGGAAGGTATTTCAGAGTTCACTGACTCGTTGTTGCATTATCTTTGGAGAGTTTAGGATGTAGATACCGGAGGTAAACCTCTGTAAGAAGTCTTAAGAAGTCGTGAGGAGGGAAAATATGCCGGAATGATAGACCAGAGCAATACCATGCACAATGCAGCAACCATGGGGAGTTGTCAGGACCTTACAAACTTGAAGCCGACGTCCCCCATGTTAGTAGAGCCAAGTATTAGATTCTGGTGGAAATGTTTTGATAAAAAATTAAAAAAGTGCCAGGTTGCATCATTTACAGGTTACCAGCCGTTCTGATTATAGTCTAAAGCACGGGTCCCCAGACGGTGGTATGTGTATCACCGGTGGTACGCAACGACATTGAGGTGGTGGGCGGACAAGCAAATATTTTAAATGTTATTGCTGTCTTATGCACTGAATATTTGTATCAGAACCGCTTTCATTTAGTTTCATGTTATTTGCTACAAATAAGTACCACATGTGAACATGAAAAACTCTGTAGAAAAGTGCTTCCATGAAACCTTATTATATGTGTGTGTCACATTATCCTACCATGCACAGTACTTGATCCGCACCACGAAAAAATCGTATGTATGTTGGCAGCACTGAGGAAGATGGCGAAAGTTATTCCCGCCGTACCGTTCCGAACCTCTGTGGCAATAGTAGTAGAACCTTTCGCAAACCCCTCTCCTCCCTCCCCCCACCCCCTTCTCCACCACAGGGTTCACTAAAAAGTGATCAAGCTATAGTGGTATGCTTAATTTTCTACAGATGTCAAGTGGTACGCAGCGAAAAATGGTCTGGGAACCGTGGTCTAAAGTGTAAATGAATCACATTTCATTTGCAAGTGGACTCGTCAAGCAATGTTTTGTTTTCATACAAGAACTTTAGTTAAGGTGGTTACTTTTACTACAGCGCTTTTACATCTGTAACTTGACTTTATATTCCCTACCAGTACAACTCGAAGAGCACTCCGGTTGAACGTTGTGAGCTGAAAGGTGTGAGAAGGAAATATTGAAAACCATCCAGACACAGCAAAATATGTTGTCAGTATTTTCAGGAAGAGGACACATATGGAACATCAGTTTTGTCATTCCGTATTAAAGAAAATGGTGAATTGCGAAAGCAGGCTTTTAACATGATTCACGCCGATTAGCCAAAACATTATGACCACAGCGTATCTGATGGTGCTTCGGACACGTGATGCAGTAAGGAAGGAATGTAAGCAGAAGAGAAACGTATGAAAACTCATTATAGCGAAGATGCGGGCCGCAAATGTGGAAATCAACTGATATAAGCAGTTTTGAGAAAGGGCACACTGTTATGGCACTGCAGCCGGAAAGGACAATCCCTTAAACGTTGAAGCTGGTAGCCTGTTTGCGTACTACTGTCGTGAGCACCTATGGAAAGTGGTTGAAGGATGGTGGCCGAAGGGCGTATGGTATTGGACGACCGTGTCTCATCAAAAAACGTCGAGGTCGAAGGAACCGCCCACTTTGTAATCCAGAATAGACAGCGATCTGTGGCACGTCTGACGACACAGCACAACGCTGTTGCAGGCACAAGTGTTTCAGTAAACACCCTTCAAAGGACATGGGGCTCCACATCACACGACCCCTGTGCGTTCCTGTGTTGACCCAACGACACTGCCAGTTACGACTGCAGTGGTCACAGCATCACTGAGTTTTCAACGTGAAGCAATAGAAATATGGCGCCTGTCTAATGAATCGCATTTATTGTTACACGCCGTCATCCAGGCGAATAGCTACTTGAAATGTGCCCCCCACCACAGATGTAGGCCGGTGATAGCAGAGGTACATTGTGTTGGGGTTCTATGGGACCTACGGTAGCACTCGAAGATACCGTGACAGCAGTGAAGTACGTGAACAGTATTGCCGATCACCTCCACCATGGTTGAAGTCTTCTCGGCGATGCCATCTTTCAGCAGGATAAATTTCGGAGACACAAGGCCAGAACCGTGGTGCAGTGGTTTAAAGAGCATGGTAATGAACTCACATTGATGTCCAGGCTAGCAAATGAGCTTTGGAACACGTATCTGGAGCCAGACGCGTGCCCACAAACCACCGTTCCGTAATTTGCGGGAATTTAGTGACCTGCAAGTAGACATGTGGTGTCACATACTTCTATAAATCTATAGAGGACTTGTAGAATCCAGGCGAAGCAGAATCGCTGCTGTACTGCTCTTGAAAAGTGGACCAACACGTTACTAAACAGTTGGTCATAACGTTTATGCTCGTCGGTTTACTTGGCTTCTTGGTTATTCGAAAAATATAACAGGAAGAAAGTTACACTAACGAGGCCAAATGCGTCGTATTGCTGGAGCAAAGGCGCCCTTAACCCCAGCAGTACCAAGGGGATGGGGTACTTTATGCTCACCTGTTGAAAATATTGTAATCTAATCATGTACTTAATATTTTAAATTTTGAAACAAATATTTATTGTTTTTTATGGCGTCTAATACCAGATTTCGCAATTTTTTTTGAATTTTTCAGTTAAATGTAACCCAAAAATTTAAGAAAATGTTCAAATGTGTGTGAAATCTTATGGGACTGAACTGCTAAGGTCATCAGTCTCTAAGCTTACACTCTACTTAACCTAAATTATCCTAAGGACAAACACACACACCCATGCCAGAGGGAGGACTCGAACCTCCGCCCGGATCAGCCACACAGTCCATGACTGCAGCGCCTGAGACCGCTCGGCTAATCCCGCACGGCAAAAATTTAAGACTTAGAGGTAAACGTGACTTTTCGCAACAAATCTTATGTTCTTATCTTCAAGCTGAGGTCGCTTCTCACACATCGTACGTCTTTAAAAAGTGTATTGAAAATATAAATTAACGATAATTTGCAAAACCTGTATTTTTTAATTTTTTTTGTGGTGATGGTAAAGTTCCCGTCCTGTCTATGTACACATTACGGAAAATGCGTAGGTACTGCTAACGTTGTGCTAAAAGATATAATTCAGCCCCTGCCTCCTTCTTATACATCAATACCTATTTAAAAAGGAAGTTGTCAGTAAAAGTTAACAACAATTAATGAAATTTTTTCTTTTTAAATTTTTTTCGCGATGAGCATAAAGTACCCCTCCCCCCGCTCTTGGTAGAACGCGTTTCAGAAAATACGTTGGTACTGCTAGGGTTAAGACCAAAAAACGTTTGAAAATGCCTTCCTGACACTGTGTTATTCACGAAAAACCTGTAATATTTACTATTTGAAATAGCTGTTGCGTGGACACGACAGAAATTAAGAACAAGGGAATATTGTAAACAGTAGTCTGCTAACGTTTCGAGGATACTGACATGGCGGCACCGGCTACAAAGCAATGTACAACCTGTCTTTAGTGCCAGCGCCCTCATGCACGGCTACGACCAAGTTACTCGGGTCTGAGAAAATTATTTTCTGTGTGTTCTGCACGGTAGTACAGTGCTGAATTCTCAAGTTATATTCTCTCGCATGTGGACAGGATAGCAAAACACAAAGTGACAACCCTTTGTTTTCCCTAGGTCGCTAGCGTCAGACTGCCAGGCAGAAGAAACGGTAGAATGTCGCTGGCTGGAAGTTCTCGATTGATGCTCCGTAGCAGGCCAGATCTATAGCCAGAGCGAGTGCATAAGCCGCACGGATGGCAGTAGGTGGACCGTTGAAAATTCCAGGCTTGCAGCAAACAGCTGTTGTCGCTTTCTTGCAGCGGTCGGCGCGGCGGCTGCAGTTCGGCGCAGCGTGCAGGCGGTGCGTCGCAGCCCGGCCGCCATTGGCGGAGGGACGGGCACAAAAACGCGCCGGAGCTGGTGGGAACGGAACCCGGGACCGCCGCCAACAAAGACGGCGCGGCGGCAGTGAGCGTGGGGGGCGCAGCTTCGCCTCTCTTCTCTTCGCTTCTCTTCCCCCCGCGCGGCTTGCGAGTTACGGCCAGGCGGAAGGAAGGCGGCGCTCGCCAGGCCGTAACGTATTAGAGACGCTTTAAATTGTAAATAACGCCCAGCGGACGAGCAAAATGTCGTAAACGAGTTTCGCCGGGCGGTCAGCGAAGCGCGTGCCCGAGCTCGTGCTGGCGACACTCTAAGGATGGTCGGAGACCGAAGTTCAGCATTTCGACGGCAGGGTCATAAGGGCTGGACAGTGCACACGGAAGGAAGGCAGTCGGCCATAACCATATTCCTTCAACGATTCCGGCATTCGCAACACTTTTAGGGAAATAGGTTGACCGGGCGAAGATCTGAAGCCCGCTGTTTCGTCTTCCAAATACGAATCTGGCACCTAATAAGCGCACTGCCTTGTACGCTCGTTCTGTTGGCTCCTCGAGCCTACAAAATTTTCTTCCAGCTTCTCATAGAAGACAATCGTGAACGTGGTGAAAATCACAGGGCAGAATAAAGTTCTTTATTTCCATCTATGATCGCAAACTTATTAGGTGCTTAGACTACCGGTTTCGGTCAGCAGTAACCATCTTCAGATCGCAGCCAAACATGTCTATAGCCTAAAGCAGTAAAGTAGGACATAATGAAAAGAATTACTGACGCCGCGCGGGATTAGCCGAGCGGCCTATGGCGCTGCAGTCATTGACGGTGCGGCTGGTCTCGGCGGAAGTTCGAGTCCTCCCTCGGGCAGGGGTGTGTGTGTTTGTCCTTAGGATAATTTAGGTTAAGTAGTGTGTAAGCTTAGGGACTGATAACCTTAGCAGTTAAGTCCCATAAGATTTCACACACATTTGAACATTTTTTTTATTTTTGCATTACTGACACACATGTGAAAATCATGCGCTTTAAATCTGATGATACATACCTGTTTTAGAAACACGTTCTAATACAATGGTGACATAGTGGCATCGTCAAAAGGTAAACACAAAATCAGTCTTCATCGTCGCAGTTACAGGGTGATTCAAAAATGACCGGTATACTTGAAACGGCAATAAAACCTAAACGAGCAGCGATAGAAATACACCGTTTGTTGCAATATGCTTGGGACAACAGTACATTTTCAGGCGGACAAACTTTCGAAATTACAGTAGTTACAATTTTCAACAACAGATGGCGCTGCAAGTGATGTGAAAGAGATAGAAGACAACGCAGTCTGTGGGTGCGCCATTCTGTACGTCGTCTTTCTGCTGTAAGCGTGTGCTGTTCACAACGTGCACGTGTGCTGTAGACAACATGGTTTATTCCTTAGAACAGAGGATTTTTCTGGTGTTGGAATTCCACCGCCTAGAACACAGTGTTGTTGCAACAAGACGAAGTTTTCAACGGAGGTTTAATGTAACCAAAGGACCGAAAAGCGATACAATAAAGGATCAGTTTGAAAAATTTCAACGTGACGGATGAACGTGCTGGAAAGGTAGGGCGACCGCGTACGGCAACCACAGAGGGCAACGCGCAGCTAGTGCAGCAGGTGATCCAACAGCGGCCTCGGGTTTCCGTTCGCCGTGTTGCAGCTGCGGTCCAAATGACGCCAACGTCCACGTATCGTCTCATGCGCCAGAGTTTACACCTCTATCCATACAAAATTCAAACGCGGCAACCCCTTAGCGCCGCTACCATTGCTGCACGAGAGACATTCGCTAACGATATAGTGCACAGGATTGATGACGGCGATATGCATGTGGGCAGCATTTGGTTTACTGACGAAGCTTATTTTTACCTGGACGGCTTCGTCAATAAACAGAACTGGCGCATATGGGGAACCGAAAAGCCCCATGTTGCAGTCCCATCGTCCCTGCATCTTCAAAAAGTACTAGTCTGGGCCGCCATTTCTTCCAAAGGAATCATTGGCCCATTTTTCAGATCCGAAACGATTACTGCATCACGCTATCTGGACATTCTTCGTGAATTTGTGGCGGTACAAACTGCCTTAGACGACACTGCGAACACCTCGTGGTTTATGCAAGATGGTGCCCGGCCACATCGCACGGCCGACGTCTTTAATTTCCTGAATGAATATTTCGATGATCGTGTGATTGCTTTGGGCTATCCGAAACATACAGGAGGCGGCGTGGATTGGCCTCCCTATTCGCCAGACATGAACCCCTGTGACTTCTTTCTGTGGGGACACTTGAAAGACCAGGTGTACCGCCAGAATCCAGAAACAATTGAACAGCTGAAGCAGTACATCTGATCTGCATGTGAAGCCATTCCGCCAGACACGTTGTCAAAGGTTTCGGGTAATTTCATTCAGAGACTACGCCATATTATTGCTACGCATGGTGGATATGTGGAAAATATCGTACTATAGAGTTTCCCAGACCGCAGCGCCATCTGTTGTTGAAAATTGTAACTACTGTAATTTCGAAAGTTTGTCTGCCTGAAAATGTACTGTTGTCCCAAGCATATTGCAACAAACGGTGTATTTCTATCGCTGCTCGATTAGTTTTTATTGCCGTTTCAAATATACCGGTCATTTTTGAAACACCCTGTACATAAAATATGGTATATACCAGACTCGTTAAAAGTGCTGGTGTTCGTAACAAACTGCTGTATAGTAGCCACAAAATGTATGTGTTGTAAGCCCGTTAGATGTCACTATTGTAGGCGTACACACATTCGTCAGGCACATGTTGTACGATATGGAATATAAAGGAGAATACAATCGGCAAAGTCTGTAGTGGGCTTACCAGGTGTGTAAGACATTACAGTGAAAAAATGCAATAAAGTAAAAACACGACCAGACTAGTACTGTTAAAAAGAAAATAGTTAAGTGACAATAATTCTAATGCGTTCTTGTGACGAATTTTAGATAAAAATATAACGACGTACACAGAAACAAGCTTAAGGAGTTCACAGAATAATATAAAAATATAAAATAGGTAGGGAAAGATGACAAATGAATGAAAACAGATTTTAGTAAGTAATCAGTGCTCCCTGTTGGTGTGACCACCTGAATGCAACATAGGCGGGAAGTAGTCAGAGGACACACCGTTACAAGAAAAGAATGATAAAATCTTGTACCTGTCAATTTATAAAATTATCTAGTTGATGAAATATATAATAAAAAACAGATCTCTTACAGGTTTTACGGATTGTATTCGTCTTTTTATTCCGTATCGTACAATTATATGATTGAAGAATATGTGTACGCCTACAGTAGCGTCATATAACGAGCTTAGGACACAAACATTTTTTGGATACTGTATAGCAGTTATTATGGACATTAGCGCTGTTAACAAGATATCTCTAGTAAATGCCATATTTTATACACAGGGTGACAATTATTGAACTATATGAAATAAAATCGTCATAAGTTCTGAACGGTTTGCGTTAGGACGTTCCAGCAGCACGGTTGGCCGCGGGGCATGACGGGAATTAGTATGCGCTTGCACACACGTTTTGTTGTTGTCGATCATTTTCATTTGGACGGGTTCGTCAGTAACCAAAATTGGCGCATTTCGGGGGATGAGAATTCGCATTTCGCGATCGAGAAGTCTCTTCACCCTCTACGACTGAACGTGTGGTGTGCACAGTCCAGTCACGGAATAATCGGTGCGAAATTCCGTGATGGCTCGGTGACTACCGAACGGTACGTGAAGGTTTTGGAAGATGATTTCATCCCCATTATCCAAAGCCACCCTGATTCCGATAACATGTGGTTCCTGCAAGACGGAGATCGACGCCATCGGAGCAGGAGCACTCTGCGGACAGAGGCACCTGGCATGGGCCTCAATTGGCCGCCATATTATCCGGACCTGAACGTAAGCGAGTCCTTTTTGTAGGGCTACATTAAAGAAAAAGCGCACAGCACTAACCCCAAAACCATTGCTGAGCTCAAAACAGCCATGCAGGAGGTTATCGACAGCATCGATGTTCCGACACTTCAGGGGGTAATGCAGAATTTCGCTATTTATCTCCGCCACATCATCGCCAATGATGGCCGGCATATCGAACATGTCATAACCTAAATCCGAATATCTGTAGTGACGTTTACATGTTGAATAAAGTGTGTGCACGCTGTAGTTTCTAGCTAACTTACGTTCTTTTTTTTTTCATATAGTTCAATAATTGTCACCTGTCTGTGCGACGATGCTAAGGTGATCTTGAATTTATCTTTTGACGATGCCGCTATGTCTCCATTAAATTAGGACATGTTTTTAAAAAAGATATGCCTCGTAATATTTAAAGTGCGTAATTCTCACAAGTAAGTCAGTAATTATGGCCTATTTTATTGTTTTAGACTGTAGACAATTGACTAGTTGTTGTGTTTCCCCGTGTTTTGCTGCGGATCTAAAGATGGTCATTGCTGACCGAAACCGGTAGTCTGAGCACCAACAACTTTGCGTTCATAGACAGAAACAAGGAAATTCATTGTACACTTACTGGACTTCTGTTCTATTCGCCACCATCTCCCAGATTGTGAATACACAGAGCGTTTCACAATTCCCTTTACATATTTCTATGGTTATCAGGGGGAACTTTGTAGATAAAGTTCTGATAAAGAACCCATATCTGAAAATGTACCGTCTGGAAGTACAATTTGAAAGCGAATCACTTTCAAATCTCCCGTTTCGCGGAACGCGAACGTCGGTGACAAAGGGTTACAGTTTTTGTACTCTACGGGAGTCCATGGCAAGGGTACCGTTTCGAGCATTCGTCGCTGGGTTCTCTCATACGTGACGAAGAGCGTCCTCTTGAAAGTCTCGAGTGTGGAGCGTCCATGGAGCACCAGTCACCCCTCCTAGCTGCGAACGTACCAGTTTCTCTGCGCCGTTGTTTTAATCACACGAAGATCGTACGTCGTCTCATAATTACAACACGGACGGACGACAGTGCCCTCTTCTCAGTTAGTGTACGGATTTGAAACTAATGCGATTGTCAAACTTGTTGTATATCCAAACGGTACGTTTCCGGACATGAGATCCTGATCGAAACTTTATCTACTAAGCCCTTTCCACAATCTCTTGAAGCCTGTAATAAAAATTTGGAACAACAAACAAATAACTATATTCCGACATAAGCTGCCCATCAGAGAGCAGTTTTATTTATTAATTAACTCAGCAGTATCGGGCACACGTGCCCATCACTCACCCCTGCGTACAGAAGACAAAATATTTGTATTTCTAAAGTAAATTATGGCACCTACACCTATCATTTCATGGAATGTAGAAGGAGAGACAATGGTGGTAGTTTCTACGTTCAGTTATCTCGGTTCCCAGATTTCTGCTGGTGGTGACTGCAGCCACGAAATCAGGAGACGTTTGCAGCTTGGTAGAAATGCAATTTCGAACCTTGAGGAGGTACTAAGGAGTGGAGATACAACTTTAACAACAAAGATCAATATTGTTAGGGATATGGTCTTTTCATTTGTGATTTATGGATGTGAGACCTGGACCATTAGAAAGGCGGAAAGGCGAAGAATAGACTCCTTTAAATTGTGGTGCTGGAGGAAACTTCTTGGAGTTCCATGGACTGCAGAAGTAACGAATAGGTCAGTATCAGAACAAATTAAACCAGAGTGCTCCTTGGAAGGTTTGACACTAAACCAAAAGTAGACCACCTTTGGAAACATCATAGGAAGACTTGTTTCGCTGGAAAAAATACTAACGCTGGTGAAGACGAAGGCACTAGAAGAAGAGGACGTCAGAGGATGATATGAATCAATGGCATCACAGAAGTAATGTGCTCCAACTTGGAAAGACTTCGGGAGAAAGTGCAGGACAGAGTGCTTTGGTTCATGGGGTCACGGAGAGTCGGGACCGACTAAACGAATAGAGAGAGAGAGAGAGAGGGAGAGAGAGAGAGGGAGAGTCTTGTATTACTACTATCAAAATATCTTAACAAGGGAATGTATTTCAGCACTAAACATTTAAGAGAACACTGGTGGAATTTTCAGTTCCCACTTACCAGACGGAACATTTTCACATTATTTTGAGAGAATGGACCGCCTTACAAACCTAAAAGTTCATAGAAAATATTCTGAGATATCTTTGGTGTAGAAATATATTTCCGTTAACACAACAAATACGATTTACTAATGAACTGTATAATATTTGATACAAACAACCCAGTCATTATATTTACATGTAGAGCATATCATCATTGACGATTACATAATATTCCAAATTATTATTCTTGATAAAATTATTGCATAATTAGGTGAGTGTTAGGTGCAAACATCTTTGGAAAGTGCAAAGAAACCAGTACATGAGGCAAGTTAAATTATGTGAAAAAACCGTAGACACATTTAGACAAAACAGTATGTACTAAAGATACATACACTACTGGCCATTAAAATTGCTACACCAAGAAGAAATGTAGATGATAAACGGGTATTCATTGGATAAATATATTGTACTAGAACTGACATGTGAATACATTTTCACGCAATTTGGGTGCTTAGATCCTGAGAAATCAGTACCCAGAACAACCACCTCTGGCCGTAATAACGGCCTTGATACGCCTGGGTATTGAGTCAAACAGAGCTTGGATGGCGTGTACAGGTACAGCTACCCACGCAGCTTCAACACAATACCGCAGTTCATCAAGAGTAGTGACTGGCGTATTGTGACGAGCCAGTTGCTCGGCTACCATTGACCAGACGTTTTTAATTGGTGAGACATCTGGAGAATGTACTGGCCAGGGCAGCAGTCGAACATTTTCTGTATCCAGAAAGGCCCGTACAGGACCTGCAACATGCGGTCGTGCATTATCCTGCTGAAATGTAGGGTTTCGCAGGGATCGAATGAAGGGTAGAGCCACGGATCGTAACACATCCGAAATGTAACGTCCACTGTTCAAAGTGCCGTCAATGCGAACAAGAGGTGACCGAGACGTGTAACCAATGGCACGCCAGGTGATACGCCAGTATGGCGATGACGAATACAGGCTTCCAATCTGCGTTCACCGCAATGTCACCAAACACGGATGCGACCATCACGATGCTGTAAACAGAACCTGGATTCATCCGAAAAAATGACGTTTTGCCATTCGTGCACCCAGGTTCGTCGTTGAGTACACCATCGCAGGCTCTACTGTCTGTGATGCAGCGTCAAGGGTAACCGCAGCCATGGTCACCGAGCTGATAGTCCATGTTGCTGCAAACGTCGCCGAGCTGTTCGTGCAGATGGTTGTTGTCTTGCAAACGTCCCCATCTGTTGACTCAGGGATCGAGACGTGGCTGCACGATCCGTTACAGCCATGCGGATAAGATGCCTGTCATCTCGACTGCTAGTGATACGAGGCCGTTGGGATCGAACACGGCGTTCCGTATTACCCTCCTGAACCCACTGATTCCATATTCTGCTAACAGTCATTGGATATCGACCAACGCGAGCAGCAATGTCGCGATACGATAAATCGCAATCGCGATAGGCCACAATCCGACGTTTATCAAAGTCGGAAACGTGATGGTACGCATTTCTCCTCCTTACACGAGGCATCGCAACAACGTTTCACCAGGCAACGGCGGTCAACTGCTGTTCGTGTATGAGAAATCGGTTGGAAACTTTCCTCATGTCTGCACGTTGTAGGTGTCGCTACCGGCGCCAACCTTGTGTGAATGCTCTGAAAAGGTAATCATTTGCATATCACATCATCTTCTTCCTGTTGGTTACAGTTCGCGTCTGTAGCACATCTTCTTCGTGGTGTAGCAATTTTAATGGCCAGTAGTATATATTTTGAAAGATATTTTGCCTTCTGTAATGCTGGACGCACCCCCATATGGCGAGAGGAGGGAACACATAATGCACCCGACAACACTGTCGAACGTGATCACTTTGTTGGTTCAGGTGTTATGCTAAGGGAAGGTATAGTGTAGCATGAGTGTACTGATCTCCAGATGTTTGAACATGATACACTCACTGGTCAACATTACTGTGACACTGTATTCCTTCGCCACGTGCGTCTCTTCAGGGATGCATTTGGCCCTGACTTCATTTTCATGGATGGAAATGCTCCACCGCATGGAACGGCGCAAATGGAGGAGCCCTACGAACGAGAGGATATTCGACGAATAGGCAGGCCTGTCCGGTCCAACGACTTAAATCCTGTGGAGTACGTCTGGGATGCATCGGGGAGATGTGTTGCACCAGGTTCACATGCACCAACGGCCATCTGGCAGTTGTCAACAACACTGGTGTAGGAATGGAACGCCCTACCAGCAAGAACGCCTTACCAACCTTGCGTCCAGCATGGAAGCACGTCGAAGAGCACGCTCTGCAGTTTGTAGTGATCACACACACTATCAAGAACCATGTCTCACTGTTTGTGATGTCCAGGGGACGACCAGGAGTCGCGGTAACTTCCTTGTATCTACGAGGGGCGTTTGAAAAGTTAGTGCAGAAATAAATACTACTTACGTGTTTGGGGTAGACCTTTTTTATTTTTCGACATAGTCTCCTTTTAGACTTATACACTTCGTCCAACGCTGTTCTAATTTGTTGATCCCTTCCGAATAATAGGAATTGTCCAAGTCTGCAAAATAGCTATTAGTTATTGCAATCATCTCCTCGTTTGAATAAAATCTTTGTACCGCCAGCCATTTCTTCAAATTGGGGAACAAATAGTAGTCCAAGGGAGCCAAGTCTGGAGAATGATGGGGATGTGAAACGAGTTGGAATCCTATTTCCATTAATTTTGCGACCACAACTGCTGAGATGTGTGCTGGTGCATTGTCGTGATGGAAAAGGTCCTTTTTGCGGTCCAATCGCCGGCGTTTTTCTTGCACTTCGGTTCTCAAACGGTCCAATAACGATGAATAATATGCACCTGTAATATTTTTACCCTTTTCCAGATAGACGATGAGGATTATCCCTTGTGAATCCTAAAAGACAGGCGCCACAAACTTTCCGGTCGAAGGAATGGTCTTCACCTTTTTTGGTGCAGATTCTCCCTTGGTAACCCATTGTTTGGATTATTCTTTGGTCTCAGGAGTATAGTAATGTATCCATGTTTCATCCACAGTGTCGAAACGACGCTTAAAGTCCTGCAGATTCTTCCTGAACAGCTGCAAACCATCCTTGCAACACTTCACACGATTCCGTGTCTGGTCAAGCGTGAGCAATCGCAGAACCCGTCTTGCTGATCGCTTTCTCATGTCCAAACGTTTCTGCAAAATATTATGTACCCGTTCATTCGAGATGCCCACAGCACTAGCAATCTCACGCACCTTAACTCTTCTGTCATCCATCACCATATCATGGATTTTATCAATGATTTCTAGAGTCGTAACCTCCACAGGGCGTCCAGAGCGTTCAGCATCACTAGCGCCCATGTGGCCACTCCGAAAATTTTGAAACCACTTATAAACCGTTCTAATCGAAGGAGCAGAGTCACCGTAATGTTATCAAGCTTCTCCTTAGCCTCCTGAGGCGTTTTTCATTTCGTAAAGTAATGTTTAATAACCACACGAAATTCTTTTTCGTCCATTTTTTCACAATCACTCGACTTCCTTGATTCACACGAATGCCAAACACAAAGAAATACACCAATATGGCTCAAGCTTGGTGTGCGTTCTTTCCAAAGATGCTACTAACTAAACATGACGTCGATACGCGCCGGTGGTGCCGTCTCTCGGACTCTGCACGGACTTTTTCAAACGACCCTCGTATTATCTTCGCATAAAAGTATCATTTCTGTTCGTCTCACTGCGTATTTCTTTCAGTTACCTTCTGTACTACATTGCGGCCGTTCTTTCAATGTATGGTCCAAGTTTCATTCGGCTACGTTACTTGGTAGTGACGCATTATGAGAAAGTTTCTTTTGGTCTAAGGTTTTGCACGGCAGTGTATATTTGCAGACTGCAGATAACAACACGTACAAGACGTTCAGCAAATCATTTCAACTTTCGTTTGAGCATTCAGTCTGCAGTCTTCTCTACAGCCACATTTTTTTCCTCGATCATCTTTCATCTAGGCTCTTGCGAATTCCCCTCATTTAATTGAGATGTGAAGTGTAAGAGAAATTTCTTATGGTATGGCTGTCCATTCGGCTCCTACAAGAAGGTAAATTCTTTCATCACCCTTGTCTTACCCGAGAAAACTATACGGTCTCCAAATAAACAAACGCCGAACGGGTGTTAAACTTCGTTCTCCTGCTTCTAATCCATTACCGTGCGAGCAGCCCATCAGCGTGCAGGAGTGGTAGGTAACACCTGTGCTAGAACCGGTATTCAAACGTTTAGCAGCATTGTTTTTTTCTATTACTCGTTTGTTCGTCTAATGTTTCCATTTGTTTATTGCCAACTCCAGCAAGTGGACGGGTTACATTATGCTGCGTACCTGCGCTGTGTGCTAGTACAAGACAAAGTCAATTTTGTGTTACTTTTTCTTCTTCCTTAATGTATCCGTCTAATGACAGGTTTCAACTGGAGGCTATTCGTCGTGTCCTGTTCTGAGCATCCTCCTTCATCTGTCTGTATGTTCGTCCTCTTCTAATGTCATCCGTCATTCCGCTTATCTTCGTAGGTCCTCCTCTCATTCCTTCCAGGTTTCCCTCTAATTCTTTGTTGCAGGCAATTCCTGGCGCAATATGTGTCCCATCCAAGATATTTTCCTCTTTCTGGTCACGTTTTTTTAACACGTTTTTTTAATGTTTTTTTACGGAAGCGGTACATCGTGATACATTTTTGAACATGTTTTGGCGAGAGAAAGTGGATTACAGGATAAAAAATGCAGGGTACTATTTACCAAGGACGTACTGTCGTCCATATCCTCGTACGACCTTAGTTACACGGAAGACAATCATGCTGGTTAATGTGCCCCTGGTAGCTAAATAATATCTGTATGATACATATTTTTTCTCGGCAAAAAGTTATTTGAGGTGATCAAGGTAAATGGGACACGCTATATCTTATGAAGTTCAGTGCGACACACTTCTCGTACACTTGCTGTGATTTGCGAAAGACAACTTCAGGCCAAGGTATCGTCATGTGCAACGGAATATTGTTGAAGACATCTCATGAAATCATTTTGCCTCTACATAACTGCGCTTGTAACTTATTTATTAACTAAGTAACCTAGTCATCAACCAACTCACAGTTTATTCCAGAATGTAATCATTTACTAGGTAAGGTATTTTTGGTGATGGTAAGCAGAAGCTCAGGAACGAAAGTTTGTGTTTATATATTTCAAGGGTGTGTTACAGCTTATGGCCACTAATGTTCATCATATACGTCGAAGAAGTAACGAAGCAAGTGTTCAAATAAGTTCCGAACCGCTGAAAAACTGCGAAGTGAACAGATACAAATGCTATATCCATCCAGTCCTGTTGGCTGGAAGTGAAGGAGATATAAAAAAAAAAAAGCAGTAAATTATGATGGACTGACTGTTGATAACAGAAACAGATTAAGAAAGAACAAAGAATAGGCACAAAAATGAGGCGCTGTAGATAAGAAACAGAGACTTGTTAAATATCACAATCGTGTACAACGCACTGGAAGAAATGGATTTTATGTACTACGAAGGAATAAAAACTGCACGAAATGACTTGTGTAAGGGAGAGATGAAGAGAATACTGTCTTAGGGGAACGAAGGCTTCAACAAACCCTTACACACAAGGCTTCGACAATAACAATATGTACAAGTGAAATCTGGACAGCGGAAAAATCACGGAATTAGAAGCTGGAAAAAGTTATAGTCGGCTGATGAAAGAAGAAACGAATAGATACTGCAAAGTATAAACGAGGGAATATGTCCATGGAAAACCATTACCACATGATTAGACAGGTTCACCAGACATGTGATAAGCAATCCACGAAGGTTTAGCTTCATATGGGAAGAAACAGCAGGAGAGACATTGGAGGTTCAGGCAAAGATGGGCAAATGTGAGGAGTAGGAAAGCAGGAACCGAGAGATTGGCAGTAGATCGAGGTTTAACTTTGAAAGGAATAAGAGCGGCATCAAACTAATCGAACGACTTAATGACTCCACTGAAAAAAAAAAGCGCACGCAGCATCAAACCTAATCAAACTGCTAAAAATACGAACAGAAGCGCCACTAGAACAGTTCTGATGCTATAGGGAAGTTATCTCTGCAGGCACTAAATATTCTGAATTCAATCCTACAACTGACGAGGTATCACTCATGAATGTAACGTTTTCAACAGAAAACGCTGAGGTGCATTCATTATCTCATGAAAATCACTAAAGACGGAAAATAGTTAGACACTGTGATCCTTCCCAGTTAAGATATCACGTGCGAAGAAAACACAATCACTAATTTTGCAATACGGGTTGATTGCCGCAGAGACAGCTATAACTACGCACGTAGTAACAAGACGCTTGACGAGTAACGTAGTGCGTGCAAGCGGACATTCGCTAAAATTTTGGGGAGGGCAGTAGTGGTCTCCCATTCTCCCCTCTTTCAGAATATTATAGGCAGAAATAACTTTACTCCCAGTAGATCCATCGGCGACTAACAGCGAATGTGGGAATATTAACAAATGCTGCGGTTAATAATCCTTTAACATTTGTTGTTAACGTCTTATTAACCTAAGAGGAAATGTAAGACCCAGGGCTTATATTAGTGCACAGTGTAGCGAAACCGACATGTTAAAGTGTTGTCACACTACAGAGTACGATTAGCAACACATGTGTCGGAAACATATTGAACAATATTTTAGCACTCAACTTCACAAATTTGTCTCGGGGGAACAAAGTGTGGAGCACAAATGGAGAAAATCAAGAATTATTGAACAGTGTGTTTTAGTCATATATGTCCCAAGTAAGGTTGCGAAGGAGAGAAAAGACCCGACAAGATTCAATAATCGTACTAGGAAGTTTCTGTTAAAGCGAAGACAGCTTCAATTTAAATGTGAACATTTTAGGTTAGGCTTTAGCGTTACTGTTATTGATAGTGAATGAAACAACTAGTTTACTCTTACCAGTCACTAATTTATTTTTAACCAAGATGAATTTCGAAGATTTAAACCTCCATAATCAGGTGGATCTAATGTGTTAGTAGGACATATGTGTGTGTTGTGTTACGATTTTTGGGTAACTTTTGGTAGTCTCCCGTGGTCACGGGTTCCTTCTTCTGTTGTAACGCATCACATGTAAACTGTCATATTTTGTAAACAATGTATGTCATACTAACATATGTAAACCCACCTGATGATCGAGGTTTAAACTTTCGAAACGCGTCGTGGATATAAACAAACAGTGACTGGCAATACTAAACTTGTTGCCTCATTCGAAGACAGCTTCATCGTGGATTTAAGTGAAGTCCAAACGTAGCGACAAACAGAAGCTGAACGAAGACAAAATGAATGTAAGGAGAGCAAGGCGAGAACCGTTCAGTGTGTCAGAAATTAAGCTTTAGCAGACCGATATGACTAACAAAAGCGGGACCATCCGACAGCCGTGTCATCCTCAGTGGAAGATGCGGATAGGAGGGTGTGGGGTCACCACACCGCTCTCCTAGTCGTTATGATGGTATTCTTGACCGAAGCCGCTACTATTCGGTCGAGTAGCTCCTCAATTGGCCTCACGGGGCTGAGTGCACCCCGAAAAATGGCGACAGCGTATGGCGGCTGGATGGTCACCCACCCAAGTGCCGGCCACGCCCAACAGCGCTTAACTTTGGTGAGATCTGACTAATAGGCGTGCGAAATTTTAGTCTATTCCAAATTCAGTGCCAGTCGTTGTGGCCGAGCGGTTCTAGGCGCGCAGTCCGGAACCGTGCGACTGCTACGGTCGCAGGTTCGAATCCTGCCTCGGGCATGGATGTGTGTGATGTCCTTAGGTTAGTTAGGTTTAAGTAGTTCTAAGTTGTAGGGGATCACCTCAGATGTTAAGTCCCATAGTGCTCAGAGCCATTTGAACTTCGAACCAAATTCAATAAAAGCATCAAAATCAGTCGTTCAGTCACCATACTGACAGCGAAAAGCAGGTCTTTCGAACACGTTTCACTGCAAAAAGTCGTAATACGATTTCTTCCTTTAGTCAAACCACGAACGCAACAGGTTTTCATTTAAGTGATGCTGGAACTAAAGACCAAGCAAATTGGCGCAGAGGTAAGGCACGACAAGGGTTCAGACCCCTGTCCGACCATCCAGATCTAGATGTTCCGCGATTTCCTTAAACCACTTACGGTACGAGCGAATAGACATGCAACTGTTGAGCAACTGACCGACCAGGTGAACCATGGGCTACCAACGACGGTTCAGCGAACGTTGCTGAGTATGGGCCTCTGCAGCATGCGCCTGGTTCATGCACTCATGCTGACTGCTTTTCATCGGCGACGATGCTCGGAATTTGCACGCCCGTAGGCCTACTGCAACTGGCAGTCCACTATGTGGCCTTTTCAGATGAATAACGTTTTATACTCCATCGGACTGAAACCAAACACCCTGTAAGAATTGTCAGAACGGTCCAGGTCGGAGGAGGGAGAATAATGGTTCAAATGGCTCTGAGCACTATGGGACTCAACTGCTGTTGTCATCAGTCCCCTAGAACTTAGAACTACTTAAACCTAACTAACCTAAGGACATCACACACATCCATGCCCGAGGCAGGATTCGAACCTGCGACCGTAGCAGTCGCACGGTTCCGGACTGCGCGCCTAGAACCGCGAGAAGGAGAATAATGATCTAGGGAATGTTTTCGTGGCATCCCCTGGGTGGTCTCATCAGTCTGGAAGGCACAGTGGATCAACATAAGTATTCATTTATGCTTGTGGATCATGTCCACCTCTACATGCAGTGTGCCTTTCCTCGGCACGATGGCGTCTGGCAACAGGGCAATACAATGAGTCACATATCTCGCAGTGCACTCTGGCCACCAGAGTACCTGGATGATGGAGCTACGGAGGGTACCAAGCCATTGCAAAAGACTTAGTGAGCCTCTGGCCCCGGCTTATGCGTTGGTTTAAAGCAGGGCCGGCCAGAAATTCTGCACGCGTGCGGTGCTCCTGCTCATGTGCAACTTCCGGGTCACAGCGTGCACGCCGCAGCCGTCAGCGTTCATGTAGTGTATGTTTCTACGCACAGATGTCGCTTTATCCACTTGCTGGGATACTCTGTACCGGCGCATTCTAGTGCTCTTTCCACAGCTTGCAAGCCAACCATGGGAAGGTATTTCGCGTATTAAACATTTAAAATACTGTCACAGTCTACTCACTGAGACGTCTACTTTTATGTTAACAGTTTAACCCAGTAAGACAAGTAATACAGTTAACAACTGTGGGTTTGTCAGCTTGACTGACGGCACGTAAATACGCGTAATGTTTTTGATCTAGTTCAAATGGCTCTGAGCACTATGGGACTTAACATCTATGGTCATCAGTCCCCTAGAACTTAGAACTACTTAAACCTAACTAACCTAAGGACATCACACAACACCCAGTCATCATGAGGCAGAGAAAATCCCTGACGCCGCCGGGAATCGAACCCGGGAACCCGGGCGTGGGAAGCGAGAACGCTACCGCACGACCACGAGCTGCCGACTTTTGATCTAGTATTTAAGAAAGAGAGCACTTAGCGACTTCCAACGAATCTTATTCATGATTTCAAATAATATTAAACTAATGCAAGGTTTCCTGTAACTAATTCTCGGTGCTCTCAGTTACGCCGTCAAGCTAAGAGTTCAAGTGGTATCAGTTACTTTGACTACAGTAAAATCGAGTTGATGTGTCTCATCCATTTTCTTAAGGACATTTCATTTTGCTTGCCGTTCTTCACTGTTGAGTATACTACACTCGCCTTTGTGATATGTATTGCAGTGTCATTCAATTGAAAACTTACGCTGGCCGCCTATTATTCGGCGGCACAGCAAACACTGTGAGTTTTCGCCAACGGCTACAAAAAAGAATTGCAGTTACCAGTCATTTTTAAACAACTGAGAACATAGATCTCCCATCCTTTGCTTTTTCACGGTACCTGCCATTTCTCAGTACTTCTCTGTTAAGGTTATGGTCACCAGGGGTAAACGAGACTACGTATGTTTCGCTCTTGCTTGTACCACATAAACAGGGAAGTGGAGCCGCCGCCGTTCATTTAGGACACATGTCTAATAACAGATGTCGCTGTCGCTCGCTGTCTCACACGTGCGCACATGTGCAGCACTTCCGCACGTCTGCACACTGTGCAGCGTTTGGCCGGCCCTGGTTTAAAGCTTGACTGTTACTCTGCGTTTGGTTTACTGCGGTTATTGCGGTTATGCCGTGGTTCTTCCGCTTTATACGTATGGCAGCAGTGGTGTGTATCGATATTCGCACCTTGTACTATCTTTGGTCTGGTGCTGGCTAGCCAGTGTTCGGCAGTCGGTCGGTTGATGTGGATCAGCCAGGAAATCTCCGCGCGGCGCAGTGGGCCGGGCCCGCTGGCGGTCTCTACGCAGTGTCGTAGTGTCGTAGTGTGTGGGAGCTGTTCCGATTGCTACGAGGTTCGTGGCTCACCGACCCAGGACATCAAAGTTGAGTGGTGATTTAATTACCGAAGTCAGTCTGTTCACATTGTGCCGTTGGTTTTCATGGATGGCTGTTAGGGGTATTCCCGTGAGCAACAGCGAGCGTTGGCGAAAGTTTGGCCAGCATCCGGTGGAGTTTAACTGTATTTTGGCTATCTGAAGTCCAAGTGCACCAGCGGAATTTTCTGCCTTGTGGCCGTTAGCGTTCCAGTTACCTGCCCGGGCCGCTGACGTAAAATTCGGGCGGTGTCCTTTCCTCACCATGTTGTCGCTGTCCAACACGTGTATGTAGTTTTGACAGCTTATGCATACTTGGTTGTGCGCGGCTACGCCTTTTACGTTTTGGCATTGGAATTCCTTGTGTACTGGTCGGGTGGAAATCGTCTTGTCGGTGGGTGCGTTGACTGTCTCTTGGTTGGGTTGCCGGCGGATCGGATATAGTTGGACCGACTACCTTTCTCCCCTAAGCGAACGTTAATATTTCAAGTGCCGACCGACCCCCAGAAACTTCTGAGCGCTGCTGGCTGTACTGCCTTTTCTTATTCGTGTTTGATTGTGTATTGTAATGGCTCATAACCGATGGTTTGAATTTGTATGCTTTTAGTTGGGTTTCAAATAATGGGCCTTCTGCCGTTTTAAAATTGAAAGTTCCTTACTTGTCAAGTCTTACATTGTTGGGGCCTTCAGCCTCATTTAAAATATTATTTAAGGATGAAACCTTGCGCTTTCTGCCTTTTGAAAATTTATTGTAGTTGTGTTTCAAATCATGGGCCTTCAGCCGTTTTAAAAATTAAAGAGGTTGTGCACTTAAGCCATAAGATTGTGTGACATATTCAGTCGATAGTTAAGGTCGGAAATTTGCGCTGTAATGTTTGGGCAACTAAATAAAGTTATATGTGTTCGAGTGTAACAGACAGCCGCTCTTTTTTTTGGCCCCTTTCCACAATTCCAACTACCTGTTCTGTCCTGTGGATTTAACCAGGCGTTTCACTTAGGTCACTCCCGTTTCCAAGTATTGTCGTCGGACATATGTCCTTAATTGTAGGCCTATATCTCTGACCTCAGTCACCTGTAAAATTATGGAACGAATTTATCTTCACGAGCTACCTGTAAGGTTAAAAAACTTCGACAGTCAAGATGGAAGTGAAAAGATATCTGGAAATCTTGGAAATCTGGCTATAAGAAATACGGAGAAAACTAGATAGGTAGACAAAGTAACGAAAGATACAGTGTTTGAAATAGTGAAGGAATAGAGAACTACTCTGAACTCTGTAAAATGAAGAGGAAAGTAAACTCGGTTGCACAAATTCTGCGGAAAACTGTTCGCAGCAAACTGTCAAAGAAGGAAAAAAGAAATAAATGGTGCAGAAGTGGACATGCTGACAGACCTGAGAGAAGGAATGTCTTATCAAGAACTAAAGCAAGTAACTGTACATCGTGGAGGCTAAAGTTCAACGGAAACCTGTGTTCTGAGAGATTTATGTTCGATGATAATTCTCTTGTCATTGGCAGAGACGGTGAAACATTTGCAGCTTGCAGGAGACAAACACTTCAGAGCTGGCGCGACATTTGACTCTAACCGTACGCGGTATCTATTTTAGACGTTATGTCGCTGCGCATTACTCTGGTCTTTGTGACAACGGCTGGACTGTGCGCTCAGTTTCGCAGTGAATTCAGCGACGCCGACAGACTGCCACCTGCATTGCAATCGCAATGCGGCACCGGCGTTATGCAGATACGTCAGGAATGGACATTGGCTTGGAATTGTGTGTAGCCAGACGCACTGTCTGCCATTGGCCTCCCGATACCGAGGTCGAGTTCCTCTAGTGGTACTGTCCTATCTTCACTTCTGCTTCGAACGTGTTCCTCCTTGACGTTCTTAAGATATTACTTACTTTCAACTAGCTGATTCCGTTTACTACCCTTATCTGGAGGAGTCAGACATGGCATATGCTAGTGATCACTGTAGCCTTTTTTCTAACCAAGTTTATTAGACATATAAAACATACCATGTATATTATGAGACACAAGATGGTCACCAACAGCATACAAACAAGGAAAGATGACATTAAAACACACTTTCATTGGCTTGCATTTTAATATAATACTTATGACCTCGCTTTTCCAGTATTTATTCGTAACGCAGAAGCAAGGAACTTGTGTTGGATGGGGCTGAATTAATGTGGACGTAATTCTGAAAGCTTATGTAGAAAGGTAAAAATGTTTACATTTGGCCGCCTTCTAATTTCAACTACAATCCTAATATTTATAACTGTGCTATACACAATCCCGTTGCAGTAAGAGTCGTTTCCCACACACAATATCAGCAGGCTTCTAAGTGAATTTTACGCCTGAACATACTCATCAGTACAAATAAATACCGTAAATGTAGATAGGTTGAAATGATTATGAGGTGAAAAACATGTACAGAACCCGAAATGTTATAAATAAATGGTTGTAGGATTCGCTGACGTTGCATAAAATAAATTAAGATACATTTGAGAAAATGAGAGGTAATGGTAATAATATCAAAAATGCAAATGAGAAAACTACTACTTGCAGCGAAAGGAGTACATTCAGGGTGACAATTATTGAACTATATGAACTAAAATCGTCATAACGTCTGAACGGTTTGCGTTAGGACGTTCAAACTGCACTGTTGGCCGCGGGGCATGATTAGTATGTGCGTGTGCATGCATCTTGTTGTTGTCGGCCATTTGCACGTGAAAATGTCACGTATAGCGTTTGTGAAGGCCTACTATGCGAGCAATAACAGCCCAACATCGCCTCAAAGGAAGTTTGTGATCGAGTTCAAGCTTAAGACAACCGGTCCAAGTGTGCTAACAATCAAGAATTTGATTGGCAAGTTTGAGAGAACGGGTCGTGTTCGTGACGACAGTGTAGGCAATGTCGGTCGTCCAAAAAGAGCGAAAACGCCTGAAAACACGAAGGAGATACGCGCTGTGTTTGAAACCAGCTCGAGGATACCGATTAGACGAGCTGCACGACAGATGGAAATCAACCGGGAGACACTGCGACATATTGTTATTGAAGACTTGCATCTCCTCCAATACAAAATACAAAACCAATCAGCCATTTAGCCCTAGGGCCAAGGAACAGCGGTTGTGTTTCACTAACACTATTGTCCACAGAAATAAGGAACATAACTTTGATGTGAATATGGTTTGGTTTAGCGACGAAGCCCACTTTCATTTGGATGGGTTCGTCAAGAAGCAAAACTGGCGCATATGAGAGACTGAGAATCTGTATTTCGCGATCCAGAAGACTCTTCACCGTAACGGACTGACCGTGTGGTGTGCAATGTCCAGTCATGGAATAAACGGAGCGATATTCCTTGATGTCACGGTGACTACCGAACGGTACGTGAAGTTTTTGGAAGATGATTTCATCCCCATTGTCGAAAATGAACCTGATTTCGACAAAATGTGGTTCATGCAAGACGGAGCTCGAAGCAGGTGAGTGACGTCCTGGAGGAGCACTCTGGGGACCGCATTCTCCGGATCTGAACACATGCGACTCCATTTTTGTAGGCCTACATTAAAGACAAGGTGTACAGCAATAACCCCAAAACCATTGCTGAGCTTAAAACAGCCATTCAGGAGGTCATCGACAACATCGATGTTTCGACACTTCAGCGGGTCATGCACAATATCGCTATTCGTCTGCGCCACATCATCGCCAATGATGGCAGGCATATCTAACATGTCATAACCTAAATCCAGATATCTGTAGTGAAGTTTACACGTTGAATAAAGTGCGTGCACGCTGTAGTTTTAACTATTTTACGTTTTTTTTTCATATTGTTCAATAAATGTCACCCTGTAACTGGGAAGATAACACCAAAAGCCATTAAAAAGGAGGAAACTTGTTTAGTAGCGTGAGAAGAGAAAAGAAAAAGACATACACGACTTCAACAAAGCACTGCAAGATTTGAGCCCTTCTAAGGCGGCAGGTGTCGACGAAAGATCATACTATTTATAAACTCGACGATAGATTCAGGAGCTACAAGGCGTCCAAAATGTATGAAACACGGCATGCACTGCTGGATTTCTAGGAATATTCCTTTCTCATGCTACTGAAGAAAAGTGCTACTAAATAAATGTAAGAAATGTTGCACGATCAGTTTGTCGTTAGAGGGCTCAAGGAGCGATAGTGGAACAATCACTTGACAACTATTTGAAGGTTAAACCCATTTTCTCATCTGATATCGGAGCATAGCCATTCTCAAGTGCTTCAATAATAAAATATTCGCTTAGATGACGCAACCACTGGAAGAAGACGGAGTGTAAACAGAAATCTCCATCTCATTGGCTTCATCGCCCATTTATGATAATGGCCACATGCTGGAATCAACAGGATTATCCTGCTTTTAGTTCAGTGATAAACCAACAAAACTTTTTTTGGTGTACTATTTTAAAATCTTCCAGTTGAATTTTTCATCTTTATCAAAAATTTTAGCACCGACCGTTAACATGATTGTACTGTGTGTGTGTGTGTGTGTGTGTGTGTGTGTGTGTAGGGCACATAGTGTTCAGGGCACTGCTATATATCTTGGCGAATTTTTTGTTCATTTTATTACTTTCGGTTACGCCTGTCTCATTTTAGTACGAGTATTAAAGAGCTGGCCATCGTGTTCCAAAAACAACGTTTCCTCTTTATCATCGAAATCAGTGTACAGGGGAACGATGAACTAAACAAATATTCATTCCAACAATTTTAAAAAGCTGAACAGGGCAAAAGCTTTTTAATTCAAAAGGTCTCTTACGGCTGCGAACCAGTCCACAAAGAAATTCATGGATTTGATAACAATTTGTTCAATCTGAGAATAGGTAAATGTAGCTGGGAAGCAGTTTTTAAGTGGCAGTAATGAATGGATCACTTTAGAAGACGACAGTTCTATCTTAATTAATACGGTTTGTATGTTTTGTGTTTACGACTCTAAGGTAACCTGTGGCACTGTCTTCAGTGATCATAGGTTCCTTTTTCTGTCGCGTCACACCACATGTGTCACACGCATTTCGTCAAAATTGTATGTATCACTGCATGTAATGATGTATGTTATGTAACAAGATAGAAAAATAAGTTTGCGACCACTGGAGACAGTGCCACAGGTTACCCCAAAGTCGTAAACAGAGCATACATACGTAATAATTTACATAAAACCACTTGATGATGAAATTTTAAACTTTTGTAACGCATAGTATAAATAAAATATATAGCAACAGGTAGCAGCAAATCGGTTTTTCAATTGACATGAGTAACAGTCAGGGTAAAGCACAACCTAAATGTTTGCATTTAAAGCGTAGCATAAAATCAAGCACAGTAATTAAATCGTAGCATAAAATCAATCAGAGTAAGACTTTTAAGGCACTGAGGTGAACAGTGTTGAGGGACAAAGTTGGACGAGTAATTTACCATATTTAACAAACAATGATTCTACTAATAGAACTATAAAGGCTAAATATCGAAGTCATGTTAAAATAGCGTAACACGTCGTCCTCACTTAATGCCAGTGGTGTTCATCCAGGCCGTATACTGAAAAAGGCAATGATCCAGATTTGTATTAGGATGGTTTACTGCCAACAGTAATTCTAATAAAGTTAGTACATCATGTTGATTGAACCTTCCGTCTGTTAGTATAGGTTGCTTCTACTTACTCCCACATCAAAAGAATGTACCCACTGTAAAATAAATATTTTCTATCTGCTGCGTTGCAATGATACAGTCAGCGCAGCAACAGAAACGTATTTTGCCAGTATTTAAGGAAAAATCTTCCCGGAAAAAAAGGGTATTTCTTTTCTCAGACTCTGTAGGATCACATGCGCCAAAGACATTCGATCACGGAAGTGATTAAAGCATAGTTTTCAAAATGTCGAACAACATTAAAAATGGAAAACACCTTAAATAATAATAATAATGCGTTATCCTCCTTATTATAAGCAAATAAAGAAAACATTTTCGACGAAGTCGCTGAAATACTACTAGGAGTTCTTATACAGAATAAAACGACTAGCTAAAGACAGATTTCCAACTCATATTTGAAAATCTTGAGTTTATTCTAGCATTGCTTCAATTGTTTCAGTTTTACTGGAAGCGCTCTGAATACTAAACCTGCGGAATACTGTACACATTTCTCTACAATAATCAAAGAAGTATTTCCCTAGAGCAGATCGTTTCTTCCGTTTAGCGTTTACTGAGAGAATATAGCAGCTCCATTTGAATGGGGTTACATTATTAATTAGAAATTAGTACGCACATGAATGGCAAAACAGAATTTTTCTGAGGCGCTCCAACAACAACCTGGACGAAGATTGCATGATGAAATTATAGACTGTTATGACTCTTCTTTTGTCGGCACAGAATATTTTTTTGTGAATACTTCGATGTGCACCAAAAATACAGAACGAGAGGATATGCAATAGCGGTAAAGGTGGTTATAATTATAATAAGACAACAGCACTAACATTTGTACAAGAGATAATAAATGTCATACTTCTCATAATATTTTGTACTTATCGTCTTAGAATTTAAAATGTCACTTACACTGATTACGTAAATATTTCATAATAACAAAAGTGCACTTTAGTGGGAGTAGTGTTTCACAAACCGTACATATTGGCTGTATAATTTAAGTTAGTTTCCAGTCTTTCAGGACGGTACTTGTGTAACTACAAACAAAGAAAAAACTAATCATTAATTACGTTCAGTCATGAATCGTACATATATATTAAGAAAAGTGATGTCAGAAGAACTGTTCCTGTGGCACCGCGATTTTACAGGTCCCCTAACAGAATCAAATTTGTTTCCTATTTGTTTTCTTCTTCCTGTTTACTAGATACTAAAGTAACTATTGTTAACCTTTTCCAATAGTCTCATGCTGCTACATTTTACGCTCCACACAATATAATCATTCAAAGAGGATACTAATTTCATCTTTTCGTTTCTTATCTACAGCGAAAGTACGAGTCTGGCTCAGGGCAGTGTTGCTTCTCCCGTATACACAGTTTTCCCACAATATGTAGATACGCCGATAATACGGAAGCTTTTCATGTATCTGCCTTTATTATTTCATTTTCCCTTTTAATAAAGTGCTTTTACTTCCAAGTATTTTAAACCGTCTGGGAACTGACCAGACCATAGAGAGACACTGTAGAGACGCCTTAATACACAGCTAACGTAGGGTTCACTAATTTTCTTTAGACTACTTGATACATCGTTGCATCAGTGAGAACTTTTAGTCAGCCGTTGCTTGGTCACTGATACCCATTCCTCCTTGTTTTCCGTAATTTCTGGGTAAACGTTGCACGAAAAGTAATGGCTTGAAGTAATATTACGAAATACAAGCGTACTTTTGACATGAAAAACAACATATTTGCCTTTAAGACCGAGAGCTTTCCATCTTGTCCTCGTTCACAGGCAACATAATACATTATTGCATTAAGGATAAAAAAAGAAGGAAGGAAAATGCCATTAAGAGCACAATAAGTGAGAAGGACCACGAAGTACATGTAGAAACGGGGAAACACCCGGAAATGAATGACGGGAGTCTGTTTGCTGTATCTAATTGTAGCACAGAAAGCATGAAAAACATAACAATGGTTACTCTGGTATGTAGGATACATGGAAGCATTTGAAATTTAGTGCTGGTAGAAGTTATTTCCCGCCTACTGAAAATCGAATTAACAGCGCTTGCAACGAATAAGTGTGGTAGTTTGTCAGTGTAATATCTCAGTGACGTATTAAACTAACTGAAGATCTAAGGTAGCACGTGAAAAGCCTTCAGTGTGATGAACGTACATTTTAGTTATGAAGTTCCTCGCCTAGTATCGCAAGTTACTAGTGCCGGCTGTTTCACAGGAGCAACCAACCTGACGATGTAGCGGTTCGCTAAATAAAAAAAAAAAAACTTCATGGCGTGATATCGGAAAATAAACGCTACCTCTCACTTGCGTTTGACAGTTGACTCAAAATCTGCGTTGCTACACCTGACAGAGGTATCAATCACATCGCGTTTGCTGCGGGCATTAACAGTCACTTCTGTACTTTCCCAGTAAGCGCCTGCATGCAGAATTCCAAAATACAAAACTGTAGTGAAGATGGCTGACAGACTCTGGAACAAACGGATGTTGATAAGGATAGGGCTCCTTCAACAACAAGTAAAATTCGTCATTGACTTTTACCCATATTCCTCCTGCTTACAGCAGAAAGTTAATCTTAAAATTGTTAAATACAGGATGTAAATTCATTATTCTCTATTATGTTCAGTACGCAACTAATTACAAAAGAAATTCCGTCGGTATCTGACTTAATTTCTCACAATGTATTTTACGAACCACACGGAAGTGTAGTAATCTATAGCAAAGGTTATATAAAAATTGCTACGGCAAGAAGCGTAGACGTGGCTAATATGATCTTTTACTACATATTGTTTACACACGGTGTACAGCTGATATAACAAAGATTAATTAGGATTATAGCATATGTACAGGGAGAACCGGAACACCACCGACAACATTTCGAAGGTTGAAACTTCCTGGCAGATTAAAACTGTGTGCCGGACCGAGACTCGAACGCGGGACCTTTGCCTTTCGCGGGCATTTGCTCTACCATATGAACTACCCAAGCACAACTCACGCCCAGTCCTCACAGCTTCACTTCCGCCAGTACCTCGTCTCGGTCCGGTACACAGTTTTAATCTGCCAGGAAGTTTCATATCATCCCACACTCCGCTGCGGAGTGAAAATCTCATTCTGGAATTCGAAGGTTGCTCGGGAATATTTTCTGAGCGCTCAGGTATAAGGGACCCACGGTCTCAGGTGCCTAAATACAGAGCACCTGTATTTCGTTTGAGTTCTTATCCCGATTTAGATTTGTATCTGTCTTGCACTGAACATATCTGCATAAATCTGTACAAGTGGTCGGATGTGAGCTGTATGTCTTTTTACGGAATGAAGACTGTGCGGTTAACTCACGGTACGTGCTGTTGACAACAGGAATGCTTACTTTACCCTTCGCCCTGAATCTTGTCTTCAGTACTGCTTAGTTTTGTATTTGCAGGAGAGTTAGTTGTTCTGTAGCAGTGATTTATTAATGAAGAGATGGCAGAGATGCATATCGTATAAGGGATATTGAATGCAATGAAAGAGCGTCTCAGCGACATAGCGACACTAACTACATCACAGGAGTTTTGCGTCTGACTAATGGTTCGTGTTGCTCATTTTGGTGATTGGCTATTACAGGTTTCACAAAAACAAAGGTGATTGGGGTAACAAACTGAAAAAAAATCATAACTACACTATCACACTGTACCGTGATAACAGAGACCAAGAGTCCCTTACATGAAAATTTCAGAAAATACGGCTATACAGCCTCCGAAATTATGTCGGTGGAGTTTGGGCTTACACTGATCTGCCTTACTATGGGATGTGGAGCTGTCTAAAGTAAGAGTAGTAGGCCGGTTTTGGAACCTCCACTATGTAGGAAGTAAACGTTAGATTGCCCCTCCTATACGGAGTCGAGATCATACGTTGTATCCAATGAGAAACATCGCTCTTCAAGTATTCGTCCTTTATGCCGCTCCAGGATGCAGGCTGGAAAATTTCCGTCACTTCGGAACTGTGGTACACTTTTACAATCATCGCTGGAGCAGAGGTTGAAGCAGAACTGGTCTGTAACCACAGGACTCTCTGTCTCCCGCCACTGAAGCCACGGCTAGGTAAGCCCTCTGCAGTCTGAGACGTTAGAGATTTCAGGACTGTGGAAGGCAGCGCAGTGCGACGCTTGCCAGCGCTCCAATCCACACCAGACGACGTCCACTGACGACGCAGACATATCCACACCTGTTGCAGCGCTTTACATTCTTCTCGGATTTCAATGCATCACGTACGTCAATGCCCCATAATGGAAAAAGTGACTACGTAATTCAAAAAAGGGTGTATGACGATATAAGAGAAACTATTTAGATAGTTAAGAGAGAAAGAATTTAATTTTGTTGAGGGACTGTAATTCGATAATAAAAAAAGGAGGAGAAGGAAAATAGCAGGAGAATATGAACTGGGGAGAAATTAATGAAAGAGGAAACCGTCTGGCAAAATTTTGTACAGAGCATAATTTAATCTTCTCTAACACTTGGTTTAAGGATCCTTAAAGAATATTTTACACATGCAGGAGACCGAGAGACATTGAAAGGTTTGATTATATGATGATAAGACAGAGATTTCGGAACCATATTTTAAATTGTAGGACATATCCAGGGACAGATGTGGACTGTGACCACAATTTACTGGTAATTAACTGTAGATTGAAACTACAGAAATTTCAAAAAAAGGTAGGGAATTAAGGAGATGGGGCCTGGATAAGTTGAAAGAACCAGAAGTTGCTGACAGTGTCAAAGGCAGCGATAGACAACGATTGACTGAAACAGGGAAAAGTAATGCAGTAGAAGACGAACGAGTAGCTTTGAGAGATGAAATAGTGAAGTTAGCAGAGAATCAAACAGATAAAAAGACGAGATCTAGTAGAAATCCTGATATATCAGAGGAGATACAGAATTTAATTGATGAAAGGAGAAAATATAAAAATGCAGGAAATGAAGCGTGTGGAAGGAAGTACAGGCGTCTAAAAACCGAAATTGACAGAAAGTGCAAAATGGATAAGTGGGGATGGCTAAATTACAAATGCAACTCTGAAGAAGCATTTATGACTATGGGAACAATACCCGCCACCCATAGGAAAAATAAATAGGCCTTTGAAGGAAACAGAAGTAGCTGTATGAATATTAAAAGGTCAGATGGAAAACCAGCACTAAGCAAAGAAGGGAAAGCAAAAATGTGGAAGCAATATGTACAGGAGCTATACAGGGGCAATGAACTTAAAGGCGATGTCATAGAAAGAGAAGTACAAGATAATGAAATGGGAGCTATGATATTGCGAGAAGAGTGTGACAGAGCACTGAAAGACTTAAGTCGAAACAAGGCCCTTCATGTAGACGACATTCCCTCAGAATTACAGGTATCATTGCGAGAGCCGGCCATGACTCAACTATCCCTTCTGACGAGCAACATGTATGAAACATGGAAAATACCCTAAGTTTTCAACAAGAATGGAATAACTCCGATTCGCAAGAAAGCAGGTGCTGACTGGTGTGAATATCAGTTTAGTAATCATGGTTGCAAATACGGAAATGAACTTCTTACAGAAGAATGGAAAAAACTGGTAGACACCGACCTCGGGGAAGATCAGTTTGGATTCTGGAGAAATGTAGGAACACGTGAGCCCATACTGACTCCATGACTTCTCTGAGAAGATTGGTTAAGGGAAGGCAAACCTTCGTTTAAAGCAATTGTACGCTTTCGACTGTGTATAAGCCTGCCTTCTTTCCCTCTTTTCTAAAACTAATCGATCGATGCTGATCTCTCTGCATTTTTCGGTCGGATAACAGTTTTGATCGGTTTTGTGCGAATCTCGGTTTTTGTTGGCAAGCTAGGTTTGTTAATATAGTTTTCAGTTATTACTATTCCTTTTTCGTTTTTGAAGTTTCTGAGAACATTCGATATATTTCCATAAAAGAATGCGAGAACTCCAAAACGTTAGTCATCCTCTTTTTTGTCCAGTTCAAATTAAATAAATAAAGTTATCTACTTTGCAAAGTAAAATTATTCCAGTGTAATCAATCAATGAATAAGTAATAACTTTACTGTTAACATTCAGAATGACAGTAACACATGTATGCCGATATGAATACTTACATATTCATCTTTGATATAACTATATCTTTGGATTCGTACTCACGTCATTACTGCATTTTTGTAACTGAATTGGTTATCTGTTCTGGAAGAAGCCATTTGTAACGTATTAGGCGCTAAGTTTATGTCACTGTTTTACGAATGCATTTACAGGATTCTGTGACCTATAATTGCGTATTTGAAAAAAAAAGAACAGATTTGTTAATGTGGTTATGGAGTCATGACGTTCAAACCAAACTTAAAGTAAGATAACGAACTCCTGTTTCAGTCACAGAAGTTCATCCCGGACCTGATTATTCAAAATTTGTTTTGCACCATTGCAACTTCTAGACATTGTTGACGGAATCAAAATAAGTAGCACTTGTTTGTTTTATACCACCTCTACGATAAAACTGGCATAAAAATTGCACGAAAGTGATTTTTCACTTTGTTTGCAATGTACGACGTTTTACAATTTTGGGTTATTATAGCCAACATTGAAGTGGGTGCTTAGATCTAGAATACACTATTTGGAATTCTGAAGTCATGGGGAACAGAATACAGGGAGCGAAAGGTTATATATGAACAAGCAGTAAGGGAAACCAAAGAAATAAAAACTTCGAGGTTTGCGGGAATTAGATTGGGAAACGTGGTAATAAAAGTAGCAAATGAGTTTTGTTATTTTGGCAGCAAAATAACTGATTATGGCCGAAGTAGAGAGGATATTAAATGTAGACTGGAAGTGGCAAGAAAAGCATTTCCGAAGAAGAGAAATTTTTTAACATCTAACATAAATTTAAGTATTAGGAAGTCATTTTTAAAGGCAACTGTGTGAACTGTAGCGGGAACGCGGAAGTTAAACAGTTCAGACAAGAAAGACAAGAAGAGAACAGAAGTTATTGAAGTGTGGTGCTTTACAAGACTGCTGAAAATAGATGGGTAGACAGCGTAAGTAATGAGGAGGTAATGAACAGAATTGGGTAAAAAAGAATTTGCGGCATAACTTGATTAAAAGAGGGATCGCCTGATTGGGCACATCCTGAAACATGAACGAACTACCAGTTTAGTGTCGGAGGGAAGTGTTGGGGGAAAAATTGTAGAGGGAGGCCAAGAGGCGAATACAATAAGCAGGTTCAAAAGAATATAGATTGCAGTGGTTATTCCGAGATGAAGAGTCAACTAAAACAGTGCCTTGTGCTACATAGACTCCATTTACTCAGTTCCCCACATATATCTTTTTGCTGTAAAGTGTTATTTACGTATTCAGGACGTTCTAAATCTTTTAGTTAATCATAATGCAACTGCTACAGGATGCTATGTGCAATGGAAAGGAAGGTAATGATTTCCTGTCGCGAGTGTTCTCTGGAGAAGGGACATGTGTTACCACATCGTAGGCGAGTAAAAACAAAGAAGTCTTCAGGGTCGCCCCCACGCATAAAGTACAAGGTCATCCACCCAAATGCGAGAACGGTTATGCTCACATTTTTCCTTACTAAAAGGGCTCACTTCTGATCGACTTCCAGGAGCATGGGACAACAGTGAATGTCCAGCGATATTCACAAGCCTAGACCACCTGCCTGAAAGCGATAAAATCTAAAAGTCCTCGGCACCTCACTCGCGGAGTCATTCTGTACCACGACAATGCAAGGAAGGCTCCGTACAGCAAATGCAATCATGCAGTCTTGCAGACTGCAAATGGGAGGTGCTCAGTCACCCTATACACGGCCTAGGTCATTCTGCCTTCGACGTTGCCATTTTTGGTGAGCTACAGAAAGCTCTGAGAGGCCAACGATTCACGTCGTGTGAGGATATCGAGTAGAAAATTCGAGACTGATTCGCAGCGTAGCCCCAAGAATTTTACGGTACGGCCATTAATGGCCTTGTGGCTCGGTGGTGCAAGTGACTGTCATAGTTTACGCTATGAAATACATGTAGGTCCAATAAAACCAAAATACTGTCATTTGATGGCCTTTTTCTAACAAAAATAGACACCTTAATGCAACTTGCAATGGAAAGAGTTGCCTTGTTAAGTGCGAGAAGTAACGAATGTATACATGAGTACGACTAAATCGACTCATGAAGACTTCTACAGACTCCCTGTGCACGTACGTCTTATGAAATCCTGGTTGGAGAGCAATAACTTTCATGTGAAGGCAAAAGACGGCCTGTCCTCAGAGTGACGGATACTAGCGGGAGTCTCTCAGTGTTCGATGCACCGATCCCTGTTGTACACACTGTACACAGAGGATTTGACAACACGTTTACACGTTGAGCTCGCGCATTACGCGGACGACACAGCATTATAAGCGTACCATAGCGTCCAGCTTATGCGATACATATTTCAATGCTCCTGCGAAACTTCGTGTGCAGCAAAATTGTCAGCCTTCAGTGCAACGAAGAGGCAAGCGAACGTTGTAGGGAGACGTCCACTCGCTGTGAAAATACGGTATATGTAGACATCCTGCCTGTAGTTGTACCTTTAGAAAGCACAACCACACATCTTCCGATAGATGAGTCGAAGAACTGAGGGGCAACGTGACGGGATGGCTGCGACATCTGTACTTGCTAAACGCGCCAAAACTCCCTCATGACGTCAGAGTTATTTTATACAAGATGCAACTGCACGCAGATCTGGAGTATGCAGCGTTGTCTCGCTAGATGCGGCCGATACATGTGTCGATCAGTTACAGAGATGACAGTCAAGAATAGAAATCAATAGTATTGGATCACGAGCATCTCTGAAGGAAGAGGCCTCTAGCATAAGCCTTCGTAGACGATCGGGGAACGAGGAGCGGCTCCAACATGTCCCAGGCCGGAAAGGTACGACAATACCTCAAGGGTGAATTTAGTGTAGTCAGATGAGCTATAGAGACTAATAGTCAAGGAACAATGGACGTCAACGATTTTTCCATCTAGTTGCAAAATCCTTAAAGGTCGATGGTGTAACTGAATTTGGACAAGTATGCGGAAAGGTATAGGCTGATTTCTAGTTGGAGGAATACCACTAACGTCTTAATGAAATGATAAACAAAATGGTAATGAGATCTAGAGAAATCACTGGAAAACAATATTCACTAGTCGTGTCTGACCGGTATGCGAGTTCAACACTTCTGCCTGTCTATTTCTTGCTGAACTGCATACCACTGTACAGCGGGTAGGTACTACGCAGATAGTATTAGTATTCAGAAAACGTCAGTTACGTACCAAAATGTTCTCACGCTGACGAATTAGTAATCGAGGCGCAACATCACGATTCCTTCCTTGCCTTTCCTCATTGCTCGCATAAATCTGTACAGGTTACCGTGTCCCATGTGCGGAAACAGCGGCCTTCACTTTTGTTTTCCGCAGCTGAATTACTATCCAATACGAACGCACCGAGCGCTGGGCTTTCCATAGCTCTTTCGTAATCTGCCGAAGCAGTTTTTCCTTTTACCGAAGTGCCGCGTTGTTTTTATTTGTATTTAATGCGGAGAGCTAGGCTTCACATTAAAACAGTAGTTCTCTAGAAGACACCTTCACTTTATCAGCTTTTATATGTAATGATCGTCTGCAGACTCTAATTCCCTTAACAAACTGTAAATGTTTACATGCCAGTCGTAAGGTGCCGTGCAGACTAACAACGTATATTAATGACCTCGACGGAAATACGGTGCTCAATACATATGCGACGAACTAGTTGTGTAACTGAAACCAATCATCTGAGGCGAAACTTCATAATTAGCGTTATCTGCAGTCACGAACTCACAAGAAGAACTCACCACTCCCATGTTACATTGTGACATTAGGTCCGCGATTAATCATTTCATCTTCTGTGGAATGTAGTCTATTCATTATAGATGTTTGTCTGTAAGATCAGAAATGTGGTGGGAAGTACATTTTACGTTTCGGCGGTGACCGCGGGAGCGGATATTCGTGAACTCGCAGGCCGTGAATTTTAACTTCTCTGTCAGTCATGTGCGGGATGCATTATGTCGTCTGGCGGCTACTACGCATAACGCTGATTTGATCTTATTGCCTTAGGGCGCCGCCATAGTATCAATACCCAAGTAGCTGGTCTGAAACACAGAAGTTGTAAATATCTGGGTGATTTTCTCTGTACTTCCAATTTAAATCAAATTACTAATTAATTCTCCTAGGGAACTATAAAGGTTCAGACTTTGAGGGATATATGCAACATACTGGACATAATTAGTAGCGCTCAGGTGAACGCGTTTTCTAAACGACCTGCAGAGATTATGTTGTTGATGTCATAGAGTGACAATCTTGCTCAATGCGCTGCTTGAAGTCATCTGGGGCTGTTTGCAAACATTTAGTTTAAATGCAGTAGCTACAGGGTGTTTCAAAAATGACCGGTATATTTGAAACGGCAATAAAAACTAAACGAGCAGCAATAGAAATACACCGTTTGTTGCAATATGCTTGGGACAACAGTACATTTTCAGGCAGACAAACTTTCGAAATTACAGTAGTTACAATTTTCAACAACAGATGGCGCTGCGGTCTGGGAAACTCTATAGTACGATATTTTCCACATATCCACCATGCGTAGCAATAATATGGCGTAGTCTCTGAATGAAATTACCCGAAACCTTTGACAACGTGTCTGGCGGAATGGCTTCACATGCAGATGAGATGTACTGCTTCAGCTGTTCAATTGTTTCTGGATTCTGGCGGTACACCTGGTCTTTCAAGTGTCCCCACAGAAAGAAGTCACAGGGGTTCATGTCTGGCGAATAGGGAGGCCAATCCACGCCGCCTCCTGTATGTTTCGGATAGTCCAAAGCAATCACACGATCATCGAAATATTCATTCAGGAAATTAAAGACGTCGGCCGTGCGATGTGGCCGGGCACCATCTTGCATAAACCACGAGGTGTTCGCAGTGTCGTCTAAGGCAGTTTGTACCGCCACAAATTCACGAAGAATGTCCAGATAGCGTGATGCAGTAATCGTTTCGGATCTGAAAAATGGGCCAATGATTCCTTTGGAAGAAATGGCGGCCCAGACTAGTACTTTTTGAAGATGCAGGGACGATGGGACTGCAACATGGGGCTTTTCGGTTCCCCATATGCGCCAGTTCTGTTTATTGACGAAGCCGTCCAGGTAAAAATAAGCTTCGTCAGTAAACCAAATGCTGCCCACATGCATATCGCCGTCATCAATCCTGTGCACTATATCGTTAGCGAATGTCTCTCGTGCAGCAATGGTAGCGGCGCTGAGGGGTTGCCGCGTTTGAATTTTGTATGGATAGAGGTGTAAACTCTGGCGCATGAGACGATACGTGGACGTTGGCGTCATTTGGACAGCAGCTGCAACACGGCGAACGGAAACCCGAGGCCGCTGTTGGATCACCTGCTGCACTAGCTGCGCGTTGCCCTCTGTGGTTGCCGTACGCGGTCGCCCTACCTTTCCAGCACATTCATCCGTCACGTTCCCAGTCCGTTGAAATTTTTCAAACAGATCCTTTATTGTATCGCTTTTCGGTCCTTTGGTTACATTAAACCTCCGTTGAAAACTTCGTCTTGTTGCAACAACACTGTGTTCTAGGCGGTGGAATTCCAACACCAGAAAAATCCTCTGTTCTAAGGAATAAACCATGTTGTCTACAGCACACGTGCACGTTGTGAACAGCACACGCTTACAGCAGAAAGACGACGTACAGAATGGCGCACCCACAGACTGCGTTGTCTTCTATATCTTTCACATCACTTGCAGCGCTACCTGTTGTTGAAAATTGTAACTACTGTAATTTCGAAAGTTTGTCCGCCTGAAAATGTACTGTTGTCCCAAGCATATTGCAACAAACGGTGTATTTCTATCGCAGCTCGTTTAGTTTTTATTGCCGTTTCAAATATACCGGTCATTTTTGAAACACCCTGTATATGGTACAACAAAAATCATTTTCTCTTTAAGAAACTATAAACTGGTGCTGTAGCTATCTGGAAAGTAACTATATAAAATATGAATACAATTTCGCAAAAAGACCAATAGAGCTGTAAAAACTATAATAGGAGGGCAACGAGAGTTCCGGCCAAAATCACTGATTTCAGCACTTCCTGTCGTCTGTGTTATTGGGATCGTTGATGTCAGCATTAGAGTTACTTGAATTCCCTCCCCCTCCCCCATTTACCGCAGTTCTCCCCTTCCCCCCAACCTGTGGCCAACGGCGTCACGTAGGCGCATCGATATCATTGTCATCCATATGATCTGATGGTGTCGCGTCGACGTCGCAGTTGTGTTACGCCGGGGTCACATCTGTGTTGCGCCGGCATCACACCTACGTCATGCTGACATCGCGTCGGTATCGCGTTACGTCAGTGTCATCTTGCACTGCTGATGCCCGTAATGAATCTAGTGCTGAAAAACAGCTGTATTATTTACAAATTATGTGCTGTTGGACTCCATTCAAGGCCTGTGATGTGTAGTGGGGGGTTTCAGGTGATGTCGTGAGATGCAGCTAAGAGTGAAAAGGAAAGATACTTCGACATTGCACTGTGTGTGACGTCATAGCATATTCCACAAAATAGGGATAAATATTAACGTAAGCTACTTTGACGGTATGGTGTGAATTTTTTTAAAAAATAGTAGTCCTCTAGGTGAATTGTGTGTGACAGAACCTAAAAAAATAGTTGTCAGTATTACGATAATTAACAGCTTTCGTATCTAGTAGCAAATCATGGGGGCCCTCTCTGTAACCTTTCCACAAAAATCGAGTCTCTGTAACGACTGCAGCGAAAAAGCTGTGAATTTACTTTAAATGTCAGAGTGTTGCGAGTATGCGATAGGAGGAGCGTAAGACAGCGTACACAGCAACCAGGAAGAATATTGTTCAACAAATAATGGCAACTCAACAGAACATCAAGAAGAAGCATCATCTAATTGGGGAGTTCTTGCGTCAGATTGCTTTGACAAGCGGATGGACGCCATGGAATTACATATGAAGCTGTCATCTCCATGAAGACGTTTCTTGACAGCTTGGGCTGATATTCTGCATCCATATAGCGCTACCAAAATTCGTTACACCTGAGTAATAGACAGAATTATCCCTTTTGTTAGTCGCTTACACCTTTCAGGCCCATCGACAAACTTGAATATTACAGAGTACCATTGTTTTGTTTTATTTCAAGCTTTCCTAAATACGTGTTGTTCTGCATCACCAGCAGTGTGCATTTGCCAAGTAACTAATGATAAATACTCAACGGTATTGTAACGCCATCTTAATGCAATTCAGTCATTTTGTTTCACTGTCTTGAGGAGCTCCATTGTACATAAATGTTTGTAGCGCACTCCCATCGAAATGTTCCTCTCTCTCACATCGCCGAACAAGGTCAAATGTCATCTCTCCATGGTCCGGACGCACGACATTTCATTACTCGTCGTAGTTATCCCAAGATTAACAAAGAAAACATCTTGTAAGTGGATGCGGATCAACTTCTTTCTTTCCCAAGCCCGTGAAACTTTTGTACGTAGGATGACCAGTCTTGCTCTGACCCGTGACAAACAGGTCGCTCAGCCTCGTCTTCTGCATCACTGATTAGAACTCCGTTGTTCACAGATTCCAGAAAACTTTTGATTCGCTCACGAGACCGGGTGTTGCGTGCCGCTGGCTGTCTCCATTTAGCCCCTACAGAATTCAATCAAAATCTTCAAATTTGTGGAGAAAAAGGGCAAAGGACAGCGAGACGCGGGTCCACAGCTATACAACACACAATAATTTATAGTTTTTGCCGAAACTTTACATTATATTTAACGAGTACTGGTCGCCGCCTGGGGGAACAGCTGCCGCTGAAAATAAAATGTGAAGCAGTCACAAGTAACTTAAGACTTTCATTTTTTGACTTGTTTCACTCGTCAGACGAGAGAATCTTCAGGAATTTAGTAGCCGACGGCCACACGTTAAATACACTCCTGGAAATGGAAAAAAGAACACATTGACACCGGTGTGTCAGACCCACCATACTTGCTCCGGACACTGCGAGAGGGCTGTACAAGCAATGATCACACGCACGGCACAGCGGACACACCAGGAACCGCGGTGTTGGCCGTCGAATGGCGCTAGCTGCGCAGCATTTGTGCACAGCCGCCGTCAGTGTCAGCCAGTTTGCCGTGGCATACGGAGCTCCATCGCAGTCTTTAACACTGGTAGCATGCCGCGACAGCGTGGACGTGAGCCGTATGTGCAGTTGACGGACTTTGAGCGAGGGCGTATAGTGGGCATGCGGGAGGCCGGGTGGACGTACCGCCGAATTGCTCAACACGTGGGGCGTGAGGTCTCCACAGTACATCGATGTTGTCGCCAGTGGTCGGCGGAAGGTGCACGTGCCCGTCGACCTGGGACCGGACCGCAGCGACGCACGGATGCACGCCAAGACCGTAGGATCCTACGCAGTGCCGTAGGGGACCGCACCGCCACTTCCCAGCAAATTAGGGACACTGTTGCTCCTGGGGTATCGGCGAGGACCATTCGCAACCGTCTCCATGAAGCTGGGCTACGGTCCCGCACACCGTTAGGCCGTCTTCCGCTCACGCCCCAACATCGTGCAGCCCGCCTCCAGTGGTGTCGCGACAGGCGTGAATGGAGGGACGAATGGAGACGTGTCGTCTTCAGCGATGAGAGTCGCTTCTGCCTTTGTGCCAATGATGGTCGTATGCGTGTTTGGCGCCGTGCAGGTGAGCGCCACAATCAGGACTGCATACGACCGAGGCACACAGGGCCAACACCCGGCATCATGGTGTGGGGAGCGATCTCCTACACTGGCCGTACACCACTGGTGATCGTCGAGGGGACACTGAATAGTGCACGGTACATCCAAACCGTCATCGAACCCATCGTTCTACCATTCCTAGACCGGCAAGGGAACTTGCTGTTCCAACAGGACAATGCACATCCGCATGTATCCCGTGCCACCCAACGTGCTCTAGAAGGTGTAAGTCAACTACCCTGGCCAGCAAGATCTCCGGATCTGTCCCCCATTGAGCATGTTTGGGACTGGATGAAGCGTCGTCTCACGCGGTCTGCACGTCCAGCACGAACGCTGGTCCAACTGAGGCGCCAGGTGGAAATGGCATGGCAAGCCGTTCCACAGGACTACATCCAGCATCTCTACGATCGTCTCCATGGGAGAATAGCAGCCTGCATTGCTGCGAAAGGTGGATATACACTGTACTAGTGCCGACATTGTGCATGCTCTGTTGCCTGTGTCTATGTGCCTGTGGTTCTGTCAGTGTGATCATGTGATGTATCTGACCCAGGAATGTGTCAATAAAGTTTCCCCTTCCTGGGACAATGAATTCACGGTGTTCTTATTTCAATTTCCAGGAGTGTATATGTGGCTGTATACAGTGCGGACCTGTCTGATGTCGACTGGACTGTAAGGCAGACACGGACATTGATACAGAACCGGGTCATGATTTAGTAATGTTGCAGATTAGACTGAATTTAAAAGATTCGACCGCAAGAATTAGTATGCAAAAAAGTGAGATACTGCAGTACTAAGGAATATGAAATGTGATTCGCGTTCTCTGAGACTATAGACACTGCAATAAAGAATACCACAGTAGGGAGTTCAGATGAAGAGGTACGGACATGTCTAAAAAGGGGCAACCGCAGTAGTCTGACAAACAAACAAAGGTATAAGTAATGTTAACTGCGAAGAAATCTTGGCTAACGAAAGAAATACTTCAGCTGATCGAGGAAAGAAGGAAGTACAAAAATGTTTAGGGAATTGACGTATACAGAAATATAAGTCGCTTCCAAACGAAATAAAACGGAACTGCATGGAATCCAAGGTGAAATGGCTGCAGAAAAACATGAATAAATCGTAAAATAAATTGTCGTCGGAAGGACTGATTCAGCAAGTATGAAAGACAAAACAATATTCGGTGAAATTAAAAGCAAGGGTTTCAACATTAAGACTGCAATCGGAATTTCACTGTTAAACGTAGAGGCGCGAGCAAATAGGTGGAGAGTTGTCTGATGAACTGATAATGGAAGAAATGACACTTGATATGGACGATTACGGGATCCAGTGTTAGAGATAAAATAAGGTAGAAGGATAGATAACATTCTTTCGGAATTTCTGACACCATTGGGGAAGTGGCAAAGAAGTGACTATTCAAGTTGGTGTGTAAAATCTATGAGTCTGGAGACATACTTTCTGATTTCTGGACAACTGTCATCCGACTAATCCCGAAGATATGAAGGACGGATAAGTGCGAGATCGCACTATTAGCTTAACGGCTTATGCATCCAAGCTGCTGTCATGAATAATACACAGAGTAAAGGAAAAGAAAAAGACTTGCCGACATGGAAAAGGCGTTCGACAATGTAAAATGGTGGAAAATGCTCAAAAATTCTGAGAAAAATAGGGTCAAGCTATGGGGAAGGACGGGTAATGTATAGTACCCAAAAGGACGACAAGGGAACAGTAAGATTAGACCAAAAACGAAGTGCTCGAATTAAAAACGGTGTGAGACTGAGATGCTGTATTTCGCACCTATTGTTCAACCTATACATCGGAGGAAAAATGGCGGTAATGGAAGAGATGTTCAAGAGTGGGACTAAAATTCAGTGTGAAAGGATAAAAACGATAAGGTTCGCTGATGACAATGCTATTCTCAGTGAAGGTGAAGAAGAAATGCGGGATCTGTTGAATGGAATGAACAGTCTAATAAATAGAAAATATGAATTGAGAGTAAACCGACGAAAGATGAAAGTAATGAAGATTAGAAGACGTGTGATTACTGCTAAACTTAAAATCAAAATTGTGGACGACGAAATATACTAAGCGAAGGAATTCTGCTACTCTGGAACGAAAATAAAATATGACGAACGAAGCAAGGAGGACACAAAAAGCAGATTAGCGCAAGGAAACGGAGCATTCCTGACCACAGAAAGCCTGCTAGTGTCAAACATCGGCCTCAAAATGAGGAAGAAGTTTCCGGGAATGTTGGTTTGGACCGCAGTATTGCATGCGTGGTTGTGAATCATGGATCGTGGGACAACGAGAAAAGGACAGAATCAAAAGTTTCAGATATGGTACTACAGAAGGATGTTTATAGAAGGATGGTGAAAAACAAGTTGACTGATAAAATAACGAATGATAGTGTTGTTCACAGAATCGGCGAAGGAAGGAACATATGGAAAAAACTTACGAGAAGAAGGGACAATATTATACAAAATGTGTTATATCATCAGGAAGTTAACCTCTGCGGTACTAGGGGGACCTGTAAAGGGTAAAAACTGCACGAGAAGAGAGAGATTGGAATACATCCAACAGATAATTGAGGACGAGGGTGAGATTGTTACTGTGAGATGAAGAGGAATTCGTGGTGGACCGCATATAACTGGTCTAAAGGCTGATGACTAAAAGTATAATAAAATAAAATAAAGGTTAACGAGATACCTTTCATCTCTTTCTTTTCCCTTCTTTTCGCTTTGATTTTTTTATTTTTATTTGATTGCCAAACTTTTACTTTATGCTACACTTTTAAAAATTGCGTAATTTCTCTTTTATTTTTTCTTCTTTACAACTCTGTGACGTTGCGGTGTAAGATTTATATAGTAATCTTTTTTACTTTTATCATTTTCTTTTAAAATGTAGTGCATTGTCTGTATTTTTATCGATGCCTTTATCTTGGTGGTAGGACGCGGGATTTCGTCAGTTTTGAAAGTCAACTTTCAAAAGGTGTTCCACATTTTTATGCAAGTCTTTCTTCATTATTTACTTTACAGGTGGGACTTCTTGGTGAATCGGATAACTTTATCTTCAGGAGCTTGGAATTTGCAATATTCTTCTGTGCCATGCAGACCTCACTGTCGATGGGAGGTCTCGATTACGGATGTCTGCCGAGACTGCTAACCAGTCTTCAAGTTGGAATTTCAGTTCGATATCATCTCTGTTCTTACTTTGCATTAATTCCTACTTCTTTACCGTTGGTCAGTTTCATTTCCGGGGCTCCGAAGCGAATGTAACTGCGCTAGATTAGGAATTGTTTCACATGGGAGAGTTGATAAGGTATGTCCCAAGCATTTATTGAAGGGTTAAAACTAACTGCGAGTGTTTCATCTAACAAGTGTGCCTTTAGGCTATACCTGCCCATACTTGGGCGTAGGGGGGAGCGGTGGGGGGAAGAGGGTGCTGCACCCTCCCTCCCCCCCCCCCCAATCTCTCAGGGAAAAAAAAATAGTGTAGTCAGATCTTCTTCTTTCGAGAAAATGATTTAAAAGTCGGTATTACGCAGGTTTTTAACAAGGTTGCTTACAAGTCGTCATTCGTCTTCTAAGATATTACAAGTGTCTCATACACCCCGCTGCCCCGGGTTCACCTCCGAAAACTATCGTATAGGCACCCTTGGACTGTTTGGTGTCCATAAGCTACGCAAGAAGGTGGTATGCCTTTCCATCCAGTAAAGATGAAATATGGTTCTTTTGAATTAAGTAAAATAAATGAATAACTTCCTGCTCAGTCCAATATTCATTTTCCTTCAGTCCACACGAAATCACGTTGTCCATATTAAGCGACATTTTAAAAGTCAAACAGCGATCTGACAACCCTATTGCGACTCAAGCGTGGTAGAAAACTCACGTAGACTGTTCGGAAAGTGAGGAAAGATCGTTCGCGAAATGGAAACCACAGTGAAAATCCGATGAAGCTTTGCACAGAAGCGTTAGGCAGAGTCTCTAGTATGTAGACAGCGTAACGTCGCTCTTCTCAGTTCTGAACGCACAGTGAGCGCGTAAATATGCCTAGAAAATAGTATCTCTCGCCAAGTATGGTTGCCTGCCAAGAGATATCGCCTAATTTCATGTAATCCCACATAATGTAACAGTCATGAAGTTCCTTCTTCATGACAGTTCTCGGCCGCACACTGCAGAGGCAATGACCTTATTACTGCATTTTCCATGGGAAGTTTTTGATCACCCACGATACGACGCGGCCTTGGGGCCCCTCTGATTTCCATCTCGAGGGTATTGGAAGGTCAGTACAACACTACGGCAGATGTCTTCGGGGCGGCAACTATGTAGTGAAGTGATTGGCGGGTGTTGAAAATAAAGCAGTTCTGATACTCACTGCGGTTTCCGAATAGCCCCCGTACCGTAGCGAAAATCGATCGCTTCAAGTGAAATCAGGCAACCTGACATGTAATTTCCGAATCCGGCAGTATCGGGATATCGCCTCTCTGTTTCGAGAGCGGCCGAAAAGGCGGTGTAGGCCTCCGTCAGCATCCGCGTCGTTAGCTGGCGACCCAAGTGTGACCCTCGCGACCGCCTGGGCTGCGGTGTGACATCCCGTACCCGCTGACGGCCCACTTGCTACGCCGACTGCGTAGCGCCAGAAATTCCAGACCTGCTCAGCCGTGAAGGGCCCGCAGGGACGCCTGGGACAGTACCGGAAGCACGTAACGGCCGCACGCTCAATGGGATGAGGCTGGATGGCCTAGGACAGGCCAGAGCCGTAGCTAGAGCTAGACGATTTCAGAAAGCGGCGGCGGACGTGCCCGGAATGGGGAGGACCCGCTCGTCCGGTTAGCGACCGCCTCAGCCCGGTGCTCGGTTTTTGCGAGACTCGGTCCAGTCTCCACTCTCCAGGCTCCAGCCTCCAGCGGCCCCGCCCGGGCCCGCAGTCACCTCCATCCCGGCACTTACATCCTGTCCTAACGGTGCGCACCGCACCACGCCACACAGTGGAAAACTCCTATCTCTGGACAAGTCGTAGTGTCGCTCTTTGGGTCTATACGACCTTACAGACGTAAGACTTCGGTTGAGACTTCATACGAAGCCAGAGAATTTTAATACTATTTATTAACTAGATGAGTAACCGGTGTCGGCCGGGTATGTATTTATTCCAACTGTCCGTTAGTTAATCTCTTCCTTCCATCTCTCTCTGTCCATCCCCTCCTTCCCTCTCTCTCCATTCTCTCCACCCCCTCTTTCTGTCCATCACCTCCTCTCCCCTCTCTTTGACCATGTGCTCCTTCCCCTTCCGTCCATCTCCTTCTCCCCCTCTAATTACATCTCCTTCTCCTCTCTCTCTTTATCAAATTCCTTCTCCCTCTATCCATCACCACCTCCCCTCTTTCGCCGTCCATCCCTTCCTTTCTCTCTCTCTCTCTCTCTCTCTCTCTCTCCCTCTTCTTCCCCTTCTCTGTTTATTTCTTTCCCTTCCCTGTCTCTGCCCATTTCCTCCTCTCTCTGTCCATTACCTTCTCCCCTCTGTCTGTTAATCTCCTCCACCATCCTCTTTCTGTCCATCTCCTCCTCTTTTCTTTCTCTGTCCATCTCCACCTCTCACCTCTCTCTGTGTCCATTTCCCCGCCCCTCCCCCTCCCTAGCTATTCCACTTCATCTCCTTCTCCCCCTCCTCCCTCCACTTATCACGCTCACCCCATTTGAAAGCTGGTGGGTTTCTTTCCAGTTCGTAACTAGCAGCACATTTACCACATTTGTTTGAAATCATTCCTATTGTTTGGGATGAACTTTTCACCTGTGGCTTTACCAACATACGCACGTGTCAAATATATTTCACATACATTTAACGCACGTACGAGTCAAATATATTTCACATACATTTAACACGTTTCACATGTATTTGTTCTCATCTGTCGCTAATTTCGCCTAGCAGTTTTCAAGCAGCTCAAAGTTTGTGACATCATACCTCCTGAATTATGTGCTGTATAATGATATAATTTTGGGGGCACATTCAGAGGTATATGTAAATACTGTCCGCAAAATACGTCAGGAATACAGTTAGCAGTAAAGTAATAAATTAGAATATCAAGCTTCATGCGGCAGTTTTACTGAACGAACAGCGAAAATGTAGTAAGTGATAATTTTTTTTCCCTTTCATAATTCCGTGGGGGTGGCCAGAAAGAAGGAGTTTAGTATACGTCTGAAATTACGTGTAAAGTTTGTTGCATGCCCCTAAGTGCTCTATTCTCAAATACTGTGTGAACGAAGTCCAGGTACTCGCACGTCGTCATCTACACTGTTTTTTGTAGATGTGGGACGTACATATGTGGATATGTATACACACACCTTCATTTTTATAATTTATATGGGTTTGGACAGCCTCCATAGCCGAACCGTTAGCGTCGCTTCTTTGCGGTAGGACCAGGGTTCGAGTCCTGGTAGCTCCTTTGATTTTTCTGAGATGGGGAGGTCTGGAATATGGCCGAATGAGGAACTGCTTGAATAAAGAAGTATTGGCATCACCAGCATTCATTTACTGGCAGTAACGGCCACAGGGATTGTTGACATGCCGTTCACATGTCCCACGATCATAGATCGCTCCTCGTATTGCCTTTAGGCAACAGTGGGGGAGGCGGAACAGGCCTCTACAGTGAGTGGTGGCCATGGTGTTAATTTAGTCATTCAACTACTCTTTATATATATATTGGTAATCTGTTTCTTTTTTTCTTTTCTGAACACTGAATTAATTTTAAAGTGTCTGCATAGTAATTTTTCGTTTGTAGTACCGTCGCTCTAATGCTTAGATAGCTACGCATAGGTTACTCTGAATGCAGTTACAATGTCTTTTTCCACACTCAACCGGGTGATCCTTAACTGTGAACAGAAAAAGAACAGAAGGCTTTCGGTATTTCAGTCCCTTTTGACTAATTTTGCAGTTATTTTTATCACCTACTGCTATTAACATTACTACAACAGGGTACACTGCTATTACAGTAACAAATAAGACAAATATTATGAGTGTTAAAGGCCCTATTACAAATTATCATTACCTTGGTTTTTCTACAACCACTACTACTGATACGTTAGTAATACTGATCCTGGTAACACTACTACGATTATTGATGATAATGTTAGGGTCGTCGATACAGAACAATTAAGTAGTATGTTGACTTCCGCCGTTTTCATGCTTCTCTTCTGTGTAGTCTAAGATCAACTCTCTCTCTCTCTCTCTCTCTCTCACACACACACACACACACACACACACACACACATACACACACACACACACACACTTTATTATCAACAGACCACACACACACACTTTACTGTCATCAGACTGTATTTTGTTTCTCTCTATGTTCCGAACAAGGTTGAGCAACAACATCTTGCTGCCTCTAGACTGCAAGGCATCGGATCAGAGCGCATCTTTTATCTTCTGTTTCTTCTCGCTATTCTCAGCTACGTCTGTGGTCCAATTACAGTTAAGGCGGTCTTAGAACTATGGGGCTTCGTTCCCGTTCCATAGGCTTGTCTAAAGACGTTACTCGTAACTGATGCGTCTGCTGACTGTAACTACAGCTTGCTTTTCCCGAGACAGCATCAGCTAGAAAATTTAGAATGTGAGACCCCACTTTACCATAATTTTGTTGTAAACAAACCAGGGGAGAGTTGGATGATCCGCTATTAAATCCTTCTTTCGCTGAATTACGTCGAAACAATCTTGCTCCTATGCCGTTGTGTCCAGCAAACAGCGCGACGAGAGCATGGAGTGGCAACTCTGCTACGATATGGCCATAGGACCCCACGATGCCTACGATGTAGCTGGAAACAGTACGATAACGTCGGATGCGTCGTGACAGAGTTCGGGGTTGGTGGTGTTATGTAAAGGGAACCATTAACACTACAATACTGTAGCGAAATGCAATAAGACCTGCGGAGAGTTATCACTCGCTCCAGGGATTGGCAATTGATCCTTAAGGCAATCAAATATAACGTACTATTATTCGATCAATCGCTAGTGACTGTCACAACTATTAAATTCCTCGAACTTGACGTATGGAACAATTTAAAGTGAACAACCTTGTAGTATTAATCACTATCTGAGAAATCCGGCGTTGCCCAGGTGTTTATTTACAGTTGCGCCCAAGACATGGAATTTATTTTTGACTTATGAAGCTCCTTTGTACACAATGTCTGAAGCAGTGTGATTGGGGACATGAAGAAAGAGCTTGTTTGCTTCACTAACACAAGCGATCCACTTAGTGTTGTCCACGTGAAAAGCAACTAACACTAAGATCCACGCCAACAAAACGTAGCGTCAGGTCTTGTGCTTTTTTACGGTCACGGCATAACATAAGCCACCAGGAATTGTACAAGCTTAAAGCGAAATGGTAAAGTGTTAGGAATGAACGGGATTCAGGGTGTCAAAATTCCGCTCTCTACGACGCTACATTGGAGAGAAGTAACTTTAGGCCTCTGTGAGCGGAGATTACTGAAGAGTGAGATAATTTGTGATTCTCTCGCTCAGAGTTATGTCGCGCCTCGCTTTCAGAAGGAGCTTCCAAGGAGCGAGTTAAAGTCCGATGTTCTCGAGACGCCGCAAAACTCACTTCATGATCTTCACTGGATTCTTGAGACGCAGGTAGCCCTCAATCATTTAGTTATTTTTATTCATAAACAAAAGAAAATCAACATGTACAGTATTTTACGGACTATAAGACGCTACAAACTATAAAGAAGCACGGTAATTTTCAATCAGTTTTTTAAAAAGTAACATTCTTACTATTTTTTAATTAGATTTCAAAGCAAGACTAAAAACATTCTTAGTTTATAAAACCGAGCTGTCATTTAAAATCCTTGAAAATTGTCATCTCCTAGCTACGGCCATCTTGAATTCTGTCCTCTATTTGCACATTTAGTTTTCCTCATCTTCTTCAGTTCTTCTTTACTAGCCGGCCAATTGCGAATAGTTTCTTCCGTTGGTGGAGGGCCCAAAGGACACTCAGCTGCTCTGTTTCCATGGTTTTTTTCCCAATTTATAGTCCGCATCATGCGAACACCTTTTATTTTTTCCATTACGAAACTATCTACCAACAAAAATATTATCCTGTTACCGATAACACGAATCACTTTCAGTTCAACTTCACTGGCACCATGTACTGCAATGACGCATCTTGGGCTAGACAGTGTTTGGATTTGTGTTGGCGGAGGGGGAGGGAGACAGTGTTGGCGAGCTTGTCAATCTCCGTGTCTCATTTTTGTCGCATCGGTGCGCTGCTGCTGACAGATGAATCCAATGTTGCCAGATATAGATATGGCCATTTTTGAGACTGCCGGGAATCTTAAATCAAACACTGGATATTTTTATATTTTTATATCAATTTCGAGTATAAGACGAACCCGAATGTTGGAGGCAATGTTTCGAAGAAAAAAAGTGCGTCTTATAGAACGTAAAATATGGTACTGAGTAGTCAACCTAACCCCTAAGAAAATTTAATAAATTCGTTTTTCCTAGCAAAGAATACAAATAAAACATATCGAAAGTAGCAAAGCAATATTGTTAAGTTTTTAATACACAAAGTGAAAGGTAACAGTGTCAAAAATTTCATGCAAAAATGCGAAATATGAAACAGAAAACAAAATATTTAGCTATTTCTATGTGTATATTTTTTTCTGTAAAATAAAGCATTTCGTATGCCTGTATGAAATTTTTGATTGAGTAGTTATGTGATGTGTTGCGAATAGAGTTCGTAGTGAAGAAGCAATAAATTAACACCTCATGCCCGATGCTGAAATTTGTCTGCATGAACAGCGAAAATGTAGAAACAGTCAATTTTTTTTCCATTCATCGTTCGTGGGGCTGTCAGTGAAAAAAGTTTTGTAAACGTTTGAAGTTATGCATAAAGTCGCTAAGTACTTTCATTCTCAAATACTTGAGGCATATGGTCCTAGTATTTGCGCGCAGTTTTATTTGTAATACTTGTTTTAGAGTGTTAAATTTTTGTCATAAGATTACATCTCTTAATGGGTAGGTTATGACAGCATTTTAAATTTTTAAATTCGGTCAATAATTGCGGGAAATATTGAAATAAAAATTTTTGTTCCCACTTGCAGTTGGTACCGCGTTGCGGGATAGCTGTTTAATTACACAAAGAAGTCAAAATCCACCATTAGTTTCAATCTTCATTTATGTAGAATATGTACTCTTGTGAAATGGGATGAATTTTCCTAATACTCTCTGCACTGTTGTTGCACGGAGCCGTTCTTCACGACACACTCCTGACAAACACTGAAACGATTTGAATGTAAAACGGGGTTCCCCATCCGTAATACGAAGAACAGAAGATGAAAGTCGAACACCATACAAGTCGTTACAGACAGTGTACCAGCTGACATCCTTCAAGGATGGAGAAGGAAATCCACTGTGGCTTCATCGCAGCTATCATGACAGTATTCGCCAGAAATGATTTTGAAAATCACAGAACAACGTATTGCCATAAGAAATGTTTTGTGAGTTTCTCGAATGACCCTTTTCCACATTTCCCACTGACATAACGCCTTATCGGCTGCTAACGATGACTGCAACGATTTAAATTACAAGTTCGACAGTGGAACGATTATGTGCCTAAGATACAGTCCGGGAATACAACTAGATAATGAGACCCTTGGTAGACCTCTGCCTATGAGGTGTGATTTTAAAGCGTAGGTCATCGTATAGGGTGATTGTATATAAGTGCAGTGTCTGATGCTTTGTTGCGAGTTAACATGAAGATAAGAGACGCCCTAACTTTGTTGCTGGCTTATTATACGTGTTATTATTCAAGAAAACCAAGCGATGTTAATATCCAGAACAGATGAAAGAATTATCAACATTATCGACAGTGTGCTATGCCCTCGATTTGAAAGACATTTCACAGAGGTTTGCAAATACCAAAGACGAGGAGTATACTACCATGCCGATTATCTCTCTCCCTTCCTCTCTCTCCCTCCCTCTTCCTCTCTCTCCCTCCCTCTTCCTCTCTCTTTTTCTATGCTTCACTCTTCACCACTGTTACACGATCATAATCGTTGGAATGAATTACAACCGATGACTACCTAATAGTAGTAAAGAAGACATATGACTATCCTCCTGGTCTTCCCTTTTCTTATCTCGTTACAGTAAAGTGTGCAGCTAATGAGCCATTCCTCATCGTAGCTGTGACAATTATTTCTGTCACCAACTCACTTTCATCAAAAGGGGGGGGGGGGGGGGGCAGCTCGTGTTTCAGGTGACCACATTCAGGTGAGTTTGCACATTTACCCAATGTAAAGTCGCATTTATACGATACAGCTGTATTTGTCGTAACTTGTTTAGAAACGTGGCTAAAAGAAGAACTGCACTTCGACTATTTATCAGACTAATGCTGTTAGTTGGGCCAAGGGATTGTATCCATGTCTAACGTACTTTCTTGTTACAAAAGCAGTTGATGGACGCATTAGGGAACACGGTCACACACGCTTAATTTTTGACTATCGACAAGCACAAAATTTGAAGGTGTAAGGGTGATCCGTATCAAGTACTGTTTTTTTCTTATTGCAAGTAGTCATTGGTCACTACATAGCTTAGTCGTACGCAAGGAGGTGGCGGTCTTCGGTTCATTAGCAGCATATTTTGAAAGTGCTGTCAGTCTACGACTAAACTGTGCGTCCCTTCTAAGGATGTTGCTCAAGTGTGTGGAACCCACATCAGATAAGAATAACCGGGGATACCGAACGTATAGAAAGACGAGAATCATCAACGGTAACAGGTTTATTTGACTCATGGGACAGCATCATGGGAATACTCAAAAACCGGAATTGGCAGACGCACGAAAAGACAGTGAGGTGACAAAAGTCATGGATAGCGTTACGCACATGTACAGTTGGTGGTAGTATTGCGTACACAAAGTATAAAAAGGCATCACATTGGCGGAGATGATTCAGGTGAAATGGTTTCCGACGTGATTACTGCTGCATGACGGAAACTAACGGACCTTGATATCGGAGTGGTAGTTGGAGCTAGACGCACGGTACATATCATTTTGGAAATCATTAGGGAATTCAATATTCCGAGATCCACAGTGTCAAGAGAGTACCGAGAATACTAAATTTCAGGTATTACCTCTCACCACGGACAACGCATCGGTCGGCGGCTTTAACAACCGAGAGCAATGGCGTTTGCGTGGAGTGGCCATTGCTAACAGCAAACATCACTGCGTGAAATATCCACAGAAATCAATCTGTGACGAGTGACGGACGTATCCGTTAGGATAGTGCGGCGAAATTTGGCGTTGCTGGGCTATGCATTAGACGAACGACGCGAGCGCCTTTGCTAACAGCACGACATCGCCTGCCGAGCCTCCCAGGGGGTCACGACTACATCGGTTAGACCCCTAGACCGCTGGAAAACAGTAGCCTGATCAGGTGAGTCCCAATTTCAGTTGGTAAGAGCTGAAGGTAGGGTTCCAGTGTGGCGCAGACCCCCCGAAGCCATGAACCTATGCTGACAGTAACGAACTGTGCAAGCTAGTGGTGGCTCCATAATGGTGTGGGCTGTGTTTACATGAAATGAACTGGATCCTCAGCTCTAATTGAACCGATAACTGGTTGGAAATTGTTATATTCGGCTACTTGGAGACCATTTGCAGCTATTCATGGACTACACGTTCCCAAACAACGATGGAAATCTTATGGGTGACAATGCGCCCTGTCAGTTGGCCATAATTGTTCGCGATTGGTTTGACGAACATTCTGGACAATTCGAGCGAATGATCTGGCCACTCAGATTTCCCAACATGAATGTCATCGAACATTTATTGAAAAATAATCGAGGGATCAATTTGTGCCGGTTCTAGGCGCTTCAGTCCGGAACCGCGCGACTTCTACGGTCGCAGGTTCGAATCCTGCCTCGGTTATGGATGTGTGTGATGTCCTTAGGTTAGTTTGGTTTCAGTAGTTCTAAGTTCTAGGGGACTGATGACCTCAGATGTTAAGTCCCATAGTGCTCAGAGCCATTTGATTTTTCAATTTGTGCACAAAATTACGCGTCGGCAACACAGTCGCAATTATGGACGACTATATGGGCAACATGGCTCAGTATTTCTGCAGGGGACTTCCGACTTTTTGAGTCAAGTCATTGCTCTACGCTTGACAAAAGTAGGTTCGACACGATTTTAAAAAGTATCTCACGACTTTTGTCGCCTCAGTGTAGACTCCAGTTACACCGCGAAACCCTACATACAAAGCTTCAGAACCAGTATTACGTACATATTTTTGAGATATTCTTCAATCCCCTAAATATCGCTCTAGCAGGAATCAGGATGACAAGATCAGGATAATTACAGCGCGCACAGAAGAATTTAAATAGCCATTCTTCACTTGCTCCGAGTGGAAACTAAAGAAATCCACACTAGTGGTACCAAGAGTAATAAAAATGGTCGATAGCCCATCTTTCGCTACGAATAATATGGCCTACTTACCGAATTCTTGAAAGAAATTGATTATTCTGTACACTCAATAAGTTTACTATGGATATAGGCAAGTTTAAAATTTTAATTTCGCGTTTCGTGTAGTTTTAATGACAATATTCAAATAATTTTTTACGCTTATGTACAGAAAAGGTGTTCAAACATGGATCTAATATAAATAACATTGATCGTATTACTTTTTAAAAATTCACTTATTTAATCTTATTTGCATGTGAAGATGTTGACTCTCTTCACCTTCACTCTCTCCTCCTCCTCCTCTTCCTTCTTCTTCTTCTTTTTGTTCGATTCATGTATTAGACAAAGAGCCTATTACGGTACCCGTCCCTTGCATGGTCTTCCTACATTTCTTCCTCCAATCCATTTATAATTAGAGCCTTTACCGGGGACCTTTCTGCACCCATACGATCTACATGTTCCATTTTCTCCTATTATCGTCTATTTTCTAATTTAGGGTATATATTCCTGAATCTTTCCTTATATCTTCATTTGTTTCTCGATTTTCCCTTGTACATCTTTCGATACTTCTTAGAAATATCATTTCTTAAGCCTGTCTTCAATAATTTCTTGGTGTCCATTCTTCACTTCCATAAGTAAGGCTTCATACTGCTATTGTTTTATAAAACTTCAGCGCGTTTCTTTCCTGGCTTTATTCTACAAATGTTTTACGATGGTTCCACATATGGAAGTACATTTTTGGCCCATGTCATGGTGATATTCGCAAGTGACGACGCTTCATAGATATTTAAAATGTTTTACTTGCTCGAAGATTTTATTATTCAAGTCTATTTTAGATCTTACTGGCTGCTTGCCCTGAAATGCCATTACTTTCGTTTTATCTACCGACGACGTAAGGTTGTAATTTGAGCCTATCTGCCACAACTTATAAAGAGTCTCATCTGAAGGCCATCTTCATTCTCTGTAATGAGAGTTAGGTCATAATCGTATAATATTTCATTTAGTCTAGTGTCACGATCTAAAAAAACTCCATTTATGTTCAACATTTTCCGTGCAAGATGGCGCAGTGATGAGTACACTGGTTTCGCATTAGAGGACGACGGCCCAGACCCGCATCTGGCCAACCAGATTTAGGTTTCCCGTGATTTCCCTAAATCGCTTTAGGCAAATGTCGGGATGTTTCCTTCGAAAGGGCTTTCTTTCTCCCTCCTTCCCTAATCCGAGATTGTGGTCCGGGTCTATTGACGTCGATGCCAATGGGACGTTAAACACTAATCTCCTCCTCCTTTTGTTGTTATATTCCCCATACCTATAACAATTCCGGTGTTTGCGTAAAGACTCTTAATAGCATTTATGAGGTGAAATGGATAGCCGCGTTCAGTCATGATATGCCATAGCACATCGATTATAAAATCGTTAATTGTGAGATTTTAAAAAATAACTTCCCAGAAAAGATTATCGCTAAATAATAATTCATTTGTTGTCTAAAAAAAATTTCTTCGATAGATGAATAATTTTGTTCTTCTTGTCGAGTTGTAGTGAGTTGTGAACAGCTGCTGTTGTATGAAGTTCGCGGGAAATTTTACTGTGCGTGTCATGTCATATTCTGAGTTTCAGAAATGTCTGAATGTTGAAATTGTATTGGCTAATAATGAAGAGAATTAAACGCTCTACGTAAAAGATAAAGTGCCGGCCACAAGTTATTTCAACGTACATATTTTGAACCAAAACTTGAATATCCTCTAGCAAGAAGTAGTATACATCTAGTTGCGGAAGCGAAATACATCCACTGAAGACAGTAAGTTAAGTAATGAAAGTAATTAAATTAATTTTTATCACAATCTCTGTTTCATGACTAATTCAACCTTCTCACTGGCAGGAAATATCACGCAGGCAAAAGGAAAGAAATAATTATTTGCGAGGTTTCTTATAACATTAAGTATGAGATAGGGATATAGCGAGGTTTGACATGGAAAGCACTTTACTGTGTTCTGGCAGTTGTCTGTTACGAACTACTGTTTACATACGTCAGCTGCCAGACGCTACACTGACATTAAAGCAAACCGGTGAACAATTATTCTGTGTTGCTTTGGAGCGCTCACCTAACCTACTGCAATGTCACCCGCATTTCACATGAACCCTGGTATTTGTGCACCTTTCTGATGATCAACGCAGTGCGTACAATGGCTGTATCCTAACAATATATTCCAGCGATAGTCAATCTCATATGTCTTTCTCAATAGCTGTGCTGACATTGCGAGTTGATCTGGACAAGCAAATATCTCGTGTCGACAAGTTTCTACCCGTGTTCCGTGGAAACTGCCTAGATATTTCGCCGGTAACTGGTATAAAGTTTTTTGTTTGTTTCTAGGAAATGATACTTATTTTCGACACATATTCCGTAACCCTACTGTCACGATGTCCCTAAGACACCCCTATAAATATCTAGTTGTGAACATTAGCACCAGATTCTCAATTACGGACGTATGGAGCTACACAATCACGGGACCAGTCAGATTTCGCTATAAATTCATGGGAGAACTTTCTATCTGAGACCGTTTTTTATCTTTATTTACTAATCGCATTACGCCACCGGCTTAGTAGAGCACTTACAAATCGTAAAATTGACAATTTCGTCAATTTTATCTAACAATTTTGCGAATTTTTAACAGCATACAGTAAACGAATTACATTATTTTAATTGAATCAACTGTAGGTTCTTGTTGAAACTTTGTAAAGTAACTAAACAAACACTGTTTTTTGCATTGTTTCTCAAACTTTATTGTGGTTCCTGCACAACCTAGGTTCCGGGCTTAAGCCCATTTTCAACCACATTACTAATTCCAAAGATGATAACGCAAAGATAAACGTGATGAAAAGGCAAAGATAAATATCTCAGCTTCTTAATGCATCGATCATGTATTAATGTAAAATTACTTCAATGACCGTTTCTTGAGAAATTACATATGGAATTATACAATTCAGCAATTACACTAACATGATGAAACAAACCTAGAACTCAAGTTATGCATCAACCTAGAACTTTTTATCTACTGATGGACTGAGGTCCAAAGCTGTATTTCTGACTAGGAGTTATGATATAATTTAAAAAAGGTGAATAACTGAATTGGGTTTGCTCGTTAAATAATTGGTGTTGGGATATATACATCCGTTTTTCGATTTAAAGAATTGCTAACTGGCTGAGTGTTGCCCCCTTTTCCTCTTTGTATAAGACTTGTACATCTATAATGTATTTGTGGTTTTTGTTAAGGCAATATTCCGCAAAGGCTGAATCAGGCTTCTTCAATCTCCAGCTTCTATGAAGTTTCTTTAAGTCTGGTGCAGATTGATCTCTCAGTCTGTCAAATGTAGCAAGACTGACTCCCCCGACATATGATCTCATCAACACACTTTTTGTTATGGCTGGTTGTTTGTCTTTTGCATTGAGCAAGCAACTACCCGTTGTCTGAGGAACATAGAAAAGCACAGAGAAACCCTTTACCTTCAAAATGTTAATAATCCTGTTTGACGTTTTCTCTATAAAAGGTAGTCTGCACCATTTCTTTCCCAGTTTGTGTTGCTCATTGGTGACAGTAGGGGCCTGCCTTTTTCTTCATGTTTTTACTGACGATTTTGTCAATGATGGTGGGATCAAATTCATTATTTGTGGCTATTGTTTTCACCAGAGCAGGATTTAGAAAATGATGGTTTTCGACTTCTAGACCGGACAATTCTCCCAATAAATACAGAAGTACGAGTATTAACAAGTTGTATTAAGTTCCTGGTCAAAGTCTTCTTGGTACCTGCCGGGATGAATGCGTCAGTGAACGAGTCTTCTCGATAAATTTTAAATTTATGGTTGCTGTCTTCTATCTTTAAGCTAATTACCAGGAAATTTATGCTGGGTGCCCGTAAATGCATGCTGACAGCTATATTTGTGTGCCACTAGTTTCATATTTTCCAAAAATTTATGGAGTTGTCTTTCGGGACCTTTCCACATACAAAGAATACATTAACATACGTATGTGTACCAATACACAACATATTTTGTCAGTTGTTCTCTCTTAAAAAAATTAGTCTCCCACTTTTCCTTGTACATTTCTGCTAGTAAGGGGGATATAGGTGAGCCCATTGCCAGGCCATCTGCTTGCTTATAATAGCTCCCTTGAAAACAGAAATAATTTTGATTTAAACAACACTCCACTGTACTGATGAAATGTATGTTGCTGTTACAAGAATGTTAGATAGTAACTTTTTATTTAGTGAATCACATGACAGAAAATGTGTTGAGAAACAACGAAAAACAGTGAAAAACTTATCGATAATCAAGGTACGACGTTTTTAACATTTTAATGGCAGAATATTTTGGTTTATACTTTCTGTAATCATACGTCAAGTTAGAGGAAGGAGAACCCTGCATCTGCTGGCATTAAAAAGTTAAAAGCGTTCTTCCTTGAATTTCGTTAAATTTCTCACTGTTTTTCGCTCTTTCTCATCACACCTTTCTTCATTTGGTTCGCGAAATATAAAACTTAACATTTAACCTTCTCATAACAGCAACACACATTTCGCATTACCCTACTCAAGAGCAGAATTAAATGATGTATTAAGACGATATGCATCTGACAATGGACCCACAGGATTCGAAATACGTCCTGTAATTCAACAGAACACGAAAAAAAGCTGTGAGTGAAGCGTTATTATTCATACTTTCTGTCATCGTATCTAGTTGAGAAACGTTGTTGGACGAGTATAGGAATGACATATCGTCCAGGGAATAATAACTACGTTTGCTTCACCTGTTCCTGAACCTTGTAACACATGGACAAGAAGTGCAGAGCACTTCGCTCATCAACAAATTAATTACAGACAACTGCTACGAAGGAGAGAGAACGTTGTAGTCGCCACAGAGCATGGCATATTTCAGACCCGCTACCAACCCCACACGCGCATCTCCGCTCGGCACATGCCTCACAAAGCACTAGGATTACCTTGGGAGCAAAAACAGCACCACTGGTCTGAAGCATGGGTGCCGCTGGTCTGACTGATGCGTGGCGTAAATGCTGGCACACGCCGATGAGTGAGTACCACTACGTGCCACAGCACGCCACTGCAGCGGCGGCCGGTTTGGCCGAGCGGTTCTAGGCGCTTCAGTCTGGAACCGCGTGACCGCTACGGTCGCAGGTTCGAATCCTGCCTCGGGCATGGATGTATGTGATGTCCTTAAGTTAGTAGGTTTAAGTAGTTCTAAGTTCTAGGGGACTGATGACCTCAGATGTTAAGTCCCATAGTGCTCAGAGCCATAGCGCTCAGAGCCACTGCAGCCATCTGAGTGGTAGGAGCTGCTAACTGCTGCTAGGAAGGTAAACTCAACTGCCCGTTAGTGTACGTTATCGTATATGGCAGTATCTTACATTATACTAACAATATACCCTCTTACGTTGAATGTAAGAGTGTATTAAAAGTTCAACGTTACATATTTTATTTCGCTGGATGGGTGGATGCTCTAATTCCTTTGATTTAATTGCAACGTAAACAGAGAATGTACCTGAGTGTCACTTAAGGCTTGTTACGAAAGTGAAATGTGCAAAAGTAGCATATCACTATTCTTTTCCACGTCTTCTGTTTCTGAAGTGTTACAGGACCTGAAAAATTCTGAAGGATTTTTTATTTTTTATTTTTTTTTATAAGCGTACCAGCATGGGCATGTACGTATTTATTCCAATCGTTTGTTAGTCCATCTCCCCCTTCTCTCTGTCCACCTCCTCCTTCAACTCCTCTCGGTCTACCTGCTCCTTATCCTCTGTCCTTCTCCCCCTTCCCCTCTTATTCCATTTCCTCCTTTTCCTCTCTTTGTCCATCCCTTCCTCCTTCTTTCTTTGTCCATCTCCTCCACTTTCTTTGTCTGTCCGTTTTGTCCTGTCCCCTCTCTCTGTCCATTTCTCCCTCTCTCTCTCCCCCGTGTCTGTGCCCACCTCCTCTTTCCCCTCATTGTCTGTCCATATCCTTAGCCGAACGGTCTAAGGCAGTGCAGTCATGGACTGTGCCGCTGATCCCGGCGGAGGTTCGAATCCTCCCTCGGGCATGGGTGTGTGTGTTCGTCATTAGGATAATTTAGGTTAAGTAGTGTATAAGCTTAAGGACTGATGACCTTAGCAGTTAAGTCCCACAAGATTTCACAGCCATTTTTTTGTCCATATCCTCCTGCCACCTTCCCTCTCAACGTTATCACACTCACCCCTGTAGGAGGCTCGTGGTTCTTATTCTCAAAGTGTATGTTACAAACTGTAACTAATATGTGTACCAGATTTGGTTGAAAACGTTCCATGGGTTTAGGATGTGATTTTTATCCGTGGCTTTACCCACGTAGACTGGTGTCAAATATATTTCAGCTATATTTAACTTATTTACACACATTTGAACACGTATTTCACCTGTATCTTTAGCGCAACTTGCTCCACAGTTTTTTTCACGCAACACAATGTTTTGGACGTCGTGTCTCCTGAGCTGTGCGCTGTACAATGCTATAATTTTACAGTTTCAGTGGGTTTGTTGTAAGTCTCCAAGTGCTCTCATTCCCAAATGTTGGATGACTAAAACATGGTATTCGCATGTCGTGGGCTACACTGATTTTTCAGCCCCACCCTTTGATAAGCAGATTGATCTTACCTCCACAGCGATGTTTACCAGACAGTAAGTGATACGGGTGCCAAGTTTAGTTTAAATCGGTTCTATGGTTTAGGAGGAGATGTGGAACACACACACACACACACACACACACACACACACACACACACATACATACAAACAGTCATTTTTATAATATGTAAGGTGTTTAAACCTTTGGTCGCTCCAGAAGAAGCATAGCGGGATTAAGCTTAGGCACGGCGCCAAGCGCCACATGCCTCGCTATGCGTCACAGCTCAGAGTATATTGCATCACACTGTTCCAACTCTATGGCCTCCGGTCAATGGAGCGTACGTCCGATGATCAGAAACTAGCCGATTAGAATAATTATTGAATTAGGTTTTAAAAATAAAACAAGTTAATAATTGAAAAAAATTATTTATTTCAATTTCTATAATAATGTGTTACATCTCCAGTAAGTTGAACTTTTGCACATCTCCCTGCACCTTTCATCCAAATACAAACAGACTCTTGTTCACTTATTTTACGATGATTCCTTGTTCTTAAATAAAATGACTGGTTAGATACAAAGTATGACAGTCCCAAATATTTATTATACACTTCTCCCACATGAAAAGTACGGTAAGATATTACATCTCTTGCATTGAATGCTTCCAAACCAGTAACATTCTTCACTTTATTACCATCAAAACGAACAACAGCAACTGTAATCCATCCATTGCCAGCTTGATGTGTATCTAATTGCGTCATAAGGGATCACAAGTTATTTTGCAAGGTCCATCAGTGTTTTGTGGGTGTATTATTAATTTTACACTTACGCAATTAGATACACATCAAGCTGGCAATGGATGGATTACAGTTGCTGTTGTTCGTTTTGATGGTAATAAAGTGAAGAATGTTACTGGTTTGGAAGCATTCAATGCAAGAGATGTAATATCTTACCGTACTTTTCATGTGGGAGAAGTGTATAATAAAGATTTGGGACTGTCATACTTTGTATCTAACCAGTCATTTTATTTAAGAACAAGGAATGATGGTGGGATCAAATTCATTATTTGTGGCTATTGTTTTCACCAGAGCAGGATTTAGAAAATGATGGTTTTCGACTTCTAGACCGGACAATTCTCCCAATAAATACAGAAGTACGAGTATTAACAAGTTGTATTAAGTTCCTGGTCAAAGTCTTCTTGGTACCTGCCGGGATGAATGCGTCAGTGAACGAGTCTTCTCGATAAATTTTAAATTTATGGTTGCTGTCTTCTATCTTTAAGCTAATTACCAGGAAATTTATGCTGGGTGCCCGTAAATGCATGCTGACAGCTATATTTGTGTGCCACTAGTTTCATATTTTCCAAAAATTTATGGAGTTGTCTTTCGGGACCTTTCCACATACAAAGAATACATTAACATACGTATGTGTACCAATACACAACATATTTTGTCAGTTGTTCTCTCTTAAAAAAATTAGTCTCCCACTTTTCCTTGTACATTTCTGCTAGTAAGGGGGATATAGGTGAGCCCATTGCCAGGCCATCTGCTTGCTTATAATAGCTCCCTTGAAAACAGAAATAATTTTGATTTAAACAACACTCCACTGTACTGATGAAATGTATGTTGCTGTTACAAGAATGTTAGATAGTAACTTTTTATTTAGTGAATCACATGACAGAAAATGTGTTGAGAAACAACGAAAAACAGTGAAAAACTTATCGATAATCAAGGTACGACGTTTTTAACATTTTAATGGCAGAATATTTTGGTTTATACTTTCTGTAATCATACGTCAAGTTAGAGGAAGGAGAACCCTGCATCTGCTGGCATTAAAAAGTTAAAAGCGTTCTTCCTTGAATTTCGTTAAATTTCTCACTGTTTTTCGCTCTTTCTCATCACACCTTTCTTCATTTGGTTCGCGAAATATAAAACTTAACATTTAACCTTCTCATAACAGCAACACACATTTCGCATTACCCTACTCAAGAGCAGAATTAAATGATGTATTAAGACGATATGCATCTGACAATGGACCCACAGGATTCGAAATACGTCCTGTAATTCAACAGAACACGAAAAAAAGCTGTGAGTGAAGCGTTATTATTCATACTTTCTGTCATCGTATCTAGTTGAGAAACGTTGTTGGACGAGTATAGGAATGACATATCGTCCAGGGAATAATAACTACGTTTGCTTCACCTGTTCCTGAACCTTGTAACACATGGACAAGAAGTGCAGAGCACTTCGCTCATCAACAAATTAATTACAGACAACTGCTACGAAGGAGAGAGAACGTTGTAGTCGCCACAGAGCATGGCATATTTCAGACCCGCTACCAACCCCACACGCGCATCTCCGCTCGGCACATGCCTCACAAAGCACTAGGATTACCTTGGGAGCAAAAACAGCACCACTGGTCTGAAGCATGGGTGCCGCTGGTCTGACTGATGCGTGGCGTAAATGCTGGCACACGCCGATGAGTGAGTACCACTACGTGCCACAGCACGCCACTGCAGCGGCGGCCGGTTTGGCCGAGCGGTTCTAGGCGCTTCAGTCTGGAACCGCGTGACCGCTACGGTCGCAGGTTCGAATCCTGCCTCGGGCATGGATGTATGTGATGTCCTTAAGTTAGTAGGTTTAAGTAGTTCTAAGTTCTAGGGGACTGATGACCTCAGATGTTAAGTCCCATAGTGCTCAGAGCCATAGCGCTCAGAGCCACTGCAGCCATCTGAGTGGTAGGAGCTGCTAACTGCTGCTAGGAAGGTAAACTCAACTGCCCGTTAGTGTACGTTATCGTATATGGCAGTATCTTACATTATACTAACAATATACCCTCTTACGTTGAATGTAAGAGTGTATTAAAAGTTCAACGTTACATATTTTATTTCGCTGGATGGGTGGATGCTCTAATTCCTTTGATTTAATTGCAACGTAAACAGAGAATGTACCTGAGTGTCACTTAAGGCTTGTTACGAAAGTGAAATGTGCAAAAGTAGCATATCACTATTCTTTTCCACGTCTTCTGTTTCTGAAGTGTTACAGGACCTGAAAAATTCTGAAGGATTTTTTATTTTTTATTTTTTTTTATAAGCGTACCAGCATGGGCATGTACGTATTTATTCCAATCGTTTGTTAGTCCATCTCCCCCTTCTCTCTGTCCACCTCCTCCTTCAACTCCTCTCGGTCTACCTGCTCCTTATCCTCTGTCCTTCTCCCCCTTCCCCTCTTATTCCATTTCCTCCTTTTCCTCTCTTTGTCCATCCCTTCCTCCTTCTTTCTTTGTCCATCTCCTCCACTTTCTTTGTCTGTCCGTTTTGTCCTGTCCCCTCTCTCTGTCCATTTCTCCCTCTCTCTCTCCCCCGTGTCTGTGCCCACCTCCTCTTTCCCCTCATTGTCTGTCCATATCCTTAGCCGAACGGTCTAAGGCAGTGCAGTCATGGACTGTGCCGCTGATCCCGGCGGAGGTTCGAATCCTCCCTCGGGCATGGGTGTGTGTGTTCGTCATTAGGATAATTTAGGTTAAGTAGTGTATAAGCTTAAGGACTGATGACCTTAGCAGTTAAGTCCCACAAGATTTCACAGCCATTTTTTTGTCCATATCCTCCTGCCACCTTCCCTCTCAACGTTATCACACTCACCCCTGTAGGAGGCTCGTGGTTCTTATTCTCAAAGTGTATGTTACAAACTGTAACTAATATGTGTACCAGATTTGGTTGAAAACGTTCCATGGGTTTAGGATGTGATTTTTATCCGTGGCTTTACCCACGTAGACTGGTGTCAAATATATTTCAGCTATATTTAACTTATTTACACACATTTGAACACGTATTTCACCTGTATCTTTAGCGCAACTTGCTCCACAGTTTTTTTCACGCAACACAATGTTTTGGACGTCGTGTCTCCTGAGCTGTGCGCTGTACAATGCTATAATTTTACAGTTTCAGTGGGTTTGTTGTAAGTCTCCAAGTGCTCTCATTCCCAAATGTTGGATGACTAAAACATGGTATTCGCATGTCGTGGGCTACACTGATTTTTCAGCCCCACCCTTTGATAAGCAGATTGATCTTACCTCCACAGCGATGTTTACCAGACAGTAAGTGATACGGGTGCCAAGTTTAGTTTAAATCGGTTCTATGGTTTAGGAGGAGATGTGGAACACACACACACACACACACACACACACACACACACACACACATACATACAAACAGTCATTTTTATAATATGTAAGGTGTTTAAACCTTTGGTCGCTCCAGAAGAAGACTACTACAGTAAGACTACTTATGTCGTGTACTGTTTCAGTGGACTGTTTAAAAAAAAAAACATCTCGAAAAGGAAGCTTTTGTGATATACAAGTTTTGCTTACATTTTGACGACTATAATAGAAAAACTAACGAATTTCAAATTAAAACCGCTAGGGTAATGCTTCTTTTCTTTACGTCCATGTATGCTCGGTGGGTGCTTCATTGACGAAAAGCTTCACTTGGAAATGAAAGCTAATAGAACCGTTATGTTTTTAAGTCATTTACATACAGTCAGTTAGATGCAGGGTCATCGCTTTCCACTCACTAATTTCTTTACTGTTCCATCTCTCACGTGAAGTGGTGAGCCCATGTGTGAAATACAATAACAAATGGGCACACGGTACAAGTTCGATTTTTTTAAAGCCCTTCGAATTTACCTAACTTAGTTTCGTATTTGCATTCGATCGTCGTCTACGAAATACGACACCCATATTTCATAAAGCTCTCTCATTGTTAACCTTTAATGATATGCCTATGGTGTCAAATATTTCACACATACTGAAACCTTCCCGTCTCCTCTACATCTCTTTTGTTACGCAACCTTCCTTTCTACAATAACCTATGAAACCTTCCCTTAGGATTTCTATCTCTTGTTTAATAATAACAAATGAAATCTTCCATTTGAAATTAATTTTCTTTCTCAATAATAATACGTGCAATCTTCGCATTCAAATTTAAATGCTGCATATTGAAAGTGATTTGCTGATTATTTCGACGAAACATAGAATGTGTCGTCGTCGTGGCCCTCAATCGTTACCTGCAATAACCTAAAACGGTTCCTTACCTTTCTTACTGTTACTGGATCGCCATCTGACTGCTACATCGAACTACGACATGAATATACTTACTCTGTTTTACTATACTCTATTAGCTGCTGGTGGGCTGTCATAATAAGTGGCTGTATTTATTACCAAAGCTGACGTTATTCTTTAATAGCAAGACTGACGTTATTCTTTAATTAATTTGACTGAAGCTACGTAATTCATAGTTAAACTTTTTCTTGACAACAATAAAATTTTACGTTATTGGTTTTTTGGGATGGATTATAATCAGTAACGCAATATTGCTGGCAAAAATTAATTATATTCTGAAAACGATTCTTCAAATTTTTGCTGTTGGTAATGAAATGATTTTACAAACGTTCAAAAGGGGCTTATTTTTTACAATAATCTTACAACTAGTAAGTACCTTCAGTAGTCTTGAGTTTCTCACAAAAAATAATTCAATAATATTAGTTGCTCTTATGATAATAGTTAGCTGATGTCTCTGCACATCCGTTTATAATCTCTTGTAAATCATAGCATGGTGGCTGGCAGGCACACCGCTCCTCTCAACCCCTCGCTTCAGACCTGGTACCGACTCGCTTCACATCTCGCTTACTACTGACTTCCTACGAACGCTAAAGTGCGGTCTCTCCCGCCAACAATGTTTTCTGGTGCAGACAGCCCCTTTACCATTACAAAATGTATCAATGCCCGGTCTTTCCCGTGCTTTCTGGTGCAGACAATCCCTGTTAACATTACAAAATGTATCAATGCGCAGTCTTTCCCGCTCTTTTATTAAAATGTATCCATACGCGGTCTCTCCCGCCCTTTTTAAAATTATATCAATGTGCGGTCTCTCCCGTCAACAATACTTTGGTGCAGACATTCCATGCTACCACAATTATTTCCAAAATCACAAATATTAATTATTCGTATTTAATAGTATTAATAAGATATAAACATCTTTCATAAATTGTGGTTTGACAATGGAAATATATACGTCTTACAATACTTAATACCGGTCAACCATTACCGTACTGCACATTTTCTCCATGTTGTCATCTGTGGATCGAGTTTACGGACGCCATTGACATGTACCAGTACTAAGATAAGAATGGCCATTTTAGAATTTTTTAAAAATTTAATTTATTGTTGTTTGGAGTGCATAGCATATAGTCAGAATGACACTATACTTACAGCACATCTGACGACTACAATAAATTTAGATTCGTACGTACAAAGTACACGGTACCTGATAATTGTAGGTGCGTGTTACAATGTCTTAAGTGTCAAATATTATTTCGTAAGTTGTTGCAATTTCTGACGTGAAGATAATGGTGACTGCGTGTACGAGTTAACTCATCATGCCCCAATACTCCCTCTGTGTTCATGACGTGTTTAAATGAGTCCTCTGTGTTTTCCTTAAACGTTATTGACGTGTTTACACATCCTGTTCCGCCGACCCTCTCACTGCTGTGCACAAGTTACTTCCATATTTCGGTGAATAAATAAGGTTCTAGTACTCATCATACAACATACGTGCCTCTCTGCGTGCGAACATTTTCAAAAATCCTCCTTTCAGTATCTTGAACCATTTATGAAATGTAATGATTGTTATGATTACATGATTTCCCATGCACTGGGACAGAATTGGACGCACTGCTCACGACTGTGCACTGGATATAAGAATCAATAAATGGAGAACGAAGTGAGATATCATTCTGCTCTCAAATTTAAATGAAATTTCAATATCTCATCTACATTTCATACGCAGCAATGTATGAACTAAAATCAACCATACGCTTAGTTAGACAACGCGTTTCTACATCTGCGAAATACTTAAAATTTCGTTTAATGCTTTACTTACTGTGGGTGGCTATTGCAGAGAACGTGTGCAATATTTCCTGAGAAAAATAATTTTATGTGGTAGGATTTTGCCATACCAACGACTTGTAGAACTCTGATTCATCGCATGAAAAGGTCTTGGCGCACAAAACGGGAACCTTGGGACGCATCGGTACAGAGAAATGTTTGCTAGCAGTGTCTTGTCTGTCTCAAAAGGCCAAGTGGGGGAGGAAAGCCGCAGAATGGCGACCCATAACTCTCCTAAGACGAGCAATAGTAAGTAGGAGTCTACAGCACCACTCTACCGAAAAAAAAGAAATAAACCTAGTATTTTGTAGAGACTGAATTATCCTACTACTAAGCCTAGTATACCGAAGAAAAATTTTGAAGAAAAACGTCGTTCCGTGCAGCGAGATGAGATGTATAATCTCTACGAAACGCATTTATCCCGGTGTCGAGTCTTAGAAACTTAACTTTAAATCAATTATGTTTCATTATTCAGAGACGTTCTCTTGATGGGTCACCTGCGTGTATTTCACACAGAAAAGCCCTTCAGCGTGCAATATTTAGTCTCTTCAATTGAAAGTTCTGTGTACTATATTTCTCTCATGGCTATTGCTTACCCGATGCTTATTTAACACTTTAAGCAGACAATTAAAAAGAAAAGCTTCTCGACAATTGCTCATTCTATCAAAAATGTTTAACAGCTATACTGGACGTGTCACGTTTTTTTCTGGAAAAGATTACGTCCTAGTTTTCTCGAATGTTAATCTGTTAAAACGTTAAGGACGAACGCAGTGGCGAACGTATAATTGTTGGGAATTTGGTAGAAATTGTAACAAACGGAGTAAAATTTAGAATGGCAGATACGAAAACTAGACAAAAATACCACTGTTGGAAACCTATCAAAATTGAGTAGTTATTATCTGAAATGTGTTTTGGTGAGTTGCGACGATTCGATGGTATCATAGAAACATTCTGTGTGGCACTAACACGTTAAATAACGTTTTAAAAAGAATACGAATGTGGTTAAAAATTTATTTTTAAAGTTATTATGAGAAGAAGACCTTTTCCTGCACTTCCTATCTGAAAAATTTGTGTTTAATTTTTAAGGTTTTGTTTTGGTTACTATTACGAAAGAGTGCACTAACCAATTAATGCCACATGCCCGGTTTAGTTTTCCTTTAAGGTTCGACATAATTCAAGTAAAATGTTTCATAGTGAGAGAAGAGGGGAGAGGAGAAAGAAACTCAATCCACCTTGATTAATTTGTTTGAGGACGTACGAAAGAAACTACGTATCCACGATGCCCTAAGCATGAAATGAAATGATGTATCAAATTAAGAAAGCTCGTAAGTTACTGTAAGCTACACAGATACTTATGGGTACCCACAGCACACCAAGATTGGGTGCTAGAGTGCGTACAACAAGGTTAACATTTTTTAATCTAAAGATAAATTTGTTCCTGTGTGATCATTTATTAGTACAAAGATTACTAGCTGACGTCGCAAAATTCTGCCACGTGAAATTCTTGTTCTCTCACAAAAAACTATACACACTCGTTTGCAATGACTGTTTTTCAGGAAGTTTCACTAAGTCCTTGCAAAAATTTTCGAGACGCAGAAAACAGATTTTTGGAGACAGTATCAAAATGTCTATATTGTAGTCTCCTGCCCGATGAGTGCTTCGATTCAGTTCTAATGCTAGTGGACCCTATGCAAGTCTCTTCACTCCTGAAACCTACAGCTCCTTCACTCCATATCCTGTAATCCCTCTAATTTTTACCCAAACACTCCACTGACAAATTTACTGTTCCTTGATGCTTCAGGAGTTTATTATTGACAGATTCCTCATTTTGTTCAGTTTGTGCTACAAATTTCTTTTCTCACCATTTCGGCTCAGTACCTCCTAAGTATCTGATGTATCTATTTAATAAATCGATATTTCTCTGCAGAACTAAATTTCAAAAGTTTTTTTTCTATTTGTGTTTTCCTGTACAAATATCCGTTTCACTTCTGTATAAAGTTTCAATCCGGACAAACATTTTCAGAAAAGACTTCCTAACAAATTTATGTTCTCTTTTTCAGAAACACGTTTATTACCTTAACCGTTCTGCATTTTATATCCTTCCTATTTCGGCCAGTGCCAGTTATTTTGCTCCTCAAAATGTAAATCTTGTGAATTTCATAATCTAATTCTCTCAAGCATCTTCTGACTCAGTTCGACTGCATCTCATTACCATTGTTTTCTTTTGGTGGTATTCACCTTGTAATCTCTTGTCAAGACATCTATTCTGGTCAACTGATCTTCCACGTCATTTACTGTCGCTAAAGGAATAATTAATGTGTCATCAGCAAACCTTTTGTTTTTATTTCGTCTCCATGACCTGTAATTTACATTACAAATTTCTTCTTTGTTTGCTTCGCTTCTTGCTCAATGAATAGATTAAGCAATATCGGGGAGAGGCTCTCTCTTCTGAATCTCTGCTTCCCTTTCAATTTCTTCGATTTCCACAGCTGCAGTCTCGTTTATGTAAAAGTTTTAGATAGCCTTTCACTCCCTACATTTTATCCATGCTACGTTCAGAATTTCAAAGAGTGTTGTTCAGTCAGTATTGTCAATAGCTTTCTCTAAACGTACAATTGCTAAAAAATTGTGTTTCCTTTCTTCAGTCTACTTTCTAAGATACGTCGTAGTATCAGCATTGCCTCGCGTGTTCTGAAATTTCTCCGGTACCCATACTCATCTTACCTTCTTCTATCAGTCTTCCCATTTCTCTGTAAATAACCCCTGTTAGTATTTTGTTACTCCGACTTATTGAATTGATGGTTAAATAACATATACATCGTCTTTGAATTCAGACATTCTCCTTAAAATGTGAGGGCATTTCATCCGTCTCATATATCTTGCATAACAGAAGGAATAGTTTTCTCATGACTGGTTCCCTCAAATATCTAAATAGCTCTGAAGGAATGTTGTCTACTGTAGAGGCCTTGTTTCGACTTAGGTGTTTCACCGTTCTGTCAAACTCTTTTCAAAGTATCGTATTTTTCCTCCCATATTCCTCTTGCCCTATTTAACATGTATTTACATACTTTATACATGCCTGTATCCCTTTTGCTCGCTTCATTTGCTGCATTTTTATACTTCCTCGTTAGTCAATTAAATTCAGTGTCGTGTTTGTCCGAGGATTTCTGTAGCGTTCTGTCTTTTTGCCTAGTTGTTTCTCTGCTCCCTTAACTACCTCACCTTTCAAAGCTTGCGAGGTGCCGGGGCTAGTAGTGTATTTATCACTAAATTCTACTAGAATCCACATGTGTAAATCATGCTCTAAGCCCCCCCTATTCTAACTCCGACTTTTGCTGTTGCACAAGGATAAAACAAATACGCGAACTGACTCTAATCAACCCTGCTAGTGGAGTAGAAGAGAGTTTGGCACCTGCAATAATTTAATTTGATAAATAAGTTAAATAAACAAAGGTTTCATTAGCATAGTGAGGAATGATAGGGTTGCTCTATTGATTAACAGAAAGAAAGTTCTGTCCAAAATAACAATATGATTTATTAAGATTAAACGCAGAATAGTAAAAGAGACACAGGAAATATAAAACATCAAATTGGCTAAAATTGGAGATTCATACAAACACAGTAAAGGTGAAGTTGTCCCTAACTTAGATCGTGAGGTTTAAGACGAAGTGGTATGTGGAGCCAATTCCTTTCCACTCAAATCTCAAGAGAGACACACAGCTAACCCAATAGTAATTGCTGCTACTCGAAACTGAACAAAGTTAGAAAAGGATGAACAGGCGCGCTCTGCTGAGCTCTGATTATCACCTAGGAAAATCCCTATCTGCCGGTGCTGCGGACATACATTACCAAAACTGCCTTATTAACTGCTAGAACACGATCTGGCGTACCGCAGGCGAGGGCTGGTTGCTTCGACGTCTTCGACCGAAAGGCGACTGCCGACTACCCAGAGCACCCGCACAGGCCGAACACCGAACATTCCCGCCCCCACGACAGTGGCCGTGGTTACGTTCCAATCAGCAACTCGAAAACCGGCGGAAATTCCACTCCATTGCCGGAGCACTACCATTCCACCAATGGAGGTTCTTGGCGCCAATTTCTGTGCTGATTTTGCAGAAAGTGCGGGAATTTTCCCGCCACAACTGCGTGGGTACACAAGTCATTCCCACGCCTCGCTGGTAGCCCGCCAGAAAGTGTTTTCGCAAGGTTTCTCTGAAGTAACGGAACCTCTAGCCCAGCCTCTACTTCACACCCCAGCGGGCGTGTCTCTTGACAATGTCGGCGTCTGAAAAGCATTCACTCGACTGCCTCACACACGTCGGCTTAACTCTCTCCTGTTCCACAGAGCCCGCCTGTCACCGGCCCACCCGGGTGACGAGAGACGCTGCGTGGGAAGTACGCGTGTTAAGGAAAAGCAACCCTCCACCGCATGCAACTAGAGAGGAGAATCGTAAGATAGAAATATGAGAGGGGGCTCATGCCACCTCTCAAGCTGTCCATTCGTCTTCTATTGTATTTCTTTTCCCCGTTTCTGACAATCGTTGTTTAATGCTTCTTTCGGAGATCTCAACAACCTATGGTTCTTACAACTTATGTAGATCCCATCTTCGTAATTTTCTACCTTCCTGCAATTGTGTCAATTTCATTCTATTTCTGGCAGCCAATAAATTAAAGTCACTCCCTAGATCTGCTTTTGGAAGCATTTGCATTTTAAAAAACTGGTTTGGAAATTTTGGTATTAAGATTATAAAATCTATCTGGAACTTTCCGTTGTCTCCATGTTTCTCCCACGTATGTAACCCTCTTTCATCGTTCTTAAGCCAGGTGTTTGTAATTACTGAATAGTGTTCTGTGCAAAATTCTAACAGGCATCTTTCCCTTTCAGTCCTTTTTCGCAATCCATTTTTTCACGCTATTTTTTCTTTTCTTCCTTTTTCCAATATCAAATCCCGACCCCCTCCCCATCGCATAAATACTATTTTTTTTCTTTCTTATCGCACTACGACATTTTCTTTATCTCGTAATTCACCATATGCAGTGCTAGTAGGCATATATACTTGTTCTGCTGTGGTGCGTCGTTACTTTGTGTGTATCTTGGCTGTGATAATGGGTTCACTGTATTGTTTGATAGTAATTAAGTTGCATTCCAATTTTCTTTTTCATTGCTTGACGTTTTACGAGGTCAGTAGTTGTCGATGTTCGCTATAGAAGGAAAGATGAATCAAAGTTTAACGTTCCGTTAACTACGAGATCTTTAGAGGAGACTGCCGGCCAGAGTGGCCGAGCGGTTCTAGGCGCTACAGTCTGGAACCGCGCGACCGCTACGGTCGCAGGTTCGAATCCTGCCCCGGGCATGGATGTGTGTGATGTCCTTAGGTTAGTTAGGTTTAAGTAGTTCTAAGTTCTTGGGGACTGATGACCTCAGAAGTTAAGTCCCATAGTGCTCAGAGCCATTTTTTGGAGGAGACGCAAGTCCAGATTCGCCAGTAACGAGGCAGACAAACGGGTGTGTCAGTCTTACAGAAAGCATTCAGGTAATAGTCGGATCTGGTTTAGGAAAATTATGCAAAACCCCCACTGAGTGAAGTGGCGCAATGGTAAGGTTCTTGACTTGCCTTCTGGAGACGGCGCTTCGTACCCTATTGGAGCCATCTAGATTTAGGTTTTCCGTGGTTCTCCTAAGCTGTAAGCAAATATTGGGAATGTTCTTTTGAAGAGGACACGATTGATTTCCTTCCCCATATTTGCTTACTCCGAGTTTTTGCTCCATCTCTAACCACCTCGAAATATTCGTGCGGGACATTTAACCCTTAATTTCCATTTAACGGATGACCTCTCCTCCCGAATACGAGTTGAGTGCTTGTTAAATTATGTGACCTCAGCTGGTATGAAGAAAATGAAGAACAAGAAGAAGGTTAAGTTACAGTTGGAAGTTTTATCATGCCGTGTCACCTGAGCTCAGGAATAATTCTGAGACTCATTACCCAGTTTCGCTGCAAGTAATTGACGGGAAACGTATTTCCATGTGTCCACTCGGTTCACGTTTCTGTTCTTATACGCAACATTCAGACGGTTGAAATAGTCATCTGTTGTCAGGATATTGCGGAAAAAACGGATTTTTTAAACCAATGAGGCACCGAGACAAAGGTTCTAATTTTTACATTGTTCTGGTTTTCATATGATTGTGAAGCTGCTTTTGGAAAGAGGATACCCACCCGGAAAGCGACGCGCATTAGCAGGCCACTTGCGGGATCGGGGAGGCGCGCCATCCCCGGATTGAACCCACCCGGCGGATTAACAACGGGGCCCCGTGTGGCAGCCATCCTGAATTACTTTTGAGGCAGTTTCCCACATCCGACTAGGTGAATACCGAGCAGCTACCCACGTCCCACCTTAGTTTCACGATTCGCAAACATTTCGAGAAGCGTTCTCACACTTGCAGAGGCACGCAGATGGGTACACCGAATTCCGTCCGGTGTTGAAAAGGTGGCCGCCATCTACCGCTAACATTGCCACAGCCAGAGTAACATGCCGACCCCGTCAAGATACGGGATAAGACCGTGAAAAAGAAGAACTACCCTGCATGGATTTCACGATGTAATGCAATTATTGTAAACAAAGTAATATATGTGTGCTTCAAACGTGCATCACGAAGAGTTTTTGCGACACGCATAAACTATTTAGTGGAGTTACCATGAAAGTCTTATAACGTTAAATGACTGTCTGCAGTGCCTCAGAATAATTCTGCAGTCATGGACGTCACGTTGCTTTCAAGACACACGGGCTGTCCATAAATTGGTCATCTGTTTGCGATACACAAAAAAATCCAAATGACTTAAGTTACTATAAAACTTCAAGAGGACTCCAGTAGTTTGTCTGACAGTGTTACTCCGAGAACGCCTGTGAAAGAAGCAACGACACAGGTATCGCATATCACATATGGAATAAGTTTTGATGATTTGCATTTATAGCGAATTAAAATATATTACTCTCTTGGTAACATGTGTAGTGCAAGGACACCATACAGAAATAGAGAAAAAGAGGACATACGCATATCGTACAGCACTCGATTGTTTACATGCAAAATTTGTGGCCAGAACACATTGATGTACAAGCGATACTCTAACGCTGGTATTATGTATCTTCATTCCTATTTGTTGTTCTGGACATCGGGAAGTACTAATGGACAAAGAGGTCAGGCAGTCTAAAACAGATCACTATCACGATGACTGAGATCTATGGGGTAGATGATTAAATATAGCCTAAAAGAAAAACGAACCAAATCCAATATTCACAAACTCGTGTGCAACACAAACCTTAATGGATATCTTGAAGAAAGCCGTGGGGAGTTCGCCTGGATGTAGATTGTCTCCAGAGCTAGTATACCGTTTTTAGCCAGGGTATAGAAATACCACCAACTAAAAATAATAGTATTGCAGAGCTGGTGAACCAGGCTCTCTCTTGCTGTTGTTCCCATCGCACATTTTTTAGAAGCATTTAAACTCTTCTTGTCCCTAGCAACGCACTAACGAAATTTCATACCTTATATGTTTCCCGCTTTTACTACATTACGTTCTAGGCATACGGATTTACTTGTGTTTTAGAAACAATTCAATTGAATCTATTTCAAAAATAAGCGATACTATATGGAATACGATATCATCTACGCTTACTCACTCGCTATTTTCATCATATAAGCTGCTGCATATTTAAATTATACCCTTCAGCGTCCTAAACGTGACTTAAAAAATAAAAAGTTTGTAACATACGAGTAGAGATCCGAAGTGACCTCTGCACACTCGCTTTAATCTCACCAGGGTGCCCTATAACTCCACCTCCGAACTCGCAGTCTCCCCGTACGCTCGGAGCCTCGACTCTCCAATCTCCACCGCTGTCCGTTAACCAAAAACTCGTCACCTGGATCTCTTGTTGGGTACAGGTGGACTGTACAGGTGTAGAAAGGAGATGGAGTATATATGTGCGTGAGCATAATAGAGAGTTCAAGGCACTGCCGCTGCATACGAATCAATATAATGTTTGATCGTATGTAGAGTGTGGCAGTTAAAATTGTTTTGTGAAATATGTAGGAAACTACACATCTGATTACAAAAAGAATTGTAATAATGGTTGTTTGTCTCCAACCCATTCCCCTAACCCCAAGGGATGGGAGGACGTCAACTTTGAAATCTTCAATATAAAGCCCCAGTTTTTATTGTAGATTCGGATTCTCCGGGAAAAAAATACTTCGTACGGAATCGTTTTATCGTTGCGTGAAGATGGCGCTGTAGCCGACACAAATCAAAATGGTTTACAGTCAGTTGAAACATGATGGTGTCTCAGGAAATTACCCAACAGATTAGGATCCCAGGAGGGTACAAGGATGGCATTTTACATACTGTAATGCGACACCGGTGTTTTATACCAGATCAACCTGATTCTCCACACCATAATGTATTACGATGTCCACATTATTGGTCTAATTGCCTTCACAGACGGCACTGAAATGAAAAGCGTTCGTAACAGAACATTTTTTTCTTTATCAATGCAGTGACGACTACGTTTAGTGTTACCCAGAAACAACGACGTGGATGTAGTAGCGTTTTGTCCCCTTCGGGGTACTTTTTTATCGAGACTACCTTTCCTCTCACCACTGAGTTTCTTGAGTCCCCATACTTCTCACCATCGGGGTGTTTCTTTTACGTGAGTCCCCTTGCCTCTCACCATCAGGGTGCTTGTCTTAGGTGTGTCCCCTTGCTTCTCACAAATCTCACGTTTTACTGAAGCAAATGTTCGAAATGGTGCCTGTTCGTGGCAACACACATTGCAACCCTATTCCTGAAATACAATCCTACATCCTTAAGAATCTCTCCGCTAATGTTTGCACATTTAATAATAAGTCGCTGCGCTTATTTGTAGGGGTCGTCGGTACATTCATGTGTCATTTCTCTTTTAGCGTTCTCTGCACGAAAAAATCTGGAGGCATCAAATCTGGTGAGCATGCAGGCCATTCATGGGGACCTCCTCGTCCAATCTATTGACCAGGATAGTGTCAATTCAGAACATCACGACGTATCCAGGAATAATTCGCTGGACAGCCATCGTGTTGAAATCTCATATTCATTCTCCTTTGAAGTGGGACAACTTCCGGTAGTATTGGCAAAATATTATCTAAAAAGACGCCGTACATTTGACCATTCATATTACACTACCGTCTATGAAGTGTCGGCCAATTATCCGGGTACCTAACACAAGGAACCAAACGTTGACACTCCAGAGGCGTCAAAGCTCGACTTACCTTAACCATTGGGGCTTCTCCACTACCCAATAACGCCTATTATGCCGACTCACGTGACCGCGATTCGTAAACGTTGCTTCACCTGTGAATGAAAATTATCACTGGTTGCTAGTCGTCGTTGTATCGAACTGCAAAAGTTCAAGCGGCTTTGAAAGTCTCTCCTGTGTAGGGTTTGATGCAACGAGAGGCGATATGGGTGGTATTTGTGTTCATACAGTGTACACAGAAGACCTCACGGCGAAATTCCTGCACATCGTACGGTTTGCCGCGAACTAATATGAGGACATGCAGCAGTTACAGCTAAAACGTCCACTGCGGTATTGTCGTTCGTCGCATGCCGTGGTCGGATTCTTCGAGTAGGTTAAACAGTTCCGGTTGCAGTAAACAGTTGGATAATACAGCGAAATGTCGCTGCAGAAGGAACATTCCTCTCAGGGAACAGGTTCGCATACCGTCGACGGGATTCTCCTACATGCCTATCTGACATAAAGTACGAAGCTATGACATCTGCCCCCTCTGCTACTGTCAACATCGTTGTACACGTAGGAAGAGACGTTTGCAGTTCGAATGTTTGCAGTAAAGCGAACCGCGACCGCTTCGCGCTGCAATGTCCTCGTCCGTCATACGCGATACAGCTACAGTCGCACAATGGAACTATACCTTGCATCTAGAGGTATTACACCTACAGCGAGAGCCTGCCAAAGGCGTACGACGCATGTTCACCGTCCGTGTATCACAGATGATTATTCGAATGGAACAAAATGTATCACAGACTATATCGAATATTCTCCTATCATTTTTCAACGGTTTGTAACCAATTTTGATTTGTCTCGATTACAGCCACATCCATCAAGCAACGCCAAAATTTTTACAGTATTTCCAAGGCTGCGGAATAGAACGACATACATGTGCTACGCTGGAATGGATTCACAACTAGTCACAGGACGTCACAGCCACTCACACTGCAAGTAGTTGTCAAGGTGACACGTTCCTTGGAAATGTAGCTTCAGGACCAGACGCAGAGTCATACATAAACAGACTGATTTAATTGACGAAAGGAGAAGCTTTAGATTTTAGTTACCTTTTACGGATGACATTTTTACGGGTTACTTGATAGAAATAATTTCCATGCCAAATCTCAGAAGAGGAATGTTCTGCTAGGTTTATTGTAACTTATAGTTGATATGACAGGAGCCAAAAGTGTTAGGAGAGCTGCCCAGAAGTTGTACTCAACTGACCTCTGGTTCGGCACCTGGTCATAATTATTCTCTTTTGCATCTTGTACTACACACAGACTCTTCATCACTCTGGAGTTACCTTTCGTCCTTTTAATTAAAAACTGCGGAACTTCGACATCTTCTGGACTGTGGCACGGGTACCAGCAGAACGCGTCGTCAGCGCTAGGTGTGAACACAGGATGACACTGGAGGTTGTGGACATAATTAAAATCCACGTCTGTTCCGAAGATAGACTCGATCTAGAGAATATTTGTCCGTCTAAAACTCATTTTAAAATGTATGGCTAACTAAGTATGGAGTGAATTCAACATTCTCACTGAAATATTTTATCCAACATCGTTGTAGCTGTCCTTAAAAAATTACAGTACGTGCCATTCGTACTTCTCCGTATTATACACGAGTCTCACAAGCACATTGCACAAACACATTAATTTTACAAACGATTCCTGTGTACGTTTTATGTGGCCGCCGCTGTGTTTCGCAACGTAGCAACGTGACCTCCACTTTGAGCTCTCTCTCTTTCTCTCTCTGTCAGTTGAATATCGTTCTAGCATTGACAGGAAATGAGAGTTGCGCAAATGAATTTCATATAAGGTGGGTACCTCCTAAGTAGGAACATTTGAATACGCCATCGTGGGGTCATGATCACAGTATCATCAACGAGTACATAACTGCATATTAGCGGACCATATTCTTCTACTAACGCATCGATGCAAATGGAACGCTATGATACGACGTGAACTCGAATTCAGCACATAGACAGCGAAGAATGACGAGATATGTAGCTACTTCTCCGTAATTTCGACACTGGGTAAAGTTCCTCTAAGACGGGAGGAAATTTTCAGGTGACTCATTGATGAGACATTCGCCATTTCAACAACATTAAAATTTTCACTATAACTACACTGTAATGAGCATTAGGTTTACTGTTGCTTTGTCGGAGGGTCCAATGTATGTAATGACTACAGGGTGTGTTTGTAATGGATGTCCAATCAGTTTGTACGAGTTGGTTTCTGCTGTTAAGAAAACAAATTAATTAATATGAGTGCTAGAAAATTGCAGAACCGGTCGCTAAATGAAACGCCACTAGTTAAAACACCAGTGTCTTCATTTGACGCGTTTGGGGAAATACCCATCATCAGATAGTCAGAAAACCGAAATACAAATGACAGAAAAGGTACAACGGTATATAGGGCAACATGACAAGAGTACAAGAATTACACAGTTTCGCCATACTGAGAGGTGACATACACACCCTGATCATCTAGGTAATCAGATGCACAAAGACACGTTGTAACTGATACAGCTGCCATGGCGGACTAATTTAAAAAATGCATCATGCTCTTTAGGTAGAAAGTTTACGCCACCAGAGGGCGCTGAAGCACAAATAGGTGTTCCGCGTGGGACTAGCCGAGCGGTCTTAGGCGCTGCAGTCATGGACTGTGCGGCTGGTCCAGGCGGAGGTTCGATCCTCCCTTGGGCATGGGTGTGTGTATTTGTCCTTAGGATAATTTAAGTTAAGTAGTGTGTAAGCTTAGGGACTGATGACCTTAGCAGTTAAGTCTCATAAGATTTCACACACATTAAAAAAAAAAAAAAAGCACAAATAGGTGGTGCCACGCAGAGGCAGAAACAGAATGATAAATTTTAATTTACTTATACAAAAATTGTTGAATACAAAACATAACGTATACAAACCAAGAAAGTTAAACGACACGCTGTAAAACCATTTTTACATTGGTATAAAATGCCGTCAGTAGAATAGACACATGAAATAATATGCGTAAGGTATAAAAACCAATTACGCAAAATTAAAATTATGTATAAATGATGTATTGACAAAAGGTGCGAATGGTACCATATGGTGATATACAATAGAACACGTGGAATTCCAATGTTTAATAAAAAAAAAAAGATCTGTCGTGGCATGCGACACGAATATAAGCACTCTCAGGACCAGGTAATGGAACTAGTACACTGAAAGGTACTAAAATAAATCAAGAGAAAAATGAAATGCATAAAATAATGCAACAAAGACCCAGGCATACGAGGCAGTATGGATGGCGTAATAATGCTTTGGAAATACTTAAGAATTAACAGAACAAAATATTACAATAAATAAGCAAAAATAAGGAAAAAAATTTTAAACTTAAAGGAAGACAGGGACTCAAACTCTATTGATGGCATTTTATACCACTGTAAAAATTGGTTTACGGCGTGTTGTTTAACTCTCTTACTTTGTATACCATTCAGAAAGTTATGTTTTATATTCAACAATATTTATGTAAATAAATTAAAATTTGTCATTCCGTTTTCGCCTCTGTGCGGCGCAACCTACGTTTGTTCCACCATCCCAAGAAAGTACGATGTAGTTTTCAAATTAGTTTGCCATGACAGTTGCATCAGTTATAACGTGTATTTATGCATCTGAATACCGAGATGATCATGATGTGTATGTCAGCTCTCAACGTGACGAAACTGTGTAACGCCTGTACTTTTGCCCTATTGCTCTGTATACCTTTGCATATTTTCTGTCATTTGTGTTTTGGTCTGATGATGAGTACGTCCCGGAACGTGTCAAATAAAGTCATTGGTACTTTAACTAGAGGCATTAAGCGTTTCCGGACACATGTCCACATAACATCTTTTCTTTATTTGTGTGTGAGGAATGTTTCCTGAAAGTTTGGCCGTACCTTTTTGTAACACCCTGTAGATACCTTTATCAGCCGTTTGTAAATTATTATTATTCCAGTAAAATAAATTTCCCAGTGGTTTACATGAAAAATAACCATTTCTTTGTGTTTAGGCTTTCTGCTTGCTAAAACGTTCTTTCGTTAAAAACATCGTTGTGCTGTTATCAGAGGAAATTTTCGGATTTGTGGGTGTGACTTGATGGAAAAGCATTGCAGGATGACAAAACGATTTTATCTCTGTATGTCCATCTGTTCAGAGATGGTTGCAGGACTCGGCTGTTCGACACAGGATGTCGAATGAAACATCTTTCAGCCGTCTAGTTTCCATACTTATTTTATTTGGCTACCAGTTTCGGCGATTTACTACGCCATCTTCAGGCCCCTGACCGACGTGCAGGAAGATTCCAACTTCGTTCTAGTCAAAACAGGAGCCAGCAATACTGATATTAGTAGATTTCTGCTTGCTATAGCGATCATTTCAACCAGTCGGCAGATGATGGTTGAAGTGATCGCTATAGTAAGCAGAAATCTACGAATACCAGTATTTCGTAGTCAGAAGGCCTGACGAACACAACGGCGTAATTGTTTATTTTATGCTGTTAAAATTCATAAAACTATTACGTAAAATTTACACAAACGTCAGCCGGCCGCGGTGGTCTAGCGGTTCTAGGCGCTCAGTCCGGAATTGCGCGACTGCTACGGTCGTAGGTTCGAATCCTGCCTCGGGTATGGATGTGTGTGATGTCCTTAGGTTAGCTAGGTTTAAGTAGTTCTAAGTTCTAGGGGACTGATGACCACAGATGTTAAGTCCCATAGTGCTCAGAGCCATTTGAACCATTTGAACCATTTGAACACAAACGTCAGGTGTACCATTTTTGAGCGCTCGTCTAAGATGGTAGGATAATAAGGCCAGTTAATGAAGACCAAAGAAAGTCGAATGTGGGAAATAATTCGTGCAGTCGCAAACTTTTGTGCAGTGGTAGGAGGGAGTGTCTGAACAACATACTGGAAATCTTGACCGATGGGGGCTGAGTCTGGGAGTGTGTGTGCGTTTGAAGGTCACTTCTGTGAGGTTTTCTTGAATAACTCGAAAACTACAGCGCCTAGCGAAAATGTATTCCAGTACTAAATTTAACTACATTAAATTTCCTACAGAAATGTCCAGGACCAATAGCTTGCGCGTAGCGAGCGATAGAACATGAAAACCCCGTACGTGGTTTATGAAGGCCAGGTATAACATTGAGGGTTGGATAAAACGACAGCGGTAGGACAACTGAACCATCCTGTATAATGTACCAACAAAAGGTGATACTTTAGGGTTCCGTCAAAACGATTTATACTATTGTCGTGGGGCCTCTTTGTCCGTCTGGCTCTGTCTGTCTGTTTGAATACTACTCAGGGGTGGCATGTTTAAAATAAAGTGTTTTTAATCACTAGTTAAAAACACTGTTAAATACCAGTTAATAAATAAAACATTGTTTTATTAAAGTATTTTAACCAATGTTTTAAACAAATAAAACATTTTCATTTTTACATATTTTTATCCAACCCTAGGGTAAACGTCACATGAGGGGAATAGGTGGGGGATGTGCATCGCATCTCGCCCAACATTGCCAAAGGGGGAGGGGGGTGGTTAACAAGTGGACGCCCCCGCAGAAAGAAAAATAGCAGAGCAACTACAAACTGAGTACTGCACTGTAATACATATATCTGTTTTACACTGAAGAGCCAAAGAAACTCTTACACCAGCCTAATATTGTGTAGGGTCCCGCGAGCACGCAGAAGTGCCGCAATACGACGTGGCCTGGACTCGCTAATGTCTGAAGTAATACTGGTGGGAATTGACACCATGAATCCTGCTGGGCTGTCCATAAATCCATAAGAGTACGAGGGGGTGGAGATCTCTTCTGAACAGCGCATTACAAGGGATCTCAAATATACTCAATACGTTCACGGTTGGGGAGTTTGGCAGCCAGCGGAAGTGTTTAAACTCAGAAGAGTGTTCTGGGAGCCACTCTGTAGCAGTTCTCGACCTGACGTGTGGGGTGGCGCGCTGTCCAGCTGGAACTGTCCAAGTACGTCGGAATACACAATGGGCATGAGTGGATGCAGGTGATCAGACAGGATGCTTACGTACATATCACCTGTTAGAGTCGTATCTAGGCGTGCCAGGGGTCCCACATAACTGCTATTGCACAAGCCCCACACCATTACAGCTTGAACAGTCCCCTGCTGACATGCAGGGTCCTTGTCTCCATACCCGTACACGTCCATCCGTTCGATACAATTTGGAACGAGACTCGTCCGACCAGACAGCATATTTTCAGTCATCAAGAGTCCAATGTCGGCCCCAGGGAGGTGTAAAGCTTTGTGTCGTGCAGTCATCAAGGATACACGAGTGAGCCTGTGGCTCCGAAAGCCCATATCGACGATATTTCGTTGAACAGTTCGCACGCTGACACTTGTTGATGGTCCAGCACTGAAATCTGCAGCAATTTGAGGAAGGGTTGCACTTCTGTAACGTTGAACGATTCTCTTCAGTCGTCGTTGGTCCAGTTCTTGCAAGATCTTTTTCCGGCCGCAGCGATGACGATTTGATGTTTTGCCGGATTCCTGATATTCATGGTACACTCGTGAAATGGTCGTACGGGAAAATCCCCACTTAATCGCTACCTCGGAGATGCTGTGTTCCATCGCTCGTGCGCCGACTATAGCACCATGTTGAAACTCACTGAAATCTTGATAACCAGCTATTGTAGCAGCGGTAACCGATCTAACCACTGGGCCAGACCATTGTTGTCTTATATACGCGTTGCCGTCCGCAGTGCCTTCTTCTGCCTGTTTACATATCTCTGTATTTGAATACGCTTGCCTATACCAGTTTCCCTGGCGCTTCGGTGTAATTTCAGTGGACAATGCAAATGCAACTTCTGAGTCCCGTAAGGAGATATTCATCATCATTGATCGCTATATTAATTTATTGCATTAGTAATGTCAATTTACGTTAACTGCAACAATACGACCACGTTACAAACATCTAAAGACTCGCAATAATGTCCTTTCACTTCAGCAGCGCCCGTACTTTCTTACGAGGAAATGAGCGACACAGGGTTACGACAAGGTATCGTTGTATTCTTTCCTCTGTGAGCGGAGACATTTAACTGTCACAGCCGAAGAATTTCCTAAGCTACAGAAGAAATACACAAACGTCTAGATCGGATACCAGTGCATGAATTCAATTCCATCCAGGTTTATGACTCTACAAAATGTTAATTAAATATGAGGGCTTGATGAAAAGTAATGTTTCCCAATTTTTTATTCTGTCCTCAATATCGGTTGAGGTATTACATGTAATAAACTTTACTCGGCTATCGCTGAAACATCTGGTTTTCGGTTGTCTCGTTTGTTTTCTCCACGCCAGTTTAAATTGATTTTTAAAACCACTGTAAATAATCGGTTCTGAAATAACACATTTTTCCATTTTTGTTCCTATTATTTCATATGATAAACGTAGAAATCGAACAAAGATTGAAAAATCTTGACTCTGAAGAGACATTGAAACAAAGAATTACATTAAATAGGCAAAACGAAACTTAACGGATCCAGCGTTCGCTGCTATTCTCGAAAAGTGGTACGTGGTTGAATACTAGAAAAAAATGACCAGTATTCTCGTACTGATTCTAATTTTCTGAAACTCTGCCCAAAGACCATTTGGGCATTACGAATAGTCCATGCTAAAGGGTGAAAACTGAGGGTGCAGAAGCCTGTGTTTTTCATGTTAATTTGTCCATTTTCAAGGGTTACAAGCAGATAAAGGCGTAATATATAGACAACGACAACAGGTCAGCTACTTTCTATTTCTTTATCGTGCATTATTAATGAATAGTTGTTAACTTTTCAGTTGATTACTTTTACCATAATCTCCTTTCTCTTATACACTATTGGCCATTAAAATTGCTACACCACGAAGATGACGTGCTACAGACGCGAAATTTAACCGACAGGAAGGAGATGCTGTAATATGCAAATGATCAGCTTTTCAGAGCATTCACAAAACGTTGGCGCCGGTGGCGACATCTGCAATGTGTTGACATGAGGAAAGTTTCCAACCGATTTCTCATACACAAACAGCAGTTGACCGGCGTTGCTTGGTGAAACGTTGTTGTGATGCCTCGTGTAAGGAGGAGAAATGCGTACCATCACGTTTCCGACTGTGATAAAGGTCGGAATGTAGCCCATCGCGATTGCGGTTTATCGTATCGCGACATTGCTGCTCGCGTTGGTCGAGATGCAATGACTGTTAGCAGAATATGGAATCGGTGGGTTCAGGAGGGCAATACAAAACGTCGTGCTGGATCCCAACAGCCTCGTATAACTAGCAATCGAGATGACAGGCATCTTATCCGCATGGCTGTAACGGATCGTGCAGCCACGTCTCAATCCCTGCGTCAACAGATGGGGACGTTTGCAAGACAACAACCATCTGCACGAACAGCTCGGCGACGTTTGCAGCAACATGGACTATCAGCTCGGAGACCATGGCTGCGGTTACCCTTGACGCTGCATCACAGACAGGAGCGCCTGCGATGGTGTACTCAACGACGAACCTGGGTACACGAATGGCAAAACGTCATTTTTTCGGACGAATCCAGGTTCTCTTTACAGCATCATGATGGTCGCATCCGTGTTCGGCGACATTGCGGTGAACGCACATCGGAAGCGTGTATTCGTCATCACCATACTGACGTATCACCTGGCGTGATGGTATGGGGTGCCATTGGTTACAAGTCTCGGTCACCTCTTGTTCGCATTAACGGCACTTTGAACAGTGAACGTTACATTTCAGATGTATTACGACCCGTGGCTCTACCCTTCATTTGATCCCTGCGAAACCCTACATTTCAGCAGGATAATGCACGACCTCATGTTGTACGTCCTGTACGGTCCTTTCTGGATACAGAAAATGTTCGACTGCTGCCCTGGCCAGCACATTCTCCAGATCTCTCACCAATTGAAAACGTCTGGTCAATGGTGGCCGAGCAACTGGCTCGTCACAATACGCCAGTCACTACTCTTGATGAACTGTGGTATCGTGTTGAAGCTGCATGGGCAGCTGTACCTGCACACGCCATCCTAGCTCTGTTTGACTCAATGCCCAGGCGTATCAAGGCCGTTATTACGGCCAGAGGTGGTTGTTCTGTGTACTGATTTCTCAGGATCTATGCACCCAAATCGCGTGAAAATGTAATCACATGTCAGATCTAGTATAACATATTTGTCCAATGAATACCCGTTTATCATCTGTATTTCTTCTTGGTGTAGCAAAATTTAATGGCCAGTAGTGTATTATTTCACAGAAGTGGCAGCCAAATCTTTAATCTTTTCTTTGCAACATGGTAAAGATATTTCCAGACGATGGTCGGTGCCATTCTGCAATACAGTGGCTGTCCAGCTACGACATGAGGAAGTACGGGATAGACCAGTTGGTGGCTAGTCTCGCACATTGCACTCACACGCGTATCGCAGGCCACGACACACAGCAACGGGGACAAAACTGCCTCAGCAATGCCGTGCCAATTCTTAAGCCATGTGTCTGTTGCTCGTTTCTATCGGCATTGTTACTAAAATAGCACAGATCGCTTTTCGCATTTACTGTAATAACGCAGTATTTCAAAACAAAGCAAATTTTACGTATAAAATACTTATCTTTTATAAAAATGTTTTTTTTTTTTAAACTAGAAATATTAACACTGTTCAAAAATGGTTCAAATGGCTCTGAGCACTATGGGACTCAACTGCAGTGGTCATCAGTCCCATAGAACGTAGAACTACTTAAACCTAACTAACCTAAGGACATCACACACATCCATGCCCGAGGCAGGATTCGAACCTGCGACTGTAGCGGTCGCGCGGTTCCAGGCTGTAGCGCCTAGAACCGCTCGGCCACCCCGGCCGGCTATTAACACTGTTGCTATGATTAATTGACACTTCGGTTTTTTTACTCGATTATTAAAAACACCATCTGTTGTAACTGAGACCAAACAAATATCGAAAAAAATGCAGGTTATTCAGAACCATTGGGTTTAACGGATCGGTTCTTCCCATCCCTACCACGCAGCTTCGCTGACACAAGTTGTCGCTAGAGGGCTCCGCATTGTAGCTTGTAACATGGCGGTGTGTAACGTAACTATGTCGGTGCGTGAGAAACAGCGTGCTGCAATCGAGTTTCGAATTCGAAGAGTCTCTTTCGGCACAATACCAGATCACGCAGGTGTGCTGTGACATCTGAAACAAACCGAAACCTTGGGTTCACAGTCGTCGATCATCCTCCATGCAGTTCCGACTTGGTCGCATCTGATTTTCATCTGTTCCCATAACTTACACAAAGCCTCCGAGGACTTTACTCTGATAACAATGAACTGATGCAAGCAGATGTGAGCTTATGACTCCGTCAACAAACTCAAAAATCCTACGGTGTCAGTATCAATGCATTTGTCACTCGATGGGAGAAATGTGTTCGTCGCCAGAGTGACGCAGTTGGGAAATAAGTACGTGTGAATGAAGAATATAGATGTAGACTGCTAATAACGTTTCTTTTATTTCAAAAATTTTTAAGAATTTTCACATAAAAAATCGGATGCAATACTTTTCAGCGCGCCCTCGCATCTAATGGTCGTTCGGTGATAAAGTAACTTTCGCTCCGATTGCGAAACGGAATCTGAGACAATAAAACCCATTACTGCGGAAAACGTCTACGTAGGACATCGTAAAGACCAGGATCCACACAATGACACGTGATGAATATCATATGGTGAAGCGTCAGAGTGTTTTGTCGTGTGCAACGGACCGCTTCCCTCTACTGGTGCTTCAGTAAATTGCCTCGGTCTAATTAAACATGATAATTCAATGAGAGGCACTGGCCCTAACAGCTGATTCAATTATCAGTTTAAAAGTTAATGTCACACAAATATTGAATAATCTCGAGTAGCATTTATACCCTGCATGTACAGATCGCAGATGTGTTTGTTATGTGGCAAGAGCACACATACTTCAAACACGCATGTATTGCTTGCTGTCTGCTCCGGTTGCGCTCTCACTGATGAAAAGCGAGCTTACGTACACGTCAAACGTTCTTTACTCGGCACACAAGGACTGTATCAGACATCCAAGTAGCAGACAAATACGTTGTTTCAACAGTAGACACCCCTCTGCCTTTACTTCCTTTTTTAGAAACAAGTTGCTTAACACTGTGTTCGAATGAATGAAACTATCCGGCGATAACATTTCACCGAAAGAATTATGTAACCATTACGCCCGTGAGAAAACTACCTACTGCGTACAAGAAAATACGGTAAATCACGTGACAATCAAATTATGTCTGCTCATGTCCAGTGATGATGCTCCAGTGTGCACCGGAGAAAAAGAAAACAAATTTTGGCAAAATCGGGTAATAGATTTTGTCATTAAGTGCATACTGTGCTAACAGAAGAGTGTAGACTGGACTGACGAGCACATTTTGCTGTACGAAATAGGTCTACGGTATCGTTTTTGTCGGAGATGAGCTGGTTATACTAGTGTATTTTATGCCATCTACTTTAAAGACGCATTTAATTCTCTCCCTCATCTCCCCCCTCCCTCCTGCTCTCTCTCTCTCTCTCTCTCTCTCTCTCTCTCTCTCTCACACACACACACACACACATAGACAAACACGCACGTTGACTGATTCAGACTAGATTTATGAATATTTGGATGTATTCTGAGGCTCTTTTTAGTGTGACTGTCACCTAAAGGTACTCGTACTTACGTTGTTACTAAAAGTTTTTACACAATGGAAACTTCGTGACTGAATGCAGAGCTTGCTTAATAAAATCACATTGAGCATCAGTACTGTAAAATGCAGTGCCATATGTCCGTATTTGCTCAGTATAAAGTAAACTGAAACTTCCGCAGCTGTCATTCGTGAAATTTGCAGAGAAAGCGTGCTTTTTCGTAACATGTACCCGTCCTCAGCTCTGGAAAGGAAATTCTTGTCAATGAATTGTCCTATTTCATGCTTCTGTAATTTTAAAATGGGCTTCTAATTTACAGATACTCATGTTTTTTATGTCAAAAGCGTGTTTCAACTGTTCCCCGCGATATTCGCATGTTAATTTCAGTTGTGTATTTACCACGGCAATGATAAATACACCTTAGACTAATTTGAGCAAACACTGTTATTCTCTCTCATGTCGGATAAGCGCATATTAATGGGGAGTAAATGGTACAATTCCAGTACAAGAAAGAGCCGTGCACTGTTATTTGAGTCATTAGAAGATTCCCTTTGCTTTCTTACCCTTGCGTCCGTTTTATTACAGCTTTCATAAATTTTGACTGGGGCCGTTGACTTCTGTAGATAACGTCTTTTTATCTAGTTCTCACCTAATGACAAAACTCTACATTATTCAGTACATCGAAAATGACACTGTGTATTGTATTACAGTTATAACTTTCATTTTACATTTGATGTTTGACGTGACACGTCTGCTAGTTCCAAGCAGGAAGAAAATAATCGGGCCTGACGTCGAGAAAAAGATGGGTCGCAAATGGAAAAGCGATAGTATTTTCGGCTGTGCAAGGATCCTGATTCTGTACCTAGTGTTGTGTTAAATTGTTTCCTTCTCTTCCTTTAACAGTCTTAGTACATTGTAGTCGAAAAGTGTAATTTTGAGGAAATTTACTATGACTTTGATTTCCTTGTATGAGACGCTGGTGTGCCGTAGGGTGAGGGTGTTATCTGGTTGCTTTCTAGGTCCATTACTTCACATAATATGTATGACTGGCCCCTACACTCCCTGCACAGAGGAAATAAATACCATGAGAAAGCTGCTTAATGAAATGGATATGATTTACGAATTAGGGTAGTCGACTGGGACAGTTTGCGGCAAACAAATTATAGTTTTAAGATAACAGAACACAGTTTATACATTTTCTGATACGGATCTTCGCGAAAGTCTAAATTTTATCATCACAAGGTGATCCAATAAACAATAAATTGAAGTTTTTAAATTCTTATGACGGAGCCAAAAGAAACGTCGTACTGGAAGTATTAAATCGAATGTCATAGCTACTATGCCAGCTAGGACGGTCAACACCAGCTCGTAGCTTGCACACAACAGATGGCCAACAGACTGGACGAGCGACAAATTCAGGACTTTTTGAGAAACGTTGGTGGTAACATACAAAATATACTGTGTGATAATTATTGCACTATATGAAATAAAACCATCATACCTGAACGGTTTGCGTTAGGACTGTACGGTTAGCCGCGGGGCATGATGGGAATTAGTATGGGCATGCTTTGGTTTAGCCCACTTACATCTGGATTGGTTCGTCAATAAGCAAGACTGGCGCATTTGGGGGACTGAGAATCCGCATTTCACGATCGAGAAGTCTCTTCATCCTCAACGGTTGACTGTGTGGTGTGCAATGTCCAGCCACGGAACAATCGGTGCGAGATTCCTTGATGGCACAGCGACTACCGAACAGTACGTAGCCGGCCGGAGTGGCCGAGCGGTTCTAGGCGCCTCAGTCTGGAACCGCGCGACCGCTACGGTCACAGGTTAGAATCCTGACTCGGGCATGGATGTGTGTGATGTCCTTAGGTTAGCTAGGTTTAAGTAGTTCGAAGGTCTAGGGACTGATGACCTCAGATGTTAAGTCCCATACTGCTGAGAGCCATTTTTTGAACAGTACGTGAAGGTTTTGGAAGATGAATTCGTCCCCATTATCCAAAGCCACCCTCATTCCGATAAGATGTGGTTCATGTAAGACGGAGCTCGACCCCTTCGAAGCAGGGCAGTGCCGGCCGCGGTGGTCGTGCGGTTCTAGGCGCTCCAGTCCGGAGCCGCGCTGCTGCTACGGTCGCAGGTTCGAATCCTGCCTCGGGCATGGATGTGTGTGATGTCCTTAGTTAGGTTTAATTAGTTCTAAGTTCTAGGGGACTGATGACCACAGCAGTTGAGTCCCATAGTGCTCAGAGCCATTTGAACCATTTTTGAATCAGGGCAGTGTTTGATGTCCTGGAGGAGCACTTTTGTGACCGCATTGTGGCTCTGCGGTACCCAGAGGCTAGGTACGCAGAGGTGACTGTCTTGGGCCTCGATTCGCCGCCATGTTTTCCGGATCTGAACACATGCGACTCCTTCTCGTGGGGCTATGTTAAATACAAAGTGCACAGCCATAACCCCAAAACCATAGCTGAGCTGAAGAGAGCCACTCAGGAGGTCATGGACAGCATCGATATTCCGGCACGTCAGCGGGTCATGCGGAATTTCGCTCTTCGTTTGCGCCACATTATTGCCAATGTTGGCAGGCACATCGAACATGTCATAAGCTAAATCCGAATATCTCTAGTGACGTTTACGTTTACATGTTGAATAAAGTTATACAACTAATTTACGTTTTTTTGTATAGTTCAATAATTGTCAACCTGTATATAAATTTTTATACTATACCTCACCTTGCTTATAAGAATAATCTCCAGTGATACATTTAAAACGGAAAGCTTGTTTAGTGTATTTTACTTCTACCCAATTATCTGCAGTGGGCTTATATTTATGGCTATTCATTGCATTTACGAAGAATATTTTTAGCCCAGACAGAGGCTGGAAGAACGATTTTAGGTATCGCGACCTCCTTGTAGGCTGCTGTTCAAGCGTCTGAACTTCAGCTTTGCCATCCGATACATATATTATCTCAAGGGATCAGTGGGTAATAACATGGACTCATCATTTGAAAATACTTGAAGCATTCACTGATAGTGTACTGTAGTGAGAAAAACGATTTACACTTGGATAACACAGTCTTAACTACTGTACAGCAAGGTGTACACTATTATACAGGTGCTATATTCAGTAGGCTTCCAGAGTAATTGAGAGAATGGAGTCGCATGTCTTCGATTCCCATATGTAAGTTGAAAAAGCTCCTTGTGGCACACACAGTGTACTTTCTGCAAGAGTCCCGCGCAGTAGTTCAGACTCTTACGCCGTAACGAGTTATTTATTTCGTCACACTGTAGGAAACCTTTCGACATCGTGTTTAACTTTTTTAATTTTAATTGTTTATGCATTTTATGAATTACGAAGTGATTCGTTCACGAACGAGTAGATGACGTATCGAATGGTCCCCTAAAATCTGAGAAAGTAAAAATAAAATAATGTTATGCTGGTATCTCTTTCCGATGTTACAGTTATAGGCAGAACGTCACATACAGGGTCGTCCATTGATCGTGACCGGGCCAAATATCTCACGAAATAAGCGTCAAACGAAAAAACTACAAAGAACGAAACTTGTCGAGCTTGAAGGAGGAAACCAGATGGCGCTATGGTTGGCCCGCTAGATGGCGCTGCCATAAGTCAAACGGATATCAACGGCGTTTTTTTTAAATACGAACCCCCATTTTTTATTAAATGTTCGTGTAGTACGTAAAGAAATATGAATGTTTTAGTTGGACCACTTTTTTCGCTTTGTGATAGAGGGCGCTGTAATAGTCACAAATATATGGCTCACAATTTTAGACGAACAGTTGGTAACAGGTTGGGTTTTTAAATTAACATACAGAACGTAGGTACGTTTGAACATTTTATTTCGGTTATTCCAATGTGATACATGTACCTTTGTAAACTTATCATTTCTGAGAACGCATGCTGTTACAGCGTGATTACCTGTAAATACCACAGTAATGCAATAAATGCTCAAAATGATGTCCGTCAACCTCAATGCATTTGGCAATACGTGTAACGACATTCCTCTCAACAGTGACTAGTTCGCCTTCCGTAATGTTCGCACATGCATTGACAATGCGCTGAGGCATGTTGTCAGGCGTTGTCGGTGGATCACGATAGTAAATATCCTTCAACTTTCCCCACAGAAAGAAATCCGGGGACGTCAGATCCGCCAACGTGCGGGCCATGGTATGGTGCTTCGACGACCAATCCACCTCTCAAGAAATATGCTATTCAATACCGCTTCAACCGCACGATAGCTATGTACCGGACATCCATCATGTTGGAAGTACATCGCCATTCTGTCATGCAGTGAAACATCTGGTAGTAATATCGGTAGAACATTACGTAGGAAATCAGCATACACTGCACCATTTAGATTGTCATTGATAAAATGGGGGCCAATTATCCTTCCTCCCATAATGCCGCACCATACATTAACCCGCCAAGGTCGCTGATGTTCCACTTGTCGCAGCCATCGTGGATTTTCCGTTGCCCAATAGTGCATATTATGCCATTTTACGTTACCGCTGTTGGTGAATGACGCTTCCTCGCTAAATAGAACGCGTGCAAAAAATCTATCATCGTCCCGTCATTTCTCTTGTGCCCAGTGGCAGAACTGTACACGACGTTCAAAGTGGTCGCCATGTAATTCCTGGTGCATAGAAATATGGTACGGGTGCAATCGATGTTGATGTAGCATTCTCAGCACCAACATTTTTGAGAATCCCGATTCTCGCGCAGTTTGTCTGCTACTGATGTGCGGATTAGCCGCGACAGCAGCTAAAACACCTACTTGGACATCATCATTTGTTGCAGGTCGTGGTTGACGTTTCACATGTGGCTGAACACTTCCTGTTTCCTTAAATAACGTAACTATCCGCCGAACGGTCCGGACACTTGGATGATGTCGCCCAGGATACCGAGCAGCATACATAACACACGCCCGTTGGGCATTTTGATCACAATAGCCATACATCAACACGATATCGACCTTTTCCGCAATTGGTAAACGGTCCATTTTAACACGGGTAATGTATGAAGAAGCAAATACCGTCCGCACTGGCGGAATGTTACGTGATACCACGTACTTATACGTTTGTGACTATTACAGTGCCATCTGTCACAAAGCGAAAAAAGTGGTCCAACTAAAACATTCATATTTATTTACGTACTACACGAATATGTAATAAAAAATGCTAGTTCCTATTTAAAAAACGCAGTTGATATCCGTTTGACCTATGGCAGCGCCAACTAGCGGGCCAGCCATAGCGCCATCTGGTTTCCCCCTTCAAGTTAGACGAGTTTCGTTCTTTGTAGTTTTTTCGTTTGATGCTTATTTCGTGAGATATTTGGCCCGGTTACTATCAATGGACCACTCTGTATACTTAGAATTTCAGTAAACTGGTAGTGAGAGGTTATGTTTGCTTAAAGTGGACTTGTGTGTTCCTTGAGTGCATTGCGATTTCCTAGTCAGTTAGGGCATGACAGTCCAAGTAGTAGGCCATTAGTGGACGACGGAATTTACCATCGCAGTAAAAGCCGACATTCCCATGGTGTGTGGAGAGTGTCCGAAGAATGGAGTTCGTTCTTGTAAGGTGTATGCGGCAAAATTTCCCTACAGACGGCAACTATTATTAACTTTTTCAGACAATTACATTAAAGTGGTAAACAGGCGAAACATACACTATTATTCTGTTGATACTCCCCCTTGGCTTCGTCTGGTGGAACGTCAGTGAGTGAAAACTTGTGATGTGGGATAGTGAATCATCAACTATAGGTCCGTTTTTCGTAGACGGAACACTGAATGCGCAAAAGTATCGCAGACTCCTAGCAGATCATCTTCCACGGATGATAGAAGACGTCTGTCTGCAGACTAGGAGTAACCTGTGGCACCAGCATGAGGGCTGTCCAACCCATAGCGCGAAGTACTTCAGCATGTCTTCACGAATTGTTCAGAAATATTTGTATTGGACGCAGAAGAAGTGTATCTTGACCGGCCTTCTTTGGGGAAGGCTGAAAGAGGCTGTTCACAAGGATATACCAACTACACCCGATGATACGAGACGACATATTACTGCTCGGACATCTCCTCTGAAATGCTAGTACGTGTGCAGCAGTCGTTCTGTATCAGACTGTAAGCGTGTACTGCCAGTACCAGTGGTAATTTTGAACATAACCTGTGATGGTCAGTTGTCTCGTTACTGCACGTAATCCACAACTAGTGTATGCTCGTTTGTTGTTCCTTAGTGAGTGCTACCACAGGTATTATACAAGTGTCGGTGTGGGAACAACTCGCACTAGAATCCTACAAAAAACATCACTTATATTGTAATTTACCTTTCTTTTAGTTTTTGAATGTCAATAGGCGTTATTTCATTTAAAAAATGTATGTTTGCACAAAAAATACACTTTTTAAGTATTATTACAATCTGTTTATTAGCTAACAATACGAGCTCCTGACTACCAGTCCATTCTGCGAAAACCGTACTTCAATTATAGCAATTTCCATTTTTGCAATATTTGCGGTGCAAGTTTTATATATTAAATCCGGTGATGCTCATTCTAGAAAACCGTACTTCAATAATAGCACTTCCCATTTCTGCAGTATTTGCGGTGCAAGTTTCAGATGCGAGAGAGAGAGAGAAGTATTCTAATTTACGCACCGCTGTAGCCTGTTGATGTCTTTCTGACTTGAGACATTTACCTGCATGTCATAAAGCAATACAGTGTAGGTATACTACAATTAGATTATGACATAAGGCAACATGCGTTTTAAAATTTCTTGACAGTTAAAATTCGTCGAAGTGTGGGCGCAATGCGCACGTGAGACGTGGGGAACCCCTTGGGGCGGTGCAAGGAGACACGGAGACGCCGGCAGCTGGCAGCTGTTAGCTGGCGTCTCCACAGGTCCTGTTAGCGTCATTACACAGCGCCCGCTAGCTTATTCGCGCACTGTCGCGAGCTGTACAAACATCTGCGGCACCGCATATCCTCCCGTCGTCTTAACGCCGCCGGTGGACGGGTGCAGCAACTGTATTTTTCCACAGGAATTCTGGAAATGGTTTCTCCAATGTTATCGCTGATCACGTCGCAGTACAGCTGCCGCAGACGCTGATGTTGAAAACGAAGTAACATCTCATTGTTAATTAGGGACACAACTGGTAAGGGGAAGACCTCACTCACGGCTAACCGATTCGGTTCATATTTGGCAAGTCGATGGTGTGCAACCTAAAATGATAGACTTTAAGACATTTTGGCTCACCAGCTCCCCGTTTTTGGGAAAACTGCTCCTTATGTTCATGACGCCCATTCAACTCACAATTGACGGGATCGATAGACAATTATAAATTGAGCATCTTTCATCGACATATAGGGAATCAACAAACTCATATTTTCCGAGAGATCGGGGAAAGATACTTTTTAGACGGCCGCTAATGTCCCACAAAATATTCGCTGTATAACGAAAGCGCCGCTGACGTAGTGACCAAGGAATATGGCTGGGAAGCAGAGGACCTGAGTTCGATTCCCAGTTGCATTTCGCAGTTTTTTCCTTCAATTCTATTTTCTTTCCGCATCGAATCTGGTAGCAATAAGAGGGTTGATAAGTAAGAAAATCAATGGGGAATGATAACAAATCTGACGCACAAATTTTACAGACGGCTTTCGTTAGCATAGAATTAAAATTTTATGCCTCGTTGGATGAAAACAACTCCGAGTAAGACCGATGAGAAGACGAACATTCGAAGCACGTTATCGCAAGAAAAACCCTTGTCGCAGTTGGCAAAGTGCATAAAATAACGCATTCGTGCCGGCACAGTATTCCATCACAGCGTCTGCAAAAAATGGTTCAAATGGCTCTGAGCACTATGGGACTCAACTGCTGAGGTCATTAGTCCCCTAGAACTAGTTAAACCTAACTAACCTAAGGACATCACAAACATCCATGCCCGAGGCAGGATTCGAACCTGCGACCGTAGCGGTCTTGCGGTTCCAGACTGCAGCGCCTTTAACCGCACGGCCACTTCGGCCGGCACAGCGTCTGCAAATCCGTTACCAAAGTTTACCCGTACTTATAAGAAATTAATGAGTAATTTGGTCCAGGGCGTATACAACATATCAGTCATTTAAACGACTCGTTCAAAATGTTTACTTTACTTGCTCCAGATCTGGAAAATAGAAGAATTCAATTTACACGCCGGCAGGGGTGGCCGAGCGGTTCTAGGCGCTACAGTCTGGAACCGCGCAACCGCTACGGTCGCAGGTTCGAATCCTGCCTCGGGCATGGATGTGTGTGATGTCCTTAGGTTAGTTAGGTTTAAGTAGTACTAAGTTCTAGGGGACTGATGACCTCAGAAGTTAAGTCCCATAGTGCTCAGAGCCATTTGAACCATTTTTTTAATTCAATTTACAAAACATATCTTCAGAACATTTTAAACCCATACGTTGCTGTTAACAATTTTTGGCTAATATCGTATTCCTAAGGTGGACACACTAATACCGCCATGTATCGTACCATGTTTATAGATTGAGAGATTGAGAGGGTCAACCGACTTGCACGGTAGTGCTAATACCGCAAACTGCACATCTGTGAACCAGCCATGCGATGTTAATTTTTATCATCAAGTTAAAAACTTTATTTAAAGGCTTCAAAATTACAGCCTGTTGCACAACCGAGCCGATGCAGTGACCATAAATTTTCAGCACTGATTTTTCAAACAATGTTATCATATGAGTGGTATGCATCAGAATTAATTTCCGAAAAAGAAACATTTTAAAATGTAAACCAACTCTGGTTTTCTCCGACTCTGCGGAAGGGACGTTGGAGTTCCGCGAAGTTCGCATTCGTTAAATGTTCTTGGTGCCGCGAGGATACTTGCTTCCAGTGTTTTATAACAAGTACCATCCATCTAGTTGTTCGAATGAAACTGAAGACATGTAACACAGTGACTGTTGATTTACTTACCTTATTAATCCTCCTATGAGTACATATTTTGAAATGGAAAAAAATACAATTAAAACAATGAAGAATGCAGCTGGGAATCAAACGCAGGTTCTTCGCTATGCCTTGGTCCCTGTGCCAGCTGCTCTTTCGTTGAACAGCTCTTACCTTATGAACACATAATTCCCGATCTAAAAAGTATATTTCCTCGATTTCTAGGGAAATATATGTTTGCGGATCCCATATATGATGAAAAACAGTTATCTACCCATCCCATAACTTCTGAGGCGATTGCGGTTCATGAATTTTAGAAGTAGGTTTTTCATAAACGGTCGTTGTTGAGCAGAAATAGCTGAAAGTCTTTCATTTTATGTTGTGCACAGATGACCTGCCAAATATGAGCCGAATTGGTTGGCGATGTACTCGTATGAAGGCCTTCCCTCTGTGAGAGCTCCTGGGATATTCTCACGGCGTCTGGCAGACTGGACGTGACGTTTGGAATACTTATTAAGTAGCTAGAAATTTGAAAATAGGTTCCCCTGCGTCTTGATTTACAGGTAAAGAAAAATAATGAGAAAATATACGTTTCACTTTCCTCCTCATTTGTCATTTTAATAAAATAGCTATTACAACTCAAAAAGGCAAGCTGCGGATAGTTTGACGATGACGTAAGACTGAAGGAAAGTCGCGTGTAAGAAAAAGATCTCTGATTTACTACCTACATGACGTTACCTACATAAAGTTCCTTATCACTTTATCAGAATTTCATTCAATCAAAATAGAAAATATGTAGTTTTATCAAATTAAGTTGAGAAACATAGCCAGCCCTGGTGGTCGTGCGGTTCTAGGTGCTGCAGTCCGGAACAGCGGGACTGCTACGGTCGCAGGTTCGAATCCTGCCTCGGGCATGGATGTGTGTGATGTCCTTAGGTTAGTTAGGTTTAAGTGGTTCTAAGTTATAGGGGACTGATGACCAAAGATGTTAAGTCCCATAGTGCTCGGAGCCATTTGAACTTTTTTTTGAGAAACATAAGTGAATAATGTGGTCAGTGTATGGTTTATGATATCTTGCTCACGTTTTAAGCTAAATACTACTTTGCCAATAACAAGAGCTATGAAATGATATTTATGCTACTTTGAATATGAAGATGTCATCGCTTGACTGAAATGGCTATTATATGCCATTAAGTCGTTCGGCTTGGGGGTTGGGGTGGGGGTTGTTTGGGGGGAGAGACCAAACAGCGAGGTGATCGGTCTCATCGGATTAGGGAAGGACGGGGAAGGAAGTCGACCGTGCCCTTTCAAAGGAACTATCCCGGCATTTGCCTGGAGGGATTTAGGGATATCACGGAAATCCTAAATCAGGATGGCCGACGCGGCTTGGGATAATACGTACAAAAACATACGAGCTTCTTGAGAGCTTCATTCATTCGGAATACTTCCTTAGTTTGCACGGTTCGTAGACTTCTAGTTTGCTTTACAGTTCAGAAGTGTGCAGACCGATTTCAAACCGTAGTCTTTGACCTCCGATGTATTAGGCCAACTTGTAACGACACGGTTGTCACAATACTGGAATAAAAACGAATGCAGACCTTAATAATCAATGTTATGTAACTATATGTGCTACTCTTATTAGCAACGTGGCTGTCACCTGACGTAAGACATTGACAAATATAAGTCCGATCTAATCAGAACCTAAAATCGATACAGTTGAGAGAAGATTTGAGCAGCGATGTTAAAACCTGTAGCGCAGCTTTCATTGTGTCTTTTCTTATGGACCACATTCTATTGTATAACAAATTTTCGTGACTGGTCTGTCGTCTGCCTCACGTTTCTGAATCTCAGACTGTGATTAGAGCGTCAGTCGTACAGTCCAAGCGAAAGACCGAGTTTACTATAGTGAAAGCCAGATTTTGAACACTAACCACATAGTTTCTCTGGAGCAGGCATACGGGCAAAAAGAGAAGAGTATTTTCTTTGCACAGCGTGAATTCCCAAAGTCCAAGGCCTCTGCGTCAGAAAGCGCTGGACTGTTCAGTGGCGCAACGTAACAGGTTTGTCTAGTATCCACACGGCTGGTGTATTTGAATTTCTGTTGCTCCACTAAATCACCCGAGGATATGATCCTTCTCTTCCTCATACTTCGTCAGTCACTGTTCTTAGTCGACAGCTCAATACTAAACAAAATATGGTACCGACTACATTTTCACATAGGATGACAGGAGAAAACAGAAATGAATACGTACCACGGAACAAATTTTTGAGCATTAAACATTAAACTTAAAATACTGTAGAAATATTAGAATTTGAAAGAGGAAACTACTGTTTCTATGGCTCTCGCATTAACGTAGCAACCATATCCTTTCTGTTTCTTATACCAAACTAGTTGCCTGTTACTAACGATTTCGCTGAGCTAAGTAACGTTATGGCTGCCTTGTGTTTGGGAAGACCTTTATTCAAAGTTTCGCCAGATTGTCGTAACTTGTGCTTGCGTGGTTTCCTTAGTAGCTTCGGGCGTATGCTATCCTCCACTAAACTTTTCTAACCAAGCTAGGGCTGAGTCTTTAATGCCCTTCCTTGTTTAGCGCGCTGGACTCGCATTCGGGAGGACGACGGTTCAATCCCGCGTCCGGCCATCCTGATTTAGGTTTTCCGTGATTTCCCTAGATCACTTCAGGCAAATGCCGGGATGGTTCCTTTGAAAGGGCGCGGCCGACTTCCTTCCTCATCCTTCCCTAATCCGAGCTTGTGCTCCGTCTCTAATGACCTCGTTGTCGACGGGACGTTAAACACCAATATCCTCCTCCTCCTCCTCCCTTCCTTGTATTCCGCATGACATAATTCTGGTGTTCCAGCGACGCAACGGAGGTACGAACATCCCTCGAACGTAGCTGAAGAACTCATTAAGGGTGTGTGTTACTGGATGGCTCCTACCTCACCATTTAATACGCATGTCTCCTTACACTTTATCAGGGTATCGACATTAGCAGTATTATTGCAGATAGACGTCGCTGTAACCGTTTCCTTAACACCACTTCCAGCGCCAAACCAGCACTTCATTCTCACAACTTTTTGCCAACACAATAGCCCTCGATAGTATCTATATCCGCTAAAGGCGTTCCCAATTACTTATCACTCGCTTGGAGGTTCCAATCTTAAAATGCCGTGGAAGACTAGCTGTAGCGTTGAATCAAAGGGTAGGAGTCCGTGACAAACTGATGTCCGACCATAATGTATTTCGGGATGACTTAATAAACTGGCAGTCCACTGCATGCGGAAGGCATGACTTGTTCAAATGGTGGTCCACCAAAAAGATTTAACTTGGTACGTGTACTCACAGCAGCGTATACTCTGCCTAGAGTAAGGGAATACATTCACACGAAAGACAGCTAAAGAAAAACTCGCAAGCAAACATTGTGCTTTATCAGGATACTGCAATGTACTGCCATCCCAAGCAAAGTCTTAGACCCTGATGTGAGACCTTTCTCATGCTCTACGCAGCTTATTACCCAGAGCAATGGAAAAATCGTAAGTCCTACTTTTCCTAAAATGTAACTAACCGCTTTCTCTGATCTCATTCTCTTTGCACATCACACTCTCCACTTTACTCAGCGGAGCATTTGAAACACACCATATCCAAAGAATCCATCGGCACCTAGCAAGATCTCTACCTATCCTTCATACTCAAAATGGTTCAAATGGCTCTGAGCACTATGCGACTTAACTTCTGAGGTCATCAGTCGCCTAGAACTTAGAACTAATTAAACCTAACTAGCCTAAGGACATCGCACACATCCATGCCCGAGGCAGGATTCGAACCTGCGACCGTAGCGGTCGCTCGGCTCCAGACTGCAGCGCCTAGAACCGCACGGCCACTCCGGCCGGCCTTCATATTCAGTGCGGCTTCCACCCTAGCCATACATACACTATGTGAACAAAGGCATCTGGACACCTGACTGAAAATGGCTTACAACTTCGTGGCGCCCTCCATCGGTAATGCTGGAATTTAGCCCACCCTTAGCCTTGATGACAGCTTCCACTCTCGCAGGCATACGTTCAATCAGGTGATGGAAGGTTTCTTGGGGAATGGCAGCCCATTCTTCACGGAGTGCTGCACTGAGGAGAGGTATCGATGTCGGTCGGTGAGGCTTGGCACGAAGTCGGCGTTCAAAACATTCCAAAGGTGTTCTGTAGGATTCAGGACAGGACTCTGTGCAGGCCAGTCCATTACAAGGATATTATTGTCGTGTAACCACTCCGCCACAGGCCGTCAATTATGAACGGGTCTTGACAATCAGACTAAACTATTAATTGGATAGTTTTACCGACTCCACCGATTCAGAAGATATAGTCGCGAAACAGTTCAAAGAAAACTTGAGTCTCATTTCAAATAGGTACCCCACTCATATAGTTATAGTCGGTGGTGACTTCAATCTACCCTCGATATGCTGGAAAAATTACACGTTTAAAGCCGTCGGCAGGCTTAAAACGTCATCCGAAATTGTACTCAATGCTTTCTCAGAAAATTATTTTGAACAATTAGTTCATGAGCCCACTCGAAGCGTAAATGGTTGCGAAAGCATACTTGACCTTTTAGAAACAAATAATCCTGGACAAATAGTGAGTACCATGACGAATACAGGGATTAGCGACCACAAGGCAGTTGCTGCTAGGCTGAATGCCGTAACACCTACAACCATCAAAAAGAAACGCGAAGTATATCTATTTAAAGAAACCGATAAAAATGCTCTTTACGCCGTTTTAAGAGACAGGCTTCACTGCTTCCGATATGATCATGTAAGCGTAGAAAAGTTGTGGATTGATTTCAAAGAGATAGTACCGACAGCAATTGAGATATATCTACCACATAAATTAACAAGTGATGGTACTGATCCCCCATGGTACACAAGACAGGTCAGATCGCTGTTGCCGAAGCAGCGAAAAAAGCATGCCAAATCTGAAAGAACCCTAAATCCCCAAGACTAGAAAAGTTTTACAGAAGTTCGAAATACAGCGCGTACTTCAATGGTTCAAATGGTTCAAATGGCTCTGAGCACTATGGGACTCAACTGCTGTGGTCATAAGTCCCCTAGAACTTAGAACTACTTAAACCTAACTAACCTAAGGACAGCACACAACACCCAGCCATCACGAGGCAGAGAAAATCCCTGACCCCGCCGGGAATCGAACCCGGGAACCCGGGCGTGGGAAGCGAGAACGCCACCGCACGACCACGAGATGCGGGCTACTTCAATGAGAGTTGCCTTTAATAACTTCCATAACGAAACTCTGTCTCGAAATCTGGCAGAAAACCCTAAGTGATTCTGATCATACATAAAGCACACCAGTGGCAAGACGCAATCAATACCTTCACTGCGCAATACCAACGGTGAAGTCACTGACGACAGTGCCACTAAAGCACAGTTATTAAACTCGGTTTTCCGAAACTCCTTCACCAAAGAAGACGAAGTAAATATTCCTGAATTCCGATCAAGAACAACTGCCAAGATGAGAAACATAGAAGTAGATATCCTCGGTGTCCCAAAGCAGCTTAAATCACTTGATAAAAGCAAGGCTTCAGGTCGAGATTGTATACCAGACAGGTTCCTCTCAGACTACTCTGATACAATAGCTCCATATTTAGCAATTATATACAACCGCTCGCTCACAGAAAGATCCGCCCTTAAAGACTGGAAAATTGCTCATGTCACACGAATACCCAAAAATGGCAGTAGGAGTTCTCCGTTGAATTACTGGCCCATATCACTAACGACGATTTGTGGTAAGGTTTTGGAACATATACTGTATTCGAACATTATGAAGTACTTCGAAGAAAACGATTTATTTACACATAGTCAGCACGGATTCAGAAAATATCGTTCTTGTGAAACACAACTAGCTCTTTTTACTCATGAAGTTGAGGCACCGTGTCACGGTCCGCGCGGCTTCCCTCGTCGGAGGTTCGAGTCGTCCCTCGGGCATGGGTGTGTGTGTTGTCCTTAGTGTAAGTTAGTTTCAGTTTGATTAAGTAGTGTGTAGGCTTAGGGACCGCTGACCTCAGCAGTTTGGTCACATAAGACCTTACCACAAGTTTCCAAATTTTACTCATGAAGTAATGAGTGCTATCGACAGGGGATGTCAAATTGATTCCATATTTTTAGATTTCCGGAAGGCTTTCGACACCGTTCCCCACAACTGTCTTCTAACCAAACTGCGTGCCTATGGAATATCGCCTCAGTTGTGCGACTGGATTCGTGATTTCCTGTCAGAAAGGTAACAGTTCGTAGTAATAGACGGAGAGTCATCGAGTAAATCAAAAGTAATATCCGGCGTTCCCGAAGGAAGTCTTATAGGCGCTCTATTGTTCCTGATTTATATTAACGATATAGAGGACAATCTTAGTAGCCGTCGTAGATTGTTTGCAGATAATGCTGTCATTTACCGTGTTGTAAAATCATATGACCAAACTGAATTGCAAAGTGATTTAGATAAGATATCTCTATGGTGCGAAAAGTGGCAGTTGAACCTGAATAAAGAAAAGTGTGAAGTTATTCACATGAGTAATAAAAGAAATCCGCTAAATTTCGATTATGTCACACAAATCTAGAGGCTGTGAATTCAACTAAATACTTAGGGATTACAATTACAAAAAACCTAAATTGGAACGATCACATAGATAATATTGTGGGTAGAGCAAAACCAAAGACTGCGATTCATTGGCAGAATACTTAGGTGCAACAGGTCTACTAAAGAGACTGCTTACACCACGCTTGTTCGCCTTATTCTTGAGTGTTGCTGTGCGGTGTGGGATCCGCATCAGGTGGGACTGACGGATGAATGGAAAAAGTACAAAGAAGAGCGACTCGTTTTTTATATCGCCAAATAGGGGAGACAGCTCCACAGAAATGATAGGTGAATTTGAGTGGCAATAATTAAAACAAAGGCGTTTCCCGTTGCGACGGGATCTTCTCATGAAATTTCAATCACCATTTTTTTCCTACGATTGCGAAAACATTCTGTTGGCACCCATCGACATAGAGAGAAATGATCATCATGATAAAATAAGAGAGATCAGGGCTCGCACAGAAAAATTTAAGAGCTCGTTTTCCCGCGTGCCGTTCGAGAGTGGAACGGTAGACAGCTTGAAGGTGGTTCGTTGAACCCTCTGCCATGCACTTTATTGTGAATAGCAGAGTAATCACGTAGATGTAGATGGTATTGAAAGAAACAATCGCCATCCCCGAATTGCTCTTCAACAGTGGGAAGCAAGAAGGTGCTTAATACATCAATGTAGGCCTATACTGTGATAGTGCCACGCATAACAACAAGGGGTGCAAGCGCCCTCCATGAAAAACACGACCACACCATAATACCACCGCCTCCGAATTTTACTGTTGGCACTACAAACGCTGGAAGATGATGTTCACCGGGCATTCGCCATACCCACACCCTGCCATCGGATCGTCACATTGTGTACCGTGATTCGTCACTCCACACAACGTTTTTCCACTGTTCAATCGTCTAATGTTTACGCTTCTTACACCAGGCGAGGTGTCGTTTCGCATTTACCGGCGTGATGTGTAGCTTATGAGCAGCCGCTCGACCATAAAATCCAAGTTTTCTCACTTCCTGCCTAAATTTCATAGTACTTGCAGTGGATCCCGATGCAGTTTGGAATTCCTGTGTGATGGTCTGGATAGATGTCTGCCTGTTACATATTACGACCATCTTCAACTGTAGGCGGTCTCTGTCAGTCGACAGGCGAGGTCGGCGTGTACGCTTTTGTGCTGTATGTGTCCCTTCGTGTTTCCACTTGGCCGTCACATCGGAAACAGTGGACCTAGGGATGTTTAGGAGTGTGGAAATCTCGCCTACAGACGTATGACACAATTGACAATCACCTGACCACGTTCGAAGTCCGTGAGTTCCGCAGAGCGCCTCATTCAGCTCTCTCACGATGTCTACTGACTACTGAGGTCGCTGATATGGAATACATGGCAGTACGTGGCAGCACAATACACCTAAAATGAAAAACGTATGTTTTTGGGGGTGTCCGGATACTTTTGATCACATAGTGTATAAATTACTAACACCTTATCCCCACCACTTACTTAAATGAAAATCTCATATCTTCGTTTCCCATTTAAACCAGAAAGCTTGTAACGTTGTATGATATTACGGTGTGCTTAAAAGACAACATATCTAAGTGACTTCCGAGCGGTCTAGGGCGCTACAGTCATGGACTGAGCGGCTGGTCCCGGCGGAGGTTCGAGTCCTCCTTCGGGCATGGGTGTGTGTGTTTGTCCTTAGGATAATATAGGTTAAGTAGTGTGTAAGCTTAGGGACTGATGACCTTAGCAGTTAAGTCCCATAAGATTTCACACACATTTTTTTTTTCTAAGTGACTTAAGCTATCTACAACTTATTTCTTACATCTTCCACCAAACTTCTGGCGGGGATCGATACTCTCTCCTGTGTATTTCATACATTCCCAAACATCTGCTTACCATCCCCCTGCCCCAAAATTCTCCAGTATGCTAATGACACTACCTACCTAGTTACCCACCATACCTTCCAACTTTCCAATATCTTCCTTCAGTCTCCCCTGGATCGCTTAGTCGAATGATATTTTGGATTAGCCCTTACCAACAGACTAACTAGAAACAACCTGCTCCTTAAAATTCAATATTAGGCATGAGAACGTCTAAAACTACTTACAAGCCATTATTTTCACCTGTGAATTACTCGTTCGTCCCATCCTAGCTTATGCCTACGTTGGCTAGAGCTCTCTAAATTTTAGAGGTCTGTTGAACTCCTAGAAACACACTCACTTCAGAATGACTTCCGCATCCGACTACTTTCCCCAACTCTTCTATTTCCCACAATTTTCTTCTCTTTGTGGAGAGCCTTCAAACCGGCTACATTAAATAGCAAACCCATTCCCAATATCCAACACCCCACCAACGAATAACCAACTAGGTGCACCGCGGGGTACCCACATTCCATGTAATTCCATACCCTTTCCAACATCTCTTGTTAGAACGTCCACCACCTTCCACTGCTCAACAGTTAAATCCGTTCTGATATAAATTTTCCTACCAGTCGTAGCTAGTTATGGTCCCACTTAACTATGTCGTGCATGTTGGACTGTTGCAAATATGTGACAGTAAAGACAGATATAAAAATAAAATATAAAACTTGCAGACTTAACATGACATAATCTAATTCTGTTTCCGTACAGTGCTTTTTGCTATGATTACTTAGGAAGCACAAAGTGGAAAGAGTTATAGTGAACCATCTAGTATATCTACGAAGCTCTGAAAAAGTTCACTCCACTGCCTCTCCTTTTCTGGTGTGTTCTGTCCATTTTTTCTATTGTGAATGAAAGTTTCCAATTCTTCAAAAAGATTGAGTTTTTGGCCTTTGTTTATTTTGTGAAATGTTACTACATTGTCCTCTATGTTATGAAAGGAACGTCTTAACGTGTTCTTTAAAGCAAGTCCGAAAGCTTCGGCCGATCTGACAGTCGTATTGTAGGGGACATTGACTGCATTTGTTCTTGTATACACCCGAATTGGGGAAGTTATTTTTAATGGTCTTTGTATTGTGTTGCAGTCTATTACTTAATTTATTGTTGGAGCAGAAAGCAACTCGTACGTTGTATGGTCTCAATACAACAACAATTTTTTTGTGAAATGGTAACACAGAAGGGAAGGCGTACTGTCCTGGTGTCTATTCTGTTCCACTTCTCCCGCTGATAGAACATCTGTTCTCTGCTTCTAGTGTATTACGGGGTCCTACTAAAGTAACCATCCTATTCTCTCAATTCTGAATGTAATTATATTCCCAGTCCACCTCTATCATCATATCAGAGCAGCCTCTTCTTCATCATCGTCATCATCATCATCGCAACATGCATCATCATCACCACATGCATCATCATCAACTATAAGTACTTCGATTTTGCACAGAAATTTTGTCAATATTTCTGAAGTCGTCAAAGTGTCATTTACTTACAGATTTAAAACCACAGTTATCACACAGTTTCTTTTTATTTAACCTCTGTCAGTTGTGTGGGCATTTGGCTGAAGAGCAGTTTTATTGGCTGGCACTTTGCCATCTCAGAGGAATGGAAACAACAACAAAAAGGAGAAAAACATTCATATTTGGGTTCCACTTGTCGGAAATGTAATACGATGTGACGCTGCCTGCCACGTTTTGGACGCTCTGGTTTTTCGTGCTACTTTTCGTACTGACTATATATCTGTGATTAACTTGTATTAGCTCTGCTGAGATTTATATTCAAAGTTAATCGGCACGCCAAGTAATTTGTTTGTTCGTACTAATATGTTTTCTTGTCATACTGTGCTGGTGCCGGGATATAAAAGTAGTGATGACTATGGTGTCTGACACTGACGAGGTGGTGCAGTGGTTAGGCCATCCAGATTTAGGTTCTTCGTGATTTCCCTAAATCGCCCCAGGAAAATGCTGGGATGGTTCCTTTGAAAATGGCACAGCCGATTTCCTTCCCCATCCTTCCGTAATCCGATTTCTGCTCTGTGTCTAATGACCTCGCTGTCGATCCCTGCTCCTCCTACGGTAAAGGGCAGAAATGATGTTGGGAGTTCTCCCCCCCCCCCCCCCCCCCCCCCCCCCCCCCACCGCACCTAAATTATACTATTTTTAAATTAAGCAGATCAGTAGAGCCTCTAATCCACTGGTACCCAATCCGGCGGTAATTACCGCCTGGGGGATAAGATGTAGTCTTCAGTGGTAACTGCAGCATGCAGCAATACGGCTTTTTTTTTTTTTTTTTTTTTTTTTTTTTTTTTTTTTTAATAGAGGTTCATGAACAGCTTGCGTGCTTTACTTACAACTATAAACAGTTTTCATTCTTATCGTTCTTCTGAGAGTACGTTTTGTGTTTTCAGCAAACAGCACTTTCACAGTACTAAATATGTCCCTTGACACCACGAAATAATTTCACAAACTAACAATATCCCTACCCTATATCATCTACCACTGTATCATAGTAAAGCAACAGTTTGCACACATAGTAGTGAAGATATGGCAGCCTCCTTAACAAAAGCACGCGCGCGTGCGCGATGCACACACACACACACACACACATGCAGTTTCTGGTCGGAAACCATAAACACTCACAGAGCCACAACAGACTCTTCCATCACTAACAAAAAGACGAATGCATCACACCAAACCAAAACAAAACACACGAAATTTCGGGAAGGTAGTAGTTCTTCTCAACACAGAACATTTTTAGAACAGTGAAAGTGCTGTGTGCTGAATACCCAAAACATATACGTGGAAGACCAACAAGAATGAAGTAACGACAAAAAGAAAACACCGTGAGTAACGATAAGAGTTAAATCAGTTTATAGTAGTAAGTAAAGCATGCGAACTGCACAGAACCTTAACAAACAAAATTGTAAGAGAAAAAAAAACATTTTTGTTACAATATGACCACTGAAGATGCTTTAGAACAAAGCGAAACGCGTCTCCTCTTAATAAGACAGTTGCAAAAGACGGTACATCTACATCTACATCCATACTCCAGAAGCCATCTGACGGTGTGTGGCAGAGGGTACCTTGAGTACCTCTATCGGTTCTCCCTTCTATTCCAGTCTCGTATTTTTCGTGGAAAGAAATATTGTCGATATGTCTTTGTGTGGGCTCTAATCTGTCTGATTTTATCCTCATGGTCTCTTCGCGAGATATACGTAGGAGGGAGCAATATACTGCTTGACTCCTCGGTGAAGGTATGTTCTCAAAACTTCAACAAAAGCCCGTACCGAGCTACTGAGCGTCTCTCTTGCAGAGTCTTCCACTGGAGTTTACCTATCACCTCCGTAACGCTTTCGCGATTACTAAATGATCATGTAACGAAGCGCGCTGCTCTCCGTTGGATCTTCTCTATCTCTTCTATCAACCCTATCTGGTACGGATCCCACACTGCTGAGCAGTATTCAAGCAGTGGACGAACAAGCATACTGTAACCTACTTCCTTTGTTTTCGTACTACATTTCCTTAGGATTCTTCCAATGAATCTCAGTCTGGCATCTGCTTTACCGACAATTAATTTTATATGGCCATTCTATTCGAAATCACTCCTAATGCCTGCTTCCAGATAATTTATGGAATTAACTGCTTCTAGTTGCTGACCTGCTATATTGTAGCTAAATGATAAAGGATCTTTCTTTCTATGTATTCGCAGCACATTACACTTGTCTACATTGAGATTCAATTGCCATTCCCTGCAGTGTAGTACAATTTTCCATTGCTACAACCTCTCGATATACCTATACAACTTGTATATCTGCAACTGCAGAAAAAAAGAGGTCAAAAAACAAAGAACAAAAAACAAAAAAGGCCTAAGTATTGTCCACACATTTTAGTGTGGTTGATTTTAAATAGCGGTATAGGGTATGAGCGAAGCAGATGTCGCTAAGGAGACGAGTGGTCCAGAAGATGGATGTTTTGTAAAGGTGTCTATCCTCAATGTAGATAGTTAGCTTTGTATTCTGAGGAGGGGCTGTGGGTAGCATTCGTAATGCACTGAGAATTGTTTCATTCTATAAAAGCGGTTGTTACAAATAAGCGATACCAATTGTCTCATTGCCTTATTTAATACAACATGTATAAAAACTAAGTCATTTTATAAATCAAAATATTTTGTTTTTATTCTAAATTTAAATGAGGTGCTACTAATGTTGATGATGGTTGGTAACGGGATGCGGCGGTGGGGAGGGGGGGGGGGCGATACTAGCTGATATCTGACAGATTGGGTTCCACTGCGGTAACCGTGTGCCTGAAAACTCTTCCATTTACCTCTCAAGCGTACAACATGATGTTTCTGTTAATTGTAGTGCATTATCTACCAACATGTACAGCTGACTACGTAAAAAATAAAACAGAGCACTCATTGTTCAATCGTTATAAGAATACGTCCATTTATTCCTCACTTTGCAGTCAGAAACAAGTTTAGCGACTTCATTGTATCCTTTTATGAAACACGCTTGAGTTATTAGCATTCACAGTACCTAAAATGTTTACTGCACTCATTTTCAGGACCACCAGGGCCACTTAAAGGCCAAATCCGTCCTTGTGGCGCTAAGCTGAAAAGCGCGCCAGAGGCGCCACAACTGTAAGATTTCTTAGCAAAGCCTGAGGTTGTCATGGAGGGGACAGTGGTCTTAATGTAATTTATGAAGCAAAAATTTTGTAATTTAGTTTTTTTTATGCTAGACCACATACACATTTTTCGTAAACAATTACAACACGATAACTATTTTCGGTTGCTTCCTTCAACCATCCTCGGATCTGTAAACAAATAAAGGAAAAGTAGCCCAAGACAATTTTGTACAATGAAGTAGGATACAAAAAGGTATAACAGCTGAACATAATATGTGGTAATGGATAGTACAGAAGGACGGTTTATCATCTTAAAAGCAGTAACATACTACTTATGCCATCCTGTTACGTTGATTTGTTACATTTCCACTTTTGCTACTGGAGTTAGCTCTCCTTTTGCATTTTCCTCAGCTATTATGCATTTATGTCCTACTGTTATGCATAAAATTTCTTATCTTACTTTTCCCCTATTTGTTAACAGATCTGAGAATGGTTGCAGAAAGCAACCGAAATTAGTTATTGTCCTCTAATTGTTTAAGGAAGAAATATATGGAGTCTAGGCATTTAAAAAAATTTTAATTAAAAAAAATTATTTAATAAATGTAAGATTTCTATACATGACGTATCAGAAATAGTACCGCCCACCTGGAAGTCATCCAGAGAGGGGTGTTAGGAGCATCTAAGTGCAATATTTGTATCAGTGCGTGTCACAACTACTAGGGAAAGCTGACACAGGTGAATTCGTAGGAGGAGAAGGGGCGAGGAGAGCCAAATAATAAGTCGCTTGTGTGGAAAAATGTTCTCGAACCAGCCCCGACAGCACGTTTATCAACAAGTAACTCACATTTCTACCTCTGATGCCTCGTAACTCTGATGATTATTCATGTGCATAGCTTCTGAATTCGTTAGTATTATTGTACTTGTATCACGAATTTAGAAAGCGCAGCGAATCAAATTTTTACTGACATTAATAAGTGGTTCATAGCCAATTCACTGTCACTAAACTTTGAAAAGACCCACGATATGCAGTTCAGAACTTCCAAGAGATTTCCTTCTGGTGTGTGTATAAAATATGATGAAATGGAAATAAGAGAATTTTGAGAGTGTAAAATTCTTGGGATTACAGCTTGATAATAAATTCAGTTGGGAGCAACATACTAACGAACTGCTAAAGCGCCTAAACAAGTCTGTGATTGCAATGCGAATGACGTCAGACATAGGAGATATAAATATAAAAAACTGGCATATTTCGCTTATTTTCACTCCATTATGTCATATGGTATTATATTTTCGGGTACCTCCACAAACAGTGAAAAAATTTTTAGAGTACAGAAGCGTATAATAAGAGTAATGAGTAGTGTAAATCCAAGAACATCATGTCGAAACCTATTCAAAGAATTGGGCATATTAACCATAGCTTCTCAGTATATTTATTCCTTAATGACGTTTATTGTAAATAATACATCTCTTTTTCCCACTAACTGCTTAGTACACAGTATCAATACTAGGAAGAAGAACAATATACATAAAGATTTAAAATCACTTACTCTTGCCCAGAAAGGAGTCCAGTATTCAGCAACGCATTTTTTCAATAAGTTACCAGCGAACATTAAGAGTTTAGTTTCAGACAAGGCTCAATTTAAACATAATTTAAAAGAATTTTTGTTGGTCAAGTCCTTCTATACCATCCATGAGTTTCTCAACAAGTGCAGTGGACCATTTAACGAAAATTTATTATACTCAAATTTTGACAATACTTGGTTGTAACTACCTACTGGGTGAATGATGGATGTATGGAAAGCAGATGTAAGTCTTAAGTCTGTAAATAGTGCAAGTTTAATTTTAAATCTTGTGCATAATCTGACTGTTCTTAACTGAGGATCACTGAAATGAATAATTTACTTTAATTTTTGACAATACTTGGTTGTAATAGCCAAGAAACTAGCAAAGGTCTGCATGATGGATTTAATGAAAGCAGATGTAAGTATTAAACCTGTAAATATTAGACGTCTAAATTTAATTCACGTACATAATTTTACTGTTTATTGACTGAGGATCATTAAAATTAATGACACTTAAGTTTTTCTAATTGCATTTTTGTAATGTGTTTATCTGACATGTTCCACACCCAGAAGGATTCCCTCTTTGAAGAAGGTTGTATACATGGAAGAATCCTGGAGATACTAATAGGTATCAGATAGATTATATAATGGTAAGACAGAGATTTAGGAACCAGGTTTTAAATTGTAAGACATTTCCAGGGGCAGATGTGGACTCTGACCACAATCTATTGGTTATGAACTGCAGATTGAAACTGAAGAAACTGCAAAAAGGTAGGAATTTAAGGAGATGGGACCTGGATAAACTGAAAAAACCAGAGGTTGTAGAGAGTTTCAGGGAGAGCATAAGGGAACAATTGACAGGAATGGGGGAAAGAAATACAGTAGAAGAAGAATGGGTAGCTCTGAGGGATGAAGTAGTGAAGGCAGCAGACGATCAAGTAGGTAAAAAGACGAGGGCTAATAGAAATCCTTGGGTAACAGAAGAAATATTGAATTTAATTGATGAAAGGAGAAAATATAAAAATGCAGTGAATGAAGCAGGCAAAAGGGAATACAAACGTCTCAAAAATGAGATCGACAGAAAGTGCAAAATAGCTAAGCAGGGATGGCTAGAGGACAAATGTAAGGATGTAGAGGCTTGTCTCACTAGGGGTAAGATAGATACTGCCTACAGGAAAATTAAAGAGACCTTTGGAGAGAAGAGAACCACTTGTATGAATATCAAGAGCTCAAATGGCAACCCAGTTCTAAGCAAAGAAGGGAAGGCAGAAAGGTGGAAGGAGTATATAGAGGGTTTATACAAGGGCGATGTACTTGAGGACAATATTATGGAAATGGAAGAGGATGTAGATGAAGATGAAATGGGAGATAAGATACTGCGTGAAGAGTTTGACAGAGCACTGAAAGACCTGAGTCGAAACAAGGCCCCGGGAGTAGACAACATTCCATTAGAACTACTGATGGCCTTGGGAGAGCCAGTCATGACAAAACTCTACCATCTGGTGAGCAAGATGTATGAGACAGGCGAAATACCCACAGACTTCAAGAAGAATATAATAATTCCAATACCAAAGAAAGCAGGTGTTGACAGATGTGAAAATTACCGAACTATCTGTTTAATAAGTCACAGCTGCAAAATACTAACGCGAATTCTTTACAGACGAATGGAAAAACTGGTAGAAGCGGACCTCGGGGAAGATCAGTTTGGATTCCGTAGAAATGTTGGAACACGTGAGGCAATACTAACCTTACGACTTATCGTAGAAGAAAGATTACGAAAAGGCAAACCTACGTTTCTAGCATTTGTAGACTTAGAGAAAGCTTTTGACAACGTTAACTGGAATACTCTCTTTCAAATTCTGAAGGTGGCAGGGGTAAAATACAGGGAGCGAAAGGCTATTTACAATTTGTACAGAAACCAGATGGCAGTTATAAGAGTCGAGGGGCATGAAAGGGAAGCAGTGGTTGGGAAAGGAGTGAGACAGGGTTGTAGCCTCTCCCCGATGTTATTCAATCTGTATATTGAGCAAGCAGTAAAGGAAACAAAAGAAAAATTCGGAGTAGGTATTAAAATTCATGGAGAAGAAGTAAAAACTTTGAGGTTCGCCGATGACATTGTAATTCTGTCAGAGACAGCAAAGGACTTGGAAGAGCAGTTGAACGGAATGGACAGTGTCTTGAAAGGAGGATATAAGATGAACATCAACAAAAGCAAAACGAGGATAATGGAATGTAGTGTAATTAAATCGGGTGATGCTGAGGGGATTAGGTTAGGAAATGAGACACTTAAAGTAGTAAAGGAGTTTTGCTATTTAGGGAGTAAAATAACTGATGATGGTCGAAGTAGAGAGGATATAAAATGTAGACTGGCAATGGCAAGGAAATCGTTTCTGAAGAAGAGAAATTTGTTAACATCGAGTATAGATTTAAGTGTCAGGAAGTCGTTTCTGAAAGTATTTGTATGGAGTGTAGCCATGTATGGAAGTGAAACATGGACGATAACCAGTTTAGACAAGAAGAGAATAGAAGCTTTCGAAATGTGGTGCTACAGAAGAATGCTGAAGATAAGGTGGGTAGATCACGTAACTAATGAGGAGGTATTGAATAGGATTGGGGAGAAGAGAAGTTTGTGGCACAACTTGACTAGAAGAAGGGATCGGTTGGTAGGACATGTTTTGAGGCATCAAGGGATCACAAATTTAGCATTGGAGGGCAGTGTGGAGGGTAAAAATCGTAGAGGGAGACCAAGAGATCAATACACTAAGCAGATTCAGAAGGATGTAGGTTGCAGTAGGTACTGGGAGATGAAGAAGCTTGCACAGGATAGAGTAGCATGGAGAGCTGCATCAAACCAGTCTCAGGACTGAAGACCACAACAACAACAACAATGGGTCTATGGAATGAATAATTAATCTAATCTAATCTTTCTGTCTATGCACTCCACTCGATATAGAATAGATGCACTTGTTACGTTGTTATAGGGTGTAGCTTTCTCGTTTGCATTTAATACTTCACTTTTTCTGATGTGCCTAGCACATTCCGCGGCGTCCTTGCAGCGCTAGGTAACAGCTTCTTTGAACGGAAGTAGTGTTGTGCGTCGAGGGTCTAGCTGGGCCATCATCTTAACTGGTACCACCGAATACTACCACTGGGAGACTTCCCCAAGTTAAACACACTTACGATATTATCTTACCCGACGACGAGCATTTGCAATGCATTGAACGGCTGCGTGCCTTTGTAGGGTAAACTGTGGCCAATAATCGCGCCTCCACGCAGAGCAAATAACAGTACTCCAGTAACAGCTTCGAACGCCGCCAGCGTCTACGGAAAGCAATTTTCAGGCTGGGCCAAACGGCACCGCAGAATGTTCTCCCGAAGTGCACTTTAAGGCGGCGGATCTCGCCACCAAGGCTGGCGGCACCGTGAACGGAAGCCAAACGCCTCCGGCTGTAACAGTCTACTGAAGGTAATCAATTTTTGTCACGTCCGCAGCCAGGAAATACGTTTTTGTTGTGATATAATTCTATTAAATTATCCGCTTTTTAGAAAGGAAAGATCATAATATGATATTTCACAATGAATAATTTCAAGTAAGTTTGATAAGTAATGTTTGTTCTTTACTACAAGCTTGTTTTGGATATAGCGCCAATCTCAAGTAAACCTGTAGATGTTACATTTGATGAGTCTGCTTACGTTTATAATAGTTATACGAAAAGTCAGTTAGCATATACTACTGTTCTAAAGTATTGCACTTCCCTGTAGAATTTTGTGATATTTGGTACAGAACTTCTAAAAATCTATTCGTCTTTGAAATTTCAAATATTTACGAGGCTATTCGAAAAATAAGGTCCGATCGGTTGCGAAATGGAAACAACTGTGAAAATCAAAAATGTTTCATTTGAAACACTCGGATAGACATCTCATCTACTTCTCTGCATAGTTGCCGCCCATAGTTAGACATTTGTCGTAGCATTCTACCATCTTTCCAATACCCTCCTCGTAGAACGCACCAAATCTCTACGCTGGTCTATAGCTCATTGTCTGTGCCAAATGATGTCTTCATAGTCAGCGGTTCATATGAGTAGAAACGAAACTCAGTGGGACCAAATTATGGGATGTATTATTGGTAATCAAATATTTCCCATCGAAAACTTTGCAGGAGTATCTTCATTGCCCCTGCAGAGTGTGGAGGAGAACTGTCATGAAGGAGGAAACGCGTGACAGTCATGTTATGTGGGTTGAATAGCTCCATGGGAAATCTCTCACCAGATCCTCACACCTGGTAGGAGACACTTTTGTCTAGGCATCTTTATATGCTCACTGTGCGCCCAGAACTGAAAATAGCGACGTGACGTGACCGACGGGCATACTAGAGACACTGCCCAACATTTCTGTACAAAGTTTCAGCGGATTTTCACTCTGTTTCCATTTCGCGATCGATCGGACCTTACTTTCCGAATGGCCCTTGTATTAAAGAATGATGCCTACAAGTGAGAAGGAACATTGTAATGAAGGATTGTTTCTAATGCTTTAATTCAAGGAAATATGTCAACAGTGCGTACATATCTGTACAATGATATGCCATATCAGTGATATCACTGATATCGAAGTCAAATATTAAATATTACGATGAAATTTCCATTTAATTTGGTTGTCGAGTAAAATATTGTGTCTCAAAAGTGCATTATTCGTTAGTCATACTTTAAATTATCTTAGTATTTTGTTGGATCCGCCCTTGGCCCTTACAACAGCATTCACTCTGTCAGGCATGGAGTCAGTCAGTATTCTAATAGCACTGGTTTCAATTTCATCACCTCCAGAGGCTCCTGTTTTTTTGTAGGCTTCTTCTTTTGAACCCCTTTCCGAACCAGTTGCCACAAATTCTCAATTGGATTAAAGTCCGGTGAATTTTCCAGTCACGAATATTCTCATATAATCAATTCAGTCATAACAGAACAAATCTGAAATGATATTTTTGGACGATATGTAACAGCAGTAACCTTTGAAATCGTATTACAAAGGTGAAATAATCAAAACTCCCCTTTTTTGGTGCGAGCCAGATCCTGCTGGAAAATCCACTGTGCATCCGGGAAAGCATCACGTGCAGTGAATATCATAGAGCGCTGATCCACCACTTTGTATTGATCACTGTTCATTTTTCCCTCGACAAAGTCCACCCTTCCAACACCTTAGTATGTCTTTGCTCACCACTCCATTACCGAAGAAGCATGTTCCACGGTTTGCACAAGGCAGTCAGGATCCATGGTCTTGCCATGCTTTTTTCAATTCAGCTGAAGGAGCACTACTGTTTTTCGGCTTAGTCGATGACGTATTCTCTCCTCCCAGGGCGAAGTAATGTGTGGGCGCCCGTTTTGTGGTAAATTTCTCGTATTTCCTTTAGCTATCAACGCCTGCAGATTTCGACTCACAGCTGACCTCGAACAATTTATTCTTTCGCAATTTCGGTGTTAGGCCTTCGTTGTATAAAACCTCGATGTACCTTTTATTTTAGGGGTTACTTCAAGACTTTTCACCATGACGTTAAATGCACACACGCAAAGTAGGAAGAAAAATTTTTAAAAAATCCAGCAATACTTTCAGACCTGAGCTAGTGGACACCAAACCTCATTTAACACAGAGCACTTTCTGAAGCAAATTACGAGAGAGCACATTCCGGGAAGAGATGGGCAACATATTACTACCGCCCACATATATCTCGCGTAATGATCACAACGAAAAGATCCGAGAAATTAGAGCAAATACGGAGACTTACAAGCAGTCGTTCTTCCCACGCACAATTCGTGAATGGAACAGTTCCAAGGGGGAATCAGATAGTGGTACAATAAGTACCCTCCGCCACACACCGTAAGGTGGCTCGCGGAGTATAGATGTAGATGTAGATGTAATAAACAATATGAGATCACATTATTGCTAGGCATTGTCGCAAGGCACCCCCTAAAAAAAATACATGTACATTTCGGCGTGATGATATATAACCAACAAAAGAACATCATTGCAGTCAAGGGCGTGCAATAATTTCGAACAGTAATGTATATAATCTGCATATATATTCCAACCCTCGAGAAGGGCACTACAGCCGAAAGAAGCTTGCGTTAAAGGTGCTACATTACCAATTAAGCTATCAGCAGCTAACCTAGAAGTACTTATTATAATTATCATATTATGACGTATTCTATGCTGCGGGCCCGGCAGAAAAAAAACATTGACTTTAAAATCGATTCTCCATCGCAAGCACTCGAGACTGTATCTAATCGAGTGCTTCCGAAGGAAATCTCTCTGTGTATCATAACCTGAATTTTCACGTACGAAAAATTAGTCCTAATGTAAAACAACAGACACTTTCAGCTACGACATAAAATTGCTAGAAATTATCCGTCTTTCCTTTTTTTTCGCTATACACGCTTTATCAACTTTCTTCCCGTGAATCAAGTTTTGGTTTTTTGTTTTCCTGTCAGAAATTAATCCTAGATTACTAACCTTCATTAGATGTCAGAGCCATCTCTTATGCTCAGTGACATAATAGGTCTTATAGCCGTTGAGGAAGTAATCCCGCAAAACCTGAGTATAATAATTTGCTTTTCGGCACTTTCTTTAGGACGCACTCTATACCAACTGACGTATTCAGTCGATGTACAAGTTCGAACTGTTTCGGTATGAATACTTTGTTTCATGCAAAACACGATGTTTTAATTAATATTAATTAGTTAAAATTCCGGCAACTCAGGGAATACTTCGCCCTGAAAAAAATCCAAGCCCAGATTTGAAACCTACGATTAAAATCCAATCCTTCGATATGCGTACAAATAACGTTCTGTTAAATGTTCATGGCGACCTATTTGTAGTGATTTTCGTTTTTATATGTTTTTCTGCCTTCGGTCCTCGTTTCAAATCGGTTCAGTCAATACACTGTAAACATAATTTGTCTGAAAACAACAGGAAGTGAGGGTTCCCTAATGCTTTACTGATCCACTGAATCATATTGAAAATTGGCCTTCAGTATAATTTAAAATTGTGCAAACGGTTATTTGATTTGAGGAGGAGGAGATTATTGTTTAACGTCCCGTCGACAACGAGGTCATTAGAGACGGAGCGCAAGCTCGGGTGAGGAAAGGATGGGGAAGGAAATCGGCCGTGCCCTTTTAAAGGAACCATCCCGGCATTTGCCTGTAGCGATTTAGGGAAATCACGGAAAACCTAAATCAGGATGGCCGGAGACGCGATTGAACCGTCGTCCTCCCGAATGCGTATATTTGATTCGAAAGACACTTTATAAATGTGATACTGGGCTGGGTTGACACTATGACCTGACACGGGATCCTAATAAAAGAAACCACCTCATCTATATGTAGGCAGCTGCGGGCGGTTCTCCAGAGTTCTCAAAGAGTTGGGCCAGTTAGTACCAGAGTGAGTTCTAACAAATAGAACGGGTGTAACACTGACAACGCCATGTTGAAGTGGAGGAATGTATTTTTAGTTTGCGTTGAAAGAAAATGAACAAATATCATGGAAGGTTTTTGTTTTCCTTTGAACCGTTTAAAACCACCTCGAACAAACGAAGTTGTGGGCCTGCGAACGTGGACAAAACAAATCGAGATAAATATAGATGTATCCACGAGAGCTGTGGAGCAGACAATATACAGGTTGGGGCCAACCTTTTGTACGAAAACATGAAACACAGGCAGATCTGACAGCGTTTTATACAAGTACCCGCCTAATTTGCAAAGGCCAGTAACACGCATCGATTTTCTCACGCAGCATGACGCAACTCGCAAAAGATATCGAATCAGTCGCCTGGAAGGATTAGAATATTTCCAACCGCCATTAGGTAAAAAGCATTACAATCATTTCAACAAAATGGCCTGTGGCTATATATGAATCGTCAGTTTAAAACATGTTTACAATATAAGTCGAAATCCCATTTCCATTGTCGCTAGTAGCAATTCTTTTCTTTACTTTCAGTTAAGTTCTATATTTAATATGAAATGAAAATGTTTCTTAACACACTAATGAATTATAACTTTTAATAAAAAGTAACTCATTTTTATTTTTCCTCACTAACCACATTAAAATGCGAGTGTTAACAATAAATTAAAATTTTGTTTAAAAATGCGAAAATGAAATAGAAAACAAAGTATTTTTCTCTTTGTATGCGTGTAATTTTTCGTGTAACAATAACGCATTTCGTACACCTGTATGAGATTTTAATTTATTTTCAAGCAATAACTCATTAAACACTACAAGAAGTTATTTTACTAAAATATGGTTCAATATTTGGTACTTAAAATTTTCCTTTGATAATAAATATAAAATTTAAATACAAGTAGAAAAAGAGTTGTTACTAGCGAGAATCTTTGTGATTATTGTACTTCTACGCTACTAACTCAGCTACTTTTTATTTAAATTTTGTGTTTTTTTTATGAAAAACTTATTTTAAATTATTTGTTTCCTTTAGTAAGACAAAAAACAACTGGTTTAAATAAGTACAAATGAGCGGAACATTACCAAACATCAAACGGAACATAGAGAAGAGAAGCTGCTGCTGAAGAACAAATACATATGATCGACATGCAAAATGCAAGAACTACGTCATATCTGCAGAAGAACGAGCCGCCAGATTACTCGGAATGAAGAAGTTTTTGGAAAGGAAGAAACCGTTGACTGCTAACATCTAAAATTATTCATTGTAGACTCTGTTGCTCCGATGTGGGCGTCGACTACGTAAATAAATAAGTATTGTTTTTTTCGAACATTTTATTGAAGTACTTGAAATGTTTCGTTCTTATCGATAGTCGGAAGTTTTTATTTCTCGAAGGAGATTGTTCCGAGAGTTTCTTTTTTTTTTTTTTTAATTGCGTCTATGCGCTTTAGGAAACTAGCGTCCTCGCACTGACTTTTAATTTCTCTAAGTATGGAGGAAACAAAGGAAGGCCAGTCCGTCACGTGTCCTTGTGAGAACGATGGGACATCATTTACTCCCTCTACAATAAAAAGAGACTGCTGATGTTTACATGAAAGTAGCAAAGGTCGTTGTAATTTAGGTGTGGTCTCTGTCATTCGGTTAAGAGTTAGAAATTTCGAGCTCGCATTAGGGCTATTGTATAAACTGTCAAATAAATGCGCAGTGTTCTGTAAAACAATGTCTCTCGTAAATTTAAGTCCTTGTAGATGCTTTCTCTCTCTCTCTCTCTCACTCTCTTTCACACACACATACACACACACACAGACAGACACACACACACAGAAACACATATAAACACACCCACAAATACACAACGAGTACATTAGCGATTTCGTTTGTATTCTGAGCACCTTCGTTCTAACAGGACAAGCATGTGTGATCACATGGACGGCCGTTGTGACCGAGCGGTTCTAGGCGCTTCAGTATGGAACCGCGCTGCTGCTACGGTCGCAGATTCGAATCCTGCCTCGGGCATGGATGTGTGTGATGTCCTTAGGTTAGTTAGGTTTAAGTAGTTCTAAGTTCTAGGGGACTGATGACCTCAGATGTTAAGTCCCATAGTGGTCAGAGCCATTTGAACCATTTTGTAATCACATGAGCGTATGACACGGTACCTAGTTTATTTTTCTGAATAGACTGTCGATAAGGCAAAGCAGGGAAGTCCAAATAGCAGGCATACCTGAGAAACTCTGGAATTTTTGACTCTACTCCACCAAATCTGATCAGCAAGAATAGCAGGAAGCCGTTTCTAGCCAACTTTCTCTTCGCCTTTCATTTCTGTGTTAGTCTTCTTCTCTGCAGGCAGATTGACGGAAGATGGCCAATGAGCTGTAACTAACATCCAATACTTGCATCTCGTCTTCTGTATTTCTGACTTCATTGCTAAAGTGATTAGTTGAGCCTGGTTTCGGGCATGATTATTTAAACAGCCCCATCTACTGGCAATGTTTTACCACAGACTCCCTTCTTCAGCTGTTCCATCCAAGACGTTTCATTCCATGCTCTGTCTCTCTCACTCTCTCACTCTCTCTACACAGCATACCATCCGTCTTCATTCCATGCTCTGTCTCTCTCGCTCTCTCTAGACACTTTTTTCACACATAATCATATGTTCACAGTTCCTTTTTATACTATTTTCCAACTATCGACATCTCATTAAAATGTATTCGCTCTTAAGTGTCTTCTTTAGTTCTTGATCAGAGTATGGCAACTGAAGATTTCTTTCGCAAAGGCGCTTTCTTCCTCTCATAATATCTCCACTAGTAAACTTCTCTGATCTTTCTTCCTGAATAACAAATTGGATCAAGTTCTCTTCCGTACCTTCTATTTTGTATTGCAGGTAGTTACAAATTCCGTTCTTACACGTTATGTAATTCTTACCATTTTAACCCTTATCGAGATTACTATGCTTATCAGCAGATCCATTCCAAGTAGAGGTGTTCGTTTCTGTTGCTTTCAGTTCGAAGGCGAATGTCATCTACATTGTGTCGTAGCAAAATGCTATCCTATTGTTTATACCATCTAGTTTCTCTTCTCTCTGCTTTTTGTATTATCAGTTAATTTTCTAACACACTATAAACTTGACTAGAAGAAGGGATCGGTTGGTAGGACATGTTCTGAGGCATCAAGGGATCACCAATTTAGTACTGGAGGGCAGCGTGGAAGGTAACAATCGTAGAGGGAGACCAAGAGATGAATACACTAAGCAGACTCAAAAGGATGTAGGTTGCAGTAGGTACTGGGAGATGAAGTAGCTTGTACAGGATAGAGTAGCATGGAGAGCTGCATCGAACCAGTCTCAGGACTGAAGACCACAACAACAACAATTATAAACTCTCGCCCGTATTTTAGCTTAATAGCTATTCCTTTCAGGATTTCTCTTCACAGTACCGTAAGTCGACAGCATGCTTCTTCAGAATCTGCCTGCAATAAATACAGAGTCATAAAATAGATACAGCGGTTCTGTATTTTCTTTATCCTGCGTAAATCTTTCGGACTCCGTATAGAAGCTGAAAGCGACGTTCTTGCTGGTGTGCTATACATGCCCTAAAATCTTGGCGTTGATGCTGGTGAAGCTGCAGCTCCGTTGCCTGAATGGATATAATTATCTTAAATTTTTAATTTCACCACCGAGCCTCACTTTCCAACCACTTGCTCAAGATGACAGTCTCATGAATTCTTTTCACATCAAAATTTACATAAATATTTTTAATTTACATCCTTAGTTCTATGAATATTATCATATATTAAACGATTTCGAGTTGCTGCTCTATAATTTTGAAAACACCGACGCCACGAACTACATCTACATCAACGACGGTAGTTTGAAAAGTTCGCAGAATCACCACCAGATGTCAGCACTAGCTCAACGAGATTCGTGTATTATAATAGGTCATCCTTTATGAGTGAACACTCGACGCCTCAGTGCTCTGGGTAGAGATCTGTGAAGCGAACGTCTCGCTTTTGTTTCCGTGTAGTGATTCGTGGAGGTTTAAAAATCGAGATTCGAGCAGTGATTAAGTATATTGCAAAGGAAAGTATGAACGCAAAGGAAATCACAGCTATTTTCAGAACATACCGGGGGACTCTGCTCCTTCATATTAAATTGTTGCCAAGTGGACGAGTTTAAATTGGGTCGTGGCATTTTAGATGATGGTGATGCGCGTTATGGCCGGACAAGATGTGCTACCGTCGCAGAAATTACTGCAAAAGTGCATAAAATTGTCAGGGTGAACCGCCGACTGAAAGTGCGAGAAATTGCTGAAGGGGTAGGACATGAACGAGCTTATTCTAACAGTGGAATTAGACATGACAGAATTATATGCTACATGGGTGCCGCAACGCAGGATTAGAAACGCATCAGAATGGACATTTTCCTATAATGTTTGATCCGCTTTCAGTGCAACCAACAAGTTTTTGCGCCGTTTTGTGACCGCAAATGTGACCTGGCTTCATTGATCTAATCCGGAGACAAAACAACTGTCAAAGCAATGGAGACATGTTGCTTCACCACCACCAGCAAAGAAACCAAAGGCAATACTGTCGGTCGGAAAGGTCATGGCGTCAGTTTTCTGGGATGCGAAAGGGATTCTGCCGATAGATTATCTTCTCTCAGGTCACACAATTTCAGGACAATACTAGGCCAATATTCTGGACCAACTACGGCAAAAAGTAAGCGAAAAAGAACCAGGTTTGACAAAGAAGAAAGTCATATTTCATCAAGATAATGCGCGCGCACACGAAAGTGTCGTTGCCGTAGCAAAAATGCATTAACTAATATACATACTACACCCGGATTATTCGCCTGATTTGGCCACATTAGATCTCCATCTCCTTCTCAAGGTCGAATCTTTCCTCGGTGGACGGAGATGTTCCTCAGACAAAAACTGCCAGCCAAAATTGATGAGTATTTTGCATATGCCTGGAGGAATCTAATTTTCGAGGTGGGATCAAGGCACTGAGAACATGGTTGGACCAAGTGCATTAGTGTGTAGAAAGACTAAACTGAAAAATAAAAAAGTTTCACTGAGGTAAGTCGTTTCTTTCTATTCCATTCCGAGAATTTTTCGTACTACCCTCGAATACTCCGCAAGCGACCTCCCGGTGTGTGGCAGATGGTAACTCGCGTACCACTGTCACTTTCCCTTTTTTCTGTTTCATTTGCGTGTGGTTCGCGGGGACAATGATTACCGGCAAGCATCCGTGTGAGCTCGAATCATGTATAATTTTATGTTGACGGTCTTTTTTAGAGATATACGTAGGAGGAGGCAATACACTGAAAGCAAAGAATAAGGAGTAAGGAAGCAAAGAAATTATAAAACATTATGAGGAAGATAAAATTTTTAAATAATTATAATCGCAGGATGCCAGAGTGAGTTGGACTGAGTATAGAGAGTAGAGGGGTGCACACAATCAGCTGATGGACGCAAACTGGAACAACGGGTCACCTTTCACAAATGTGGTTGTTTTCACACGCAACTGCAGCGCCTACACAGCGCGACCTTAACGCAGCGATGCAAACGGGGAAGAACTGGGCCACAGATGGCCGGACTACTCGTAAAAGTGCGCGGTCGTCCACCGAACGTCTAACGTCGGCACGAGATGACAGTAAAATTATCATTATGGCATTTCTGATTGAAGAACTTCGTCTGTATATGACACCTTTGGAGTACTGGTGTCCATCTACTGATCACCGGCGTTTGCTGTGTACTGGTGGTCCTTGTAGGTAATTCATTTGCTTAGCATAATCATGAGCGTTACCACGTCGTTTCCGCGATTCGGGGGGGGGGGGGGGGGTGATGGTCCCCGGATCGAATCCGTCCTGCGGATTATCGAGCAGGGCTGATGTGAAGGTCAGCCTGGATGTGGATTTTAGGCGGTTTCCCATATCATGCTACGTGAATACCGGGCTGGTACACACGTCTCCCCTCAGTTACACGATCTGTAAACATTTCGAAAACATTTTCGCATTTTCACATGGGATAACAGTAGAGGCAGACTGATGGGCTAAATCAACACCTCTGGCTACAATGAGCTCATCAGTATAGACAGGGGAGCGTGACCAGTAACAGTCTTCTGTGACGCGCTTCATTTCACTTCTGACGTCAGTGATGATACACACATCAAAAAATGTTTTGCATCATCCCGGTTCCCAGAACTCCTGAAGACAGACGTTGACTGTGGATATTGTATCACAGACACAGTCCCTTTGACTGCTCACAGACGTCACTAAACCCGCCCAAAGATGTATACAACCATGCATGAGCAGCGCCTATTAGACGGAGGGGGTCCGACAGCCGATCAGTTCCAGTAATTCCACCAGGAAGGAGGTACACGGCTCGTGTTGCGGTAGTTCAACCATGCGTAGACGGTCAATACCGCGGGTCGATCGCGTCCGCATTGTTACTTTGTGCCAGGAAGGTCTCTCAACAAGGGAAGTGTCCACGCATCTCGGAGCGAACCACAGCGACTTTGTTCGGACATGGGGGAGATACAAAACCACAGGAACTGTCGATGACATGCCTCACTCAAGCCGCCCACGGGCTACAACTGCAGTGGATGACCGCTACCTACGGATTATGGCTCGGAGGAACCGTGACAGCAATGCCACCATGTTGAATAATGCTTTTTGTGCAGCCACCGGACGTCAAGACTCAAACTGTGCGCAGTAGCCTGCATGATGCGCAACTTCACTCCCGACGTCCATGGCGAGGTCCATCTTTTCAACCACGACACCATGCAGCGCGGTACAGATGGGTCCAACAACATGCCGAATGGACCGCTCAGGATTTGCATCGCATTCTCTTCACCAATGAGTGTCGCATATGCCTTCAATCAGACAATCGTCGGGGATGTGTTTGGAGGCAACTCTGTCAGACTGAACGCCTTAGACACACTGTCCAGCGAGTGCTGCAAGGTGGAGGTTCCCTGCTGTTTTGGCATTATGTGGGGCCGACGTACGCTGCTCGTGGTCATGGAAGTCGCCCTCACCATATCGGCAGCATATTGGCGAGGCATTTGTCTTCGTGAACGACAATTCGCGCCCCCATCGTGGACATCTTGTGAATGACTTCCTTCAGGATAACGAATCACTCGACTAGAGTGGCCAGCATGTTCTCCAGACATGAACCCTATCGAGCATGTCTGGGATAGACTGAAAATGTCTGTTTATGTACGACGTGACCCACCAACCACTCTGAGGGATCTACGCCGAATCGCCGTTGAGGAGTGGGACAATCTGGTCCAACAGTGCCTTGATGAACTTGTGGACAGTATGCCACAACGAATACAGGCATGCATCAACGCAAGAGGACGTGCTACTGGGTATTACAGGTACCGGTGTGTACAGCAATCTGAACCACCAGCACTGAAGGTCTCCCTGTATGGTGGTGTAACATGCAATGTGTGGTTTTCATGAGCAATAAAAAGGGCGGAAATAATGTTTATGTTGATCTCTATTCCAATTTTCTTTACAGGTTCTGGAACTCTCGGAACCGAGGTAATGCAAAACTTTTTTTGATGTGTGTAGATATAATGCTACGGAGACAGAACAGTAGCTCAGCTGCCTGTGAATATACAGGAAGGAACTAAAGTAGCCTTTTTTAAGGAGGCATCGTAGAATTCGCTGTATGGGAAACTACGGAATGTATAAAACTGGTTGCGGTAACGACACGGAAAAAGTATCGATACTTCTCGGTATTGTGTACTTGCTTGATACGGAATCTCTTCTAGTCGACATTTTGCAGTCAGCCGGCCGGAGTGGCCGAGCGGTTCTAGGCGCTACAGTCTGGAATTGCGCGACCGCTACGGTCGCAGGTTCGAATCCTGCCTCGGGCATGGATGTGTGTGGTGTCCTTAGGTTAGTTAGGTTTAAGTAGTTCTAAGTTCTAGGGGACTGATGACCTCAGAAGTTAAGTCCCATAGTGCTCAGAGCCATTTGAACCATTCTTTTGCAGTCAGTACTATATAGCAGATACCGTATAGAGAGATCCTAGTAATGGTATACGACAGTTTTACTATTAACCCAAAATTTCGGCTATATGACTGTGTTCGAACACTTTCAAGGACTGGACTCACGAACACCAACATACGAATAATGAACTTGCGATGTGAGTGTGAGACCGATGCAAGAAAGCACTTGCAACGCTCAACAACGTTCCGTTCGCTCTTCGTTTATTTGGAATCCCCAAGTTTTGAACACTCACTTTTCTGTGTCGTCCGAACAAGACAGCCAGGGAAAGAGCACCACAGCGCAAAGATGCGAGTTAGTGCCAGTGTCATAGAGACTCGCCACTTGCGCGTGTTCCATCAGCGCCACGGGCGGCGCTGAGGATGAAGATATCGACTTCGCCTCGGGCAATTGCCGGCCGAGTACAATCCGCCAATGACCGGACGACAACGGACAGAAGCCTACTCGAAAGATGGAAGAGCGGGTCTAGCACGCTAGGTTACAGATCATCGTCCAGGGCTGACTTAGAAAGGGAACGTCGTTTAGTGAACTCTTAGAAGTGAATCAGACTGTTGTCGTAAATTGCATGTGAAGTTTACTGTGAAGTTTACCTACAATTAGTTGCACTTAGCTATTGTGGGCCTTTTTTGTGTTATATTACATGCAGTGTTGCCGACTTCATCAATCAACTAGACACAAAGATAAGTAAACCCTTTAACTCATTTGTGTGACTTTTTTACTAATTTGCTTCGTTCTCCTATGCTGTTACATGATCCTGGGGCATAGCTGTGTAATATTGGCAGGGAGAAATTGTCTTAGCGGTGTACTGCACCAGAAGCCGTTTCACGAACTCACAAACTCGGCCTACCGTAACAACAATGGCGACTCGGCCTCCACGGCAGTAGCGACGAGGCCTTCACAAAACTGGCGACGAGGGTTTACAAAACAGTTTACTTGTTTATTTTTGTATTGTTGTTTAAAGCAACCCAAGTGCAAGAATTACGGAATCAGCAGACAGAATGACGCCTACCAAATGCAATTTGGCAGTATTATTATGTACTGGGTAATAATGAAGTAAAGTGCAAAATCTGTTTCAAAAATTTTAAGTCGTCACGGTGAAATTATTTATTTTACGAGATAGAAAGTGAATAGAACATTACATACTGGTTAGTGTAAATACATGACGACATGTATCGAAGAAGGGCATGAATCAAAAATGTTGTTTTGAAATAATCGATTTCAAAAGTTACGGTATTATCGATCTGACGTGATAAGTGTGATAAGGCAGAATAACTCACTCAAAATATTTCTACAGTTCACTTTACGTGTAGTCTGGCCACATGTCGCCCAATTCTTCCCCGTTTGCAAATGGCTCTGAGCACTATGGGAATCAATTGCTGTGGTCATCAGTCCCCTAAAACTTAGAACTACTTAAACCTAACTAACCTAAGGACATCACACACATCTATGCCCGAGGCAGGATTCGAACCTGCGACCGTAGCAGTTGCGCGGTTCCGGACTGAGCGCCTAGAACCGCTAGACCACAGCGGCCGGCGGACAGGCGAATAGACGTGCAATTGTTGAGCTACTGACGGCCCTGATGACCGAGGGGCATCAAGTGTCTCTTCAACGACCGTTCAGCGAATGTTGCTGGATATAGGTCTCCACAGCAGGTGCCTGGCTCACGCATGCATGCTGACTGTTCTTTATCGGTGGCCAAGGCTGGAATTTGAACGCCAATAACACAACTGGACGTACAATGAGTGGCGACAGGTGTCCTCTTCAGATAAACCACGTGAAACGTCTGAATGCAATCATTCTTCAATAGCCATTGGAATGGTTCAGGCCGGATGAGAGAGCGTTATGGTCTGGGGAATGTTTTCAAGGCATTCCCTGGGTGATCTCGTCACTCTGGAGAGCGCAGCTGATCAACACAAGTATGCATCTATTCTCGGCGCGATGGCATCTACCAGCAGGACAATACAACGTGTCACTCAGCGCCCAGTCTACGTGCGTGGTTAGAAGAGCACCGGGACGAGTTTACCGTACTCCTCTGGCCACCACACTGTCCGCATTTAAACCTACTCAAGACTTGTGGGACCACCTCCATCGGGCTGTATGCGCCACGGATCTTCAGATAAGAAACTTCAGCGCAGCTGGCCACGGCACGGGAGTCGGTATGGCTCCACTACCTGTCGGTGCCTTCCAGAACGGCATCGACTCTCTTCCTGCACGTCTACAAGCGGTCCGTTGGTTATTCAGGCTTTTGACAGGTAGTCACGTTAATGTGAGTGCGCAGTGTATAAAGCCACCAGCGTCTCGTTCCTGAAAGGTAGGTTACGCAGTCGCTCTGAGCCCAACTCGACCGACGCCGCCACCGGAAGTTTGTGAAAAGCCACGCCAAAATGTGAGCAGCTTCTGCACATGACGGGAGCTCTTTTCGTCATTACATTCCAAGCTGCATCCTCCGTCCTCTCTACTCTGCTTAGGACCTTGATAAACTACACGTTGGGGTTACTACCCATGGAGGAACGATATGTTCTGTCTATATTTTCTGGAGAATGTGTGAAAGTGTACGTGCGCTCCAATGCACGTCTATTTTCCCATTTAATTTTGAAGCACCGTTTGCTCACAGCGAAGTGTCCTCCGTGATATAATGAACAGGACTCTGGCATGGCAGTATCAACTATGTTATCACTCCTAAAGGCATCAACAAACTTCTTTTAATTGTTAGTCTATTAGAAATGGCTCTGAGAACTATGGAACTTAACATCTGTGGTCATCAGTCCCCTAGAACTTAAAACTACTTAAACCTAACTAATCTAAGGACATCACACTCATCCATGCCCTAAGCAGGATTCGAACCTGCGACCGTAGCGGTCGCGCGGTTCCGGACTGAGCGCCTAGAACCGCTAGACCACCGCGGCCGGCCCTAGAGTCTATTATAGATAGGGCTTCCTTGTGCTGAGCAACAGCAGAAGGGAGGAGAAACCTTAGCCCTAGCAAGTCACAGTAAGCAGTAAATCCACAGTGACCACAAGTAGAGAACACGAACCTCACCTGCAAACAGGCAAAGAAGTGCGAATTCATTGTGCACAGGCCTAATGATATTTATATTTTCAGTAAGTGGTGCCCCAAAGTTCTTACATATTTCGAAAATGTCATTTTACCTCCTTGAGCTGCTTGTAAAATACTTTACTTATACAACCAGTTTCACTCGTCCGGCCATCATTAGGTTCATAAAAGTCATTACAGCATCATATGAGGCGAGATATAAAATCGTTATCGTCAGGTGATACAAGCATGAACAATAAACTATTATCATATCGTAATAAAAATTACGTCGTCAGCTTTTGAAACTACGCTATGAAGTGTAGTATGGATCTGCTCAAAGCGTTAAAGCCTGTGACAGTTTTAACACGAGTTTGTACACTCTTTAGCACAGCTTTTACAGTCTGACTAGGTAATTTATATTACGATTTGACGGCAGCAAACTGTTCACTGTTTTATCACCTGACGATACCGATTTTATATTTCGTCTAACATGGTGCTGTAAATACTTTTATGAACCAGATGATAGTCAGGCGATTGAAATCACTTCCCTATCGCGTGCAAAAGTCGTACGCGGTGGAATGACCACAGTTTGTCACATCTGCCTCTTCTTGAGTAGACTGACGTGTATCATTGTGAAATAATGCATTTAAACGATCAAATCTCGAAGGTCTTCCTGAACTTGGAGGATCACTAATGTCAAAAGCATTCTCCTAAAAACTCGAAAACTATTTTTTTGTCGTGCTCTGTCCAATGGCATTGTCCCTATACATGGAGAAAATGTTTCTGTCTACGCTGCTGTCACCCCTCTACTGAATTCAAACAGAAGAATATTTCGCAAATGTTCCGAGTTCTCTACTTACACTCCATTTTCTGGCGTCCACAGCTCCGCTCACTATCCTCAAATGCGAAAAGACAATATGTAAACTCACACAGCAACAGTAAACTACAAATAAAAAACGACAATAGATAATCTAACTCGTAGCAACCGTAATACCAACATGCAAAGCAAACCTCTAAGAAGTTATGTACCAACTTAATACGAACTGTGACTTTTCTGACAGGAAATCACGAATCCAGTCGCGCAACTGAGATGATACTTCGAAGACACGCAATTTGATTAGAAGTCAGTTATGAGAAACGTTGTCAAAAACCTTCTGGAAAACTAAAAATGTGGAATCAATCAATCCCCTGTCAATGGCACTGATTATTACACACGAATAAAGAACTAGTTGACACAACTGCATTAACGACAGTGATGTGAGAACTGCATATACTATTCTGCCGTGTACTAGACTGAAGAGCAAAAGAAACTAATATAGGCATGCGTATTCAAATATAGAGATACGTAAGCAGGCCTAATTCGCCTATATAAAACAAAAATTGTCTGACACACTTGTTAGATCGGCTACTGCTCCTACAATCTCAGATTATCCAGATTTAAGTGAATTTGAACGTGGTGTTATAGTCGGCGCACGAGCGATGGGACTCAGCATCTCCGAGGTAGCGATGAAGTGGGGATTTTCCCGTACGACCACTCCGTATCAGGAATCCGGTAAAACATCAAATCTCCGACATCGCTGCGGCCGGAAAAAGATCCTGTAAGAACAATACAAAGACGACTGATGAGAATCGTTCAACGTGACAGAAGTGCAACCCTTCCGCAAACTGCAACGGACGTGACAGAAGTGCAACCCTTCCGCAAACTGCAACGGATTTCAATGCTGGGACATCAACAAGGTGTCAGCGTACGAACAATTCAACGAAACGTCATGAATACGGGCTTTCGGAGCCGAAGGCCCACTCGTATACCCTTAATTTTTTATTTATTTAATCGTTCGGCTACGGCCCCGCCCCCCGTCCCTCTCAGCAGCGGACAGTAGGTGACCTAGTAGGCAATGAAATACAAGTAACGACTGCCAATGTAGCAAATTATTGCCGTTCTCTAAATATGTAGTTAGCGTTACTTTGACCTAAAATAATGAACATGTTTCAAAATTATGCAGGAAACAAAGGCCGGTAATTTTTCGCACAGTGACATCTTTATAAGGAAGAAACGTCCCGGAAACAAACATGATGTAAATTAGAGTTCATTCGCTACAAAGCTGTCCGACGGTTTGGATTTTCGACTTTATACGACGCAGGCGCCGTAGAAGTTAGAGACGTAACTGTAGCTGCAGGCGCAGCGGATCTGAAATACGGTGAGTTCGGCGCGGCTGAGCGGCCGCCGCTTACAAATGATTCACCGGACGCGCGGAGGCTGCTGTGAAGTACGGAGTAATGGAGGGATAAACTAAGCCACCGCTGAGAACACGGAATGTAACATCAAGTTACCCGCCGTCGGCCGCGGTAATTATGCCAAGCACCACCACGAGATATTGCTCATCTCCTTCCACGACATTTATAGAATCGCCTGCGTTTACCGCTGCTCGCCGCATGAGAAGCGTTGTTACTGAAGGACGGGGAGAAACCTGCCGTACGTCAGGCTACGTCCCGGCGCTTTTCCTTTCGATGGCGCTGCACACGAGGTATTAACGCTCATCCGATGAGTTATACCTGGTAAGAGGGCATGTCTTCCTAGTTAAAGTCTCATGAGACATGACAGCTTGAAACAACCATACGGCGCGCTTAGAATTTCGCGGTGCTCTTTCATGCTTATGATCTTCATTAGACTGCAAGCCGTCTTCGGGTCGAGGTCGCTAAATCACGCATGTGCACTCTCGACTCAGAGTTAGCCGGTTCCAATCTTTGAGGGTGAAAGAACTTTTCGTTGCCAGTGTTTGGCCACCGGCAACAAGACAGTTCAACACCACTTGTGCCTAAGATATAGACTAAATTCCAAACCTCTCCGTAATTTTTCGAGTGAAGGAATGTGATACCACTGATGTTGATCCGTCTGTCGGATGAGGAGTTTATGTCGGTGTCTGCCTTGGCGTTGTTATACAAGTTCCAGAATCGAATGTCGGAAACAGATTTAGCTGACGAGCCGGCCGCGGTGGTCTCGCGGTTATAGGCGCGCAGTCCGGAACCGTGCGACTGCTACGGTCGCAGGTTCGAATCCTGCCTCGGGCATGGATGTGTGTGATGTCCTTAGGTTAGTTAGGTTTAAGTAGTTCTAAGTTCTAGGGGACTAATGACCACAGCAGTTGAGTCCCATTGTGCTCAGAGCCATTTTTTTTTTTTTTTGATTTAGCTGACGAGTTTAGACGATAAGGCCTGAATTTATTTTGCTAGACCAGTCAAAAACCAGTTTCCCGATCGTCAATTTTTTTTGATAAGGACTCGAGAAATCAGCTGTTCCGATTTCTATGTAGTCATTTTCTCTACGGTCCTGCTCAGTTCAACATTTCTTATTCTCTAAGGCTGCACAAAAAGTTACTCCGTCTAGATTAGTTGATATTTTTAGGAACTTGACAATACAAGCATGTTTCAAAAACGACAGCTTCTTTACATCAGAGTGAATATAGATTGTGAAGGGGAAATCCTGTAGCCAGAAACGCATTACCAAAATCGATACTGCATAACCAGCCAGGTATGTTCAAAACCTGATTTGGGAGCCCCAAGTTGTCTAATTGTTGGCCGGCCGAAGTGGCCGTGCGGTTAAAGGCGCTGCAGTCTGGAACCGCAAGACCGCTACGGTCGCAGGTTCGAATCCTGCCTCGGGCATGGATGTTTGTGATGTTAGGTTTAACTAGTTCTAAGTTCTAGGGGACTAATGACCTCAGCAGTTGAGTCCCATAGTGCTCAGAGCCATTTGAACCATTTTTCTAATTGTTGGCAACAAGTCTCATCGTCTTTCCTTTTTCTCATCGTCATCGGCAACTAAAGTGACACCGAACTACACACAAGCACTAATCACCTTCACTAGACAGAATTGCCGCGCGGGATTAGCCGAGCGGTCTGGGGCGATGCAGTCATGGACTGTGCGGCTGGTCCCGGCGGAGGTTCGAGTCCTCCCTCGGGCATGGGTGTGTGTGTTTCTCCTTAGGATAATTTAGGTTAAGTAGTGTGTAAGCGTAGGGACTGATGGCCTTAGCAGTTAAGACCCATAAGATTTCACACACATTTGAACATTTTCAAGACAGAATTAAGCCGTGCTGCGGCTCGCGTTGGTGCTGCTTCTAGGTTTCCGCCCTCTGTTGGAGGCCAGACCATATCCTTTAGTTGGCATGGTTGCGGTTGTTTCTCTTCTTCTCCTCTTGACTGGCGCCACTCGTTTCGCAAGCGTTGCCTGTCCGCTAGTGGCAGCAGCGGCGGTTATCGATATGTACTAACTGTTGCCGTATCTTTGGGGCGACGTCGTTTTTTTTCCCGTGTCGTGTTAGTGTGGCAGTTCGGTTGGGGTCTCAGGAGGAGCCAGGTCCGCGCAGTGCGAGAACACTCCGGGACCGCTGGCAGCGCGCATGGATTGCGGGATGGAAGGGCTGTGGTCACGAGGGTGCACGACCTAGTCGTTAACGAGGTCCTGCAGGCTTTAAGGTGAGTGCATTTCAATTCAAGTAGAGAAACCTCCACCAGTGTGACATCTCGCGATTCTCCAGGGACTTGGGTTCGTTTGCTGCATGTAGTGTCGCCGAGGTGAAGAGCAGCGAGTGGAGTGCTTGGGGAAATCGGATCTGATTAGCTTTCCTCGACTTCTTATTACTGTTTACTGCGTTCAGCTTGTTACAATTTGTTAAGTTCAACCAGCGGTATATTTCCTGCCTGGTGGCCGCTAACGACCCAGTTACCTGCCCTGGGGCTTAGTGTATGTAACGTCAGTGTACGTTTCCTCGCCTTGCCACTGCTGTCCGGTAAGGCGTGTAGTTTTGACAGCTTTCTTGATTGTAGGCCGGTTGGTGATTCTTCTACACTGGTGGTAGTGATTCCTTTCTCGTTCCGGGCACTCTAAGCGTAGTATTCTAGGGACGTAGTGCAATCCGCCGGTTTCGGCTTTGGCGTGTTGTTCCATTCTTACATTTGGTTTATTGGACGTTAGGAAGCTTCAGCAAGATTATCATTAGTCATTCGTTAGACTGCCACTAGTCTGAGTTACCATCTTGTGATGTGTATGCAACTCTTGGCTGCCTATCTCATCGCTCGCGAAAGTGTCTGTTGCCGGACCTTCTCAGAGGTCGATTCCTGTGACTGGTCCTTGTGTTTTATTATTGTATTATGTATACCATACCTTGTAATGCCTACATTAAATGTTATGTGCGTCTAGCTAATATTTCGTTGCTTGCTTCTTTTAATTAACCTTTGCTTGCATTTGCTGTTTTACAGCAGGTTTCTAATTTTTTTTATATAATTGCCGTTCCGGGCATGTAAGGCCTTCAGCCGTGATTGTGGTCATTTGCTTTGAAAAACTAATTTGATATTTGTAGTTCAGCAGTAAGCCTTAAAACCTTATTTGCTGCCATTCTTGGCGTCTGATACCTTCTGATGTGTTTGTGGCCACTTACTTTTTAATATTTCAATACCTGTAAATTGTAATTGCAGCGAGTTCTTAAACATTCTTAATTTATTGATATTCTTGGCGTGTAATGCCTTCAGCCGTGATCACAGTGTTTTTTTTTTAAACGTGATCTGTATCTGTATTTTATGGTGATTTGCTAAATTGTAACGCACTGAAAACACTGTTATTTACACAGTTCTTTATTCCTTCATTAATAAGGTGTGGTACTTTTTTATTTATTATAGAGTCTGGAATTACTGTTTTAAAACATAAATGTGTGTAACTGTAAAAGGCAACCAATAGTAATTGATTATGGCCGCGTCCACAATCGTAACCGAATCCTGCCTTCCCTTGACTATCAGGTGTCAAGAATACTCACGGTTCGCAGAGCAAAGGTACAGCTGTTTGAGAGGAATGAAAATCTTTCTTAGCGAGCCCACGTATCGCCTACAGGGGGGACAGCGACCGTTAAAATAAAATTGTGGAGCATTCACAAGTCGCACACAAATTTCCTTTATTTTACATGTTTCACTCGTCAGACACGACATCTTCTAAATAATAGCCAACGGCTACACGTTAAATGTATATGGCTGTGTAAAGAGCCGACGTCAAACATAAAAAACTTCCTAATTAGTTGGCAGAATTAGTCCTCGGGGACTGTCAGTCAATAAAGCCATACGACCTTGTCTTTACTACTGCAGTGCTGAGCATATTTTAGATATTAATAAGAAAAACGGTAGACCAACCGACAAAAAAGTTATTTACGATGTTATCACATATGTCACGCAAACAGAGTGCTGCCAATTCTTTTATGCCACTTGTAGTTAGCTGACAGAAGTTTCGGGACCAGAATCTGGAACTCTGATGCAAGAAGGCAGCTGCGAAAGTCGACTGGATCTAAAGCCGCCGAGACGTCATTTATTGGACGAATTGCCGTTCAGGGCCTCGGACAGATTAGAGGCAGGTGAGAGAGAGAATCAGGTGGTGGATGGTTCTTTCTTCGGTTGCAGTTGTTCCAGCTACAACCTCCGCATGCAGGAAGTTCAGTCAACTACGGTAAAGGGTCGTGACGTCTGCCATTGACCGATTTACGCTGTTTTGCACTGTAAGAAACAAGGCGGTGATTCGATGCAAAATCCCTTCTGCAACATTCAGAATTCTGACATCTGGAGCGCTTGGCTTCATATCGGTAGTACGGTATGTGTACAAGATGAGTAGTGAATGCCTAACGACCGCCGCTCGTCGCAGGGGGAATTATTTTCAATGCACACGCCTTTTCGACAATGGACTGTTGATCTGTCGACAACCGTTCTCTATCACCAAAACGAAAGCTTGACGTAGGGTCATGTATAACGAAATGGTTCAAATGGCTCTAAGCACTATGGGACTAACATCTGAGGTCATCAGTCCCCTAGACTTAGAACTACGTAAACCTAACTAACCTGAGGACATTACAGACATCCATGCCCGAGGCAAGATTCGAACCTGCGACCGTAGCAGCAGCGCGGTTGCGGACGGAAGCGCCTAGAACCGCTCGGCCGGCCATGTATAACAACTGTATATGTAAAGTACATCCCTTTTCTCAGTGGGTTTGTAGTTTCCTGTAGTTTCCGCATATCTTGGCGGGGGGGGGGGGGGGGGGGCAAAATGAAGACAAGTTTAGCACTTTCCTAAAAGGGTCCAAGTCTCATACAGACTACTAGCACATCGGTCAGAGCTTTATATCACCGGTCGTTAGTTTGATACTGTAGTACCTCTTAGTCTTTAATCACCACTTTCACCAAATGTTTTCAATTATGACTGCAACCAGGGCGATTGGTTGCAGTCGTTACTGAAAACCTTTGTCCATCACAGTGGATAAAAGTTTTATCAAATGGTTCAAATGGCTCTGAGCACTATGGGACTCAACTGCTGTGGTTATCAGTCCCCTAGAACTTAGAACTACTTAAACCTAATTAACCTAAGGACATCACACACATCCATGCCCGAGGCAGGATTCGAACCTGCGACCGTAGCAGTCCCACGGTTCCGGACTGCGCGCCTAAGACCGCGAGACCACCGCGGCCGGCTAAAAGTTTTATCTCTCTCCTAGCAGGTCATACTAAACAAAAAACAATTTTATGGGTTGAAGTATCTCACTCCCTACATCAAAACTTACGTTACCGAATCACTTTTCATTAAGCTTCATAGGTTTCAAAGAGAATAACGATTGCGGGAAGTAGCATCCCAGTATTTTGGCTTTTTCAAAATTCTAAACGGTTTTAGTGTGTTGCAGAGATATTGATACACAGATATTAAATAATGAAGGCGCAGGGGAGCTACCAAGAAACAGAAAGAATCCTCCGTTTCCGTCTGTTATTGGTACTTACAAGCGACCGGAGTAGGTTGAAAACTCACGCTTGCAGGAAGTAGTATTTGGTTTGCTTCCCGAGGTATTCTACCCGTGTAAGGCTCTCTTGGTTACCCGAAATACTGCTGAATATGACGGGACTGTGCCTCTGCAGAGTTACTGCCAGGGTTTTGCCCAGTTATCGCAGTGTTATCCAGAACTATCACAGCCGCTGCTGTGGACTTAATTTATACAAAGTTACTATACTGTTTATTAACGTTTACCAAATGTACATATGTCTTTCATCCACGAAACTAAAGCGCTATTACCGCATAAAACAATAGATTGCAAAAACAAACTCCTTTGGGCTTCCAATTGTAAACTGAGTTTCTTTCAGTAGAACTGCAAAATAAAATATTGCATAATATTGACCAAACAGGGAAGGCAGTGGGGAGAGGTTTCAGCTCATAACCGCTACATCTAAGAGAAAGCATACAAAATTTTAGAAAGATGGAAAAAGAAGTTCTAAGGGTTAGACACATTTTCATCAGAACTTACACGAGACTATGCCATCTTTATCTTCATCTACATGATTCATATTTATATTCTTATTTATTGTCTTCATTATTACTTATCTTGATTTTTTTTTATTTCATGTTCATCCCCATAATTGCTCTATTCCATACACTTAACTGTTGGGCACACTCATTCAAAATTACATCTTTTAGCAATACACGTGCTTTGTAACTAGGGAACGTGGCCATGGGACGAGTAAGTCACTGGCCCATGTTGTTTAGCGGCTGGCCAGTCCTCTGCTGTAGTACCCATTGTAGGCACCGCATTTGTCGTTAAATCTCCAGTTGGAAAGACGATGTGGATAGTCGCTCAAAAAATCTCAAATTGTCTGTTAAAACTTCTATTTAATCAAAATCGTGGGCCAATTCATCGTTGTTTTCATTACATCAAGCCAACCGAATGATTTGTTGAGTTCGCCTACACAAGGAAACGCATATAGCACACGCTGAACATGTAGTTGGTTGGTTGGTTTGTGGGATTGAAGGGACCAGACTGCTAGGGCCATCGGTCCCGAACATGTATGGCTCTGAGCACTATGGGACTTAACAGCTATGGTCATCAGTCCCCTAGAACTTAGAACTACTTAAACCTAACTAACCTAAGGACAGCACACAACACCCAGCCATCACGAGGCAGAGAAAATCCCTAACCCCGCCGGGAATCGAACCCGGGAACCCGGGCGGCCCGAACATGTAGTACCTGCTCAATTATGACAGGAGGCTCACTGGTCTCATATCACCTACGGACATGCTTTATTTAAAGCATCATCTCATTACATGTAAAATGGAAATATTCACCAAAATTTGAGCAGGGTATTCTAGTACTTCCAGATTTTCCAGTCATTCTTCACTACAGGAAATAATAACAATAAAAAAAGGTTAAGCTGTCATCAAGCCGAAGGTTGGTCTGCACACCGCAGTAGGTGGTAAGCTCTTGTCTTCTACGACCTTTGAACTGACATACCCAGCCAGTTACCGGGCGAATTACAATTTAATGTGCGCACCGAACTATTTTGCAACCAACCATCTCTCACATTAACTAACCCTTTTTTCTCCAGACAGCTGCAAAAAGAAAAACCGGCCAAAGACAGAGCACTCCAGACAATTTAATGTGCGCACCGAACTATTTTGCAACCAACCATCTCTCACATTAACTAACCCTTTTTTCTCCAGACAGCTGCAAAAAGAAAAACCGGCCAAAGAGCACTCCAGACAATTTCTGTTGTGACGCATTCATTCCGTTGGCTAACTAAGATGAATGAGTACCAAAACAAGCAACAAGGTACAGAAAGAACAGGAAAACGTCGTCAGCAGTATAGCCATTCCAGTGACAAAACATAGACATCCTATTGATATCTATCAGATATATTTCCTGTACTAGAATTCGCGCGAATACAATAAACAAGGTAAACTACGTATAACAGTTGTTGTTTCATATGATTTTAGGTAACGGAAATTAGTTTAACTGAAAGGAAACACTCTCCAACACGAAAGTTTCGCGAATCGTAGCTGGTCGATATAAAACGCTGCGTTATCATCAGTCTTTAATTCTTAGTATATTCACTGTAGAGACGAGCATTGTGCCAGTCAATACCGGGGAGTGACAAGTGTCTTACTTATGCGTCGTGGTGGCAGCGTCTCTTCTGCAAGCGACAATTACACACGCAGATCTGGGGCTATGAAGACACCCATTAAGACATGCGAGTCAGTAGTGACGTTCATCCCTCTTTTGATACGTAATTGATTGCGTTTCATCATTTCACACACACACGTCATGGCATGTGGCAATGTGTTGCTACCGTCTGCAAGGTATCGGACGAGTACCAGATGTGGTTCCCCTTCGTGTAACATTTGAAAGTATTAAAACAGTTGGTGAACTGTCTTGCTACCAGCAACGCGAAGCACATACTGTAATTACCCCAAATTCCATTATCAAGTGAGGTGAAGCAGCTTCGACATCAAGATCTGTTCATTAAAGGAGAATGCTGGGACGGTTCTTTCGACAAGGACATTTCCGATTAACTTCCCAGTGCTTGCTCGTGAGTAGTAGTGCACCGTCCCTAATCAAATGGATGGTGACTGATCGTTAAACATTAAACTACCTACTTTCTTTCGAATGATATTTAATTGCGGTAACTGTCGCTGACATCCACGCCAGTTTTATCAAGGACACATTTGGATACAACAACAAAAAAATGGTTCAAATGGTTCTGAGCACTATGGGACTTAACATCTAAGGTCATCAGTCACCTAGAACTTAGGACTACTTAAACCTAACTAACCTAAGGACATCACACACATCCATGCCCGAGGCAGGATTCGAACCTGCGACCGTAGCGGTCACGCGGTTCCAGACTGTAGCGCCCAGAACCGCTCGGCCACTTCGGCCGGCTGGATACAACAAATTTGGTACAAAAAAAGCAACAAGCTATAAGCGTACAGGGTGATTCCGTGATGATGTTACGGACTTTCAGGGATGATGGAGAAGGTTAAATGTATCAATCTGAGGTAAGGCACCATCGTCCGGAAACAACCGAGTCCAAAGATTTAAGCGCCAATCTACCGAAATTCCGCTTTAACCTCGCTTAGCGCTCAGACTAAGGGCCCTAACTTCTGAATCCTGACCATGACGTACTGAATTCCCGCCGAATACTCACTAATACCCTTAGTTAATTTACCCTGTTGATGGGCTAGTAATGGCGCACGTAGCTCGACGACACAGAAACCGAAAATTCTAAGCCTACGGGGCAGTAATAATAAATTTCTTTTACCTGCACAAGTTACACAAGCTGTTGCATTTACAACAGTTGTTCGAAATGGCGTGCTCCAGCGTCAATGCAGGCATAGCGTTGTCGCATAAAGTCTTTACCGCACTAATACTCCCGATGCCGTGTAACAGCGTCACAGATAGAGAGAAATCTTGCCAGGAGGCCACGAAACAGGATATCCTCTGACTATCCACTTATCAAGGAATGTCTAATCCAGGAATTCACGAATCTTCAGTCAACATCCACAGACGAATAACAAGTGGGATATGGTCCAGGTGCATGGGTATTATGTGTCTGACAAACATTGTGTACACCGATGCATTTAAGCGGTGAGGAAGAAGAAACGGGCCTAGTATGTAATCACTAACTGCGCCTGACCACACGTTGGCTGACAACGTGTGCTGATGGTTCTTCACAACCGTAGCGTGGGGATCCTCATCGGCCCAAACACGACTATTGGGAATATTTAGCATTCTGTCTCTGGTGAAACAGGCTTCCTCTGTGAAAATGACATGCGCAAGAAAGTGAGGAACGATCATTAAGGCGCTGCAAGAACCATTGGCTGAATACCACACGAGGTCGGAAATCAGCAGGAGTCAAAGCATGTTCGGTGTCGTCCGAAGCACGAGGTCCCATGGCAAAGTTGGTACCACACGACAGAACCACAAGTAAGGGCAGTCGCCTCCTGACGCATCAACGAATGAGGGACGTCGGCACAGACACGCGTTTAAAAGTTTCCAATAACCACCGCTGCTGGAAGAGTACTTACGTCAGAGCGCAGTGCTGCTCAGCCTCTCTCTGCATTCATCCCTTACGACAACAGCGTCGTCTTAGTCAGATGCAGCACCTCGAGTTGTATTAGAATCCAGACCATCTGTACGCTAAGATGAGACTATCATTCTGTATGTATCAAGCGATAAGTTAAAGTGTCCAGCAACAGGAACTAATATACAAGTGACTTTCCTGTTGACATTGATTTTTCCAAGTTAATTATTCTACCTTGATCAAGTTCTAACAAAGTGATCCAATATTCCGTGTGTGTTGCAGTATTCACTGACCTCCTCCAGAAGTAAAACGAGGCTTGCTAGATAGAACCCACTACAGTGCCGACGTGAATGTCTCATGTAGTTTTTCGTCCGGCACTACAGCATGCAGTTTCTGAGGATGGTAGGGATGGTACAGCATATCTCGTAATACTTGCCACACAGCAGTTTTCGGTACATTCATTTTACGTACAACTGATCGAGTACTGACTGCAGGTGCCTGATCCACCAGAACAAGCACTGCACCTTCTAAGTCGGTAACCCCCTTAGTTCGTCGTCCTCCTCGGTCATTTTACTATGGTACCAACTGTCCTGTTTCACTTAATCTTTGGAAGAGTCTTGGAAACGTAGGGTGAGTCGCGTATCTTCTACGCAGATATTTGGTGCTGTACAACCTTTTCGCTTCTCTGCTGCTTCCACTTGCTTGCCACGCACGGAAATCATGTCTGCAAATTCCGTCACCGGGTAAAAATCCATTTGTTTACGGCTGATCCACGTCGGTATTTTAACTCGTAAACTCAGACCACAGCTATTTACAGTACAGATACTGACTTAAGGACTGCTCATGTGAGTGCACAGTACGCCATCTGCAATGTGTTAACTAAGTTACTATCACAGCTTCTCCATCTAACGTGTAGGTGCTCGTCGGGATTAATACCACAAAATTTTGGGAACAACAGTACCGGTAAATGTAGTCCCCTGTCTGAGGTATCAGAACGACTTCATTTGTAAGTTTTGACTCGGTCGTTTCTGGACCAGAGTCCCTTACCTCAAACGGATACATTTACACTTTTCCATAATCCTTGAAAGACTATAACATTATCAAGATATCACCCTGTGTGCTGTCATTAGCTATAAGCTATGGAATAAATGTATTAGTCTAAGACATACTGGGTTTGACTTGCAGCAGCTACATTTTCCCACGTGAACAGACACTAGAATATTTTCTAATATTTGTTTGTCATGGTAAGATTTAAGAGGTGAGGTCTGAAAGTGATTGGCATCTGAAAAAATTGGATTCTCAATTGTGCTATAGGAAAAACCGACATACGCGTTCCGTATCATTTGATATCTTTTTGGTATACATTCCTATTTTAACCGATTGCAGTTTGGATATCCGATGCAAGTTTGGGACATCATCCCAAAAACTCCCAAACCACTCTCAGGCTGCTCAGAATAATACAATCCTCTTACCGCTTTGGACTCAGATTATTCCTAGATCGCACATCAATATTTTATGCATCACTCTATAAGAGTGAAGCAATAGTTGCTCACAATTAATAATGTGTCTGGCCGAAAGAGGCAGCAGTGAATCTGAATTTTGAAATTATTTCTCTTGTCTTGAATAATTTTGCACAAAGATTAATAATCTAGGTAACTTACATAGTATAAGATAAAAATAACATTTTCTTTAATATTAAGTGACACTGATTGATATGTACTATGAACAATTATCCTTGTTAACTTCTGACACCACTGAATTGAGGATTAGCGTTTTATTTCACGACATTCCAGTGTAGGACGGTATTATTTCAAAATTTGATCTCCTTCTCAAAAGAACGTTAGTTTTTAAGTTAAAATTGCATTTTATTGAAAATTAATTACTTTGAACAGCTGAAAATTTGTTAAAATTCAACACAAAAATTTTACTCATGTGATCAAGCTTAACACATGCTCCTAGAACTAAGCCTGCAGTATTAATCCAGGTTAAGAAACAACTTTGGAATCATTTTATTTGCATCAAGTGAGACAGAGATTCCGTCTTCTATATTTAATGTTTGCTAACACATTTGTATGGAGTAATCTGTAGAAACTCTAGTTATCTTTACATAATGTTGTTATTTTGATCAAATGATCAATAATGCCTTGCTTTTTTTATCGTACGTGATGGAAGGCACACGCGAGCGCGCGCGCGCGCGCACACACACACACACACACACACACACACACACACACACAGAGGGAGAGAGAGAGAAAGAGAGAGAGAGAGAGAGAGTAATAGAACGTCGAATAACAACAAGCTGATAGTTTAATAAGGAAGAACGAGTATGTTTTTATTCAGGTGCTTTTCCTCTTGCATATATTCATTAAAATTTAGTGAGTTACCTTAGCAAGATACAGCTGTTTCTCCACACCTGTCGGTCAGATGTATACTCGTATGTCGGTAGTCCCAAACGTCGCCAGATGATGGCGGCGTGTCTGAAAAAGAACGCAAGTAAGTAATCCGTCGCGAACTAGCATGCAAAGCAATTATATATGCACTAAAATAGCCTATGTGAACATACGAAATTCTCTTTGTGAGCATCAGCTTGAAGAAATGAATCAAATACATTCAGGACCACAACGAAGTGTACAAATGTAAAACACCAAAAAAGTAAATGAAATAGAGTCAACGACTGTTTGTCCTTCATCGTTTGCCCTAACAGTGATAGGGCTCAGTAATAACGAGAAATCTACCATTCAAGACTTTTCAACTAATTTTATTGTAATCCCGTTTCTCAAGCACTCCACCTGTGAATCGTGTGAACTTCGTTCTGTGTCTGTATGTTTTATTCGAACTGCTGTATCTTGAACTTCTGAGACGGAGATTGGGATCAGGTCGGCATTTGTCAAGGCATGCATGGAACGTAAAAATCATAAGCTGCCCGGCGTTGATACGTTGATCCTGCACGTCGTTTCGATTCGGATCTTGTTTACTTTTCCGTTTCATTAGCTAGTGCGCTGCTTGGCAACCTACATGACGAGATCGACACAAAGTAAGCTCTAGTAAAGTTAAGGTATTTTTCTGCAATCTGTTCTATGAAATTTAATTTTTTTCGATTTGAATTAGCACCTAAAGGTAACGACGACATCTTAGCACTGATGGGAAGTAGCATGGTTAAACGTTAATTCACATTTTTCCGTTGCTGGTTATGAACTGAAGGAATGACATGAAATGAATAAAAATCATACAACTCATCGCTTGTAATTGCGCTGTCTTTTTCTGGAAAAAGCGTGTTTTGCTTTTCTCAGTGTAGTTATGACTCAAAAACAGAGGATATATCACGTTTCTCGATTTCTTCCGTTAGTCAGACGCTGAGTAACTCCCAAACGATGCAGCAAAATCGAAAATTTATAGGAGATTTTTTTTCGCGCCTGTTGATTTACTGTTCTACTGATTTTTGGAAACTAAATCAGTCATACCATAAGATAACACATAAAAAAATGGGTTAAGTGTCCAACAGTGATGACATGAAATTCTGAAGTGCTGCACGATGTAACGAGGAGAGTAGAATATGATACGATACTGCATCATCTGACTTATTTCCAATATCAGCCCCTGATAACATTCCCTACTTCAGAAAAACAAACTTAAAGTGAAGTGGCAGGTTACTGATTCCTTCCCTGGCACGTACCACTAAAACACGGGGACGGAGGTAGTTGCTTAAAAACTCGAGGTGAAATAAATATTCATCAAGCGAATTCCCAGGGAAATTACAGTAGTCTACTTGCAGTACTTCGTGATCAGGCTTTGTGTCAGATTTCACTACAAATTTCAACTCTCTCGGTCGTACCTAATGGGAACGGGGCTTTAACGTAGACAGCGATCCGCCAGTACAAAGATGACGTCAAGTTTAACTGCAGCCGTGGTGCTTTTGGAGGGTAGCCGCTTGTTTTACAGCACCGGGCTGCACAGCTCGCTTGTTCTGTCTCCGACACAGCGCAGACTCGATTCTTTCCTTCATTCACAGAGATTTACACGACACAGTTCCAAATGTCAAATCTCAGACACGCAGGTCAGCAAAGGGCAATGCAATGTCATCTTCACCATGAAGTTGCCTGTCTCTTATGGCGGGAAAGCATACTTTGTTAACACTATTCAGTTTCTGAGCAGACGAACTCGCTACCTGTTCGTTGTGAGAGGTGTATGGCACTTAACAGGTTGAAGCTAATCACGTAACTCAAGCAGCTCTTATTTGACTGTATGTCCAGTGTTATCTAACGACTGGATCCTTGAACTCATTGCTGAACATGGGACACGAAATATTATTCTCTTGCTAATTCTTTCTGCCAGTACTTTGCCATTGAATTCCTTCAATGGTGATGTTAAAGTAATAAGTGTACATGTATGGAGTGGATGACGGTGATGAGAGCCGGCCGTGTGGCCGAGCGGTTCTAGGCGCTGCAGTCCGGAACCGCGCTGCTCCTACGAACGCAGGTTCGAATCCTGCCTCAGTCATGGATGTGTGTGATGTCCTTAGGTTAGTTCGGTTTAAGTAGTTCTAAGTCTAGGGGACTGAGTCCTCAGATGTTAAGTCCCATAGTACTCAGAACCATTTCAACCATTTTTGAACGGTGATGAGTTTTTATCTAGTCTAATTTGTGACGAAGAGCTGTTCGAAACCAGTTTTTGGGTCAAGGATCACAACAAATAATATCATGTGACGTTGAAAGGTCTCTGTTGGATTCCTTTCATGTTAATTTCTTAAATCTGTTGTCATTTACGGCATAAATTCCTCTTCTAAATTTACTGTGGTGTTTCTGACTATCTGGGAGGACACTGAGCAGTGAAACGTGTTACTTTTACACATAAACAAGAACGATCTGTCACACTGCTACACTTTAAAACACAGTTTATATGTAAATCATGTCACACAGTCTCATACAGAACCTACATCCGCTTTCTTTTATATACTGTATATGATAAGATACTGTCATCCCCCTTCCCTTCTATGTGAGAGGATGAATGAGCAAATGTATTTCTAGTTGCATGCTTGATGGTAGCAGACAAGCCTGTCTGCTAGAGAACAGTAGGACCAACGTCGGAACAGGTAGCTACGCTTGCTAGAAGCAAAGAGGTTTCTATTCTTAGCATGGTCCTGTCCGTCCCTTGTCATGTTGGTATAGGAAGCTGCCTCTCTGGTCACTTCCATTTGTATCTGTGAGGCACTCCTCAGGAGGGACCCACGGCAGTCGGTCCGCGGCGAGCGTCTGAAGTGGTAAGATCTCTGGCTAAGCGCGTCTCTGCTAAGTCCGTAGGACAATGGATTTCTTAAGTTCAGCCTAACTGAAAATTTAATCACCTTTATTTCAGGTTTGGATCTAAAATATCTAATGTTATCTTAAATTGCAACACAGTGTATTTCGAGTGTGAAGTTCAGAATATCTTCCAGTAGTTGCTTTGTCACTACCTGGTGAGGAAAGTGGAACCATGTGTTGATCAGTAACTCTAACTAAGATCATCCATCTTAAATGCGAATGTGCGTGAGATTATAACGTCTCGTCTTGACAATATTTTTCAATATAGCAACTTTTCTTTATGTTCAACCCACGTGGGGCGTACTTTGTGAGACAAGTACCACGTGCTTATACAATTGTTTGACCCATCAAGTTAATAGTAAGACGATAGTAACCAGTTCCAGGTTTTTCTTTTGTAAATTGCTTTTCGATCTAATTTATTTTAATTATCAAAATTATTGTGGAGTTACACTCTTTGTGTAAACCAAGTTGACCACGTGAAGCATGTGGTGTACTCATCAAAGTAGCCCTCAGCTATTCTTTTCGGGAAGATTTCACAGAGAGTTAGTATGAACTTAGTATACCAGTGTGTGGTAATTACATGACGGACAGGATTGCGCTACGAACGTAACTTCTTTGGGTGAAAATTGAATCGGTTGGTTGTGGTTAATTTTCTCTTGCTTATGTTTCAACGTTCTTCGTGTGTTATTTTATGAATGCAGTGTTGTATGCAGTCTCCCAATCTTGGGTCCATATTTGATGTGTTCCGTAAGATTACAAACTCACATTTTCACAATCGTAAATAAGGCACCAGTTTAGTTATGAATCAAGTTTAATATGCTGAAATTTCAATGATCAATGTTAAAATAAATTTCCAAATATAAACTGATTTATTTCTTTTTATTTAAATTCTCTTTTCTATATATATATCACCGGCTGTCGTATGACTATCAAAAGATTATAATTAATGTTAGTCTGGTTGGGAATTTGGTAAGCTAGACTGGATACCTGGTGAAACAGTTCCCCAGACAGCTCACAGCTCTTAACCCACTTTTATTGTCTATCAGCACCGCTTTCAGAACAAATTAAAGGAACAACATTACAACGTGGTAGAGAATTCGATGGTGGAAGGGTTAGTGAATGGAAGTGGCCACCGGAAATTGCCTTTTTCTCCCGAATGACATCGAGAAAAGTGTCAGACCTCATACCCCCAGCTGATTAACGGATCACCAACAACTACTACACAGCTTCTTACTCTCAGACGCAGCGGAAAGAAACGGATCGGTTACAAAACAAATCCTAATCGACACAAGAGAAGGTGCCCCCTCTTTGCACAAGTGGAGCCGAAGAAAATATGAACCACGTAATACGAGAGTGTCCCGAAAAGAAAGCCACACAGATTTAACAGTAAAACATTTGAGAGCTAAGCTGGACGAAAGCCACAATTCAGTTACCACTTTGTTGCAACAGACATCAGAGCTTATAAACTTCTGTAAACATAAATGAAGGAGCTAGCAGTGTCCATATAACCAGCTGCTGGAAAATTCAGATCCTCTGGGTAAGCCAAGATGTTATATTCTGCTGTAGACGGCGACAGAAAAATATTTTGGACCTGAAATGAGGTGAAGAAAACCTGAAGCATGCGGCTACACGCGTATACGGCAATTCCGAGACGCCAACACCAGAACAGGAAACAACTGAAGTGAAGAAAGACATCGCCAACAGGAGTGGCTCCTACCACATAAAACGACAGAAGACGAAATTGGACACACACATAGACGTGCAAACATACAGCGAATTTTCCTACAAATTTCACAACTTATTTAGTATATGAATTTAATTTTTTCCTTTCTGTAATTGTAGCAATACTGTATTATTGGTGTTTGTAACTCTACATAGATAACATTCAAAAATAACTATTGTTAATGAGTATAAATTTTGGATTGCGGTGTTGTTGTTACAGTTGTTGTAGTAGTCCTCAGTCCGAAGCCAGGTTTGACGCAGCTCTCCAAGACAGTCCATCCGGTGCAAGCCTCTTCATTTCTGTGTAATTACTACACGCTGCATGCATTACAAATACTTGCTGTACTCAAGCCCTAGTCTCCATTTATAATATTTTATATTCCCCGCTCCACACACACACACACACACACACACACGCGCGCGCGCGCGCACACACACACATACACGCACACATACACGAACACATTCTTCCTTCAATTACCAAAGGAACAGTTCCTTGATGCCTCAGGATGGGCGGCACCATCAAATGATCCCTTCCTCTGCCCAAGTTGTGCCATAAATGTCTCTTCGCCCCTGTTTGATCCAGTAGCTCATCATTAGTTTTTCGATCCGCCCGTGTAACCTGTAGCACCGCGTATAAAATGCTCCCGTTCTCTTCTTGTCTGAATTCTTTATTGTTTATGTTTCACTTCAGTACAAGGTAAATGCCTATACAAAAGACTTCCTTACACTTGAATTTATATTCGATGTTTGCAAATTTCTCTTTTTCACGAACACTTTTCTTGCTACTAACAATGTGCATTTTATACCCTCTCTGATTCCTCCATCATCACTTATTTTGCTATCAAAATTTATTTACTGCTTTCAGTTTCTCATTTCCTAATCTAATTCCCTCAGCATCGCCAGATTTAATTGGATTGCATCCATATACTCTGGTTTTACTTTTGTTGATGTTATCTTATAAGCTCTTATAAAGACACTACCTATTTCGTTCACACGCTCTTCCAAGATTTTTACAGGATATCCCAGAATTACAATTTCATTGGCAAACCTCGAAGTTTTTGTTTCTTCATATCGAACTTTAATTCGCTCCCCAAATGGCTCCTTGGTTTCCTTTATTGCGTGACCTATGTACAGACTGAATAACATGGGAGATACGCTACAAGAATGTCCGACTCTCTTCTCAATGACTGTCTCCCTTCCACGTCCTTCGACTCTCACTACTGTACTATGACCTTCATAAAATTTGTAAATAACCTTTCACTTCCAGTATTTGATCCTTGCTGCCTTCAGAATTTCAAAACATGTACCCCTGTCAACAGAGTCTAATGCTCCCTTTAAACATACAAATATTGTTAACGTAAGCTTCCCTTTTTTCGACCAGTTTTCTAAGATAAGTAGTTGGATCAGTATTGCCTCGTGTTTTTTTCCATCTCTTCGGAATCTGATCTTCCCCGATGCCGATCTTAAAATTTTTTACCTTCTTCTGTAAATAATTATTTGCAACATTTTGTAACGACGACTTATTAAACTGATAGCTCCGTAACTTTTCAGTGCTAAATTCTTCTCACAGTATTATACAAGAGCTATCAAAAAGTTTCCGTTTGAGGGCGTTGCTGCAGCGTATATTCAACGTAGCGCGACTCTGATGCGGGTATATAAGCATCGAAACGTAAACAAGGAATTAGTGTGGCATTTGTGCCTTTCAAACGTTGGTGCCGTAAATGTAGGAAGGTAAACTATGGCGACGATGCGACGTTATTACCAAATGCGTCCACAAAGGACCGATGTGCTGTTGCTGTTTCCTTGGCTGCCAAAGTACATACACAGATAGACAGTCCGGTAGATATCCATCGGAGAATGAAGTATATGTGTGGGGCAGCATGTCTGTGGAATGGTATGCCGAATTCCGTTGAGGACGCGAATGGACTCAAGAAGCTGGTCAATATGGGAGGTCAGACTCACCCATTACGAACGAATCAAATGGAATACCCGATCTATATTCTAATTTCTCCCCATATGACTATCACATCTTCGGTACCTTACCAAAGGCTTTGAGGGGTCGAAGATTCCTGCCGGACGAGGATTTACGGCAGATAGTTACGGACTTCTTCACGCACCAGGACACTGTGTTTTATCAAACGGGTATCTTCAACCTGGTGCATCGGTGGGATGTTTGCTTCAATGCTCACCGCGATTTTGCCTGATTGGCATGCCGTGTCTGGACTGTACGGTCTTCAAACAGAAACTTTTTACTCGGTCCTCATATCTTTCATCTCATCTCCATTTACTTCCAGTGTATTTCCCTCATATACAGTTTATTCCCCTCGTATAGCTCTCCTCTATATGCCATCTTTCAGCTTTCCCATCTTTGCTTCGTATTCGCTTGCCATCTAGGCTCTTGATATTGTTACAGCTACTAATCCTTCCCCCAAAGTTCGTGTATGATTCTGCAGAGTAGTGTTTGACCTCTAGCCATTCTTGCTTAGCCATTTTGCACTTTCCATCAGTCTCATTATTCATGAAACCAAAGACCAATAGTAACGAAAAGAGTAGAAGGACTGAAAGATAAAGGTTTCCCAAGAAACTGCTATCTTTAGACGCAGAGGAGAGTCAGTTGGACAATGATGAATAAGTATATCGGTCATGATATGTGTAAGGAATCACAGTGGTTATTTTAATCTTATGAAATATTGTAGGAAACCCACAGAAAATTAGAATCAGGGTGCAAGACTGGGATTCGAAGCCGTTTCCAGGAAGAGTCGCAGTGCTTAAGTCCATGAGCGGATTTCACCATACGGACAGCTAGATTTAGCCTCATTCAAATTCTTCTGTTTATACTTACCAGATGACGCAGCAGCACACCCAGAAGGATCTTAATAGGACTGATACCAGTCGCGGACGCCTGCGAATTTATATCCAGATTTACGTCTACCGGGTGTCCTAAATTGGCTTAAAATATATGCCACAATGATTTCGTTCTTGAAAAGAAAGCGAGCGAGTTCAATCCTCGTTATAGTCCAAGCTGACAATATGCACCTTCTCCAATGATCTAGTCACTTATGGGACATTAAGCCCTAATGATATCCCACTGCAAGAGACTTCAAATTCAAAAACTCCAAACTCGATATACAGAATAAGAAACAAGAACGTTGAAAATCATTATTTGCTGGGAATCAGACTATTGGAATGATTCAGCGACTTAAAAATATTTCATTGGTTGACGTAAGTTTGCAACCATTGAATGAGCTAATTTCCTTCGGGAGACACTTGAGACGTCGCTTGTCACAAAACGTTCTCGCCAGGTCCCACAATTTTTAGGGCATTGCATCGTCATTCACAAAGACAGCAACGGAAAAAGAAGTTTTCTGCAGTTCCATACAGCTGTCTGTGTCGTTCCTCTACTTCGCACAGTGGAGAGGGTTGGCATTTAATACCGGACACTGTTTATTTGAAACTTCGCCTTAAGTGGATGAATAAGACATAGAAATCTTCGACACAAGCTGCTGGTAGCTGAGTGCATCTTGAGTATGTGGTGGTAGCAGTTTAGTAATACTTGTAGTAGTGATGGTAGTAGTATTCGTCCGCGGATCGCTGTTAAAAGGATTTTGGACATATTAAGCAAATCATTCATATGTAGTGAAGAGTTTTGCTCCTAGTGGAGATCGTACCTAGGAACACACGATGTTTTTTGGTCCGAACTTCAGTCTAGTGACATTTTAGAATTATATGAAGGAATGTGCCCTAGAGACCGTCTTAAGAACTTTCCGACATTTTTACAGTTTTTGTTGTTGTCTGACTTGAGGTTGTATTTAGTGCGACATTTGTATATATTTCGCGTTCTGCACGTTTAAGTACTGTATAATTTATTAAAACTATTTGAAATATATTGTTATTTCTTAAGTTACAGAATTTTATGGGGAGTAAAAAGCTATACTTTTTTAGAACTATTTGTACAACATGTGAACGATCAAGCCATACCTCGTCGATCGAGCACTATGTTGTAACTTGAAACAGAAGGAGGTCTTTTACCATGGGACATGTGATACTTGCAAACCATCTACGTTTCTTTACTGGCTTAATGGAATTTGGGTTTGTTCCCATTGCCATTTACTTCAAAACACATATGTATTGCAACTGGTTTATGATAATACTTGTGCACCGCTTCATCACTATCAAAATGAGGTCTTCGAATGAGTTGTTTAAATCCTGGAAATAGATGATAATCGTACGGGCCCAAGTAAGGACTGTGTAGAGGATGGTCGATGACCGTGAACACAAGGTGTTGTGTCGCAGTGCTCCTTGGTGGTCTGGCATTCTTATGCTGAAAGAAAGGGTGCTGCCGAACTCTTCGAATTCGTACTTCCAGTTTCTCTCACGTACACCTGAGATGCAATACCTCAATCTATATTGGAAACAAAATGAAAAATTCGGATGCATTACTTTTCAGCATGCCCTCGTAGTTGTTTGAGATTACGAACTGAAGGGGGCTATAATGCTTCCTTGGGGAAACCGAAAGATCACACACGTTTATCTTCATGACTTCGAGTCAATGCTACAGTCCGTTACCTTTCTGAAACGTAATCACGACTGCTGTCGCACAGCTGAGACAGTACTCCATAGACACTCAATTTGATTAAAAACTGATTATGAGAAACGGTATCAAAAGTCTTCTGGAAATCCAGAAATATGGCATCAACTCGAAATGATCTGTTGGTAGCACTTATTATTTCGGGCGAATAAAGTGCCAGTTGTTTTTAACATGAGCGATATTTTCTGAGTCCTTGATGGTTTATCAATAGACCGTTTTCTTCTAAGTGTTTCATAATGTTGGAACATACTACACTGGGTGTAAGGGATAGAAGTGTAGATATTTTTATACGTGATATCTTAATATGTACACACAGCAGTGTGCGGTTTGATTTAGTCTGCATCGAACAGTCTTTCCATAAACACCTCACAGACTTTACGACCTGATGCTCTCTGCACTGTAGTAGCTGCACCCTTAAGTGGACTACCCCTGTCATATAGACTAACTATTTTGCAACCCCACGAACACACTTCAGCATTGGACCTGCTACCCTGGGGAAAATAATCATTAATGGCTTGTTCTTGCCACATGTGCTTAGAGGCACTAATAAACCTAAAAACATGCTATTCCAAAAATAGCTACAGCTATTGGTCTGCAACTGAGGTACATACTGATATAATGTTGTTCTTCAGTTACTAATAAAAATATCTGCACATACACTACTGGCTATTAAAACTGCTACACCAAGAAGAAATGCAGATGATAAACGGGTATTCATTGGACAAATATATTATACTAGAACTGACAAGTGATTACATTTTCACGCAATTAGGGTGCATAGATCCTGGGAAATCAGTACCCAGAACAACCAACTCTGGCCGTAATAACGGCCTTGATACGCCTGGGCATTGAATCAAACAGAGCTTGGATGGCGTGTACAGGTACAGCTGCCCATGCAGCTTCAATCCGATACCACAGTTCATCAAGAGTAGTGACTGGCGCATTGTGACGAGCCAGTTGCTCGGCCACCATTGATCAAAAGTTTTCAATTGGTGAGAGATCTGGAGAATGTGGTGGTCAGGGCAGCAGTCGAACATTAACTGTATCCAGAAAGCCCCGTACAGGACCTGCAACATGCGGTCGTGCATTATTCTGCTAAAATGTACTGTTTCGCAGGGATCGAATGAAGGGTAGAGTCACGGGTCGTAACACATCTGAAACGTAACGTGCACTGTTCAAAGTGACGTCAATTAGAACAAGAGGTGACCGAGACGTGTAGCCAATGGCATCCCATACCATCACGCCGGGTGATACGCCAGTATGGCGATGACGAATACACGCTTCCAATTTGCGTTCACCGCGATGTCGCCAAACACGGATGCGACCATCATGATGCTGTAAACAGAACCTGGATTCGTCCGAAAAAATGACGTTTTTGCCATTCGTGCACTCAGGTTCGTCGTCGAGTACACCATGGCAGGCGCTCCTGTCTGTGATGCAGCGTCAAGGGTAACCGCAGCCATGGTCTCTGAGCTGATAGTCCCTGCTGCTGCAAACGTCGTCGAACTGTTCATGCAGATGGTTGTTGTCTTGCAAACGTCCCCATCTGTTGACTCAGGGATCGAGATGTGGCTGCACGATCCGTTACAGCCATGAGGATAAGATGCCTGTCATCTCGACTGCTAGTGATACGAGGCCGTTGGGATCCAGCACGGCGTTCCGTATTACCCTCCTGAACCCACCGATTCCATATTCTGCTAACAGTCATTGGATCTCGGCCAACGGGAGCAGCAATGTCGCGATACGATAAACCGCAATCGCGATGGCTACAATCCAACCTTTATCAAAGTCGGGCCGGCCTGAGTGGCCGAGCGGTTCTAGGCGCCTCAGTCTGGAACCGTGCTACCGCTACGGTCGCAGGTTCGAATCCTGCCTCGGGCATGGATGTGTGTGATGTCCTTAGGTTAGTTAGGTTTAAGTATTTCTAAGTTCTAGGGGACTGATGACCTTAGATGTTAAGTCCCATAGTGCTCAGAACCATTTGAAGCCATCAAAGACGGAAACGTGATGGTACGTATTTCTCATCCTCACACGGGGCATCACAACAGCGTTTCACCAGGCAACGCCGGTCAACTGCTGTTTGTGTATGACAAATCGGTTGGAAACATTCCTCATGTCAGCACGTTGTAGGTGTCGTCACCGGCGCCAACCTTGCGTGAATGCTCTGAAAAGCTAATCATTTGCATATCACAGCATCTTCTTCCTGCCGGTTAAACATCGCGTCTGTAGCACGTCTTCTTCGTTGTGTAGCAATTTTAATGACCACTAATGTATACCCGTTACGCACTGTGACTTTTACAAATCGAGATCATTGTTGTCGGTTTGTGTTCGAGCGGACTACTACTGTATCCTCTCTCGTGTGTTGGTGTGAACTGTGCAACTTAGCAGCCTCCAGGTACGAATCGTGTAGATTGACTCCTCCTTCCGGTTGCAATGAGTGCCGTTATGCGCGAGTGGTGTGGCCGGGCGCAAGTACACGCCGGAGGCTGCGTCGCTGGCAGCGTTCTGCACCACGTGACCTACAGCACAGCACACAGACTGTGGCTGCCGAAATTAAACGGCAGCGCTGACGTCAGGCCGCGCAGCAGAGTCACGTTCCAAAGTCAAGGCTGGGGGCGGAACGAGGAAGCGGCGCGCACGTGCTGCCTCGCCTCGCCTCAAGGGTAACCGCTGCCCAAGGCTGTCGCGGGCGGCCGCTGCGCTCCCAGCCCACGGCTGACACACATGTAGACGCCGCGCCACACACTCAGCGGAAGCCGGCCCACGCCGCGCCGGCTGACACAAGGCAGCTCACTCTCACTGCCACGGCTCCAGCTCAGTCTGAAGCAGCGGACTCTGCGCTGCACACAACGTGACACATCGTTAGCGACTCATCGGAGAAAACTTTTGACTTGACCGGACGACGTGCGTATCTCGCGATGAGTTCAGAGGATCCTTCCATTGTGATCTCCCGATTAACAGTTTGATTTACAAGGACCCCGGAGACAAGGGCGACCCCAGCAACTGGGCCAGGGAGTGAACTCACATTAATTTCGCGGTTAATGCCAAAATAGTTTAGATATTTCACAATTAGCAGCATATCCATTATATGTTCCGCCTTTCTGCAAACTGATACTAAACTAATATGTCTCTCTGTGTGACGATGCGGAATAAGAGTTCCGTTTGTTAACATGTGTTTGGGTTTTTTTATTTCCAGTCGGAGGGTAGCACTTAAAGTGTTAGGTGTTCCTCATAATAATATCGCAAGTGCTATACCTGTCACCGCTCCTTCCTTCCCATTTGCCACCTCTTCCCATTCTAGCAGCCTCCTTCTTGGGGGCCTCAGGCCGTTGTTGCGTCATATGTACCTTCCTTCCGTGTTCGGACGTCCTCTCTTTGTTGTCCCAAATTCGTTTTGGCCACCTGTCGCCACAGATCCTATCTAGATGGCGGAGCCACAACAGTTGTTTTGTTCATATTTAATCTGTTATTATAAAAGCAGTCTTGATCGCAGCCGATGTTAACTTCTGACCGGTTTCGGCCTTTTAATTAAGGGCCATAATCAGAGTTTGCACTATATGAATGTGGGCAATGGTGCATGACCAGCTGTGTGTGCCTCAGTCACTGTAACTGTGACTGAGGCATCCACAGCGGCTCAGGCGCCATTGTCGTCATCCAGATAGTGATGGTCCGTAATTAAAAGACCGAAACCAGTCAGAAGTTGACATTGACTGCGATTAAGACTGCTTTTAAATAATTTTGTCACAATAAGATCGCTGTTCTCTGACAATGTTATGTAACATTATAATCTGTTATTGTCTTGCTGAGCCGGCCGCGGTGGTCTCGTGGTTCTAGGCGCTCAGTCCGGAACCGCGGGACTGCTACGGTCGCAGGTTCGAATCCTGCCTCGGGCATGGATGTGTGTGATGTCCTTAGGTTAGTTAGGTTTAAGTAGTTCTAAGTTCTAGGGGACTGATGACCACAGATGTTAAGTCCCATAGTGCTCAGAGCCATTTTTTTGTCTTGCTGATTTTCGTAATCTCTAATATTATTCATCACGTGGTCCATCCTCGAAATCCCACTTCTTCTTCCACAAAATCCGATTTCCAGTGCCAGTAGCTTCTCTGTGTGCCTCTTACTCAGTTTTCATATCTCCGCTACATACATGGTAATACTTACCTCTCTCCTTTATACAAAAAGGAGGGAAGGAAGGTTTTGACATACCATGGACTTCGAGGTCATTACAGAGGGAGCTGGTGCTTGGATTGGAAAAGGAAACAGGTCGTTTCCTTTTCAATGGAACGATACCAGCATTTCCCTTTAGAGAAACCACGGAAAACCTACATCTGGATGGTCAAGTGGGATACGAATCACAGTCCTCACCAAGGCAATTCCAGTCTAACACCACTGCATTTCCTCGCTATGTTTCTTCATACAAAACTTGGCTAAGCAATGTGGTACCTTGGCACGGCAACAGCTTTCACGCATATGAAAATTAAATCCAACTCCGGGAAGTGATCTAGTTACTGTAGCCCTGCGATACTCAAAGTGTGCTCCGCAGAGCCCTTGGGTTCGGTAAGGCCCCTGTGAGGGCTCCAAAGATATAATATAAAGTTATTTTTTCTGCCAGTGCTTAATAGCCGAAAATGAGGCGGCAAACCACAATATTTCTACAATAATGCTACGATCAAAAACTACAAATAAGGAATTTAGTTTATATGAGTAACCATTACACGGCTCTCAGGTTTGTTGATTCTAATGACTCCCTCTCTGCACGCTATGTAATTCTACATCCGAGTGCTTTCGTGATATCTCCTAAAACGTGCTGACCTTCAGAAACTATAAAATCCGACTGCAAAGACAAGAATGAAGAATTTTTTATATGTAAAAGAGAACAATTATTTAGAAGTAAAAAACTATGAAATATGTGACCCAAAATGTGAATGAAACAACCGCGGAAACGCCGTATTTGATCAGCTATCGCACTACATAATAAGCGGGCGAAGTGCACACTATCGCTGAGAATTTACTAAGGTTATGTGTGTCTGACATAACACACTGTATGTTCGATGAAAAATCTGCAAAGCATATTTCTACAGTGCCACTTTCGAACGACACTGTTTCACGTCGAATTAAAGATCTTGCAGGCTATATCAAACTAGTTGGTCGCCTTCAACACAACAAATTCTTCTTGCAAATAGATAAGTCGACTGATGTTGCTGCACTGACCATCTTTTTGGTAACTGTACGATACCATATAAAATTTATCCCAAAGAATATTTGCGTTGAAACTTCCTGGCAGATTAAAACTGTGTGCCCGACCGAGACTCGAACTCGGGACCTTTGCCTTTCGCGGGCAAGTGCTCTACCATCTGAGCTACCGAAGCATGACTCACGCCCGGTCCTCACAGCTTTACTTCTGCCAGTATCTCGTCTCCTACCTTCCAAACTTTACAGAAGCTCTCCTGCGAACCTTGCAGAACTAGCACTCCTGAAAGAAAGGATATTGCGGAGACATGGCTTAGCCACAGCCTGGGGGATGTTTCCAGAATGAGATTTTCACTCTGCAGCGGAGTGTGCGCTGACATGAAACTTCCTGGCAGATTAAAACTGTGTGCCCGACCGAGACTCGAACTCGGGACCATTGCCTTTCGCGGGCAAGTGCTCTACCATCTGAGCTACCGAAGCACGACTCACGTCCGGTCCTCACAGCTTTACTTCTGCCAGTATCTCATCTCCTACCTTCCAAACTTTACAGAAGCTCTCCTACGAACCTTGCACTTGCCCGCGAAAGGCAAAGGTCCCGAGTTCGAGTCTCGGTCGGGCACACAGTTTTAATCTGCCAGGAAGTTTCATGTCAGCGCACACTCCGCTGCAGAGTGAAAATCCCATTCTGGAAACATCCCCCAGGCTGTGGCTAAGCCATGTCTCCGCAATATCCTTTCTTCCAGGAGTGCTAGTTCTGCAAGGTTCGCAGGAGAGCTTCTGTAAAGTTTGGAAGGTAGGAGACGAGATACTGGCAGAAGTAAAGCTGTGAGGACCGGGCGTGAGTCGTGCTTCGGTAGCTCAGATGGTAGAGCACTTGCCCGCGAAAGGCAAAGGTCCCGAGTTCGAGTCTCGGTCGGGCACAGAGTTTTAATCTGCCAGGAAGTTTCATGTCAGCGCACACTCCGCTGCAGAGTGAAAATCTCATTCTGAATATTTGCGTTTTTGAAATGAATATCTCGACTGGAACGACTGTATCGATATCTGTACAGATGAGGCTAAGGAAATGACTGGTAAAACAGCAGGAGCGTTATTACTAATAAAAAGTAAAACATCAAACTGTACTTCCAACCACTGAATCGTACAAAGACAAGCACTCGCGATAAAAAATGTTCCACCAAATCTAAAATTGGTTCTTGATGAAGCAGTAAAAATAATCAATTGGGTTAAAGTATACTATCTTTTAAATTAAAAGGCTGTTTGAGCGATTTGACTTGGTCGTTGAGACGTATTTTTCGCAGATATATTTGGAAATATTAATGAATTAAATTTATCTTTACAAGCAAAACAGATAACAATTTTCAATGCTAATAACAAAATAATCATCTTCAAAAAAGTTATTGTTTTGGATTGTTTGTATTGGCAAAGATAACTAGGAAGATTTTTAACAGTGAATGTGTTCGTTGAAGAGACAGCAGAATCATCAAATGAAATATTTGAAGAATTGGTGCAAAGCGCAAATCTTTTAGGACATATTTTCCTGAACAGCAGGATACTAAAGAGAAGATTAATTCATGGGACCAGAATCCTTGTGTGCCGGATTTGGAGAAGCCAGAACATTTGTCAAACGAAACCTATGAATCGTTTTTAGAAATGTCATCAGATTCAAGCATGTCATCATTGGTCAAAACAATGTCAGTTGATGATTTTTGGTGCATGCTTCGTTGTGAATATCCACAACTTGCCACGGAGGTTCTGACTATTGCAAGTTATCCCTAAAAATATATACGAGTCGTTGTTGGCGAATGGTAAAGCTTGGTGACACAGCACCGTATTAATGTTTTCTTAATTTTATCCATTGTTCTCAGTGTTTCTTCCGGGACTGTACTACTTTCGTATAATGTAGAACTCCAGCCTGCAGTCACAATCGTAAATTTATTTAAGTTGAAATGAGCAGATGGAAGAGTTACCTGTAAGTCTACTTACTATCCAGAGCCACGCAGAAATAGAGGGCTCAAGGCTGAATGTAGTGAATAAAGGATTTGCATCATAGTATGAAGGCTTTCACGACCGGATGACATATCTTCTGGTAAACCTTCCGGGATGTAAGGTCGTGGTCTATGAAACTCTTCAGCTTTCAGGATTTGCCTGCTACACCACCAGAGGAAAGTGGGCATAATCAACCTGAAATTGAGAAGCACGTATTTGTAACCTATATATTGTCTGTCATAGAGTTTATAGAAAAATATTGAAGCATTCACACATGCTTCATTTTTCAGCAGATGAGTTGTTCCCTTAACGGCAATAATATTCGTCAGTGTATAGTCTTCTATGTAAGCTGTTTATATTCTGATTATCGTTAATTTTGTGGCAGGTTCAGAACTGTCGTCTCACTCCGCAAGGTAAACACACATCACAACACTGACGCAGACTGCAGTGGCATCCACAGTTCTTACTCTAATCGGAAGAATTTCATGCCCATATAAATACCATTATTGAAATAGAATGAGTTAAATGACATTAATGACCCATTTACCGCATAACTCTACATGAAGTAATTCTCTGTCAATATCTAGTGAACTAAAGATGACCTCTGTAATTACAACAGCTGGTATCGTCTGTTAACGTAATCTGTACGTACGAACAAAATGTAAAATAGTTCTTTGCTGTATGAGCACTGAACAGGAAAATGCAACGTTGGAAACATGAAAGATAACCACAGTTGAGCCGACCAACAATTATGTAACGTCTCTTCCTCGTATCATGGTCTACTACTATACTGATAACACTGGAGGCTCTTCCATCAGTATCACATTTTAATTTTCATGAATGCGGAAAATATCGTATTATTTTTTCCATCTTCCAATTCGGTACACTAATGTTAGCTATCTATCCCTACGCTTGGTCCATTCGTTCATTTGATCTTTTTCAGTCTTCTTATTACCTTTATTATAATTATAACATGGTATTATATTTCACAATGACACAAAATGCGCGTATTACTAAAAGCTAGGGAACAACTATTTTGTTTAATCTCCACTTCCCTTGAATTTACTGACTCCGTCGCTGCAAGTATCACAGCTTTCTGCGTCAGTCTTATCTTGTCTCAGAACTCCATCGAGAGTGAGGGTCAAGACTGCTGTGTCTCAACTGATGACTAATTTCATACAGGCGCTAACCCTGTGACCGTTCGTTCATTTAGCATTTTAATTCATTTTCGCTGGTACTTTGGTTGTAAGTTGGTTCGATTGTTTCTGTTGATAGTGTTGTTGTTTGGATATACAGTGCCAAGAAATCGTACGTTGTGGCTAGATTTATCTATAAATACAGTGTCGGGCCGGTTCACAGATGCTGTGCGATCTATTAACTTTTTAGCACATACGACATTTGCAACTGGTTATTTTCTAGTACGCACTGAAATGAATAGTTTTAATATAGTATTTGTAGTGGACTGATTTGGCAGCCAGTCCACAGTGACGGGTAGCCGAAAGGCACACGTACACACACGCCGACTGGCGTGAAGTCTGAAACAGGATACGTGATGAAAGCTATAAAGAAAAGAACGGAGCTTCTCATATACTTTAATTTCTTGTTGTACATTGCTCTTGATAATACAAGTGAGACTCTCTCCAGATATGGTTAATTGCGCCTTGCTAGGTCGTAGCCATGGACTTAGCTGAAGGCTATTCTAACTGTCTCTCGGCAAATGAGAGAAAGGCTTCGTACGTGTAGTCGCTAGCAATGTCGTCCGTACAACTGGGGCGAGTGCTAGTCCGTCTCTCTAGACCTGCCGTGTGGTGGCGCTCGGTCTACGATCACACAGTGGCGACACGCGGGTCCGACATGTACTAATGGACCGCGGCCGATTTAAAGCTACCACCTAGCAAGTGTGGTGTCTAGCGGTGACACCACAGTATTAATCGCCAGAAATGAATGGATATTTTAGTGCATGCTCATAGTGCATTATATTTGCAGTTCAATCATGCTTGATCTCATATTTGGCCCCTGTCATACCGGGTGGTTGTAATTAAAGTGCAGCTCCTCACAGAAGTCGAGAGTGGGTTGTATTTATCGTACTGCAGCGAATCTTGGTAGATATTGTAATGCGTTAATGGAGAACCGAAGTACCAGGAAGAATACTAGTTTCATTTTTGGTCACCAGGTGCAAATCTGGGGTTGTGAATGCGCAAAAGACATGCCAAACAAGTGAGTAAGGCATAATGCTGATTTTATTATTAACTGCCACTTACACAGTTTGTTCGATTTAAGATGCTATACAGCGGCAGATCTGCACCTGGTGGCCAACATTGGAACTATTTTTTTCCGACAGAAGTCGGTTCCGCATTAACGCATTAGTATATATATATATATATATATATATATATATATATATATATATATATATATAGTTTCGCTGCTATACGATTATTACAGCCCACGATGGAGCAACGTGAGTAGTTACATTTTAATTATAGCCACCCAGTACTTCTACAGTCGGCTGTCAAGCACTTTTTATTCTTTTGAGCATTGCAGCCATATCGGCAGTGGCTGTTTGCATTCAGACATCCCTTATGACGTACTTCTGATAGTTTCATAATGAATCACTTGGTATTATGTTATTTAATAAAGTCAACTTGGTCTGTTAGTAGAAAATAGATCCTCAACTTGCACTTTTAATCAATAGCTAAGCTGTTGTTTTCTGTGACGAATCACGATTTTGAGCTCACTGTTGCATAATATGAAGAGCGGTTCGTACAAGGCAAACTTGCGAAATGCCTTTGGAAGAAAAACCAGAAGACAAGTGCAGTCCCTTTTGCCCAGTGATTCCGCCACAGTAGGTAACTTGGCAGCAGAGGATTAGTAAGTGCAGCAGTCGCCTCTAGTCCTAACTTCATACATAAACGCAAACACGATATCCTGCTTCCAGCTTTCTACATTTGACTCTGTGCGAGATGCTGCACGTTAGGTCTATTAAAATGACAGTAGCGCTCTTGGAAGCAAACCAGCATGCCGCCGGGACTCAGAAGAGACAAGGTCGCTTCGCAGCAGACGCACACGCGCCCGCTTGTCGTGCAGGCAGACGCCAAATCAAGCACGCGCGACACCAGCGGATAAAAAACTCGGCTCTTACTGCTGCCCTTCTAGTTAGCCTGCGCGGACTATTAAGTGTCTGCTACGCAGGCGCTTCGTTTTAAAGTTTACCAGATGTCTCCACAGAGAGAAACAATAACAGACGCAGAATCGGAAAACCAACAAATTTTCCAGGTAGTTTCATTTCAGTGTAGAAACAAACATAATTATAATCTTTTCGTTCCTTTAACGAACTGTCATCCAGAACCTCACAGTGGATCTGAGAGTATCTGGGAATTACACAAAAAAGACGTTCCACGGAGGAATTTCACTACTGGCCATTAAAATTGCTACACCACGAAGATGACGTGCTACAGACGCGAAATTTAATCGACAGGAAGAAGATGCTGTGATATGCAAATGATTAGCTTTTCAGAGCATTCACACAAGGTTGGCGCCGGTGGCGACACCTACAATGTGCTGACACGAGGAAAGTTTCCAACCGATTTCTCATACACAAACAGCAGTTGACTAGCGTTGCCTGGTGAAACGTTGTTGTGATGCCTCATGTAAGGAGGAGAAATGAATACCATTACGTTTCCGACTTGGATAAACGTCGGATTGTAGCCCATCGCGATTGCCGTTTAACGTATCACGACGTTGCTGCTCGCGCTGGTCGAGATCCAAAGACTGTTAGCAGAATATGGAATCGGTGGGTTCAGGAGGGAAATACAGAACGCCGTGCTGGATCCCAACGGCCTCGTATCACTAGCAGTCGAGATGACAGCCATCTTATCCGGATGGCTGTAACGGATCGTGCAGCCACGTCTCGATCCCTGAGTCAACAGATGGGGACGTTTGCAAGACGACAACCATCAGCACGAACAGTTCGAAGACGTTTGCAGCAGCATAAACAATCAGCTCGGAGACCATGGCTGCGATTACCCTTGACGCTACATCACAGACAGAAGCGCCTGCGATGGTGTACTCAACAACGAACCTGGGTGCACGAATGGCAAAAACGTCATTTTTTCGGATGAATCCAAGTTCTGTTTACAGCATCATGATGGTCGCATCCGTGTTTGGCGACATCGCGGTGAACGCACATTGGAAGCGTGTATTCGTCATCGCCAAACGCGTATAACCCGGCGTGATGGTATGGAGTGTCATTGGTTACACGTCTCGGTCACCTCTTGTTCGCACTGACGGCAGTTTGAACAGTGGATGCTACATTTCAGGTGTGTTATGACACGTAGTTCTACCCTTCATTCGATCCCTGCGAAACCCTACATTTCAGCAGGATAATGCACGACCGCATGTTGTAGGTCCTATACGGGGCTTTCTGGATACAGAAAATGTTCGACTGCTGCGCTGGCCACCACATTCTCCAGATCTCTCACCAATTGAAAACGTCTGGTCAATGGTGGCCGAGCAACTGGCTCGTCACAATACGCTAGTCACTACTCTTGATGAACTGGGGTATCGTGTTGAAGCTACATGGGCAGCTGTACCTGTACACGCCATCCAAGCTCTGTTTGACTCAATCCCCAGGCATATCAGGAGGTGGTTGTTCTGTGTACTGATTTCTCAGGATCTGTGCACCCAAAGTGCGTGAAAATGTAATCACATGTCAGTTCTAGTATAATATATTTGTCCAATGAATACCCGTTTATCATCTGCATTTCTTCTTGGTGTAGCAATTTTGATGGCCAGTAGTGTATCTGACTGGGACGAAAATCGGTAGACTGATGGACATGCACAGACAAACAAATGACTATAATTTCTGATAAATTGGAAGACTTATCCAAGGAAAAGAACTTCAACAAATTGAGCAAATCAATAACGGTCATATGCAAGCAGTTATTCGGCTTGGCATTAATTGATAGTTCTGTGGGGATAACACGCCAAATTTTGTCCAATTGGAGCGTTTGATCGTCAAAATCCTGAGCTGGTTGGAGGGTCTGCTCATAATGGCCCAAAAGTTCTTAACGGGGAGACCCGGCGACCTTGGTGCCCAAGGTAGGGTTTGGCAACCACGAAGACAAGCAGCAGAAACTCTCGCTGTGTGCGGGCGAGCATTATCTTGTTGAAATATATGACTAGGATGACTTGCCACAAAAGGCAAAAAAATTGGGGCGTAGAATATCGCCGACGTACCGCTGTGCTGTAAGGTTGCCGTAGATGACAACCAAAGACGTCCTGCAATGAAAAGAAACGGCATCCCAGACCATCACTCCTGCTTATCGGGCCGTATGGCGGCAGACAGCCTGGTTGCTATCTCACCGCTGACCGGCGAGTCTCCAGACAAGTCTTTGGCCTGGAATGTCATTGCGTGGTGTAGAAGTGTCTTCGATGATCAGCCCCGAGCTTCGAATCGAGCCCCGATGACCGGCGAAGACGTGTCTGGAACGCCCCTGACAGCTGTGGGATACCAATCTGACATGAGACACTTTACTGCGTATTAAGTTCTTTTTATTGATATGCTGATAATGGGCTATGAGCCAAACACTTAAATAAGTTCTAACACCAAATGGACAGTGGTTGCGGGAGGCCAAAAAGCGGTGAAAATAGCCTTGCTCTTTATTCAAGTAAAAAATCTGTGGCACCAGCTTACATCTACATCTACATCTACATTCATACTCCGCAAGCCACCCAACGGTGTGTGGCGGAGGGCACTTTACGTGCCGCTGTCATTACCTCCCTTTCCTGTTCCAGTCGCGTATGGTTCGCGGGAAGAACGACTGTCTGAAAGCCTCCGTGCGCGCTCTAATCTCTCTTATTTTACATTCGTGATCTCCTCGGCAGATAAATGTTAGGCTGAATCATAGTGAGCAATTTTATCCTTATATTATGTGGATTGTGATGTTTTGATACCTCGTGAATTGATACGAAAAATTTTATTGTAACGTTGTAAACGTTTGCGAGAGAGGAAGGAAAACCGGGCTTGTCATAATTGAAGAATGACGAAATACGAGGGTGAGTCAAATGAAAACCTTAAATTTGTAATAACAAATCGAAATTTCGCGCCGTTATCCTTGTAAGCTGGTAAGCGTGCTACAAACAACGTGCAGAATGGCCTGTAGGTAGCAGCATAGTGCAGATACACACACACACCGTCGCAGTATCACTATGAAGATGGCCGCCCCACTTGCGACTTGCACCAGGGAAGAACAGCGTTCTGTTATTCGGTTTTTGCGTAGTGAAGGTGTGAAACCTATTGAAATTCATCGACGAATGAAGGTTCAGAACGGTGATGCATGTTTGTCACAGCAGCAAGTCTACGAATGGAGTAGGAAGTTCGCAAATGGTGTGACTTCAGTGGAAGATGCTCCTCGTCCAGGTCAGGCACAACGAGTTGTGACTCCACAGAACATTGCAGCAGTTGAAGCCATATGAAGGAAAACCGCCGAGTGACACTGAATGACACTGCAGCATGTTTACAGATTAGTCATGGGTCAGCACCACACATTGTGCATGATGTGCTCCAGTTTCACGAAGTGTCTGCAAGATGGGTGTCACGGCAGCTGACTCCTGAAATGAGAGAACGACGTGTTGATGCTTGTGAAGAACTTCTGCGGCGCTTTGAACGAGAAGGTGATGGCTTCCTTGCAAGAATCGTTACTCGGGACGAAACCTGTGTTCACTTTCATCAACCGGAAACGAAGAGAGCGAGCAAGGAATGGCGCCATTCCTCATCACGAAAAGCAAAGAAGTTTCGAACAGAACCATCAGCAGGGAAGGTTATGCTGACTCTCTTTTGGGACGAAAAAGGCGTCATTTTGGAGCATTATATGCCTAGAGGGACCACTATCACCAGTGCATCATACACAGATCTCCTAAAAAATCATCTGTGGTCTGCAATCAAATCAAAGCGACGTGGATTGCTGTCACAGCTGTCCTTTTGCAACACGACAATGCAAGGCCCCACACTGCCCGTACAACAGTTGCAACAATCACAGACCTGCATTTTGAGTGTCTTCCTCATGCACTATACTCACCAGACCATGCCCCAAGTGATTTCCATATGTTTGGACCACTCAAAGACGCCATGGAAGGAAAGAAGTTCCATTCTGATGAAGAGGTACGCCACGCGCGGTGCATGAGTGGTTGCGTGGAACACCAAAAGAATTTTTTTCTAAAGGAATTTATGCACTTTGTAAGCGCTGGTGGACTTGCCTTGAGCGTGGGGAAGATTATGTTGAAAAGTTATACAGCTTTGTACCACTTCTGCACAATAAATAATATTTAAAAAAATATTTAAGATTTTTATTTGACTCACCATCGTATATAAGTACGTGCCATGGATGCTAAAGAAAGCCCACTTCATCGAAGCTGGCCGCTGTAAAATCAACAAACGGCCAGTCATTGTAATATCGCTGTCCGTTTGCTTTTTTATAGTCTGTGCTCGGAATAAGAACGATGTTTGGTTTGGTTACTTACATTTGCATTTTTTGTGGGAAACTGAGTGCATCTTACTGTCTTCATCAGTTATAGTTAACGTAGTCTTTGAATTTCGTTTCCCCAGGTACCGAAGAGACGAGGCAAAACTGGTACTCATCATAGTAATTAGAGTGAACGAATACTATGTTGGGGGAAAATAGTGAATATCAGTCGAAACTGCATCTCGAACGGATGTGGGGATACATTAACGGGAAGACTGTTTTGTCGGTAACGGGACAACTAGATCTGAAGAAATTGTGTCTAACAAAAAACTGGTAGAGGGACTCCTTGCACGATTTAAGGGCACTGGTTAGCTTTACTTTACTCTCGTGTTAAAATCAATCAATCACTCAACGGTATCCATCGTTATTCGGATTTATTAACTAACTGTAAGCAGCACTGTCTCCAGTAGCAACAGCGGCTATTTTTCTACTATTGTGGTGGTAAGGTGCTTTGAGGACTTTTGTACTTCAACAACGGGTTACTACTTGTCGTTGCAACTCTATTTGGGAAACTTACGTGCAGCGAGACGCCAACTTCTGAAGTGGAAGAGATTTACTGTAGTGAGTAGTAAGTATGGCAAAAGCAGTGGTGGCAATAAGTATTTTTTAGATATGGAACTTCAAGAGTAGTTTGATTCGGGAAACACTGTAATAATCGAAGACGGCGAGTATATGCAAGGAAAAAAAAGTATATTCTTTTTCGGCATAAAAATCTTAAAGAGTGCGAATAAATTATTTTTTTAAATACTCCAAAGTAGATTTGCTATTTGATTATAAAGGAACATCAACTGAAAATACATTTGAATTCCCTCTCAAACAGCTATGGAAGACAGTAGTAGTTATTTAACGCGTAGAGGGCTACACATTGGATGTATTTGTCGCTGGACTGTATAAGGAGTAACTAATTCGGATAATAGGACAAAGAGAGTCACGCAGGCATATGTATGGCGAAAATACACTGAAGAGTCTAAGAAATGATATAACGGCCTAATATCTTGTAGGGCCGACGCGAGCACGCAGAAGTTTTGCAACACGACGTGGCGCTGACTCGACTAATGTCTAATGCATGGCTGTCAAATCCGCAGGAGTCCGAGGGGGTGAAGAACTCTTTTAAACAGCACGCTGCAAGGCATCCCAGATTTGCTGGATAATGTTCATGTCTGGAGACTTTGGTGGCCAGGGGAAATGTTTAAACTCAGAAGAGTGTTTCTGAAGCCTCTCTGTAGCAATTCTGGACGTGTGGGGCGTCACATTGTTCTGCTGGAATTGTCCTAGTTCGTCGGAATGCACAATGAACATGAATGGATGCAGGTAATCAAGCACGATACATACGTACGTGTCACCTGTCTGAGTCGTGTCAGGGGTCACTCAAACTGCACACGCCCCACACCATTACAGAGCCTAGACCAAGCTGATCATTCCCTTGCTGGCATGCAGGGCCCACGGATCCAAGAGGTTGTCTCCATACCCGTACACGTCCATCCGCTCGATACAATGTGAAACGAGAGTCGTCTCACCAGGCAACATATTTCCAGTCATCAACAGTCCAATGTCGGTGTTGGTGTAAAGCTTTGTGTCGTGCAGTCATCAATGGTACACGAGAGGGGCCTTCGGCTCCGAAAGCTCATATCGATTATGTTTCGTTGAATGGTTCGTACGCTTACCCTTGTTGATGGCCCAGAATTGAAATCTGCAGCAATTTTCGAAAGGGTTGCCATTCACGAGTGTACCGTGAATATTACGAATTCAGTATAACATCAAATCTCCGCGCGGGCCGACGTGGCCGAGCGGTTCTAGGCGCCTCAGTCTGGAACCGTGCGACCGCTACGGTCGCAGGTTCGAATCCTGCCTCGGGCATGGATGTGTGTGATGTCCTTAGGTTAGGTAGATTTAAGTAGTTCTAAGTTCTAGGGGACTGATGACCTCAGATGTTAAGTCCCATAGTGCTCAGAGCCATTTGAACCATCAAATCTCCGACATCGCTGCGGACGGAAAATATTCTGCAAGAACGGGACCAACGACGACTGAAGAGAATCGTTCAACGAGACGGAAGTGCAACTCTTCCGCTAACTGCTGCAGATTTCAGTGCTAGACCATCAACAAGTGTCAGCGTGCGAGCCAACGAAACTTCATCGATATGGGCTTGAAACGCCGGAAATGCATATCCTCCTATTTCCATCTATTGCACTGAAAATTTCTTTACTTATTTTGTTACCTGAAGATATAACATTTCTGTGTCTTTGTATACTGTAATTGTTTTACTATTTGTATATACATGCATTTATGTCGATGTATAATTGGTTTGTTTTGTAAATACTACACTCCTGGAAATGGAAAAAAGAACACATTGACACCGGTGTGTCAGACCCACCATACTTGCTCCGGACACTGCGAGAGGGCTGTACGAGCAATGATCACACGCACGGCACAGCGGACACACCAGGAACCGCGGTGTTGGCCGTCGAATGGCGCTAGTTGCGCAGCATTTGTGCACCGCCGCCGTCAGTGTCAGCCAGTTTGCCGTGGCATACGGAGCTCCATCGCAGTCTTTAACACTGGTAGCATGCCGCGACAGCGTGGACGTGAACCGTATGTGCAGTTGACGGACTTTGAGCGAGGGCGTATAGTGGGCATGCGGGAGGCCGGGTGGACGTACCGCCGAATTGCTCAACACGTGGGGCGTGAGGTCTCCACAGTACATCGATGTTGTCGCCAGTGGTCGGCGGAAGGTGCACGTGCCCGTCGACCTGGGACCGGACCGCAGCGACGCACGGATGCACGCCAAGACCGTAGGATCCTACGCAGTGCCGTAGGGGACCGCACCGCCACTTCCCAGTAAATTAGGGACACTGTTGCTCCTGGGGTATCGGCGAGGACCATTCGCAACCGTCTCCATGAAGCTGGGCTACGGTCCCGCACACCGTTAGGCCGTCTTCCGCTCACGCCCCAACATCGTGGAGCCCGCCTCCAGTGGTGTCGCGACAGGCGTGAATGGAGGGACGAATGGAGACGTGTCGTCTTCAGCGATGAGAGTCGCTTCTGCCTTGGTGCCACTGATGGTCGTATGTGTGTTTGGCGCCGTGCAGGTGAGCGCCACAATCAGGACTGCATACGACCGAGGCACACAGGGCCAACACCCGGCATCATGGTGTGGGGAGCGATCTCCTACACTGGCCGTACACCACTGGTGATCGTCGAGGGGACACTGAATAGTGCACGGTACATCCAAACCGTCATCGAACCCATCGTTCTACCATTCCTAGACCGGCAAGGGAACTTGCTGTTCCAACAGGACAATGCACGTCCGCATGTATCCCGTGCCACCCAACGTGCTCTAGAAGGTGTAAGTCAACTACCCTGGCCAGCAAGATCTCCGGATCTGTCCCCCATTGAGCATGTTTGGGACTGGATGAAGCGTCGTCTCACGCGGTCTGCACGTCCAGCACAAACGCTGGTCCAACTGAGGCACCAGGTGGAAATGGCATGGCAAGCCGTTCCACAGGACTACATCCAGCATCTCTACGATCGTCTCCATGGGAGAATAGCAGCCTGCATTGCTGCGAAAGGTGGATATACACTGCACTAGTGCCGACATTGTGCATGCTCTGTTGCCTGTGTCTATGTGCCTGTGGTTCTGTCAGTGTGATCATGTGATGTATCTGACCCCAGGAATGTGTCAATAAAGTTTCCCCTTCCTGGAACAATGAATTCACGGTGTTCTTATTTCAATTTCCAGGAGTGTATTTGTATTTTTACGCTGGGTCTTGCCTAGGGAAAACTATGCTATCGAACGAATACATCGATAGGTCGTGTGGAGAACCAAAGTGTTTAGGATCTTTGGTAGTGTGAACTCGGCCGCGTGGTGCGCGGGCAGAGAGAGCCTGGCTGGAGGAGGGCAGTGGAGCAAGTGTGCTGTGTGACGCTCCCGCGAGTTGCCGCGCTTTCGGGGTTTGGCAGCATGTAATTGCACTCGACTTGCTATGTTAGTTTCTGACATGGTGTGGCAGACGGGAAGCGTTAGCTGGCACACATCAAGAGCCCATTTCGCCCGGTGACCGTGTCGAGAAGAAGGCGCGCCAACATCCAGCTTCTGCAACAGCGACAGCCGACAATGAGTGACTGTCGCCACCTCCTCGATCGACGACTTCAAACCTTCAATCAACCAACAAGGAAGACTGGTAGCACGTAAAGTTTTAGAACTGTATGGCAGACCTCAGCTTTTCAAACTGTTAAATTTTTCTCACTAAATTACAGCAACGTAGCATGAACCTTTGTTGCTCATTGTCCCAATTGCAATACCAAGCAGGGTTCCTTCCTTTTCCGGAATGAACCCGAGTGTCGATGAAACTCAAACGCCAGCATTAAAGTAATATCATTCGATTTCACTGCTTTAATTTCGAAGTTCATTTAAGGTATTCATAGCTGGCTACAATATTTAGATTACACAAGCACAAATTAAGAGTGCGAGTTTTGTTACTGTATTTTAGCTTACCTGTGACTGCAGCTCAGCTTGGTACGTACTAAGTTTTACTATTGTTAATTGTTCAGAATCATTTAATTCAAGTTCAAAGTTAAACCTCTTATTTCTAAATTGCGTAGATTCAAGTAGATTTTGAAATGATTGTTGAGGTACCCCAAGACTAACCGTATTTTACTGAATTTCGATGTTCTTCAAAAACAAAGCTCACTTTTAATTTCAGTCACTAAATTAACTTTCAAGTTTCCGGTTTTATTAATTCTTTTGCTAAATTAAGTCAGAGTGTAGCGAAATTTATTACTTCTGACAAACTTTCAGTTACAAAATTGTTGAGGCTTTCGTGGCCACTTGTTGACAAACTGCCTATTGGCTTCTGTCTCGGGTTCTTCGGCCGACGTTCATCTAATGATTTTTCTGACGTTTCGCCAGCACGAGTGGCTGGCATTGTCAAAGCTTCACCCTCCATTGCCGGTGGTGAACTGGAGCCGAGCTCGCGGGCGCAGGCTATATGTACCTGGCGCGCCAACGTCCGAGGGCTTCTCCGCGGTCATTTCCGGTGCGGTTCTCCTCTTGCTGAGGAGAACCGCACCGGAAATGACCGCGGAGAAGCCCTCGGACGTTGGCGCGCCAGGTACATATAGCCTGCGCCCGCGAGCTCGGCTCCAGTTCACCACCGGCAATGGAGGGTGAAGCTTTGACAATGCCAGCCACTCGTGCTGGCGAAACGTCAGAAAAATCATTAGATGAACGTCGGCCGAAGAACCCGAGACAGAAGCCAATAGGCAGTTTGCAAACTTTCAGTTTTCACACTACACGTGTCAACCTTCAGTTGCCACGCTCCTATTGCTAATTATATGTGTAATAACCTTTCTTTTTCAGTTACTATAGTAATTGTCCATAGGACTTCCGACCGTAATTTCCCCCAAATCTCAAATATCTAATTACCGCTAGTTAATTGTTAACGTAACGACCGCATATTTACTTCCTTTATTAACTTTACCCCTTTTCAAAATTAATTTCCACCAATTTCATTTGCATTTTTCCTTTCATTTAGATGTAACCCTTTTCTCCCTCTTTACCGACAAATTAACTTCGGTGACGATTGCATTTCCTAAATTCCCATTAGGTACACGCGGTTTAGTTTTTCACTGTCATTAAGGTCGATAAGTTAGGGGGAGGTTACAGGCTTTCGGAGCAGAAGGCCCACGCGTGTGCACAGCACAAAGCTTTACTCCTCGCCTGATCCCATCAGCACCGACATTGGACTGTTGATGACTGGAAATATGTTGGCTGGTAGGACGAGTCTCGTTTCAAATTATATCTAGCGGATGGACGCTTACGGGTATGGAGACAACCTCATGAATCCGTGGACCCTGCATGTCAGCAGGGGACTGTTCAACTTGGTTGAGGCTCTGTAATGGTGTGGGGAGTGTGCAGTTGGAGTGATATGGGACCCCTGATACGTTTAGATACGACTCCGGCAGGTGACTCTTACGTAAGCGTCCTGTCTGATCGCCTGCATCCGTTCATGTCCCTTGTGCATTCTTACGAGCTTGGGCAATTCCAGCAGGACAATGCGACATCCCACACGTCCAGAATTGCTACGTCGTGGCTGCGGGAACACTCTTATGAGTTTTAACACTTCCGCTGGCCACAATACTCCCCAGATACGAACATTACTGAGCATATCTGGGATGTTTTGTAACGTGCTGTTCCGAAGAGATCTCCACCCCGTCGTATTCTTATAGATTTATGGACAGCCCCACAGGATTCATGATGTCAGTTCCCTCCAGCACTATTCCAGACATTACTCGAGTGCATGCCACGTCGTGTTGCTGAATTTCTTCTTGCTCACGATGTCCCCACACGATGTTAGGCTGGTGTACCAGTTTCTTTGGCTCTTTACTGTATATCGGCGTTGCCGCCCTTAGTGCCGCACTCTGCCTGTTTACATACCTGTGTGGTCTAGTGTGGGTCTTAGGCAGCTTGTAAAAGCACCATTTGTTCATGGGGACTTCCTGAGAAAAACCCGAAAAAAGCTTTTTTAATTACGAAAAGAACCAATTGTAGGAATGGTCAGTTCTACAATTTCTGTTCATGGCATATGATCGAAATTTTTACTACATGTACTCGTACTTAAGATGATATTCTCGGGAAACTTCGAAACTATTTTTGATATCATTATCCGTTAGCGAGATACAGAAGTTCAAAGTTACCGTACTTACGCACGTAAAATGTGCTCGTAATATCCTGTTCTTTAAATGGCCTAATGAACACACGCCAGCGGTTCTAGGGTCATCGTAAGAATCCTGAGGTCACCAAACTATGTTTTTGACGCGTTGTCTGAGCTTTTCATGGATATACATATGGGCTGAAAGTGATACAGCTGCGTAAAAAATGGACTGAAAAAAAGTCTTAACGTGCCAGAAAACAACGTAAAATGGGTGCGAAAAATTACGTAAACTGGAAAGACTACAAATTCAGTAAAATATTTCTAATAACATTTTTACTCTTTTAAGATGGAAACCATAACCTGGACGTTGTCGACGAACTGCGACGGTAAACGAAGTGTCTAGAAAAAAATGTGAAGCACACGATTTTGTTTCAACCTTACATTACGGTTGCTTAATTGTTATGTGAATCAAAGTATATGAATGTGTCGAAGTATATAAATAGTCTGTCAGAACTGACCTACAGAATTCATTTTATATGCAGGAAGATTCAAAATCAACTGTACACTCTTCATGGGTGTAATGTATGCATCAAAATAAGGCTAAAATGTCAAATAAAGTTATGTCTGAAACTGCTTTATTTACGCGTTGTGGAGCATAATGTTTTATGTGGTACGTATTACAGGAGGTGTGTTGAGAACGCCCGGAAATGGCAGATGCAGATCCGACATAACTATCCGTCGTTTAAGTCCCACCATAGAGATTTCTGAATCAGCTGTATGGTACTTGCTTCGGAGAGCAGTTCCACCCATTTTACCTACAGAAGGTACAGGATCTGTCATCTGTCGACTACCCTAATCTTCAGAATTTCGCTTGTCATAGGAGCGCCATGTTGCTGATCCACTGTTCGGTCATCGGTATTGTTTATGGATGAGAGCCTCTTTACCTATGCGGGTATTGTGAACGCTCAAAACATGTACATGAGAATCCTCGCGTAACTACAGTAAGAGGATATCGGCATCATTTTGCAGTGAGCGTTTGGTGTCGTATATTGGACAATCAGTTAGTTACCAGGTCCGCATGTTATTCCATAGCGTCTGACTAGCAGAGTGTATCAACAGTTTTTGGAAATAAACTGGGCGGCCTGCTTCTTGATGTCCCACTCGCTACACGAACCAACTTGGGGTTTACACACGACGGTGCCCCTGCACATTTCAGACGAGAGGCAAGAGAATGTCTAAATGTTGCTTATCCTGATTAGCGGATAGGTTGTGCAGGACCAGATGCTTCGCCCACAAAATCCCCGGACTTTCTGTCTTTCGGCTGTCTTAATGAACTCGTGTATGGTATTGCAACTGAGAATGTAGCACAACTACAGCAGTGAACTGAAAATGGCTGTGAAACTGTGCAGAATGACATGAACGGATCCTGCAAAATTCCGAGGGTGGTAAGATGTCGGGCATATTACTGCATTAATCTACACTGACATCATTTTGAACATGTTCTGAGGTAAATGTACAGTACATAGTTGTGTTGAATTTCTGGTTCCTTCGAATCATCGCTTTCTCAGGAGAATTAATTTTGTGTTGTTTGTCTTGTACTCGTGATCCATGCTGTACTGTATTTCTCAGAAATAAAACAGTTTCATATAAAACTTTATTTTACATTGTACTCTTATTTTGATGGATACATTACGCCCATGAATTGCGTACAGTTACTTCTGACTACCCTGTGTAGGCAGCACACTTTTCTGTAGGGGGAATACTCCTGTCGGAGCAGAAACAGATTCATATTTTCCTCTTTAAAACACTCTGACAGAAGAATGGGAAACCAGCTGTCTCAGTACCCATTCTTCCTTCCTCACCAAAAATTTTTGCATGCGAATATACTCTACCTTTTTTTGTGATGATAGCGAGTAGCAGAGAGATAGTCACATGGAAAAGAGATGAGACAGTGGCAGAGAAAGAGAGAAGAGTTAAGTGGTGATGGGAGAGGAAAAGTGGCAATGAAAGAGAAAGAGAGATGCATGGAGATAGTAGTGTTGGGAGCCAAAGAGAGCGGAGATGTTGGTCAGTAGGAGTGAGTGGCAGTAAAAGAGAGATGATGATGGGGTCCCACACTCCGAGGAGCGTAGTGGACGATGCGGGAGAACCACATCGCTGTACTAGGCAATGTCCTAGCGGAGGTGGTTTGCCGTTGCCTTCCTCCGACCGTAATGGGGATGAATAATGATGATGAAGACAGCACAACAACAACCAGTCATCTCGAGGCAGAAAAAAATCCCTGACTCCGCCGGAAATCGAACCCGGGACCTCGTGCGCGGGAAACAAGACGCTACCGCAAGACCTCGAGCTGCGGACGAAAGAGAGGTAGAGTTATAAAAGGAAATAAAAGCAGTAGAAGCAAAAGAGAGAGGAGGCAGTGGAAATGAAACATACAGATGAGGGGAGACCAAAAAGTGCGCTCGGGTGGGGAGGGGGGGGGGGGGGCGGGAGGCGGGGAGACTGGACTCTCCCATAGCGGAAAATTTTAATACATAGGAGTACGGGAGGGCACATTTTGGACCGAAATTTTAAACACGTGGGAATATCGGTAAAAGTAACTTGGCCCCCAGGATTTTTGAGGTATCGATGTATGGGGAGAGAGTCAGTGGAAGAGCGAGACAAAAGAAAACAGTGTAAATGAGAGAGAACACAGTGGGATATACTGCACAGTGGGATGTACTGCAGATCGCTGGGAGAAATAGGAGACAGTGGGAAAGAGACATACACAGACAGTGGCAGCGGGAGGGAGATGCTGAGTTTGAAGACTTAACTACAAGAGAGACTGGGAAAAAGGGTTTAAAATGTTCTGTATTTAAAAAAGCGCAAATATGTACGCATGCTAAAATGTTTGGTGAGGAGGGCGGAATGAGGAGAAAGCTGGTCCCCCACTTTTATGTCAGTGTCGTTTAAAGAAGAACATATTCGCCTGTTTTGTGTTCCGACAGGAGCATTTATCCGCTTTAGATCGATGACAATGTAACATTGTACATTTCTTGATCTTGTTAGACGCAGAGAAGGCCTGGTATTATTTTTTCGCTTGTTACAGTGCAAAACGCTCATCATAACACTATTCACACCACTCGCGCTGCCATATTTCTGTTAATTGTTCTGAGAGTACAGCTCCTCCGTAAGAATTATTTGACTCTTGTTGGTGTACGTTAAGCAGTGTTAGAATGAAGAATAATTTTGAAATGTTTATTACTTGACACTGGTGATCTAACGAGTTGAGAGCTAGACTCCGTCCCTGGAGTCCCCGGGTTCATTGCCGGATTGGCAAGGTTTTTTCTCTTGACACGCCCTCCAGGACAGTCCCAGTTCCCCTGAACCTGCTGTCAAATGACTACGGATCTTCCGAGAGGGTAAAGGCGGCTGGGATCATGAGTCCGACACCCTCCCACTTCTAGTGCCGCGGCGAAGAAAGGTTGCACTTAGCTTTATACACCACACTGACGGAAAAATATCGCAATAAAAAAAATTAATATAGAGGTATGAAATTTCGCGAATACACTTATCTAGGTAACACATTTAAGTGATTAACATTGCCAAGATCGCAGATTGCCGTCCGCGATTATCTAAACGAAACTTCCAAAAGAAAAATGACTGGTCGAAGGGTTCAAATGGTTCAAATGGCTCTGAGCACTATGGGACTTAACATCTGAGGTCATCAATCCCCTAGAACTTAGAACTACTTAAACCTAACTAACCTAAGGACATCACTCACATCCATGCCCGAGGCAGGATTCGAACCTGTGACCGTAGCGGTCGCTCGGTTCCAGACTGTAGCGCCTGGAACCGCACGGCCACTCCGGCCGGCTCCGGATGTCAGTTTGTGGAATGGAGTTCCATGCCTGTTGCGCTTGGTCGGCCAGTGGAGGTGCCAAATGTGCTCGATTGGAGACAGATTTGGTGATCCAGCATGCGAAAGCAACACATTGACATTCTGTAGAGCACGTTGGATTACAACAGCGGTATGGGGGTGGAGCGTTATCCTGTTGGAAAACACCATGTGGAATGTTGTTCTTGAGTGGCAGCACAACAGCTCGAACCGCCAGACTGACGCACATATTTGCAGTCAGGGTGCGTCAGATAATCACGACAGTGCTTCTGCCGTCTTACAAAATCGACCTCAGACTACATCTCTAGCACTCAAACAGATTGGTTGCAGTCTCTCAACTGACCTCCTTCTAACCAACGCACGGCCATCATTGGCACCGACGCACAACCATGTTTCATCAGAAAACACAACAAACCTCCACCCTGCCGTCCAATGAGCTCAACTCGCAAATGGCGGTGGTTTGGAGCCGGCGGAATGCATGTTGCAGGGCGTCTGGCTCGGATCTGTTTCGAATAAACTGCTTTGTAAGAGTCCGTTGTGTCATTGTGGCGCCAACCGCTGCTTATATTGCTGCTTTAGAGGCATTACGATGCGCCACAGCCATATGCTGAACACGATGGTCTTCCCTCTCGGTAGTGCCACGTGGCCGTCCGGAGACCGATCTTCTTGCTACCGTACATTCTCGCGACCACCGCTGCCAGCAATCGTGTACTGTGGCTACATTTCTGCCAGTATCGCAGAAGGAACATCAAGCTTTTCGTAGCCCTATTACACGACCCCGTTTAAACTCAGTGACATGCTGATAATGGCTTCTTGGTTACCTTAAAGGCGTTCTTGACGAACATCCACTCGTCACGTCCAGTCTCAAAGCTAACTAATGCTCACGACTGTTACAGCGTGTATTTAAAGCAAACCTGATTTGCATTCTCATAGTGGTGGTACTACCGTAACTGTTATGCGACTGGCGGGAAATCTGAGTAGACATAATCTTCCAGATGTCGAAACATGCCTATAAACTTTCGTTCTTGTAGCACATCTCCTTCTTTGTGCTGCGATTTCTTTCCGTCATTGTAGAACATATCTAGAACACCCAGCTTTCGCTGTCATTCAGTGTGTCTATTTAGTGGCGACAAGGCACGTCAATGAGGCTTCACACATTCCCCAGCCCATTATCATCTGCAATTCTACGAGCCATTCCGCTCTCTACCATAGCGTTCCACTCACCCAAGATTATCAACTACTCATCGTTATCACCCTCTAAATATGTCAATTAATTCAAAGTTACTGGGTTCTGTTCCAACCAGCACTTAAATTCTGGATAGAAATCATGACTACGGTGCTTGAAGGCTTCTGGTATGTCATCCTTATTTTGTCAACATCGTTGTCAAACGAGGGCACAGGGATGGATGTTTAGGGCACCGTCATCGTCTTGTCCTGTCCTGTTCGGCAGTATTCAACAGCACGTGATCGTTATACTGTAAAAGAATAAAAGAACTTACTGCAACACTGACAAGAATTGTACGTCCGTATGATGTACAACCTTTTATAATATTCTGATAATTATCTCCACCGATAAAACTAGAGTCGTATCAGTTCCCAGTTAGGATATTCGAGTGGGAAGAGTTTCAGGAGGACAAATAAGGATAACGTTCTACAATTGGATGTGTAGACTGTTCAAATGGTTCAAATGGCTCTGAGCACTATGGGACTCAACTGCTGTGGTCATAAGTCCCCTAGAACTTAGAACTACTTAAACCTAACTAACCTAAGGACAGCACACAACACCCAGCCATCACGAGGCAGAGAAAATCCCTGACCCCGCCGGGAATCGAACCCGGGAACCCGGGCGTGGGAAGCGAGAACGCTACCGCACGACCACGAGATGCGGGCTGTAGACTGTTAGATCCTTAAATGTTGTTATGGAACTGAAGAATCGGAAAAGACAGATGAGCATAGACGGTGAAAGACTTGTGTAAGTTATTGAAATAGAAAGAAGACAGATGGTCAGCATGACAAATATGTATAACATGTTACACCGATTTATTTTCTGACTAGGGTCGATCACCACTATTCAGGTGTACACGAGCTATCGATAAAGACGTAGACTATTAGAGGTATTCTAATTAGAGAAAATCGGACTCATACCCTTTCCTTCCTGTGTACGATCTTCCAACGGAATAGAAAAAGGGAGGGTGGGTAAGGGGGGGGAGAGGATGCAATGTACACCTTATGCACAATAGTGATTTCGGGAGTATAAATTTTGGTGTAGACAAGTTCTAATCCTGCCTTACAAGCTTCACATCACTACACTGGTCTTCTTGATCCTTCACTTTAATTACTGTTTAGTATATTTCACCTTAGCATCAAATCTCAGGAAATGCACCACCACGGCAGACCTTTCGTAAAGTACTTCTATGGAACAATCACAAAAATGGCTCATAATTCCCCCAACACTCGCATAAGAATTTTTCAGCAAAGTTGCCTACACACTGAGGTATACGAAGCTTGTAGGAATTCAAGCGATGTACAACATTTTACAACTGTTCCTCATTTTTATGTTTCAGTATTTAATACATAATTACTGGGAGGATAGTTCAGAAATTTGCCTAAAGGTTTCAGGTAACTGCTGGATGATGCGAAATTTTTCTAATGGTTTGTACATTTTCCGGTTTCCTTCTTCAAAAATGGCTCTGAGCACTATGGGACTTAACATCTAAGATCATCAGTCCCCTAGAACTTAGTACTACTTAAACCTCACTAACCTAAAGACATCACACACACCCATGCCCGAGGCAGGATTGGAACCTGCGACCGTAGCGGTCGCACGGTTCCAGACTGAAGCGCCTAGAACCGCTCGGCCACACTGGCCGGTGGTTTCCTTCTTGTTCCAAGTATTAATGTGGGTCAGAGTTATTGATTTAAAACTGTATTAATTTTTGCCTGATAGCTAAATGGATCATTGTTTCAGACTTAATTTTGTCTACGTTCCTTTTATATAAGTTTTTACGAGAACAGACTTCCTCGTGTCTTCTTTTTTTAATAACCGGCGTATTGAAAGGTTTTTTGTGTACCAGCTAGGCTGGGATCATAATAAATACACGATCCGGCTGTTGTGCATCTAGACACAAAAGAGTCATTTCGTCTCTATGTGGGAGTTTGTTTAGTGTTCACTGTACCGAATGCCGTGAATGTGAGCGATTTCAGTATTACTACTGTAGAAGAGTAAAGTGGTGCATGACAAATAAAGATTTATCAGAGTCTCGGAACGACAAAGACAATCTGGCGTGCTTGCAAGCACAGAGCAATTTCTTGTTATTTATTCTAGAGCTATTAATTGGTGAAAAGCAGCGGTTTTCGAGGCAAGCATTTGTTACCGAAATTTTCATTTATTTCTTCAGCAGAGTGTTAGACTGATTGTTCGTCATTCCGCGAAAAGAGGTCCAATTAAATTACCTTGGAGCACGCCAGAGAACAATTCTTAGCTGCTGCTAATTATCTGCTTGTTTGAGGGCTTTTGTAAGCCAAAGCTGTATCTCTCGAAACGCACAGAAGTATACAGAGGGGTATCTTCCATGTTTCGGCCGGCGAACGTGTAATATTAAGCGACGTATTTGTTTTGGGGAATGGAAACTGAAATTGAAATTACCTTGTAGCCGACTTGTTAAATGTAAATACAGTTCTCATAATTGTCCGACTCCTGCTTCAAAGGGAAATTATTATGAAGTGCGCCAATTATTATTTATACGCGGCGGCCTGCGGCAAGTGGTACGAGAAGCAGAGGGCATCCAGAATCCGAAAAAGCAGCAAAATATCTCATTTTTATAACAAGAGGACGCCTGGCTTTGAAGCTGCGCGAAAAAAACTGTCGAGCTGCGGACGATAAACAAAAGGAAGGCCTCACGAAACACGCCGCCCAACGTCGCCAGTGAATAATTCAAGACGAAAGTAACAGAGGCTACGTCACGACAGTACGGTATGTCAGCCTGGAGCCGTCGCCTGCCGAATCCATTACGCCAAAGCAAGTGCGTCATTGCCCGCACCTCCGTGAACCGACGACCTCCACACATGGGGACGGGTTGTTTATCCGACAAAAGAAAGGGCGATACGCGGCTCTACCGAGACACGATGTGCAAGTTGTGTGTTCCCTGTGAAAAGGTTAATGACTTCGTTCTTGGCGGATCAAAACACTCTCAGGTATATTAGAGGGTCACTCACGCAATTTATCTTTCGTTTCCAGCTTGACGGGCTTCACCCCTTATATTACAAACAGGAACCAGAGTGACACAGCCAATTTGGTAATAAATAAAATATCTCAGACAGAAGTCCTGGATGAGTAGGTGCAGATGCGAAGTCGCCCGAAGAGTGGGATGCCAAAGCAAGGTAGGTACCTCGCGATGCAGCCACGAGAAAAGAGAGTCGCACCAAGCCGCATCGACATGTGAGCCGCCACGGTCGCAAGTTCCAATCCTGCCTCGGGCATGGATGTGTGTGATGTCATTAGGTTGGTTAAGTTTAAGCAGTGCTAAGTTCTAGGGGACTGATGACCTCAGAAGTTAAGTCTCATAGTGCTCAGAGCCATTCTGACATGTGAGCGACACCGGCTAGCCATTCGCAGAAACGTTTCGCTACGCCGCCGCAACCGCTCTTCCACTCAGGCCCGAGCACAGGACAGTTCAGCCCCACTCAATGATTATTGAATAAGATGAAAAAAAAATGGTTCAGATGGCGTTCTTTTTTTAAAAAAATTTTGTGGATACTCTCACACCAGATATAATGCAGCGATAAACTCAAATTTTCAGTATAGTTGATTATTTACTGAACTGTAAAGCTACATTGTACTTAACATTTCCTAGCATCATAATACAGAGAAAGATCGCAAGAGCAAGAAGTAGTTGTGAGACAAAGACGAAAGTTAGTAGGCGTGTTTTTACATCTGAAAGATAATACACTACTGGCCATTAAAATTGCTACACCAAGAAGAAATGCAGATAATAAACGGGTATTAATTGGACAAATATATTATACTAGAACTGACATGTGATTACATTTTCACGCAATTTGGGTGCATAGATCCTGAGAAATCAGTACCCAGAACAACCACCTCTGGTCGTAGTAACGGCCTTGATGGCCTGGGCATTGAATCAAACAGAGCTTGGATGGCGTGTACAGGTACAGCTGCCCATGCAGCTTCAACACGATACCACAGTTCATCAAGAGTAGTGACTGGCGTATTGTGACGATCCAGTAGCTCGGCCACCATTAACCAGACGCTTCCAGTTGGTGAGAGATCTGGAGAATGTGCTGGCAAGGGCAGCAGTCGAACATTAACTGTATCCAGAAAGGCCCGTACAGGACCTGCAATATGCGGTCGTGCATTATCCTTCTGAGATGTACGGTTTCGCAGGGATCGAATGAAGTGTTGAGCCACGGGTTGTAACACATCTGTAATGTAACGTCCACTATTCAAAGTGCCGTCAATGCGAACAAGAGGTGACCGAGACGTGTAACAAATGGCACCCTATACCATCACGCCGGGTGATGACGATTACACGCTTCCAGTGTGCGTTCACCGCGATGTCGCCAAACACGGATGCGACCATCATGATGCTGTAAACAGAACCTGGATTCATCCGAAAAAATGACGTTTTGCCATTCGTGCACCCAGGTTCGTCGTTGAGTACACCATCGCAGGCGCTGCTGTCTGTGATGTAGCGTCAAGGATAACCGCAGCCATGGTCTCCGAGCTCATAGTCTATGCTGCTGCAAAGGTCGTCGAACTGTTCGTGCAGATGCTAGTTGTCTTGCACATGTCCCCATCTGTTGACTCAGGGATCGAGACGTGGTTGCACGATCCGTTACAGCCATGAGGATAAGATGCCTGGCATCTCGACTGCTAGTGATACGAGGCCATTGGGATCCAGCACGGCCTTCCGTATTACCCTCCTGAACCAACCGATTCCATATTTGCTAATAGTCATTGGATCTCGACCAACGCGAGCAGCAATGTCGCGATACGATAAACAAAATCGCGATAGGCTACAATCCGACCTTTATCAAAGTCGGAAACTTGATGGTACGCATTTCTCCTCCTTACACGAGGCATCACAACAACGTTTCACCAGGCAACGCCGGTCAAATGCTGCTTGTGTATGAGAAATCGGTTGGAAACTTTCCTCATGTCAGCACGTTGTAGGTGTCGCCACCCGCGCCAACCTTGTGTAAATGCTCTGAAAAGCTAATCATTTACATATCACAACATCTTCTTCCTGTCGGGGAAATTTCGCGTCTGTAGCACGTCATGTTCGTGGTGCAGCAATTTTAATGGCCAGTGGTGTAGATATTCAAATTTCGCGCCAGTCGCATAAGAATTACGCTAATACCACCACTATGAGGATGACATGGTGAGTTGCTGTTAATCTAGAACATCGTTAAGGCACAAAGACGCAATTTTCAACATCTCACTGAGTTTGAGCGAAGATCTTGTGGATTGAGGTCTGGGGGACGTGGAAGCTTGAACATTGGATCTCTACGACCGATCTATTTCCCTGGAAACGCTTCATTTAACCAGTTAGTTACATTCATTCCAAAGTGTGGCACTGCACCTCATACTGAAACCACAGGTGTTGCCGAACGAGAAGCTGGATGTTTCTTCTATGATACTGCAGCTAGTCTTTGGAGATATGTAGCCACTATATGTGATTACTGGAAGTGATGGTATCGCGAATGTACTGTCGCGAGAGGATCGGACTCCGGACGGCCACGAGGTACGACCATCGTGTTCTAAGTGTGGCTCTGGCGCATCGTACTGCATCTGAAGCAGCAGTCTGAGCAGCAGTTGCCACTGCTGTGACACAAAGACTGTTGAAAATCGGTTACTTCAAGGACAGCTACGAGTCAGACACCCTGTAACGTGCATTCCATTGAGCCCAAACCACTGCCATTTACGACTCAAGTTGTGTCAAAGGAGAGCTCATTGGAGAACAGGACGGAGGTCTGTTGTGTTTCCTGATGAAAGCTGATTCTACCTTGGTGCCAGTGGTGGCCTCGTGTTGGTTAGGAAGCTAGTTGAGGACCTGCTACCAATCTGTCTGCGTGCAGGACACATTGGACCTAGACAGGAGTTATGGTCTGGGTTGCGAATTTGTACGACACCAGGTTATCTCACGCACTCTGATTGCAAATTAGTACGTGAATCTATGATCTGACCTATTGTGCTGCTATTCATCAACAGCCTTCCAGAAGGTGTTTTCCAACAGGATAACGGTCGACCACTTACCGCTGTTGTAACTCAACATGCACTACAGAGTGTCGACATGTTTAATTGGTATGCTCGATCACCAGATCTATCTCCAGTCCAGCACATTTGGAACATCATCGGACAACTCCAGCGTTATCCGCAAATAGCGTTAACTGCTTCTGTAATTGACCGAACATGTGCAACTTGTATGGAACTTCATCCCACAAACCGACTTCCGGCACCTGTACAACAAAATGCTTGCACTTTTGTACGCTTATATGCAACATTCTGGTGGTTGCACCGGTTATTAATGTGCCAGCATTTCACATTGGCAATGGCTTATGACCCACTTACATTAACCTTTGATCTTGCAATGTTGTTCACTTAAATATGTTACGTAGACAAATGTATTCCAGAAATTTCATTGCTCTGCATTAATTACTTTTTGGTATTGCGTTTCTTCCAGCAGTGTAGTTTCCAAAATGAAAATAGTTCTTGACTGCTGTTGTCTTCAAGCCTTCGTAGTTTACTCTTGGTATCAACAGCTAGATGTCCGCCTTTCATAAACCAAGAGCGTGCATTAGCCATAGGCTAAAACAGGTGCAGGAAAGGTACAACCATTTTAACAGAAATCAGACTGCTAACGGAAGAAAGATAGGATGAAGCTTCTGTAGGTCCGATGGTTAGTTTCATTTTCCATGGATTATTTTGCAAGTTAAATTGTCATGTTGCATTCAAATCACAAATTAATCTGTAAATGTGCCTACATGCACAACGTTTGTAATAGAAAATCTTCTACAGAATAGAAGAGTGGCCAAGAAAAACTTTTTCAGTTTGTTTTCGAATTTTATTTTGCTGACTGTCAGACTTTTGTACCTCTGGGTAAATGATCAAAAGTTTAGTTGCAGCATTGTGCAGCTCTTTTTGTGCTCTTTTCCTTTTGGTATTGTACTTATGTACATAATTGTTCCTTTTCAACTGTAGAGCCTTAATTACAACAAAAGTCATGAGGGAATAAATATAGTCAGAATTTCCATGTCCTTAAACATATATCTACAAGATGATTGTGGCCGGCCGCGGTGGTCTAGCGGTTCTGGCGCTGCAGTCCGGAACCGCGGGACTGCTACGGTCGCAGGTTCGAATCCTGCCTCGGGCATGGGTGTGTGTGATGTCCTTAGGTTAGTTAGGTTTAAGTAGTTCTAAGTTCTAGGGGACTTATGACCTAAGATGTTGAGTCCCATAGTGCTCAGAGCCATTTTTTTGAAGATGATTGTGAGTGAGCACCACATATTATTCTTACAGGACGCTTTTGAGCTATAATGACTTCCTTTCTTTGAAGATGAGCTACCCGAGAGTATAATTCCCTATGACATTATTGAATGAAAATGTGCAAAATATGATAACCTACAGATTCGTCTCTTCGCCAGCTTTGCAATGTTTCTAAGTGCAAATGTAGCTGAGTTAAGTTGTTTTAGGAGTTCCAAGATGTGTTTTTTCCAGTTTAAATTCTCATCCATATGGACACCTAAGTATTTTGAAATTTCCTGACCATAACTGAATATGTTGTGTCATTTTAACATCGCTTACCATTTTTCCTGTTTCTGTATTCATGCTTCGGTTGATTCCAGTACTAGTGTCGCCTGCAAAAAGAACTAATACTGCTTGTAGCTTATTACTTGGAAGATGGTTTACATATACGAGGAAAAGTAGTGGGCCTAAAATTGAGCCTTGGGAAATCCCATACGTGATTTCTCCCGAATCAGAGTTACGTCCTTGGACTGTATGGGTTGAATCACAAAGTATAAATTTCTGCATTCTTTTGGTTACATATGAATTATTTATTGGTGGGCTATACCACCAGTCCCATAAAACTCCAATATATCTAGGAGAATATTGTGGGTCACGTAGTCAAATTCCTTAGAAAGGTCACAGAACATATCAACCGGTGGTATTTTATTATTTAATGCTTGTAAAATTTGGTGAATCAACATGTAAATGGCATTCGCTGTAGAACAACTCTTCTGTAACCCAAACTGTGGTTGTATGATTATTGCTAAGGTGAGGTACTATTCTAGAATACATCACCTTCTCAAAAACTTTGGAAAGTGATGACAACAGCGAAACAGGTCGGTAGTTACTGACATCACTCCTGTCCTCTTTCTTAAATAGGGGTTTGTCAGACCACGGCATATTTCAGTCTCTCTGCAAAATTGCATTGAGTTAGTGATGCTTTACAAATTTTAGATAAGATTGGGCTTATTATATGTGAACAAATCTTTAGTACTCTGTTGGAAACACCATCAAAGCCAGATGAGTTTTTAGTTGTGAGAGAATGTATAATTTTCTTAATTTCAGATGCAGAATGTGGCGACTGAATTATATGAGAGTTAATTTTTCAACATAATGATGTGATTTTTCTCTTGAACTGTTTCTCCCTACACTTTCTACTGCATTTAAGAAATGATTATTAAATATATTTGATACCTGTGACACTTCTCCCATACAGTTCAGTAGTGATGTTACCCTGTTCTGTGGCTGGTTGGTCTGTGTCTCGTTTCACTACATTCCACATAGCCTAAAGTCTGTTGTAGGAGTTACTGATTTCTGACATTATGTGCACGCTCCTTGATTTTTAATAACGTTTCTTAGTAATTTTGAGCAGTTTTGTAGTGCGCAACTCCTGCACGATGTCTACTTGTTCTTGCCAACAGATATATTTCCCTTCTCGTTTCATAAGATACTTCAATCTCCCTAGTGACGCATGGTTTTTTATAAGGCTGCTTAGTGTTCTTTCTGATCAGCTTATATGGAAAGTTACTTTCAGATAATGATATGAATTTATAATGGAAAAGATTAAATTTTATTTTGTTAGCATTTGCTTTATTATAAATATCATCCCAGGTCATCTCTTGTAAACTATTCTTAAAAACATTTGTCCTGTACGCATAATTATTTTAACTGATTTCCACTGAGCAGTATCCATACTGTAAGGCACTGTGTTATTTATCCTAACCCTACTTAAGCTGTATGCACTTTATTATTGACGCTTGCAAATAATGTGATAGGCATAGCCTTCTGAAGGACACTAAGTGCCCGATACCGGTAAAGGCAAATGAAGCAAGTCTGTTGGCTCTTTTTGCAATTGATATGGTCTACGGTGGGACAAAGTGGAGATTTAAAGGTAGAAATCAGGGCTCGGTGTATAATTATGGGGGTAATGAGCAGTACCCAGATGTAAACCAGAACGAACACACGTATGGAAGCATGTCACCTATGAGTGATTATAACAGATCTACGTTGGAAGAGAAAATGCTAAAGCGTAGGAAATTCAAAATTTTTTTTCCGCAAAAAAAGGCATTAAATCCGGTCGTGTTTATCAGACGATTCACAGTAGTGTCACCACGCGCTTGGTCTGATCGACAGAAAATCGAATATGTGCCAGGATACATCCAAGGCGATGGCAGTCTATGGGTGACTGACGTAACAGACAAGTGTCACACCCACGAAGAATTTGAGAAGGCATTCCTCAACAGATATTGGTCATGAGGCATTCAGGAGAGATAAAAGAAAGAAGTGCCTAACCCGAAACCCTTCTCTTACCGAAACGGGAACTTAAGGAGATACTTCGAAAAATATTTGAATAAAGCAAGATATTGGGATCAACCAATAGATCACAAAAGTGTAATAATGATCACGAAAGTTCAGCTTCCGACGGAGATCAGGGAAAAACTGCTGCATGTTTCAGAAGATAATCTGGAAGAATTCATGTCTGCAGCAGATTCAATCGATTTGCTAGAGGAGGAACAAAGAGGAAGAACTACAATAAATCCTGTCAAATGGAAAATAGGCAGATAGATTATAACGTTAATAACGTAAGAACGAATGGAAGACAAATGGATAATTTTCATCGAACCAATATGAATAACCTCTGTCGGTCCATTATTGAATTGAGAAATTTGAATTATTGAATTGTGTTATAAATGTGAAATAATGGTGAAAAATGAACAAAGAAAAACTCGATCCGAATCTATCATGCCAGTGCAAAAACATGTTAGCGTGCCAATCTACTAACAATTTCAGGGTCAAGAAGAAATTCAGAGTAAGGGGTCAGAAGGCTCAGGTTTATCATTCTGTTTCATGTCCACCACATCCCATTCCTGATCCCGATGCGAACCTGTAACCACCTGGCCCACCACGAGAGACAACCCTATCCCGAACCATCGACTATGCGTCACGGTAGCAATGCTGGGGGAGAGGGTCATCATTCGAGACCAGCACGCCCTGCAGCGCCCACCTTCCCTGCGAGATCGACCGACGTCATCCAGCTTCTCTGCAATAACTAATTGTGAAAAAAACTGAACAAGAAGATTGTAATTCAAATTTATAACTTTCAGACAAAAGTATGAAAATGCCAAACTGGATTTGGAAACAAGGTTGGCTGACCTCACTCCGGATTTTCCATGGTTTCCCGTGGAGGCGTTGCCCAGATTGGGGGTCCGATATCTAAGGCGGTCATGGCCCTACCAATTGCCTATTGTCAACGAGATTTTCGTGAGCGTAGTCCAGCCTGAGGTAAGGATAGTTGCATACAGCCGGCGCTGAGTGGGTTCGAGAAAGGTTGTAAGCAAAGCTTCGCTCCCATGGGGAGCCATTTAATATCGCTTGGCCCGTGCTAGCGAGTGGAAGTCATCGGTTCAAGGACCTTTCCTATTGTTATTTGGTTAAGTTAATATACATCGCGAGGTGGTGCGTTACGCCTACGCGAGCGAAATATTTATTCTGTGACTCCGCGTTGCCCCACGGCGAGCGAAGAAAAGTAAGAAAATCGGAATGTGACGGGACTTTGTCACGAGACAGGATAACAAGAGGACGTGTATGAAGTGTATGCAATGAAACAATAAATGTTAGCCGCCATATTGTATAATTTATGTTTTTTGAGAGTCACAAGCGACATGTAATTTTAATGTGGAGTTTAGTATCGGCCAGAATACAGTCTGTTGCGTTTCAAAGGTAATTGCGAGTATTTAATTTTGATCAAAGGATTCTGTGATGAACTATTATGTGCTACAAGCTTGTATAGGACTTCGAACATTTGGTGTTCGATCTTTGTTGTGGAGCCTGCTTCAATAATACGGTCAAAAGCATAGTTTTCTCTGCTAAAAGGAACTCATTTCACTCGCAGACAATCATCGAATGACCAAATGCGAATGGCGGTGTGCCAGTTCGAGAAGATCCTATACAAGTTTTCTTTCTCTTACATTTCAAGAATTTTACAGGCAACCGCCGGAGTCGGCAGCTGCTTCTACACCACCGGGGCATCTTGTACTTCAATAAAACTTCGCACACACCTCTGTCAGTTGTCTCCCTGCTTTGATCGTCTTTTTGCAGCTGTGAACTGAGCCAACGATGCCTTAAAATATTCCACACTACTGATACACTTCTGAAATTACGTGCGCTGTGGGGGAAGTCGACGCCTTATGGGATATTTTCCTTCACAGAGACACTACATACACTAGTCCAATAACAACGAGTTCAATATTATCACTTTAAAACATTAATTTCTTCTTTTGAGCAGTAATATTATAAAATTTATAGGCGGTTCCGGAGAAAACCCGCCCAAAAAACGTTTTTCACCATTTTTTTGCGGTCAGCAGCAGAAAAAACCTCATTCGCGGATTCCAAGACGGCTACGAACAGCAAATGCCTGTAATTTTTACGGTATTTTCCTAAGATTCCGGTCTTGCGAAATTTTTTAAAGGTTCTGAGGAAAGTAGATTGAGGCAGCTGGTACCCCAATTTTCAGTTCGAGTTTTTTAGTAAATAGGAGCATATTCGCCTTTTTTGTGTTCCGATAGGAGCATTTTTCCGTTGGTAACTCAGTCTTCTAATACTTCGATGAAATACGCTAGCCTTCCTTCTCTGTTTCTAACCTAAAAAAGATAACTCTCTGACACCAGTAACCGGGGCATCTTGTACTTCAATAAAACTTCGCACACACCTCTGTCAGTTGCCTCTCTGCTTTGATCATCTTTTGCAGCTGTGAACTGAGCCAACGATACCTTAAAATATTCCACATTACTGACACACTTCTGAAACTCCAAGATACTGCCTATTTTCAGAATTTCAGTTTCAAGTAGCTCTGTATGCAGCGTTCTTTGGTGACTGGCGATACTCTGAATATAGCTTGGCGAAAAAAGACCTGAAGTGATTCGCATGTCATGGGAAGTCCCTTTTAACTGCATCACCAACAGATAATTCAAACATACGATTAGCACACTGTCAAACCAAAATCTGAGGTGCGAGTAAATGCTATCTGATACAACTGAAATAAGATTTTCTTTCAGGAGCTCATTTGAAAGCCCCATGGAGTCCAAACAATTTAGGAATTTTTACGAATACCTTCAGCAGTATCATATTTAACTGAACTATATCAATGAAAATATTTGAGGGATCTTATGTCAGAGAGTTTGGTTCGTATAAGTAAATGCATTGTTAAAGATGATATTTGGTTAACTGTTGTGTTCTCATCAATAATTAATGATGTTTTTGATCTTGTCTCAATAATTCTTTCAATCATTGTTTTTATTTCTTGTGCAGTGTGATTAATAATGTTAGTAGATGAATTTTCAGAACCTAAAATGCGGCCTATGTCAAAATCTGTTACGTTCTTGCAGGTCGATTACGGTCTCCAGGTCACTGAATGCTGAAAGGTGGCTACACTGAGCCACAGCGCCAGAGATCGCTAGAGAGCATTGTTCCGCCGCCTCCACTGGCAGTGATTATTGAGAACTCGTAGTGGGCAGTGCTTGTCCAGGACTCGTAGTAGTCAGTTAGTGTTGAGATGTGCTAGTAAGGAGTGCTTGCTGAGATGTGATACTGAAAAGTTCTTGTTGAGATGTGGTAATAGCGAGTCGGTGTGGAGATATATTGTAATTATGAGAGTGATTTTGGTCAATATATGAAGGTAACGAAACTTGATTTATTTTTCATTATTTCCATGTTTTAAATAATGTGGCATTACAGGTTCAGTCAACAAAGCATCTGGCTTGTGTTCTTGGATTAGAGTGTAATTGTGGTTCTCTTGAGTAATTATGGTATTTCTATTTTCTTTAATTAACTCAGTATAAATGGTATTTGAAATTCTTGTCTTTTGAAGAAGAACCGTGCCAGATGTGTACGTTGAGTCACACTCCCACACACAGAACAGTTACTCTTGTGCTTGTTGTTGCGTTGGTTTTATAGTTGCTGGGGACTTAATCAATTATTTGTGTTAATGAAAATTTCCATTTTTTCTTTGTTGTTGTTCTATGCAGTCAGATAGGGTAATAATAACAGTCAGGGCCAACCGTTTACGAGACACAGCGTAAACGGATAAACAGCTACAAAAAAATTAAAATTATTTTCATTTCATTTAATTAAGCCCCCATGCACGTGGCGACCACTGCTTCGGATCGTCCCTTGGAATCTTCTGATTGTGAAAATAGTAGACAGTAGCATTGTTGTAGTAATTTGTAGTTTAGTAATTATAGTCTGTTTTGCATGTGTAGATTTGGTAATTGTCATTCTTATAATGGTATTTTTTTCTCTGAATTTGATTGTTGTCTTGTATACGCGTTTGACAATTTAGTGCAATTATTTCAATTGTTCGTTAAGCGTGTTTGAAGGAAACATTTCGTGTAAATGGTATTGTTGGAGATAAAGAGTCATTGTGTGTAATTTTCGTACAGTGACGAGTTTTGTATTTTTTTGTAAATGATTACGCGATCAATGAAAAAGGCGAAAATGATGGACAGTGAGAATGACGAAATTGTTAACATGGCGAACTCGCCAACAGAGGAAAACACTATCATGAATAATGAAGTGGAAAACAGTTTAATAAGTCGGGAAGATAGTCCGGAACCATTTCAAAATTTTTCTCAATCAGAAAATTCACAGAATACGAGATTAATGACAGAAGATTCTGGAATAGTATTGAACACAGATAGCTTTACAGCTATGACGAAAGAAGTTGGTTTCGCGGGATATGTTAGGGGCGAAAAGAATTCTGAACCATTTAATACGGAGCAGTTGATGAGTGCAATATTAAATTTGGGAACACGGTTAGACTCACAAATAGGAACAATTAAAACAGAGATAGGAACAATTAAAACTGAGATGGGAACAATTAAAACTGATATGGGAACAATGGAAACACGGTTAGGATCTGAATTTAAAACAGAGATGGGAACTTTGGCAACACGTTTAGAAACTGATATGGGAACAATGGAAACACGGTTAGATTCACGAATTGGGACGTGTTTCAAAAATATGAAAGATGAATTAAAGAAAGAAATCAGAGAAGAAGTACAACCGATTTTGAATGCTCACAATAATAGATTAATTGCAGTAGAGATTAGACAAAGGGAACAGGATAGAGAACAGGAAGAAAGAGATCGCGTGATAGTACAAAAATTTTCAGAGTTAAATTTACAACGTGCACACGATAAGGAAGAATTATTTGAGAGAATCGAGGAATCGGTACCAAATGACAGATTAAATAACCTAACACAGCAATATGAACAGTTGACTGCCAAATGTGTCAACACTGAAACCCGAGTCGCGACACTTACGGGGGACGTGGGTAAACAGAGAGAAAAAATAGGTGACTTGTCGGAAAGAGTTGAGGAAATTTCAGATAAATTGACAAATCTTAGTTTACATGGGGACAGAGATTCGGATGATACAGCTCCATTACCATTTGCAGAAACCGAAGAGTACCAGAACATAAATAAACATGTTGAAAATCATGGAAAATTTAATGAACGCGTTAAAAGGGAATTTGAGGCATTACGAATGCAAGTCAAACAAATTGAAGGCGAAATCGTAGGAAAAGACAGCAAAAGAAATTTAGAATCACAGATACCAGGGGGGTTTGAAGAGGGTAATTTGTTTCATTTACGGGATGCAACAAGAGAGCGCCAGACGCGCGAATTTGACAATAATCAACACTGGGACTGGGACAGACGCGGTAGGTCTTTGTCGCCACGAGGCGAAAACTTTGACTATAAACACTTCTTGACTGTTCGGAAGATTAAGATATTTAGTAATTCTAAGAATGAGATACATCCATGTTCATGGTTAGATCAATTTACGTACGCACTTCCGACAAATTTGCCACTAAGTCACAAACTGAAATTTATGTGCAGCTATTAATGTCCTCAGGGGATTCACTACACTAAGTGAATATGTGCCGTAGCGATCACAGGACCCCGAGCTGTAGTGGTGCTATTTCCCTTTTAGTTTTCTGCACCGCTGCCTACTCTTTCACTATTCTTTGTACCTATAAAAATAACTCTTCTACTATCCATCTATCTAGACAGTAAGTAAAGATTAACCGGATATGACGATTTTACCCAAAAGTGACTTTGGAAATTACCGTTTGGACTTACTATATTTTCTGCAGCATTCATTCGTAGTTTAAACAAAATTTTACCTGTTTATCTTCGTGACAATATTACTTCTTATGTTGACGACATTCTTATTGCTAAACGTTCTTGGAATGAGCACAACAAAATTTTGGATTCATTATTACGTATTTTTGCAAGAGTTGGCATTACAGTGAACTTGGAAAAATCAGAATTTGGTCGTTCTCAGGTGAAATTTCTCGGTCACATTATTTCTACAGAAGGTATTCTCCCTGATCCAGAAAAACTAGACGCTATTCGTAATTATGCTGTTCCTACCACAAAACGTGATGTTCGTAGTTTCCTTGGTGTTTGTAATTTTCTTAGACGCTTTGTTAGATTGGATGATTTGGCCACACCTCGTTTACACATTTCAGTTATGCACATTTTGGTCCCAGAAAATGCTTTCATAAATTACGAGAAAATTGCTACTTCAGTAATATGGAAGAACGTATTCGATCTGTTCTTGCCAAATGCAAATTATATCAAAAGGTTAAGCCGCCAACTGTTTCTCACAGAGCACCGTTGTTTCCTATCATTCCAGCGAAATTAAAGAACATGGCTGCAGTCGATTTGTTCCGTCCAGTGGTTCGTTCTACTAATGGTTTTGCGTACATTTTCGTAGCAGTGGAATTGACATCAAAATATGTGTGTTTTACACCTTTACGCAAAGCAACAGCTCGTTCAGTATCTAACGCTTTCATCAAACATTTTCTTAAAGAAGTTGGTCATGTTGATAAGGTTATATCAGATAATGGATCACAGTTTCGCTCTAAAATTTGGCTTCGTACTCTACGGCGTCGTAAAACCAATTTTCATTTCACTTTTTCACCCTCAATCTAACGCTTCAGAGAGATGGATGAAGGAAATCAATAAATTGTGCCGTCTTTATTGTCATCAGAATCACAGAACTTGGGATCAGTATCTTCATATTTTTCAAAACATTCTGAATGAACTTCCTAATGACTCAACTTCTTTACCGCCTCTATTGATATTAAAAAATAAAGTACCAACAAATCGCATTTCTGAAATCGTTCCTTTTCCGCTTTCACGGAAACTGCGGCATTTTGAAGTTGTCAACCTGGCTCTACGAAATATTGCGTCTGCGGCTGCTAGAAGAGAGAAATCAGCGAAACGTCCTGGTCGTTTAAAAATCTTGTCAGTTGGCCAGAAGGTGTTAATTAAGTCCCACCGTTTATCTCATAAAGGAAAAGGCTTATGTCGCAAATTTTTTCTGCTTTATAACGGTCCGTATAGAGTTCGCAAAATTATTCATGATAACACTGTTGAAGTAGAAACTCTTAAATCTCGGCGCTCTAAGGGAATACATCATATATCGAACGTAAAAATTTTTGTAGAATGACATACTTTAGAGAAACTAACAGCTACGTAAACATGCGGAGAATGCAAGAATACCGCGCTGTCTTTGTCGGCGGCACATACTCAAAGCAACAGTCAGTCTGCGCGCCGCACAAGGCAGTCGTTGACCGCAAACAATCACTTCCTACGTCACGCGCCTACAGCTGATCGAGCGCTCAGTGCGAATGCACTGACAGACGTAAATAAATACACAGTTTAATTTCTCCGAATAAATTCTGTATAAAGCTATGGTGACTTCATAAATTATGTTATTAACGTTCAGTATTTTTCAGGATACGGTTGTATAAAATATTTAAGACCTTCAGGTAAATTCTGTGCGTGTCCGACGTTAAGACGACTTGCTTTGGAGAAAATTTTCAGGAAGAATGTCATTCCGAAAACGAAGTAATAAATTAAAAATGGTAACTATTAATTGAGTTTATTTTTCAGGTAACATAATTCCACTTAGGTACGTACTTTAGACGTAATTTGCTGCTCGCGATTACGTGACTCATACTTTGTGCTAAATTTTATGTTCTATGAATTTACTTGTGAAGCGACGTGCTTGTGTACATTTACTGATTTTGACAATTATTGATTAATGAACAGTGTTATTACTTGCGTATATTATGCATCGCTTGGCTGCTATGCTTTTTCACTGATGTCATATTTTTCTATTATGTGCCTGCTGTGCTTATTTATTTAAATTATAAATGTCACCTGATTAATTGTGCTGATGTGGTTAGATATGTAAGTTATACTTTGTGATTTATCTGCTTGCGCCTTCATGCTTACTTATTAAGATTACATATAAACATTTATTTGCTTATGCTGATATGATGCTAATGACCTGTTTATTATGATAGATAACATATTTGCTGCCTTGCTTATGGATTGCATATTTACACATTTCTGTTTTGTTGTCATAACTACTCTTCAATCTAGTATATAGAAATGCTGATATACTGTGTACAAATATAGAGTTTAGGTTACACTGTGGTATTAATTATAGATTGTTCACTTGGCAGAGCCTCGTTGTAGGGATTGTGCTGCATCCACTTGTTGACATTCTGTTCTCTACTGGTATATTTACTCGCTATTGCATGTTTTGCTTACGCTCAGTGCCTTATATTTTTAAGATAAGAAAATGAACTGCTATAATTCGACGAACGACATTAGTACAAGAAAGTCATAGAAGTCACATGAGCTGAGGTTTTATGGAATCTGTATAAATTTATGCTAATAGGAAGGAAGCTAACGACATGACAGACCAAAACTAGGTTTAGACCATTGACAGTATTACACTGCATTTTCGTGAGCAATTGAAATAGGAAGTGACACTTGACACAAAAAATACTCCACATGTTTGCTTCTGCTATGATTCTTGAAGTGGTGTACACACTGTGAAATATTATGATCATTCACACTCCGTAATCGTACTTAATTACTGAGAGTTATTCGAAATAAGTCTGTTAGAGGTCATGTGTGCATTTCTTTTATTTAATGATGGACAAGGAACCAAAATGTATCTTATAATTTATAATGAGTAGAAAATTTGGGTCAGATGGATTACACAGAGGTTGTGTGTGGACACTGTGTCTTCGGATTGTATGGGATGCTGAATTGAAGTTGCACTAGGATTTTGTCTGTACTTGTTCGAGGAGACTGACTAGAGGAAAGAGTTGTTATGGAAGTGAAATGATATTGGCAATAAGGTTTATAGGTATCGACGTATTGAAGATTTATTATTGAGGTATTATTGAGATTATGTGAAGTTGAAGAGGTATTAGTGAAGTATTGAGATAAGATTAAGTGATGATTATTGGAGTTTTCGTGGACAAAAGGTAAGGTAAATGATATTGAAATGATATTGGTGCTGAGGTTTATATGTATCGACGTATTATTGAGGTATTGAGATTAGCTGAAGTTGATGATTATTGGAGTTTTGGTGGATAAGAGGTAAAGTAAATGAGGAGCATATTGTTTTTGTTGGTTTATATGGAACAAGGAGGATGAAGATGGCAGACTAGAACACTAAAGTGGAAGGAAGATTGTCTATACACACACTTTGTTAAATCACTAAGCAGTACATATTTTTTTTGGGAGAGAGGAAGCAATTGCATATCTTGGCTCACTGACAGTTGTTCAGCAACAGTACATTTTGATCTGGCTTGGCAAACATTGGTCTTGACATGATGACTATGACGTTGACTAACTATTATTGACTGTTATACATTGCTGCCACTACTACTTGATACACATGATGAACATAAAATTTTGACAGAATTGCATTTACACAGTTAACACTATTCAATTACACAGTAGCACTAATGTGGATGAAAGATGAGTGAGTGTGTTTTGTGTGTTTTCCTTTTATAATCCCAGAGAAGTGATCCCAATCTATCTCCTAAATATTATTTCACTTGTTTGTTGTGGCTTGCACTGACACCCATAAATATTATAGGTTAACTGTTATTGTGTACTGTAATAGTTAATGTGACAATTAACTGATATCATTTGTGTGTTTATTATGATTTGTATGTTTAGTGTAAGAGCATTGATTATATTTTGTTAAAGAAATTGTATGTGCATTCAAACTATTGTTCATGACTGAACTGTCTCAGTAGTTATGGTGAATAGTATGGACTGTTACTTGTACCTTTTCTACATGATTGGTGCTACAAGGATATGTTTAATTTCTGCTGATGAACTGTGTGATCAGTGATTGTAAAAATTATGGACTGTTACTTGTACCTTTTCTACATGATTGGTGCCACTAGGACATGTTTAATTTCTGCTTATAAACTCTGATGAACAGTGTGATCAGTGACAGTGTATTTTATGGAACTGCTTCTGCTGAGAAATGTGACTTGTTGCTGTGTGTACCTGCTCAACATTGCTGGGTACCACTAATGGACTGCTTCTACTGAAATGGTGTTACTTGTTGGTGTCTGCACCTACTCAACATTGCTGGGTGCCACTGATGGACTGCTTCTACTGAAAAGATGTCACCTGTTGATGTCTGCACCTGCTCAACATTGCTGGGTGCCACTGATGGACTGTTTCTACTGAAAAAAATTTCACTTGTTGGTTTTTGCACCTGTTGACCATGGCTGGGTGCTACTGCTGAACTGTCAACTGCTTATTCTTGAGCTATGAAAAGCGTTTATGTGAATATTTGTATAAACTGATTTTTTGTGTATTACTGTTTGTGAAAAGTTATGAGACTCTTACCTGCACATATTCGTCATTGCTGACGCTATTGATTGAATTGTTTAACCACATAATACTTGTGTAAACTGTTATGTAAAGTCACATGTATGAAAGAATTTGTATTGCTTACTGTATTCTATATAATAGGTTATTGAAAGGTCAGTGCAAAGCCAAAATTTTATCTAGTTATATGATATTTACGTATTAATATTATCTTTTATTTTTGTCTGTATTTTTTTTGACGAATTTGGTGGTATTTTCACCACCAATGCTGGCAAAAATACCATCAAATTCTAGCGGTGGAGGAAGGGCATATGAAAGGTGGCTACACTGAGCCACAGCGCCAGAGATCGCTAGAGAGCATTGTTCCGCCGCCTCCACTGGCACAGTGAGTGTTGAGATGTGGTAGTAGTCAGTGCTTGTCCAGGACTCGTAGTAGTCAGTTAGTGTTGAGATGTGCTAGTAAGGAGTGCTTGCTGAGATGTGATACTGAAAAGTTCTTGTTGAGATGTGGTAATAGCGAGTCGGTGTGGAGATATATTGTAATTATGAGAGTGATTTTGGTCAATATATGAAGGTAACGAAACTTGATTTATTTTTCATTATTTCCATGTTTTAAATAATGTGGCATTACAGGTTCAGTCAACAAAGCATCTGGCTTGTGTTCTTGGATTAGAGTGTAATTGTGGTTCTCTTGAGTAATTATGGTATTTCTATTTTCTTTAATTAACTCAGTATAAATGGTATTTGAAATTCTTGTCTTTTGAAGAAGAACCATGCCAGATGTGTACGTTGAGTCACACTCCCACACACAGAACAGTTACTCTTGTGCTTGTTGTTGCGTTGGTTTTATGGTTGCTGGGGACTTAATTAATTAATTGTGTTAATGAAAATTTCCATTTTTTCTTTGTTGTTGTTCTATGCAGTCAGATAGGGTAATAATAACAGTCAGGGCCAACCGTTTACGAGACACAGCGTAAACGGATAAACAGCTACAAAAAAATTAAAATTATTTTCATTTCATTTAATTAAGCCCCCATGCAATGCTTGAATGCTTTATTTTGTAACTTTATAGGCAGTGCGAAATATATTTGCTGTCACCTCCATTCTGAAACGCCCCAGTGCAAGCATCTTCTCTAGTCTTATCTTTAATGCAAAGTAGCATCCGCACAGCATCTCCATGAGCAGAACTTTCTTTATGTTTAAATATTTTGTTCAGCAAAGAAACCATCTCACTTTTCATGAAGACGACAGAAACACGATAGACCAAGGCATGTTCGTGGTTTTTTTTTTTTTTTTGGTTTATTTCTGTGCCCAAATTTACTGTCTTTGCAAATTTTGCAACCAAGTTTTTTGCCTGAAACGATTATTTCTGTCATTTTTCTCACAAAATGTGATGTCTTTATAAAAAGTCCAGCATTCTGAACACATGAGTGTTCACCGTATTTTCAGACTTTGGTCCAGTTTCAGGTTTATGTTTTCATTTATTGTCACCTGCCGACAATATCAAAATTGGTGAGTTTTCACTAGCTCAACAATTATTGACAAGTTTTAGCTTTTTAGATGCAAGAGAACTTGTAAAATAGTTTGTTACTTTGCTCCTCATTTTACCCTATAATCTAAGATAACTTGCAACGAAAGGGAGGACACACCGTGCAATCACGCGTACAACCAACAAGAAAGGAACAGTAAATGAATAAACAACTACGCCGTGTCCCGTGTGTCGCCTCACTGACAGACAGGAAGTAAACTCACTGATTAGCTGATAGCAATTTAGTTCTCGAGAACTGCTGCCTGCTGCTTCGAATCTTTCGAAACAGTTAAAAAAAAATGTCTTTTCTCATCACAGACCGCGCTGGCATCGTGCACATTGCGATTACAAAGGTAAAAAAAGATAAATCCGATTAAAGTCCAGTTTTTAAAAATCGCAAATACACTACTGGCCATTAAAATTGCTACACCACGAAGATGACGTGCTACAGACGCGAAATTTAACCGACAGGAAGAAGATGCTGTGATATGCAAATGATTAGCTTTTCAGAGCATTCACACAAGGTTGGCGCTGGTGGTGACAACTACAACGTGCTGACATGAGGAAAGTTTCCAACCGATTTCTCATACACAAACAGCAGTTGACCGGCGTTGCCTGGTGAAACGTTCTTGTAATGCGTCGTGTAAGGAGGAGAAATGCGTACCATCACGTTTCCAACTGTGATAAAGGTCGGATTGGAGCCTATCGCGATTGCGGTTTATCGTATCGCGACATTGCTGCTCGCGTTGGTCGAGATCCAATGACTTTTAACAGAATATGGAATCGGTGTGTTCAGGAGGGTAATACGGAACGCCGTGCTGGGTCCCAACGGCCTCGTATCACTAGCAGTCGAGATGACAGCCATCTTATCCGCATGGCTGTAACGGATCGTGCAGCCACGTCTCGATCCCTGTGTCAACAGATGGGGAAAATGTCAAATAATTTTATGGCAGGCCATTATTCCTAGATTATACATCTGAATGAAACACAATACGATACTTTGAAAAATCTTAGATCAAATAGATAGTTCACTGACGTAACTGTGCAACAGTATATCAATATCATAAAAACAAAATTTCGATTATGTCTGCGCTCTCTGTGCCTCAGGCAGATAGCATTTTTCCCAGCCCTTGCTGAATGAAGTTTATTGTTAAAATACATTGAAAAATTTCATGCTGAATGTCACCTCTCTCTGTTAATGCATACGTGGACTTGTTTCATATCGCCGACGGTTCTAGTTCGCTGAGGGGACTACGAAAGACAATGATGAATGAATGGACAGATACGGAAGGATTACTGATGCGTACTTGTGAAAAAAAATTTCGACAGCAGTTTGTGAATAATATTCCAATACCTTTGATCGACCCATTTCACAAGATGTACTTGCGCTTCAGTCACAAAGGGTGTAGGCCGAACACAGGAAGAACGTAGATACGGAAACCATCGGTGTAACAGTTGTAAAGTATTGTACCTGTGTTCGGAAAGTACAAGAGCTAGAAGCGCTAATAGAAAACACTGATGCTCAAATCGTTATAGGCACTGAAAGCTGGCTAAAGCCAGAGATAGGCTCAGCTGAAAGTTTTGCGAAGAACCTAACGGTGTTCTGAAAGGATAGGCTAATCACGGTTGACGGTGGCGCGTTTGTTGTTGTCAGAAGTAGTTTATCTTGTCGCGAAATTGAAGTAGATAGTTCCTGTGAGTTAGTATGGGCAGAGGTCATTGCTGGCAATCAGAATAAAACAATAATTGGATCCTTTTACCGAACTCTCAATTTAGATTATAAAGTTGCTGAAAGGTTCAAAGAAAACTTGAGTTTGATTTCAAACACGTACCCGACTCATACGATTTAGTTGGTGGTGACTTTAATTTACCCTCGATATGTTGGCGAAATTACATGTTTAATTCCGGAGATACATACAAAACAAAAATTGTGCTAAACGCATCCTCTGAATTCTAGTTCATGAGCCCACGCGAATAGTAAACGGTTGTGAAAACATACTTGACCCCTTAGCAACAAATAACCCTGAGTTAATAACGAGAATCAAAACGGATACAGGGATTAGTGAAGACATGGTTGTCGTAGCGAGACTGAATATTGTAAGCCTCAAATCCTCCAAAAATAAACGAAACATAGACCTATTCAAAAAAGCAGATAAATATTCACTTGACGTCTTACTGAGAGACACTCCTTCCTTGAATTCAGAGAAATAGTATCGGCAGCAATTGAGAGAGTTATAGCAAATACATTAACAAACGACAGAGCTGATACTCTTTGGTACACAAAACAGGTCAGAACACTGTTGCAGAAACAACGAAACAAACGAGCCAAATTTAAACAGACACAAAGTCCACAAAATTGGCAATCTTTTACAGAAGCTCGAAAATTAGTGTTGACTTCAATGCGAGGTGCTTATAATACACTCCTGGAAATTGAAATAAGAACACCGTGAATTCATTGTCCCAGGAAGGGGAAACTTTATTGACACATTCCTGGGGTCAGATACATCACATGATCACACTGACAGAACCACAGGCACATAGACACAGGCAACAGAGCATGCACAATGTCGGCACTAGTACAGTGTATATCCACCTTTCGCAGCAATGCAGGCTGCTATTCTCCCATGGAGACGATCGTAGAGATGCTGGATGTAGTCCTGTGGAACGGCTTGCCGTGCCATTTCCACCTGGCGCCTCAGTTGGACCAGCGTTCGTGCTGGACGTGCAGACCGCGTGAGACGACACTTCATCCAGTCCCAAACATGCTCAATGGGGGACAGATCCGGAGATCTTGCTGGCCAGGGTAGTTGACTTACACCTTCTAGAGCACGTTGGGTGGCACGGGATACATGCGGACGTGCATTGTCCTGTTGGAACAGCACGTTCCCTTGCCGGTCTAGGAATGGTAGAACGATGGGTTCGATGACGGTTTGGATGTGCCGTGCACTATTCAGTGTCCCCTCGACGATCACCAGTGGTGTACGGCCAGTGTAGGAGATCGCTCCCCACACCATGATGCCGGGTGTTGGCCCTGTGTGCCTCGGTCGTATGCAGTCCTGATTGTGGCGCTCACCTGCACGGCGCCAAACACGCATACGACCATCATTGGCACCAAGGCAGAAGCGACTCTCATCGCTGAAGACGACACGTCTCCATTCGTCCCTCCATTCACGCCTGTCGCGACACCACTGGAGGCGGGCTGCACGATGTTGGGGCGTGAGCGGAAGACGGCCTAACGGTGTGCGGGACCGTAGCCCAGCTTCATGGAGACGGTTGCGAATGGTCCTCGCCGATACCCCAGGAGCAACAGTGTCCCTAATTTGCTGGGAAGTGGCGGTGCGGTCCCCTACGGCACTGCGTAGGATCCTACGGTCTTGGCGTGCATCCGTGCGTCGCTGCGGTCCGGTCCCAGGTCGACGGGCACGTGCACCTTCCGCCGACCACTGGTGACAACATCGATGTACTGTGGAGACCTCACGCCCCACGTGTTGAGCAATTCGGCGGTACGTCCACCCGGCCTCCCGCATGCCCACTATACGCCCTCGCTCAAAGTCCGTCAACTGCACATACGGTTCACGTCCACGCTGTCGCGGCATGCTACCAGTGTTAAAGACTGCGATGGAGCTCCGTATGCCACGGCAAACTGGCTGACACTGACGGCGACGGTGCACAAATGCTGTGCAGCTAGCGCCATTCGACGGCCAACACCGCGGTTCCTGGTGTGTCCGCTGTGCCGTGCGTGTGATCATTGCTTGTACAGCCCTCTCGCAGTGTCCGGAGCAAGTATGGTGGGTCTGACACACCGGTGTCAATGTGTTCTTTTTTCTATTTCCAGGAGTGTAGTTTCCACAACGAAACTTTGTCTCAAAACCTGACAGAAAATCCAAAGAGATTCTGGTCTTATGTGAAATACGCTAGCAGCAAGACACAATCAATGCCTTCTCTGCGCGATAGCAAAGGAGACACTATCGAAGACAGTGTTACCAAAGCAGAGTTACTAAACACAGTTTTCCGAAATGCCTTCACAAAAAAGACGAAGTAAATATTCCAGAATTCCGACATATTTTTGATACCACGTGTTCTGGTCCAGACTGTATACCAACTAGGTTCTTTTCAGAGTATGCTGATGCAATAACTCCCTATTTAACAATCATATACAACCGTTCTCTAAACGAAAGATCCGTACCCAAAGGCTGGAAAGTTGCGCAGGTCACACCAATATTAAAAAAAGCTAGTAGGAATAATCCTCTAAATTACAGGCCCATATCATTAGCGTCGATATGTAGCAGGATTTTGGAACATATATTGTGTTCGAACATTATGAACTACCTCGAAGAAAACGGCCTATTGACACACAGTCAAAATAGATTTAGAAAACATCGTTCTTGTGAAACACAACTAGCTCTTGCATGAAGTGTCGAGTGCTATTGACAAGGGATTTCTAATTGATTCCGTATTTCTGGGTTCCCGGAAGGCTTTTGACACTGTGCCACACAAACGGCTTGTCTCCTGTCAGAGAGGTCACAGTTCGTAGTAATTGATGGAAAGTCATCGAGTAAAACAGAAGCGATTTCTGGCGTTCCCCAAGGTAGTGTTGTTGTTCCTAATCTATATAAACAATTTGGGAAACAATCTGAGCAGCCTTACCAGGTTGTTTGCAGATGACGCTGTCGTTTATCGACTAATAAAGTCATCAGAAGATTAACACAAATTGGAAAACGATTTAGAAAAGCTATCTGTATGGTGCGAAAATTGGCAATTAACCCTAATAACGAAAAGTGTGGGCTCATACACATGACTGCTAAAAGGAATCCGTTAAACTTCGGTTACACCTAAATCAGTCAAATTTATAGGCCGTAAATTCAACTAAATACCTAGAAATTACGATTACGAACAATTTAAATTGGAAGGAACACATAGAAAATGTTATGGGGAAGGCTAACCAAAGACTGTGTTTTATTGGCAGGACACTTAGTAAATATAACAGATCTACTAAGGAGGCCGCCTACACTACGCTTGTCTATCCTCTTTTAAAATGCTGCTGTGCGGTGTGGGATCATTACCGGATAGGATTGAAGAAGTTCAAAGAAGGGCAGCACGTTTTGTATTATCGCGAAACAGGACAAAGAGTGTCACTGAAATGATACAGCATTTGGGGTGGACATCATTAAAACAGAGGCATTTTTTTGTTGCGGCGGAATATTCTCACGTAATTCCTATCACCAACTTTCTACTCCGAATGCGAAAATATTTTGTTGACACTAACCTACAAAGGCAGAAACGATCACCATGATAAAATAAGGGAAATCAGAGCTCGTACGGAGAGACATAGGTGTTCGTTCTTTCCGCGCGCTATACGAGATTGGAATAATACAGAATTGTGAAGGTGATTCGATGAACCCTGTGCCAAGCACTTAAATGTGATTTGCTGAGTATTGTGGCGGAACCGGTTTATAGTATTTCGTGACTTTAATTACATATAAATGATATTTCAGGTAGATCAAAAAAATATAAAACCAGTTACCTATTGTCAGCGTAACAATTCGTTTGATCTCATAAATTATTATCCCGGCTAAGTTTTGTCACTCTGCCAAAGAAATCTCCACTTGACGTTGTATATAAATGTTGTCTGTAAAGTCGTGTGAGTGGCACTAAATTGCATATCATTTATCAGATTTTACACAACTGTTACTTAGGATGGAAGCACTTTTCTCTAGCAAAAGAAACATTTAGTCACAAAATGCTACCCGCGCACAACACTGACGTGTGTATCCTATTAAAATATTTCATGTAAATCGTCCGAAATAATTAGGCTTCATACATCAGCAAATAAGAAATTGATATTAAGTAACGTGCTGTGAGCACTGTATTTAAGGACTCAATCTGAGTTGAATTCAAGAGATGAATACACTAAGCAGATTCAGAAGGATGTATGTTGCAGTAGGTACTGGGAGATGAAGAAGCTTGCACAGGATAGAGTAGCATGGAGAGCTGCATCAAACCAGTCTCAGGACTGAAGACCACAACAACAACAACATCTAAAAGTTATCCATGTAACCAGTTGTAAGTCAAAGTTCACGCTACATCTATATCTACATCTACATGGATACTGTAATATCCACGACACTATGTTCTAGCCACAAGATGTTAAAATGAACTAAGTGAACAAACTTCAACAAATATAATCGATACTACGTATAAAATGACTATATCGTGTAAAAATGACGATAATTATTTCATTCTTTCTGTAATAATTTGATTTCTGTGTGAATTAATATTATTATCAGAGAACTACACTCATGGACAACGACAATTATAATTTTTTTGTTATCTGTGATAATTGTGGTTCAGTTGTTCTTCCTGTGCTAACCGATGAACTGTTCGGACGTGAGACGTGTGAGGTCTGTAAAGAGAAAACCTGTAATTATATATTGTTAATTATTACTTTAAAAATAGAATTGCTATTGTCTAGACGTGGATTTGTATTTATTTCAATTGTAATCCAATCTAATTAATGTTTTAAGTGTTAATTTTCAGCTCCGCAATTAAGAGCGCAGCCATTAGCGCTAGTAACCTACTGCAACATACATCCTTCTGAATCTGCTTAGTGTATTCATCTCTTGGTCTCCCTCTACGATTTTTACCCTCCACGCTGCCCTCCAATACTAAACTGGTGATCCCTTGATGCCTCAGAACATGTCCTACCAATCGATCCCGTCTTCTGGTCAAGTTGTGCCACAAACTTCTCTTCTCCCCAATCCTATTCAATACTTCCTCATTAGTTATGTGATCTACCCATCTAATCTTCAGCATTCTTCTGTAGCACCACATTTCGAAAGCTTCTATTCTCTTCTTGTCCAAACTAGTTATCGTCCATGTTTCACTTCCATACATGGCTACACTCCATACAAATACTTTCAGAAATGACTTCCTGACACTTAAATCTATACTCGATGTTAACAAATTTCTCTTCTTCAGAAACGCTTTCCTTGCCATTGCCAGTCTACATTTTATATCCTCTCTACTTCGACCATCATCGTTATTTTACTACCCAAATAGCAAAACTCCTTTACTACTTTAAGTGTCTCATTTCCTAATCTAATTCCCTCAGCATCACCCGACTTAATTCGACTACATTCCATTATCCTCGTTTTGCTTTTGTTGATGTTCATCTTATATCCTCCTTTCAAAACACTGTCCATTCCATTCAACTGCTCTTCCAAGTCCTTTGCTGTCTCTGACAGAATTACAATGTCATCGGCGAACCTCAAAGTTTTTATTTCTTCTCCATGGATTTTAATACCTACCCCGAACTTTTCTTTTGTTTCCTTTACTGCTTGCTTAATATACAGATTGAACAACATCGGGGAGAGGCTACAACCCCGTCTTACTCCCTTCCCAACCACTGCTTCCCTTTCATGTCCCTCAACTCTTATAACTGCCATCTGGTTTCTGTACAAATCGTAAATAGCCTTTCGCTCCCTGTATTTTACCCCTGCCACCTTTAGAATTTGAAAGAGAGTATTCCAGTCAACATTGTCAAAAGCTTTCTCTAAGTCTACAAATGCTAGAAACGTAGGTTTGCCTTTACTTGATCTTTCTTCTAAGATAAGTCGTAAGGTCAGTATTGCCTCACGTGTTCCAGTGTTTCTACGGAATCCAAACTGATCTTCCCCCGAGGTTGGCGTCTACTAGTTTTTCCATTCGTCTGTAAAGAATTCGTGTCAGTATTTTGCAGCTGTGACTTATTAAACTGATAGTTCCGTAATTTTCACATCTGTCAACACCTGCTGGAATTATTATATTCTTCTTCAAGTCTGTCGGTATTTCGCCTCTTTCATACATCTTGCTCACCAGATGGTAGAGTTTTGTCAGGACTGGCTCTCCCAAGGCCGTCAGTAGTTCCAATGGAATGTTGTCTACTCCGGGGGCCTTGTTTCGATTCAGGTCTTTCAGTGCTCTGTCAAACTCTTCACGCAGAATCGTATCTCCCATTTCATCTTCGTCTACATCCTCTTCCATTTCCATAATATTGTCCTCAAGTACATCGCCCTTGTATAGACCCTCTATATACTCCTTCCACCTTTCTGCATTCCCTTCTTTGCTTAGAACTGGGTTTCCATCTGAGCTCTTGATATTCATACAAGTCGTTCTCTTATCTCCAAAGGTCTCTTTATTTTTCCTGTAGGCAGTATTTATCTTACCCCTAGTGAGATTCGATGTTGAAAATTTACCCCAAGTTTCCGTCTTCATTCATGTAGACGATGTAGCCTTACGAACGCGGTTGAATCTTTTTAAATAACACTGTACATCGAGACCATAATAAGAAGAGACTGTTGTAGTTAATCGTGCGGTAGACGCCTCCGAGTCCAGGGGTGCTGCCCGCAGCCGTGCCTAGCAACGTTGTCTTCCGAACTACGGCGCTCTGTAAAGACGGCAGTCTTAAGCCGTACACGCGCCTTACACCCCATCCCAAGGCAACATCAACAAGCTGCTTCTTCCTGATCCAGAGATCCTACCATCTGCAGCCCCAGATCTCATACCTTTTCTTAGGCCAATGCTTGAATACCAGCGTACTGACGAGCCCTCGTTGCTTCCCGATCCAGCTTTCATTTGACAGGCAAACATCGAGCTCCGAGAGACAGCGACACATCCACCTGCATTCTGCTGTTAACCACGTCCCTCCATCCTTCCTGCTAAGCTACACAACATCTACCAGCAGCTGTGCACTTTATCAGACCCATCATCACCACCATTCTAGCACCAGCCACACCATCACTGCAAAAGGGCTGCAACAAGTCCCATTTCCCTCCGGATGAATGTGAGAAATGAAATGATGACAGCGAAAAATGAAACAAGCTGTACATCCAGTCTGCTTACTCAAGCCATCTACTGTTAGCTTGCCACGCAGAAATCATTCTACCTACGACTATTGCAAGGGAAATGTTTACGAACTGAATACTCATGTATTCTGTCGACCACTTGGCTATGCTATTATCATGAGTATTTTTCATATATTTATCGACTTGCCAAGTGTGCTTTGTTTAGTGTCCAATAACGTGTGTTACGCAGACGCCACTACAACAAACTGGTGCTCACCAGCAACGTCATTCCACTCAGAATTTTTTTTATCAGAGCCACCAGTTACCGATTATCCATATTGTACAAAACAGTTCACTGGAAAAGAAAAAGCTGGTCGGAACGATTGTCGCCTCGGGCAAACCCAGTGCTCATTTGCTGCGTTGACCTACATCACTGTAGATTTTTCCATCGAGGAATTGCGGTTCTTTTCACCGACTCCGACTCTCCTTAAGAGGTAGTCCCTCCTACGCTACTGCGCCATAAATTATTCTCTTACACCTCTTGGGGGATTAGTCTACCATCTAGCCCCTGGATCAGGTGGCCTACGAAACTTATAATACTATATACATCTGTTTACATCATCTCGTGGTGGGAATTGTGCTTTCAGACCTTCGTTAACTAGCTGTCGGAATCGCCCGTTTTGGACTGGAAGCTCCACTGCCAACGGACGTGGAACACCAAACCCACCCATCCAAGTCTTTGGCGTTGACTTCGCAGGGCTGTGCTGCGACTAGAGCCGTTCACTGGAGCTAATACCCAGCGCCACAATGGGTGGATATTTGTTGGCGTTACAAAGATTTGTTAGCAGATGCACCATTCCCTACACCATTTACAGTGACAACGCCCAATCATTCCGCGCAGCCAACAGAGAAATAAAATATAAAATGTAGGAGTGATAGAAGAGATAGAGAAGATTCAACGAAGAGCGGCACATTTCGTCGCGAGAGCTTTACAGATATGCTCAACAAACTTCTGTGACAGGGGACGTTACAAGAGAGGTGTCATGCACCACAGAGAAGTTTATTACTGAAATTTTAGGTGTGCACTTCCAGAGAAGAGTTGGACATCATTTTACTCCCCCCCCCCCCCCTCCCCCGTCTCATATACATCTCACGAAATGACCACGACAAGAAAATCCGAGAAATTAAAACTAATACAGAGGCTTACCGACGATCATTCTTCCCATTCGCCATTCGCAAGTAGAACAAGTAAGTGGGGATCAGTTATTATTAACAGAAGAAGCCACGCACCGTTTGGTGGCTTGCGGCGTATGATGTAGATGTTGATGTAAATGTAAACTGTGAGTGACTTTGTCTGCTCTTAAGACTCCTCAATATTTCGCACAACAAGGGATAGCGCAGAAGTTCCTTGCTCCGCTTGCGATTTGCTGGATAAGTGGTGGGAAAGAATGGTCGGCTTAACCAGAACTTGTCTCTGAAAAGTACTCGGTGGCTCCACCTTGGACGAAACACGTCTGCAGACTGCGCTCGTGAATATAAAGCAGGAAAGCAGGTCTCAACTGGATGCCAATCGGCCAAAATGAAGACGAAGTGCTCTCTCTAGTACACTTCCCTCTGCGCAAGAGGCTCACGACATACCAACAGAACGCGAGACACCAATCGTAAGAGTCTTGACAAGAGAATTCATACAGCATCAAAAAACAGCTAAGGATTTCTGGACCTACTGGAGCACAAAGTAAGTGCCTCGTGCTCTTGCACAGTTTCCACCAAGTCAGGCGCCCAAATGAAAGATGGCTGACGATTCAAGTCAGTGACGTCATCCGTTTGCAAGAAGTTCTCTCACGGCACATACGAAAGAAGGCAACAATGTGGAGCCCTCCCCACAGCCCCCATACCATCGCCGATGGAAGACGTCTCACCTGGACTGTGCAGCCGTCCATACCCCTGGAGGCAGACAGGGCGGGGCGGATGTAGGGCATCGCTAAGTGCATCTCTGGATTTGGATATGTTTCCCTTGAATTTGCTGCTAAAGGTATTTCGTAATTTCTAACTGCTCCCACATCCTGCGACTCCAACCAGGAGGCCCTGGTAAAAGCATTTTTTCCTCAGCCTACAGCCACTGAAGTGCGACAACGATATCATTTGTACCTGGCGGGACCATTTTTGAATCATATTTGGTTTGGAATAACCACATACGTTTCCACAGTATGCAGCATGAACTCTGTAACCTCAGATGGAACGATCATGTCTCTTTCCCAAGTTTTCACCATCGAAAGCCTTCTGAAACACAGCTTGAAGAATAATAATCTGAAATTTTTTCGTAGCATTTGAAACTATCAAGCTATCAACCATGTTCTCAGGCAACATTTTCGCCCCGAATTTAACTGTGGAACTTCACCTGTTGTGAGCGCTTTTGAAATTTAAGGTATTTTGAAATTTGATGCACTGCAAGTCAGTGGTTCCCCACCTTTCTGTGAACGCTACCCCCCTTCCAATACCGCTATTAGCGCCTAACTAATCTTTAGGAAGAAAAAGAAATTTCTTTGACTACTTGCAGTTTCAAAATGATGAAAGATAAATCATATTTAGTTTTTGTAGGTGTTTCATTGAACCACGAACTAATGAGGGAATGAGACGATTGAACTTTTTTATAGAATAATGAAACAATGGTCAGTTCATCAAGACTGCTACCTACAGTTCCTTCTCAGGCAAGAAAACTAACCATCCACGTCGAGAGTAGACAAATGTTACAAAACATCCTCCCTCTGCACCACTCCTCTCCCTAGTGACTCTTGCTTCAGCCAGAACCCGCACCCCCATTTAACGTAACCAAATTAAAATGTGTGATCTGTACTTACTGTCTGTAAATTATATAACTGCCGGACTGTTTGTTTCTGAAACGGCCGTAATTGGAAGGCTTCCGGCTGCCAATATTTTATTTTTCATCACTGCCACTAATAACTATATTGATATTGTGTAGTGACTATCACATAGTTACTGTTGTGTCATGCTGTCAGTTAGTTACTTTACGGTTGCGAAGTGAATAACGGAGCAATTTATGGCCTACTGAAGGAACGGTCTATATTATCATGAGATATTTAAGCTTATGGGAAATACATGTCTCAATTTACTGTCATACATGCCTGATACAAAGTATAAGGTACGTGTGTAGTGGATTGATGTTCGTACTCTGAGGTGTCGAAAGTCATGGGACTCTAATATCGTGTCGGACTTCACGTTGCCTGGCGCAGTGCAGCAGCTCGACCTAACATGGACTCAAAAAGTAGTTGGAAAGCCCTGCAGAAATATTGAGCCACGCTGTGTCTGTAGCAGTCATAACTGCGAAATTGTTGCTGGTGCATGATTTTGTGCACGAACTGACCTATCAGTTGTGTGTTATAATTGTTCGAGGGATTCTTGTCGGGCTACCTGGGTGACCAAATAATTCGCTTGAAATGACCAGAATGTTCTCCAAACCAGTGGCCTTCTGATATGGCACACTGTCACCAGTAACTGAAGTCGATGAATGGCTGAAAATGGTATCCAGGTAGCCGAACATAACCGCTTCCAGTCGATTGGTTCAGTTGGACCCACACCATTATGGAGCCACCAGCAGCTGCACAGTGCCTTGTTGACGGGTCCACGACTTCGTGGGATCTGTGCCACACCTGAACTCCACCATCAACTCTTACCAAATGAAATCACGGCACATCTGACAAGGCCACGGTTTTACAGTCGTCTAAGGTCCAACCGAGGTGATCAGGAGCCCAGGAGACACTGCAAGCGAGGTCGTGCTCTTCGCACACTCGCGTCGGTCGTCTGCTGCCAAATTTCGCGGAACAGTCCTAAAGGATACGTTCGTAGTACGTCCCACATTGATTTCTGCGATTATTTCATGCAGTGTTGCTTGTCTCTTAGCACTGACATTTCTATGCAAACGCCACTGTTCGCGATCGTTAAGTGAAGGCCGTCGGCCACTGCGTTGTCCGTGGTGTAAGGGCCTGAAATTTGGTATTTCCGGCACACTCTTGACGCTGTGGACCTCAGAATATTTAATTCCCTAACGATTTACGAAAAGAACTGTCCCATGCGTCTAGCGCTAACTTCCATTCCGCGTTCACTCTGTTAATTCCCATCATAAGGCATGGAAATATAATTCCCGTCATGCGGCCACAGTCACGTAGGATACCTTTTCACGTGAATCACCTGAGTACAAATGACAGCTCAGCCAATGCATTGACCATTAATACCTTGTGAGCGTGGTACTGCCTCCATCTGTTTATGCGCATATCCCTATCCCTCATTGTACATTCGTTTTACAAACCGTAATCTCCACCACATTAGGTCGCACGTTAATGCTAGTGTTTGACAAAAAAAGTAATTATTGGTAACTTATGCAATCATATTACAGTCTTACAAAATATTGGTTGGGGAGTCGCGCTGTCTCGGTTGATTTACAGAATCTGCCACTACTGTGATTTCCCTTTCCGCCTCCAAATGGCAGAGGTGTACAGTAAGCAAACGCAAGTCTGTGTACCGAAGATATCTTCATCCTCTCTTCAGTGCTTTGCGCACTCTGAGTGCTTGACGGTGTTGCTGTAGCTCCCAACGCACGGAAGATATTTTGTAGCCTATGGTACCCCTTATTAAGGTAAGTGGTTAACTTCGTCGCTATATTTCGGTTATCTATGTTATGTAAGGAATGTCATCTAACAAAAGTTTCATGATAATTTCCCTAATAGAGCGTAGAATATGACTAGACTCAAGTGCGTCTTTGTCGTGCTGTCCTTGGCTACCTGACTATCTTTCAGTATCGGCCAGAAATAATTTCAAATTTTGAATAATATTTTCTTTTTCTTACTTCTTTTCAGACTGAAATGGCAGAAACAGAGAAAAAATATGAGGAAAATGGAATGATGAGTGCATGAAAATGACTGTGAGCAAGGTTATGTCCAACAAAATGACCACGAGGGAGGCAGCTGAAGCCTCCTCAAAAATTAGAAAAGAAAAAGTTCGACACCGAATAGAAAAGAATACAATAAATAAATAAAAACTGAAAGAGAGTTGAAGAATGCAGAACTTAATGTGGGTGTTCCAAATAAACACGCAAAGAGTATGCATGAAAAGCCAATCATAAAGCAACAAAGATAACTGGAATTTACTGGAATTAATGGGTCAAATAAAGAGACTGAAAAGTGTGTTATGTGTTTAGAGTCATTTGAAGAAGGCTGCATGCTGTGTTCCAAGTGTAGAGGCTTGGCACATGGTTGGATATATAGATCAAGAGAGTACTTTATATTTTATTTGCGATCCCTGTAAACCAGTGAGCTAAACATTGGTAAACAGAGCTGAAATAGTAACAGTACGTTCCCAAGCTTATGTCTTCTATTATTATTCGGTAAGTATCGGTGCAATGTTTCGGCAACAACCGATCTTATCTTAGCCGGCCGGGGTGGCCGAGCGGTTCTAGGCGCTTCAGTGTGGAACCGCGCGACCGCTACGGTCGCAGGTTCGAATCCTGCCTGGGGCATGGATGTGTGTGATGTCCTTAGGTTAGTTAGGTTTAAGTAGTTCTAAGTTCTAGGGGACTGATGACCTCAAATGTTAAGTCCCATAGTGCTCAGAGCCATTTTGATATTATCTTAGAAAAACCATGGCCGTTACTGCAGAAGACTTTCTACAAGCCTCATAATTGTAGCTTCTTTACTTTCGATGTAATTGAATACTACAAATAACAAATAAAAATCATTACACTGTGCTATTCATAGAACATGTCTTGAGGTGAGAGAATAGCACGAACAACTTTCTGGGTAGGGAAACTACAGCACAGAGACATTATAAATAATAATAACAATACTTAATACTCAATTACCATTAAAATTACTATAGAAATTATAACAATTAAAAAGCCATGAATGATGAGTTGATTTCAAAACTAACATAGCTGTATGATTTCACGTCAGTATAGACCCACCTTCAGGTTTATCTGTCAAATCACCTTGTTAAATTTTTCAAACTGTAGAAATACAGAACCATAGTGTTGGCCTTCCGCGAAAAAACAATGACGAATATTCACAACGATTATATTTCCATAATGCAAATGGACAATTACGGAGTCCCAGCTTTCAGGATGTTATGCACGTTAAAAAATGGTACAAATGGCACTGAGCACTATGGGACTTCATCTGGGGTCATCAGCCCCCTGGACTTAGAACTACTTAAACCTAACTAACCTAAGGACACCACACACATCCATTGAAACGTCCCCTTTTAACAATTATACAGAACTGTGCTTATCCTGACACACAATAGTTTGTTAGCGCAACGCAATCTGACTTTCAAAAATCCCTACAAAAGAATGGCCCTGACTAACATTAACCTATACCTTTCACAAATCAATTACCTCACAAAAAATCTTCGCTACTCAAGCTACTGCAATACAGCGAGCGCCACTACTGCCAGCTAAATAAAAGATTCAAATTACTGAAGGCACTAACTACTGATAGGCATAGTTAGAAAATGAAAGATTTTAATAGAGAACAAACAATGTATTTACCTTAATAATGTTGAAAACTCATAATATACATAGCAGTTCATGACATCCAATTTTAAAAATTTCAAAACTCCGCCATCTCTCTCCCCACATCCACCACTGCTGGCGGCTCACCTCCAACTGCCCAACGCTACGCGCTGTTCACATCCAGCTGCCGCTGCCCAACACTACAATGGCAGACAACAATGCAAACTAGCCACAGACTGCACACAGCACAGCCAGCGACTCTCATACCGAGCGCTATGTAACGTTGCCAATAAGAAAACATAAACAGCCTACTTACATAGCCCCCATGCTCCTCACAAAAAATGTTACAAATGGTTTTGGGCAGTGGCCAATAATGATTTGATAAAATTTTTCATAATTACAATAACAAAGATAGTAAATGCACACACTTATTGATACAATGTTGGTCAAAAGCTAACATTTTCTCACAATCCATAAAGACAGTCCTGATCGTTCATTACAGTAAAATATCAGTGTTTTTCTAAAAGTCTGAGCAGTAAAAGAAAATGCACACGGAAGTAGTGGATTTCCATGCAGTGTTGAAGAAGTAGTGTTGCCCTTCCAACGGAAAGACAGTGCTGACTCTTAACATGCAGACAGGTAATGGTCCACAACAGAGCAAACCCATCACAGAGTCAGTCGAAGGTTTGAAGAATATTGGTAGGTAGGTCGTCACAGAGCATACCCATTGTAGTCTTGTTAGAGATTACGGTATTGGTGGGCCACCAGAGTTGCAGACCCACTGCAGTCCTTGTAGAGATAATGGTATTGGTGGATCATCAAAGGTGTAGACCCACTGTAGTCCTTGTAGAGATGGCCAGCAGCCATCTGCTACGACTGTGCAGGTGCACAATCACCATCGAAGAGTCTTGCAGACAATATAGCAAGTCCATAACCACCACTTGTGCACTCACAAAGTTTCTGGACTTGTCCTTAGAACCAACAATGCTGTTATCCAGTCCCTTGCTGAATTATTAACACACGTGCAAACACTAACAGTCCCTACTTCTCACATATTGTCCATATACTATGACCAACAAAAACGTGTGCAGTGAAATGTAACTTACAAGTTACTTAATTTGATGAACTAGTGTCAATTACAATTTTATAACATAAGAATACAATAACAAAGATACAAAATACATCATTAAAGAACATAACAATACAGATAACATTTGTAGTACAGGCTTTACAAAAGAATCGAAATAACATATACATCAGTGTTACAAAAATAATGACATAAGTACATACATAAAGATCAGAATAACTTTTGAAACATCAACTTCACACATGAGCAACAAAACAGAATAAATAATGTCTAAACATCTTTACAAAGTAACTAACATATTATTAATGCAAATTATATTTGAGGATAACAGTATTCCTCATCATAGTGAATGTAGCTTAGTATTAGAAGAGAAAAAAAATTCTATGAAACAGTACACAGAGACAGGAAGAAAACAAATACACATGGGTACACAAACATATAGTTGGATAACACAATGGAAAGGACAGGGTTCGTTTTCAGTGTAACATTTGGTACTGCAGTATTTTGCGAACAAAACCTTTTTTGTTCTTGGAGATCTCCCTTCGTTCATCATTATTCCCAAAAAGTCCTATCTATACCTCTTTTCTGTATTCTAACCATATTTCTTTCAAAATAATTATGGCTCATTATACAATACTCATTGTGGCCCAAATCGTTTTCATATAACTTCTCAATGCATTTCTTCCAATTCATCATAGTTAGTTTCTTACGAGGTGTGGCTAGAAAAAAACCGGACTAGTACTGGTGAAACAATAAAACGAATGCAATAAGGCTGAAAGTCGCGTGGCCTGTCACGTGACTCTCGCTCCGCCTACTGCTCGAGTTTCATCTGCCTCCTGCACTCAGTCTGCCCGTGGCGTCTGTTTTAAGTAGTTGACGTTTTGTCTGTGCGTCGGAAAATGTTGAGTGTACAGAAAGAACAGCGTGTTAACATCAAATTTTGTTTCAAACTAGGAAAATCTGCAATTGAAATGTTTGTAATGTTACAACAAGTGTACGGCGATGATTGTTTATCGCGAACACAAGTGTTTGAGTGGTTTAAACGATTTAAAGATGGCCGCGAAGACACCAGTGATGACACTCGCACTGGCAGACCATTGTCAGCAAAAACTGATGCAAACATTGAAAAAATCGGTAAACTTGTTCGACAAGATCGCCGTTTAACAATCAGAGCAGTGTCTGAGTTATCAGGAGTTGACAAGGAAAGTGTCGAACAAGTTTACCGATTTTTTCAATGTTTGCATCAGCTTTTGCTGACAATGGTCTGCCAGTGCGAGTGTCATCACTGGTGTCTTCGCGGCCATCTTTAAATCGTTTAAACCACTCAAACACTTGTGTTCACGATAAACAATCATCGCTGTACACTTGTTGTAACATTACAAACGTTTCACTTGCAGATTTTCCTAGTTTGAAACAAAATTTGATGTTAACACGCTGTTCTTTCTGTACACTCAACATTTTCCGACGCACAGACAAAACGTCAACTACTTAAAACAGACGCCACGGGCAGACTGAGTGCAGGAGGCAGATGAAACTCGAGCAGTAGGCGGAGCGAGAGTCACGTGACAGGCCACGCGACTTTCAGCCTTATTGCATTCGTTTTATTGTTTCACCAGTACTACTCCGGTTTTTTTCTAGCCACACCTCGTATATAGTCTACCCCCTCTTAAGCTAACTTAAATCTACTGAGCTCAGATGCTAAACTAAGGGACGAGGCAATGCAGCAGCACAAAACAATTAACACAAACAGCAATGATAAAAAATACAAAAGGCAAAGCAAGCAGCGTAAATTACAACTAATATAAGGCAATGAGCAGCAAACAAGAAAAATAAATCAGTAGTAAACTGGCTTAACAGAGTAATGCAAAGTGAAATTTAGTAGCACTACGCCTGGCACACAGCAGCATTAAATGAAATAACTTATACCTAAACATGACAAAGTTCAAGCAGAAAAAATAGTACACTAAAGACAACAATGCAGATAAGGGAAATGTATAATCACATCTTAACGTCTAAGTAATTAAAGTGGTGCACCACAAAAACTAATTCTACAAAAAATTACCAAGTACTTGAAAAGAAAAATATATATGCAGTTATTGTTATCAGTCCCTTCTTATTGTTCTTTCCATTCCAAGAGCTCCTTTTTCGAAGAATGTGGATCATAAAATAATTATTTAATAGATCTGTTGACAGAAAGTGTTCACATTAGCAAATGCATCTAAGTTTATTTTATAAAACTAATGCTGCAACACAGCTGGAAACCAGATATCAAATGAAATAAGCAACAATGTACAAAGTAAAGCATAAGAACATCATTCAGTAGTCATGAGGCATTTCATAAGTAGAAAAATCTCTCAACTAGAGAGACCGTAGTCATAATCAGGTGTATAGACATAAAAATATTTCTCGTCATTTCATTAGGCATTTCAGTAAATATAATAAATTAAGAGCTCCACAGTGTAATCATATGTTTTCAAGTTCGACCATGTCGTTTTTGTGATGCTTTCTACAAATGAATGTCAATAGCGAGGATAATGGCCTCCCTTTTTTTTTCTCCACCTGTACCTCTGAAAGGCACACGCTAATGGCTTTTTTTTTTTTTTTCTCAGGCGACTGTCACCCAGCTGGGTGCCCACGACGCATTACGTGCAGGTGGTCACTTAACTTTCTTACCGAAATATTTACGACACCAGTTTCCGTTACAGTGACAGTCTCATATAAAAATATTTCACAGGTCAAGAATTTGGGTTACAAATCTGTAGAAACAAAATCCTATGAATATAACAGTGTTCAAGACGTTTTCGTCGGCATTGTGATACATTCATGCATTTACACACATTTCATAGCTCTTAAAGTACGATTCTTGGTTTCCAACAACCTTTTTCACAAATCAGCGTCCCTAACCACTACTCATTATTTCTTACCTTATTACACATATGCGTATTCGTAGACATTCTTCAATATTTCATTATAATAAATATGTAGCATAATCAAATTCCTCATATAGCATCATCTCATTGATCATAAACATACCTCAACAGCATAATACACATCATCGTCATAATAATAACATCATAACACCTCAGTCAAATCTCAAAAACGTCGTAGCTTTTTGCAATAATGTCAAAACCTAAAAAAAAATTCTCTGCTCATTTCAAGAGTGTCATCTACCTCAAACTTACTTTAAAATCATGCTCCCTTACCAAATACATCATTCAAAGCTCTTATAGTATCACAATGGTTCCGAAAAAATATGAACAGTTCACAAAGTACAGACAAAATACAATTTCATAAGTGTGAGGTTATCCAACTGTGTAATTGCGTAAACATGTGTCACTGATGTAGTAAAAAAAATGTTTATCTCTGTCAAATAATCAGATAGCTGTGTAGTTCTGTGTTAGAGAAATATGGTACCGATGTGTAAAGTTGTATAAGCAAATACCATATTAGCTAGGGCTCCTTGTGCTTGCCAAACACATGGTACACAAAGTAGGCGTGTACCCCCATGAGGATTAATGTAATTATACCCTCAAGTGTTACAGATTACAGCAATGGAATGAAATGTATCATGGAAAACCTTTGTATCATTGTAATTCAAAAATCTTTAAAAATAAATGTTTTAAGTACAAAATTAATCACTCAAATACGTGTACTCTAGCGCTAAACTGTGCGTCTTGTTGCAACATAATCTCTGTGGAAGTGTCGTAGTTATCGTCTTCCGAAAGCTAAGTTCTGCAGAAGTCAATGTACTTACCTCATCATAAACGAAAGTGAAAATCTTTGCGTATAGATATCGTAGTTATTACGTACCTGACCGTGATCAAGAAAATACTATAATGTAACGTATTGTTGTGCTACAGAAAAGGCTGTCTCATTGTAGCTATACCACAAAAGTTACTACTAAAACATGTTTTACTTTCCAGAATAATTCAGAAAAACTATGCAGATATAAAACAGAAACACCGCAAAAGCAACATTGTAAATTGTCACTCATTAGTAGCGTCGTGATAAAACCGTGTAGTTGTCACATAACTAACCACTGTGTCGTCTGGTATCTCACAGAAAGTACTTTAAATCCAGAATGTATTTTCAAGTAAACCAAAATGTTGCATGTTAACAGTTTCTAAGTCTGACAAAGCATACTAGCGATGTGAAAAGAAAAGTTTTATGGCAAAGACTAAGTTAAACAGCAGATTATCATTCAATAAACGGTTTTACATGTGAAATGTGGTGTAAACCTTTACTCTTCCTAGTACGCAGACTTTCAACTGAAAAGCAATTGTCATGTTTTATACATCGGTAAGGAATGCTAAATCTTTTCTCAAGGTTAGCGTCTGTGTTATTTTTCTCTGAGCCAGCCGGCGCAGGTGGCTGCCTGCGGTGCGAGTCATTGTCTGTTCCTTTGTTGGCGCGTGTCGTTATTGGGATTAGGAGACCTAACTTCTACAAATTCGCCTTGCCGAGAGGGCCCCGCTCTGTTAGAATCCCGCCAGTTCTGATGAAATTCAGGTCTGTCGTTATGTCGGTAGTTTACATAGTTTCTTTTCTCTCTGTCATATGGTGGAGAATTTCTCCTGGAATCGTAACTGCGTGGTGGACCGTTGCGTCTGAAGTTATTCTGTATCCGTTGGTAATAATTATTCTGGTTCCCATATTGTATGTTTCTATGGCTATCTCTGTCACATTCATTACTATGGAAATGCGATCTTTCTCTGTAACTGTTATTACTCTGCCAGTGGTTGTCATATGGGTGGCGTCTGTTTTGGTCACGATTTGTGTTGTTAGGTTAGGTTAGGTTAGGTTAGTGTTGTTTAACGTCCCGTCGACAACGAGGTCATTAGAGACGGAGCGCAAGCTCGGGTTAGGGAAGGATGGGGAAGGAAATCGGCCGTGCCCTTTCAAAGGAACCATCCCGGCATTTGCCTGAAACGATTTAGGGAAATCACGGAAAACCTAAATCAGGATGGCTGGAGACGGGATTGAACCGTCGTCCTCCCGAATGCGAGTCCAGTGTGCTAACCACTGCGCCACCTCGCTCGGTATTTGTGTTGTGAAAATAGCCTTGTCGTGTCCAATTATTATTTCTTTCGTCGCGGAATTGTGACGGATGTGACCTGTAATTGTTGTGTTCCTGTTTTCGCGTTCCGCGATTTCCGCGATTGTCAGTGTCAATTTCCAGTTCTTGCAACAGTCCCTGAAAAGCTTGAATGTCGTCTTTGCAACGTCCTGCTAAAATAATATGTCGTAAATGTTCAGGCAATTTGATTAAGCAAATGCGGATGAGTTCTGAGGGGCTGTATGGGTTTGAAAGATACTGATTCTTATGCAACATGTCTTCAAAATATTTCATAAGACTGGAAAATTCAGATTGTTCGAAACATTTCATCATTATGATGCTATGTTTTACTCGGTCTTGTGTGGCTTGAGACCAATATGCTGAGAGGAAGGCATGGTAAAACTCTCCTTCACTGTGGCAATCGTGAATGACCGACCGCATTCTTACAGCTGGTTCATTCTCTAAGTAGCCACACATAAATTCTAATATGTGCTCTAATGACCAGTTGGGAGGAAAACAATGAGAGAATTGATGAAGCCACGCTTGTGGATGAATGTCGTTGCCGGAATTCTTAAATGTTTTGAATTTACGTGTAGTAATGAACAGCTTATAGTCAAAATCATCATGTCGGCGAGTAGCATATCGGTCATTGTTACGTCGTGTCGGCGGTTCCATCTCAAAATTCGGTGCACCTTGCCAATTTCTTTCATAATTTCCGAAATGCGCTGTGTTATTATTTTGTGGCTTTTCCGTATTTCTATGTTCCTCTTCCCGTGTTGGAGCGCGAGTGTCCTCTGAAATAAGAAATTTTTGTATTACTTGTGCCAACTGATCTTGTACTTCCCGGATTTCTCTTTGGTGTTGCGTATTAATTTGATTCTGATTTTGTTTGAATTTCCTAATTTGTTCGCACTCTTCTGTGTCATTAAAGACTACCGGTTTTGTGTCGTTTAGATTATCATCTACCTTCGTAGATAAGTTAGTGAACTGATCCGAAAGTTCGGCTACTTTCTCCGATAGTGAACACATTTCCTCAGTGTGTTTTTCTGAACCAAGTTTCAGAGTGTCCATTTGTGTTGAAATCGAATCTATTGTGTCCTTTAAGTTTTCTTGAGTTTTTGCAAGTTGCGTAACCGAATCGGTAGATGCAACTGAGTCAATTTTAGCCGACAAGGTCTCATGATTTTCATGAACAATGGTTTGCAGTTCTTTTATGGCTGCTTCGTGATTCTGTAATGCATTTTCATGCCGCGAAAAAGTAGGTTGAAAATGCTCACAAATTCGTGTTTTTACGTCATTACAGACTTTTTGACATTTCGATTCAATGTTACGTAACTCAGTAGTTAAATCTTCACGTGTTTGTTCAAGTGTGGTGTCTAACTTCCGAAGATTTTGTTCCATTGTGTCTAACTTTTGAAGCTTTTGCTGTGTTTGTCTCTGATTTTGTTCCATTGTGTCTAACTTTTGAAGCTTTTGCTGTGTTTGTCTCTGATTTTGTTCCATTGTGTCTAACTTTTGAAGATTTTGTTCCATTGTGTCTAACTTTTGAAGACTTTGTCCCATTTGCCTCTGATTTTGTTCCATTTGTTGCATTAATTGCAATAATAATGTATTAGTGTCTGGAATCTGTTTCTCTATGCTTTTTGGCAGTGCATTTTCACCGGCAACATTCACATTTTGACAAGCAGAAAATGTGTCTTGACTCATTTGAGAAAACGGTGAGGACCCAAAACCTAAGTCTACAGTATTTGCAATATCGTGTTCTGTCATTTCGGATTCCTGAGGCGAGCTGTTGCCGACCGATCGATCGATAATGCTTCCTTGTTCACTACCTGTTTCACTGTCTACACCATTATTTGCCACCCGCTCCATTTCCCTATGCACAGTTACCAAATTACTACTTTGAATATTAGTTAATTCATTACACGGTGGCGCTAACACACTGCTTTCGCCTTCGCTGTCATTTCTCAATTTACTTTGGAGCCTAGTGTTACGTTTTTCACACGCCATTATTGTCACAATATTTCACACGACAACACAGAAAAACACAATTTGAAGAGCAAAAATAGGGGAACACATTAACATAGCACTGAAAATAATATCTAGTTAATTGCAAGCGCAGCTGCGAAATACTTGCTGCAAATCTACATGCATGCCACAACTGTTTTACTGTACAACAATGAAAAACTACAACTACAAAGGAAATTCTCTATATAATTACGCGCTAGTAATAAACAAAAGCTACACTAATTACACAAATTACAAGAAAAAATCAGAAGATTCCAGTGAGGTATCCTCGGCTAAGGGTCGACATATGAAACGTCCCCTTTTAACAATTATACAGGACTGTGCTTATCCTGACACACAATAGTTTGTTAGCGCAACGCAATTTGACTTTCAAAAATCCCTACAAAAGAATGGCCCTGACTAACATTAACCTATACCTTTCACAAATCACTTACCTCACAAAAAATCTTCGCTACTCAAGCTACTGCAATACAGCGAGCGCCACTACTGCCAGCTAAATAAAAGATTCAAACTACTGAAGGCACTAACTACTGATAGGCATAGTTAGAAAATGAAAGATTTTAATAGAGAACAAACAATGTATTTACCTTAATAATGTTGAAAACTCATAATATACATAGCAGTTCATGACATCCAATTTTAAAAATTTCAAAATTTCGCCATCTCTCTCCCCACATCCACCACTGCTGGCGGCTCACCTCCAACTGCGCAACGCTACGCGCTGTTCACATCCAGCTGCCGCTGCCCAACACTACAATGGCAGACAACAATGCAAACTAGCCACAGACTGCACACAGCACAGCCAGCGACTCTCATACAGAGCGCTATGTAACGTTGCCAATAAGAAAACATAAACAGCCTATTGATTGGCAACTCCATGTTGTCTTGTGCACAACGACCAGATAGCAGGTATACTTGAAAAAAGAGACAGCATTGGTCGTATATTTTTTACTATAGCAAAATCGATTTTCTGTCACTGAGTGACCATCTTCAGTGCTATATTGTATAACTTAAATTGGGATGCACTGTTGTCACTAAGCTTACGGCTTCTCAGTCTATGTGATCGCCGTAAGCTTAGTGACAACAGTGCATCCCAATTTAAGTTATACAATATAGCACTGAAGATGGTCACTCAGTGACAGAAAATCGATTTTGCAATAGTAAAAAATATACGACCAATGCTGTCTCTTTTTTCAAGTATAAACAGCCTACTTACACCATCCCCGAGGCAGGATTCGAACCTGCGACCGTAGCAGTCGCGCGGTTCCGGACTGAAGCACCTAGAACCGCTCGGCCACCGTGGCCGGCTATCCACGTTAATATCAAACCACAGCGGTGGGTTGTCATAACTGAGTACAGCAAAAGAAGCTTCTCCATATGTACAAAGCATGACAGCTGCTTACACCACATCGGCTTGTTATTAACACGGAGGAAGTACACACACTACAAGGAATTTTACGTTTTACTTCATTGGTATTTATATAACTGGTGTCTATTGGATCTTATATGGTATCGTACTGGGTTTTATCCGGTAAGCTGTTTTTAAGATTTCTTCCATTCTCGACGTACTAGAGGATTAGATTTTGGATGATTCCCGTGTACTTCTAGTACTTTCTCTAGACGTTAGTTAACTTTTAGGCAGTTCATCGCCGTCCACAACAGTATCTCATTCATTATTAGCTTTTTCCCTGCTTTTTTCTAGGCTTGGCTCATTCAGCAGTCACGCTTTATACTCTTCGACAAGCATCTTTGGGTATACACAATTTATTATGACGATCCGCCATTGTGGTTTGATTCTTATGGCGGCTAACTCCGTAATTGGCCATCTACATTATGGAAATATAACCATTGTGAGTACTCGTCTTCCTTTTTTTTTTTTTTTTTTTTTTTTTTTGTTGTTGAATGTCAACACAAATATTCTCTATTTCTATCATTTCAAAAATTTCCCACAGTCATTTGAATTCATAATAGATAAACCTGAGCCGGCCGCTGGTGGCCGAGCGGTTCTGGCGCTACAGTCTGGAACCGCGCGACCGCTACGGTCGCAGGTTCGAATCCTGCCTCGGGCATGGATGTGTGTGTTGTCCTTAGGTTAGTTAGGTTTAAGTAGTTCTAAGTTCTAGGGGACTTATGACCTCAGCAGTTGAGTCCCATAGTGCTCAGAGCCATTTGAACCATTTTTTAGATAAACCTGAATATGGGTCAGGGCTGACTGCAAACCGGTAGTTGTAAATAAAGCACCTTCACACAGCTAAGCGCGGCGTTTGGAACAACTCATTATTCTTGACTTCTCAATTGTTATAATTTTTATGATAATTTGAATGATTATTGAGTGCTGTTATTATTGTTATTTATAAGAGAATAGTATATTAGTTGCCGGCCGAAGTGGCCGTGCGGTTAAAGGCGCTGCAGTCTGGAACAGCAAGACCGCTACGGTCGCAGGTTCGAATCCTGCCTCGGGCATGGATGTTTGTGATGTCCTTAGGTTAGTTAGGTTTAACTAGTTCTAAGTTCTAGGGGACTAATAACCTCAGCAGTTGAGTCCCATAGTGCTCAGAGCCATTTGAACCAATAGTATATTAATATTCCGATTAATCACCGTAGTTGCACAGTAAAGTTGAAGAACTTCAGCCGGCCGCTATGACCGAGCAGTTCTATGCGCTTCAGTCCGGAACCGCGCAGCTGCTACGGTCGCAGGTTCGAATCCTGCCTCGGGCATGGATGTGTGTGATGTCCTTAGGTTAGTTAGGTTTAAGTAGTTCTAAGTCTAGGGGACTGATGACCTCAGATGTTAAGTCCCATAGTGCTTAGAGCCATTTGCACCATTTGAAGAACTTAAGCCGGCCGATAGTGAACGACTCTCCCCTAATAGGAAATTGGAAATCAGTTAGTTTCATGACCGAAACACAGTTGACCCGTTTTGTTTCTACCCCGCAGAAAATTACGTTTCATCACTTAGGGGGAAATTAGCCCCAAGTTGAGAACCACTGCTCTAGACGAAACATATTTTCAGAACCACTATGTTTGAATGAATTCGTCCATACCGCGTTTTTTTCCTGCACGTAGCTACGTTACGTATAGCTGTTCGCGGCTTAAATTATTGCTCGTGTCTAAGAGATGTGGCAACCGCTGCTGCTAGGGACAAGTAACAACCCAGGGGCGCAGTACGTTCAAAGCGAGCGCGGCAGCACAGCACGGCAGCGCGTTGTCTTATTACGACCTGGCGGCTGATTAAGCGCTAATGAACGGCCAGCGCGGCTGAATTACTCGCCGTCCGCTACCTGTTGCCCGCCGGCCACGTCCGCACGTTTCGGCAGCCGGCAAAGCAGATTAAGCGCGCGCTCGCAAAGATGAGGCCCGTTGGCGGTCGTCGCACTCCGCTGCTGCTGTCTCTGCACAAGAACGTCCCCACAAAGGCCAGAGGACGAGCTAATGCGACCAAGCCGCTTCTCTGTTGGAGACGACGTTCGGTTTGATGTGCCTTGCGCTTTCAACGCACACATCATCGCGTGCAGGGTACAGAGCGGACACTAGGCTGCGGTGCACTCGGTCACCTACCAGGAAAGCTTAGCTGTCTGGCCACGAGATTGAGCTGACAACATACAAGTCGCGCCTAATATCCTTTACAATGAAATGAACACCATTAGCTGCTTACAGGCGTTGACATACGTCAACGGGGACAGATGAAAATGTGTGCCCCGACCGGGATTTGAACCCGGGATCTCCTGCTTACATGACAGACGCTCTGTCCATCTGAGCCACCGAGGACACGGAGGATAGTGTGACTGCAGGGATTTATATCTGGCACGCCTTCCGCGAAACCCACATTCTCAACGTATTGCCCCGCACTACATTCGTAGTGCCCCCCGCCCATTATACTCGTTACTCGCGGCGCGTTGCCGATTCCCGTAAGAGTTCGGGCACTGTTTGTGCATTCGCACAGAAGAAGAAGATGGTCAAGAGGCCGGTGAGCCTTAACTATATATATACTAAGATGGTATCTGTTCTTTCGGACATCTCCGAAAGAACATATATCATCTTAGTATATACCTAATATCCTTGCCAATTGGCTCGGTAAAACTAAGAAACCAGAAGTAACATACAACATACCAGTAATCCTCCTCTCTCGGTCGATCTCTATTGGCAACAATACATTTCGGAAACGTTTATAAATCTACCAAAAAATATATATGTGGTGCCCGTTCTTTCGAATATTTACATCAATTTGGGTCTGACGGGAGGCGTGCTCGGGTAGTCCGTGGAGTTACAATGACCACTGATCCGGATGGTTTAAAAATAGCTCTGAGCACTATGGGACTTAACATCTACGGTCATCAGTCCCCTAGAACTTAGAACTACTTAAACCTAACTAACCTAAGGACATCACACAACACCCAGTCATCACGTGGCAGAGAAAATCCCTAACCCCGCCGGGAATCGAACCCGGGAACCCGGGCGTGGGAAGCGAGAACGCTACCGCACGACCACGAGCTGCGGACCCGGATGGTTTAGTGGTCAGACCAACTCCCTAGCGAGCATGAGACCTAGGTTCGAATTCCGGACCGGCACAAATTTTCAACCGAGCGAGGTGGCGCAGTGGTTAGACACTGGACTCGCATTCGGGAGGACGACGGTTCAATCCCGCGTCCGGCCATCCAGATTTAGGTTTTCCGTGATTTCCCTAAATCACTCCAGGCAAATGCCGGGATGGTTCCTCTGAAAGGGCACGGCCGAATTCCTTCCCCATCCTTCCCTAATCCGATGAGACCGATGACCTCGCTGTCTGGTCTCCTTCCCCGAAACCAACCAACCAACAAATTTTCAGCTTTCTCCACTGATGTAAATCAATGCCAATTAGCAGCTAAGTGTTATTAATTCTTTTGCGTCTCGATTCATAATGGGTGCAGCATCAAAATATTGTCTGTCCGAAAGAACAGACACCACTTACTGGGTGACGCAAAATTAACTGGACACCAGGCAACGACTTAAGCAAAAGACTGAATTTATCATTTTTATTGAATCAACTGAGGGGTTATTGGTGAAATTCTAAATGAACTGAACAAACAACGTTTTTTCTTTGTTTCACAAATTTTGTTATGGTTACTGCACAACCTAAGTTTCAGGTTATAAGCCCATTTTCAAGTACTGATTCCAAAGATGATAATGCAAAGATAAGCATGATGATAAGACAAAGATAGTCATCCCAAGTTCTCAATGTATCAATCTTTCGCTTAATATAAAATTACTTTAATGACATTTTTGACCAGTTATATATGGAATTACACAATTCAGCAATTACACTAACGTGCCTAAACATACCTAGGAATAAAGATATGCATCACCCTAGAACTTTTTATATACTAATGGACTGAGACCCAGAGTTTTACCTCTATCCACAATATGTGATTTCATCTAAAAGAGATGAATAACTGAATTATATTTTCTCGTTTAGTAATAGGTGTGGGGATGTACACATCTGTTTTTTAATTTCTAAAATTTCTAACTGGCTGAGTTTTGCCTCCTTTTCCTCAGTGAGTAAGACTTTTACATCTATTATGTACTTGTGATTTTTGTTAAGGCAATGATCGCAAAGGCTGCAGGCTTCTTCAGTCTCCAGCTTCTATGATGTTCTTTAAGCCTGGTGCAGATTGACCTCCCCCTCTGTCCAGTATTATCTTATAAACTTCACTTTTTGTGATGGCTGGCATGGCTTTTGCATTGAACAAGCAACTATACTCCTGGAAATGGAAAAAAGAACACATTGACACCGGTGTGTCAGACCCACCATACTTGCTCCGGACACTGCGAGAGGGCTGTACAAGCAATGATCACACGCACGGCACAGCGGACACACCAGGAACCGCGGTGTTGGCCGTCGAATGGCGCTAGCTGCGCAGCATTTGTGCACCGTCGCCGTCAGTGTCAGCCAGTTTGCCGTGGCATACGGAGCTCCATCGCAGTCTTTAACACTGGTAGCATGCCGCGACAGCGTGGACGTGAACCGTATGTGCAGTTGACGGACTTTGAGCGAGGGCGTATAGTGGGCATGCGGGAGGCCGGGTGGACGTACCGCCGAATTGCTCAACACGTGGGGCGTGAGGTCTCCACAGTACATCGATGTTGTCGCCAGTGGTCGGCGGAAGGTGCACGTGCCCGTCGACCTGGGACCGGACCGCAGCGACGCACGGATGCACGCCAAGACCGTAGGATCCTACGCAGTGCCGTAGGGGACCGCACCGCCACTTCCCAGCAAATTAGGGACACTGTTGCTCCTGGGGTATCGGCGAGGACCATTCGCAACCGTCTCCATGAAGCTGGGCTACGGTCCCGCACACCGTTAGGCCGTCTTCCGCTCACGCCCCAACATCGTGCAGCCCGCCTCCAGTGGTGTCGCGACAGGCGTGAATGGAGGGACGAATGGAGACGTGTCGTCTTCAGCGATGAGAGTCGCTTCTGCCTTGGTGCCAATGATGGTCGTATGCGTGTTTGGCGCCGTGCAGGTGAGCGCCACAATCAGGACTGCATACGACCGAGGCACACAGGGCCAACACCCGGCATCATGGTGTGGGGAGCGATCTCCTACACTGGCCGTACACCACTGGTGATCGTCGAGGGGACACTGAATAGTGCACGGTACATCCAAACCGTCATCGAACCCATCGTTCTACCATTCCTAGACCGGCAAGGGAACTTGCTGTTCCAACAGGACAATGCACGTCCGCATGTATCCCGTGCCACCCAACGTGCTCTAGAAGGTGTAAGTCAACTACCCTGGCCAGCAAGATCTTCGGATCTGTCCCCCATTGAGCATGTTTGGGACTGGATGAAGCGTCGTCTCACGCGGTCTGCACGTCCAGCACGAACGCTGGTCCAACTGAGGCGCCAGGTGGAAATGGCATGGCAAGCCGTTCCACAGGACTACATCCAGCATCTCTACGATCGTCTCCATGGGAGAATAGCAGCCTGCATTGCTGCGAAAGGTGGATATACACTGTACTAGTGCCGACATTGTGCATGCTCTGTTGCCTGTGTCTATGTGCCTGTGGTTCTGTCAGTGTGATCATGTGATGTATCTGACCCCAGGAATGTGTCAATAAAGTTTCCCCTTCCTGGGACAATGAATTCACGGTGTTCTTATTTCAATTTCCAGGAGTGTACCTGTTGTCTGAGGGACATAGAAAAACACATAGAAACCCTTTTCCTTCAAAATTGTACTAATCCTGTTTGACATTTTTGCTGTAAAAGGTAATGTGTACCATTTATTTTCCAATTTGTCTGTGTTTTTCATTGGAGACACTAGGGACGTGGCTTGTTTCTTCATCTTTTTACCTAGAATTTTGTCAATGATTCTGGGGTCAAATTCATTATTGGTGGCTATTGTATTTTTTGTTATATTAAGTTCCTGATAAAAGTCTTCTTTTGACATTGGGATAGAAAGGAGACGGTGGATCATGTGGTGGAACGCTGCATGTTTATAGGCTGTAGGAAGTTGGGTTAAATTTTAAGTTTTTGGTTACCATATCTTATCTTTGAGCTAACGTCCATGAAATTTATGCTGACCCCCCCCCCAACTGACCTTTACATTAGTGTGCCACTGGTTCATATTTTCCACAAATTTGTGCAGTTGTCTATTGGAACATTTCCACATACAAAGAATATCTACATATCTGTAGCAACACACAACATGTTTTTCCAATAATTCTGCTGTGTCGCCCGAACAAGTCACAGCCACGGGCGGCGCCGAGGATGAAGATATCGACTTCGCCTAGGCCAATTGTCAGCCGCGTATAATCTACCAATGACCGGGCGACAACGGACAGAAGCCGACTCGGAATACAGAAGAGCAACTCTCGCCCACTTAGTTATAAACTACGTGATCAAAAGTGTACGGACACCAGGCTGAAAATCACTTACAACTCTGTGGCGCTCTCCATCGGTAAATGCTGGAATTCAATTTGGCGTTGGCCCACCCTTAGCCTTCATGACAGCTTCCACTCTCGCAAGCTGGAACGTTTCTTGGGGAATGGCACCTCATTCTCCACGGAGTGCTGCACTGAGGAGAGGTATCGATGTCAGTCGGTGATGCTTGGCACGAGGTCGGCGTTCTAAAACATCCCAAAGGTGTTATATAGGATTCATGTCAGGACTCTGTGCAGGCCAGTCCATTACACGGATGTTACTGTCGTGTAACCACTCCGCCACAGGCCGTGCATTATGATGATGATGTTTGGTTTGTGGGGTGCTCAACTGCGCGGTGATAAGCGCCCGTACACATTCCCAAACTCTGTTCAGTCCAATCTCGCCACTTTCACAAATGATGATGAAATGATGAGGACAACACAACACCCAGTCATATCGAGGCAGGTGAAAATTCCTGACCCCACCGGGAATCGAACCCGCACCCCGTGCTCGGGAAGCGATAACGCGACCGCGAGACCACGAGCTGCGGACGTGCATTATGATCACGTGCTCGATCGTGTCTAAAGTTGCAATCGCCATCCCCGAATTGCTCTTCAATAGTGAGAAGCAAGAAGGTGCATAAAACATCAGTGTAGGCCTGTCCTGTGATTGTGCCACGTAAAACAACAAGGGTTGAAAGCCCCCTCCATGAAAAACACGACCACACCATAACACCCCCACCTTCGAATTTTACTTTGGAATTACACACGTTGGCAGATGACGTTCACCGGGCATTCGCCATACCCACACACTGCCGTCGAATTGACACATTCTGTACCGTGATTCGTCACTCCACACAACTTTTTTCCAATGTTCAATCGTCCAACGTTTACGCTCCTTACACCTAGCGAGGCGTCGTTTACCATTTACTGGCGTGATGTGTGGCTTATGAGTAGCCGCTCGACCATGAAATCCAAGTTTTCTCACCTCCCGCCTAACTGCCATAGTACTTGGAATGGATCCTGATGCAGTTTGGAAATACTGTGTGATGGTCTGGATAGATGCCTGACTATTACACATTACGACCCTCTTTAACTGTCGGCGGTCTCTGTCACTCAACAGACGAGGTCGGGCTGTACACGTTTATGCTGTACGTACGTATTCCTCCACATTTTCACTTCGCTATCCCATCAGTAACAGTGGACCTATGTATGTTTAGGAGTGTGGAAATCTCACGTACAGACGTACGACACAAGTGACAATCACCGCCGGCCGTTGGTGGCCGAGCGGTTCTAGGCGCTTCAGTCTGGAACCGCGCGACCGCTACGGTCGCAGGTTCGAATCCTGCCTCGGGCATGGATGTGTGTGATGTCCTTAGGTTAGTTAGGGTACTGATGACCTGAGATGTTAAGTCCCATAGTGCTCAGAGCCATTTGAACCACTTTTTTTTGACAATCACCTGACCACGTTCGAAGTCCGTGAGTTCCGCAGAGCGCCCCATTCCGCTCTCTCATGATGTCTAATGACTACTAAGGTCGCTGACATGGAGTACCTGGCGTAGGTGACAGCACAATGCACCTAATATGAAAAACGTATGTTTTTAGGGGTGTCCGGATATTTTAGATCACATGGTGACGATCATCGTCTAGGGCTGACTTAGACAAGGAACATCGTTCATAGAAGAGAACAGAGAGCTATTCTAAATTTCATGTGCTATGTACAGTTAAGTTTACCTATGATTATTTGCACTTAGCCATTGAGGGCCTTTTTTGTGTTATATAACACGCAGTGTTGCAGACTTCATTATTCGACAAGTCACAAAGATAAGTAAACTTCTTGAACTCATTTTTGTGACTTTGTTAGTAATCTGTTCAAGTGTTGTCGAACCTTCCTGCTCCTATCCTGTTACCTGACCCTGGGGCATAGCTGTGTAATAATGGCAGGGAGAAATTGTCTTAGTACTGCACTAGAAGCCGTTTCACGAACTCACATACTCGGCCTACCGTAACAACAGTGGCAAATGGGCCTCCCTAGCAGCAGCTACGAGTCCTTTAGAATAGTGGCGACGAGGGTTTAACGAAGGTACTAAAAGGAATTAAGGTACGCTCTCTGCCAGGCCATCTATTTGCTAATAAAAGCGCCTTTGAAAACAGAAATAATTTTGATTTAAACAACATTCCACTGTACTAACAATGTTCAGCTGTTCTTCTGGATTAATGTTATGTGAATACAATGCATGTGATACAATATCTAAACGGTCTTTCACTGAAATTCTTGTGAACAAGCTATGCGCATCAAAAGAGAAAATTTTGCATTTGTTGGAACCTTAACATCTGTTAACTTGTTAATTAAATCTAAACTGTGTTAATGCTATATTTCCCTCTGAAGTTCGGTTTATTCTTCAAGATGGTGTTGATCCTCCTGGCAATCTTGTGTACTGGAGCTTGTATTGTAGATATCTGAATTTATGTTTCCCTTACAAATACAAACAATACTTACAATTTTTTTATATTCAAACTGTCTGCATTAATACATCTTTGAAGTCTTTTTGGAACACTGTTACATACTCTATGGCACAGGGCGGTATCACTGCCCAAATCATGGAATGTGTAGTGTATGTAGTCTTTTAGTTTAGTAGTGGTCTGAGGCTTTTGAGAATAAACAGAGTCTTTGACGACACCCCACAGGAAAAAAATCCATGGGCGTGATATCTTATGAACGTGGAGGCATGTCAATATCTGCCCTTCGACCAGCCGGCAGAAGTGGCTGAGTGGTTCTAGGCGCTTCAGTCTGGAACCGCGCGACCGCTACGGTCGCAGGTTCGAATCCTGCCTCGGGCATGGATGTGTGTGATGTCCTTAGGTTAGTTAGGTTTAAGTAGTTCTAAGTTCTAGGGGACTGATGACCTCAGAAGATAAGTCCCTTAGTGCTCAGAGTCATTTGAACCCTTCCACCAGTCATTTTTCTTCAAAAGTTTCGTTTAGATAATCGCGGACGGCAGTGGCATAACGTGATGGAATAACATCGCGTTGCAAGTAAATTTCTTGAAAGTTTTCAGCACACGTCTGTACCACTTAATTGGGAAGCATATCCAAACAGTTATCTCCTGTCACTATTCCTTCAAAAAAATATGGTCTAATTACGCCAAATGATGATATTGCCTCTCAAACACTCACACCAGGTTGATTCAGTGGTTGTACTAACAAAAGACTTTGATTGTCAGTATACCAATGTGTGCAGTTATGTCCGACTTGTTCGCTTAACTTAAAATTGGCCTCGTCAGACCACACAGTTTTATTGGATAGTTTAGGATCATGTTTCTGTTGGTCAAGCATCAATTCACAAACCTGGAAACGTCGATCTGCATCAAGGAATCCATGTCGTAAACGTGTACTGTAAACTTTAAACTTACGTTTTTGTAACATTCATTGCACTGACCTTCGTGATAAATCCAGCTCAATTGCTAATCGTCTGGTTGATTTTCGCGGACTTTAAGTCACAACTTGACATACACGCCATTTATTTTCCTCAGTTGTGACTGTTGTTTGGCGCCAGATCTTGGTGCATCCGTAGCAAATCCATGTTCTTCAAATCTATCTCGTATGTCGTACACTGTTCGTCTAGACAGTGTTTTCATCTGAAGTGTCTTCTCCATTCATTAACAACTGCAGCAGCATCACTTATATAAAGCGTTATTACGCGAAAATCCTTTCTTCTTTCGTTAACATCGCCTATAAAAATGTTTCATACATCACGCTTTCAACGATTCATTAGTTTTACTGCTGTGTTTGTTTTGTTTGTCATTGCGTTGTACACCAACTTGACAAGGCGTAATTATCACCATTTGCTAATAACAACTTGAAGGGTTAAAACTTCCTACCGCACCACGTCTTACTGCTACTTTTGTTTTCTTTTAACCAAATGTCCAGTTACTTTTGCGCCACTCTGTATATGATCAAGGCGAGGCCGGCCAATGATCCATTCAGTGCAGATGTACACTACGCTCGAACTCTCACGGGAATCACTGAAACATTGTGAATAATGAGTAAAACGAAGAAGGGATACTACGTTAGTAGTGTATGCGTTGAGAACTTTGGTCCGACGGGGGGCGTGCTAGGGCAGAGCGCGCACTTGCAATGACCACTGTATCCGGACGGCTGAGTGGCCCGGCACACATTTTCAGCTCTCCCCATTGATGTAAATCAATGCTCACTAGCAACTAAATGTCGTTATTCCTTTGTTTTTCCTACCACAAAATGTCAGCATTTGTTTTGTATTTTATTTTACTTTACTCCCTTAAAGCATTGATGTGAAACGTCATTCGATGTACGTCAGGTGCTGATCCAAGGGGGGAGGGGGCAAGTCATGGGGGCCATGACAATCCGCTCCTCCAAAAAATTTACAAAAAACGTTTAAATTTTTACATGTACGAAGGGCGTTCAATAAGTAACGCAACACTTTCTTTCAGACAATTTCGGTTGAAAAAATGCGGAATTTGTTGTGGGATATCGCACAATATTCCCACTTAAGCTCCCGCAGTTTCATGAAGTTCCCACTGGCGGCGACGTCTCTAGAGGAGGTGCGTTCCAAGCAGAGAGCTGTCACTGCGGTTCTTTTGGCGGACAACCAGAGCAACGCAGATATTCACAGGCGCTTGCAGAATGTCTACGGAGACCTGGAAGTGAACAAAAGCACGGTGAGTCGTCGAGTCGTTGGGCGAGACGCCTGTCATCAACGCAACAAGGTCGCGCATTCCTGTCCGATCGCCCGCGTGCTGACCAGCCTCACGCAGCTGACTCTTGCAATACTCGAATGTGCGGACACTCTCATTCGAGGTGATTCGTGGATCACAATCAAACACCTAGTTGCACAACTGGACGTCTCTATTGGTAACGCTGACAGTCTTCGGCTAGTTGGGGTACTCAAAGGTGTGCGCCACTGGGTTACTCGCCGCCTAACAGACGACCAAAGAAAGCAACGAAGCACCATTTGTGCGGAATTGCTTGCCCCCTACAAGGCTGATTGGGGCGATTTTTATCGAACAACGTCATACGTGATCAAACATGGGTTCATCACTTCGAACTGGAAAGAAAACAGCAATCCGTGGAGTGGCGCCACACAATCTCCCTTCCGAAGAAAACGTTCAAAGGCGCGCCCTCGGCCTGTAACGTCATGGCGACGGTCTTCTGGCACTCTGAAGGGAATATTCTGTCTGATGTACTCCCTCATGGTGCAACGATCAATTCTGAGGTGTATTGTGCTACCCTCACGAAATGTGACAAGATCTCACACATGTCTGCACACCCGAGAGAAGTTCGCAAAACTTCACTGAACTGTTCTTCCTTATCCACCTTACAGCCAGGATCTCGCCTCAACCGACTTCCATCTCTTACGCTCAATGAGGGACGCACTCTGCGGGAAGCAGTACCTCGATAATGAGGTTATTGATGCTGCAAGATGTTGCTCCGATATCGACCAATAGAGCGGTACCATGTAGCCACAGAGGCCCTCCCGCAAAGAGCGTCGCGTCGAACGAAGATTATGCCGAAAAATTTGGTTTTGTAGCCAGAAGAGTAAAGTACTCAACTGGCCATTGAAATTGGTACAGCAAGAAGAAATGCAGATGATAAACGGGTATTCACTGGACAAATATATTATACTAGAACTGACATGTGATTACATTTTCACGCAATTTGAGTGCATATACCCTGAGAAATCAGTACCCAGAACAACCACCTCTGGCCATAATAACGTCCTCGATACGCCTGGCCATTGAGTCAAACAGAGCTTGGATGGCGTGTACAGGTACAGCTGCCCATGCAGCTTCAACACGATACCACAGTTCATCAAGAGTAGTGACTGGCGTATTGTCACGAGCCAGTTGCTCGGCCACCATTGACCAGACGTTTTCAATTGGTGAGAGATCTGGAGAATGTGCTGGCCAGGGCAGCAGTCGAATATTATCTGTATCCAGAAAGGCCCGTACAGGACCTGCAACATGCGGTCGTGCATTATCCTGCTGAAATGTAGGGTTTCGCAGGGATCTTATGAAGGGTAGAGCCACGGATCGTAACACATCTGAAATGTAACGTCCACTGTTCAAAGTGCCGTCAATGCGAACAAGAGGTGTCCGAGACGTGTAACCAATGGCACCCCATACCATCAAGCCGGGTGATACGCCAGTATGGCGATGACGAATACACGCTTCCAATGTGCGGTCACCGCGATGTCGCCAAACACGGATGCGACCATCATGATGTTGTAAACAGAACCTGGATTCATCCGAAAAAATGACATTTTGCCATTCGTGCACCCAGGTTCGTCGTTGAGTACACCATCGCAGGCGCTGCTGTCTGTGATGCAGCGTCAAGGGTAACCGCAGCCATGGTCTCCGAGCTGATAGTCCATACTGCTGCAAACTTCGTCGAACTGTTCGTGCAGATGGTTGTTGTCTTGCAAACGTCCCCATCTGCTGACTCAGGGATGGAGACGTGGCTGCACGATTCGCTACAGCCATGCGGATAAGATGCCTGTCATCTCGACTGCTAGTGATACGAGGCCGTTGGGATCCAGCACGGCGTTCCGTATTACCCTCCTGAACCCACCGATTCCATATTATGCTAACAGTCATTGGATCTCGACCAATGCGAGCAGCAATGTCGCGATACGATAAACCGCAATCACGATAGGCTACAACCCGACCTTTATCAAAATCGGAAACGTGATGGTACGCATTTCTCTTCGCGTCTGTACCACGTCATGTTCGTCGTGTAGCAATTTTAATGCCCAGTGGAGTATATTATGGAGAATTGGAACCCTGCTTTCAGAAAAAAAGTGATGCATTACTTATTTAATGCCTCTGGTATTAATTTCCAAATTTTCCCACATAACTTTTGGGGAAAACAGTATTCTGAGAGCTGAGAGTCTCGAAAATAGTAAGAGATTAAAAAAATTGCAAGCTTCGTTTAACATTGGATATCGTCGTCTGCAGACTTTAGTTCACAATATTAAGAGTAAAGTAACACTAATTATGATGAGTGACACTTCGATTGTGTACCGTATAAATTATGAAGTTGTCCAAGTTGTGAAAGTTCGTTCCTTTTACACAGTAAAGTGAAACAGGTTCGTAACTTTGGGAGAAATGGTTTTCAGATGATTTATTTATCTGATCAGCAATTTATTTGATGTTATGCTGAATTGATGAGCTAAACACTGATGTAAGCAAATTATAGAAAATATTTTAACAAAATGAGACTAATATGATAAAATATTATTATTGTGTTTACTATCTTTCAAATCTTAGACATCTAAATCTCGATACAAGTGAGAGAAACGGTTAAGTTATACAAGAGAGGATGGGACTAACAGACTGTCCCCCTCCCCTTCACCCTTTTCTTCTGCACTGAACCGAACACTACAACCGCACCTAATATGCCTCGAGATGAGTTGTTTACAACTGTGCGTTGCAAGCGTGATAGCTGGATATCTTACTTCGGAATGAAATAGTAGCACCTGGTGTAGCACACAGCAATTACCGTTGTTAGGAAGACGGGCGTCTATCACGGACATGCACGAAATTTCCAGTAGTTTTCGTTCTGGTACAAATAGTTTTCCATTCCATATTTCGACAAGGGAGTAACGAGCTCATGATAACTCAGTCTGCTGTAGAAATAATGTGCATCTTTGGCAGGTTATCCTACTCTTGTCTTTCATGTTGAACATAATTATATGCTTGATGAATACGGTTTTCGAATTTTTTAACGATATTGCACACATGATTTGATTGAGTACGTCTGTATTTAGTAATCCGACTGCTACAGTAGGCCAGTTCTTTACGAACGATTGTATATTTAATTGATAAATGTACAGATATGATAAGGGACCCTGTAGGAATTTCTTAGGGCTGCCAGAAAATCGTTCACATCGATCCTCTTTAACATCTCTCTATCGACAACATAACTCAGTAATTAGAAAGAAGGTCAGCGTTGGCTGTAATATTGATGGTTTATTGAGAGCAAAATCGATTTTCAATCACATAGTGATCATCTTCAGCGCTGTGGTGTACAAATTAAACTCATAGGCACTGGTGTCCAGTTATTATCAGTAACCAGAGCTATGGAACCATCGTCTGATTGTGATCGTTTCATAGCTTTGGTTAATGATAATAACTGGACACCAGTGCCTATGAGTTTAATTTGTACACCACAGCGCTGAAGATGATCACTATGTGATTGAAAATCGATTTTGCTGTCGATGAACCATCCATAGTACGGCCAACGCTGACCTTCTTTCTAATTTCACGTATATGGTCGTTGTGCACACAGTACTCTATGGAGCCGCGCGGGATTAGCCGAGCGGTCTGGGCGCTGCAGTCATGGACTGTGTGGCTGGTCCCGGCGGAGGTTCGAGTCCTCCCTCGGACATGGGTGTGTGTGTTTGTCCTTGGGATAATTTAGGTTAAGTAGTGTGTAAGCTTAGAGACTGATGACCTTAGTAGTTAAGTCCGATAGGATTTCACACACCTCTTCGCACTCTATGGAGTCGCCAATCAATAACTCAGTAACTCTCGCTAAGTCAATAAATGGCTTGGTCATTTATTTTCCACAATTCTGTTGTGCTAGCCACTACAGTAGCAAAGGACTTAATTCCGCTAGAGGCTGAAAACTACACCGTAATGTCAGGCTCACGCGGGAAACGGGAAACAGGCATGGCTATCGAATTAAAGATTAAAGGAGCCAAATGTTGGGATAAAACAGAGGATAATTTTCTTTGGGGCACGTGGCCTCGCAGGCAGGGCATGTGCTGCAATTTATTAAAATTACGTAAATTATTAAAAACTAAAAATGTGAACAAATTATGTAAATTATTTAAAAAATGAAAAGTTCAAATGGTTCTGAGCACTATGGGACTCAACTGCTGTGGTCATAAGTGCCCTAGAACTTAGAACTACTTAAACCTAACTAACCTAAGGACAGCACACAACACCCAGCCATCACGAGGCAGAGAAAATCCCTGACCCCGCCGGGAATCGAACCCGGGAACCCGGGCGTGGGAAGCGAGAACGCTACCGCACGACCACGAGATGCGGGCAAAAAGAAAAGTTATTTCTTAACTTGTTTCAGGGACAAATATGACATTTCAAGTTTTATATGGAAGTTTTAAGTCTGCTATATAGCACAGTGGTTTGTCTGAACAAGAAACGAAAATATATGATTCAGGAGTGGTGCTGCTGGATGAAGCCCGAAACCTCAGTTTTCGAACAGAGATTGCTCTTACTTTCCTGCTGTGCATTTCTTTGCGTGTAGTAATATCTGGCATGGTGTAAGTTGGTATTGGGAATCTCTCAGTCAGCCAACTGTATTTCGCCCATCTGATCGTGCATCGCTTTCAGCAGTGACCCTGGGGGTACCGTTAGGGCGACGTGAAGGCGGGTAGGCCACGGTTGTTCCCAGCCTTGACGCGGCATTGAAATTCGCGGAGTCGACGCACTGGCCGGAGGTGGCGGCAGAAAAATACGGGTCGCGCGGCGAATAATTGGAGCGCCGGCCAGCCAGGCAGACAGGTAGGCAGGCGTTGATCAGTGAGGCCCACCGCGCGTCACCCTCGGGCCTCATTGCGAGGCAGACGCGGCGACGGCGCGCATCCCGAGCAGGCGAGTTTTTCCGCGACGCTGTTTACTCGCTTCTTACGCATCGGAATTTGCGCTCAACAAGACGGTGAACTCAGGGGCGTCCAGACGTCTTCTCCACTGGGCTGTCCCTCTCCTACCGTGTCCAAATACTGCTGGCCCTGGGCTGAACGAAAAACAGCTTTGTATGGTGGCATTTGGCAAAGTCGCAGACAATTTTATGGGAATAGGTTAAAGTGATTTAGCAGACCAGTGGAAGTGCGATAGCGCACCTGAGTGTGGGTCAAACCGGGACTGTATGCATGCAGCCGTGCGGACGTTGCTGTTGTCATTTTGGAAGACGGGAGTGTCCATACCATACTCAGACTGAACATGTACGAAAAACGGCAACACTTGGTCACCAAAAATGTTAAAAAACACATCCTGGTTAATATTTTCAGTAACCTGAAAGCGTGGGCGAAAGTCATGGTACGAAAACCCCTCCAAAATAGCATAGAACAACCTTCGGCATAAACCCCTCCCTGCCCACACAGTTGGTTGAACTCCTTATTGGGCCCCATGTCCAAGCGACGGCTTGTATCATTTGAAAACAGAGAAAATCGCTGTTCGTTGGACAATACTACATGTCTCTAGTCTGCTGCTGTCCGTATGAGGTGTTGTATGGGCCTGTGATGAGGTACAGCTCCCACCATAAACAATGGCCTCTGAACGCGCATTCTGACGAGCGCAGTTACAGTCGCGGGGGTGAGTGGTGCTGGTGACGATTCGGAGGACGCTGTGGAAACAGTGCTGCCAATATAGAAGACTCTTACTCAATCTTGGTACATGCTTTGCCGTGCCTCGACGAGGCACACACGCCTCACTCGCTTTAATGTGGCTGGCACTGACACACTAGCAGCGGCTTCCGCTGTGGTAACAGGATTCTGTGTAGTGCCCTACAGTGCTGAAGGCAGCCCGGAGGATAGCCGCTGACCATCAGAGGCATGCTGCTGCTCGGCGATGGTGCCTGGAACGGCCCCTCGGCTCCGGACAGGTTCGCCGTGGCGGCATTTCGAGGCTTCTGTACGCGGTATTCGATCTGCCGTTTCCTGGCAGTAGTCAGCCGTTGACTGATACGTCCGCAGCTCGTGGTCGTGCGGTATCGTTCTCGCTTCCCGCGCCCGGGTTCGATTCCCGGCGGGGTCATGGATTTTCTCTGCCTCGTGATGACTGGGTGTTGTGTGATGTCCTTAGGTTAGTTAGGTTTAAGTAGTTCTAAGTTCTAGGGGACTGATGACCATAGACGTTAAGTCCCATAGTGCTCAGAACCATTTAAAACATTTTTTTCGTTGACTGATACTGGGGTCCTAAGTCCCGGAAAGGGAACTCAGTGCTGATGCTTGCAGGTGCGGACTGCAGGTTGGTGGTGCTGTGGCACGAAGTCCGTTGATACTCGGGGCCGTATGCGAAGCCCTTCTCGAACGCACGGCCGCTGCTGTCGATGCCCAGTCGTCTCGCTGTTCGGAGTGTCACTGACATCGTCGTGTTGCTGCTGACCTCCGATGCCGAGAAGTGCTTCTGCTCAGAGCTACATTTGTTTCATTAAAACCTCACACCCAGTCGCGTTGCCCCGGTATGGTGACATCGACTGACGCTATGGTCACTACCGCTGCGTCGTGCACTTCTCCATTGAGAACACCAATCCCCTTATGTATAACTTACTCTGACACTCGTGTTGCCACACTGCCCCTACAAGCCAATGGCTGCCAACGCAATACTTCACGGTGGCTTTCTTATTACTTCCTATTTCTTCTGTCAAAAGAATTATTACTTTTGCTAAAAGACGTGGTAAGGACTAAATAGTTGTTTGCAGATGCCTTTGTAGTGATTGTCTGGAAACAGATTGAGACGACAGCAGTAACTCCTGTGATATTTGAAACCGATTGTCATTGTGGAGGTGAGACACTCGGCTGTGGTCCCTGTCGGTTAGGACCTTATTACGACCGTTGTTCTCACGCTTCGTTACAATTTGTAAGGGGACCGTAGGCCCTTACTATAATCTTCACTTAAAACTTCCGGGCTGATAGGCCGTGGTCGAAGTATAAAACTGTCTCCTAACGTTTCGTCTCCGTCTGCGGGAGACATCTTCGGAGGTAAAGCGGCGAACTGCGAAGAGGACTCGAGGAGGCGCTGATTGTATAGGCAGTACAGAGGGCGCCACTGTCGATCACGTGGCGTCGGCTATGAGATTGTCTCTGGTAATGCCAACATTCTCGATTGAAAGTAATCGATCGTCACGCTTGCGGTGCAACGCTGACATCCAAATTTTATCCAGTTTAACACCTTCGTCTTTCCTGTTAAAATTATTACGATGTTTATCAATCTCGATAGCCTCTCTATACAAGCGTGCATAATAATACGAGGTTTTTGATATGACGCTCGTCTCGCTGAATTTTATTTCATGATCACCTTCCTGGTAAACATGTTCCGCTACGGCCGATTTATCCGTGTGACCTAGGCGGCAATTCCTCTTATGTTCGACAAGACGGGTGTTCACACTTCTCTTTGTAGTACCGATGTAAACCTGTCCACAACTACAAGGAATTTTATATACCCCCGGTGTAGCCAAAGGGTGCCGTGCATCTTTTGCTGACCTTAAAAATTCTTTTATTTTCCTAGTAGGTCTGAAAATAGTTTCCACCCCAAACTTGCCTAAAACTTTCCCAATGCGATCTGTGACCTTGCTAATGAACGGAAGAAAAACTTTGCCCATGGACGACTGTTGTTCGTCGTTACTCCTGATTCTCTGCCTAGAGCGAAGTGCTCGATCTATATCCTTGCTAGAAAAGCCATTCTTCACGAAAGCTGACCGTAGATGTTCAATCTCATCTTTTAAATAAACAGGTTCACAAAGATTGTGCGCCCTGTCTACCAATGTTTTCATTACACCTCTCTTTTGTCTAGGGTGGTGGTTTGAATCTTTGTGTAGATAACGATCAGTATGTGTGGGCTTTCTATACACCTTATGGCCCAACGTTCCGTCCGGTCGTTTAATCACAGACACATCCAGGAAGTTCAATTGCCCATTCCTTTCTGTCTCCATAGTGAACTGGATTTTCGGATTAATGCTGTTTAAATGTATCAGGAAGGCATCCAAATCCTGTGCTCCGTGTGTCCATACTACGAACGTGTCATCGACATAGCGATACCATCTGGCTGGTCTCTTACTGGCCGTCTGCAACGCCCGTTGTTCAAAAGTCTCCATAAATAAGTTAGCCACAGCAGGACTGAGAGGACTGCCCATAAGTCACTATTGTATTGAAAGTAGGTTGTGGTGAGGCAGTGTCGGAATAATGCCACAATGTCGGTGGGAAAAATATCCGCTATGCATAAGATAGCTTCGTTCACCGGAATCATGGTAAATAACGACACAACGTCAAAACTGACGAGGATATCATCCGGGCCCACGCTCGTTTCCTTTAACTTGTCAATGAAGTGAGCTGAATTTTTAATATGACTGTCCGTCCTACCAACATTGTATGACCCTTACTATAACTTTGCACTCGGCACAGGTCGATAGGGCGAACAATCGATTGTGACGTGTTGCGAGAGCGAGTGTCGAGATGCGCCAGTGTGGTTCGCGGGAAAGGTGTGTGTGTGTGAAGGCCATTGTTGAAATACAGGGTCTCTTAACTGAGAAGGGTGTCTCCATCGCCGTGGTTAGACCCCTAAGTAATAGATTAATACCGGGAAAGTGAAGAAGTATCATTATGTAAGTCATCAGTGACGTTACTAGTGCCGATATTTGGTTTCGCGTCTACCGCGCCGGCCTAACCTTGGATTGCAGTGTTGGATGCAGTGATGGATTACCGTGTGACGATAATGGAAAATGAAGAAAGCCTGTGCTGGGATTAGCCGTAATTAGATATGTATGACGAAGGCAGTGGCTGTCTCCCTTTTGTGTTTTGAGAAGAATATAAGTTCATAATTAGTAAAACTGTGTTGGTGTTTCTTATTACCAGACATTCAGTATTATAGTATTGAACAGGACGAACTGGAAAGTAACAACTTCCGTAGCAGTCAATTCCGATTACCAGCCCCACTAGGTTCACGGTCATATTAATAATAAATATTGGGCTGCTATTCGATTTGACGAGGTCAGGATAAAAACGGAGGTGTTACACATTTCCTGTAGACACAATGAGCAGTCCGCGTTGATACAACTTAAAATCGAGCAACTTCATTCACGATATATAGCCATGGGCCGTCCAAACACCATAGCTCCTTTCTGCCACTCAATCAGGCCTCCTCCATCCATCTCACTACGTTGTTTCCATGCAAAATACTGGCACATACCTAACACTTCGCTGCCATGACCGACGTCAACGTTGGGCGATCGCATGATCGCCTGGCACCAGTTCTACATCAGCCATAGCGCTCTAAAGCGACTTCTGTGCTCCTTCTCTAGTGAGCTTACACTGGTTAGATGATACTGATAAGATTTTATGACAGTAACGAACTCAACAACGTTTTACAAGATTACTGAATAGGTATGTATGGTAACTGAATATACAGGGTGTTACAAAAAGGTACGGCCAAACTTTCAGGAAACATTCCTCACACACAAATAAAGAAAAGATGTTATGTGGACATGTGTCCGGAAACGCTTAATTTCCATGTTAGAGCTCAGTTTAGTTTCGTCAGTATGTACTATACTTCCTCGATTCACCGCCAGTTGCCCCAGTTGAAGGAAGGTAATGTTGACTTCGGTGCTTGTGTTGACACGCGACTCATTGCTCTAAAGTACTAGCATCAATCACATAAGTACGTAGCATCAACAGGTTAGTGTTCATCACGAACGTGGTTTTGCAGTCAGTGCAATGTTTACAAATGCGGAGTTGGCAGATGCCCATTTGATGTATGGATTAGCACGGGGCAATAGCCGTGGCGCGGTACGTTTATATCGAGACAGATTTCCAGAACGAAGGTGTCCCGACAGGAAGACGTTCGAAGCAATTGATCGGCGTCTTAGGGAGCACGGAACATTGCAGCCCATGACTCGCCACTGGGGAAGACCTAGAACAACGAGGGCACCTGCAGTGGACGAGGCAATTCTTCGTGCAGTTGACGTAACCCTAATGTCAGCGTCAGAGAAGTTGCTGCTGTACAAGGTAACGTTGGCCACGTCACTGTATGGAGAGTGCTACGGGAGAACCAATTGTTTCCGTACCATATACAGCGTGCGCAGGCACTATCAGCAGCTGACTGGCCTCCACGGGTACACTTCTGCGAATGCTTCATTCAATAATGTGTCAGTCCTCATTTCAGTGCAAATGTTCTCTTTACGGATGAGGCTTCATTCCAACGTAATCAAATTGTAAATTTTCACAGTCAACATGTGTGGGCTGACGAGAATCCGCACGCAATTGTGCAATCACGTCATCAACACAGATTTTCTGTGAACGTTTGGGCAGGCATTGTTGGTGATGTCTTGATTGGGCCCCATGTTTTTCCACCTACACTCAATGGAGTACGTTATCATGATTTCATACGGGATACTCTACCTGTGCTGCTAGAATATGTGCCTTTACAAGTACGACACGACATGTGATTCATGCATGATGGAGCTCCTGCACATTTCAGTCGAAGTGTTCGTACGCTTCTCAACAACAGATTCGGTGACCGATGGATTGGTAGAGGCGGACCAATTGCATGGCCTCCACGCTCTCCTGACCTCAACCCTCTTGACCTTCATTTATAGGGGCATTTGAAAGCTCTTGTCTACGCAACCCCGGTAACAAATGTAGAGACTCTTCGTGCTTGTATTGTGGACGGCTGTGATACAATTCGCCATTCTCCAGGGCTGCATCAGCGCATCAGGGATTCCATGCGACGGAGGGTGGATGCATGTATCCTCGCTAACGGAGGACATTTTGAACATTTCCTGTAACAAAGTGTTTGAAGTCACGCTAGTACGTTGTGTTGCTGTGTGTTTCCATTCCATGATTAATGTGTTTTGAAGAGAAGTAATAAAATGAGCTCTAACATGAAAAGCAAGCGTTTCCGGACACATGTCCACATAACATATTTTCTTTCTTTGTGTGTGAGGAATGTTCCCTGAAAGTTTGGCCGTACCTTTTTGTACCACCCTGTACATCCTAATCGCTTCCAGATGAGATTTTCGCTCTGCATCGGAGTGTGCGGTGATATGAAACTTCCTGGCAGATTAAAACTGTGTGCCGGACCGAGACTCGAACTCGGGATGTTTGCCTTTCGAGGGTAAGTGCTCTACGGACTTTTTTTTATTGACTTTCATTTTATTTATTTTTTAAATATATTTGTAATTTGTATTTACTGATACCACACCGAAAATAAATGTACCTAGCACTGCATCGTGCTCTGAGTAGACAAAAGAAATATTTCGGTACTTTCCCACACCGAGGTAATATATATGGGGAAACGAAAAATATGCTTCGTACTCGATGTAGAAGGGTGTGTCGCTACTCTCCTGACGCTTTGTCATCCAGGTACATCTTGACGCATTTCGTATGTTGTTCCACCGATAATCGAACGTGTTATTGTCAGCTCAGTCAATGGGTATCTTCTACGTGTTAATGATCGCCGGCCGCTGTGGTCGAGCGATTCTAGGTGCTTCAGTGCAGAACCGCGCTGCTACTACGGTCGCCGGTTCGAATCCTGCCTCGGGCATGGATGTGTGTGATGTACTTAGGTTAGTTAGGTTTAAGTAGTTCTAAGTCTAGGGGACTGATGACCTCAGATGTTAAGTCCCATAGTGTTTCGAGCCATTTGAACCATTTGTTGATGATCCAGCTGCGTGGAGGGTCGCGTAGGGCACTCCCTAAGTAATTAGAAAAATATTGTCCATAGTTTGGGTTCCGTACGATCTTGCAATGACGTTCTTGTAGGTAGTTCCAAAAGTGCAATACATCTTAAGGTCCATGATGAAATAAGTATTGTACCGCATGCCCACAGATCCAGGTGCGCGGGAAATACTGTTCATCCGGAAATACTAGAAGCCGAGGTGTGATGTGTTCCCGAGTCAGCCGTAGAAAATACGACAAAATTTGTCGCACCAAGCGCTATACGTCTTCTGCCGCACCACATTTGAGACGGTGCTCGTCCGTGTCCGGTATTCCGCAGTCTGCACATAGAGGCGATTCCGCCGTATTTATCTTGCGAGGAGTGATCAGGTGATCTGTTTACCGTTGACTGTGTTGTACCATGTGGATCGAACGTCTGTATCCAGTGTAACCGAGTGTATTGTCCGCCAAACCACCTTCCAACTAACCTGAGCGTTTTTGGCCTCCACGATGTTTGGCGGCCGCCTCTGCTGTAGGACGCGGTATATATCCCGCGCCGACGCCCTTTTCGTCGGTGGCACTGCGATACGGACAAAACCGTGTTCACTGTAAGAATGTCCGAAATAGTAGAAGGGTGGGGGTATGTCTTGCGTCGTCAGTGGGGACATAAGGGAGGACTGAGCTAAGGACGCCAGCAGCAAACCTGTCAAACTTTCCGAGTGGTGGCGCCACAGCTTGATGTGCGAGCTGAGAAACAGGGCCACCGCTCTGTCCTGGACATGGACTAGGTCAAGACCTCCTCTTTCTAGGGGAAGGGTCAGCGACTCATAACTGACTTTGAAGAGCTTGCCAGCACTGACGTAGGCTCCGAATGCCGCTAATAGACGTCGAACCATCAGTAACGGTACTGGAAGGACACGCACTATATGTGGAAGGCGCGATGTGAGGCAAACGTTGACCAAGTGTGTCCTTTGAAGAATGTCGAGGGTCCGCAAACAAAGGTTGGAAATCTGGATCCGAATTTGTTGTAATAAGCGGTGGTAGTTAAGGGCTGCAGTGCGCCGCATGTTCGCGTGATACTCTATTCCGAGGCATTTGATTGTGCCACGAAGCTGTATGGGGTCGACACACTCTGGGTTCAACCCGTCTCCTATGGCCAAGGAGACCGATTTGGTGACGTTGACACAGCTGCCGGAAGCCACACCGCGTGTGGTAATCCATTCAAGTGAGTTGGTTACATCGTCACGATTGCGGAGTACGAGAACCAGGTCGTCTGCATATGCTGTACAGCGAACTGTGTCGTCACGTGAGGTGAGTCCAGTGAGGCGTTGACGGAGGCCGCAGATGAGCGGTTCCAGTGCCAGAGCGTAGAGTAAGCTCGACAGGGGACAGCCTTGACGCACTGATCTGGAAATCGGGAGGGATTGCGTGAAACGCCCTTTAATGAATACCTTATAAGTCGCCCGTCAGAGGAGGCGCATTACGACGTCTGTGAATTGCTGTGGATACTGCATGTGTTGGAGAACGGACGTTAGGTACGCATGATCCACTCGATCGAAAGCTTGGCTAAAATGTAGTGATGCCAGCGCTCCCGGCATTCGGCGTGCCCTCGCTAGGGCTAGTATGACCACGGAGATTTGTTCGCCGCTCCTTTGCCGATGGCGTCGATAACTTCGTCTTCCACAATGTCGTTCAATAATTCAGATTGTAAATACTGTGGGAATTTGGAAATTTGTGGTAAGGTCTCATGGGACCAAACTGCAGAGGTCATCGCTCCCTATGATTACACACTATTTAATTTAACTTAAACTAATTTACGCTAAGGACGACATGAAACGTCCCCTTAGAAAAATTATACATGACTGTGCTTAAACTGACACACAGTATTTTTAGCGCAACGCAGTCTGACTTTCAAAAATCCCTACAAAAGAGTGGCCCTGACTAACATTAACCTATACCTTTCACAAATCACTTACCTCACCAAAAATCTTCGTTACTCGAACTACTGCAATACAGCGAGCGCCACTACTGCCAGCTAAATAGAAGATTCAAACTACTGAAGGCACTAACTACTGATAGGCATAGTTAGCAAATGAAAGATTTTGATAGAGAACAAACAACGTATTTACCTTAATAGTGTTCAAAAGTCATAATATACATAGCAGTTCATGACATCCAGTCTTACAAATTTCAAAACTCCGCCATTTCTCTCCCCACATCCACCACTGCTGGCGGCTCACCTCCAACTGCGCAACGCTACGCGCTGTTAACAGCCAACTGCCCAACACTACAATGGCCAACAACAATGCAAACCAGCCACAGACTGCACACAGCACAGCCAGTGATTTTCATACAGAGCGCTACGTGGCGTTACCAATTTAAAAACCTAAACAGCCTACTTACAGACACACACACACATGCCCGAGGGTGGACTCGAACCTCCGACTGGGGGAGCAGCGCGGACCGTGACAAGATGCCTTACACCGCGAGGCTAACCCGCGCAACTCCTGTGGGACAATGCCATAAACCAGTCGTGAGCCTCCTGTCACCGTTGTCAGGTCGGAACATTGAGCAGAATAAAGTCGTGCGTAATGTCGAAGAAGGCTGCACCAGTACCGCGTTGTGTCGTGTGGTGACGGCCGTCCGTAGTGGTGATGGCCTGTATCAGGGCCCGTCTTCGCTCTTTACGTTCTAGAATGACGTGGTACATTGTGGATCTTTCTGTTGAGAGTCTATCATGTGTTCGCGCCCGGACGTTCGTCCCTCCGAGGTGTCGACGCATACGGGCGATGATCTACGAGGTGCATTCAAGTTCTAAGGCCTCCGATTTTTTTTTCTAATTAACTACTCACCCGAAATCAGTGAAACTGGCGTTACTTCTCGACGTAATCGCCCTGCAGACGTACACATTTCCCACAACGCTGACGCCATGATTGCATGGCAGCGGCGAAGGTTTCTTTAGGACTCTGCTTTGACCACTGCAAAATCGCTGAGGCAATAGCAGCACGGCTGGTGAATGTGCGGCCACAGGGAGTGTCTTTCATTGTTGGAAAAAGCCAAAAGTCACTAGGAGCCAGGTCAGGTGAGTAGGGAGCATGAGGAATCACTTCAAAGTTGTTATCACGAAGAAACTGTTGCGTAACGTTAGCTCGATGTGCGGGTGCGTTGTCTTGCTGAAACAGCACACGCGCAGCCCTTCCCGGACGTTTTTGTTGCAGTGCAGGAAGGAATTTGTTCTTCAAAACATTTTCGTAGGATGCACCTGTTACCGTAGTGCCATTTGGAACGCAATCGGTAAGGATTACGCCCTCGCTGTCCCAGAACATGGACACCAACATTTTTTCAGCATTGGCGGTTACCCGAAATTTTTTTGGTGGCGGTGAATCTGTGTGCTTCCATTGAGCTGACTGGCGCTTTGTTTCTGGATTGAAAAATGGCATCCACGTCTCATCCATTGTCACAACCGACGAAAAGAAAGTCCCATTCCTGCTGTCGTTGCGCGTCAACATTGCTTGGCAACATGCCACACGGGCAGCCGTGTGGTCGTCCGTCAGCATTCGTGGCACCCACCTGGATGACACTTTTCGCATATTCAGGTCGTCATGCAGGATTGTGTGCACAGAACCCACAGAAATGCCAACTCTGGAGGCGATCTGTTCAACAGTCATTCGGCGATCCCCAAAAACAATTCTCTCTACTTTCTCGATCATGTCGTCAGACCGGCTAGTGCGAGCCCGAGGTTGTTTCGGTTTGTTGTCACACGATGTTCTGCCTTCATTAAACTGTCGCACCCACGAACGCACTTTCGACACACCCATAACTCCACCACCACATGTCTCCTTCAACTGTCGATGAATTTCAATTGGTTTCACACCACGAAAATTCAGAAAACGAATGATTGCATGCTGTTCAAGTAAGGAAAACGTCGCCATTTTAAGTATTTAAAACAGTTCTCATTCTCGCCGCTGGCGGTAAAATTCCATATGCCGTACGGTGCTGCCATCTCTGGGACGTATTGACAATGAACGCGGCCTCATCTTAAAACAATGTGCATGTTTCTATCTCTTTCCAGTCCGGAGAAAAAAAATCGGAGGCCTTAGAACTTGAATGCACCTCGTATGCCTTCACACAGTGTACTGTCATCTGTAGTTCCGGTATGGGTGGCAAGGAGGCACATTCGCGAAGGAAGGTGAAACAAAAATCGATGGTCTGCCGCCTCCAAGTAGCCGTCTCACGACCGTACGTAATAAAGGTTCTCCTTAGGGCTGGCTTGGTGCAGTTTAACCACCAACTGATTGACCTAGGATACGTCGGGAGGCGGTGGACGCAAGAACTCCACGTGTCCTCGATGGCGCGTCGACAATCCGGAGAAGTGAGATGAGCAAGGTTTCATTTCCAGGAATGTCAGCTGCACCACATCGTTGTCGACGAAGGGTAACGGCGCATATATAGGCCTCGTGATGAGAAAAGGCTACTGGCCACACCTCCGCGTCGCTCACTGTTGCAGAGAACGGGAGACGTAAATCCTAACGATGCGACTACATCTACATACATACTCCGCAATCCACCATACGGTGCGTGGCGGAGGATACCTCGTACCACAACTAGCATCTTCTCTCCCTGTTCCACTCCCAAACAGAACGAGGGAAAAATGACTGCCTATATGCCTCTGTACGAGCCCTTATCTCTCTTATCTTATCTTTGTGGTCTTTCAGCGAAATATAAGTTGGCGGCAGTAAAATTGTACTGCAGTCAGCCTCAAATTCTGGTTATCTAAATTTCCTCTGCAGCGATTCACGAAAAGAACGCCTCCTTTCCTCCAGAGACTCCCACCCGGGTTCCTGAAGCATTTCCGTAACACTCGCGTGATGATCAAACCTACCAGTAACAAACCTAGCAGCCCGCCTCTGAATTGCTTCTATGTCCTCCCTCAATCCGACCTGATAGGGATCCCAAACGCTCGAGCAGTACTCAAGAATAGGTCATATTAGTGTTTTATAAGCGGTCTCCTTTACAGATGAACCACATCTCCCCAAAATTCTACCAATGAACCGAAGACGACTATCCGCCTTCCCCACAACTGCTATTACATGCTTGTCCCACTTCATATCGCTCTGTAATGTTACGCTCAAATATTTAATCGACGTGACTGTGTCAAGCGCTACACTACTAATGGAGTATTCAAACATTACGGGATTCTTTTTCTTATTCATCTGCATTAATTTACATTTATCTATATTTAGAGTTAGCTGTCATTCTTTACAACAACCGCAAATCCTGTCGAAGTCATCTTGTATCCTCCTACAGTCACTCAACGACGACACCTTCCCGTACACCACAGAATTATCAACAAACAGCCGCACATTGCTATCCACCCTATCCAAAAGATCATTTATGTAGACAGAAAACAACAGTGGACCTACCACACTTCCCTGGGGCACTCCAGATGATACCCTCACCTCCGGTGAACACTCACTATCGAGGGCAACGTACTAGGTTCTATTACTTAAGAAGTCTTCGGGCCACTCACATATTTGGGAACCAATCCCATATGCTCGTACTTAGTTAGGAGTTTGCAGTGGGGCACCGAGTCAAACGCTTTCCGGAAGTCAAGGAATATGGCATCCGTCTGATACGCTTCATCCATGGTTCGCAAGATATCATGTGAAAAAAGGGCGAGTTGCGTTTCGCAGGAGCGATGCTTTCTAAAGCCGTGCTGATGCATAGACAGCAACTTCTCTGTCTCGAGAAATTCATTATATTCGATCTGAGAATATGTTCGACAATCCTGCAACTAGACGAGTGACTCGTAATATGAGTGTATCCTGGTCGATTTCCTCGGAAATTTTCCCATGTATCTAACAGCTGGAGATCGCTGATGAATGCCCCAAGTTCGGGGCACGGTGAATGGCATGTCAGTTGATCTTTATGTGCTTGACACATCAGCCGTATAACCGTACATACCCGGGAAATCGGCAACGAAGACTTTTTGGAGAAAGACGATGTCAACGTGTGCTACATTGAGCATGTCTTGGAGTAGCGAAAACTTCGTACGTGTCCGAATGGTACTAATGTTGAGGGTCGCTAAGCGATAGGTCTGTAGGTCGTCTCCTGCAATAGAGGCCGCCGTCAGCGTCGCCGTAAAAGGGGGAGCCTGTGATCTGCAGGCCGCGTCCGCGCCGTCATCTGTTGCTACTTGGGAGGGGCTGGGTGTGGGAGGAGAGACCACTTTCCTCATCCACCACAGTGGGCGTAGAATGGTCTTGAATTCGTCCGCCCAAGGTCAGTAACTCAACAGTGCGGAGGAACACTTGCGAGCTAAGTGAACAGGGGTGAATCCGCATTTGTTTCTGGTTGTGTACTAGTGGCAAGCGCTTTGCTTGTGATCTGTTTGCACGAGAGAGCGGAAACGGATGCGTCGAAATCAGAGAAAGCGAGGGCGATCCTGTGTCATCCATTTTTCTTGTCTCGTCGGCCGTCCCGTCGTCAAATGGAGAAGACGTCTGCTTGAGGCAATCGTCTGAGGGTGTGCGAGGTATATTTTTATGTTTCCTCGGTGACCTTTTTTTTGCGGATGTGTGTTACTGTGTCCGAAAGAGTGTTTGGTTCCCGAATCACATCCCCCTCAGGAAGGAACGCAGAAGTCGGTACAACCCTAGCGTCGAGTTCCATTCTTTCGTCCCTATCTTCTTGCGGAGCCGATGGGCAGCTTTCTGTAATCTCTGTGGACTCCGTAATGGTGTTGGTCAATCCAGGATTGGCGACGGGTGTGCATTCTAACGCCTCCTGTCTTTCAGGTGGTCTGTCGTCTGCCATGACGGCCGATCGTGTCAACCCTGTGTAATTGAGGGGGGAGGGCCCTGAGCGTAGGAGGTGGTGTCTGGTCATCTAATGGAATTTGCGCAACCCGACGTTGTTGAATATACGCTGAGCGTACACGACCATCATGGCCGGAACCAGAACAAGTACGAGGCTGTCCATCGTACACTGCGATTGCTCCACATCCACCTATGACTAAGTAGGATGGCAAGTGTTTCTTTAATTCAATTTTGGCTTGTCGGATGGCGTTGAGGACCTGATATGTCTCTAAGGTGTCCCATTTTTCGGCCAAGTGGCTAATTATCGTCCCTTGTGGGCGGAAAGCTGCGGTAAGTCCGGCGGCACTTCGAACAGGAGTCCGAAGACTCTTAGTGTGCTTAATCATAGTCCTGCAAGGTCAACGGTAACCGCCCCGGCGTCACCATCGGAATGTTTGAACTTGAGAGTGTTCGCACATCTGCTCACAACAACGTGACATAACTCGTCATCGGCCATCTTGACGTAAACGACGCTACTTGTGCTGGATAGTGAATACCGATGACGTGCTGTGGTGGTATTTGAACTTCGTCACGGATGAATCGTTTGATTTCAAAGGCTCGAGGTCTTGCGTAGTCGGGCTGGAAGCTGATCTTCATGGTAGCTTTTCTGTACGAAAGAGCCATAGCGACTCAATGTCAACGGACCCGAGTACTAGCTGCGGTAGCGTTCTCGCTTCCCGCGCCCGGGTTCCCGGGTTGGATTCCCGGCGGGGTCAGGGATTTTCTCTGCCTCGTGATGACTGGGTGTTGTGCGATGTCCTTAGGTTGGTTACGTTTAAGTAGTTCTAAGTTCTAGGGGACTGAAGACCATAGATGTTAAGTCCCATAGTGCTCAGAGCCATTTGAACCATTTTTACTAGCTGCGGCAAGGAAGTAAACAAACTACGCCCGTTCGCGACTCTGCGAACTGGACGTAAACAGGACGTCCGCGCCGCTCACCTCCCGAAAGCAGACTGAACCGACTGGGATACCCAGTCACAACTGACGACCCGTCCTCACAACTTCTATTCTCCAAGTACCTCGCCTCCTATCTTCCAAACTTGACAGAAGCTCTTCTGCGAGATGCAAAGGTCCAGAGTTAAAGTCTCGGTCCGGCACACAGCTTTTATCTGCCAGGAAGTTTCATAACAGCGCATACTCCGCTGAGAGTGAAAATCTCATTCTGGAAGCGTCCCCCAGACTGTGGCTAAGCCATGACTCCGCAATATCCTTTCTTTCAGGAGGGCTAGTTCTGCAAGGTTCGCAGAAGAGCTTCTGTGAAGTTTGGAAGGTAGGAGACGAGGTACTCGCAGAATTGAAACTGAGAGGACGGGTCGCGTGTCGTGCTTGGGTAGCTCAGATGGTAGAGCACTTGCCCGCGAAGGGCAAAGGTCCCGAGTTCGAGTCTCGGTCCGGCACACAGTTTTAATCTGCCAGGAAGTTTCATCCTAATGACTGTCCCTTCTCTCTCTGTCCATCCCTCTTTCCCGTCTCGTTCTCCATCTCCTCCTCCTCCCCTCCCAGGGACGGGTACCCGTGTGTTCATCTCCTCTTCTCCCTGCCCCTCCCACTCTGTCCATCACGACCTACCCCTCTCTCTGCAATATCATCCTGCCCCCAGTCTCTCTCTACCTTCCCCTCCCCTCCTTCTCTGTCCACTTCCCCGTCTCTATAGGGTGCTTGGAAAATTCCCGTTACAGACTTCTAGAACTTGTAGAGGGGAGCGAGTACATAATATTTTGAATAGGAATCAATGTCCGGAAACGTGCCGTTTCCGTGGTTCAAATGGTTCAAACGGCTCTGAGCACTATGGGACTCAACTCCTGTGGTCATAAGTCCCCTAGAACTTAGAACTACTTAAACCTAACTAACCGAAGGACATCACACACATCCATGCCCGAGGCAGGATTCGAACCTGCGACCGCAGCGGTCACGCGGTTCCACAATGTAGCGCCTAGAACCGCTCGGCCACCCTGGCTGGCTATCTACTCAGTCCCGTCTACAAGTCCGAGAAGTTTCTAACGAGAGTTTCTGAAACACCCTGTATATTCCCATTTACTCTCCCCCCCCCCCCCCCCCTCCACACACACACACACACACCTTCCTCTGCCATTTTCTCTTCTCCTCTCTCATTAACCTTGAGTTTTGTTTGTTGTTATAACCAATGAATCCTTGATAGGGCTCTGAATTCGCTTCAAATGAATGCGTACATTGTATACAGGGTATTATGAGACAGGGTTACGAACCCTCCCAAGAAGGCCAAGTGCTGTAACGAGCGCGTGGCCGATTGGGCAAGCCGGGAACAATGGATGGGTCGATAATTAACTAATGAATATGAAATCAGATGACAGTTTCGGGATCCTTTGATGACGACCAAACCGTTGCTGCATCGACAATTTACATATCAATGTTATTAGCACTTACATAAAAACTGAACCACAAATTGAAGTTTCAAAATATTTGCAGAACGGAAAGAAATCTTATATAATTATTTTCCAGGTACAGAGGAATAGGAAACTGTCAGCAGATTTCCTCTGCCATCATTTTGAGAGCAATTAATAAATTTCCAATACGACGGCGGCCAATGAAAAGATCTTAAACGGAGCATATCCTTGAACCTGAGGTGAGTACGACTACAGAAAAGCCCGCCGTTCCAACGTCAAACGCTGCGCCAGGTTAGCAAACCTCTGGGGTGAAAGGAAGCCGCCACTTCCATGGCCCAGCAAGGCGACTGCTAGCCATTTGAGCGTCCAGCAAGTTGGCACCGGAACTACTTTTCTACAGCCGTAGCCATACTAGTGTCAGGTGCTGGGCACCTAACAAAGCCCCGCTCCGGGACATTCTGCAGCATCGCCTTGGAAGGACCACCAGCTACCGTCTCGCCAGCGACCGAGTCTTGTCTATAGATACGCTCCGCCACGCTGCGGTGAAGTTCGCTCACAGTCTAGTACTGACGCTGGGTTTCCATCTCCATTTTGGTCGTTTGGCGATCGCGAGTATTTCGCGATACTACGAGAGAGCGGCGGCGCCAGCCACGCGATAAGGTTCATCGGAGTCTGTCGGACCCTTCCCCCATTTTTATTGCCTCGTTGTTTAGTATCCTCTCTCCTGACTGTTCTAAAGTTAAACTTATGTACGAGGGTTGACTGAAAAGTAATGCCTCCACTTCCGTAAATCTTCAACAGTTGGCAGCATTGGTATGCGGCAGGTACTGGCTTCTTCCGTAGCCTCTTCTCTACAGCTCCAGTTGGCGGGAAGCCTTAGCATTGAACGGTTGTGTTGTTGCAGTGTAAATTATGGAACCCTGCGCAGACGGTTGGTCAATGCGATTTAAGCAACGTGCAGTCATTGAGTTCTTGACAGCAGAAGGTTTCACCCCAAAGGAGATTCATATGAGAATGAAAGCAGTATGGTGATTGTGTTGATGTGAGTACTGTGCGTCGTTAGGCGAGTAAGTTTAAAGATGTTGAGGCGGGAACATCTGACCAGAGTTGGACGTTCTGTGACAGCAACCACCGAGTTTCACAAGCAAAATGTTGACGGATTGATTCAGGACGTTCGTCGTATCACTCAGAGAGAAACTGCAAGCACAATCGGCATTTCAGAAGAACGTGTGGGTCACAATATTGCTTTGCTTGGCTATCGAAAATCTGTGCACGATGGGATACCGTGGATGCTGACTCCTATAATGAAGGCGCACAGACTTGAAATTTGCCAGGAACCCCTCTCGCGTTACGAGAATGAAGGTGACGCTTTTCTCCATTCAGTTGTGACAGGAGACGAAACGTGGGTACACCATCATGACCCGGAGACAACACGTCAGTCTATGGAATATCGACACAAAGACTCGCTCCAGAAGAAGAAATTCAATACGCAGCTCTCAGCTGGAAAAATCATAGCCACAGTGTTCTGGGCTGCAGACGATGTTATCTATGTTTCCTTGGTCGTGGAACAACAATAAATTCAGAGCGTTACATCACAACGCTGCGAACTCTGAAACGACGGCTAACAAGGGCCCGAAAGGAAAAGAGAACTTGTTTTCTTGCAGCCAGACAATGCCAAACCACACACTTCAGGTGCCACTACAGCAGAACTTCAGAGACTGAATCTCACCACCGTACGGCATCCTCCATACCGTCCGGATTTAGCACCGTCTGACTTCCATCTGCTCCCGACAATGAAAGACGATCTGCGGCGGGGGCATCATTATGCTTCTGATGAAGACGTTGAGAGAACTGTGAAACTGTGGTTGCAGTAACAGCGTGTCGACTTCTTCCGTGACGGCTTCTGAAAACTTGTTCATCGTTGGCAGAAATGTATCCTGCTGGTGATTATGTGGAAAAGTGGATATTGGTAATTAAAGATCACATACTAAGGATTATTTCTGCGTTTGATTTATTAAAATATTCCCATCCAAACCCAATAAACGAAGGTGGAGGCATTACTGTTCATTCGACCCTCGTAGTTATAGGTCACTGAATTTTCTACACGTTGTTCTGTGAACGTTTATATGCCTGTGGAAGCTGTCTTCGGTTAAAAGTACCACGTTCTATATTGATTTCAGAATCTTGTTTAACAGTGTCAAGATTTCTACCACCTTTCACAGTATCCATTCAATCCGTGGCTCCCTGCAAGTAGGATGGCAGCCCATGCCTTCTCCATGGTGTGATGCTGCGGACAATATTAATATGAGATCCCGATGGCCTATCAATATTTATCTCGCCCACTAGCTGGGGCAAACAAGTTCTCTTCACTCAGGCCGCCTGGGATACGAGATCAGTGACAGTCTGTTTAGATGAGCCAGTGCAGTATGACAGACCTCTCTTGCTGCTGCATCTTTGAGGATAGTAGATTCAATGACAGTATTTCGTGTAGTTTTAATCTGCGAACGGGATGATACAGATTCCGTACTAGTGTTATATTCATCTCTCCTGTTTTCTATTAAAACCCACAGTGAGGAAGAAAAAAACAATACAATTATTGTTTGATATTATATATAAAGGGAATGAATATACTCGTATATGGGAGAAAAAACCTAATGTTTAAATGTCGTGCAAAGGCAGTTAAAAATGAATGCGAGAAAGGAAGTGGAACCGCACATTTTCACAGCACGACATAGCACAACATTTCTTCCACACGTTTGATTTCAACAGAAAACATGTGCATTGTATTTTTAAAATAATATACAGCCTATGTCAGTCGGAATATCTATTAGAGTATCGTGTAAAACTTTCAAGTTCATTGATGGAGGAACTTTAGAGATTTTTGATAACAACGTTAAACAACGACTTGTCTTTATATAGTCGTATAAATATAAATTTTATATAGATACTCATATACAGTATCCATTAAATACACCGTATGAGAGCGAAAGGATAGCCAGGTTTGGGTTTATTGGGCTCCTGTCGAGCTCAAATGAGTTGTAGATGAACAATTGTCTAGGACAGAAGTGATGGATGAGAAAGAAAGTAAGAGTCACACATGATTGGTTGGCTACAGATGTGCTAATTGAAGGTGATAGGTACGATGGCATATACTCTAGCTATGAAATCCTTTTCTGAGGAGCAAATGCACAAAATTTGAACGCAGTTTTCAGACTACAGAAAGAGCCCGTAAGCATAATAACCAAAACCAGTAGTCTAGCTGGCTGTAAAGATCTGTTCAAAACACTGGGGATTATAGCGACACCATGTGAATACATTTACCAATCAGTTACCGAGCGAGGTGGCGCAGTGGTTACCACACTGGACTCGCATTCGGGAGGACGACGGTTCAATCCCGTCTCCGGCCATCCTGATTTAGTTTTTCCGTGATTTCCCTAAATCGTTTCAGGCAAATGCCGGGATGGTTCCTTTGAAAGGGCACGGCCGATTTCCTTCCCAATCCTTCCTTAACCCGAGCTTACGCTCCGTCTCTAATGACCTCGTCGTCGACGGGACGTTAAACACTAACCACCACCACCACCACCAATCAGTTGCACACACCAAAAGTAACACTGATAATCACTGCACAGACAGCTCTGTCCATGAGCATGGAACAAGAGAAAGAGAGAGTTAAAACACATTTACCAAGAAAGAATAAATTTAAAACACAGAATAGCATTTTTTACAAAGGAATGAAACTGTAAAATAAATTGCCCAAGGAGATCGAATACGAGGGCGTGCAGGAGAGTAATGCCTCCGAATTTTAGTGAAACCTCTTCAAGCTTTTTAAATAAAACAAACTTCATTAACGTTTTACATCTGTACTCCTCATGTTCACATATTCATTTCTCAACATAGTCACCCAGGCCAAGAGCACGTTTCTCCCAACGAAAGACCAGTTTGTTGATTCCGTCAATGTAGAATGTTTGACTTTGTTGATGGAATGACAATCTCCTCACTGCTTGCACCGCTTCATTACTAACAAAGTGAAGTCGTCGAAGGCGTTCTGTAAGTTTTGGAAACAGACGGAAATCTGATAACACCAATTAGAGACTGTATCTAGATATTCGATGACAGTGAATCCGAGGCGTCGGATAGCTGCAGATGCCGCAGCGCTCATGTGTGGTCTGACACTGCCACGATGAACGTGAGGGTGCTCCATGTGTGGAAGAACTCTTCGAATTCGTACTTTCAGGTTTTCTCACGTACCGTACCTACTGCCATACTACACGCTAGAATTCTGAGCCCCCTAGCGGCAGAGTGTTGCAAATTGGTCAGCGATGCAGGGAAGTCGACCGAATAATATGCATGACGTGTAATACCTCAACCATTAATGAGAACAGAAAAAAATTCGTAGGCATTACCTTTCAGCACGCCCTTGTAGATTCCTAAAACAAATTTACTCACAAAAAGAAAGTCAGTTACAAAGTACCTGTTAGGTACTACATGGTGTACACTGAAAGGTTATTTTAATAATGCCGAGCAGGTGTTTGGTAAACGGTAATAAAACCTATATCGTTTCATAAAACACTTTCAAACTATTTCCTTATTTTTCTTCTTTTCTGAGTAAATTTACTCCAAAATCTGTTCAAAGTATAGTACTAACACCTTATTCTCTTTTGTGAGCTCAACATTTCACCATTTCACTCATTATAGAGGGATGCTGACTCACTTCTTCAGGCTAGCAAATGGGGAGTTGCGGAATGGAAACTAGACACCATCGCTATGATCATGACATCAGCTGATAGTGTGAGTAGTGTTACGTTATCAAACAATGTGTGCATAGAGTGTGTATCACGTGCTGTAACTGGGAGTAAAAACGCATGAACAGTCTAGCACCACTTGTTTTGTAAATAAAACTGCCTTTTCCTGCTGCGTTACGCCTTATTCTTGTTCTAAGGGATCATCAGTGGGATCTATAACGATACAGCTTTGTTATTTTTAGGTTATCAAACAGTTCACGTCGCAATTTCTTATGTAAAAAAAGTAATTAAGATTTTCTGTGATCTGCGTTTCCTCTCATCTGGTCTGGAGGTCGCACTACCACTTTATCACCGACATATAAGCCCTGTTTTTGTATTTCGATCTTTTTAACACTGTTCACCATGTTTCCCCTTCTTTTCTGTGGTGTACTATTCTTTTGTCACTCGAGATAACTATTCCTTCGGACACTCTGGTTTTAACAACGTAAGTATTGCAACTTCATTACGTGTTTCCTCCTCTTTGGTGTGTTTACCTACTTGTTGCCAACCTAACGAAGTATATGTTGAAAACCAACCTCTATTTATAATGTTTATATCGTGTGTGTTTATGAGAGAGAAATTGAGCTGAAGAGTGTGTATATGTCTTTTTTTGTATGTATGAATGTGTATGTGTGTGTGTGTGTGTGTGTGTGTGTGTGTGTGTGTGTGTGTGTGTAAAGATATTTGGTGGTATTATTATTATACTGGATGGTATTAGTATATTAATCCTCTTTGGGAGCGTTATTCTATTATTTTATCTATTAGTGTAAACAATGAATTGCTTGGCATGTGTACTTGATCATTCAACAGGGTTTTCCTTCCTGCTTTGGTTATTTGTACGTGGTAATTTCTAGCCTTCTACGTTATTAAACAACTTGTCTGTAAAGCAGTACTGTACATTAGGTCTATACTGACTGAGGTAACACTGTTTCAAACAGACTGGCCGTGTATTCGTGGGTGTGGGCTTTAATCTTCATCCGACCATCCTGAATTAGGTTTTTCTTGGTTTCCCTTAAATACTTCGGGCAAAGTACTATGAGGCCTTGGACGACTTCCTGTCCCATCCTTGTAAAACTAGACCTGTAAGTATGTAAATGCCCATATATATGAATATTGACTTATTGAGTAATTCGGTCTTCTGCCTGTTCTTCGAGTCGTTTTCCCACGATTTTTCGACTGAGTGACTCGCTCTCTTCTTCAGGTGCTTCCTGAGCATCGGTATGACATGTAGGACCTCAACCAATACTGAAAACAGAATAAAAAATTCGTAGAATTAAATATAGTCTTAGGGAGCACGTGATTAAGACAGTAAGTCACTCCGTCGAAATGTCGTAAGTGAATGACACGAACAACCGGCAGAAGATTCGATACTCAACATGTCTACTTTATTTTTGTTTGTCTTAAACGGCGACACCAAGTCATGTGCAGAACCCTTGTAAAAGTGATCTACGGATGAACAAAACTATTACTACGACTGCTGCTATTATTACTACTAGGAAGTCGGAAGCAGTTGCAAGATTTAACCAGCACACGCATCAGCCATGCTAAGCAGTTATCGGCAGCCCACTCAGCTCACACGATGTGTATATCGACCTACTGGTGCGCCCTGTTCCATGCTGATGGCTCCTTTACCAACCAACAAGGCACCCCCTCTCCGTAATACAAAGTCTCCTCGGCTGCTGCCTCTCTTGGGCACATTGAAATGATTCTCCTCGGTTAATTCTACTGCTGCGATTCCTCCGAACATTCCCACTGTTTCCAGATTCTAGTTCCACAAGTAACCGCCCATGTAATCTGTCTAAGCCAACAAGAATTACTGCAAAATCGATAAGGTTTCGTTGTGCAGGAGCCAATGGAAAGCTTAGGAACTGTTTGGGAACTGGCTTGGCTGTTCTCATTTATTGTGACCGCTGAACATATTATCGTGCTGATCTACATTGCAGATTACTCGACACCCTGTTACCGCAAAGGAATTTACGTTGGCGCGAAGAATGGAATCTAGTCAGCTAAGCCTTACGAGAATAACCGACGAGCTATTTGAAGTTGAGGAATCGACTTTCCTTTTGAAAGTCAACATTAAAGAACAAGAGAGCGGTATGCTGATCTCTTGCACTCCCTCCTCCCCCAGCTAGTGCACCTTCCACGTCCGCCTCAAATAATGTAAGCAGAAAATAAAACACTTGTTAGTCTTCTAGGCGATATTGCATTTCCCAACAACATAGTCTGAACTGGCGTAGCTGCTGCCAAAAAAAAGTACAAGACATCAAACGGACGAATGACAAGCAGATTTGAAATCACACTTACGACAACTCTGAGAATCCAAAACACGATCCTCTGATTACTAGCAACTGGAGGACGCAAGCACGAACAACCTTGCCAATCTGTAACTTAAAGGATTAAAGTGCTCAGGTTGAATACTGTATCAAAATTGAGCTTAATTCTTAAGTGAATGTTCATGGCCGCTATATCTTAGCAACAATAAGCGACGATCCTTTTATGTATCAGTTTTCAGCCATTGATTCGATTGTATCCCATAACATTAACAAAGTTTCGCACTTACCTCCCAATTTTCCAGTAGCAGCGTTGCTTGTCACAAAATTTCATATTATTTGCAATGGTTAATAATGGCCATTTCCAGGACTTCCTGTAGGGAGCGGTTGTCCTATTAAACGAACGAAAGAAATTTATTTCGTGTCGAACTTAGATTTTCTTGCCATTTTTTTAATACAATCCTGTCTGAGAACTTTTCGACGTCAATGTTGTAGAGCGTGTTACTAGGAAAGAAAATAAAAATACAACACAGAAGAATTTGGATCTATTGCCATAAGAGCCGCAGGGATTTTATGCAACACTTATGAGACAGTGGAGAACATAATACGACCATTTTTATGAGAAAATGATAAACGAATGTTTAGTCATACATACTGAACATTGAGAACCAGCACTCATCACATCTTCAAAGAAGACCGAACGAATACTAGAGAGGTTACTGAGTCAAGAAGTCCGGAAACGACTTTTTAAAGAAGAAAGCTCAGTTATTTCTCGGAACTGGCGCTACAAGGACACAAAAAACGTTTTTTCTTAGTCAGTTGTCAAATGTGCAATTAAAATGTCCTTCAGTACAGATGGTTTCCTGTAGATTTCGTTAAAAAAAAAAAAAGACATAACCTAACCTAACCTAACCGAGTACGATTTAGTGTTTTATAGTCATTTGACTTCCATTGATTCACACCGTTCAAGAGGATGCGAATGCATTTTTAGTTGTTCTGTTTCATTTACTAGTCCTCCGGCAGTTTTTTTTCTGTGCTAACTGCCAGACATTACTACCGTCTAGTGAACTCGATGTGAGGAAACATGCAAGGGGCTGAGAGAAGCGTTGCAGTAGTAAAGAAACTAACATATTCGGAAAGAGCTGGTTTCAGATCCCTGATGGTTTTCTTACTTGTTCTTATCGTACTTACTATGGATTCCCTAAATCGCTTAGAGCGAATAGCGAACCAGTTTCTTCAAAAGGTCAGTATTTGATTACTCGTCCCCAGGTGCGCTGCGTCTCAAATTACAGCAACTGGATGCTAAACTGTAACTACCAACATACGGGAGTGGAGATGCCTGGAAGTTCGGTTACACTTTCGAAATGCTAACTGACGTACAACTGTAACTTCGAAAAAATGGAAGAGTGTGTGGTGCAACGGATCTGATAGGGTGCTAAGAGAAGAATTACAGAAGAAGCTGATCTTGTGCAGGTGGGGTAGATGCGCTTTGCTCGGATTACTTCGAAAGACACAGTGTGATTCCATGAACATTAAAATTCTATAATTCATCCATCAGTTCGCTGATGCACGACAGAAATGTTCTTCACATAGACTGCAGTTGTAAGCCACGTTCCGCGAGATTTTGTTTTTCTATGAAGAGTTCAGGCAATGCAAGGCCACGTACATTAACACATAAAAACTTGAATCAAGGTGAACTGCAGCGGTGATGTCCGTTGCTTTATAAACGTCAAGTAATGCCTGACGATGTGCACACTAAACTAACTAACTGCAATGGGAACTACTCAACATTTTTTTAAAATGTAGCAGCTGATTCGAGATGTTGACACACGGTATGGAAGAGTACATATATACCTTTACTCTCCTGTCACGTAATCAACATAAAAAAATATAATGATTTGGTATACTGCACTACAACGAATTTATGAAATAAACCCAAATGATCAGACGTCATATCCTTCCATTATGTCGTAGAATTGGCCCCTACCTTTTTTGATAAAATAATGTACTGCATCTGTTGCATACATCATGAAGGACACGGTAACTTCCGTTAACAAGAAGAGAAACAGTATAGTTACTCATCTCTGTCCCTAATATGTCTACGCTTGAAACAAGGAAACTTAGGCTTCAATGTGCCACCGACATTTAGAAAATTAGAGACGATATGACGTTTATGACTGAAAGCCGAATGGGAACACCTAACAGAATAATTTATCGAACGGACACACCGTTTACAGAGACGCAGCGTCAACTTATTATTGAATCTGCAAAAGCTTTCGACTCCGTATTGTGTCTTTGAATTGTTGCGACATTTCAACGTGTAGGCGATTTTATGCGCGAGAAGAGAATCTTCTACATTTTGTACGACTTTCCATGAATTATTGACAATGTCAACAGTTCTTATAAGCTGACAATGTAAAAAAGTATCCATGTATGACACTCTTAATAAATGCGAAGAGGAACAACTCCGAATATGGGTTTACAAGATGATTTTGATTTGTTTTGTTGTGAGAAACCCGCTCCTAAATTTTATGCTGCCCAACTTGTATTTACGTTGTGACTCAGTATTTCACCGCGAATTTGTTTCTGCAAAGTGTCACCAGAAAAGATAGAGAGAACCCTTAAGGGGCTTCGAGCAAGTAACGGCAGGAGCTGTTCGTATTGGAGATAAATGCTTGAAAGACTCACTTAATCGTGTGCTGACCTGTGAACGGCAGAGTTACAGATCTGAGTCCTGAAAAATATTATGATTTCTCAAGAACGGATGTTTATTTATTTATTTACTCAACATTATAGCCTTTTCCCTAATTTTCTACAATAGGCCGTATTTTTCGTCTATTATTACATTTCTGTATTCACTTCACGTACAATGTAAACGACTCTAAACTATAAAATAAAGTAAAACTTATTATTACTATCACTATCATTAGTGTTGTTGTGTGGCCTTCACTCCGTAAACTGGTTTGATGCAGCTCTACACGCTACTCCACCCCGTGCAAGCCTTTTCATCTCCGAGTAACTAATTTACTTGAAGTTGATTACTGTATTCGACTCTTGGTCTCCCTCCACACTTCCTTCCGATACTAAATTAAAGATTTTTGATATTTCAGAATGTGTCCTGTCAACAGATTTCTTCTTTTAGTCAAGTTAGGCCCACAATTTCTTTTCTCCCCAATTATATTCAGTGCTGCTTCATTAGTTGCGCGCTCTACGACTCTAATCTTCAACGTTCCTCTGTAGCACTACATTTCACTTAACACTTTAGCTAATCTACATTTTATATCCACACTACTGCGGCCATCATCAGGTATTTTGCTGCCGGAATAGCAAAACACATCTACTACTTTAAGTGTCTTGTTTCCCAATCTAATTCCCTCAACATCGCCTGATTATTTCGACTACATTCCATTACCCTTGTTTTGCTTTTGTTGATATTATCTTATATCCTTCTTTCAAGATACTATCCTTCCGGTTAACTGCGCTTCCAAGTCCTTTGCCGTCTATGACAGAATTACAATGTCATCGGCAGACCTCAAAGTTATTAATTCCCTTTACAGATTTCTCCGTGGTTTCTTCTACAGCTTGCCTTGCGCAAGGTACAGATTGAAAAACGTCGCCGATAGGCAACAATCCTGTTTCTCACGACCTTCTCAACCTCTGTTTCCCTTTGATGCTATTCCACTTATAACTGCCATCTGGTTCCTGTACAAGTTGTATACAGTCTTTCACTGCCTGTGTTTTTCCTGTGTTATCTCCAAAAATTGAAAGAGAGTTTTCAAGTCAATATTGTTCAAAGCTTTCTCTAAGCTTACAAATGCTATATAAGTTGATTTCCCTTGCAAAAGCTCTCTTCTCCTTCTTCTTCTTCTGCTTTTGCGGCCTCATTGGGCTACTTCAGTCAATCATTTTCTGGTCATCTTCTTCAGATGTTTTCTTTCTGAATTGCCCAATATCTTTTCATTTGTTCTGTTCTTTTTTATCGTTCCTTATCTGTAAATACACGTTTTATTTTTTGTTATTTGTCTGTTTTGGTTTAAATAGTATTTTTTATGAAGTTAAAATTCTTTGGGTTATTAGGCCGCGTCATGTTTCTTCTAAAATGTTCGACGTTTCGACCCCTCTGCTGGGATCTTCCTCAGGAACTTTTGGTGTCCACTACTGCTCGATCCCCAGCAGAGGGGTCGAAACGTCGAACATTTTAGAAGAAACATGACGCGGCCTAATAACCCAGAAGATTTTAATTTCAGTGACAACGGCCACGAAAGCCTGCAGACTTAACAGGTTTTTTAATGCTTTTCGGTTTCTTTAAATTTTCTGTGTTGTTTTGCTTATCGTTTGGGGTTAATTCTAGCTTTATTATATCCTCCCAGATTTCCTTTATGCATCCTAGCTTCTTGCTTCATGTTCCAAAATTTCTTTATACTTTTTCTTGGTAACCTGATTACTCGTGACTCATAATTTTGACAAAAAAAGAGATTCTTTTTCCCGTTTAATATCTGTAATGTGCTCCAGTTCGGTGTACAGCGTTCCGTTTGACACGATGCGCCATTGTCCATCCTTTTGAAATTTCTCATTTACGCATGCTCTAGCTATTCTTCTCTCTACTTTTAGGATTTAGTCGATTCTGTTTTTCTGGGTGACTTTGAAGAGTTTCACTTCCGTATGTCACCACTGGTTGAACCACCGTCTTGTGATGTTTTAGTTTAGTTTTGATTGACAGACATTTTTATTGTACGTAGACCACGTTAATTTTTGAATTTTCATTATTTTCTTAGTTTTTTCTTGCTATGCAGGTTTCTCGTCCAAGTTACATGTTATAATTTCTCCTAGGTATCTAAACTGTTTCACTACTTCTACTTTCCTATTACTTACTGTTACGTGGTTAATCATAAGTGGATGAGCTACCTTTATCTCAGTCTTTTCGAATGGTATCTGTGGTCCTATAGTTGTGCTATATTTCGTAGACTTTTCTTTGATTTCAGGCTTCTTGAATTTTATTATCTGGTAATGATAAGGCATCTGCGAATCTCAGGGATTTTACGTTTATTTGAATTTTCTTGGGTCCAGTTCTTATGTTTTTAGGATTTTTCTTGTACCATTCCCTCGTCACTTTCTCTAGAGCACTGTTGAAAAATGATGGTGATAAACAGTCTCCCTTTCTTAGGCCTGTTTAAAAGTAAATGGTTCATAATTCTGGAAATTTGTGGTATGTCATCGGTCCCTAAGCTTACGGACTACTTAATCTAAATTAAACTAAAGACAACACGCACACCCATGCCACAGAGAGGACCTCCAACGGGGGAAGCCGCGCGGACCGTGACAAGACGCCGCAGACCGCGTGGCTACCCCGCGCGGCAAATGGCTCATATTTCTTCTCTTCACTTTACTTTTGATTTGGTGTTTGTCAGACTTACGATTATCAATCTTATTAATTTGGGATGGAGACCGAAATTCCTTAGTAGTAGCTTCATCACTGAAAATTTGTCTATGTACAATCATAAGCTTTTTTTAAGTCTACGAAGAATATGACTTTTTGAGTCTTGTTTTTTAGAAATCCATTACCAATTCCAAAGCGATTATCTGTTCTGAGCAGGTTCCCCATGGTCTAAATCCTACTTGGTGTTCTCCTGGTTCCAGTTCAAGTAGTTATTTACAACGATTGTATAGAATTATTGAGATGACTTGATGTGTGATATCCAAAAAGGAAATTACCCTATTTGTCTGGATCTGATTTGTCTACTTTTTTGTGTAATGAACGGGTTATAGCTCTAATTCAATGCTCTGTAAATTCATCTTTGTTCCAGAGTTTCCCTATGCATTGATGTAATAATATCTCCACCAGTTGTACTGCATATTTCCAAAGTTCTGCAAATGCTTGATCTTCTCCACTTGCTTTTCAGAATTCGATCTCTTACAACCCTGTGTAGAATTCATGGATTGCAGGTCGGTTTAGATTTTCTGTTGGTGTTTTAATAGGGGTATGTGTGTTTTTCTGAAATAGGTACGGAGGATCTCTGCAATTTATTAATTGTTAAATATTTCTGCTAAAATATCTGTATATTTTATACTGCTATGAGGTTTGTTATTATTTGTATCCTTTAACATTAATATTGGAGGGTCACACTTCTGTTGTTATCTGCTAAATATTTTGCAGTAATCTCTTGAGTTTTTTTCTCGCTGTTTCTTTCTATCATCAGCAGTATGTCTTTTTGATATTGCGTTTAACCTCTATATATATATATATATATATATATATATATATATATATATATATATATATATTCCTTCCACCTTTCAGCTTTCCCTTGTTTGCTAGAAGTCGACCTTGGGAAAGATCAGTTGGGCTGTCGGAGAAATGTAGGAACACGTGAGGTGATGTTGACTCTGCACCTATTTTAGAAGACTGGTTAAGGAAAGCCAAATCTACGTTTGCTAATAAAACAAATGAAACTAAGTTTTCCTATCTTTCGCCTAGCTTCTAAAACAAGCCCTGGAGTCAGTATGCCTCGTGCGTTCCTACATTTCTCGTAACCCAAACTGATGTTCCCCGAGGTCGACTTCTAGCAAAGAATGGAACTAACATACACAGAGGGATTATACAAACGAAATGGGCTTAAGGGCAGTAGTATAGAAAGGGAAGATGATGTAAAGGAAGAAGTGATAGGGGTATGCGATACACGCAGAAGAATTTGACACAGCATTGAAAACGTAAATGGAAATGAGGCCCCTGGAGTAGTCAACATACCTTACAACCAGTTATATGCTTGACATGACAGAAGTATCCCGGTTGGTGTGCAAATTGTATGAGACAGGCAAATACCTCAGACTTCAAGAAGAGTAATAATTCCAGTTCCAAAGAAAGCAGGTGCTGACGGGTGTGAATATTACCTAACTACTAGTTTAATAAGTCACAGTTACAAAATGCTATAAATAACTGCCACTATTGTAATTATTAAAACTACCACCATCTATATATTTCCGCCGGCCGGAGTGGCCGAGCGGTTCTAGGCGCTACAGTCTGGATCTGCGCGACCGCTACGGTCGCAGGTTCGAATCCTGCCTCGGGCATGGATGTGTGTGATGTCCTTAGGTTAGTTAGGTTTAAGTAGTTCTAAGTTCTAGGGGACTGATGTCCTCAGAAGTTAAGTCGCATAGTGCTCAGAGCCATTTGAACCATATTTCCGCACCCATCATTACTGCCTCTGCCACTGTGACGACGTTTAATTACATAAAACTATATATTTAACAGGTTTTACGTCGTCGATCTCTCACACTGACTCACTGGGTAGGTACACTACCGATTCGATGGGCACTGCGGGGGTCGTTATGAAGTGGTCTGAAATATTTATCCATTCGGACCTTACCAAATTGTGATGGAGAAACAAACACTATCATCTTAATAGCATTTAGTGGATTTATAAGAGTTAACCAATTTCGATTCTAATAAGACATAATCAAAATTATAAACCAGGAAGATGAAAGTGTAAAAATGCGAGGGGTGTAAAATTAGTGAGGCAACACTTTGTTTCTGAAAGCAGGTTGGTTTTATTCAGGATTCCTATATACCATATTATTTCCCTTTATTTTGACTACAAAATCCTTATTTTAGCAGGTTGGTTTTATTCAGGATTCCTATATACCATATTATTTCCCTCTATTTTGACAACAAAATCCTTATTTTAGCAGGTTGGTTTTATTCAGGATTCCTATATACCATATTATTTCCCTCTATTTTGACTACAAAATCCTTATTTTAGCAGGTTGGTTTTATTCAGGATTCCTATATACCGTATTATTTCCCTCTATTTTCACTACAAAACCCTATATTTCAACACAATCTCCGTTCAATGCGACGGGCCTACTCCACATTACTGGGAGACCTGTATGCCCACATGGTACCACTCTACTGGTCGAAGTCGGAGCCAACGTCTTGCTGCATGAATAACCTCCCCATCATCCTCGTGCCGCTTGTCGTGGAGTGTACCTTTCATTGGGACAAACAGGTAGAAATCGGAAGGTGCGAGATTCAGGCTGTTGGGTGAATGAGGAAGAACAGTTCTTGAAGTTTAATGAGTTCCTCTCGGATGCGCAGACCTGTGTGAGATCTTGTGTTGTCATGGAGAAGCAGAAGTTCGTATGCATTTTTGTGGCGATGAACACGCTGAAGCCGTTTCTTCAATTTCCCAATGGTAGCGCATTACCCGCAGAGTTGAACGCTGCACTATACGGGAAGGCGTCAAGCGGAGACCCAGAAGACCGTCACCACAACTGTACCGGCTGAGGGTGTGGCTTTGAACTTTACACCACAGGCCATTAAAATTGCCACACCAAGAAGAAATGCAGATGATACACGGGTATTCATTGGAAAAATATATTACACTAGGACTGACAAGTGATTACACTTTCACGCAATTTGGGTGCATAGATCCTGAGAAATCAGTACCCAGAACAACCACCTCTGGCCGTAATAACGGCCTTGATACGCCTGGGCATCGAGTCAAACAGAGCTTGAATGGCGTGTACAGGTACAGCTGCCCATGCAGCTTCAACACGATACCACAGTTCATCAAGAGTAGTTACCGGCATATTGTAACGAGCCAGTTGGTCGGCCACCATTGACCAGACGTTTTCAATTGGTGAGAGATCTGGAGAATGTGCTGGCCAGGGCAGTAGTCGAACATTTTCTGTATCCAGAAGGGCTCGTACAGGACCTGGAACATGCGGTCGTGCATTATCCTGCTGAAATGTAGGGTTTCGCAGAGATCGAATGAAGCGTAGAGCCACGGGTCGTAACACATCTGAAATGTAAGGTCGAATGTTCAAAGCGCTGTCAATGCGAACAAGAGGTGACCGAGGCGCGTAACCAATGGCACCCCATACCATCACGCCGGGTGATACGCCAGTATGGCGATGACGAATACACGCTGCCAATGTGCGTTCACCGCGATGTCGCCAAACACGGATGCGACCATCATGATGCTGAAAACAGAACCTGGATTCATCCGAAAAAATGACGTTTTGCCATTCGTGCACCCAGGTTCGTCGTTGAGTACACCATCGCAGGCGCTCCTGTCTGTGATGCAGCGTCAAGGGTAACAGCAGCCATGGTCTCCGAGCTGATAGTCCCTGCTGCTGCAAACGTCGTCGAACTGTTCGTGCAGATGGTTGTTGTCTTGCAAACGTCTCCATCTGTTGACTCAGGGATCGAGACGTGGCTGCACTATCCGTTACAGCCATACAGATGCCTGTCATCTCGACTGCTGGTGATTCGAGGCCGTTGGGATCCAGCACGGCGTTCCGTATTACCCTCCTGAAGCCATCGATTCCATATTCTACTAACAGTTATTGGATCTCGACCAACGCGAGCAGCAATGTCGCGATATGATAAACAGCAATCGCGATAGGCTACAATCCGACCTTTATCAAAATCGGAAACGTGATGGTACGCATTTCTCCTCCTCACACGAGGCATCACAACAACGTTTCACCAGGCAACGCCGGCAACTGCTGTTTGTGTATGAGAAATCGGTTGGAAACTTTCCTCATGTCAGCACGTTGTAGGTGTCGCCACCGGCGCCAACCTTGTATGAATGCTCTGAAAAGCTAATCATTTGCATATCACAGCATGTTCTTCCTGTCGGTTAAATTTCGCGCCTGTAGCACGTCATCTTCGTGGTGTAGCAAATTTAATGACCAGTAGTGTACTTCAGGGGCGAGGAGGTATGGTGCCATTCGAAGTGAGGAATCCATATTTCATCGTCTGTTGACGATGTTCGACAAAATTGTGCAATCACCTCGTAACGCGCAAGCAATTCCGCCCGTATAGTCGTTCGTTGCTCTTTATGGTCTTGACGAGTGTCAGACGTCCAGTTGAGCAGCGAGGTGTTTAATTGTGACTCATCCATCACCTCGAATGAGAGTGTCCGCACGTTCCAAAGTTGTAGGAGTCACAGCTGTATGCAGTCAGTCTGCACGCGGGCGATCGGACAGTTTTGCGTGAACTAGTTGGAGTGGTGACAGACGTCTGGCAACGACTCGCCGTGCTTTTGTTCACTGCCAGGTCTCCGTAGACATTTTGCAAGCGCCTATGAATGCGTGGCGCTGGTTTTCCACCAAAAAACTCTCTGCTTGGGACGCATGTTCGTTACAGACGCCACTTACAATGGTCACTTTTTCTCTTTGTCTCACACTTTTAGACTTTTTGTTGGGACTAATGTGAACAGAAAGCTCGTCGGCGACCGCTGCCAGCAGCCGGGGTCCCGTTAGGCGCGCGCCGTCAGTCAGCCAGGCCCGCGCCAGGTGTAGCCGTGGCGCCCTCCGCCACGCCACGCGATCACATCTGGCCAACCTGGCGCCGACCCCGCACGTGCCCCCGCCAGGGCCTGAATTAAACATGCGGCTACAGGCGCGGACGCTGAATTATTCCCGCCCGGTCGAACTGCGGTTATACCGGCGGTCCGGCGGTCTCTTCGCTAATAACGTCCCGTTAATTGTCCTGAAAGTGCTGCCACCATCACCGTAATTGGGGGGAATCGCTGTGTAGAATCGCTTTGTACGGGGTCTGCTGATCCGGAGGGCGGCAGCAGTTCCCGTGGAAAGTAAGTTCTTGTGAGGGCAATCCCTTGTGTACCTTCTATCCTAACACTCATAAACACTTTGAATATTCAAATACTTTTAGTTCGGCAGGTTATACATTAAGACACCAAAGTCCTCATTATCACATCAATTCCATAATTACATGACTTACCTGCCAGTGTATAGCTACCGTTCCCTCATATTCACCTTGAATTCGCTCACATCCACTTACATACAAGAGGGAGGGGGGGGGGGGTTAGTTATTAAGTTTCATGTAGAAACATAAGAAAAATTGAGTCACTTAATGAATAATTTTTTTTTCTATTAGTAAAGGAAACGATTTCCCGGTACGAGTCTGCGGTCATCTAGAATATATTGTGAATAAAACCGTCTATATCGCTAAGTAAAATGTAAATACTCATTATGACTTTTTGGCATCTGTTATCATCAGATGTCTGCAGTTACGAGGAAAGAAACATGAAAGAGTGATAGCCTTTGGTTATATAACGTCCATCGTCTCTAATGATCTCGACATCGACGGGACGTTTTTTTACTTCTTATACACGCATTCTAAATCTGGTGGCAGCCTATCTTGCGGCTGTCGAGCGTGCAGGGTGCAGTCGTCTGCAAGTTTTGGCTCACGTCGACGCCCACGACGCCTGTCGCATGGGTTCTAAGGTCATACTCAGTTCATACAGGTGGATGGCGGAAGTGGTGAAGGCTGCCGGCCTCGGGCGCAGGGTGAAGTTCAAAATGGTTCAAATGGCTCTAAGCACTATGGGACTTAACATCTGAGGACATCAGTCCCCTGTACTTAGAACTACTTTAACCTAACTAACCTAAGAACATCACACACATCCATGCCCGAGGCAGCATTCGAACCTCCGACCTTAGCACGCGCGCTGTTCCGGCTGAAGCGCCTACAACTACTCGGTCACAGCGGCCGGCATGGTGCAAGTCGAGCTCGCAATTTACAGCATTGTTCCCAGAGTTAATCGGGGTTCTTTAATTTGGAGCCGAGTTGAGGGTGTCAAAAAAAGGCTTCGTTAACTCTGTGACGGTCTTGACTGCAGATTTTTAGACCTGCGTTATCGGGCGTGGATTTGTAGGACTCCCCTAGATAGGTCAGTTCGGCACTACAGTAAGGGAGCAGTTACCGGGCAGCAGAGTACCAGTGGACTGCACGTGAGGGTTCTTTAGGCCAGGTGGTTGTCTGATGAACACTCGGCATTCGCTACACAGCAAGGGAAATCAGACGGCGTTCAGAGTAAAGACACTTCGACTGTCAAAGTTTTATCGGTAAATTAGGGAACTGTTCGTAACAAAGCTCCCGAATTCGCTGCTTTCCAGGAACGTTCTCGAGCTCAAATTATTTTTGGAATCGAAGTGGAAAGCTCTGACATATTTAGCGGAGAACGTATATCGGAAAGGCAGATTAGACGTCATAGCAGTGGGAGTGTTCATTGTAGCTAACAAAAATATTGTCTCTACTGAAGTCGAAGTTGAGTGAAGTTACCTGGTCGCGAATAACAGGACTAGGCGAAACCAAGTTGATTATTCGATGTTTTTACCGGTTACCTGATTCCGCTTTGACAGGTACAAAGTCAGTCATAGAAATTATATGGACAGTAGGGCGTAAATACGCAACTTATGCAATATCAGCTGGAGTCTACTTTAATCTACCGAGTATAGACTGACATCTCTACGGATTCAATGCGGGGCGTACAGACAGGCAGTCGTGTAAAGTACTTCTGAACGCCTTTTCTGCAAACTGTCGTCAACAGTTAGTTCGGCAGCTCACATGCTGTGGAAATACCTTAGACCTTGTAGCTAGCTAGAAAAAGCAGATAAACAGTTCTCAGCATCTCACTTAGATAGTGAACTGACATCACTTAGCTTGAGTAAGATGGACACAGAGGAATTATGGAAAAAGTTTAAGCAAATCGTAAATTCTGGTCTAGAGAATTATGTGATGAGTAAGTGGATTAATGACGAAATTCGGAAACTGCTGAAGAAGCAGAGGCTGCTGCTCAGATGACGATCGGAAAATGTTAGCAGAGATTCGTGCGTCTGTAAAAAGATCGTTGCACAAAGTATACAACTGTCACGGTAATACCTTACAAACGAGCTTGCCGAGAACCCGAGATAATTCTGATCCTAAGTAAAATCGCTAAGCGGGTCTAGGGCTTCCATCCAGTCACTCGTTGACCAGTACGGTGTGGCAGTTGAAGCCGAAGTTTTATAATCGTGTTTAAGAAATCGCTCACGCAGGAAAACCGTACAAACGTACCGTCGTTTGACAATTGAACAGAGTCCCTTATGGGCGACACAGTAATAAACATCCCTGTCGTAGAGAAACAACTGAAAGAGTTGAAAACAATACGTCGTCGGGTCCGAATGGAATCCCAATTCGGTTGAACAAAGAGTATTCTACAGCACTGGTCGCTTGCTAAGCTTGCAATTATCGCGAATCTCTCGCTCGGCGCAAAATGCCACTGGAGATAACCACAGGTGACTCCTGTAATACACGAAGGGCAAAAGAACGGACCAACAAAATGACAGACAAGTGTTCCTAACATCGGTTTGTTGCAGAATTCTTCAACGTATTCTCAGTTCTAATACAGGGTGATTCAAAAAGAATACCACAACTTTAGGAATTTAAAACTCTGCAACGACAAAAGGCAGAGCTAAGCACTATCTGTCGGCGAATTAAGGGAGCTATAAAGTTTCATTTAGTTGTACATTTGTTCGCTTGAGGCGCTGTTGACTAGGCGTCAGCGTCAGTTGATGCTAAGATGGCGACCGCTCAACAGAAAGCTTTTTGTGTTATTGAGTATGGCAGAAGTGAATTGACGACAGTTGTTCAGCGTGCATTTCGAACAAAGTATGGTGTTAAACCTCCTGATAGGTGGTGTATTAAACGTTGGTATAAACAGTTTACAGAGAATGGGTGTTTGTGCAAAGGGAAAAGTTCTGGACGGCCGAGAACGAGTGATGAAAATGTAGCACGCATCCACGAAGGTGCTACTGTAACTGGACTACAGTATCAGGAGATGTTAGAGAATTGGCTGTTCCCTCAGCTCGAACAAGAAGCACAACAATTCATATTTCAGCAGGATGGAGCGCCACCACATTGGCACTTATCTGTCCGTAACTACCTGAACGTCAACTACCCGAGGCGATGGATCGGCCGCCAGGCAGCTCGTGACAGAGCACTTCATCACTGGCCTCCAAGAAGCCCTGATCTTACCCCCTGCGATTTTTCTTATGGGGGTATGTTAAGGATATGGTGTTTCGGCCACCTCTCCCAGCCACCATTGATGATTTGAAACGAGAAATAACAGCAGCTATCCAAACTGTTACGCCTGATATGCTACAGAGAGTGTGGAACGAGTTGGAGTATCGGGTTGATATTGCTCGAGTGTCTGGAGGGGGCCATATTGAACATCTCTGAACTTGGTTTTGAGTGAAAAAAAACCTTTTTAAATACTCATTGTAATGATGTATAACAGAAGGTTATATTATGTTTCTTTCATTAAATACACATTTTTAAAGTTGTGGTATTCTTTTTGAATCACCCTGTATAATGAATTCTCTTCAGACGAAAAAGCTTCTATCCACGAATCACAAGCATTTTAGAAAGCATCGCTCGTGCGAAACTCAGCTTGCCGTTTTCTCACAAGATATATTGCGAACTATGGATGAAGACCAACAAGCGCCGGCCGTGGTGGCCGAGCGGTTCTAGGCGCTACAGTCTGGAACTGCGCGACCGCTATGGTCGCAGGTTCGAATCCTGCCTCGGGCATGGATGTGTGTGATGTCCTTAGGTTAGTTAGGTTTAAGTAGTTCTAAGTTCTAGGGGCTGATGACCTCAGAAGTTAAGTCCCATAGTGCTCAGAGCCATTTGAATCCACCAACAAGCAGATTCCATATTTCCAGATTTTCGGACACTGCAGACTGTCAACGAAGGTAGTTCCCAGATATGTGAGCGGCTCGAAGACTTCTTAAGTAATAGAACCCCGACTACCGACTGTTGTCCTCGATGACAAGTGTCCATTAGAGACAACGGTATCGCCGGGAACGCTCGAGGGAAGTGTATACGACACTTTTTATTTTCTGTATACGTAAATGATATGGCAGATAGTGTGGGCAACTGTCTGCGCTTGTCTGCTGATGACGCTGCAGTGTCCGGTAAGGTGTCAAAGTTGAGTGACTGGAAGAGGACAGAATGTTACTTCGACAAAATTTCTGTTTGGTGTTTCGAATGGCAGCTAGCTCTAAATTAAAAAAAAATGTAAGTCAGTTTGGATGAGTTGAAAAAACAAACCTGTAATATTCGGATAAAGCAATAGCAGTATCCTGCTTGATACTGTCACGTCGTCTAAATATCTGGGCGTGAAGCTGTAAAGTGATATGAACTGCAACGAGCATGTGAGGATTGTGGCAGGGAAGGTGAATGGTCGACTTCGGTTTATTGGAAGAATTTTGGGAAAGTATGGTTCGTCTGTAAAGGAGAATGCATAAAGGACGTTAGTGCGACCTATTCTTGACTATTGTTCGAGTGTTTGGAATCCGCAGCAGATCCTATTAAAGGAAGACATAGCAGCAATTCGGATGCCGGCTGCTAGATTTGTTAGAGGTAGGTTCGAACAACACGCATGTGTTACGGAGATGCTTCGGGGACTCAAACCAGAATCTCTGGAGAGAAGGCAATGTTCTTTTCTTCGAGGAACTATTGGGAAAATTGACAGAACCGCCATTTGAATCTGACAGCAGAACGATTCTACTGCCGCCAACAAACATTTCGCGTAAGAACCACAAAGACAAGATACGAGAAATTAGGACTCATACGGAGGCATATAGATAGTCGTTTTTACCTCGTTCTGTTTGCGAGTGGAACAGGAAAGGAAATGGCTAGCAATAGGACAGGATACCCTCCGCCGTACACCGTGCGGTGGCTTGCGGAGTCGGATGTAGATGTGGATGTAGAAACGTTTTTTCAGTATGATCCCGCGATCATGAAGAATGTATTATGAATAAAACCGTCTAGATTGCTAAGTAACAGTCTACATTTATTATGATGTTTCGGCATTTGCTATCATCAGATATTTGCAATTAAGATGAAATGAACTTAAAAGAGTGACAGGCGTTAGTTATACCTCAGTCTCCAACCGTCTCTAACGACCTCGTTGTCGACCGCACGTTAAAAGCTAATCTTCCTTTTTTTTTTTCTAGTCCACAAATTTAAAAAGTTACAAATTACAAATTATTTTAAAATATTTTATTGTATGTTTTACAAGTCTTCATATTTATTGCACTGCGTGGTGATGTTGTGGTTCATAAGGCACAGTTTTTGGCTCATTATACACGCGTGATTATAACAACAACGTTTATAATCTCAACTTTCTGTTAATGTGAAAGGTTTTCAGATCCAAAATGTCATGTGACTGTTGTGTATATATTATTAACACACTCAGGGAATAGTTGTTGTCAAGTTTACGTAAACTCCATATGGACTAAACGTATCATCTGAAAAGTTAATGCAATTAGTATGCAATTACACTAATTTTAAACGTGTTTCATGATTTGACTCCACATGTTTGTAGCTTAAAGTATGCCTGTATTTTTATAATTATAAATGAAAGGGGAAAAACAAAATAATAATAAAATACAAACAAAATTTGAATGCAACGTTCCCCCTCCCCCCCTACCCTCCCTCGCCACGCCCACTCCCACCCCTGTGCCACTTGGGGCACCAATCGGATAGAACTTTTTGACCGATTCTTACTTGACGCCTAGATAGATATAGATTTTAATACTGACAATGAACTCTGCTTCGCGAGTTCAAAGTTTTAGGTGAGTGAACCTTTTAAAATACGTTGTAACTTTTCAAGTTTTTGGAGCCCGATGTTGTGTAACAACCGCCTGTCACTTTTACATCCCGTTCGTGTTAAGTGCAGATATTTGATGATGGCAGATCCCGAAACTAAGGAACAATGCAAGGCGAGGGAACGTCGATTCGCCATTGCCGAACAAGTTTAAATCCCGGTCATTATGGAGCAAAGTGATTTTTGGGACTGCTATTGTGTGGTGCTAACAGATTATACTAAAAAGTGGCGAACCGTTACAGCAGTATACCATCGAAATCTCCTGACATGGTTAAGGGAGGCTGCCAAGACGGAGCGTCGCTGGAGGCTGTCCCAGGGATGATTTTGCTCCATCGACAATGCCCACGCTATGTGTACGTGACTCAGTCGCACGCGCTACTTTGAGCTATCAAACCTTGCCTCACTCCCGTAATCTTATGACTTGGCGTCTAGTGATTTCTTCTTCTTTCTTCGGATGAAGAAACGACTGCTTGGCAGGAATTTATGCAATTACGAAGATGTTATTTTAGCGTGTTACAAGTTTCCCAAAGAACAAAACTGCAGGCGACTACAACCAGTGGCTCCACCAAGAGTAGGCTAAGAGTACGCTAGCAAATGCACAGTCTTTTAGACCGCCTAACACAAAAATTCTTCTTTAATCGTACTCACTTAGAACTTTAACTTCGTCCAGCGTATGTCTTTTGTACTTTATATGTAGCTGTTTTGTGTTGGTCAGTGGGAATGATTACTATTTTCGCGTCCAGAACATCATATATTTTGGCATAAAAACAATTATCTACAAGGGCATCAAAAAGTTATCGGTCGAAGGCCGTATAATCCAGAATTGGTATGCCAATAAGGAAAAATTGCCGTGGGCACTGAGGCAATGATCCCACCGACGCACTAGGTTAAAGATACTCGTTTGGTAAAGTTCAGTGTCCTGCTGCGTGAAGAAGTCCGACACTGCTTGCTGCATATCCTTCTTCGACAGGAATCGCCGACCCTTCAAGCCCTTTTTCAAGGGACCGAAGGCGTGACAGTCGCATGGGGAGAGGACTATAGGGCGGGTGCTAGTGTGTCTCCCACTGAGTTGGCGTAACTTTTGCGTTAAGACATTTGCGACTTGAAGAGGTGCGTTATCATGAGCAAGCAGCACCACTTGTCGCAGTTTTCCACAATGGTCGCTTCGGCAGACATGCTGTCCAATTCACACTCTTCTTTCTCCGATTAACATCTACCGGTCTTCGTCCTTCGGCAACCAAGAAAAGAATAACAGTACGTTGGTCTTGTTTGGACGCATATGCTAATAACATCACCATAGTTCACATTTCCGTATTTATCGCACGCACGTCGGAACGACACGAATGGCACTCTAATACTTGTTCACATGTTGGTGCTTACATACACGCATCGGAGTCGCACTACGTTGCGTATACGTTGCAGCATCACTCTCAAATGAAGACTTTATGATCGTCCCTTATAGGTACGCATACAACAGAATGCGCTACGTAATATGTTATAAAATGTTGCACATGGAAACGGGATTTTTCCGGGGCACTATGTGATTAAAAGTATCCGGACACCTGGCTGAAAATGACTTACAAGTTCGTGGTGCCCTCCACAGGTAATGTTGGAATTCAGTATGGTGTTGGCCCACCCTTAGCCTTGATGACAGTTTCCACTTTCGCAGTCTTACGTTCAATCAGGTGCTGGAACGTTTCTTGGGGAATGAGAGAGCAGTCTTCACGGAGAGCTGCACTGAGGAGAGGTATCGATGTCGGTCGGTGGGGCCTGGCACGAGGTCGGCGTTCCAAAATATCCCAAAGGTGTCCTATATGATTCAGGTCAGGACTTCGCGCAGACCAGTCCATTACAGGGATGCTATTATTGTGTAACCACTCCGCCACAGGCCGTGCATTATGAACAGGTGCTCGATCATGTTGAAAGATGCAATCGCCATCCCCCAATTGCTCTTTAACAGAGGGAAGCAAAATGGTGCTTAAAACATCAAGGTAGGCCTCTACTGTGATAGTGCCACGCAAAACAACAACGGGCGCAAGCCCCTTCCACGAAAAACTCGACCACACCATAACATCACGCCTCGGAATTTGCCGGTGTTGGCGCTACACACGCTGGCAGAAGACGTTCACCGGGCATTCGCCATATCCACACCCTGCCATCGGATCGCCACATTGTGTACCGTGATTCGTCACTCCACACAACGTTTTTCCAATGTTCAATCGTCCAATGTTTACACTCCTTACACCAAGGAAGGCGTCGTTTAGCATTTACTGGCGTGATGTGTGGCTTATGAGCAGCAGCTGGTCCAAGAAATCCAAATTTTCTCATCTCCCGCCTATCTGTCATAGTACTTGCAGTAGATCATGATACAGTTGAATTCCTGTGTGATGGTCTGGATAAATGTCTGCCTATTACACATTACGACCCTCTTCAACTGTCGGCGATCTCCGTTAGTCAGCACACGAGATCGGCTTGTAAGCTTTTGTTCTGTACATGTCTCTTCACGTTTCCACTTCACTATCATATCGGGAACAGTGGACCTAGGGATGTATAGGAGTATGGAAACCTCGCGTACAGACGTATGACACAAGTGACACCCAATCACCTGCCCACGTTGGAAGTCCGTGAGTTTCGCGGAGCGCCCCATTCTGCTCTCTCGCGATGTCTAATGACTACTGAGGTCACTGATACGCAGTAACTGGCAGTAAGTAGCAGCACAATGCACCTAATATAAAAATGTATATTTTTTGAGATACTTTTGATCACATAGTGTACTTCACAATCTGTTAGCGGTAGAAAGTGTAATTAGGCTGTTTAGGTTTTTATATTGGTAACGCCACGTAACGCTCTGTATGAAAATCACTGGCTGTGCTGTGTGCAGTCTTTGGCTGGCGAGCATTGTTGTAATATTCGCTATTGTAGTGTTGGGCAGTTGGATGTTAACAGCGCGTAGCGTTGCGCAGTTGGAGGTGAGCCTCCAGCAGTGGTGGATGTGGGGAGTGAGAGGGCGGAGTTTTGAGAGCGGATAATCTGGACAGAGACAGTAAATTTGTAAGACTGGATGTCATGAACTGATATACGAGGGCTATCCACAAAGTACATTACGTATTGGAATTAAAAATAAATAAAGTATTGGAAATTTTTTTTATTATATACAGATGAAAGCCACACTTAAATACTACTTTTCTACAAAGTTGCCATTTAAATTAAGGCACTTATCGTAGCGATGGGCGAGCTTGGAAATTCCTTCGTCGTAAAATTCGGCCGCCTGGGCCTTCAACCACGTAATGACTGTCTTTTGGGACAGAAAAGGTGTGATTTTTGTGGATTTCCTGGAAAGAGGCACTACAATAAACTCTCAAAGGTATTGCCAAACTCTGCACAACCTCAGAAGAGCAATACAAAACAAGCGCAGGGGAAGTTGGGCTCAAAGATCTTGTTGATTCACGACAACGCCCGGGCCCACACGGCAAATGCCACCTGGCACCGAGCGACTTCCACTTATTCCCAGCAATGAAGAAGTGGTTGGCTATGCAGCGTTTTGATGACGACGCACAGCTTCAAGAAGAGGTAACCACGTGGTTGAAGGCGCAGCGGCCGAATTTTACGACGAAGGAATTTCCAAGCTCGCCCATCGCTACGAAAAGAGCCTTAATTTAAATGGCAACTATGTAGAAAAGTAGTATTTAAGTGTGGCTTTCATCTGTATATAATAAAAAAAATTCCAATACTTTATTTATTTTTAATTCCAAAACGTAATGTACTTTGTGGATAGCCCTCGTATATATTATGATTTTTGAACACTATTAAGGTAAATACATTGTTTGTTCTGGCCCATTACCTGTCTGCATGTCAAGCGTCAGCACTGTGTTTCCGTTGGAAGGACAACACTACTTCTTCAAGACTGCATGGAAATCCACTACTTCCGTATGCATTTTCTTTTACTGCTCAGACTTTGAGAAAAAAAAAAGCACTGAATTTTTACTGTGATGAATGATCAGGACTGTCTTTATGGACTGTGCGAAAATTTTAGCTATTAGCCAACATTGTATCAATAAGTGTGTGCATTGGATATCTTTGTTATTGTAATTATGAAATTTTTTTTCAAATCTGTATTGGCCACTGCCCAAAACAATTTGTAAATTTTTTTGTGGGGAGCATGGGGGCTGTGTAAGTAGGTTGTTTAGGTTTTTATATTGGTAACGCCACGTAACGCTCTGTATGAAAATCACTGGCTGTGCTGTGTGCAGTCTGTGGCTGTTTAGCATTGTTGTAATATTCGCTATTGTAGTGTTGGACAGTTGGATGTTAACAGCGCGTAGCGTTGCGCAGTTGGAGGTGAGCCGCCAGCAGTGGTGGATGTGGGGAGTGAGATGGTGGAGTTTTGAGAGCGGATGATCTGGACAGAGACAGTAAATTTATAAGACTGGATGTCATGAACTGTATTATGACTTTTGAACATTATTAAGGTAAATACATTGCTTGTTCTCTATCAAAATCTTTCATTTGCTAACTATGCCTATCAGTAGTTAGTGCCTTCAGTAGTTTGAATCTTATTTAGCTGGCAGTAGTGGCGCTCGCTGTATTGCAGTAATTCGAGTAACGAAGATTTTTGTGGGGTAAGTGATTCATGAAAGGTATAGGTTAATGTTAGTCAGGGCCATTCTTTTGTAGGGATTATTGAAAGTGAGATTGCGTTGCGCTAAAAATATTGTGTGTCAGTTTAAGCACAGTCATTCATTAATTTTTCTAAGGGGACGTTTCAAAAGTTAGGGTCAAGTGTTTTGGATAACCATTGGGATAGGGATCATTTGAACACGCAACGATGGATCGTCTTACCGTGACTATCCAACAGCAGACGCTAAAAGTTTGAATATTACATACTTCTTCTAGCTTAGGCAAATGGAACAAACTGGTTGGTTCTTTTTGCATTAGATGTTGTCTACGGTGAGATTCCTGAGAAAACGAAAACAACAATGGGTTTTGGGTAGCAGAACTGAGCCGAGGATTTCAAGACGGCCATGCACAACAAATGGCTGAAATACGATATATTCCTAAGATCTCTAACTCGAATAAGCTGGAAAATTTTCTTGATATCTTTATTCATTTCCGATACACAGAGGTTCAAAGTTACCCTACTTGTACATTCGAGTACGCACGTAATATCCGGTGTGAGGCGAAAACGTAGTTTGTAAAGTGACCCAACGCGGAGAAATATGCTATGAAGTGTCTCCATTATCTTCAGGATGGTTATGGGAACCTCACTTTATGGTATGCAAAATCTTTGTGTACGTAAAAGCTGTTCTGACGTGTAAAATTAGTTTAACATTACTTTCGTTTCACGTAAGTAAACGACCAAAATTTTACTAACTTCCGCTGGCCACCAAACTCCCCAGATGAACATTATTGAGCATACCTGGGATGTATTGCAACGCGATGTTCAGAAGAGATCTCTACCCCCTTGTAAAGTTATTTTCATATGACATGTCTTGCTGTAAGAGGGAGAAGAAGGAACTCAGCGGAAAAATGCTGCTGTAGGAACACAAAAAAGGCTAATATGCTGCTTTAAAAAAAAAAACTTTGACTGAAAAGTGGAGTACCACCTGCCTCATTCTACCTTTCCCAACACCTCTAACAACTCTCCCAAACATTTTGGGATGCAAACATAATCGCGACTAGCATCTCACTCAAACGAGCTCTCCTAACTGTAATTGGCTCACACCCACTAGTCCACCACTGTAAGTCGGTCGCACCCATCCACTCCTGCTAACTCATTCTGCCAAAGTCATTGTTGTTGTCTCGATGCGTCTCTCTGTCACCCTCTCCTATCTTACAGCCACAACCTCCTTCATTCTGTTCTACTACTGTCTACTCTCACTGCTACTGCCTCTTGGTCTCTCTTACTGCTAGCAACTCATTCATCCCTTCCCACTGCTGCCGCCTCTTCTCACTTTCACTGTGTCTCCCTTCATCGTTGTCATTGTCAAGGACACTGTCTCTGAGTGAAGGAGACAGTGCCACTGGGAGCGGGATAAAGAGAAAGAGAAGGTGGAAGTGGGTGAGAACCAGTGGTAATGAGAGACAAAGTCTATGACAATCACAAGGATGAAGAGAGAGAAAGTCTCAGAGAGAAGAGACAGCACCTCCTATCGTTCCATGATGATGTGGCTTTCACGTTATAAACTGTACAAGTATCTTTCACGTACCTCCAAAGCTCAATCGCTTGTCCTTGACAGAGACTACGGAAGCTGGTAGCTTATATACTGAAGCGCCAAAGAAACTGGCCATTTCACGAGTGTACCGTGAATATCAGGAATCCGGTAAAACGTCAGATCTCCGGCATCGCTGCGGCCGGAAAGAGATCCTGCAAGAACGGGACCAACGGCGACTGAAGAGAATCGTTCAACGTGCAAAAGTGCAGCCCTTCCGCTACCTGCTACAGATTTCGAAGTTGGGCCATTAACACGTGTCAACGTGCGAACCATCCAACGAAACGTCATCGATATGGCTTTCGGAGCCTAAAGTCCACTCGTGAGACCTTGATGACTGACTGCACCGCAAAGCTTAACGCCTCGCTTGGGCCCGTCAACACCGACATTGGACTGTTGAAGACTGGAAACATGTTGCCTGGTCGGACGAGGCTCGTTTCAAATTGTATCGAGCGGATGGACGTGTACGGGTATGGAGACAACCTCATGAGTCCATGGACCCTGAGCGTCAGCAGGAGACTGTTCATGTTGGTGGATGCTGTGTAATGGTGTGGGGCGTCTGCAGTTGGACTGATATGGGGCCCCTGATACGTCTGGATACTACTCCGAGAGGCAACATGTACGTAAGCATCTTGCTTGATCACCTGCATCCATTCATGTTCATTCTGCATTCCGATGGACTTGGGCAATTCCAGCAGGACACTGCGACGCCCCACACGTCCAGAATTGCTACAGAGTGCCTCCAGGAACACTCTTCTGAGACACTTCTGCCGGCCAACAAACTCCCCAGTCATGAACATTATTGAGCACATCCGGGATGCGTGGAAACGTGATCTTCAGAAGAGATCTCTACCCCCTCGTACTCTTACGGATTTATGGGCAGCCCTGCAGGATTCATGGTATCAATTCCCTCCAGCACTACTTCAGACATTAGTCAAGTCCATGCCACGTCGTGTTGCGGCACTACTGCGTGCTCGCGGGGGCACTACACAATATTAGGCAGGTGAACAGTTTCGTTGTCTCTTTAGTGTATTTTTCCTTTCCTAGTTCCAACCATTTAATACAAAACAAAAGAAACTTTCTTTTACAGGATTTGGTGGCTACCATTTTTGTTCTACTTTTGGTAGTTGGATACCTTTTAACAAATTCCTTGCATGATGTTATTATTGTTTTATATGCGTCTTATTGTGCTATCGTCTTGTTTCTCAGCGGAAGGTGTAGGTAGTTCCAGAAGAGGAGGCTATTGTTGTTAGTGTCTGTCTGACGGTCACATCTTCACTGCCCAGTTTTAGTCAAATGGTTCAAATGGCTCTGAGCACTATGGGACGTAACTTCTGAGGTCATCAGTCCCCTAGAACTTAGAACTACTTAAAACCTAACTAACCTAAGAACAACACACACATGCATGCCCGAGGCAGGATTCGAACCTGCGACCGTAGCGGTCGCGCGGTTCCAGACTGTAGCGCCTAGAACCGCTCGGCCAATGCGGCCGGCCAGTTTTAGTCGTTCTGTCTGTACTACTAGAGTTATATGATGTTTTACCAAGCGGCTTTCAAATTTCATATCTAGGAATTTGCATTGTGGTGCGGGACAAGCTTTTATAATAACGACTGGAATATCTTCTGTTCAGAACGGGACAAAATTAGTCCGGCCACGTAATGTACAAGAAATGCGAACAATGCCTGTGACATAACATTTAAAAGATATGTCCCCGTTTACTTTTAGATTAAATCATCGCACTATCAGTATATCTATAGCAACTGCGACACAAAATTAACTGGTGCTAGGAGCAGTTCGCTGATAATGCAGTTATCTGGAACGAAACCCCTCCGCCACACACCGTTGGGTGGCTTGCGGAGTATGAATGTAGATGTAGATGAACGGCAGCACGAGGAAATCACAGTAAGCGCAGCTCGATCTTGGTAAGGCTGTGGCCTTGAATGTCGCGGCATATGTGTTCACCTGACATAACGTTAACTGCAGACTCAATGAGTCACGACTATAGCATGTCACGTCATTACGATACACTTGAGCAGCACTGCGAGACAACATGAAAGGGAATGATCAGATACATGTAGAAAACGATAACAGGCGAAGTACTGCTTATCACAACTTATATACTATTAAACTGCTTACACTACGTTCACGCGATCTGTCAGCCAGGCTCTACAGTCAGATATTGAAAGTCTTGCGACAATAACTATGACTGACTGTTCGATTCAGAAGAGAGTGTTGAAGAAATAGTTAACAGTTGCAGACCCAAGGCAGTCTAAGAAATATTATACAGTAAATAACACACTGAGCATATTAGCTATCGTGTTTTAACTCCTTTAAGACTTATATGCAGGCTTCTTCCTCAATTCGTAGAATAAACAACTGACACGAAATTAATGCACTAATAAATTCTCTACGACATAACTGGCCAAGTTAGGTAGAGTGTGATGTGTGTTTCCATATCAACTCCGTAAAGGTTACAGAAATAGAAAAGCCTAAATGCCGGAAAGAGTATCTAACATGTCATGTTTCACTCATCACAAACATATTAAGATCACGTCCCATAGGAGAGATAATCATACACGTAGCTACATTAAAGTCTGTGGCACAAGCCTGTGACCGCGTTACCTATCAGACTGCAGAAAAAATGCAATCTATTCTCTCCGCGGCGATAGGAGGGGGTGGTGGTGGTGGTGGGGGGGGGGGGGCATCACTCCGGTCTCCTTTTACAACCGAGAAAGATCCCTGGTACAAATTTGACAGTACGCAGAGGGGACATGCGGCCGTCCTGGAGGCAATGGAAAGAGGAAAAACCCGACCCCGAGCCTCAGTTTAACCCAGACTTGGTTCAAATGGCTCTGAGCACTATGGGACTTAACATCTATGGTCATCAGTCCCCAAGAACTTAGAACTACTTAAACCTAACTAACCTAAGCACATCACACAACACCCAGTCATCACGAGGCAGAGAAAATCCCTGATCCCGCCGGAAATCGAACCCGGGAACCCGGGCGCGGGAAGCGAGAACGCTACCGCACAGCCACGAGATGCGGACTTAACCCGAACTTCCAGGGCGGCGTATGGTGCTTTACTTGCTGGATAACCACGGCCGCGATGGTACACCTAAAAGATAAAACTTTCGGATATCTACACCGACGGTGCTAAGCACCATCTGAACTTCACGAAGCAGCTACGAACCAGCTATTAGTGGCAGAACAGCATTACGTAGAACTTACTGCACGTACCATCACGAACAATACACTCTAAGACAAGAAAAACGACGCACCACGAAGGAGTAATGGAACAGGTTACAAATTGATGTTCATACAGATATCGACGAAAAACGCAAAATTGTAAACTTTGGCGGCCTATGGATGAATATGTGACGCTGCAGCACAATTTCACTGCACAAATGGTTCAAATGGCTCTAAGTACTATGGGACTTAACATCTGAGGTCAGCAGTCCCGTAGACTTAGAACTACTTAAACCTAACTACCCTAAGGACATCACACACATCCATGCCCGAGGCAGGATTCGAACATGCGACCGTAGTAGCGGCGTGGTTTCGGACTGAAGCGCCTAGAACCGATCAGCCACAGCGGCCGGCTTCACTGCACAGCTGACAAGGTTAGTGAAGTGGTATGAGAGGGCCGGCCGAAGTGGCCGCGCGGTTCTGGCGCTGCAGTCTGGAACCGCGAGACCGCTACGGTCGCAGGTTCGAATCCTGCCTCGGGCATGGATGTGTGTGATGTCATTAGGTTAGTTAGGTTTAACTAGTTCTAAGTTCTAGGGGACTAATGACCTCAGCAGTTGAGTCCCATAGTGCTCAGAGCCATTGGTATGAGAGGGGGCGAAGTGGTAAGGTGCCTGGCCAGATTTTGATTACAATAATTTATTACACAGTAATTCTAAATTCAATATTAAAACGCAGAAACCTTGCTTTAACTTTTCACAGAATGAATAAAGTATAAATTTTCTTCATATTACAATTTCTGATGGCATCCAGATGAAACTAAGCTGTAACCACAAATTTCAGACACTGACTACAGCTTAGGACAAGAGCAGGTGTCAAAACTCAAATGAGTTTCAAAGACTTTAGATAACAACTATAAAATGACAGATCCACTTCATATCCTAGTTGAACCCGGAATTGAAGAAGTAACTGTGCTTACGAAATTCTGATGCAATCCAGTTACAATATTTCCACCTGATCACGTTGACATTTATTTAACCTTGTAAATACCGTCACGCCAAAGTTTATTGCAATGAATAGATTTAAAAACAAAAACACAACAGTAATCACATAACTTCAATTAGTGAACGACTCTTAAGAGCCTGAGTACACAAAAACGAAATAACATTAATCACAGACACACAGCCTTTTCAAAATGGTGTCTTTATATAGGAGCCAATTTATTTTAGTACAAGGAACTCAGTTTAACCAGACAGTTCAAAAAACGACAAAGACAACTTGGAACTAAATAGCAAATTTCTGTAACTAACAGTCCCCACAGTACACAGAACTTGGATGGAGAAGAAAAAGGCTCCAACACTTTGGGACTTAACATCTGAGGTCAACAGTCCCCTAGACCTAGAACTACTTAAACCTAAGTAACGTAAGGACATCACTTACAGCCATGCCCGAGGCAGGATTCGAACCTGCGACCGTAGTAGCAGCGCGGTTCCGGACTGAAGCGCCTAGAACCGCTCGGTCACATGCCCGGCGGATAGCAAAGTAATAGTTACAACTGAGCAACATAAAACAGGACGACAAATTAAAAAAGCAGATTACTTAAGAGCCTGGCTCCAAATAATAACAAATATGTGCAAGTCCCACTGTTTAATGGCTGTTCAGTACGTCTTTTTTTTTTTTTTAACATCAGTCATCAATGTGGACTTTACAATGCATAAATTTGGCATATAAATACCTGAAACAAATTTTTTACCACAAGCTATCCACATACGTAAAACATGTGGGAAGGCACTTGCAAGCCAAACGAGGACCGTGTTAGTGGTATCTGTTACACACAATATCTACTGGTTTAAATATTAATAAAACACAACCAACTTGAGGTCATGACACTGTTCACAACTTGACAGGAAAGTAAACTTATCACTCGTATTTCAGACATAACCAGGGAGTGGGAACAATATAATAAGTACAACGATTCCACCCGATTTCTGGAGAACCGGGAAGAAAAGAACCATAGCTTAGCTCTCAAGATAAAGCCTCCCATAATAGTCCGCCACAATATCACCAACTCGTTGCGGGCTCCACAAAATTCAGCACCTTGACTTGTTTTTCAGGATGTTGCCAGAGCCCTTCGAGACAAAAATGCCTCTAGCAATCGCAAAGGGCCCACGCTAGTACTCAAGTGACATAACGTAAGTACACCACAGGCGACTGCTCCGGCCCCTCTCACCACGCTCCACCTCATTCTTGTCACCTCTCGGAGTGTTTCCACAAAACCCAGGCGCTACAATCCAAATTTCTCCAACGGCAAAGTACACGTGCCGCTCTACACAAGATATCCTCTGACGGGAAGTTTCGAGAAAACAATCGAACCAATCAAGGAGGTACAAGGCGTTTTGTATCCCGCCTGGAAGGCGGCGCGTGGGTCTGCTCCTGTAAAGTGGAGGAGCAGGTGAGGTAGAACACTTGGTACTGCAATTAGAAAGGGTTGTACTATATCACCACACAATAACTTAAATACATCAATTGTACTTAACTTTGTCTGAGATGAGCATGTAGATGCGAAGCTGTACATCAAGTTAAAAAGGCAAAATCTGTAGTGGCTTGCCCACTATGAAACAGAAACAATGTTGCTTGATCGTCTACTCCGAATTAAATTGGGCTGAACCTGGAGCGGCGCTCGTAGAGCTGCTCAGCGCCGGCTAGAGAGCGCTGTCGTCGGTGTCGGTGGCGTAGTGCCAACCTACGAACTTACACCTACGCCGTGGCATCGTAGCTATCGATACCACAAGGCGCAACAAAAATCATCGCAAAAACCATTTCCTACAAGTTAGCCGCAGACGGTTCACATAATTAGAGAGGCAACATCTCGATACCAGGGCATAAAGTCTTTGTCAGTTTCATTCTTTGTACACAGCTGGGCCGTAAGTAGGCCTCGCAGACAGCCGATTGAACAACATACTTACATATCAGAATTTGAAGGAGGACGTGTAGTTGGGCTCAAAGAGATGGTACGAGTAATAGGCGAATCGCTCGACATTTCAATAGAAGCAATTACTCTTTTCGGCAATGTTGGCAGGAATGGTTGAACCATGACCGGAAGCGGTCGACCTAAAGAGACGACAGAACGTGAGGACCGAACAGTCGTTAGAGACACTCACAGCCCCGGATTCATCATTATCATCGATCCGATATGCAACTGTGACTTAGTGAATCCTTAATAGGCGGCTCGCAGAAATGGGGCTGAGCTCAAAAAACGCGTCGCGCCGGCTACCTCCCGTTTGCTGTGGTGTCGGCCACATGCGGTCCGGAATCTGATTGATTAGAAAAGAATTTTCTTCAGTGATGAGTCCCGCTTCGAACTGAGCCCCGATGGCCATCGAAGACGTGTCTAGAGACGCCCCAGACGGCGGTGGGATACCACCCTGACGGCCGGACACCCTAGAGTGATGGTCTGGGGTGCCATGTCGTTTCATGGCAGGACCCCTTTGGTGTCATCTACGCCACCCTTACTGCACAACGATATTCTACTACCTATTTTTTTACTTTCATGGCGAGCCATGTTGGGCTTACATTTCAGTTTCTCCTACTTGTCTTCGTGCTTATCAAACCGTATCTTGGCCAGCGAGGTTGTCTGGTGTCTCTCCAATTAAGACTGTTTGCAACATTATGGGCTGGACTGTCCAAACTGCTCGGGATTTCGACGATCTAGAGCACCATCTGGTTAGAATTTGGCACGATATCCCTCAGGAGGACAGCCAACAACTCTATCAATCAATACTAAGCCGAATAACTGCTCGCATATAGGCCAGAGATGGACCAACGCGTTATTGCCTTGCTCAATCTGTGAATCTCGTTCTCTTGAATATATCATCCATTTTTTCTGAAATTGTCATCGTTTGTACGTCTATACACTTACATCACATATACCGATTTCCCTCCCATTCGGATTATTCTTTCGCGATGTGCCATCTTTTTAGTCTTACAGTGTATGAATACCAATTGTACAGTGACAAATGAGACCCCTCCACCAAACGCAGACATGTAAATTCGAAAGTATGAAGCATCATCACTACTATTGCCAGGAACGGGGAACCGTCTCAGAGTGATAGTACAGGATAAAAACACCAAGACAAAAAAATGGTTCAAATGGCTCTGAGCACTTAACAGCTGAGGTCATCAGTCCCCCAGAACTTAGAACTAATTAAACCTAACTAACCTAAGGACATCACACACATCCATGCCCGAGGCAGGATTCGAACTTGCGACCTTAGCGGTCGCGCGGTTCCAGACTGAAGCGCCTAGAACCGCTCGGCCACCCCGGCCGGCACCAAGATATCTCGTTCGACGTTCAAGAAGGGATTGGAGAGAAGGCACCAACGTCGGAGACCACACTCAAAGAGCAAAAGTATAGGGACACAAACGGAACAAGTTACAGCTAGGCCGCATCCTAATCAACATCAAAAGGTAAAACGGAACGCTGCAGTGTGTGAATTGTATGACGTAGGTCCTTACATTATAACTGTAGAAAGAAAATTTCAGAACGTAAGGAGACTGCACCTCATAACCTTAGGATGTTTATTTCACTTGTCAATCTCCAAATTAGACTACACTGTGAGCCAAATCAACACGGCTGGAGGAATGGCTCTGAGCACTATGCGACTTAACTTCTGAGGTCATCAGTCGTCTAGAACTTAGAACTAATTAAACCTAACTAACCTAAGGACATCACACACATTCATGCCCGAGGCAGGATTCGAACCTGCGACCGTAGCGGTCACGCGGTTCCAGACTGAAGCGCCTTTAACCGCACGGCCACACCAGCCGGCTGGCTGGAGGAAATAGGTTCAAGATACAACTGACAATACAACAAACTGACAATAACTACAAAATCCATTGCAACCAGTGGGCTGTCTTTACTATATATATAAAAAAAATTACGCTCTGCACTTCCCTCCAAGACCAGAAAGATGCCTCAGGATGTATCCTATCAATCATTCCTCACTTTTAACTAAGTTGTGCCATAAATTTATATCTCCGCATTTCGATTCAGTACCTCCTCATTAGTTATCCGATCTGCTCACATAATCTTCAGCACGCCCCACACACACACACACACACACACACACACACACACACACACACGCCTCCATTATAAAATAGACGATTACTTGATGCCTAAGAATGTGTGACAAAATCAAACATTATTATCATAAAGTGGTGTTTCTTTTAACTTTTGGGGCCCCAGCTATGACCGGCAAAGAAAAATAACTAGAAAAGAGAATCAAAAATAAAAATGCTGGGCTACTATATTATCATTACATAATTCACCAGGCAGTCCTTTGTGTAAAACTTAGTGTGACTCTGAAAGAATTAATGGACAAGCAGATCAAGTCGATTAATTGTATGAGGTCTTGTTCTGCTCTTCGGCACAGACAGTTCAAAGAGTTTCTTTCCGAGTGCGATTCGGCGCGTTGTCACTTACTGCAGTACAACAATGTTCGTCGGCTAAGTAAAGGTCAAGTGATTGAACGTTTTTGGCAAATAGAAGAAGAAGTAACACAGTTTTAGATAACATGGATTCACAGGAAGCAAGAAACCATATGGAATTCCTAGCAGCTAGCTCTGGCTTTCTTGAAAGACATTCTGAAACATTTAAATGCCCTCAGTACTGAGCTACAATGATATGGCAAATTAATATGTGATCTGATCCAAAGAGTGTCTTCTTTCCATCGAAAGCTGGATATTTTTGAGAAAGGCATTATAAGTCAGTAATATTTTCGCTTTTCAACAATTTCTGAATATAAAAATAATTCTGAAATATGCGTTTCAGTAATCTCAAATATTACGTCTGTTCTTAAGAAGGAATCTGCAGCAAGATTACAAGACTTTCCACAGACAGAGAAGCTGTCGTGAATCTTAAAATCGCCTTTTGAAGTTTCTCCAGCGGCAGAATGGACGGATGTGGCTGCGAAATTGTTCTGCCTTTCAAACCCTTACTCCAAATGGAGAAAATAGACTTGACCGACGACATTTCCTTGCAAACGTATAAAACTGCATTCGCTGAAGAATTTCGGAGTGGACATGTCCCAGAAGAATACGAAAATTGCAAAAAATTAGCCTTATACGTGGATACTATGTTTGGCTCCACATATACAGAGGAGTCCAAAAAAATGTAACCACTGTTTAAAGGTCAATAACTGGCAAACTAATTGACGGAGTTGTCTCATTTTTGATGGAAGTGTAGCTTAAAGTCAAACTTAAAGATATCACTGTAGGTGTTCGAAATGGTCACCATTAAAATCAACACACAAACGATGCAGCCGAACTGCAGCACGAAGTACTGACTGCAACGTGCTCAGTTGGATAATTGCACATGAATGTACGATGGATTCTCGAAGTTCATCCAATGTGCGTGGCTTTTATCGATAAACGACGTCCTTTAGTGTTCCCCACAGGTAAAAGTCCAGAGGAGCCACTAGCTATACAATTGCATGTTCTCAAAAAAAAATGGTTCAAATGGCTCTGAGCACTATGGGACTCAACTGCTGTGGTTATCAGTCCCCTAGAACTTAGAACTACTTAAACCTAACTAACCTAAGGACATCACACACATCCATGCTCGAGGCAGGATTCGAACCTGCGACCGTAGTAGTCCCACGGTTCCGGACTGCGCGCCTAGAACCGCGAGACCACCGCGGCCGGCTGCATGCATGTTCTCTACCGGTTTCTATTATTACAGTCATCTTCACGGGAGAAAACCAGTCGAACCAACAAAATGTAGAATATACGTATTGTATGTTAACCGGGGACCTAGAAACGACGGAGAGGCTCCGTCCCCGCCGCAGCCGCAGTGGTCCACAACCCCACGACGACTACCGCAGTCCACTTCACCCCTCCGCCGCCCCACACCGAACTCAGGGTTATTGTGCGGTTCGGCCCCCGGTGGACCCCCAGGGAACGTCTCACACAAGACGAGTGTAACCCATATGTTTGCGTGGTGGAGTAATGGTGGTGTACGCGTACGTGGAGAACTTGTTTGCGCAGCAATCGCCGATATAGTGCAACTGAGACGGAATAAGGGTAACCAGCCCGCATTCGCCGAGGCAGATGGAAAACCGCCCAAAAACCATCCACAGACTGGCCGGTTTACCGGACCTCAAAACAAATCCGCCGGGCGGATTCGTGCCGGGGACCAGGCGCTATTTCCCGCCCGGAAAGCCGTGCGTTAGACCGCACGGCCAACCGGACGGGCGGAATATACGTAACTGTCATAATAATATGTCTTAACATAGTCCATATAAACGCGCTGTGCCTTCGCATAATTACAGTATCGCACATTGTGGCAACTCCACACTTAATAATTCACCACAAAGTGTGCATTACTGTAATTGTATCTCCCACCGGAGGTTCGATTCCTCCTTCGGGCATGGGTGTGTTCTTAGCATAGGTTAGTTTAAGTGGTGTGTAAGTCTAGGCACCGATGACTTAAGCAGTTTGGTCCCTTAGGGATTCACACACATTTGAATATTTGTAATTGTGTCACCGCACAGTGCATTTATAAGGACTGTGCTAAGACAGATTATTATGACACTTACATATATTCTATATTTTGTTATTTCATATTTGACGAAAATGTATTTTTGAGCCGTTGATCTACATTTCACCTGAGACTATTATTGCAATAATCGAAACCGGTAAAGAATAAACACACAATTGTATAGCTGATGGCACAAATATACTTTTTTCAAATTATCTAACAGCTGCAGACAGTCACCTACAAAAAGTTTTTTAAGCTTTCTACATCATGAGTGTACAGATAACACAGTGTCAATTTGGTGATGAGCAAGCACTTGATTCTTGTAGTACTAATTGAGACTTTTCTCTAGGTCAATAACTTTTTAAGTTTTCTATTCAGTACGTTGGAATTATAACAATGTTAGATATGATGGGATCGGTAAATACAGACTTCCTTTCAGTGGCTACGTGTTTTACCGTTTCGGCATAGTATTCAACATGCTCGTCTCCTTCCGTAAGCCGCTTGTGTGGCACACGACCTGGAAGTAGCCTTTTCCAAGGTCAGCGCTGAAAGAAATTTATAAAACCATAATCAGACCGGCCAGGAGAAGGCAGACTACGACCTACAATTCCTGATAATCAGACTGTGTTCCACCTTGCCGTGCGAAATCCTGACATCTCCGCTACGTTTCAGGGAGGGTGGACATCTAACACTGTTGATGGTGATTGGACAGTCGAATGCTTAGCAGTTCCCTCGTTGCTATTCAAGAGAAATATGCTGTGCGCCTCGGAACCGGAATCCAGTCCCAACTCACCATAAAAATGCAGATCTAACGTTGCACAATCACGCATCACAGTCTCCCACATGATCGAAATACACACTTGTCGCACGATCCTACTGGAAGAGGGTTACCACATTTGGATTGCAAAATAACGAGTCGTAACGCTGGCAGGCAGTGAACGTTTTCTGAGAACGTTGCACTTTATATATAGCTGAGACATTCTTCACTTACGAAGAGGAATTTGCCTTGTCGTTCTGGTTAATCTCTCTCTCTCTCTCTCTCTCTTTGTGTGGGTGGGTGGGGGGTGGGGGGGGGGAGAAGTGTAAAATACTCGGAAAACGTTTCCCGCCATCTGCATATCTGTTAGTTAATGAGACCAGGAATGAAAGAACAAGCTTTAGGGAAGAAATTATTTTATAGAGTAATAACAATAAAACAATAGCCGTAATTAAGGAAATATGTTGGGAAGTGCGTCTCTTTGGACACCTGCGTAATCAAAATCCGCTTCCAGGCAACATCAACGGCTTCACGTCGTGTATTTTAATGTGCTTCCATCCTCCTTGGAATACTATCCACAACACGACGGAGACGTTAAAGCTGGTGCCGCCCCAGCTCTTCGACGGTAGCTCCCCTTCAGTTATCCACCGTGTGATAAGGGTTTGTGTGTAAGTTTCAACTGGATCCAATAATGCACAGTTGGGTTCATGTCGGTAGATACCGGAAGCCATTCCATTTGGTTGTTTCCTACCTGCAGGGACGATGGGCGTGGAGTTGGTGTGCATTATCTTCTGAAGACTAACCCATCTTTGAAATATTGGTTATAGCACTGGACAATGGGTTTGACTGTCCAGCCCCGATACTGCGTAGCTCTCAGTGGCGATAAGATGCGTCCGACATCCATACGTGATACCCGCTCAGAAGTGAGACAGTCCCGTCTTGGTGCTGAAACCTTGCGACTCTACGCCTGGGACGTGCGTTGTATTTGATCGCCTCCACTCTCTTCTACGACGATTACCAAATGTGAGACAAAGTCATTCGTCAGTGAAGAGAACCCGATTTATCTGATACAGACTCCATTCCATTTACTCCCTTGCCCGCACTACTGTGTAGGTAGGGGATGCGGGAGAGGTTGATAAACGCCTTAAAGTCGAATTTATCTACCATGAAGACCTTCAATGTTTTGTATTTTACGAGAGCGACTGAATGTTCGAATGATGTCGCTGCAGTGTGTGTCAATTCAGCAGTTTTCCGTGTTGACGACGCTTCTTGCGGTAGAGTGATAATACGTGTGCGGTCTGTTCTTGAAATAGAAATGTGGGCAGACTGAGCACTGAACGAAAGTCACAGAGTCCCATTTAAGATTCTAGACACAGCGTGCTCTGTTGAAATGCGTTGAGAGTGCAGGACCAGTTTTACTTTCATAAAATAACCTCCTTAGATGGAGTTTAAAATGTAACTCAAACAAAACAAGAGCTGCGGGTTTTCATCTGTTCAATAGATTGGTACAGGGAGCCCTTGATGTCTGTTTTCAGGGAGCGGAACTTCGTCATAAAATTCATCCAAAATACCCTGGGACCACGCTAGACAGGACACTTTCCTTCAAGGAGCACTTAACACGAACATCTGCTGAAATTCGGAAACAACATCCTTCATATGCTCTGTGGCACTAGTTGGGGATCGTCAACAGACAACCTTTGAGTATCAGCACTTGGGTTGGTAAACTCGACAGCAGAGTACTGTGGGTCTGTCCAGCTTAATAGTTCATACGTGAAAAAGATAGATGTACGACTTAACGCATCCATTTGCGCTATGAGAGGGTCATTACGATCTACCAACGTTTACCTATCTTGTGTCACATTCTACCAGAAGATTGTTGATAAATCGAAACTTCTAACATTGAATGATGTATGCTCTGTGGAACGAAAAAAATTAATACATCCCATTCTTACCACAGTCAGGACTCTTACTGAAACTAAATTCAGTTGCATCGATGAATGGAAACGCTGTTGGCAACAGAAGTGTCCTCCACAGTGCCTGAAACTTTCCTGCATCCAGGAGAAGCCACCTGGATTTAACCAGCCTCAGGCAATTTCGATCACTCTGAATCGTACTCGAACGGGCCATGGAATATGTCCAGACACTCTCCACAAGTGGGGCAAACTTCAGCCCCACCTTGTGATTGTCATGGTAAACGAAAGACATCTGATCATGTGAAATGAACAAATCTCACGCGTGCTTTTTTAAGATTTTCTGACAGTTACGAGCAGTGTGATAAACTATATAAAAAGCGTTGATATTCACCAATAGCTATTGTTATTTGTACTGTATTATGCTGGATAGCTTTGTTGAAGTGCTGATACGTAGTAGTGTACTGATATTTATATACGGGATGTAATGGGTATAAGCGCAGATATTTTATATATGGCGTCTTAATATGTATATATGTCGTCTTAATATGTATACATGTCGCTGTGTTAGTTTTATTTCCCTGTGCCAGTCTTCCTACTAACAGGTCACGAATTTTCATGCACGCGTGTGACTGGACCACTAACGTAAGTGGACTACGCCTATCAGTACAGACTAACCTTTCTGCATCCATTCGTCCACACTGGAACACCCGATTTGCTGTTCAGGAGAAAATTAAGTGGTAATGGCTTGCCCATGCCACATGTGCTTAGAGGCAGTACCCAACCTAAAAACATGCTATTTGCAATAGCTATCACGATTAATAAGCAAGTGACATAAATACTGATGTAATGTTGTTCAGTAAAACGACCTCAGTCACCAAAACAAATATCTCTTCTTATACCCGTTACACCCATGTGATTCAAATACCCTTAATGTATTCCATACGATGGATAAATAACGCAGTAATCAGCGCAGTATTGAGAAAGAGGTTTCCGAGTTTTTTAAAATATGGAACTCAAGAGGGCGGGCTGCTTGCTTTGAGTAACTGATGAAAGGTTAATGTGCCTGTCAAAAGTCCATAATACCTATGACAGCAAATATTTCAGAAAACATCGTTTATAATTACGAGAAACATTTTGCGCGTTGTACTACACTAACTTAGCTCTATCTGACATGCTTCCTTCATCATTACACAATACACCGCCTCTTGCTTTCCGGAAACGTGCCAGTAGTGGTCTACTAGTTGTCGCAATTTGCTTACCAGGGCTGTATGCTCATGGGAGAGCTGTGAGCCGTGCCTTACTGGTTGGACAGGGGCTCAGGGCACATCTAATTGGTTGGCAGCAGAAGCAGAAAGCAGCATTTGTATTAGGCCGTGTGCTACTCAGCCGTCGCTCGCATCCTTAACAACGGAGTCTGGGGCGTATGTTGATGTAGGCAGCTCGCCAAGACCGGCTCCGCCGCACATCACAACGGAAGTGCGTTCTGCACGAGCACATCTTTCTGTTTAATCAAAACTATATGCAATTTGGTGCTGAGAGTCCATCGATATTCCCTCAAAGCAAAAGTAACATGTCTCCCCCATAACCTGTAATGATTAAGTAGTACCTCATTATTGTCGTAACGTTCCCTTACCAGTGACATTAGCAATAATAAAGCTACGTATTCTTGCTGTAGGATTGCTCTGAATCCAACTCTTGCAGCATAGCTCACAAAACAATCCGCCAAGATATGTAATAATGTCAGATTTGACGTCGCAAGTAATTAGGCAATTTAACTTTCACCCTACATTAATAATCTTTCAAATTCTACAATTATACATTTGTGCACATTCATGCTCATTCTTTGTCAAGGTCTACCTGGCAGATTTCCTTCGACTTTTTTAATTTATTTAGTTACAACTAGTATGTAAGTTTCATTGTATTTTACATCCGCTCTCTTCCATAGACGTAAATGTCTACATTATTCTGAAAACAACAAAATACAGTACACAGAATTCACCGAATCATTGAATGCAATAACAAAGGTGGCGGTATGAAATACATTGTAACTAATTGTTATGTTTCATTTCTTTAAAAGATCTTGCGATTTGTTATAAGGTTTAGCGACAAAGTTTAATGCACAGTGCTCACTCCCTTTGGCGCACGTCACTGTTTTTCTCTAAGTTTTCCAGTTCTGCAGTCGTTGTTCTTCCCTTTCTTATTCATATTCATCATTTTTTTTGCTTTATATTTTCACTTAAGAAATTGTTGTATTCGCAGCGTAATTACTTTTTTTTAATGTATACCTACTGTTCCAAAGAGTCTGGCACTTCACTGCAACGAACAGTCTGGATACTACCGCGTGCCATTGCACTTTATTTAGTCGCATCCACTTTGATTTACAAAGTTTTTGAAAAAAATCCAAACTTTGATGAAAAAAACTCTCATGAAAATTATTTTACCCTGCAACCTGTTCCTTACACGTTCTGCAGAGTGTTCTGGTAGGCTGGCGTTGTCACATGTGGGTTTTTTTCAACATGAAATGAAAATCAACTTTATTACTAAAACCCGGCAAAAATGATGTGACGGATACACAGAAACCTACTGGCTACTTCGTAGACAAGCTCACGGTAACGAGATGCATAACACCTGGAGGTTGCACGTCAGGCACAAGGCTTGTAATAACGTCCGTCACCTTGATAGGTCGCTTGCTACCTTTTTTCAAGACTAGATGTGTGCCTCCATTTGATTTCTCCCTCCCTCTCATTCTATAATAATCCAACACTAAAGCTAATACACTGCAATGTACGAGCCATCGCCATCATAATCCATACAAAAACGGTGCTGTTATGATAGTGTTCGGAGCAGATGCCGTTTGCCATCATCGCCACATAGCTAGGCGAACTGGAAGTGACTGTTGGTTGATTCTCCTGCTCTGCAGCACTTGTTGTATGGCTGTTGAAAGGTGCGAGGAATGGTAACGAGGATGGTGCAGTTCCCACAGATATTCGATTGGATCATGATCCGGCGACTCTGCAAGGCAAGGGAGTAGTTTGAATTCTGGATCGAATTTTTCGTACACTTCTTGCTATGCAAGTACAGAAGGGTATGTGTTAAAACACTACGCTCTCTCAGTTGTAGTGGTTCACAGATACGAAAAGCTGACAACTTCTCATTCTAGTTGCTCCCCAAATTTGCTTCATGAGGTATAGTGCACTTACTTCTAGTCTTCCTAAACTCCCCCCCCCCCAAAAAAAAAAAAAAAAAAACTGAACTAGTTTCCACATATCAATCGAATGCTGATCACTCAGCTACCGAGGTGGATAGTTAAATATTTATTCTCAAGTAAAAAGTCAAAAATCCTTTCGGCAGCTTGCTGATATCTTCAGGTTTGTACATGATAGGTTTATAGTGACTAAAATGTGAGCAGTGCATAAATTTTGTTGTCAGTTACGATGTATCTGCTAACAGCTTCAATCAAGTTATACGAAGGTTACCTTCGCCTATGATCACAAAGAATATGAGACATAAGTTAATATATCTTAACTGTCTTTTATTCACAAATTACTTAACAGGATAAAATTTGGTTTCACGGCATACTGGTCATTAATGAACGAACGTTGGTTTTCCACATTAATTTTTACGCCAGTCTGATGATGCCACGCCGGCCGGAATGGCCGAGCGGTTCTAGGCGCTACAGTCTGGAACCGAGCGACCGCTACGGTCGCAGGTTCGAATCCTGCCTCGGGCATGGATGTGTGTGATGTCCTTAGGTTAGTTAGGTTTAATTAGTTCTAAGTTCTAGGCGACTGATGACCTCAGAAGTTAAGTCGCATAGTGCTCAGAGCCATTTGAACCATTTTTTTTTTTTTTTTTGACGATGCCCCAAAAGGGCGAAACGCGTCATTTCCTGCAAATAAAAAAGATTTTGCAATCGAGACTGTCTTATATCAAGTACTCTACAGAGAATAGCTTACTTACCAATAGTTCAGAGACGATATTTCATCGTTACATAACCTGCGGGTGGTCACAGAAACATGCCAAATAAAAACAGTTTTATTCTTTGATTATATTTTGTAACGAAAAGGGAAAAAAAGGAAAAATTTGGAAAGAGAATTAAAGTTTAGGGAGAAGGCATATGGACTTTGAGGTAGGCAAATCACATCGTAATTCTACCAGAGGGAGCAGTTGTACGGAATAGATAACGTTTTGAAAAAAGATAAGCTTGTTTCCTACAAACGTAAAACAAGGAGAACGTGATAAAGTTGAATGAGGTTAGGTGTTTTGAGAAAATCGTACTCGTATATGTCAAACTAGAAGTAGTGATGATGGTGATTAAGGACTTGCACGGACACAACATGTTCGTTGTTAGTCCCTCGTTGCAGTGCAAAAAGAGAAATGTCAGCTCTATGGTCTGTGACTTTGTGGTTGAAAATATGCGCCACAGAAGCTTTAGTCCGAGACTTAAAAACGACATCCAGACAGCTAAAAGCTGTGGCTGGTCATTGAAGGATACACCTAGGAGGGCCATCGTAGTCAGTAAGAATAAAATGCGGTGAGAAAATAAAGGCTGCATGGACTGGAGAGATAATTATCTTGAAAAGTTGGATAAATAAAATACGACCATAAAAATTTCAAAATGCGTTACTAAGAGTAGTGGGACGAGTTTTGCTGTTTGGGTTCTCGTGGAAAGCAGCAGCAATCTAGTCTTCGGGCTGGAAACCATATCAACAACAACACAACAAAATATGAATTTATTTTGTGGGCAACCGAAGTTAGCAGCGTGCTGCCGAAACGTCTCAGCAAAGTCCTACTTGGCAACTAAATACACTACTGGCCATTAAAATTGCTAAACCACGAAGATGACCTGCTACAGACGCGAAATTTTACCGACAGGAAGAAGATGCTGTGATATGCAAATGATTACCTTTTCAGAGCATTCACACAAGGTTGGCGCCGGTGGCGACACCTACAACGTGCTGATATGAGAAAAGCTTCCAACCGATTTCTCATACACAAAAAGCAGTTGACCGGCGTTGCCTGGTGAAACGTTGTTGTGATGCCTCGTGTAAGGAAGAGAAAAGCGTACCATCACGTTTCCGACTTTGATAAAGGTGGGATTGTAGCCTATCGCGATTGCGGTTTATCGTATCGCGACATTGCTGCTCGCATTGGTCGAGAGCCAATGATTGTTAGTAGAATATGGAACCGGTGGGTTCAGGAGGGTAATGCGGAACGCCGTGCTCGATCCCAACGGCCTCTTATCACCAGCAGTCGAGATGACAGGCATCTTATCCGCATGGCTGTAACGGATCGTGCAGCCACGTCTCGATCCCTGAGTCAACAGATGGGGACGTTTGCAAGACAACAACCATCTGCACGAACAGTTCGACTACGTTTGCAGCAGCATGGACTATCAGCTCGGAGACCATGGCTGCGGTTACCCTTGACGCTGCATCACAGACAGGAGCGCATCCGATGGTGTACTCGACGACGAACCTGGGTGCACGAATGGCAAAACGTCATTTTTTCGGATGAATCCAGGTTCTGATTACAGCATCATGATGTGTTTGGCGACATCGCGGTGAACGCACATTGGAAGCGTGTATTCGTCATCGCCATACTGGCGTTTCACCCGGCGTGATGGTATGCGGTGCCATTGGTTACTCGTCTCGGTCACCTCTTGTTCCCATTGACGGTACTTTGAACAGTGGACGCTACATTTCAGATGTGTTACGACCCGTGGCTCCACCTTTCATTCGATCCTTGCGAAACCCTATATTTCAGCAGGATAATGCACGACCGCATGTTGCAGGTCCTATACGGGCCTTTCCGGATACAGTTAACGTTCGACTGCTGCCCTTGCCAGCACATTCTCCAGATCTCTCACCAACTGAAAACGTCTGGCAAATGGTGGACGCGCAACTGGCTCGTCACAATACGCCAGTCACTACACTTGATGAACAGTGGTATCATGTTGAAGCTGCTTGGGCAGCTGTACCTGACCACGCCATCCAAGCTCTGTTTGACTCAATGCCCAGGCGTATCAAGGCCGTTATTACAGCCAGAGGTGGTTGTTCTGAGTACTGACTTCTCAGGATCTGTGCACCCAAATTGCGTGAAAATGTAATCACATGTCAGTTCTAGTATAATATATTTGTTCAATGAATACCCGCTATGTGCTTCTTGGTGTAGCAATTTTAATGGCCAGTGGTGTATATGGATGATGTAGGAAATGTGTGTGTGTGCGTGTGTGTGTGTGTGTGTGTGTGTGTGTGTGTATGTGGGTGGGTGGGTGTGCAAGAGAGAGAGAGAGAGAGAGAGAGAGAGAGAGAGAGAGAGAGAGAGAGCGAGAGAGGTGCAGGCTGTGAAAAGACAGCTATGAAGTATCATTTAAGTTCTGCTGGCAACACGCGGCGACACCGGCGAGTTATTTATTCAGCTTCCTAACTGGAAACAGTGCTTGCAGTGCCGTTGCCATACGGAGCGCGCCCGCTACGAGATGTTAGTCGGCGGTGGACAAAAGGTGTAGTTAATAGGTTTTCCTTTCAGTCTGCGTGGCGCAAAAGCTTTCGAAACAGCGGGTTCCGAGCCGCAGCTGTGTGCAGTCCGCCGAACGCACTCACCTCTTTTCCATTCTTTCTAGTTTTTTTTATTCCCTCCGCCTCCGTCTACTTACAGTCTGAGAGCTTTCCAATCCGAGAGTCGTTGAGCAACTAGAATGCTCGGTATGTAGCGGAGCCCCCAATTGTGAAGCTTTTGGCGTAAAAGGCTGTGTCCTGGAAACGAGCTGAGGACGCTCGGTGCGGCCCCGGGCCGCCGTCGCACAGTGGATCGGTGCGGGCCGCCAGGGCAGCGCAGAGGAGAGGAGAGAGAAGGGACGGGCGAGGAGAGGGAATGGAAGGGAAGCGAAGCCCGCTGCAGCGCGGTCTTGACCCGGTTCTCAGCGCAGGCCCCTCCGCCGCAATTACACGCATTATGGCTAGACAAGGCGCGGCTAGTTTCACTTAGCTCTACTGCCACACCGCGCAGGTGACGGCGCTCAGGGACACGCACGCCGGCGGGACCGAGACACACGACGCTGGCTGGCGCGTTGGACCTCGAAAGGTCTCACCGTACGTCACTTGTTCCCGACATGGCAAAGACCGTAATTGCTGCAGCGTACCAAGTCGTCACGTTCAGAAACGGAGCAGCAATTTCTTACAGGGATTCGTGTTTGGATCCCTAAGCGCAGTGAAACACTGCCGGGCTCCTGGAAAACAAGGATTAGCTGGCGTCACATACCCCAAAGGCATCGTAAACCTCCCCATAGACTGGGAACAGGCATAGAGATATCTGACGGCGCGCTGAAAAACTAATGTATCCTGGATGAGAAGCTGACTTAACGTTGGGTGCGGTGGTGTCCTTGATAACAGAGCGCAAGGACAAATGTTCTGCCAAGTGAAGAACTCTTGAAGGAGATTCCACCAGGGAAACAGGAAAGATCCGTTGAAGGATTCGTAGAAGAGAGAAATGTCGCGGCGTAACAACCAATAAGACTTTCTTTTACCAAAAAATGGTCCAAATGGCTCTGAGCACTATGGGACTTAACTGCTGAGGTCATCAGTCCCGTAGAACTTAGAACTACTTAAACCTAACTACCTTAAGGACATCACACACATCCATGCCCGAGGCAGGATTCGAACCTGCGACCGTAGCGGTCGCGCGGTTCCAGACTGAAGCGCCTAGAACCGCTCGGCCACTCCAGCCGGCTTTCTTTTACCTACATTTGGAAATTTGTGGTAAGTTCTATGGGACGAAAACCGCTGAGGTCACCGGTCCCTAGGCTTACACACTACTTAATCTAACTTACACTAAGGACAACACACACACCGCCGGCCGGTGTGGCCGAGCGTTTCTAGGCGCTTCAGCCTGGAACCGCGCGAGTGCTACGGTCGCAGGTTCGAATCCTGCCTCGGCTTGGATGTGTGTGGTGTCCTTAGGTTAGTTACGTTTAAGTAGTTCTCAGTTCTAGGGGGCAGATGACCTCAGCAGTTAAGTCCCATAGCGCTCAGAGCCATTTGAACACACACACCCATGTCCAGGGGAGGACTCGAACCTCCGACGCGGGCACCTACAAGGAACATGAAAATTTGCATACCCTTATCCACAAACAGTGACTGGACAAAAATATGCAAAATGCGCGCTTGAAGAGAAATGCAGATGCGCTGCATCTGATCAAGGACGACACCTGTGCTATATCCTTAATAAGTTTCAAACGTCAGTCGCAGTGAAAACACTGTTCCGTTTAGCTCTGAGTGCATTATGTCGCAGCTAAGTAATTTCGAACGTGGGAAATTGTTGATGATCGTATGGTAGGTGCTTCTGTAGACAAGGCAACCGAAGAGGTCGATGTTTAAACAACCACAGTATCGCAGATTTATATCGAATACAGGGAAAGCGGAAAAATATCATCCGCTAATGCACAAAGCGAACGAAAGTGTATGTTGCGTGATCATGGCGGATGGTCAATGAAGAGGATTTTGACGAAAAAGAAGAGGACATCAGTTACGAAAGTCATCGCAGAACTCAACGTCGCACTCGGCGGACCCTGGACCACCAAAACAACGCGAAGAGAGTTCCATAACAGGGAATTGCAGAACGAGCTGGAACTCCGAAACCACTCAGAAGTGATTCAAATGCCAGTAACAGGAAATCGTGGTACCGAAGCCATAAAAACTGGACTGCGGAGAAGTGAAAATTTGTCACTTTGTCGGATAAGTACGGTTTCACTTTATTTTCAACTTCTGGCCGAGTTATCAATGTGCCATAAATACCTTATTCTTTTAAGAACTGAACTTCCGTGTACAAAGCAGCTTCTAACGTCTGTTCACTTTAAAATGATTCAAGATGTTAAATATTTGACTTTAAGCACATAAGCAGGAAAAGTTTAGCAAAGGTTTGAAACTACAATTAAATTTTTTTTGGACGTCCCTAAGTGCTCTCATTATGAAGCACTGGATGAATATAGTATGGATAACTTGCGCTGTATTTGGAGAAAAAGGTAGTTTTTCAATCTCATAAATGTTTGTGAGCTCATATCCCCTGAATTAAGTGTAGTAGAATGATGTAAGTTTGGACGCACATTCGGTGGCGTACTTAGATACTATCTGCGAAGTGCCTTGAGAATAGAGTTTGTAGTAAAAAGGTAATGAGTTAAATTGTCATGTCTGATGCTGAAGTTTTACTGCCCACCATTTGAAACAAAATCCAGTTTTTCACACATCCAAATGTTTATGATATTGTATAGTCAATTAAGTAAAGCCGTGGTATCCCCGAGGCATGCCTGGAACCAAGTTTCCCGCATATTCACGTGGAAGAGACGTCCAAATCGGTCGAATCTGCGTTGACAGCTGTTTTCAAAATGCTTCAAATGGCTCTGAGCACTATGGGACATAACTTCTAAGGTCATCAGTTCCCTAGAACTTGGAACTACATAAACCTAACTAACCTAAGGACATCACACACATCCATGCACGAGGCAGGATTCGAACCTGCGACCGTAACGGTCGCGCGGTTCCAGACCGTAGCGCCTAGAACCGCTCGGTCACTCCGGCCGGCGACAGCTGTTTTAAAGTGAACTTTGTTTGCGCTTGACGCAATGTTAAGAATGGGTTTCTCGAAAAAAGGTTAATAATATTCTCCACTGTTGGAGTCACTTTACTGATTGAACCATGTTCTTCAAAGGATTCACACTTTTAACTGATTTATAGCGTGCTGATTTATAGCGTAGTAGGTGAATATGGATTGGGGGGAAGAAATGAAAGAGGAAGCCGCCTTGTAGAATTTTGCACAGAGCATAACTTAATCATAGCTAACACTTGGTTCAAGAATCATAAAAGAAGGTTGTATACCTGGAAGAATCCTGGAGATACTAATAGGTATCAGATAGATTATATAATGGTAAGACAGAGATTTAGGAACCAGGTTTTAAATTGTAAGACATTTCCAGGGGCAGATGTGGATTCTGACCACAATCTATTGGTTATGAACTGCAGATTGAAACTGAAGAAACTGCAAAAAGGTGGGAATTTAAGGAGATGGGACCTGGATAAACTGAAAGAACCAGAGGTTGTAGAGAGTTTCAGGGAGAGCATAAGGGAACAATTGACAGGAATGGGGGAAAGAAATACAGTAGAAGAAGAATGGGTAGCTCTGAGGGATGAAGTAGTGAAGGCAGCAGAGGATCAAGTAGGTAAAAAGACGAGGGCTAATAGAAATCCTTGGGTAACAGAAGAAATATTGAATTTAATTGATGAAAGGAGAAAATACAAAAATGCAGTAAATGAAGCAGGCAAAAGGGAATACAAACGTCTCAAAAATGAGATCGACAGAAAGTGCAAAATGGCTAAGCAGGGATGGCTAGAGGACAAATGTAAGGATGTAGAGGCTTGTCTCACTAGGGGTAAGATAGATACTGCCTACAGGAAAATTAAAGAGACCTTTGGAGAGAAGAGAACCACTTGTATGAATATCAAGAGCTCAGATGGCAACCCAGTTCTAAGCAAAGAAGGGAAGGCAGAAAGGTGGAAGGAGTATATAGAGGGTTTATACAAGGGTGATGTACTTGAGGACAATATTATGGAAATGGAAGAGGATGTAGATGAAGATGAAATGGGAGATAAGATACTGCGTGAAGAGTTTGATAGAGCACTGAAAGACCTGAGTCGAAACAAGGCCCCGGGAGTAGACAACATTCCATTAGAACTACTGACAGCCTTGGGAGAGCCAGTCATGACAAAACTCTACCATCTGGTGAGCAAGATGTATGAGACAGGCGAAATACCCACAGACTTCAAGAAGAATATAATAATACCAATCCCAAAGAAGGCAGGTGTTGACAGATGTGAAAATTACCGAACTATCAGTTTAATAAGTCACAGCTGCAAAATACTAACGCGAATTCTTTACAGACGAATGGAAAAACTGGTAGAAGCGGACCTCGGGGAAGATCAGTTTGGATTCTGTAGAAATGTTGGAACACGTGAGGCAATACTAACCTTACGACTTATCTTAGAAGGAAGATTAAGAAAAGGCAAACCTACATTTCTAGCATTTGTAGACTTAGAGAAAGCTTTTGACAACGTTAACTGGAATACTCTCTTTCAAATTCTGAAGGTGGCAGGGGTAAAATACAGGGAGCGAAAGGCTATTTACAATTTGTACAGAAACCAGATGGCAGTTATAAGAGTCGAGGGGCATGAAAGGGAAGCAGTGGTTGGGAAAGGAGTGAGACAGGGTTGTAGCCTCTCCCCGATGTTATTCAATCTGTATATTGAGCAAGCAGTAAAGGAAACAAAAGAAAAATTCGGAGTAGGTATTAAAATTCATGGAGAAGAAGTAAAAACTTTGAGGTTCGCCGATGACATTGTAATTCTGTCAGAGACAGCAAAGGACTTGGAAGAGCAGTTGAACGGAATGGACAGTGTCTTGAAAGGAGGATATAAGATGAATATCAACAAAAGCAAAACGAGGATAATGGAATGTAGTCAAATTAAATCGGGTGATGCTGAGGGGATTAGATTAGGAAATGAGACACTTAAAGTAGTAAAGGAGTTTTGCTATTTAGGGAGTAAAATAACTGATGATGGTCGAAGTAGAGAGGATATAAAATGTAGACTGGCAATGGCAAGGAAATCGTTTCTGAAGAAGAGAAATTTGTTAACATCGAGTATTGATTTAAGTGTCAGGAAGTCGTTTCTAAAAATATTTGTATGGTGTGTAGCCATGTATGGATGTGAAACATGGACGATAACCAGTTTGGACAAGAAGAGAATAGAAGCTTTCGAAATGTGGTGCTACAGAAGAATGCTGAAGATAAGGTGGGTAGATCACGTAACTAATGAGGAGGTATTGAATAGGATTGGGGAGAAGAGAAGTTTGTGGCACAACTTGACTAGAAGAAGGGATCGGTTGGTAGGACATGTTTTAAGGCATCAAGGGATCACAAATTTAGCATTGGAGGGCAGCGTGGAGGGTAAAAATCGTAGAGGGAGACCAAGAGATCAATACACTAAGCAGATTCAGAAGGATGTAGGTTGCAGTAGGTACTGGGAGATGAAGAAGCTTGCACAGGATAGAGTAACATGGAGAGCTGCATCAAACCAGTCTCAGGACTGAACACCACAACAACAACAACCCACTTTTGTAGAAATGATTTTGATTCCCTGCCGCGACATGACTTATTTTCGGACCTTTGCGGTGGTTACAGAGAAAGAATGTCAAAGCACGAAGCGAAGGATGCGCTAGTGACCTTTCTCGTGTTTCTCAGTCAAGAATTCAAAGTAAACTAATGCTTTATGAACATTACTTGAAGGGCAAAGATTCCCTCTACTGGGTTGTGTAAGAACTATGGCGTTGTCTTTTAGTATGTGTGTGTAATGCCGACCACGCTTTTTCTGTATTTCCTCAACAGAGTGTCGTACATTCAGTGGTGTATGTGGATACTTTCTACAAAATGTACTGCAAATAGAGTAGGTAGTAATGAAATATCAGATTAAAACGCCATATCTCATGCTGAAGTTTTCCTGTTTGAACAGCATAAACGTTGTAGGCGATAAACTTTTTTTGTTTCGTCACTGTGTCTACGTGTTTGTGTGTGTGTGTGTGTGTGTGTGTGTGTGTGTGTGTGTGTTGGAGGGGGGGTCGAGGAGGGGGGTTGATGGGCAGGGATTTGTAAGCGAGAGGAAAAGTTTTGTGGTTATGTGTCAAGTTCGTTGGAAAACGCTAAATGGTCTCATTCTCAAAAACTGGACGAATCTAGTCCGAGTATTTGCACGCCATTAGTTACGCTGCCTCAAGATGAACACAAAGTTTCTAACTGTAATATTTGTCGTATTGCTTTAAACATTTAATGTAAGAGTATTGCTTTTCATGGCAGCGTATAAAATGTTTAAATTCAGCCAATAATTACGCGGAATGCACTGGGATAGGGATATGCCCATGTACAGATGGCCGTAGTACAGCACACACAAGTTATAAAAGGGCAGTGCATTGGCGGAGCTGTCACTTAGGTGATTCATATGAAAACATTTCCGACGGGAATTATCGGACTTCGGAAGTGGAAAGGTAGTTGGAGCTAGAGGCATGGGGCATTCCATTTCGGAAATCATAAGGGAATTCAGTGATTTGAGATCCATAGTGCCAAAAGTGTGTCGAGAATACCAAATTGCACGCATTACCTCTCACCATGGACAACGCAGTGACCGATGTCCTTCACTTACCGACGGAGACCAGCGGCAATTGCGTAGAGTTGTCAGTGCTAACGGGCAAGCAACATTTCCTGAAATACCCGCAGAAATCAATGTGGGGCGTACAACAACGAACGTATCCGTTAGGACAGCGCGGCGAAGTGTGGCGTTAATGGAATGAGGCAGCAGACGAGCGACGCGAGTGCCTTTGCTAACAGCACGATATCGCCTGCAGCGGCTCTTCTGGGCTCGTGACCATATCAGTTGCAACTGTGGCCTGGTCATATGACCGAGCGATGTGGATTTGCTTTCGGGAGCACGGCGGTTCAGACCCGCGTCCGATCATTCTGATTTAGGTGATATCCCTCAATCTCTCCAGTAAAATGGCGCTATGGTTTCCTTGAAAGGGCACGGCCGATTTCCTTCCCCATCCTTGACACAATTCGAGCTTGTGCTCCGTCCCTAATGACGTCGATGTTGACGGGGACGTTAAACCCAATCATAGTTCCTGGTCAGAGTGTGGTATCGATAGCTACGATGCCACAACGTAGCTCCGCTCTGCTAGGTTGGCACTAAGAGAGACACCGACGACAGCACCCTCTAGACGGCGCTGTCGAGGTCTACGAGCTCCGCGACTGCTTCAGCCCATTTGATCATGTGCAGCCAGCCAGGACACTTCGCTTCAACTTCGCACCACCTTGCAAGTTATGTAATATGTTTGAATATGTTATCCGCTAATAAATGTGCATTAACTGTAGCTGCAGTACCGAGAGATTAGTACCTTTTTCTGTTCCTGTTCCTTACCCACGCGCCGCTTCCCAGGCGGGATACAAAACAGAGGAGTCCCGATTTCAGTTGGTAAGAGCTGATTGTAGGATTCGAACGTCACGCAGACCCTACGAAGCCATGGAACCTAGTTGTCGACAAGGCACAGTGAAAGCTGGTGGTGGCTCCATAATGCTGTGCGCTATGTTTACATGAAACTGACTTGGTACTCTGGATGATTGGCTACTTGGAGACCATTTGAAACCTTTCATAGAATTCATGTTTCCAAACAACGGCGGAATTTTTATGGATCACAATGCGCCGTTTCTCGGGCCACAGTTGTTCGCGATTGGTTTGGTGAACATTTTGGACAATTCGAGCGAATATTTCGGCCACCCAGATCACCCGACATGAATCGCATCAAATATTTATCGGACTTAATCATGAGGTCAGGTCGTGCAAAGAATCCTGCACCGGCTACACTTTCGCAATTATGGACGACTCAATATTTCTGCAGAGGACTTCCAATGACTTGCTGACTTCATACCACATCGAATTGCTGCACTACGCTGCGAAAGAGGAGGTCCGACACAGTATTAGGAGGTATCTCATTACTTTTGTCAACTCAGTGAATTGAAAATCCTCGTTGTTCTGGAAGCCGTTACAGAGGTATCCTGTAATTGGTACCACTTTTCAGGATAGCGGTTCTCGTTGAGAGGTCAGTCGTCGCTCGGTAGCATCGACGGCTGCTCGGGCATCCAGTGTAGTGACTAGCGGGCCAGCAGCAGCAACAGATGTCGGAAGCGGAACGGCTACGGCACGGCGACGGTTGCCTGGCTACACGCTACGTGCGACCCCGCGATCGCGATGCACGCCGCGCCTCGGCGCTCATTAGGAATCGCGGGCCGGTCCAGCGGTCCTGCGTTCTTGGCACGACACTGGGACCCCCTACCGTACACCATCTCCACACCCAGCTGCTGCTGCTGCCTTTGCCGAAATCCGGTCGTCTACCTGTCTGCTTACATTTAGTTCCGTGTTCGTTTCATTTTCCGTTTCCCAGTCTCGTAGGATACTGGCTTCAAATCAACTCTGCTCACCTACTTCCACTGTTATCCACTGATGAAACCTTCGTTGTGCACTTTCGTGATCGCAAATGTCACACTCGTTGAGATATTGCGGAGTTTTACGCCGTGGTAAATAAATTTTATTTAAACGAAACGTTTCGTCCTCCTCTGCCGAGGACATACTCAGGAGAGGTTCTAGGATTTTTGAAGGTCCGATTCACCAACAGCGTCCAAGAACGAGCATCGGACCTTCATAAACGCTACAACCACCTTTGAAAGTCACAGATGGGGACATAACCTTGAGTTTCAATAAGAAATTCATCCGACCGCGTCGTAGCAGCGCTGAAGGCTTTAATAAGATTCCAACTGTGTCCAAACAACATTCGGGCTGCGCCCCTCGCCTTACGCGGGCGACACTCCTACCAAGGGCGATGACCTTGCCTGAAACAAGACTTCTATCGAGCCGAAACACTATGATCACTGCTCAACGCGAGATTGAATACCACTTGTGGCGTTACAGGCACGTGACATAATTAAGGAAGTACACAGGTTGTCTCATATATGTTACGACAAACCTGGAGAGATTTTTTTTCGTCGTACCGGAGCCTACAGTATGACAGCATGCGAAGTTACGTTTGCTGCTGAAGGGGTGGACTACTTTCAGGCACGTGGGGAATCACTCCAGTGACGATACGGGCTGCGAATGAGAAAAATTACTGATGTAAGCGATTTTGACAAAGTGCAGGTCATTATGATCGCGCGACTGGGAAACAGCCTCCGGTAACGGTGAAACTGGTTGACTGATCACGCGCTCCAGTCGTGTGTTTCTAAGGAATGGAATGCTGTGTTTCTAAGAAACAAAACACAGCACGTCTCTCTTCAGACATACCGGGATGGCCGAGCGGTTCTAGGCGCTACAGTCTGGAACCGCGTGACCGCTACGGTCGCAGGTTCGAATCCTGCCTCGGGAATGGATGTATGTGATGTCCTTAGGTTAGTTAGGTTTAAGTAGTTCTAAGTGCTAGGGGACTGATGACCTCAGAAGTTAAGTCCCATAGTGCTCAGAGCCATTTGAATCATTTTCTTCAGACATAAGTGCATCTTCAGGCATACCCCAAGGAAGTGTCCTTCACTTTTTCACAATATGTATAAATGATCTGGTGGGTAACATCGGAAGTTCCATGATGCCTTTTGCGGATGGTGGTATCGTATACATTGATGACGTTACCGTAGAAATTTGCTGAGGATCGATGCTTGATGAACGGACTGAAAGACGAATTTCCCATAAACAGCAGAAACACCTACTATTGTCTGATTACACTATTGCAGAACAAGCACTGGAAACAGTCATATCCGTCAAATACACTCCTGGAAATGGAAAAAAGAACACATTGACACCGGTGTGTCAGACCCACCATACTTGCTCCGGACACTGCGAGAGGGCTGTACAAGCAATGATCACACGCACGGCACAGCGGACACACCAGGAACCGCGGTGTTGGCCGTCGAATGGCGCTAGCTGCGCAGCATTTGTGCACCGCCGCCGTCAGTGTCAGCCAGTTTGCCGTGGCATACGGAGCTCCATCGCAGTCTTTAACACTGGTAGCATGCCGCGACAGCGTGGACGTGAACCGTATGTGCAGTTGACGGACTTTGAGCGAGGGCGTATAGTGGGCATGCGGGAGGCCGGGTGGACGTACCGCCGAATTGCTCAACACGTGGGGCGTGAGGTCTCCACAGTACATCGATGTTGTCGCCAGTGGTCGGCGGAAGGTGCACGTGCCCGTCGACCTGGGACCGGACCGCAGCGACGCACGGATGCACGCCAAGACCGTAGGATCCTACGCAGTGCCGTAGGGGACCGCACCGCCACTTCCCAGCAAATTAGGGACACTGTTGCTCCTGGGGTATCGGCGAGGACCATTCGCAACCGTCTCCATGAAGCTGGGCTACGGTCCCGCACACCGTTAGGCCGTCTTCCGCTCACGCCCCAACATCGTGCAGCCTGCCTCCAGTGGTGTCGCGACAGGCGTGAATGGAGGGACGAATGGAGACGTGTCGTCTTCAGCGATGAGAGTCGCTTCTGCCTTGGTGCCAATGATGGTCGTATGCGTGTTTGGCGCCGTGCAGGTGAGCGCCACAATCAGGACTGCATACGACCGAGGCACACAGGGCCAACACCCGGCATCATGGTGTGGGGAGCGATCTCCTACACTGGCCGTACACCACTGGTGATCGTCGAGGGGACACTGAATAGTGCACGGTACATCCAAACCGTCATCGAACCCATCGTTCTACCATTCCTAGACCGGCAAGGGAACTTGCTGTTCCAACAGGACAATGCACGTCCGCATGTATCCCGTGCCACCCAACGTGCTCTAGAAGGTGTAAGTCAACTACCCTGGCCAGCAAGATCTCCGGATCTGTCCCCCATTGAGCATGTTTGGGACTGGATGAAGCGTCGTCTCACGCGGTCTGCACGTCCAGCACGAACGCTGGTCCAACTGAGGCGCCAGGTGGAAATGGCATGGCAAGCCGTTCCACAGGACTACATCCAGCATCTCTACGATCGTCTCCATGGGAGAATAGCAGCCTGCATTGCTGCGAAAGGTGGATATACACTGTACTAGTGCCGACATTGTGCATGCTCTGTTGCCTGTGTCTATGTGCCTGTGGTTCTGTCAGTGTGATCATGTGATGTATCTGACCCCAGGAATGTGTCAATAAAGTTTCCCCTTCCTGGGACAATGAATTCACGGTGTTCTTATTTCAATTTCCAGGAGTGTATCTAGGAGTATGTGTACAGAGCAAATTACAATGGAACGACCACACAAAACTAATCACAGTTTAGACAGATGCGAGAATGAGGTTTATTGGAGGAGTCCTCAGCACGTTTAGCCTACCGACGAACAAGGCAGCTTACAAAACCCTTGTTCGCCTCGTACTTGAATATTTGTCGTTAGTCAGGGATCCGAACCATCTGGGTTGGACAGGACAAATAAAGGTGATACAATGAAGAGCACTGTTTTTCATTACAGTTTCATTTAGTAACTGCGAAAGCGTCATGGACATGGTCAGCCAACTCCAATGGCAGAGGCTGCAAGAAAGGCATTCAGCAACACTGTCATGTTTACTGTTGCAATCCTGAGAGCGTATGCTCGAGGAAGAGTTAACCAGTATGTTGCTCACGAGAAGACCATGAAGGTAAACTTAGATTCGAGCTCACGCCGAACAGGAATGGGGGTAAGTGACAGTGCTACATGAAGACCCCTCCGCTACACACAGTAAGATGGTCTGCAGAGTGTAGATGTATATATTGAAGGACGGTGAAACCACGAGTGGGCTACAAGGTGTTGAATATCCACATCTCGTTACAGATCGTGGAGGTCAGAGGCTCGCCCTCTCTGTAAAGTACGGTAGGCAGCGATTTGTGGCAGACTGGACAACCGAGAACCATGCTAGTGCAGGCACAAGTATCTCGGAGCACACAGTTCAACGCAGATTGCTGAATATGGGTCTGTGCAGCAGACAACCCCTATGTGTTTTCATGATGGACCAAGGCCATCGTCAAAAACAGCTGTAGTGTGCACATGATCATCAGGATTGGACTGTGGGTCAATGAAATCGTATCGCCTGATAGTATGGACCTTATTTCTTGTTACACCAAGCCGATGGTCGAGTCATGATGCCCCGTCATCTAGGCGAAACATTCACCGCATAATGGACGCAGGCCGGTGGTGACAGTATTATGCTAGAATGGATATTTACCTGTGTGTCCATGGAACCTGTGGTAGTAATCGAAGGCACCATAGTGGCTGTGAACTAAGTGAACATTATTGTGGACCACCTACATCCAGTCATACTTTATGTCTTCCCTGATGGCGATGGTGTCTTTCAACAAGATAACTATTCGTGTCATCATGCGACAGTGGTTCGAAACATGATAGTGAACTCACTTTGATCTTTTGGCACCAAATTTGCCTGATCTTGGCCTGATGGAACACATCTGGGCGGTATCAGACGCCAGCTCTGCGACCACGAAGCACCTGCACCTAATTTACAGGAAATGCGCGACCTGTGAGCAAATTTGTGGTGTCATATACCTACGGAGACCTGCCAGACCCCGAATCCATGCCGCGCAGAATCACTGCCGTATTGCGTGGTCATAATGTTGAGGCTCATGACTGTATTTTTCTGCAGTGGCTCCAGTCGAGTAAACTGAAACAGCAGTCTGTCTCTAAGGACATCTGCATCGGCGAAAGATAGAGATGTCCTCAACCCCAGGGTTAGACTTACGCCAAAGTCAGGGTCTACAGTTGAGTCAGTGTAAGTTGACCTCTGACAGTTGTAGTGTGTTCAGCAGGCCATTTCCATGGGCGTACTTCAACCAAAAGATAACGCGACTCTCTAAACGTCTTTATGACAACAGCTCTATGTAGACGGCTACTGTTCACGCCATCTACCGTTAACACCTTCCAGTTTAAGGCTGGCAACAGCGCTACTTGCTCTCAGAGATCTTCTTACGCCCTAACGACTATAGGGCAGCAAGGGGAAAGGGAGTGCCGAGAGACCTCAGATGGTGCTTGTATATTGGGAAGACTCGGTTGTACAGAAAAAAGAACTGCGTGAAGTTAGAAAAAAAATGGGAGGCTAGCCAGCAGCCCTTCGCTGCACTCTGATTAAATTTCCTTTGTGATTGACGTTTCAGCGAGTGGATTGGTAGCGCCTGGCCGTCGTCCAATCGTACTCGCCGTGTTGACTGTCTTGTAAACTACTTGCAGTGCACCTTGTAAATTTCTTGCAGTACATTGTGAATCGTGGCTGGCTGCGAGCCGCAACGCTGATCCCTGCCACGGCACTCTGTCAGTCACAAAGTAAATTTTAATCGCAGTGCAGCGTATAGTTTCGTTCTTGTTGAGATCATTTGGAAGGAGATTGCTGACATCACTGTTCGCATCCTCTGAATAGTTGACATTGCTTTGGGCTTTGGGTGATCATTGCACATGCTGTCTATTATGGTTTTTTCTTTAAGATGGTCTGTCACACATTATGAGTGGCGTGAAGAAGCTAACTAGTGGACAAAAGAGGAAACTAACTATTTAACGGAAAAAAGGAAACATAACCTGCAAATATTTTTTTTACATACTGAGGTAACGAATGAAAATTTGCACTAAGACCGAGATTCTAATCTGTGTCTGCCGCTCACTAGGCAGATACCCTGACACAGTGATTCTGTACATCTGCATAGACTACCCTAGCACGCCTCCCTCCTTTATCCAAATTCCCATTCACGCCTCAGTCCACCTGGTATTCCCCTAAAATCGAACAGCACTGCACAGGCTCTCGAATTTAGTCAGAATAGCATATCAGCATCGAACTACAATCCGGGCATAGGTGCTTTAATCAAATGAAAATATATGGTTCCAGAGATCTTTTCAGGTTTTAAACATCTATGTGTAATTTGGATTAAGGTGGGAGGCATGATACGTTGACCCGTGCAGTTGCGCAAAGCCACTGTGCCTAGTGGTTAGTACAACTGCCTAGTAAGCACGAGACTTGGGTTCGAATCTCTGCTTGCGTACAAATTTTCACTCGTCCCTTGAGTTTGTAGGTACAAACCACACATGTCTGAGACTTTAAAAGGACTCTGGAACCGTATACATTCACTTGAATATTTTTCTAAGTGAAAACTGCAAATTTGAAACGCAAGGTCGGTATCAATAATACCAGCAGCCAAAGCAAGCAAACTCCACATTCCGGTGCTGAAGGGCCAATCGGGACCGACCGGCAGCCGTGTCATCCTCTGCCTATTGTGTCATTGGATGCGGTATGACGGTGTGTGATATCAGCACACCGCTCTCCTGGCGTTTTCGGCCTTCTTCACAATGGAGCCGCTATTTCTCATTAAAGTAGTTCCTCCATTGCATCATGAAGCAGAGTGCACCCCGTTCCTGTCCTCCCTCCAAGGAAGAATCTTTGGTACTACCGGGAAGCGAACCCGTGACCTCCGCATAGCAACCAGACATGCTGAACGCTGAGCTTTGTGGATTAATAGTCAAGGTGAAATTTTTAACACTGCTTAATGAAAGCATTGACGCCGGTGAAATGTATTGCCACAGCGGGAGCACAGTTAAAAGTGGAAGCGACGCTACTGTTGCCGTTGAAGATGGAAAGGTTTCGAAGTTGGGGATTTGTTGTGATAGCGCGGATCTTCCAATTTTGGGAACTGGGAAACAGAGGAAGGCTCGCAAATAGGGTCTTGAAAGTAGGAAGATGGGGACACTGAAAAGTCTCTGACCTAGTGCGTTTCCGGTTGTAAATTGGATCCTTCTCCACCCATAAGTGGGTTTGAACATTGCAATGCTTCATAAGACATGATTATTTTAGAGATAGTATACTCTTGTCTGTCTCAATATTCCCAAATGACTTACCCAGGGGTATATACAATTTCATGTTTAGTTCGTACCATGGTGCAATCCAGCATTTATCACACCAAAAAAATTCATTACTAGAGCTAAAAGAAGTACATACGACAAAATATTACGAACAACTGGGAATTTAACCTTATACCTTTGCATTTGTAGACTGAGCCACACTCATCAATGTCGATAGCGTATTAAAGACGGAATACTATTTCTCTTTTCTATAAAGACTGACGGGCTACACATATATTTCAGGCATCTAGAGATGTTATCGATATTACTCAGTTGGATTTTACATTTTGATATCCAACATCCAACCCCTAACATATTAGCGCTATACTTTTTCAAAGGACGAGAGAACTATTTGAAGGCTAGCAAGCGAATTTTCAGCACATAATTTTGGCTGGAGGGAGGTAGGACCGTGTTTCCACCTTTCTGTGACCAGGATATCTACTAAGGATTACAAACGGTCATCGGGCAGTGCAACGCTTCATGAATACTGCCGAAGGCCATGGATGCTAGCTGGTATCGTCCAGGTGGAACAATCGAAGTGACGCCGCCACTCACGATGCGTTGTAATGGACACGATTACCGTCCGTTGACTTAAATAAAAGTTAGAAACCCACTGCGGATGGCCACTCTTGCTCACTCATGATCACAGAATGTTTGCGAAACATCAGCCTTCTGCGTCTCTACGCCGTCTTCGGAGTCATCTACCCAATTTATGGATTCCATCTAACAAATACTATGTGATCAAAAGTATCCGGACACCCGGCTGAAAATAACATGCAAGTTCGTCGCGGCCTCCATCGGTAATGCTCAAGTTCAGTGTAGTGTTGGCCCACCCTTAGCCTTGATGATAGCTTCCACTCTCACAGGCATACGTTCAATCAGGTGCTGGAAGGTTTTTCTTGGGGAATGCCAGCCCATTCTACACGGAATGCTGCACTGAGGAGAGGTATCGATGTCGGTCGGTGGGGCCTGGCACGAAGTCGGCGTCCCAAAATATCCCAAAGGTGTTCTATATTATTAAGGTCAGGACTCTGTGCAGACCAGTCCATACAGGGACGTTATTGTCGAGTAACCACTCTGCCAGAGGCCGTGTATTATGAACAGGTGCTCGATCATATTGAAAGATCAATCGCCATCCCCGAATTGCTCTTTAACAGAGGGAAGCAAGATGGTGCTTAAAACATCAATATAGGCCTCTTCTATGACAGTACCAAGCAAAACAACAAGGGGTTCAAGTCCCCTCCATGAAAAACGCGACCACACCATAACACCACCGCCTCCGAGTTTGACTGTTGGCGCTACTCACGCTGGCAAATGACGTTTACCGGGCATTCGCCATACCCACACCCTGCCATCTGATCGTCAAATTGCGTTCGTGATTCGTCACTTCACACAATGTTCAATCGTCCAATGTTTATGCTCCTTACACCAAGCGAGACATCTTTTGGCTTATGAGCAGCACCTCGGCCATGAAATCCCGCCTAACTGTCATAGTACTTGCAGTGACTCCTGATGCAGTTTGGAATTCCTATGTGATGGTCTGGATAGATGTCTGCCTATTACACATTACGTCCCTCTTCAACTGTCGGCGGTCTCTGTCAGTGAAAAGAAGAGGACGGCCTGTGCGCTTTAGTGCTGTACGTGTCCCTTCACGTTTCCACTTCACTATCACATCGGAAACAGTGGACCTATGAATGTTTAAGAGTGTGGAAATCTCGCGTACGGACGTATGACACAAGTGACACCCAATCACCTGACCATGTTCCAAGTCCGCGAATTCCGCAGAGCACCCAGCTCTGCTCTCTCACGATGTCTAATGACTACTGACGTCGCTGATATGGAGTAGCTGTCAGTAGGTGGCATCACAATGCACCTAATATGAAGAACGTACGTTTTTGAGGGTGTCCGGATACTTTTGATCACATAGTGTACGTGCGTTTTGTATGTTGAACTGATTCCATTGCTTTTGGAGTGTTCACCGAGACGCCGACTGTCAATTTACGACGTCCGCAATCATGTCAATCCTCACGTGGGTTGCATAGCTGTGCTTTTGTGTATCATTTGTAAAAATATTGGAAATTTGTGGTAAGGTCTTATGGGACCAAACTGCTGAGGTCATCGGTCCCTAAGCTTACATACTACTTAACTTACGCTAAGGACAACACACAGACCCATGCCCGAACCTCCGACTGGAGGAGTCGCGCGGAGAATCATTTGTTCTGAGCATTTATAGGCCTTTCCGTTAAATGCGGAAGAAAGATCTAATTTATATCACCCTGCCGATTACCTTTCACATCACTGTCACCATAAATATGCGAATCATATTAGCTTTAGCAGCTAACTTACATCTAGTACATGCCAGTCCTGGAATTAGGTCTTAGTCTCTCCAGCGACGTCGTTGGTTCTCTTCATAACTGATCTTCCGCTTCTAAAGTATAACACTGACTCCCCGAGGGTTTTCTGCAATGAATGTACATTTGAGAAGGGCAATGCAAAATATGACCCATAAATAACCGTATATGATCGTTATGAGCTGCGCTGTTGCAGGTGGTCCCCCTGAAACATTTCCCAGTCAGGATGAAGAACTACCGAAAATGCCTGCACTCCCATGTTCATATTCGCCCTACAATGTGTTATTACTCACGAGACTTCAGGTCGATACAAATGATTACAGCAATTATGTTTTTCTTGTGATGGAACTACCTGGTAATATTCGTAGTTCCAGCTAAAACATTCTGTTGGTCATAAATGGCAACACCGTAGTCTATAGCAGTGCTATGCACATCACATAATGCGTCACTTTTGGATTCCTTTCACAACTATTCGTCAAAGAGAAACAAGGAAGTAAAAATAAGGTTTAATGTTTCATCGGCGACAAATCTGACAGGCGATTTGTCTACGTTTATCTTAAAAATTTTAACGAAAGTTCAGTCTGGGTAACCGAACGAGGATTTGATGTCAGCTCCCACAAAATACGAGTCATGTTCGTTGGCTGCACACCTAGACCCGACAGGCCATGTGGTTCTCTGTGAAGGTATATGGAGGACACAAGGAAGGAAGTTTTTTCTGGTGTTTTTACGTAGAATAGTGTGCACCACAGCTAAAACATTCTGTTGGTCATAAATGGCAAAACTATAGTCTATAGCAATGCTATGCACATCATATATCGCGTCACTTTCGGATTCCTTTCACAACTATTCGTCAAAGAGAAACAAGGAAGTAAAAATGAAGTTAAATGTTTCGTCGTCGACAAATCTGGCATTGACCATTTTCAAAGGGGATTTGTCTACATTTATCTTAAATTTTTTAAAGAAAGTTCAACCTGGGTGGCCGAAAGAGGATTTTATATCAGCTCCCACAAAATGCGAGTCATGGACCTCGGGTGCACAACTAGACCCGGCAGGCCATCTGGTTCTCTGTGAAGGTATGTGGAGGACGCCAGGAAGGAAGCTTTCTCTGGTGTTTTTCCGTAGAACAGCGTGCACTGCAGGTGTAAACCAGCCCGAAGATTAACCTATTTGGTGCTATGATATACTGCAGTCTTCCTTCAGTAGTCTCTCTAGTGCAACAAGATTCCCTTCAGTGACGGTAGAAATATGACACCACAAAATCACTGAGTGGGTAAGCGTTGTCGCAAGACATACCCATTTGCAATTAGCCAAACATATGAATAATGTAAAGCGATGCACTATTCCAGTCATCTGTAGATAAAATGTCGACATCATTCACAGACGGAAGCACTGACCTGTCTCTCTGGAGTCTCATATTGAGAATCTTTCGTAGTACCCAACGAACACTGTCTACTGTTTTTGTCCAAAAAATCCTATTCACTATACTTCGCAGAGTCAGGCTGACAATAAAATAACACCTGGTCGTGATGATCCACTGCGTTCAACATTACAATTTCTTATGTTGGTGATTTGCTGTGTCTGTGCAAAGAAGTCACTTGTAGGATATTTTGATGAAATAGTTGTCGATCCGTGGTTTTTCAGTATCAGTGCCGCAGTTGCGTTACACCAAAAGGTTTTAACGGACGTCAGATATTGGCATGTAAAAAAAAGCTGATATTGTGTCAGCACAGGGGAGGCATAGCTGTTTTTCCATCACGCTTCGGTTCTGGAGTATTTGTGATACATATAACTTACTGCATGTGTACAAAGAGGTTAGCTCGGGTAGGCTTCGTGAATATAACTGTAAAAGTTAAAATAGAATGTCAGGATACGATTTTGTTAGCGAACTGAACTGAAGAGTTCCTGAAACGATAAATGCAAATAGCTCGACACATTGTGTGTAAACATTACCCGAAAAACTTTTCTGAGGGACATTTCAATTTCCCTGTCAAACATTGCCCGACGCTCGGAAAATTACGTTATTCCGGTCGATGTTTGCGCGACGCGCTTGTAAATAAGAATTCTGCAGTGGAACTTCCACTTCAGTGAATCGACGTTACCTCAAAAACATCACTGCTCTCAACAGGAAATCGCCCATGAGTGACACCGGTCAGATGCGGGTTTCAAATCGAAGAGCATACGAGTATGTGAGGCGGACAGTCAGATTTAAGTCACACATGGAAAAACGAACAAACGTTTGTTAAATAATGTTGGAGATACAGAAATCAATTCTGTCTGGGTGTTTCCTGACTGAACGTAACTATTGTCATCAGTTTAGCGTTTAGGAATTTAGAAGATCACCTTATCTTCACTAGATGACCAGAAAGCATTAACAAATGGCTCTGAGCACTACGGGACTTAACATCTATGGTCATCAGTCCCCTAGAACTTAGAACTACTTAAACCTAACTAACCTAAGGACATCACACATATCCATGCCCGAGGCAGGATTCGAACCTGCGACCGTAGCGGTCGCGCGGTTCCAGACTGAAGCGCCTACAACCGCTCGGCCACTCCGGCCGGCAAAGCATTAACACAAAGTATAATTATCAATGAAAAATGTACACAGTTTTACGTTTCGTATCGGATATACGTCAAAGCATCATTACTAAGATTTGCTTCATTGCAGCTTTAATGTTCTAACTTTCATACCTTGGGTAGTGTTATGCTCTGAAAAGTTCATATGTATTATCGTCATGCATAAACCAGATTTTGTTCGGATTCAAAGTATATTGAAGTAAAAACAGATGATGCACCAGAGGCTAACCATGCGAGCGTCTCAAATCTTCTGTTATGTTATTTTGAATATGGTGGTTTGAGAGCACTGCGGGTCTTCTCGTAAATATTGCCGAAGGAAATATTGCAAACCTGCCTCACGTAATTCACTGGTTGCAGTTTTTTCTTCAATAATAGTTGTATCGTATGCTTTTAGGACCCCATTGACAGCATCTTATTTACGATGCATTCATGTACACTGGTTTCACTCCTATGTGGTCGATGTTGCTCACATTCATTCGTGTGGTGTCGCTCGATCTCGAGTTGGCCTTTTCCAATCCGGAACGATAAATAAAATTTTTAACATCACGAAGGGGAGGAGAGGTGACACCACAAGGTTTCTGAATTACAGGCCTTGCGGCAACGACTTCGGGTAAATTCCAAACATCTGCAGTCTCTTGGGGTGATGCGTCCAGAAGTAGGTTGTAAGCTTTGTGGCCCCTTCTGATGCTACTCCAGAGGAGTACGCTATGTAATGAGTCTAGCTTTAGGCCTCGTTCTCTCTGGCTCTGAGCACTATGGGACTCAACTGCTGTGGTCATAAGTCCCCTAGAACTTAGAACTACTTAAACCTAACTAACCTAAGGACATCACACAACACCCAGCCATCACGAGGCAGAGAAAATCCCTGACCCCGCCGGGAATCGAACCCGGGAACCCGGGCGTGGGAAGCGAGAACGCTACCGCACGACCACGAGATGCGGGCTCGTTCTCTACTTCACCACAACACCACAATACCTCGCACCACACGTACTCATAATGGTTGCCACCATAAACAACATTTACGCTTCAGAAAACTCTTAAAGAATTTCTTGATACAGTAATTTACCAACAGCCGTATGTATTGTAGAAATTTGTTTTATGAACTTCTTATATGAAACCAGTTTCGGCATTACATTGATGCCATCTTCAGGCCCCACATGTCGTAGTCGTAAAATCGCTATACACAGAAGGAACCATATAACTGGATCCGTGAATCAAAGAGCTGTTGCATGGCGATTTTACGACTATGACGTGTGGGGCCTGAAGATGGCATCAATGTAATGCCGAAACTGGTTGCATATAAGAAGTTTATAAAATAAATTTCTACAATACATACGGTTGTTGGTAAATTACTGTATCAAGAAATACATGTCAGCCGTTGTCCCACAGTCCATAATGGATCAACAAAGATTACTCCTCAAGAAGGTACGCTGACCCAGCTCGCGAGAAAGAAGACCTTGCTACTTGGGCTGTCGAGATTAACCCACTGAGTTTTTAAAGCAAAAATGGTGTGTGGCTTACCTTTTACTGGGATGTAATTAAAATCACGGGTTTAGTTGATAAAAAAAAAGCCTTAGTGCCCATAATGACAAGTAAAATATCGATGTACACTAACCGGGAAGTTGATGATAATGCGTCATGGAGAATTCTTTGGGAGAACTGGATATCTCTGACTGGAATTGTCTGGAGGCGATAAAATATACATCAGTTTCAATAGACGTGTAGTCACTTTAATGTGACCATTGCCAGTGTTCGAAGTCAACGCGCAGTGACCACTCACAGACGACAAGTGGTAGCAATAGCGATGGGCGGTATATACGGCATGTCTGGAGGACGCAAAAACAGTGCAGTCGTTATCGTAATGAGGAAACAGAGCGATTTATCTGACGTACGAAAGGGCATCATCATTGTCTTTCGGGCCAAGAGGGGAAGAATTTCCGAAATGGCAATGTTTGTAAACTTTGTCCACGTGCCACTGTGGTTAAAAGGTACCGTGCATGGCAAAATGGCGCTATGCAAAACTGGCGCAGAGGAAACGGTGGTGCACCACTGGCCATGTATGACAGGGGAGAACGACGGCTGCAGAGATGTGTACATATAAACAGATATGCGCGCAAATGATCACCCACATGAATCAAGTAGCTACACCAGTGTCTCTTCAACGACGGCTCAGCAGAAGCTGCGTATGGGTCCATTCAGCAGGCGCCTGGTTACACACCCATGGTGACTGCTTTCATCGACGACGTCCGCTGTGCGGCGACAGGTGCACTTTACAGATCAATCATGGTTTATGCTCCGTCGAACAGATGGTCGATGGCGTGTAAGGCTCTGCAACAACTGTCTAAAGGGTCCAGGCTGGAGGAGAGAGCATTATGCTCTGCGGAATGTTTTCGTGGCATTCTCTGGGCGATCTCGTCATTGTGGAAGGCACAATGGATCAATTCATCTACAGTTAGGGACCAAATGGTTCAAATGGCTCTGAGCACCATGGGTCTGAGGTCATCAGTCCCCTAGAACGTAGAACTACTTAAACGTAACTAACCTACACACATCGATGCCCGAGGCAGGATTCGAACCTGCGACCGTAGCGGTCGCGCGGTTCCAGACTGTAGCGCTTAGAACCGCTCGACCACTACGGCCGGCTAGTTGGGGACCATATCCGTCCTTATACGCAGTTAGTTTTTCCTTGACACGATGGATTCTACAAGCAGGATAGTGCCTACATACTGTTTGTTTTCCCTTGGCACTCGGGAATGGATAAGCACGACAATGCCACGTTTCACACGGCTCACTGAGTACTTGCATTGTTCAAAGAACACCAGTATGAGTTTACTGTACTCCCCTAGTCACCAAACTCCTCGGATTTAAACCCAATTGACAATCTATAGGATCACCTCGATCGGGCTGTTCGCGCCATAGACCTTCAACTTTTGCCCGGTGGTCATGTTAATGTGAGTCGACCATGTACTGTAGTGCTCATATATACGCAGTAACTTTCGATTATTAGAGGTAACTAATCAGTTCAAAGGCTCACGTATCTATGAATTTAGTTTCTCTTTCACTGTTGTGTTTGATTGTCCACCGCCATAAATTATAGTTCAAATGGTTCTGAGCACTATGGGAATTAACTTCTGAGGTCATCAGTCCCCTAGAACTTAGAACTACTTAAACCGAACTAATCTAAGGAAATCACATACATCCATGCCCGAGGCAGGATTCGAACCTGCGACCGTAGCGGTCGCGCGGTTCCAAACTGAAGCGCCTAGAATCGCTCGGCCACGCCATAAATGATAGTTGAGTGCGAAGGACCCGGTTACTGCCCAGTACTACCAAGGAGTTACTCTTGGTGGGAGTACTGGCAGGGGGTGCACTCAGCCTCGTGAGGCCAACTGAGGAGCTACTCGACCGCTTGGTAGCGGCAGGTCAAGAAAGCCAACAACTACTGGAAGAGTGGTATGCTGACCATAGGCTCCTCCAGATCATAGCCGATCACGCCCTTGACAGAGGATGAAACGGTGGTCTGTCAGGCCCAACTGGCCCGCCTAGAGCGAGAACACAATACTTTACCTTTACCTATTGTGTTTGATTGACGAACTTGTCCCACAAACTGTGTATGCCATCAAGACGCTATATGCACTAGGTAAAATTACAATGTCATGGATACACCAACTAAACATGTACCTATAATTTTTCAGTCGGTGAAAGTCTGAGAGAGTCGTCACGATTATTATTCTCAAATCAGAAACATACAGATTTACAGTAGCCATACACATCAATTATATTTATATTACATGTGCCCAGTACGTTGCAACCTCCAAGCCGCTTGGAGTGACTTGCAAATCAATGTTCGTGCAGGATGTAGGGCACAAAGGGCACTGAAGCATATGGCTTGTGGTTTGTCCTTGCCCACAATCACAGGACGTATCTTCTTTTATGAAGCCCCACCTCTTCAGGTTGTCTCTGGATCGTCCAACTCTTGATCGTAATCTGTTTACAGATTTCCACACCAGCCAGCTTTCATTGTGTCCAGGTGGTAGTTCTTCAGCTTCTGGCATCCATCGGCGCAGGTGAGGCGTCGACTTCTTCCATAACTCCAGCCTTGCCTTCTCTGGTGAAATGGTGACCTTCTCAGATGTCCTCAGGCAGCTCTTTCGCTATCTTAGCCGTTGCTATCGTGGATTATGTCCGTGCAGTGGATGGGCACTGTTATGTTCCACTTTCAGTCTCTCCTTGTTGACAGTCATTGCTCTGCGTACCCATGGTAGCGCTAATCCAGCCAAGTAGTAGAGCTTATCAGTTGGAGTAGGTCTTAAGCAACCTGTGATCAACCTGCAGGTTTCGTTGAGAGCAATGTCTGCTTGTCTGGCATGAGGTGACCTGTACCAAACTGGGGAAGTATATTCGGAAGTAGAAAAGCACAGTGTCATTGCAGAAGAGCGAATAGTTTTGGATGTGAGCCCCACTGTGTCCCTGCTAGTTTGCGAATTAGGTTGTTTCGAGTGGTGGTTTTCATTTTGGTGTTCTTGCAGGAGTACATGAAAGGAGCCTCCACGAAGATTGCAATGGTTTCTGACCAAGAGAAGACTTGCAATCGGGCGTACCCTGGGTGTAAGATTTCTCTGGCGGCTCATCCTTTCACACCAGAAACATCATCTTGGTCCTTTTCAGGACCATAGTTGACCATTATATCGGTGAATATAGAAGTCGTCCCGATAATACTTGAATACAACTCCACAACCATCACAGGTGCACTGGAGCCGCTCGGTTTGAGGCGTCATGTCACGGACTGCGCGGCCCCTCCCGCCGGAGGTTCGAGTCCTCCCTCGGGCATGGGTGTGTGTGTTGTTCTTAGCGTAAGTTAGTTTAAGTAGTGTGTAATCTAGGGACCGATGACCTCAGCGATTTGGTCCTTTACGAATTCACACACATTTGAATATTTTTGCTCTGGAGGCTCAGAACACAGGAAAACAAAAGTTGTTTTTAGGTCACGAATGAACTGGGAGAAAAGTCCAAGAACAATAACTGTCTCGCCATGGTGTTGGTACTGTTATGTCTAGCGACTCCACACCTACAATCGAATCGGCATAAGAAGATCCCTGACAGCCAGAAGTACGTTCCACCTTTCACCCCCACATCGCTGACGGCTCCGAGAGAAACCAATAGTCTTCTTCATACCTGCGACAACATTGAGGGGTTGCCATAGAGACGTAGAGAAATATCGTCTTACGTACTGGTTGAGGTAGGTACGTAAAGCTGCTGCGCCCAGCCCACTGCAGCTGTCAGGGATCTTCTTACGCCGACTCGACCACTGGGTCGTTGCAAGGCAGGGACCGCTGGCTCACCTGTGACGCCCCGCGGCACGCGGTCTGCAGACGGCGCGTCCTGCCCCAGGCGCAGCAGCCGCTTCCAGTACTGCGTCTTCCTGCAGAGACAAAGCGCCAGCCAGCCGATTAGCTTCTACTGCGAGACAAAACTGTCAACGAAACAACTCGAGTACGGAAGGACATTATTGTTCTAAATCTTGTTCTAAATCTTCTAACCAACGGTGTCTCGGATAAAGCAAAGCGTAACTTTTGTCAACACATACCATAGCAAAGGCAAGAAAAGCTAGTAGACTCGCAAACGGAACGATAGCTTGGCTCTGTAACAGAACATTGCAGGGAGGTGTGTACACGCGTACCTGAGGAGAACGATAAGAATCGCCGGTTCTCTAAGAAAATGATGACGCCGTGCTATCTACAAGCAGCGAGGTATTGCTGGACCCGACGGAGTTGTCAATCAGAAAGCAGAGATACTAGATACAGTCACATGATAGTAGCGTGTGTGCGTCTATCTCACAAGGAGACTGCACGACCGTGGGGTCGGGGATTTGTCCGCAATTTTGTGTGGTGAAAGAGGACCCCTAACACCTCACGTGGTTAAAATACGAGGGCAGTTCAATAAGTAATGCAACACATTTTTTTTTCTCGGCCAATTTTGGTTGAAAAAACCGGAAATTTCTTCTGGAATATTTTCAAACATTCCCGCTTCGTCTTGTATAGTTTCATTGACTTCCGACAGGTGGCAGCGCTGTACGGAGCTGTTAAAATGGCGTCTGTAAGGGATGTGCGTTGCAAACAACGGGCAGTGATCGAGTTTCTTTTGGCGGAAAACCAGGGCATCTCAGATATTCATAGGCGCTTGCAGAATGTCTACGGTGATCCGGCAGTGGACAAAAGCACGGTGAGTCGTTGGGCAAAGCGTGTGTCATCATCGCCGCAAGGTCAAGCAAGACTGTCTGATCTCCCGCGTGCGGGCCGGCCGTGCACAGCTGTGACTCCTGCAATGGCGGAGCGTGCGAACACACTCGTTCGAGATGATCGACGGATCACCATCAAACAACTCAGTGCTCAACTTGACATCTCTGTTGGTAGTGCTGTCACAATTGTTCACCAGTTGGGATATTCAAAGGTTTGTTCCCGCTGGATCCCTCGTTGTCTAACCGAACACCATAAAGAGCAAAGGAGAACCATCTGTGCGGAATTGCTTGCTCGTCATGTGGCTGAGGGTGACAATTTCTTGTCAAAGATTGTTACAGGCGATGAAACATGGGTTCATCACTTCGAACCTGAAACAAAACGGCAATCAATGGAGTGGCGCCACACCCACTCCCCTACCAAGGAAAAGTTTAAAGCCATACCCTCAGCCGGTAAAGTCATGGTTACAGTCTTCTGGGACGCTGAAGGGGTTATTCTGTTCGATGTCCTTCCCCATGGTCAAACGATCAACTCTGAAGTGTATTGTGCTACTCTTCAGAAATTGAAGAAACGACTCCAGCGTGTTCGTAGGCACAAAAATCTGAACGAACTTCTCCTTCTTCATGACAACGCAAGACCTCACACAAGTCTTCGCACCCGAGGGAAGCTTACAAAACTTCAGTGGACTGTTCTTCCTCATGCACCCTACAGCCCCGATCTCGCACCGTCGGATTGCCATATGTTTGGCCCAATGAAGGACGTAATCCGTGGGAGGCACTACGCGGATGATGAAGAAGTTATTGATGCAGTACGACGTTGGCTCCGACATCGACCAGTGGAATGGTACCGTGCAGGCATACAGGCCCTCATTTCAAGGTGGCGTAAGGCCGTAGCATTGAATGGAAATTACGTTGAAAAATAGTGTTGTGTAGCTAAAAGATTGGGGAATAACCTGGTGTATTTCAATGCTGAATAAAACAACCCCTGTTTCAGAAAAAAAATGTGTTGCATTACTTATTGAACTGCCCTCGTATTAGGACTCACTACTCGGAAAATCCCGACAAAAATCTATCCAAAGTTTCTTAGGTGCCTTTTGAGTATAAAATGTTAATCCATTGCCGAGCCGCCGTGTGGCCTACATGGTTAGCGCTCGGACCCTTACGCCAAAGGCCTCGGGTTCGATTCCTCCTGTGGCACTTTCTTTTCCTTCTGTTGCTTGCAAAATTGCAGCGCATTGTTACAGGAGAATCGCGAAATTAATTCCCGGGAAGATTGTATAAAAATTCATTCTATAATTCACAATCAATTTTATTTATTTATTTATTTATTGTTCCGTGGGACGAAATTAAGGAGAAGTCTCCATGGTCATGGAACGAGTCAATACATGAAATTATAACACGATATTAGAAACAGATAAAATGAAATATATATAAGGAAAAAACATATTTAGGTGACATGTCGTAAGTTTAAATAAAGAAAATCAACAATGTAACACTGGAAATTGCTTAATTTTTTAGCTCTTCCAGGAGCTCCTCGACAGAATAGAAGGAGTGAGCCATGAGGAAACTCTTCAGTTTAGACTTAAAAGAGTTTGGGCTACTGCTAAGATTTTTGAGTTATTGTGGTAGCTTATTGAAAATGGATGCAGCAGAATACTGCACTCCTTTCTGCACAAGAGTCAAGGAAGTGCATTCCACATGCAGATTGGATTTCTGCCTAGTATTAACTGAGTGAAAGCTCTTAACTCTTGGGAATAGGCTAATATTGCTAACAACAAACGACATTAAAGAAAATATATACTGCGAGGGCAATGTCAGAATTTCCAGACTGTTGAATAGGGGTCACAAGAGGTTCTCGAACTTACACCACACATTGCTCGAACAGCCCGTTTTTGAGCCAAAAAAACCCTTTTTGAATCTGAAGAATTACCCCAAAAAATAATACCATACGACATAAGCGTATGAAGATATGCGAGGTAGACTAATTTTCGTGTTGAAGTGTCACTTATTTCAGATACTGTTCTAATGGCAAATAAAGCAGCATTTAGTTTCTGAACAAGATCCTGGACATGGGCTTTCCACAACAGCTTACTATCTATCCGAACGCCTAGGAACTTGAACTGTTCCGTCTCGCTTATAATATGCCCATTCTGTCTGATCAAAATATCGGTTCTTGTTGAATTGTGCGTTAGAAACTGTAAAAACTGAGTCTTACTGTGATTTAGTATCAAATTATTTTCCACATACCACGAACTTATTTCATGAACTACATTATTTGATACTGTTTCAATATTACACACAAGATCCTTCACTATCAAGCTGGTGTCATCAGCAAACAAATATTTTTGAATCACCTGTAATACTAGAAGGCATATCATTCATATTAATAAGAAACAGCAGTAACCCCAGCACCGACCCTTGGGGAACACCTCACTTAACAGTGCCCCATTGGGACTGAACATCACTACCACTCTCAATATTGCGGAGAATTACCTTCTGCTTTCTGTTCTTAAAGTAAGAGGCGAACCAATTATAAGCTACTCCCCTTACTCCATAATGGTCCAACTTCTGCAGTACTATTTTGTGGTCAACACAGTCAAAAGCCTTCGTTAAATCAAAGAAAACACCTAGCGTTCGCAACCTTTTATTTAATCCGTCCGAAACCTCACAGAGAAAAGAGAATATAGCATTTTCAGTTGTTAAACCATTTCTAAAACCACACTGTACATTTGACAGCAAATTATGTGAATTTAAATGCTCCAGTAACCTTGTATATACAACCTTCTCGATAACTTTAGCAAACACCGATGGCATAGAAATAGGTCTAAAATTGTCAACATTATCAATGTCTCCCTTTTTAAAAGTGGCTTCACTACCGAGTACTTTAATCGGTCAGGAAACCGACCGCTCCTAAAGGAAAAGTTACAGATATGGCTAAGTACTGGGCTAACATACATAGAACAATACTTCAGTATTCTGCTAGATACCCCGTCATATCCATGAGAGTTCTTGGTCTTTAGTGATTTAATTATTAATTCAATCTATCTCTTGTCAGTATCATGGAGGAGAACTTCAGGTAACAGTCTCGGAACACTTTTTTCTTAGAGCGCTATATGATTCCCTGTTGGGACTAGGTTTCTATTTAGTTCACCTGCTATATTCAGAAAGCGACTATTAAATACTGTACATATATGCGACTTATCAGTAACACGGACATTCCCACTACGCACTGATTCTATATCCTCGACCTGTCTCTGCAGACCAGCCACTTCCTTTACGACTGACCATATGGTTTTAATTTTATCCTGAGACTTAGCTATTCTATCTGCATACCATATACTTTTTGCCTTCCTAATAACATTTTTAAGCATCTTACAATACTGTTTGTAATGGGCTGCTGCATTTAGATTTTGACTGTTTCTAACGTTTTGATATAATTGCCACTTTGTTCTACAAGATATTCTTATTCCTCTAATCAGCCACCCAGGCTGCCTGTTTGTGCTAGTACCCTGTTTTGAACGTTTTAACGGAAAGCAACTTTCAAAGAGCACGAGAAAAGTCTTGAGAAAAGCATTATATATATCGTCTACTGTATCAGCACTATAAACATCTTGCCACTCTTGTTCCTTGATAAGGTCTACAAAGGTCTCTACAGCAACTGGATCAGCTTTCCTAAACAGCTGATGACTATATTTAACACGTGTTGCAGCACAAAAATCTTTTAGAGTTAAAATTTGTGCATCATGATCTGAAAGGCCATTCACCTTTTTGCTAACAGAATGCCCTTCTAGTAATGAGGAATGAACAAAAATGTTGTCTATGGTTGTTCTACTGTTCCCTTGCACTCTCGTTGGAAATAATACGGTTTGCATAAGATTATATGAATTAAGGAGGTCTACCAGCATTCTCTTCCTTGCACAATCACTTATACAATTAATATTGAAGTCACCACATATAACTAACTTTTTGTATTTCCTATAAAGTGAACCAAGAATTATCGTCACCAATATTCCGAGACATGATTCAATATGCCTGGTTTGCCTCAAAGTTGTCAGAAACTCGAAACATTTTTCGTAAATGTTAATGGGGCATGTTTTTGTACAGATTTATTGGAAACGCCCTGTGATTGTAAAAATCCGCTTTTATATGTTGCGCAAGACGTCACAAAAATTATTGCTTTGTTTGTTTTTTCGATTATTACCACTGCGGTTCTTGTTTATAATTATTATATGTATAAAAATTGAATGTTTTCCAATCGACTTTGTTATTATGATTAAAAAGGCAATGTTTCTCCTCATATACTTTACAATGAAAAACGGAAAACCCACCGACATGAATTATGTTGTTGGACAAAAAGAAAATAATTTTTATTCAATAATTAAACTAATTTGTTAAAGATAATGTAGGATTGGGAAACTTTCTGAATAATTGGTGGAATAACCAAAGAAAATGAATCAGAAGAAAAAAAAGTGCCAGAGGAGGAATCGAACACGAGACGTCTGGTGTAAGAATCCGAGCCCTAAACACCTATGTCCGACGGCGGCTCGGCAGTGTACTAACATTTTATACTCATAAGGCACCTAAGAAACTTTGGATCGATTTTTCCCGGGATTTTCCGGGTAGTGCGTTCTAATATTTTAACCACGTGAGGTGTTAGGGGTCCTCTTTCACCACACAAAATTGCGGACAAATCCCCGACCCCACGGTCGTGCAGTCTCCTTGTCAGATAAGTAAGTTAGAATATAGTGAGATGCCTTTACGCCGAAAAAGTGAAGCCTGCCTCCGCCATGTCGGTGAGTCTTAGCAAAGTGTTCGAATGGCACTGCTGCTCTTCATCCCACTTAAAACAGAAGTAAAACTTTTTTTTGTTGCTCTGTATACCATGCTCGACTCTTGAAAACTGTATCAAAAAATTTTCAGTTATCCGATCATGAGTATTCATTCATGAAAGTAAATTGTTTCAAAGTACATATTCAGAACTAACTGTCAGTTCAACGTTTTAGCGCTAAGAGGATATATTTAACACACGGCTTTAACGCAGGAACAGACGCCTATGGCTCACCAAGATGCCATACAGGCTTCAACTGACGTCTGTGCTCGGCACACACAACGCCATCTCCCCCTAAGCACCTTGATCTCAGACTGCAGCAAAGACTGAGTGTAGCGATACAAGACTGAAGACTAAACTGCGCTCCGAGGGCCAGCGACACAAACTTCAACAAAAGTAGGCTAATCGTATTGGAAGCACAGTAGTAATATTAGAATTTGTAACATACGTTTTAGTAGGTAGTAATTCATTTAGTAATATTAACTTAGTGGTAGTAGTAATAAATGTTCTTGTTGTTCTTATATTACATGCACTTGGAGACATAGTTCTAATAGCAACAGGTGATGAAGATTACAGAAAAATTAATTAAAACAGACTGAAATAACGAAAACCTATAGATCTAATTTTATAACAGATTAGGAACATCCGAATGACTGTGGAAGAAGATCCCACAGGATGACTGTACATAGCGTAGCATATTGGTAGCCATCTAAATGTTAAGAGTGGTAGTAGCAGAAACAAAAAAATATAAGGACAACTGCTTTGACAGATATGGTAAGAAGTTCGGTATATATCGACACGACTCGCATGTATGAGTTGCATGTGTGTGTGTGTGTGTGTGTGTGTGTTTGTGTGTGTTTGTATGTGTGTGTGCGCGCGCGCGAACGCGCTCGCGCTTTCGCGCGTATGTGCCTATTGTTGACGAAGGCCAGTGGCCGAAAGCTCCAAAAATGTTCAAATGTGTGTGAAATCTTATTGGACTTAACTGTAAGATCATCAGTCCCTAAGCTTACACACTACTTAACCTAAATTATCCTAAGTACAAAACACACACACCCATGCCCATGCCCGAGGGAGGACTCGAACCTCCGCCGGGACCAGCCGCACAGTCCATGCATGATTGCAGCGCCTAAGACCGCACGGCTAATCGCGCGCTGCCCGAAAGCTTGAATTATGGAAGTCTTTTTGTTGTACATATCTGCAACTCAGCATCTTCGCTGTATGGTGAGTGGCAACTTTCCTTCTCATAATATTGTTACATTCCATCCTGGATTTGCCATTGTTTGTGTGTTTCTTCTGCTGATTCATATAAATGTAATTTTATATGTATCGACCCATTGTTGGTGTGAAAATAAGCGGAGAAACGACCCAACATACACTATTTATGAAACAGGTGACGTCATGCAGTGAGTCTGCATTACTTCATCAAGAATCTTCGTTACAAGTACCAAGACAGCAAAAAGCCCTTCGCAAGCCGAACTCATCCTCCCCCGACACACAGCAGACTAATCAGTCCAGAATCAGTGTGGAGAAAGTCAGACTGGTGGTCAGTGTATCCAGGGCCATTTGTAGTAAAATATCAAAAATATTCTCCTCGCAACTGAAAATGCGTATGGTTCTGGGTTCTAAATGCTTCCAGTAACGAGTTGTGCCTCAAAGTCACGATGTTGTGCCTCGTTATCTGCCGATGTCAAAAATGTGCATGTAGAAAATGTTCGAATGTATCTGAAAGTTACCATGTTTTAAATCATCAACAGCACACGGTTTCTTCAAATAGCCCAAAGGGAAAACCAGTGGAATGAGATCTGGATACCGACTCCACTGGCGAAACTAGCTTCATATATACTATGAAAATTAGTGTCCTTTACGACCTAGGGATTTCAAAAAATTAAAATGTCCCTAATTTAGGTGCATTCATTAGAGTCACACAACTGGGCAGAATGCAGAGCAGTACGCTGTTTGCGAAATACTTTGCACGTGTTTATAACATTTCTACACACTTGCACGTTACTCTTTTTTTACAGACTTTGTGATTACTAAAGATAGAATTTTTGTGACCCGAAAATCACCATAATATTCACAAAACTAGGCTGTTGTGACAAAAAATTTACAAAAATATGTACAATAACGTAAAAAATATGGCATAAAATATTAAAATAATGTAAAATTTCTCTTGTAAATAAATTAATAAATCAGTTTATGATAAGGAACTATTTATTCAAGAATAAAATTTACATAAGAATGAAGATAAACTATAGAATCTTGAACATGATTATAAACAATAACTGTAAAGCAAGAGTCTTGGGAAGGATGTAAGAATCAGCTGACGAGTTGCGTAACATAGGTTTATTAGAAACCTTCACCTAGGTTTCGATAATTATAAAATCATCTTCATCACAAGGATACGGTAACCCCTACAAATTCCACTTTGGCTAAAAAATGTTTAAGTAAAACGGAAATGATAAATGGGGGATAAACTACTACTATCCAAGAGCAGGCACTTACCTGTTACATATTGCGCTAAAAACATACGTTAGAATAAAGCCGTTTGGTTTTCGTGAAGTAAAAGTTCATCTTATCTGGTACAATGACTTGTTATTTTATTGTTTCTGAGGTGGACTTCTACTTGACAAGAGCCAAACAGCTCCAACACAGTACGAAACAAGTAAGTGTGTACTCTTGGTTTCTAGTACTTTTTCTTCGTTTTCTATTTATGTTTTACTTGAACCTTTCATAACCCATGTCTAATTTCTAAGTAATATATCACTTTCTGATGAAGATAATTTGTAAGTATCGAAACCTAGGTCAAGGGTTCTAATAAATCGATGTTAGGCTGATTCTTTCATTCTTTCCAAGACTAAACTATAGAATTTGTTCGTGTAATATGCTTTTTATTAACATTAGCAGAACATAGTTAACCTATGACGTGTGTTTGTATGTCCTCATTTTACTTCAGTTTATAAGTTCTGAGTTGCAATATACAATAAACACGTTATGCAGACTTTCAAATAAAAAGGCACCCTATACTCAGCCACCAAAGCCTTCTATTTCGAAAACTTCTTTCTACTTCAGCTGACAGAAAATGAGCATATTTAAAATGGGCATTATCATTTGAGCTTAAGTCTAAATGATTAAGAGAGAACTCTTTTTTTTCTTTAAAGTCAGTACCGCCATTAGACTGTTGTTTATTTACAGTGTTACATTTACACTTACAATATCATAATTTCGGCTTCAAAGTGCCATTATCATGATAGTGTACGAGTAAATGTAACACTGTAAATAAACAGTCTAATGGCAGTACTGACTTTAAAGAAATATATTATGACTGTGACCCCGCATTATGAAAAAATTATTAAATTAAGAGAGAACTTTTCACGCAGCAAAATCACTGAAATGGAGCATATTGCATGATACCCAATCTTTTTTTCTGACCCATTTTCCATTTTTACCACTTTATCACAAAGATTTCAATTTATTCTTTTTTTATTTATTGATTGATTAGTTGATATGGGGCACAGGACCAAACAGCGAGGTCATCGGTTCCATCGGATTATGGAAGGATGGGGAAGGAAGTCGGCCGTGCCCTTTCAAAGGGACCATCTCGGCATTTGCCTGAAGTGATTTTGAGCAACCACGGAAAACCTAAATTATGATGGCCGGACGCGGGGTTTGACCCGTCGGCCTCCCGAATGCGAGTCCACTGTCCTAACCATTGCGCTACCTCGCTCGGTTTTCATTTTCTTTTATCTGCTTCGCTAGTGCCACTTACGATTGCTCCAATACAATTATGGCACCAGGAATATACCCACAATTTGATTTTATGTACGAAATTGTAACTGAAATTTCGGTATTATTCTCGGGCTAGTATAATTAAAGAGGCTTCACTGCTATCGAATGAATCAATGATTCTTGTCGCGACGTTGAAGTTCTGGAACTAATAGTTGAAGACATCAAACCAGGACGCTCCCCTTCCCCCCCCCCCCCCCCCCCGCGCCCACCCCCACCCCCTTTTGAAAAGTTAAGTTGCTGATAAGGAAATGTCAGGAGTTAACAACTTAAATGCTGCAACATGTGAGTGGTTTTCAAAAATATATTTTTGACACAGCCTATACATTTGTCAGTATCACTGAATTTACTATGAATCTCTTCTGTAGCTCTGCGTACGGCGTGATTTAAACGTGCACCATTTCACTGTCAAACGCTTTCAGTGAATCGGCAGTTTTCACCGTATAATGGTGGGAAAAATTACTTTTTCTGTTCACAATTTTTTAGAATCTTTTCGCCAGGACCATCTTCTGTCATAGTTTCCCCAATGTCATTTGCAATCTATCTTTCCATAAACTCTGCAGTTTCATCAGTTCATACCAGTATCCTCTTCATTTCGAACCCGTAGTCTCATTTGTTGCATTGTTTCTTCGGTAGCTTCCACTGACATACTTCTCTCTTAATGTGGATGAATCAGGAAGAGATTTGCCCTTGTATTTTTCTGATAATCCATAAGAATTTTATGGTTCAGTTTACATAAGGGAATCTCACCACAAAGGAAATCTGTACAAAATTTTTCATAGAATGATGCATAAGATTGGCGGGATTCCTCTAGCAGGGTTTGTTGTAGTGTTCTTCCATTTTCAACACATTGTACTCCACGTTTGTGTTTTTCTGTAACCACATGCGTTAAATGCATTAAAGGACTTCTCCGCAGTTACTCTAACGTCACACAGTTTACAGTACAGTATTTTACCATCAGTTGGAAATACTTTCTCTCCATTTTGAAATGGAATGTCCGTCGGTAAAGGAGGTGGTAAACTTCGCTTTATTGGTAGAATACTGGGGAAATGCAGTCAGTCTACAAAGGAGATTGCTTCCAAACTAATCGTTCGATCCATTCTAGAATACTACTCTAGTGTGTGGGACCCATGTAAAATAGGACTGACAGGGGATTTTGAACGTATACACAGAAGGACAACACGAATATCACAAGTTTGTTTGACACGTGGGAGAGTGTCGCAGAGATGCCGAAGAAACTGAATTGGCAGATTCTCTAAGATAGCCAACTCCCCGGAGAAAGCTTACTAAGTTTCAAGAGTCGGATTTAAATATGGTTCTAGAAGTATATTATAACTCCGTATGTATCGCTCACATAGGGATCGTGAGTACAAGATCAGATTAATTAAAGCACGCACAGAGGCATTAAACAATCATTCTTCCCGCTCTCCATATGCGAATAAACGGGAAGAAACCCAAATAACTGGTACAATGGGACGTACCCTCTGCCACGCTCTTCACAGCTGTTTGTAGAGTATAGATGTAGACGCAGATTGACACGCGAACTGCTGTAATTTTACTTGAATACTTTGCTTCACCTCTTGAACAATACTGCACATATTTACGACTTCAACAAGATTGAGTAACAGAATAAGACAGTATAGGGCTACACATATTCATTGTTTCCAATAAACCAAATGAGATACCCTGTTCTGGAAATGTAACGCGGAAGGAAGAAAAAGCATGGCAATAGTTTTTCAGTTCTTGAAAGAGAGAAAATATAACGAATATGATCATTTCCTACTAAAATATGTTCTCTCGGAGAGAAATGGCGGTTATGAATAGTAATTCATAACAAGCATTTACACGTATTTAAGCAACATGTCAGTGTTACCGAAAGATATATGGCCTATCACAAAAATCGTAGCTCTAGATTGCATTAGTCATGCGCATTACAGATAGTGACGGATGACAAGAACTAATTTAATTTTATATTCTGCTACAAGACCAGGAATCAGATGAAGATAGTAATGCCACCTAGATACAGGAAAATACCTGTGAGATATTAGAAGTTTGTGTCGTACTGTGTAATTTTCTTTACCTCAGTGAACGAACATTGGACAGTACAACATATTTCATCCTTTTTCCGATGATGAAATTAGTAGATTGGAAGCTTCCACTACATTAGGACTCTGACAAAAACACCGACAGAGCGCTAACTTACAACACACAGGGGAGTGCGATCCTGGGTAGGCAATATCCAGAGCGACTAGCTCCGTGCTGTGATTGGTCCCTGAGTCGTAGTTATCATGCAGTTTTACAAGAAACTTGACCTTTAACCTTTGTCTACTGAGTTAAAGAAGTTAGATGACCATTAAGAATTCGTGAGACAATTATAAAAATGGGCTGTTATATCCCATTAATGTCCGCTATTCCTGCGCTATAAATCACGCTTTCCGCTTTTTGTGCTATCCTGAATGGTAGCCGTCTCAGAATTTCCCGTGCGCTTTGCCATTTTATTTGAGAACTTTCGAGCGAATTGCGGGAACGCCCCTTCGCAGAGGGAGGGAGCAAACCGCAGATTTCTCTCGAGGACCAGCACTTAAGCGCTGACCGGTAATGGTATAATATTATTATAGCCAATCTCTTTATGACGGCCATTCGCGGTTTCCCGAAATGTTCAGCGGCCTATTTGGCCGGTGTTTCTACGCTGAAGTGGAGCGGCGCGCACACCTGGTACACTCACGGAGGCCCTGCCTTATAAGTCTGCGGCAGCTACTCTTTCAAAACATTCCAGCGCTCGCTAACAGTTGCCACAATGTTCCACACACAGCGGCCAATTTCGTCACTACTTCCTGCTGTCTCAGACTGTAGCAAAGGAGCTGTAACGCCATCGCTTAATTCGTAGACGGCGTGAAGTAAAAACGATTTAGGAAAGTTCGCAATCAGTTGGAAGACAAATGAACAATTCGACTAAGTGAAACTAAGTTTTCTTATCTTTCTTTGTTTCGAAATTACAATCTCGCGAAATTTATTGCGGCGGCTACATAGTTTGTTTATTTAATTTATTTGCTCTTCGGCGTCACTGTGCTGCTTACACTGGGGGTAAAAAAATAATTGCCTAACTTTCAGGAAAAATTCCTCATACACAGAGGAATAAAATGTGTTACATGGGCATAGGTCCGGAAACGCTTTACCGAGTGGTTATAAATAAACTTTCCCCATTTGAGACGTTACAACATGGATAATAATTACCGTACGAGGACCAAACTCGGTAGCGTTAATGTCAACCACATGGGGATGAGAAATAATGCAAATCAATTCAATTGAAACACATTTAATGTTCTGCTACGGTACGTCATAGCATTACAAATGGTTCAAATGGCTCTGAGCACTATGGGAATTGCCGGCCGAAGTGGCCGTGCGGTTAAAGGCGCTGCAGTCTGGAACCACAAGACCGCTACGGTCGCAGGTTCGAATCCTGCCTCGGGCATGGATGTTTGTGATGTCCTTAGGTTAGTTAGGTTTAACTAGTTCTAAGTTCTAGGGGACTAATGACCTCAGTAGTTGAGTCCCATAGTGCTCACAGCCATTTTTGAACTATGGGAATTAACATCTGAGGTCATCAGTCCCCTAGAACTTAGAACTACTTAAACCTAACTAACCTAAGGACATCACACACATCCATGCCCGAGGCAGGATTCGAACCTGCGACCGTAGCAGTCGGGCGATTGCGGACTGAACCGCCTAGAACCGCTCGGACACCGCGGCCGGCCATAGCATTACATACCGATACCACAAGCGCTACAAAAGGGGCTCAACACAGCGCCCTTCAGTGTCCAGAAGAGTCTGAAACAGCAGGATTGCGTTTTGCACAGCAATGCGAAGCATGTCCGTAGGTGTGCTGGCTACCTATCCTGATATGCTGCGCTTGATACCAGAACATGTGTGAATATCCCCCTGGTAAACCCTGCTGTCGTATCGGCCGCCGCACGGCAGCCGTCAACTCGGCGTGGCGTGCTACAACACGCGCGGCACACAGCGAGTACCGCTGGCGCCGCACACGATGTCAACAACTGGCGCAAGTGAACGCGTCGTCGCGGGGTTAGCGGCAACGTACACACCACTATCGATACGGATTACCCTGGCGGCGCTGCCCTTGCCACCAGAGTGAGCAACCGTATAAGGGCGCCATCTACCAACACTCTGATTGGCCGGACCTGCAGATTTAAGCGAGCTCCCTGAGCCCGTTTAACCAGTTCAATCTTCGCCGATGACTGTGTTACTACCCGGCTGCTGGATTCATGACGACCGAACCGTACTGTGACCTCCCTGGCTGGAAACTTGCGACGCGTCGGTATCGACTGGTTGGCAGTGGTTTGGACTTGTATTCTCTACTAGTGACTCTGATTTCTCCTTGGCGCTACAGCCAGCGAAGTGTTGTGCAGTCGAACTTAAGTTTTGTTTTGAGTGACAGAAGGTCAAATAAATTTGGTTATCACGGAATATTTGTTGTGTTATGGTGCGGACATAACACCTGCCCTTCAGGTAGCCCCACAATCAGGAATCACAGGGAGTGAGATCAGGTGATCGTCACTGCCAAGAATTTGGAAATGATCGCTGATAATTCGATCGTTTCCAAATGTGTTTCGGAGAAGCAGGAGAGCGTCACGATCGATGTGCGGTGGGGCCCCACCTTTCGTGAAAACTGTTGAGTTCGTCTCTCTCCTGTAGGGCGGTATGACATGCTGGCGAAGCATATCGCAGTAACGTTGGCCAGTCGCACTGCACGTCTTTGGTCCTTGAGGGTCAACCTGTTCAGAAAAGAATGGGCGCGAAGCCACACTTTACGGTGACACGTTCACCATACAGAGGAACTTCATGCGCAGTGAGGTGAAGGTCCCCACTTTGAGAAGTTCTGTGTGTTCGCCTCACCTGTCAGAGAAAAACGAGCTTCGTCTGTCCACAGGATGGTCCAGGGCGAGACCTCGTCAACTTCAATCCTTACGTAGAGCGAAGTCAACACGTCGTTGTGCGTCCTATAGGGCAAGCTGCTATACGATATGGATCTTGTACGAATACCATTTGCAGCCGGCGATATTCTAGAAGTGCAATTGCAGCAATACTGTTGTTTTGATAACAGAGCTTCAACAATAATGTCCTGCTCGTTTTGTCCAAGCTCATGTTGACACGTCAACAAGTACACAGCGACTGGTCAGGAGTGTGAGACTATGAATCACGATGACTGATCACGGTACCGCGTGGCCACGGTTGGAACCGGACGGTGGCGCTGTGATGCATGGATATCATGCGGCCCATACTCTGGACATTACTGATACCAAGTTTGGTACTAGAACGGCAATTAGTTTCAGTTTTATAACGTGTTAAATAGGGAAAGTTTAATTATAATCACCCAGTATTTCCAAGTTAGAGCTCATTTTCCGGTTCTGTTTATAACCACATTAATCGTGAGAAATACAAGATACACAACGTACCCCAGCCTTAAACGAAACGATTTCTTTCATGCAATGTTCAAAATACCCTCTTGGTTACTTCTGGCTAGAATGTACATTAACTTGTAATTCTTGGGTTCACCACCAGTGTTCGTTATCCCATTGGTTGATGTTACTCACTTCACTACTTGTGGTTACATCTGACTAATTCCACTGCCTTATGAGCATCAAGTACGTAGCATCAAAAATGGTTCAAATGGCTCTAAGCACTATGGGACTTAATATCTCAGGTCATCAGTCCCCTAGACTTAGAACTATTTAAACCTAACTAACCTAAGGACATCACACACGTCCATGCCCGAGGCAGGATTCGAACCTACGACCGTAGCAGCTGCGCGGTTCCAGACTGAAGCGCCTAGAACCGCTCGGACACATCGGCCGGCTCACGTAACATCAGCTGTTTACTATACATGTTTGTGGTGTACAGAGAAACGACGCAAACAAATATATGCCTCTCGACGGCAGTTAAAGATCATTCAATGCTGATGTACTCTTCGTCCGACCTCTTGCGGGCCGCGCGGTATTAGCCGAGCGGTCTCGGGCGCTGCAGTCATGGACTGTGCGGCTGGTCCCGGCGGAAGTTCGAGGCCTCCCTCGGGCATGGGTGAGTGTGTTTGCCCTTATGATAATTTAGGTTAAGTAGTGTGTAACCTTAGGGACTGATGACCTTAGCAGTTAAGTCCCATAAGATTTCACACGCATTTGAACATTTTGAACCCTTTGCGGGAATCGGCGTTAGGCTGCGAGAAATAAGGGCAATGGCGCACGTAGTGTGGGACAAGTTGTGAGTTTTTGTTGGACGTGAAGACTGCTGGAATATCCGATGCGGTTAAGAGACCGCTCACGTAAAACGGAAAATCCAGGTTCGATTCCCGGTCCGGCACAAATTTTTTCTTGTCGCCACTGAAGTTCTTTCGGTGCCGAATTGTGGCTAACGTCGGAATTAAAAATTCGTCACGTTTGGTGTTAATCAGTTTCCAGTACAGTGCATTGGAAGTCTACTCGAATGCCGAGACGGCAGATGCTCATTTGCTGTATCGATTAGTAGACGGTACTGGGGTGGCGCACATGGTTTGTATCGGGAGAGATGTCCAGAACGACAGTGCTCCGACTGGATGATGTTTTAAGCAACGGATCGTCATCTTAGAGAGAGCGGGACGTGTAAGCCTAGTACTCGCGACTGGAGGAGGCCTGGAAGGACAGGACACTTCAACTGGAGGAGGACCTTCTTCCTCCAGTTGACGAGGACCCTAGCGTCAGCGTAAGACTATTACGAGTAATTGCAACAAGTAATGTTGACCACATGACAGTCCGGAGAGTGCTGCATGAAAACCTACTGTATCCGTATCACGTACAGCGTGTGCAGGCACTGTCAGCAGCTGCACGAGTACACTCCTGCGAATGATTCATTCAACGATGTGTCAACCCTCACTTTAGTGCAAACGTGCTGTTCACAGATGAGGTTCCGTTTCATAGTAGGTCATTAATGGACTTAAGAGTTGTAGAAACTGAGCTCTAACGTCGAAAGAAAGCGTTTCCGGACCAGCGCCCATTTAACATACACACATGCTCATAAATTAAAGATAGTGCTGATACATGGTGAAAGAACGCTCTGGTGGGCGGTTTGCGGGTTTAAATCACCTCGGAGTATGACCATGCCGTGCATCTGACCTGCGGTCCTTGCCCGGTGGCGCTGGCAGCAGTCCAAATACGCAGAGGTGTGTTGGTGCATGTCAGAGTCCGGTGCAGCGAGTAAGTGTGCAGACGTTTTCAGACGTGCTAATGGTGACTGCGTGTTGAAAATGGCTCAAAGAACACATACTGATGACGTTAAGAGGGGTAGAATACCAGAACGACTGGAGGCTGGTCAAACACAGCAGGTCGTAGCACGGGCCCTCCGTGTGCCACAAAGTGTGATCTCAAGATTATGGCAACGATTCCAGCAGACTGGAAACGTGTCCAGGCGCTACAGTACGGGACGTCCAAACTGTACAACACCACAAGAACACCGATACCTCCCATCAGTGCCCGCAGACGGCCACGGAGTATTGTAGGTAGCCTTGCTCGGGACCTTACCGCAGCCACTGAAACAGTTGTCTCCAGACACACAGTCTACAGACGACTGAACAGATATGGTTTATCCACCCGGAGACCTTCAAGGTGCATTCCACTGACCCCTGGCCACATGAGAGCCCGTAAAGCCTGGCGTCAAGAACACAGTACATGGTCATTGGAACAGTGGTCCCATGTTATGTCCACGGACGAGTCCAGGTATAGTCTGATCAGTGATTCTCGCCGGGTTTTCATCTGGCGTGAACCAGGAAGCAGATACCAATCCTTAATGTCCCTGAAAGGGACCTGTATGACGGTCGTGGTTTGATGGTGTGGGACGGGATTATGACTGGTGCACGTACACCCCTGCATGTCTTTGACAGAGGAACTGTAATAGGACAGATGTATCCGGACGTCATTTTGCACCAGTATGTCCGCCTTTTCAGGGGTGCTGTGGGTCCCACCATCCTCCTGATGAATGATAACGCAAGGCCCCACCGAACTGCCATCGTGGGGGAGTACTTTGAAACAGAATACATCAGGCAAATGGAGTGGCCTGCTTGTTCTCCAGACCTAAACCCCATCGACCACGTCTGGAATACTCTCGGTCAACGTATCGCTGCACTTCTTCAAACCCCTACGACACTTCAGGGGCTCCGACAGGCACTGGTGCAAGAATGGGAGGCTATACCCCAGCAGCTGCTCGACCACTTGATCCAGATATGCCAACCCGTTGTGCGGCCAGTGTACGTGGTGTGCATGGTGATCATATCCGATACTGATGTCGGGGTACATGCGCAGGGAACAGTGGCGTTCTGTAGCACATGTGTTTTAGGACGGTTTTCTCAACTTATCACCAATACCGTGGACTTACAGATCTGTGTCGTGTGTGTTCCCTATGTGCCTATGCTATAAGCGCCACTTTTGTGTAGTGCCACGTTGTGTGACACCACATTCTGCAAGTATCCTTAATTTATGAGCATGAGTGTATTTTCTTCCTCCACGAGCGGGGAATGGTTCCTGAAAGTTTGGTCATACTTGTTTGTTACATCCTGCACGTTGTGGATGTTACAAGGGGGGTTGTCATATAAAGTTTTATCACTGCGAAAAATTGAAGTAACGTAATTAATTTTACTCTGCTCGCAGGTACACGTTTACGGTCCTGCTTACACACAGGAATCACCACGCTGCAGTACCATCGACGCCGCTAGACGACCAAAATAAAATGGCGCAGTCCGTCTCTGTTCTATATTCTACATACATGTAATAAAACTGTAACAGGCCGATGTCTGTACTTAAGAGATACTTAAGAAAATTTAATTTGAGGTGTCTTTATAACAGAGTAGGAGCAAGAAAAAGCGATATGTGTGTCACAGGAGTGATGGCAGCAGTTACTAGGTTTTTGCGTACTTTTTCTGCAACTAATTTAGCTATTCAGCGATGGAAAACGTATTTACAACTTTCAAGTACAACTTTCAAGTAACAATAGAATGTAATTTTGTGAACACTGATAGCGGAAACCTTACGAAAATTAATGCGTTTATGTTCTACTCATTTACAGCGGTGATATATGCAACGAAGGACATTCTTTTCCCTGCTCCCTGCAACATTATTAAACTCGCTCAAGACTACGGAATTGTGGAACTTTTGCAAATACGCCCGTATCTTATTTCTAGATAGTCGACTATCACTCATGAAGTACGACCCAAAGCACTATAAAATAATTCTTTGCAAATCTTAGTGCTGCTTTCTGCTGTACGATAAATTCAGCAGAGGCACCGCGAGAAACACGGACTCTGTGGCGCAACAATAACAACACACGTTGATATCCTGGAAGTGTTATAAACTTTTAAAAGTTGTACGCGAAATTTTGAAAACAGCACTGCAGTAGTTGTTTCGATGGTGGGTTGTATTGCATGTTGTTGTTGTGGTCTTCAGTCCTGAGACTAGTTTGATGCAGCTCTCCATGCTACTCTAACCTGTGCGAGCTGCTTCATCTCCCAGTACTTACTGCAACCTAAATCCTTCTGAATCTGCTTAGTACGAGGGCTATTCCGAAAGTAAGGTCCGATCGGTCACGAAATGGAAACGACTATGAAAATCCGATAAAGCTTTGTACAGATGTGTTGGGTAGTGTCTCTAGTATAACCCCAGTTAGCATCACGTCGCTCTTCTCATTTCTGAGCTCGCAGTGAGTGCGTAAAGATGTCTAGAAAATAGTGTCTGCCGCCAAGTACGGGGGCCTGGTGAGAAATTTCCCCTGAAGCTATGCAGCTAACATTACATAACTGTCGTGCTGTTTCGTCTTCAAGACAATTCTCAGCCGCATTCTGCAGGGGCAATGAAGATGCTCCTGCATCGTTTTCAAATGGAAATGTGAGATTACCCACAATACAGCCCGTAATTGTCTCCCTCTGAGTTTCAGCTCAGGTCACATGAACCGCTGGTTATGAAGACAACATTTCGGCACAAGACAACGAGCCGTAGGCCAGCGTAGAGAATTGGCGGAGAGCACTGGCGGCTGCCTTCTATAGCGAGGGTATGGGAAAGTTGGTACAACGCTACGATACACGTCTAAGTCGGGTCGGCGACTATGGAGATAAGTAGCTGCAAGGTGTATCTAACTGTTGCAAATAAAACATTTTTGATTTTTACCGTGGTTTCCATTTCGCGACCTATCGGACCTTACTTTCGGAATAGCCCTCGTATATTCATCTCTTGGTCTCCCTCTACGATTTTTACCCTCCACGCTGCCCTTCAATGCTAAATTTGTGATCCCTTGATGCCTCAGAACATGTCCTACCAACCGGTCCCTTCTTCTTGTCAAGTTGTGCCACAAACTCCTCTTCTCCCCAATTCTATTCAACACCTCCTCTTTAGTTATGTGATCTACCCATCTAATCTTCAGCATTGTTCTGTAGCACCACATTACGAAAGCTTCTATTCTCTTCTTGTCTAAACTATTTATCGTCCATGTTTCACTTCCATACATGGCTACACTCCATACAAATACTTTCAGAAACGACTTCCTGACACCTAAATCTATACTCGATGTTAACAAATTTCTCTTCTTCAGAAACGCTTTCCTTGCCATTGCCAGTCTACATTGTATATCCTCTCTACTTCGACCATCATCAGTTATTTTGATCCCCAAATAGCAAAACTCCTTTACTACTTTAAGTGTCTCATTTCCTAATCTAATTCCCTCAGCATCACCCGACTTGATTCGACTACATTCCATTATCCTCGTTTTGCTTTTGTTGATGTTCATCTTATATCCTCCTTTCAAGACACTTTCCATTCCGTTCAACTGCTCTTCCAAGTCTTTTGCTGTCTCTGACAGAATTACAATGTCATCGGCGAACCTCAAAGTTTTTATTTCTTCTCCATGAATTTTAATACCTACTCCGAATTTTTCTTTTGTTTCCTTTACTGCTTGCTCAATATACAGATCGAATAACATCGGGGAGAGGATACAGCCCTGTCTCACTCCCTTCCCAACCACTGCTTCCCTTTCATGCCCCTCCACTCTTATAACTGCCGTCTGGTATCTGTACAAATTGTAAATAGCCTTTCGCTCCCTGTATTTTACCCCTGCCACCGTTAGAATTTGAAAGAGAGTATTCCAGTCAACACTATCAAAAGCTTTCTCTAAGTCTACAAATGCTAGACACGTAGGTTTGCCTTTCCTTAATCTATTTTCTAAGATAAGCCATAGGGTCGGTATTGCCTCACGTGTTCCAACATTTCTACGGAATCCAAATTCATCTTCCCCGAGGTCGGCTTCTACCAGTTTTTCCATTCGTCTGTAAAGAACTCGCGTTAGTATTTTGCACCTGCGTCTTATTGAACTGATAGTTCGGTACTTTTCACGTCTGTCAAAACCTGCTTTCTTTGGGATTGGAATTATTATATTCTTCTTGAAGTCTGAGGGTATTTCGACTGTCTCATACATCTTGCTCACCATATGGTAGAGTTTTGTCAGGACTGGCTCTCCCAAGGTCGTCAGTAGTTCCAATGGAAAGTTGTCTACTCCCGGGGCCTTGTTTCGACTCAGGTATTGAGTGCTCTGTCAAACTCTTCACGCAGTATCGTATCTCCCATTTCAACTTCATCTACATCCTCTTCCATTTCCATAATATTGTCCTCAAGTACATCGCCCTTCTATAGACCCTCTATATACTCCTTCACATTTCTGCTTTCCCTTCTTTGCTTAAAATTGGGTTTCCATCTGAGCTCTTGATATTCATACAAGTGGCTCTCTTTTCTCCAAAGGTCTCTTTGATTTTCCTGTAGGCAGTATCTATCTTATCCCTAGTGAGATAAGCCTCTGCATCGTTACATTTGTCCTCTAGCCATCCCTGCTTAGCCATTTTGCACTTCCTGTCGATCTCATTTATGAGACGTTTCTATTCCTCTTTGCCTGCTTCATTTACTGCGTTTTTATATTTTCTCCTTTCATCAATTAAATTCAGTATTTCCTCTGTTACCCAAGGACTTCTACTAGCCCTCGTCTTTTTACCTACTTGATTCTCTGCTGCCTTCACTAATTCTTCCCTCAGAACTACCCATTCTTCTTCTACTGTATTTCTTTCCCCCATTCCTGTCAACTGTTCCCTTATGATCTCGCTGAAACTCTGTACAACCTCTGATTTAGTCTGTTTATCCAGGTCCCATCTTCTAAAATTCCCACCTTCTTGCAGTTTCTTCAGTCTTAATCTACAGTTCATAACCAATAGATTGTGGTCAGAGTCCACATCTGCCCCTGGAAATGTCTTACAATTTAAAACCTGGTTCTTGAATCTCTGTCTTACCATTATATAATCTACCTGATACCTTTTAGTATCTCCAGGATTCTTCCAGGTATACAACCTTCTTTTACGATTCTTGAACCAAGTATAAGCTATGATTAAGTTATTCTCTGTGCAAAATTCTACCAGACGGCTTCCTCTTTCATTTCTTACCCCCAATCCATATTCACCTACTATGTTTCCTTCTCTCCCTTTTCCTACTCTCGAATTCGAGTCACTCATGACTATTAAATTTTCGTCTCCTTTCACTACCTGAATAATTTCTTTTATCTCATCATACATTTCATCAATTTCTTCATCATCTGCAGAGCTAGTTGGCATATAAACTTGTACTACTGTAGTAGGCGTGGGCTTCGTGTCTATCTTGGCCACAATAATGCGTTCACTATGCTGTTTGTAGTAGCTTACCCGCACTCCTATTTTGTTTTTTATTCATTATTAAACCTACTCCTGCATTACCCCTATTTGATTTTGTATTTATAACCCTGTATTCACCTGACCGAAAGTCTTGTTCCTCCTGCCACCGAACTTCACTAATTCCCACTATGTCTAACCTATCCATCTGCCTTTTTAAATTTTCTAACGTACCTGCCCGATTAAGGGATCTGACATTCCACACTCCGTACCGTAGAACGCCAGTTTTCTTTCTCCTGATAACGACGTCCTCCTACGTAGTCCCCGCCCGGAGATCCGGATGGGGGACTATTTTATCTCCGGAATATTTTACCCAAGAGGACGCCATCATCATTTAACCATACAGTAAAGGTGCATGCCGTCGGGAAAAATTACGGTTGTAGTTTCCCCTTGCTTTCAGCCGTTCGCAGTACCAGCACAGCAAGGCCGTTTTGGTTAGTGTTACAAGGCCAGATCAGTCAATCATCCAGACTGTTGCCTCTGCAACTACTGAAAAGGCTGCTGCCCTCTTCAGGAACCACACGTTTGTCTGGCCTCTCAACAGATACCTCTCCGTTGTGGTTGCACCTACGGTACGTCCATCTGCATCGCTGAGGCACGCAAGCCTCCCCACCAACGGCAAGGTCCATGGTTCATGGGCTTCAAATTAGTCTCAATCTGAGAAATGAACAACTGAGAATAAATGCGTCTACTTTGCTCAAAAACAATTACCTTTTTTTTGAAAGAATTGCTGGTATTGAACATGTTTGGATACTCCCGCAGTGCAATGAGGTGTAGGACGATGAAGTTTTGTATGCAGAGAGATTTAAAGCATGTACAACATGCAGGTAACACAAACGTAACGGCTCTGCTGTTTTTGAGCGTAAACTAACATCAGTGTCTGAAACAATCTTAACTTCAAGTTATGTAGGATGACGAAACTCCAAACGCTTAAACAATAAGGATCCTAGCTGGACACTATGAAGATAAAAAAACGTTATTGCTAATAAATTAAAAGGTGTGTGGTCACATTAACTAGAAAATATTTTTTTGAGCATGACGTGTGTGAACAGCTGTTGCAAATGTAAGCGCATGTAAAACGCCATGGAAAAATCAATAACACTCTGTTTCTAATCGGTGTCGTGAAGTTTTACAGAGTGCAAGACTTTTTAATTAAGTAAGGGAACTTGGGCATCGACGTGGTGGAATTTTTCTGGAACAATGCGGCCAATTTTTAAGCGCCATCTCGTTGTCTGAAGCACTGGAGAACTATTTTTTAAGAGTTTTTATGGATGTTATTTACACAGTAGTGCACTACATACCATTTGTAATTCACCTTCCAAAACAAGACATCACTGTCAATTAGCTTTATGCCAGTAGGAGCAGCGAGCCAGCCAGTGGCGTCACAGGCATCACATGACTCGAATGGAGCGTTTTAGCGGGCTTTCGAATTCTTTGAATTTTATTTACGTTTTTATGAAACAATACTGAAATTCAGGAAGAAAAGAAGGATGTTATGGGCATAAAATGACATAGTTAACCATTTAAGACGATTTCCTGAAAACAATCAAATACCCTTGTGCACTAATCTGCGAATGTTCGTTTCCCATACAACTTTAAACGCAATATACCGGGTGATCAAAAGGTCAGTATAAATTTGAAAACTGAATAAATCACGGAATAATGTAGATAGAGAGGTGCAAATTGACACACATGCTTGGAATGACATGGGGTTTTGATTAGAACAAAAAAAAAAAAATACAGACGTTCAAAAAATGTCCGACAGATGGCGCTTTCCGGAACCGCGCGACTGCTACGGTCGCAGGTTCGAATCCTGCCTCGGGCATGGATGTGTGTGATGTCCTTAGGTTAGATAGGTTTAAGTAGTTCTAAGTTCTAGGGGACTTATGACCACAGCTGTTGAGTCCCATAGTGCTCAGAGCCATTTTTAGATGGCGCTTCATCTGATCAGAATAGCAATAATTAGCATAACAAAGTAAGACAAAGCAAAGATGATATTCTTTACAGGAAATGCTCAATATGTCCACCATCATTCCTCAACAATAGCTGTAGTCGAGGAATAATGTTGTGAACAGCACTGTAAAGCATGTCCGGAATTATGGTGAGGCATTGGTGTCGGATGTTGTCTTTCAGCATCCCTAGAGATGTCGGTCGATCACGATACACTTGCGACTTCAGGCAACCCCAAAGCCAATAATCGCAAGGACTGAGGTCTGGGGACCTAGGAAGCCAAGCATGACGAAAGTGGCGACTGAGCACACGATCATCACCAAACGACGCGCGCAAGAGATCTTTCACGCGTCTAGCAGCATGGGGTTGTTTTTTTGGTTCTAATAAAACCCCATGTCATTCCAAGCATGTGTGTCAATTTTTGCCTCTCTATCTAGATTATTCCATGGTTTGTTAAGTTTTCAAATTTAGACTGACTTCTTAATCACCCGGCATATGTGCAGCAGTCACTTCTGGGTAGGTTTAGTACAGTTTAACGCCTGATCACACGTAAAAGAGTGCTTGATTGTTATGATTTTACCACGGTAAACAAATAAATAAAATATGTATTTATTTTTTTTCTTTTTTTCTTTCATAGTATTTCTGAGCTCTTTCGTATTCCTGTATAAACAAAACAATACTGAAATTAGTACATAAAATTAGACTACGGTGATTGTACAGTCTGTGGCTCTTTGGCATAGAGAGCCCGTTCCATACTGACAACATATAAAGTGAGATGGGAAAGAGAAGCGAGCGTTTTAGTGCAAGTGTACCGACATAGCAGTATGCGGTACGAAACTCAATAAGCACTGGAAAGATTTCGGAAGCGGTTCACGGAACGGAAACCGCGACGCATTTAGGAAATTCCTCGAGCGCGTGGCAGGATGCGTGGTGGCTGCCGGTCGCGTCCGCCCACCGGACGAACTTCGGTCGCCGTCTCTGGCGCGGTTGCTCGTCGCTTCCTGCCATGTAGGCGGCGAGGCAGATTTGTAAGGGCCAAGGTCGCCTTCCAGGTGACGGGTGCAGTGACTCGCCGAGGAACAGCACTAGGAGTGGCGAGAATCAATGACTACTGGCTCACACCTCGGCAGAGGTCACTAGGGCACGTTGAAGTGGTTGCGTTTGATTCTTGAATGATCTTCAACGACACCATTTTGGTGTAAAAAAATAATTGATCGTCAGTATTTAGATTATACAGGGTGAATCTGCTGCCCGTACTGTTGTCGTTTTATACAAGCCGCAGTGTAATAGCTGGCCTTCATATAGCGTATGCGAGAATTTCATATTCTGTCGCTCGCTACGTGCAAACTATCGCTCCTACAGAAAAAAAAGTGCGGTACCTTTTTGTATAAAATTTAAGGCAGTGAAGTTTTGTACTGGTATACGTTTTCACTGGAGACCACATATGAATTACTAAAGGAAAATGTACGAAAAGCGACCTTCAAAGCTCCTCCACCCTCCCACTCGTCCCTCACATCACGATTTCTAGTATCATGTCCGTGGCACTCCCTCCTACCACTGTACGCAAATTTCCGACTACATGATCTACCCTGATATTCGACCTTTTTGGTCCACCAGCATTTCGTTAAAATTATTACTTTAAGTGTATAAGTAGGCTGTTTAGGTTTTTATGTTGGTAACGCGACGTAGCGCTCTGTATGAAAATCACTGACTGTGCTGTGTGGAGCCTGTGGCTCGTTGGCATTGTTGGAATATTCGCTGTTGTAGTGTTGGGCAGTTGGATGTGAACAGCGCGTAGCGTTGCGTAGTTTGAGGTGAGCCGCCAGCAGTGGTGGATGTGGGGAGAGAGATGGCAAAAGTTTTGAGAGTTCATTTGCTAACTATGCCTATCAGTAGTTAGTGCCATCAGTAGTTAGAATCTTTCATTTAGCTGGCAGTATTGGCGCTTGCTGTATTGCAGTAGTTCGAGTAACGAAGATTTTTGTGAGGTAAGTGATTCATGAAAGGTATAGGTTATTGTTAGGGCCATTACATTGCGCCAGAAAAAAGTATATACTTTTTTACATATACTTTTTTTTTAGCGCAATGCAATCCGACTTTCAATATTCTCTACAAAAGATTCTGCTGGCTCAGGGATCGAGACGTGGCTGCACGATCCGTTACAGCCATGCGGATAAGATGCTTGTAATCTCGACTGCTAGTGATACGAGGCCGTTAGGATCCAGCACGGCGTTCCGTATTACTCTCCTGAAGCCACCGATTCCATATTCTGCTAACAGTCATTGGATCTCGACCAACGCGAGCAGCAATGTCGCCTCCTTACACGAAGCATCACAACAACGTTTCATCAGGCAACGCCGGTCAACTGCTGTTTGTGTATGAGAAATCGGATGGAAACTTTCCTCATGTCAGCACGTTGTAGGTGTCGCCACCGGCGCCAACCTTGTGTGAATGCTCTGAAAAGTTAATCATTTGTATATCACAGCATCTTCTTCCTGTCGGTTAAATTTCTCGTCTGTAGCATGTCATCTTCGTGGTGTAGCAATTTTAATGGCCAGTAGTGTATGTCCCCGCTTTGTTCTCAATAAGCCCTGCAGTGTGTCATCGTGACTAGACAAACAAATTCCCAAACTGAAAGTGTCGGAGCGTGGCTCTGCTGCTGGGTGAAGACGGGAACTTCCAAGTCTTACATAACGAGACACAACTTTCCAATCATTTTGATATCGTCAGTAGAAACTTGGATACTTTAGTACAGTTCCATAAGATTTCCGAAATTCGTTTCTATTGCCCAAACTCTACTGCTGCCTGGAAATACTAACATACCTCGTCTTAAATTCTAAGTTACAAATATTGGCCGGCTGGCTTTGGAAACGAGTTCTTCGCAGAAAGTTGCAGCGAGCTGGTTTACGTAAGATTCGAGGTCGCGCCTGGATTCTGTAATTATCTAGGTATCTCGAGACTGTCGTTTTCATCGAAATGACTTCCAGTTACGCTTTGCACCAGTTCACTGTGACGTTCGTACATTGCTTTCCTTCGACTCACCACATTTTTTTCTCCAGGATCAAACGTTCGTACTGTTGCGGTCTGATGTGAAATCTGTTAATACTTCTTTTTCCTAAGTCATTAACTTGATGTAATGTGTCATATTATTTGTGTTTCGTTTGACCGGGTAGCAACTTCCCTTTACGCACTTCATTGGAACGTATTTATGCTCCCAACCCGGATGATGAATCACTACCTTCTGCGTCGCTCGTTATGTGGCTTTGCCGTCATCGTCGAACTCTTCGTAGCTTCGCAATACTCGATAATGTTTCGTTTTTCTTAACAACTTCTATTAAATTGACACATCTTTTCTGTCTTAAAAACTTTGGCATGTATAATGTAACAAAATAGCTTCCTTACTTGCTGTTGGAAAACAAACTTCTTTACTGTAGATATTTTTTTGCAGTCATCAGTCTTTCGACTGGTCTGACAGCGTTTGTATTTTTTTCTTATTTGGGGCTAATTTTTTCACCTCTGTGTAACTTCTTCATCTCACACCTCCTTTATAACCTGTATTGCATATTATCCTCTACGTCTGCTCTACTGCTTAACTCGTCTACTATTCCCTGCAGCGAAACGTTAACCATTCCTGGATGCCGTTGCTGATGTCCGACTGACCTGTCCCTTCGTCCGGTAAGGGTCTACCATAGATTTTTTTCCGCATCTACACTTTTAGCACTTCATTATTTCGTAGTTAGTGTTTTCACTTTTTTTTCACTTTCTATGAGAGCACCACTCCCAAACACTTCCAGTTTCTTTTTCTTCAGTTTTCCGATGGTCCTACGCTTTACTACATGCATTGTTGCACTCCAGATGACACTTCCAGGAACGTCCTCTTCATTTCCATATCAGTATCTGATACCGGTATAGCTTACTGAAGCATGCTTCCTTTGCCTGTATCAATATACTTTTGTTGTCTTTCTTGTTTCGGCCATCTCGTACTACCCAGATAGGATAATTCTTTCACGTATTTCACTACTGGGTCGTTCTCAATTTCGATGCTAACCAAGGTGTCATACACCTCTCTACCACTTTTGAATACCTTCGTCTTTGCTTGTTTGAGCCATATACTGTACTATACGTATTCTTCATTTCTTACGGCACTACGTACATAACCTGCAAGCCAAAGATTAAACGAATGTTCATATGCTTCCGTCCGAACCCTACTTTAATCTTATCTTGTGGGGATGCTGAAGAATAGGTCGCACTTGTGTTTCATATATGCGGCCACCTTTATAGATGAGCTACAATTTCCTAAAATTCTCCCAAAAACTCGAAGTCGGCCATTCGCCTTCCCTAGTACCGTCCTCACATACTCGTCTCGTTTCAAATTGCTTTGCGATATTACGCTTAGATATTTAATAGACTTTAATGTGTTAAGTAGCGCTCAAACAATTATGTATAACATTAGGATTGTTTTTTTTATAATCAACTGAATTAACTTACAGTTCTCTGAGTTTAGAGCAAGATGTAATGCATCACATCTACTAGAAATTTTGTCTAAGTCATCTAGAATCCTCCTACAATAAGTCGACGACAACACCGTCCCGTGCTCCACAGCATCATTAGAAAAACAGCCGCATGTTGCTCCTCACCCTGCACGTCACGTCGTTTTGCATGCAGAGATCGAGTGCGGTCATATCAGAATTCCCTGGTGCACTCCTGACGATATCTCTGACGAACACTCGCCGTCGAGTACACCCTACTGAGTTCTATTAGTTAGTCTTAGAACCACTCACTTATCTGAGAATCTATTCCGCATGCTCGGACCTTCATTCATAGTCTGCTGCGAGACACTGCGTCAAACGCTTTTCGTAAATCTAGGAATATGGAACCGACCTATTTCTCTTCCTTTCCACTTGTCTTCTAAAGCTTCCTTACAACCCAGGAGAAGGTCTAAGTCAACTCCGAATCTTAATACTGGTATCTACTGCCCTTGGAATTTTATTGTTCTTCCGAAATGTTCTACCACGTTCTTCATTGATTCTTTGATCTGGAAAGTTGGCGATAAGTTGCAACCATTCTTCACTCTTAACACGAAATTGTGTTCCTTGGTGGTAATTATCACTCTTGTTCGCTATCGATGTTCTGTCTCTGTACTTTAAGCCCAATCCTCTAACGACTGGGAACAGATTATTCTAGGTTACATTGCGAAAAGTGATGTTCACCAAACTAATCTGCGTACAGTAAATCTCGTATTTTTTCTGTTCTTCTATATACTATTCTGCTCATTAGTTTAACGGCAGGACTTGTAACATGGACCGATTATTTTCAAATTTCTCTCCATTTACTTTCTCTGATAATGTAATGATAATGCTGCTTTGTAAATCTGATGGCAAGTCATCTACATCATAGATTTTTGTTAGAATCTCAAAAACGCTTCTAGTTTCTACAACTCCCACGGATTTGAGTAACTTTGAAAGTATATCATCGGATCCAGCTCACTTGCTTGAGCTCAGATCATTCAGTGCACTGTCAATCAGCACATTACTGAATAACTTGTTTCTTCCGCGTCGACTTCTTCCTCCTCTTCTATCACATTACAGGTTGATGTATTCTTGCCACTTGTCTGTCGTTCTTCTGAATGTAATAGGGGTCATCACGTTGTAGCTTAACATGTCTACATTTTACTCATACAAAGTTTTGTTAGATCTTACTGTAATCCGCGTCGATTTGTCCTACAATCATATCTTTCTGAATATCTATACGCGTTTCTTTCACCCATTCTAGTTTACCCTGTTTTCACTAACTGTTAATTTCGCAGCTAAGTAACATACACTGCCGCGTTCATAACTGATTTTTAAGGTTCTCAAATGTTCTTGTTTCATCAACTAGCTCACGTACAGTCCTAATCATCCAGGACGTCTTCGCCTCCGCTTTCGTTAAATTTAAAGTGACGTTTCTTGACAGAATTATTTCGTTCTTTACTACACGGTCCTGTCACATTAATGTAACCACCGCCAATGTTCGACGTCAATAGGCAATAATCAATCACAGGCGGCAAGTAGTAGCACTAGCAGTGTCTCGCTTCCCACGCCCGGGTTCCCGGGTTCGATTCCCGGCGGGGTCAGGGATTTTCTCTGCCTCGTGATGGCTGGGTGTTGTGTGCTGTCCTTAGGTTAGTTAGGTTTAAGTAGTTCTAAGTTCTAGGGGACTGATGACCATAGATGTTAAGTCCCATAGTGCTCAGAGCCATTTGACCCACTAGCAGTGGATTTGTTGGGAAAGAGCGGGGCGGGGCGGATGAGAGTGCTGTCGTTTTCGTATTGCACAAACAGAGCAATTTATCTGACGATATAAAGGACACGCTCATTGGCTTGCGAGCCAACGGTGGAAGCATTTCTGAAACGGCTAAGTCTGTAAACTGTTCGTGTGCCACCGTTGTTAAAGTACACTACTGGCCATTAAATTTGCTACACCACGAAGATGACTTGCTACAGACGCGAAATTTAACCGATAGGAAGAAGATGCTGTGATATGCAAGGGATTAGCTTTTAAGCACATTCACACAAGGTTGGCGCCTGAGGCGACACCTACAACGTGCTGATATGAGGAAAGTTTCCAACCGATTTCTCGTACACAAACAGCAGTTGACCGGCGTTGCCTGGTGAAACGTTGTTGTGATGCCTCGTGTAAGGAGGAGAAATGCGTACCATCACGTTTCCGACTTTGATAAAGGTCGGATTGTAGCCTATCGCGATTGCGGTTTATCGTATCGCGACATTGCTCCTTGCGTTGGTTGACTGATAGCAGAATATGGAATCGGTGGGTTCAGGAGGGTAATACGGAACGCCGTGCTGGATGCTAACGGCCTCGTATTACTAGCAGTCGAGATGACAGGCATTTTATCCGCATGGCTGTGACGGACCGTGCAGCCACGTCTCGAACCCTGAGTCAGCAGATGGGGACGTTTGCAAGACAACAACCATCTGGACGAACAGTTCGACGACGTTTGCAGCAGCTTGGACGATCAGCTCGGAGACCATGGCTGCGGCTACCCTTTACGCTGCATCACAGACAGGAGCGCTGCGATGGTGTACTCAATGACGAACCTGGGTGCACGAATGGCAAAACGTCATTTTTTCGGATGAATACAGGTCCTCTTTACGGCATCATGATGGTCGCATCCGTGTTTGGCGACATCGCGGTGAACGCATATTGGAAGCGTGTATTCGTCATCGCCATACTGGCGTATCACCCGGCGTGATGGTATGGGGTGCCATTGGTTACACGTCTCGGTCACCTCTTGTTCGCGTTGATGGCACTTTGAACAGTGGACGTTACATTTCAGATGTGTAACCATCCGTGGCTCTACACTTCATCCCTGCGAAACCCTATATTTCAGCAGGATAATGCACGACCGCATATTGCCGGTCCAATACGGGCCTTTCTGGATACAGAAAATGTTCGACTGCTGCCCTGGCCAGCACATTCTCCAGATCTCTCACCAATTGAAAACGACTGGTCAATGGTGGCCGAGCAACTGGCTCGTCACAATACGCCAGTCACTACTCTTGATGAACTGTGGTATCGTGTTGAATCTGTTCACGCCATCCAAGCTCTATTTTACTCAATGCCCAGGGTTATCAAGGCCATTAATAAGGTCAGAGGTGGTTGTTCTGGGTACTGATTTCTCAGGATCTATGCACCCAAATTGCGTGAAAATGTAATCACATGTCAGCTTTAGTATAATATATTTGTCCAATGAATACCCGTTTATCATCTGCATTTCTTCTTGGTGTAGCAATTTTAATGGCCAGTAGTGTATATCTTGAATGGGAAAATAGCGCTATCCAAAACCGGTGCCCAGGCAACTGTGGTGCACCACGGGCCATAGATGACAGTAGTGAATGGCGTCTCCGGAGATGGGCACGGGCAAACAGACGTGTAACTGTTGAGCAGCTGACCGCCCAGCTAAGGAGCTACCAACAGTGTCTCCTCAAAGGCCGTTAGGTAAACGTTGCTGTGTCTGTGCCTTCGTAGCAGGTGCCTGGTTCATGCAGCCCTACTGACTGATGCTCACAGGAGACGGAGGCTGGAATTTGCACACGCAAATAGAAGACCATTGAGTGGTGATAAGTGGCCTTTTCAGATGAATCACGTCTTATGCCCCATCGGCGCGAAACGTTGAAAGCAGTCGCCCTGCAACTAACGTCGGAAGAGTCCAGGCCAGAGAAGGGAGGTTGTCTGCGGAATGTTTTTGCGGCAATCCGTGGGTGAGCTTGTCATTCTGAAAGGCTAATGGACCAACGCAAGTATGACTCTATCCTTGGGCAGCATGTCTACCCTCATATGCAATTTGTTTTTCCTTGGCACGATGGCATCTAACAGCAGGACAATGCAACGTCCCACCCAGCTGGCAGTGTACGTGTGTGGTTGTAAGAGCACGAGGGTGAGTGCAGGCCCCCAAACCCCCAGGATTTAAACCAAGTCGAGAATCTGTGGAGCCACTCTGATCGTGCTGTTCGCGCCACGCATCCTCAGTCGAGAATCCTAATGCAGCTGGCCACGGGACTAGAGTCGGCATGACTCCACACCCCTGCCGGTACCTTCCAAACATCACTGACTCTCCAGAATGAGATTTTCACTCTGCAGCGGAGTGTGCGCTGATACTAAACTTTCTGGCAGCTTAAAACTGTGTGCCGGTCCGAGACTCGAACTCGGGACCTTTGCTTTTTGCGGGCAAGTGCCCTACCATCTGAGCTACCCAAGCACGACTCACGCCCCGTCCTCACAGCTTTACTTCTGCCAGTACCTCGCCTCCTATCTTCCAAACTTTACAGAAGCTCTCCTGCGAGCCTTGCAGAACTAGCACTCCTGAAAGAAAGGATATTGCGGAGACATGGCTTAGCCACAGCCTTGGGGATGATCCAGAATGAGATTTTCACTCTGCAGCGGAGTGTGCGCTGATATGAAACTTCCTGGCAGATTAAAACTGTGTGCTGGACCGGGACTCGAACTCGGGACCTTGACGTTTCGCGGGCAAGTGCTCTACCATCTGAGGTACCCAAGCCCGACTCACGCCCCGTCCTTACAGCTTTACTTCTGCCAGTACCTCACCTCCTAAGCTGTGAGGACGGGGCGCGAGTCGTGCTTGGGTAGCTCAGATGGTAGACCACTTGCCCTCGAAAGGCAAAGGTCCCGAGTTCGAGTCTCTGTCCAGCACACAGTTTTAATTTGCCAGGAAGTTTCATCACTGACTCTCTTCCTGAACGTCCGCGGTGCAACAGGTCGTTGATCAGGCTTTTCATAGGCAGTTACTTTAATATGACTGTACCGTGTAAAATTCATTTCTGTCTTATGCCACAAAGGTTTGCTTCAAGTTAAATGTGCAAACAAGTATCACCACTGTTATAATAGGCCGACCAGCCTGACTGTGGTTTTCAGGTGCTTTCCGAAGCCCGTTTAGGAAAATGCTGGAATGATTCCCACTTTCCGCCTCAGAAAATATGCCACACAAACAGTTAAATTACGATAGCAGACAGAAAAAGGTTGCACAATTCACAGACAGGTGGAACACACGACCTTCGCCTCCTCCTCCCCCCCCCCTCCCCCCACTCCTTTCTCTTAGGTAACTGACGATTACGACGACAGGAAGTGCATCCGGCCGCAGCGATAGATAAAGGATATTTCCGCCTGAAGATCCACTAAATTTATTTACTCACAACGATCGCGATTGCGGCTTATTATGCAATTTTCAAATGACAACTGTAGCAAATGCTAGAATATCAGTTCCATTAGGGAAACATTCTGTTGCAAACATATTTCACAAAAAATATGCCAGGTGCGAGTAGGATTCGCGCACTGAGGATTCCGTGCAGACGTAATTATGTTCCTGTGCAGAATCGACGATACTGATGATTTTTGCCTGTTATAGACTTTGACACTGGAAAGATATCGTTGCCAGTGATTCCAAGACTTTCGAGAATGTTTTAATTTCATATTTGACAATAAATGATAAAAGAAGTATTTTTTAGTGTTTTATAATTACAAATTAACAATTTCGGATTTTTTCCTTTACCTGAACTGTGAAAAGTTGCTTCTTACCAAATTTCCTGATTGTAGGTCAACGGGAAGCATCCTACAGGTTTTGATGAGTGAGTTTTCTAGTTTCAAATTATCTTACATAAATGGCCGTAGCTTTTGATTGCATTGACCTAGGAACTTACAATTTTGACACCGCCAAGGAACCATAGACATTCATATGTGACATAAATTTGAGCTTAATAAGACAACTTGTTCCAGAGAAAAAGGGTCTTAACAGAAGCACAGACAGACAAGATTAAAAATTATAAAAATATTTTTTTGGGTTACATAGCTACAAATTAACATTTTTCGGAGTTTTTCCTTTACTTTGACTATGAAACCTCGCTTCTTGCTAGGTTTCATAATTCTACGTCTAATTTTTTAAGAGTGAGTTTTCGAGTATCAAAAAATGTGACGTAAATGGCCGTATCTTTTGTCTAAACTGACATAGAAGTTTAAAATTTTTACGCCAACAAGGGACTACAGGCTTTAATGTGTCACTTAAATTTGAACTTGATATGTCCATTGGTTCCCGAGAAAAATGGTTCTTAACAGTAGGACAGACACACAGACCGACCGACAGACAACAAAGCCATTTTATAAGGGTTCGTTTTTTACAGATTGAGGCACAGAACCTTAAGGGAAAAAAAAACTTTTTAAAAATTTTCTCTCATTCCATCTCATTAAGAAGTTAGTTAGTGCATGGTTCTTTTCAAGGGGCACTGTCCTCCTGTCAGTCGACTTTAAATATTCCGTGTGTATAATAACACAGGAGACTTCCTCATTTTCATTAAAAAAGGAACACAGCACTCAGCCAAAACGGGAACAATATGTCAAACTGGATGTCGAAGCCAGAATTCGCTCAGTGTCTTGTAAACATGTTACTTACAGTAAGAAAAGCTGTCTAATCCATGTCATTTGTGCACATAATTTCCACAGCGGATCCACCTTGTGTGATCTTTGACAACTGGAGTTGTACGAACGGTCTGGCTGATACTAGTCCCTACTACCAAAGACGCGCTTTAAAGGAGTGAGACAGTACTGCTTTCTTTCGCGATGTATACATCATCACCTCTTAGCGCCGTCCAGTTGGAGCACGGTCCGCTTTTTGGGTCAATGCACGCCATTTCTTACGGGCTAACGCTTCCTGTAGATTTTGGTTTCTTGATAATACAGCTACGCTTATAGTGTCTAGCCACTGTGATTTAGATCTTCTACGCTGTCTCTGGCCTCCGACAGTGAGATGATAGGCTGAGGTGATGACTTAAGTAGGTGGTGGCCGTATGATGTGTCCATAGCACCGAAATATTCATTCTTGCATCTTTTCATGACTGGAGCCACTCCAGCTAATTATTGGGTCGTTGTACTGTTGATGTGGTAGAGCAAGGAAGTGACTACCGATTTTCTCACTATCCGCATTGCCGTTACATGTAGTGAGTGCTCAGCACTTCTAGATGTAGGCCAACACTTGGTATCATATAATGCAACTGGCCTCTTCACTATGCGGTATATCTTTATTTTTATGTGGATAGGTATTTTCTTACCACAAATAACATCAGAGATGTCCCTGAATCGGATCAAGGTCGCTTTGATACTTGCTCGCATATCCTTTATTCACATAGCTGCATTTTGTAATCGAGAAACTAGATGCCTATCGGATCTTGTTGATAAGATGAGCTCCATTAATTTGCATAGTTCGAAGAGGTGGAATCATTTCGAAGTATTCAACGTTATCGTTGTTCAAACGGAGGTCAAATCTTTGTAGACGATCATACCACTTTTTGACCTGAGTATAAAGATCCTCTCGGGTGTCCGACGCAAGAACCACATCAACAGCACATAGCACTGTCCACGTACATTTGTAGTCCAGCAAGGCTGTTCATAAATGGCACAAGAGCGTACAGGGAAGTGACGTAGTTGGGCAATTTACAATGAAATGCAGGGACATCTGCAAATGATTAGCTCTTGGTGCAGAACTGGCAGGTAAATCCAAACATAAATAAAATAGAATAATACGCACACATTGACGAAAACAGTGTGTGGAGCGCGATGGAAGTCGTGGTTGCCTTCCGCAGAAATGATGTCTGTGTCCTCGGTCCGTGAAGTGGCGAAAAGAAAGGGAGATTAGAGTTTAACGTCACATCGACAACGAAGTCATTAGAGACGGAACGTAAACTCGTATTGAAGATGGATTGAGACGGAAATCGGCCGTGCCCTTTCAAAGGAACCAACCCAGCATTTGCCTTAAGCGATTTGAGTTAATGTCGGACAGCATGAATAGCTGAGCAGGGATCTGAACCGTTGCTCTCCCTAATGCGAGTCCATTGCGCCTACCACTGCGCCGCCTCGTACGGCCTGAAGTGGCGAAGACCATTATCGTCGCTCGCGGGTGTGAAAGCACAGTTTGTAGCCTCGCCCCTAGGACTGACTGCAGATCTCTGGTCCGAAGCCGACATAAAACAGGTGTCCCGTCAATTCTGCAGCGATATCGGGTGCGGAATTCTTGATCTGCAAAATCGAGTGGAGAATTATAATGTAACCCTTAATACATCAGGCGTGATCTACATTCCGCAAAGAGGTACTCGGACAGGATGTGGCGTGTACATGGCTGATTTTATGTTAGAGAAACCCCTCCTTACATCGGACGGGAAGTCAGGCGTAACACAGGGTGCCCAAAAGATAACTGGTCCAGGAAATACAATAAAACTGACGGATTGACCGTTATTAATGAACATTACAGAAGATGCTGGAAATGCCACCGCTGACGTCGATGGGGCGCTGTGCTCGATTTATCTGTGGGACACGCGTAGCAGCTCTGCCCGAGAGATAGCAGCAACTGCGTTTTCAATGCTCTACTGTACTCTTCCAGTGCGAGCATTTCTTGAGTACACCTGATCCTACAATTCGCCCCGCAGGTAAATATTACAGAGAGAGATATCCGTCGAACGTGGCGGCCAGGGCACTGCACTGCCTCGGCTGGTTTACTCTCCTTACCGAGCACCTCACGCACTGGTTACAAGGTTGTGATTGCGGCGCGTGCTGTTGCCCCGTCTTGCTAAAAATACCGATACCAGTCGCACATCTTCTAGCAGTTGGCCCACGTATGAGTTAAATAGTTTCTAGACACACCGTTTAGCATCAACGGTTCAGCAAATGAATCGTATTACAAACGGATATCAGACATTAGGCACCCAAACATCGGTGATGCGGTTATGCAACTGCTCTTCAGAGTACAGATGGGGATTTTCTGATACATAATAGCGCATGCTTTGTGAGTTGATACACCTTGACAATCTGAACGAGGCCGTGTCTAAAGAAATGAAAAAAAGAAAAACCAAGACCCTAAGGTGCTGATTCCACTCTACTCAGCAACCACTTTAAAGTTCAGTTTCCGTTGATGCTTCATGGACAGGGGACATCGGCTGATTAAGTAATTGTCAATATCAATGAAATTCTCCAACAGCCTTGTGGCTATGATGTTTTTATTTTGAAGGCTACCAGTTTCGGCATTCCACCATGCCACCCTGAGGCCCCACATGCGTCTCTCCAAATAAACGATAATGTCATATAGTGACCTAAATCCCTGGATGCCGTGAGTTCATTCGAAGTATTCGCATGAAGACTAGTGAAACGATTGAATTCACGGCGTCCATGGATTTATGGCAGTATATGACATTGCCTTTAATTTGGAGAGATGCATATGAGTCCTGAAGATAGCATATTGGAATGCCGAAACTATTGGCCTTCAAAGTAAAATAAAATAACATATTATCTAAACGGCTGTTGAAGAATTTCCCTGATATTGACAATTACTTGAAAGTTCGTTTGGTCGATTTAATTGACGGTTTAAAGCACTAACTGTGATTTGGGCGTTCTGTTCATTAATATGGATCAGTTGCCGCGTCTGTCTTGTAAATAGTTTCATTTATACAACGAGTACAACGTGTACGGGTCATCTGTATTCGTCATGTAGATGATAAAATGAAAATTTGTACCTAATATTAGTTAACTGTAGAAGCGTTCAGAGAAAAATCAGAGTTACTGTCACTGTTTATTTTGAGTTGTTGGTGGGACAGCCCACCCGATAGGGAAACTTAGTGAACCTAATGGAAATGGAAAATAGCGAACTTATCGATTCAGTGATCGCAGAGATAGAAATCAGTGACCGTAAGTGTATTATAGAATCTAATTAATCGTGTCGAATTGAAAGTTAAAAGCAGTTGAAGGCTATATCTGCTAAATAAGTATGATACGAAAAGCATTAAAACTACCTGAGGATTCGGCGGCTAACACTCAGCTATGCGGAAGAGAAAGTAGATAAATTAGAAACTAAGAAGTACATAAGACAATTGCTTGACGCACTTTGGCGTTCACGGTTCTAGGATGTAAAACGAGATTAGGAATGACGTACTCCGGTTAATAACGCTCTCCAATACGATCAATAGGATCGGCACAGTATTTCTGGAGCCCAGCTAACCAGTACCTGTTTTAGTGCGAACGCAGTCGGCCGCGTGCGCACAGGTTTATGTCTGTTGATTTTTGCTGCATAACTGGCTTGTGGAATTCTTGTGTAAACACCTGCAGACGAATAGCGCGAGCACTGGCAGCGTGCCCGTTTGAAATTTGTAGCTTTGTTTTCTAATAAAGCTTGCCTGACGCTCGAGTTTCATCATACATAGGTGTCTTTGACGGTCCCTCTATCGATATTTTGGTCTATACCTGACTAAAATGTATTTTAGCCACTAGAGAGAAAGTCCACACAATGAGGATCATAGTGATCTTGAGAAAACAAAGCCAAAGTGACTGACAGCTACAAATCTGTACAAAGACGACGTAGAAAGGTGGGACGACAATAGCTGTAGCAAAGCACTTCCATTCAGAAGAAGCGCCTTTCAAATACCAGCCTTGCGAACTACGTTTATATTTTCAAAAGTGTTCAAATGTGTGTGAAATCTTATGGGACTTAACTGCTAAGGTCATCAGTCCCTAAGCTTACACACTACTTAACATAAATTATCCTAAGGACAAACACACACACCTATGCCCGAGGGAGGACTCGAACCTCCTCCGGGAGCAGCCCCACAGTCCACGACTGCAGTGCCCTTGACCGCTCGGCTAATCCCGCGCGGCTTTATATTCTCCCTACCTTCCCTAAATCCTGCAAGGAAATGATGAGACAGTTTCTTTGAATGACCATCGCTAGTTTTCCTCTCTGTCCTTGCTCTCATGACCTCTATATCGACGAAACGTTAAATTAAAACCTCTTGCACATCGTTTCTTCTGAGTGTATGAAGCAGCTGTTGTGTTATTTCTTTTTTCTCTATTTGTAACAGAGACAGATATGTAACTAATGAAATGGATGCTCATTGAACTTGTTATCTAATAAGTAACTTCGGATATAGGTTTCACTTATAAGAAATGAAACTAGAACATAATTTATCAGGAAATGACAGTCTGGAGAGCGATCATGACGTACACAATTTTTATTTGTCTTGATCGCACAGCTTTTTGAATAGATTTACCTGTTTTGGCAGTGCAATTCCCATATTCAGACTCTACAATGGAGGTGAAAGTAACTACATTACTAGATACTACATTAGGGAGATTAAAAACGAATGACAGAACGTGTAACAGTAACACAACATACCTCTCATTCCGCTGCGCTCCAACACGTTGTGACATGTAAAAATAACACGAGTGCCGGCCTTTGTGGCCTGGCCGAGCGGTTCTAGGAGCTTCAGTCTGGAACCGCGCGACCGCCACGGTCGCAGGTTCGAATCCTGCCTCGGGCATGGATGTGTGTGATGTCCTTAGGTTAGTTAGGTTTAGGTAGTTCTAAGTTCTAGGGGACTGATGACCTCAGATGTTAAGTCCCATAGTGCTCAGAGCCAATAACACGAGTCAGAACTGCCATGTATGCTTCAGCCAGTTGTGGATATATAGGATGCAAAGCGATCGTCGAGGTCGTTGATCCATGCACAATGTATAAAGAAATGTACAGATTAAATAAAAGGAAATTCATTTAAAAGCACAGTTCCTTAAAATATTCTCAGCTGTATTTAGGAAAGCAAGATTTTAAAAAATGTCTAACTACATGACAAATGTATTCGTCTTCTGACAGTTTAAATTGGTCAGAGTTTAACAAAATGTTCAAAAACTAAAAACTGATTACAGAAATCGTTCTAAAATTGAATACATTGTGAGGGCTTTAGACATATCAAGGAAAAAGATCGACTTTAAATGCGAACATTTTAGGTTAGGCTTTACCGTGACTGTTATTGACATTAAATGAAACAAGTTTACTGCTACTAGTCACTGTTTGTTTATATCCACGACGCGTTTCGAAGGTTTAAACCTCCATCAACAGGTGGACTTACACCTGTTAGTATGACATTTGTGTATGTGTTGTATTGTTATTTTGTAAACAAATATTTTGCCAAATTTGTTTACAAAATATGACAGTATACGTATGATGCATTACGACAGTGAAAGGAACCTGTGACCACTGGAGACAGTGCCACAAATTCCTCCGAACAGTCTAACACATTTGTGTGTGTGTTGTGTCATACTAACAAATGTTAATCCACTTAATGATGGAGGTTTAAACCTTTGAAACGCGTCGTGGGTATAAATAAACAGTAAAAAGATGGAATTAAACTTCGAGACCATGCAAACTGTCATATTTCTCATTTTCCTGTTTATATTTTTATTACTGCAGTAAGTAATAAATATGAAAATGAAACGTTCTTACGTACAACTGCGAATATTTTAAAGAACTGTAATTTTCAATGAATTTCCTTTTAATTACTTCGTACATTTATTTATGTTATGCATCCACTAACGGCTTCTAGGATCGCTTTGTATCCTATATATAACTGGTTGACGCATGCTCGGCAGCTCTGACTCGTGTTACTTTTACATGGTATCACTTGCTGCAGTGCAGCAGAATGAGAGGCATAATGTGTTGTTCTTAATCTCTTAATGCGACAGCTAGTAATGTACCTTCTTTCACTTCTGTTGTAAAGTCTGAAGATGGTTATTGCATAGCCGAAACCGGTGATTCTATTCGAAAAGATAGGTGATCAACACAATTAAATAAAAATGAAAAATAAAACGGGACGTACAAAATATCTAGTTTAGATCATGGAAGTCTTGACGTAAGACTATACATCTCTCGATACCAGCATACAACTTCCTGGGTCTACCCGTAACACAAACAATTCACGATAGTCATAATTTTCAGTAATTTATAGAATATGTTTGCCTGCGTTTTATGTATAATGCGTTACTATTATGTTTATTTCTGATTTTGTACCAAATATGAACTATACAACGTAAGCTGCGAAAATACTGTGCGGTTTACTGGTCCATGTACAGGGTCGACAGAATTGTAACGATAGGGTTAGGTAAATCTGGAGTGAAGTCTCCCTGTGTTACAGATGCGACAATGCGCCAATGGAAAAACTGGAAGACGCGTGGAGAGAGCGTCAACTGAGGGCAGTGAGCACATTCTCGGAATGTGTACGAGGCTGTAATAGTACGGTGAGGTATGGTTATTGGGTCCGATAGTAAAAATACGGTATAAACTTTTTAAAAAGTGTCTCATGGCAATCGATAATTAGAAGAAGAGCTGTGTGCAAGGATGACCGTACTATAGTTTGTGGAAAGGGAGGGGGGGGGGGGGGAGGCGGTAGGCGTGCGGGTGTGGTGTGCGTTTCTCATTTCAGATGACGAATGGCGACTTGTAAGTAGCCATAAACAAGTTCGAGTTCCGAGCTTCTTAAAAACGTCCGTAATACCGACTCTTAAATCATTTTCTTGAAAGAAAACCACCTGAATGCACTAAATGTTTACCTTTCCCTGAGGGCTAGGGGGAGGGGCAGGGGTCACGGCCCATGTATGGGCGAGTTTGCTGTTTGTGAGCCTTGTAAATGCTGAGGCTGAAACTGCGCAATATTCGACGACAGCGATGACGTAGTGCTTGCATCGACGCCTCTAGGAAATACACAGTTTTCTTTGTTGTATGGTAAAACACCTGTGCCGGTATTTATTGTGTGTTGTTTCACCTATATAGTTTATGTTGCGTACACACTGTTTTTGGCCCAAGTCATGTTACCTGGAATAGATTCCTGGCCCTAGCATCAAACTTTGTCTTACTAGCGGACCGCACCTACTCATCAGTAACGATTTTGTTCAAGTTTGTGGAATACGCAGAGCTAGGATAGAATTAAAAGTGACACTAGCGGGAGCTTCAGACGGTCAAACGTCTACAAAAATTATTATTTTTGGCGCGGATCCGTCGAATCATGAGCCATTTATGGTAAGGCAGTTCCAAAGCAGCAGATGGTGCATCGGAAAGTGTACGAGATGGTAATTGGGGGGTCACTAGGTTGAGCCTCTATATGGACACTTATTTTTTGTCTTCAATTTTTAGGCTATTTACACTGCAATTACATGGATGTAATACTCAGTATACCATATTTATTAATAATTTTATAAAAGACCTTCAACGAAAGTATCGTACTTACAACGTCCACGAGAACACAGCACGTTATCTTCCAAGGACGGATTTTAATTAAACTACACATGTGAACATACGGCGTTTACAACGCATGCAAGGTGCCAAGAAAATTACTGCTTTCCCTGTTTTAACGATGAATATCACACCATTGTATGTTAATGATAAATTGTAAAATAACGGAAGTAATATTATTTAAGAATGACTCTTTAACCCCAGACAATCCCTTCCTGGAAATTTATTGGTAGTCTAAAATTTTCCATTGCCTTTCTTTTCGTGCCTTTTATGAAAATGTAAATACATCCAATATACTCGTATTGAACATTATTTTAGTTTATTTGCAATTTAAGTGATGTCGAACTGGAAAATAAAAAGAAAGGAGTTCTGTATAGCGTTTCGAAGTCACGGCCCTCGAATTAATGCTCTGTATTCTTTCCGCTACGGCAGCCGTTGTCTCTGAACAACGCTAATACCGGTAGCTCATGCCGCAGCCGATCCGCGTCATAAATGCTTTTTCTAAGCTCTTGGTCATCAGGATTTCCCGCTTCTATCACTTTCATTCCTGGCCAAGTACTGTATATACCATGAATTTGGACGAAATCGTTGATGACGAGTAGGCGAGGTCACCTGGTTAGCTCATAATTTTAGAATAATATTTTCATGAGGAGTCAACCAGTAATCTAAAAGTAGCCTAACTCCGACAGTATTATTAAACTAACATATTACACATAAAGGTTTGTTCAACAGCTTTCTCATTAAATAAGGAATGCAGACAGTTCACTAGTCACTGAAATTAGGGACCGATCGAAATTCTACCTTGCTAAGCGACATGTAACTACAGATTTGTGTGACATAACAGCAACGATTTGCTATCCACGTAGTTTCGTAGACTGACAAACTACAGTATATTTTGGAGCACAAAAATTAATTTTAAATCTGGCTGGCTAAATTAAACATTGGTAACACAGATCACGGTCAAACTTTCAGCAAAATAAAAACTCACGCAACTTGCACAGTGTTGTTTATAGGAGGGTATTATACATCTACCATTCATTTGCGTGACTACATGTCTTGTTCAACGTAATTTCATTTTGATTAGAATCATAATTAAACCTCTCACTCCAGCTATTTCCATTTTTTTTCATTTTCCTGTCTCTTACTGGTATTTTCATCATAAATCTTTTGAATTTCTCTTGGGGGTAGCCTCCGTTCATAACTAGTTTTCGCATTGAAAGGCCACGTCGGAGTACTGTTAAGTCAAAAATGATAGAACCAACTAGCTAGAAAGTTTCCAGATTTGCTGTATAGGGAATTGAGCTCTGGAAACACTATTTAGTTAATCGAAGGTACTCCATTCTGTTTTTTTCCTTCTATTTATTTCATTTCTGGTCCATTAAGTTGTTATCAACTGTCTAAAACATACTCACTAGATAGTTCTTAGATTTTATTGTCACTTGTTTTTAATTTGGGCAATGTTAACATCTAGTCACGATTTACTGAATCGTTTCCAACGTTTATTTTCATGAGCTTTTCATTTTATTGCTGTTTTGTTCTGTTTTCTTACCTTAAATTGATTATAGAGAAATTTAGCCTTGTGGCAACTGATTTTGAAGTCGTGTTTCAAACATGCTCTGTTAAGTTACTTCATTCCTTGTTGAAGTTTATCTGGACTAGAGGCAAGCATCACATCGGCGTCAGCAAAACGAAGCCCGTTCTGACATATCACACTAACAGGTATTCGTTGGCCTTCTCGCAGTTTAGGAGTTTGAGAGCTTCCTCTGGAACTGCCGAGGATATTTTTGGTGATACGCAATTTTCCACCGTCCTTGGGGCTGTAATATTATTGTACGAGTACGTCTTCTTGGGTATACTAGCATATTTGAGGTGCCTTGTTTCTCAATGTGCGTCAGTAGAGATTTGGTTAAAATTGAGTTACAAATCCATGAGTCCCATGCAAAATGGTCTACCGTACTGATTGCTCTGCTCCTTTTTCGTTTACTGCTTGCAAATCGGCCACTGCGCATTATCCATTTCAAAACAAAAGATTTTCTTTAAATTTATTATTATTATTATTATTTTGCTTGATTATAATCCAGTGCCTATTTTTCTACGCAGTCGATAATGATTTTGTTAGCGTCTGTCTTGTGAATTATGGGCATGAGGATAACAGGCCCATAGTTTTTATTTCTTGCTTGTATCCTTTCTTATGGAACAGAAAAATCAAGACGTATTCTGGCTGTAAGGAACTGTCTTCTTTCGCTGAGATTCTGTAAATAACTCTGCAAGATAATTTTTCTTCAGTCGAAACATTTAATGTCACTTGTGATGAATGCATCCAGCCACAAATACTTTTAATAAGTTTAGTTTGAATATCATAACCAGTCACGGGTAATCATCCCATCTTTAGATGACTACTTTTTTTCCAATTAAGTTAATGTTTTCTTTGGCAGCATGTCAACCTCTCCGAATCTCCACAAGAATATTTAAATATTTAGCATCACTTTATACGCTGTATTGACAGAAATCGCATGCTGGTCTGTGTTGATCAGACAGAAAGTGAAACAGTGCGACACAGTGATTTATTTACAATATGTGTGCTGTTCGTATTGCAACTGTTGGTGCGTCGTCCTCAAAAAGGATGAGGACCACAGCAAGAAAATGCGCTGTGTACCGGACCATGTGTAAATGCAGAAAATTTTTTCACTTGATACCTGATCAAATGCAGGGACATTAGGATGTCTTTTCAGTAAAAAGAACATATAAAGTGGCGCCAAATATTGTAACATTCTTGTACAGTGGAGGAGTGGACGACTTGCTTCCGATCAAAACATTATTATAATTGAAAAAATTATCCACTTGAGTATGAGCATGACAGCCCGGAACGGGCGACAGTATTGAAATAACACTTTTTAAAAGTATTTGTTCCTGGTTACGACACACACGTGTAAGACTATACTCGACAAAGCCGTCTCAGGCGAGGCTTGAATCCTCTCGAATCTCGGAGCCTGGTATCAATACTACCTGTCTGCGCACTGATCAAATACAACCAGAGATCTGAAGACAGTGTTGTCATTTCGCAGTCTGTCAGTTTTTAAGTGACTCGTAATGCCCACGAAGCGACCATCACATGTGCTTGAAAATGCGTTGCGTGAATATCTATTCTGATGATTTACAGATCTACTATTTGTTAAAAGGGATGCACACACAATACGTGGCAGATGCCGCTAGGCGTGATTTCGGCATCCACGGCTACCAATCACAGATAGTGGCAGGGACCGGAGACACGCGTCAAACGGATGCTAAGCTGCGATGCAACATTGATGTGCAATCCCTCAACCCACGGGCCCTGGGATCAGTGGCACAGATACGTCTGATCCGCGCGGATCATCCCCGTGGTTACGGCGGCAGCCGCAGGCAATCAAGATTCACAAGACCAGGCCAGATGACACAGACAACGCTAGTTCACTGCATGACACTCGAAAATTTACGGTAAAAGGTAGAATTCTATGTACAAATGTACTAGTTACATTCACTTTTATTTTTGTTATTGCTCATTTACAAATTATAGCTGTTTCGAGCGGGTTATCATTATTTTTCACAAGGTTCGATCACACGTTTTTACATGTATGTCCGAAACCCGTGCTAGTTGAAGTCCGTCGGTATGTAAGTAAGAATTAAGGATTGAAATTAGTGAAATTTACAATAAAACCTGTCCATGAGGATAAATAAGTTTAGGCTCACCTACATGTGGTTGTTTAGTACAATTATGTAGACAGAAGTTGGCAATATATAACTTAGTGTCCTGAGTCAATCGGAAACAGTTCACAGGTATAATGACGAATGCTTCCTCTCTATAAAAAATATACGTCGAGTCACATTCAGATCACAGTCATAAATACGAAGAGGAAATAAAAATCTTGGTTCAAATTGCTCTGAGCACTATGGGACTCAACATCTGAGGTCATCAGTCCCCTAGAACTTAGAACTACTTAAACCTAACTAACCTAAGGACATCACACATATCAATGCCCGAGGCAGGATTCCAACCTGCGACCGTAGCGGTCGCGCGGTTCCAGACTGAAGCGCCTAGAACCCCTCGGCCACACCGGCTGGCACAAATACTTGATAGAAAAGCATATCACCAGTTGGTACCCTGTTAAGGTCCCCGTTCAGTGATGCAATGATTCAATGATTACTGTAGGAGACCAGCCAAACTGTAAATTAACCCAATCAGCATGGAAGTGTGGAGTTCACGCCACTATACAGCACTGCAAATGCGCTATCTTGTCTGTCTAGTCGTAGAGAAGATTCGTAAAGTCATAAACTATGTCCCCATAATACAACTGTTGATAAGAATAATGACAAATCTAGCACCTTTGCACATAAACATTATTACTAAAACTGTGATGACAGGATATGCTGTCGTCAACATTACCTAGTTATAAGAATGACTTAACTATGTATTCAATCAGTCAACCCTCGCATTGACAAATGATGGCCTTATAATGCAAAAATAAATCGATAGCTACGATCGTATACGATCAAATATTACTATTTTTCATTTTTAATATTCACCAATAAGGGCAAACAGATTTTTTTAAAGCCAATTATCGCAAATAACGGCTCGTAATTCCAGATGAGTTGCAACTCGTCCAAAGTCTGTGACCGTATAGACCTCAAATAATTACAAGCCTCCACTGTAAAATCGACAGTCACTCGCAAAAGTCAGAGTACTAAAACCGTCGCCCTAAAAATCACAAAGCGTCGTTCACAGGAGAGATCGAGTCGCCATTCAAAGACCAAGTCTTGCATCACCAACAAAAGAAAACAAGGGAAGAGATCTTCAGTAAACGATCTCGAACGAAACATTTAAGCGGTAGCGTTCTCGCTTCCCACGCCCGGGTTCCCGGGTTCGATTCCCGGCGGGGTCATTGATTTTCTCTGCCTCGTGATGGCTGGGTGTTGTGTGCTGTCCTTAGGTTAGTTAGGTTTAAGTAGTTCTAAGTTCTAGGGGACTTATGACCACAGCAGTTGAGTCCCATAGTGCTCAGAGCCATTTTTTTTCGAAACATTATGAGTGTGCCGGTGCTGGCTGTGTTGTGCTGCGCTCTGCTGGTGTCGTCCCCATCCTCCCAGTCTCAACATTCTTTTTAAAATTTAAACTGAAAAAATTGTAAAACTCCTGGCAGATTAAAACTGTGTGCCAGACCGAGACTCGAACTCAGGACCTTTGCCTTTCGCAGGCAAGTGCTTTACCATCTGAGCTACCCAAAACGACTCACGACCCGTCCTCAAAGCCTTAATTCCGCCAGTACCTCGTCTCCTACCTTACAAACTTCACAGAAGCTCTCCTGCATACACATGTATGCAGGAGAGCTCCTGTGAAGTTACTACTTTAAGGGTCTCATTTCCTAATCTTATTCCCTCGGCGTCACCCGATTTAATTCGACTATATTCCATTAACCTCGTTTCTCTGATAGAATTACAATGTCATCGGCGAACCTCAAAGTCTTTATTTCTTCTCCGTGGATTTTAATTCCTACTTCGAATTTTTCTTTTGTTTCCTTTACTGCTTGCTCAATATAGAGATTGAATAACATGGGGGATAGGCTGCAACCCTGTCTCACTCCCTTCCCAACGACTGCTTCCTTCTCATGCCCCTCGACTCTTATAACTGCCAATAACGACCATCTGATTTCTACACAAATTGGAAATAGCCTTTCGCTCCCTGTATTTTACCCCTGCCACCTTCAGAATTTGAAAGAGAGTATTCCAGTCAACATTGTCAAAAGCTTTCTCTAAGATTACAAATGCTAGAAACGTATGTTTGCCTTTCCTTAATCTATTTTCTAAGATAAGTCGTAGGATCAGTATTGCCTCACGTGTTCCAGCATCTCTACGGAATCCAAACTGATCTTCCCCGAGGTCGGCTTCTACCAGTTTTTCCATTCGTCTGTAAAGAATTCGTGTTAGTATTTTGCAGCCGTGACTTATTAAACTGATAGTTCGGTAATTTTCACACCTGTCAGCACCTGCTTTATTTGGGATTGGAATTATTATATACTTCTTGAAGTCTGAGGGTATATCGCCTGTCTCATACAACTTGCTCACCAGAAAGTAGAGTTTTGTCCGGGCTGGCTCTCCCAAGCCTATCAGTAGTTCTGATGGAATGATGTCTACTCCCGGGGCCTTGTTTCGACTTAAGTCTTTCAGTGCTCTTTCAAACTCATCACGCAGTATCGTATCTCCCATTTCATCTTCATCTACATCCTCTTCCATTTCCATAATATTGTCCTCAAGTACATCGCCCTTGTATAGACCCACCCTTCTGCTTTCCCTTCTTTGCTTAGCATTGGTTTTCCATCTGAGCTATTGATATTCTGTTTTCTTCAAAGGTCTCTTTAATTTTCCTGTAGGCAGTATCTATCTTACCCCTAGTGACATATGACTCTACATCCTTATATTTGTCCTCTAGCCATCACTGATTAGCCATTTTGCATTTCCTGTCGATCTCATTTTTGAGACGTTTGTATTCATTTTTGCCTGCTTCATTTACTGTATTTTTGTATTTTCTCTTTTCATGAATTAAATTCAATATCTCTTCTGTTATCCAGGATTTCTACTAGCTCTCGTCTTTTTACCTACTTGATCCTCTGCTGCCTTCACTATTTCATCTCTTCTTCTACTGTATTTCTTTCCCCCATTCTTGTCAATCGTTCCCTAATGCTCTCCCTGAAACACTCTACAACCTCTGGTTCTACCAGTTTATCCAGGTCCCATCATCTTAAATTCCCACCTTTTAGCAAAATGGTTCAAACGGCTCTGAGCACTATGGGACTTAACATCTGAGGTCATCAGTCTCCTAGACTTATAACTACTAAAACCTAACTAACCTAAGGACAGCACACACAACCATGCCCGAGGCAGGATTCGAAGCTGCGACCGTGGCAGCAGCGCGGTTCCGGACTGACGCACCTAGAACCTCTCGGCCACTACGGCCGGCCACCTTTTTGTTGTTTCTTCAGTTTTACTCTACTGTTCATAACCAATAGATTGTGGTCAGAGTCCACATCTGCCCCTGGAAATGTCTTACAGTTTACAACCTGGTTCCTAAATCTCTGCCGGCCGCGGTGGTCTCGCGGTTCTAGGCGCGCAGTCCGGAACCGTGCGACTGCTACGGTCGCAGGTTCGAATCCTGCCTCGGGCATGGATGTGTGTGATGTCCTGAGGTTAGTTAGGTTTAAGTAGTTCTAAGTTCTAGGGGACTGATGACCACAGCAGTTGAGTCCCATAGTGCTCAGAGCCATTTGAACCATTTGAACCTAAATCTCTGTCTTACCATTATATAATCTATCTGATACCTCCAGTATTTTGAGGCCTCTTCCATGTATACATCCTTCTTTCATGATTCTTAAACCAAGCTTTAGCTATGATTAAGTTAGGCTCTGTGCAAAATTCTATCTGGCGTCTTCCTGTTTCATTCCACATTCACGTACTACTTTTCCTTCTCTTCCTTTTCCTATTATCGAATTCCAGTCCCCCATGATTATTAAATTTTCGTCTCCCTTCACTATCTGAATAATTTCTTTTATCTCATCATACATTGCATGGGGGCTTAATTATAATAGAATGCAAATAATTTTAATTTTTTGTTTTAGTAGCTGTATGTCCGATTACAAAGTCTCGTAAACGGTTGGCCCTGACTAGTATTATTACGCTATCTGACTGCATAGAACAACAACAAAGAATGAAATGGAAATTTTCATTAACACTATTAATTAATTAAGTCCCCTGCAACTATAAAACCTACGAAACCAAAGTACAAGTGTATCTGTTCTGTGTGTGGAAGTATGACTCAACGTACGCATCTGGCACGGTTCTTCTTCAACAACACAAGAAATTTTAAATATCATTTATACTGAATTAATTAAAGGAAATAGAAATACCATAATTACTCAAGAAAACCAGAATTACACTCTAATCCAAGAACACAAGCCAGATGCTTTGTTGACTGAACCTGTAATGACGCTTTATTTAAAACATGGAAATAATGAAAAATAAATTAAGTTTCGTTACCTTCATATATTGACCAAAATCACTCTAATCATTACAATATATCTCCACACCGACTCGATATTACCACATCTCAACAAGAACTTTTCAGTATCACATCTCAGCAAGCACTCCCTACTAGCACATCTCAACAAACACTCTCTGCTACGAGTTCTTAACAAGCACTGACTACCACGAGCTCTCCCCAAGCACTGCCCACTACGACATCTCAATAATCACTGCCAGTGGAGGCGGCGGAACAATACTCTCTAGCGCGATCTCTGGCGCTGTGGCTCAGTGTAGCCACCTTTCATATGCCCTTCCTCCACGGGCTAGAATTTGATGGTATTTTTGCCAGCATTGGTGGTGAAAATACCACCAAATTCGTCAAAAAAATACAGACAAAAATAAAAGATAATATTAATGCGTAAATATCATATAACTAGATAAAATTTTGGCTTTGCACTGACCTTTCAATAACCTAATATATAGAATACAGTAAGCAATACAAATTCTTTCATATATGTGACTTTACATAATAGTTTACACAAGTATTATGTGGTTAAACGGTTCAATCAATAGCGTCATCAATGACGAATATGTGCAGGTAAGAGTCTCATAACTTTTCACAAACAGTAATACACAAAAAATCAGTTTATACAAATATTCACATAAACGCTTTCCATAGCTCAAGAATAAGCAGTTGACAGTTCCAGCAGTAGCACCCAGCAATGGTCAACAGGTGCAAATACCAACAAGTAACATTATTTCAGTAGAAACAGTCCATCAGTGGCACCCAGCAATGTTGAGCAGGTGCCGACACCAACAAGTGACATCATTTCGGTAGAAGCAGTCCATCAGTGGCACCCAGCAATGTTGAGCAGGTGCAGACATCAACAAGTAACACCATTTCAGTATAAGCAGTCCATCAGTGGCACCCAGCAATGTTGAGCAGGTGCAGACATCAACAGGTGACATCTTTTCAGTAGAAGCAGTCCATCAGTGGCACCCAGTAATGTTGACCAGGTGCTGACCGCAGTCCATAAAATTCACTTTCACTAATCACACTGTTCATCAGCAGAAATTAAACATGACTAAATGTCACACATCATGTTGATAAGTGCAGCACCATCACTAATCAGACAGTTCAGGCATGAACAATAGTTTGAATACACATACAATGCTTTTACACTAAACATACAAATCATAACAAACACACAAATGATATCAGATAATTGTCCTATTAACTATTACAATACACAAATACTAGTAAACCTATAATATTTATGGGTGTCAGTGCAAGCCACAACAAACAAGTAAAATAATATTTAGGAGATAGGTTGGGATCACTTCTCTGGGATTATAAAAGGAAAACACACTCACTCATCTTTCATCCACATTAGTGCTACTGTGTAATTCAATAGTGTTAACTGTGTAAATGCAATTCTGTCAAAATTTTATGTTCATCATGTGTATCAAGTAGTGGTGGCAGCAATGTATAACAGTCAATAATAGTTAGTCAACGTCATAGTCATCATGTCAAGACCAATGTTTGCCAAGCCATATCAAAATGTACGGTTGCTGAACAACTGTCAGTGAGCCAAGATATGCAATTACTTCCTCTCTCCAAAAAAAAAGTATATACTGCTTACTGATTTAACAAAGTGTGTGTGTAGACAATCTTCCTGCTACTTTAGTGTTCTAGTCTGCCATCTTTATCCTCCTTGTTCCATATAGACCAACGAAAAAAAAAAATATGCTCCTCACTTACTTCACCTCTTATCCACCAAAACTCCAATAATCATCAGCATCACATAATCTCAATACTTCAATAATACCTCTTCAATACGTCGATCATCAATATCATTTACCTTACCTCTTGTCCACGAAAACTCCAATAATCATCAACTTCACATAATCTCAATACCTCAATCATACCTCTTCAATACGTCGATATATATAAACCTCAGCACCAATATCATTTCACTTCCATAACAACTCTTTCCTCTAGTCAGTCTCCTCGAACAAGTACAGACAAAATCCTAGTGCAAACTTCAATTCAGCATCCCATACAATCCGAAGACACAGTGTCCACACACAACCTCTGTGTAATCCATCTGACCCAAATTTTCTACTCATTATAAATTATAAGATACATTTTGGTTCCTTGTCCATCATTAAATAAAAGAAATGCATACATGACCTCTAACAGCGTTTAGTTTGAATAACTTTCAGTAAGTAAGTACGATTACGAAGTGTTAATGATCATAATATTTCACAGTGTGTACACCACTTCAAGAATTATGGCAAACAGAAGCAAACATGTGGAGTATTTCTTGTGTCAAGTGTCACTTCCTATTTCAATTACTCACGAAAAATGCAATGTAATAACTGTCAATGGTCTAACCTAGTGTTGGTATGTCATGTCGTTAGCTTCCTTCCTATTAGCATAAATTTATACAGCTTCCATAAAACCTCCATCTCATGTGACTTCTATGAAGTTTCTTGTACTAATGTCGTTCGTAGCATTATAGCAGTTCATTTTCTTATCTTAAAAATATCAGGCACTGAGCGTAAGCAAAACATGCAATAGCGAGTAAATATACCAGTAGAGAACAGAATGTCAACAAATGGATACAGCACAATTCCTACAACGAGGCTCTGCCAAGCGAACAATCTATAATTAATACCACAGTGTAACCTAAACTCTATGTACGTACACAGTATATCAGCATTGCTATATTCTAAATTGAAGAGTAGTTGTGACAACAAACAGAAATGTGTAAATATGCAATCCATACGCACAGCAGCAAACATATATCTTACGTAATAAACAAGTCATTAGCATCATATCAGCATAAGCAAATAAATGTTCATATGTAACCTTAATAAGTAAACATGAAGGCGCAAGCAGATAAATCACAAAAGTATAACTTACATACATAACCACAGTCAGCACAATTAATCAGTTGACAATTACAATTTAAATAAATAAGCACAGCAGGCACATAATAAAAAAATACGACATCAGTGAAAAAGCATAGCAGCCAAGCGATGCATAATATACGCAAGTAATAACACTGTTCATTAATAAAACATTGTCAAGATCAGTAAATGTACACAAGCACGTCGCTTCACAAGTAAATTCATAGAACATGAAATTAGCACAAAGTATGAATCACGTAATCGCGAGCAGCAAATTACATCTAAAATACGTACCTAAGTGGAATTATGTTACCTGAAAAATAAACTCAATTAATAGTTACCCTTTTTAGTTTATTACTTTTTTCTTCGAAATTACATTCTTCCTGAAATTTTCTCCATAGCAAGTCGTCTTAACGTCGGACACGCACAGAATTTACCTAAAGGTCTTAAATATTTTACACAACCGTATCCTGAAAAATACTGAACGTTAATAACATAATTTATAAAGTCACCATAGCTTTATACAGAATTTAGTCGGAGAAATTAGACTGTGTATTTGTTTACGTCTGTCAGTGCATTCGCACTGAGCGCTCGATCAGCTGTAGACGCGTGACGTAGACAGTGATTGTTTGCGGTCAACGACTGCCTTGTGCGGCGCGCAGACTGACTGTTGTAGTGATGGGCTAAACTGCGATTTTCCGATATCAGTGATTTCTGTGAATGCTACTTTTCAGTATCTGTTATTCTTAACTGCGATTTGTCGCAGTTAAGAGTCGCAGTTAAGGAACATAGGTCGTGTATCCCTCCGCCACTGCTATTTCTGCGATTTCTGCTACTTCCGCGATTTCTGCTACTTCTGCGATTTCTGCTACTTCTGTGACTTCTGCGATTTCTGCTACTTCTGCGATTTCTGTGACTTCTGCTACTTCTGCGATTTCTGTGACTCCTGCGATTTCTGCGACTTACTACTGTATGAAAAAGTTACATCTGTCAACACGGAAAATTGCATCGCAACAAACCTGTCATTGGCAAGTATGTTTTACGTTTTTTCTTCCGTTGGCTTTAATTTTGTATTAAAGAAACAACTGTGAAAATATTAATAGTGTAATTAATATGTAAGTAGCCGTACAGTAACGTAATAGTTCGTCTTTAGAAAATGAATTCTAACATATTGTTATGTTCACAGGTACCTGAACTACATTTCAGTCACTCAGTAAAGTGATAACTCAAAATATCATTGTCAACAGATCTGAAGAAATTGCCACTGCATCTTTAGACCGTTTTCGTCAGACGAGAGGTTAGTTTCTAAGCGTTTCGATGGACTTAATTACTTCAGTGAGATCGTTCTTGCAAATGTGATATTCATTATAGCAAATATTAGCAATCTACTCTGCCAATTATATTTCTAGTAATTAATGACAGCAAAAATTGTTTAATAATCCTTGTGTTTTTGCAGAAACAGTTCTGACTCTGATTACTGGTTGCTGTACGTATCTATCCACATCAAGGCTGTTGGGAGAGACTCGTGAAGATTCAAGACAGCTCTTAGAGGATTTGCAGTTTAAAAGTGAAACAATTGTGAAATAAGTGTGTGAATGATTAAGCTGTGTTTTATTGAAGTTGTTGTGCGATTTTAAAGGAATAATAAATGTCAAATACAGTGAGTGAATAATAAAAACCTCATTTTCCACATGTTAAGCCGTCCTATACCCATAATTTTCCGCCACTTACTTATTGGTAAACACTTGTTGGAGAGCGACGTGCCGCCCCCCCCCCCCCCCCGCCCCCTTTCTCCCCAATCTTGGTGTGACACTGACCTGTAACATATCCCGAAGTCTACAATATGCATTTTGAGGCTGTTGATATGAAAGTGAGAAGTACAGATCTTCCAGTTAAATCAGGAATAGCTTAAGTGCATTACTTGAAAGTAACACAGGAAAAGCTTACTTATGTAGGTGGTAGTAGTGTCGGCAAAAAGTTCTTGTGTGTGAAGTTGCCATGTAGAACACCAGGTGTAAAACTTTTCTCCCGAGTCTTGAACTGTGTCGGAACAAAAGTGAGGCATTCATATGACTGTTTTCATTTCTCTACACTTATACAGATGTCTGAGTTCTGCTGTGTTAACATTGCAAAGTCCTGTAGGCATGTGGAGTATTAACCAAAACTGTCATATTGGAAGCAGAATCAAACACATTTGTTACGTTACTTGATATTTTCAGGAGAAAATAGCAATGTTGCTTCTTATTAATATAATACATTCAGAGTCACAGCAGTATTTGACCAACCATAACTGATGCTGAATGTGCATGTCGTCATATAATATGAAAGGCTTATTTCAATAGTGGTACAAGTCCATTACCTCCACTTTTCTGTCTATAATGCTTCTAAAATTAGTGATCCAAACAAACATAAATAAAGGTTCATCTCTAGCAAGAAGCCATATGCTTGAATATTTCTGGTATCTCAACTGCAGATTTTTCAGCGCTCATTTAACTTTACGACTCTATATCTCAAAATTAACAAAAATGGACTTGTACCACTATTGAAATAAGCCCTTCATATGCACACACAGCACATCGATCTCGTGAGGCACAAGGCTTTCATAACGAAGTACGTACGTCGGTCAACAGATGACACTAGGAAAAGTATGTTAACTGCGCTTTTTAGTTGCTACTTGCGACTCTTAGTTGCGATTTGTCACAGAAATCGCAGTTTGACTCGGTAGCGAATAGCGTAGTATGAACTTTGTTCAACAGATGGCAGTGCTAACTGCGCTTTTTAGTTGCTACTTGCGACTCTTAGTTGCGACTTGTCACGGAAATCGCAGTTAGACTCCATAGCATACCGCAGAGATGGGCGTAGTACGAACTTTGACCCACAGATGGCACTGTTAACCGCGCTTTCTAGTTGCTACTTGCGACTCTTAGTTGCGACTTGTCACGGAAATCGCAGTTAGACTCCATAGCGTACCGCAGAGATGGACGTAGTACGAACTTTGGCCTACAGATGGCACTGTTAACCGCGCTTTTTAGTTGCTACTTGCGACTCTTAGTTGCGACTTGTCACGGAAATCGCAGTTAGACTCCATAGCGTACCGCAGAGATGGACGTAGTACGAACTTCGGCCAACAGATGCCACTGTTAACCGCGCTTTTTAGTTGCTACTTGCGACTCTTAGTTGCGACTTGTCACTGAAATCGCAGAAAGCAGTGCTAAATTCGACCAATAGATGGCTCACGTCTTTGAATGTGAAATACTACTTGCGACTGCTAACTGTGACTGAAATCGCAGTTAGATTCTGTAAAGTTGCTACTGTGATATCTGTGACTTCTCAGTCACTGCGATTTCTAACAGATACGCGATTTCCTGCCCACCACTAGACTGTTGCTTTGAGTATGTGCCGCCGCCAAAACACAGCGCGGTATCCTTGTACTCTCTTCGTGTTTACATGTAGCTGTTAGTTTCTCTAAAGTATGTCATTCCACAAAAATTTTTACGTTCGATATATGATGTATTCCCTTAGAGCGCCGAGATTTAAGAGTTTCTACTTCAACAGTGTTATCATGAATAATTTTGCGAATTCTATATGGACCGTTATAAAGCAGAAAAAATTTGCGACATAAGCCTTTTCCTTTATGAGACAAACGATGAGACTTAATTAACACCTTTTGGCCAACTGACAAATTTTTAAACGACCAGGACGTTTAGCTGATTTCTCTCTTCTTGCAGCCGCAGACGCAATATTTCGTAGAGCCAGGTTCACAACTTCAGAATGACGCAGTTTCCGTGAAGGCGGTAAAGAAGTTGAGTCATTAGGAAGTTCATTCAGAATGTTTTGAAAAATATGAAGATACTGATCCCAAGTTCTGTGATTTGATGACAATAAAGACGGCACAATTTATTGATTTCCTTCATCCATCTCTCTGAAGCATTAGATTGAGGGTGAAAAAGTGAAATAAAAATTGGTTTAATCTTACGACGCCGTAGAGTACGAAGACAAATTTTAGAGCGAAACTGTGATCCATTATCTGATATAACCTTATCAACATGACCCACTTCTTTAAGAAAATGTTTGATGAAAGCATTAGATACTGAACGAGCTGTTGCTTTGCGTAAAGGTGTAAAACACACATATTTTGATGTCAATTCCACTGCTACGAAAATGTACGCAAAACCATTAGTAGAACGAACCACTGGACCGAACAAATCGACTGCAGCCATGTCCTTTAATTTCGCTGGAATGATAGGAAACAACGGTGCTCTGTGAGAAACAGTTGGCGGCTTAGCCTTTTGACATAATTTGCATTTGGCAAGAACAGATCGAATACGTTTTTCCATATTACTGAAGTAGCAATTTTCTCGTAATTTATGAAAGCATTTTCTGGGACCAAAGTGCGCATAACTAAAATGTGTGTGCCAAATCAATTTATTGACCCACTCATCAGAAATACAAACTAACCAAACAGAGTTGTCGACCGATTTTCGTTTGAAAAGAATGTCATTGCGAACTAAATAATACTGTTTGATCGCTACGCTTTCCTTTCTCCTCCACTTCTCCTTAATGTCCTTCCAGATGGGATCCTTATTTTGCTCCTTAGCGATGTCCTGGAGCGAAGAAGAAATAAAATTCTCAAACGCAACACCTTGAATGTACATCAAACAATAATGGTTTTCTTTGCAGTCCTCTTCAGCACTTTGTTTCAAACCCATAGGTGCACGTGATAAAGCATCAGCAACAATATTTGAAGATCCCTGTATGTAAACAATACTAAAATCAAATTCCCGTAGGTACAACGCCCATTGTGACAATCTGCCATGAGTTAATTTTGTCGACATAAGAAATTCCAAAGCTCGATGATCAGTGTAAACCTTAGTATGTCTACCGAACAAAAATGTGCGAAATTTTGTGAAAGCCCAAACAACAGCCAAAGCTTCAAGTTCCGTAATCGAATAATTCTTTTCGGATTTAGAGAGAACACGACTTCCAAATGCAATAGTCTTCTGTACTACAACGCCGTTTTCTTCTATCTCTTGAAATAAATGTGCACCTAGGCCTTTGTATGATGAGTCCGTCGCCAAACAAAAATCTTTAGATAAATCCGGATGTGAAAGAAGTGGAGCAGCAACTACAGCATCACGAAGTTGTTCAAATTCTGACTGAGCTTCCTCATCCCAACACCAATTAGAATTTTTTCCAGATAGTTCACATAAACGAGGTGTGGCCAAATTGTCCAATCTAACAAAGCGTCTAAGAAAATTACAGACACCAAGGAAACTACGAACATCACGTTTTGTAGTAGGAACAGCATAATTACGAATAGCGTCTAGCTTCTCTGGATCGGGAAGAATACCTTCTGTAGAAATAATGTGACCGACAAATTTCACCTGAGAACGACCAAATTCAGATTTTTCCAAGTTCTCTGTAATGCCAACTCTTGCAAAAATACGTAATAAAGAATCCAAAATTTTGTTATGCTCACTCCAAGAACGTTTAGCAATAAGAATGTCGTCAACATATGAAGTAATATTGTCATGAAGATAAACAGGTAAGATTTCGTTTAAATTACGAATGAATGCTGCAGAAAATATAGTAAGTCCAAACGGTAATTTCCAAAGTCACTTTTGGGTAAAACAGTCAAATCCGGTTATTCTTTACCTACTGTCTAGATAGATTGATAGTAGAAGAATTGTTTTTATAGATGCAAAGAATAGTGAAAGAGTAGGCAGCGGTGCAGAAAACTGAAAGGGAAATAGCACCACTACAGCTCGGGGCCCTGTGAGCGCTACGGCACATATTCACTTAGTGTAGTGAATCCCCTGAGGACATTAATAACTGCACATAAATTTCAGTTTGTGACTCAGTGACAAATCTGGCGGAAGTGCGTACGTAAATCGATCTAACCATGAACATGGATGTATGTCATTCTTAGAATTGCGGAAGATCTTCAATTTCCGAACAGTCAAAAAGTGTTTATAGTCAAAGTTTTCGCCTCGTGGCGACAAAGACCTACCGCGTCTGTCCCAGTTTGAATGTCGATTATTGTCAAGTTCGCGCGCCTGCCGCTCTCTTGTTGCATCACGTAAATGAAACAAATTATTTTCTTCAAACCCTTCTGCTAAACTAACACTTGTCAATTTATCTGAGATCTCCTCAACTCTTTCTGATGAGTCACTTAATTGTTCTTTCTGTTTATTTACGTCTTCTGTAAGTGTTGCGACTCGGGTTTCAGTATTGACACATTTGGTAGTTAACTGTTTATATTGTTGTGTTCTGTCATTTAATCTGTCATTTGATACGGACTCCTCGATTATCTCAAGTATTTCTGCCTTATCGTGTGCACATTGTAAATTTAACTCTGAAAATTTCTGTACTGTCACGCGATCTCTTTCTTCCTGTTCTCTATCTTGTTCCCTTTGTCTAATCTCTACTGCAATTAATCTATTATTGTGAGAATTCAAAATCGGTTGTACTTCTTCTCTGATTTCTTTCTTTAACTCATCTTTCATATTTTTGAAACATGTCCCTATTCGTGAGTCTAACCGTGTTTCCATTGTTCCCATCTCAGTTGTAATTGTTCCTATTTGTGAGTCTAACCGTGTTGTCAAAGTTCCCATATCTGTTTTAAATTCAGATCGTAACTGTGATCCCATTGTTCCCATCTCAGTTTTAATTGTTCCTATTTGTGAAGCTAACCGTGTTTTTAATACAGATCCCAAATTTAATATTGCACCCATCAACTGCTCCATAATAGCCGGTTCGAAATTCTTTTCGCCCCTAACATTTCCCGCGAAACCAACTTCTTTCGTCATGGCTGTAAAGCTATCTGTGTTCGATACTATTTCAGAATCTTCTATCGTTAATCTCGGATTCTGTGAATTTTCTGATTGAGAAAAATTTTGAAATGGTTCCGGACTATTTTCCCGACTTATTACATTGTTTTCAACTCCATTATTCATCATACTGTTGTCCTGTGTTGCCGAGTTCGCCATGTCAACAATTTCGTCATTCTCACTGTCCATCATTTTTGCCTTTTTCATCGATCGCGTAATCATTTACAAAACATACAAAACCCGTCACTATATGAAAATTACACACAATGACACTTTATCTCCAACAATACCATTCACACGAAATGTTTCCCTCAAACACGATTAATCGAACAATTGAAATAATTGCACTAATTGTCAAACCCGTAGACAAGACAACAGAAATGAAATTTTGCAAAAAAAATACCATTAGAAGAATGACAATTACCAAATCTACACATGCAATATAGACTACAATTACTAAACTACAAATTACTACAACAATCCTACTGTCTATTATTTCTACAATCAGAATAATTCCAAGGGACGATCCGAAGCAGCGGTCGCCACGTGCATGGGGGCTTAATTAAAATATAAAATGCAAATAATTTTTAATTTTTTTGCTTCAGTAGCTGTCTGTTCGGTTACGAAGTCTCGTAACGGTTGGCCCTGACTAGTATTATTACGCAATCTGACTGCATAGAACAACAACAAAGAATGAAATGGAAATTTTCATTAACACAATTAATTAATTAAGTCCCCAGCAACTATAAAACCTACGAAACCAAAGCACAAGTGTAACTGTTCTGTGTGTGGAAGTATGACTCAACGTACGCATCTGGCACGGTTCTTCTTCAATAACACAAGAAATTTTAAATATCATTTATACTGAATTAATTAAAGAAAATAAATATACCATAATTACTTAAGAGAACCAGAATTACACTCTAATCCCAGAACACAAGCCAGATGCTTTGTTGACTGAACCTGTAATGAAGCATTATTTACGACATTAAATAATGAAAAATAAATCAAGTTTCGTTACCTTCATATATTGACCAAAATCACTCTAATCATTACAATATATCTCCACACCGACTCGCTATTACCACATCTCAACAAGAACTTTTCAGTATCACATCTCAGCAAGCACTCCCTACTAAAGTGCGTGTCATATATCTTGGCGGCCGAGTTTAGATTCGTTCTGCGCATCTGACGTCAAAACATACAGTCAGCCAATGAACAGAGAACGATGTTGCCAGATCTCGACTGTAGTACAGAGCACGGACGAGTGTCTTCAGTTTTAGAAACGTTCAGTCATAAATAAAGTAATAGAACAAAAGCAATGTCTTGATAGCAGACTTTGTTTATTGAAAGTTTGGAAAAACCATTCTTTATGCCAATTGCTTCATTTTCTATTAATTAATTAAACCAAACAAGCAATAAGACTCTTAATTCAGGCGATAGCAAGGAAAGGTGTTTGTATCAATTTCACGAACCGCTTTTTCGCAATAAAGAACAGCGGTAATTGTTTATTTCCTATTGTACTTCGACGAAGTGCGAGTAATTCATAGGCATACCAACAGTGTTTGTCAGAATTTTGCGTGACGTTTTAGAGTCATTATGGAGAAATAGTGGAGGACGATGTGCGTTAGCGTAGTGGTTAAGGCGTTTGATTAGAAGGCTATAGGTAACGAGTTCAAACCTTGTGCGATGCTAAATATTTTTTTTATTTTGAAACAATATCGAAGTGTCTTACTTCACGAATTTTATTCGTTTGAATGCAGTATTTTGAAATTTCTAGTGCTTTGTCTCTTCATTAACCCTTTCGCTGCTGCAGTCACGTGCTCCCCGCATTCCGCGCTGTGCGCGATTTTGTCATCACTGCACTGCTCGCCTGTGCAGACACATGGTGTTTCCACTGCTTTGACACACTTATCATTCGATTTCACAAAAACTATTTGGCCCAAAAATTAGATTTTTACACATCTTCTTGACTGATACCTTCCCCCCATAAATGACTTAATTTTGTTTCGATGTTCAACCCAGTTATTGTGCAGCATTAAATGTAGAAAACCATTGCACGAAATTTTGAAGAGTTTGCAGAGGTAAAAGTCCATAGCGTATACTTTCCGTATGGTCGATTTTAGTTGCCACAATGTTGAGAATGAAATGTGGACAAGGTACCTAAATTTCATATAAAATTTACTGTATAACAATATCTCATTTAATTTAAGTACCACATAGGTGTCGTATGTAATATTGAGAAATATTCCGTCTTTCGCGACTGTAATAAAAGTTTTATTTACACCGGGCGCGTTTGGCTTTATTTTAAAGCACTTCAGTCAGTCAAAGGAAGTGGGGGGAAGGTATCAGTCAAGAAGATGTGTAAAAATCTAATTTTTGGGCCAAATAGTTGTTGTGGAATCGAATGATAAGTGTGTCAAAGCAGTCGGAAACACCATGTGTCAGCACAGGCGATCAGTGCAGTGACAAAATCGCGCACAGCGCGGAATGCGGGGAGCACGTCTCTGTAGCAGCGAAAGGGTTAATGCGGCCGTGGTGGCTTTACTTCATAAACTGCGCGCTCCCCCCTAAACGTAAGCTTGCGAACTATACTGTACTATGGTGCTGTTTCTCTTGGCGCGTGCGTCGTGTGCAACTGGCAACGCAGCAATCTCCCGCGTCTGGGCGGGCATGCGCGAGCCGCCAAGATAAAAGAATTCAACTATAGCACATCTCAACAAACACTCTCTGCTACGAGTTCTTAACAAGCACTGACTACCACGAGCTCTCCCCAAGCACTGCCCACTACGACATCTCAATAATCACTGCCAGTGGAGGCGGCAGAACAATACTCTCTAGCGCGATCTCTGGCGCTGTGGCTCAGTGTAGCCACCTTTCAACATTTCACTAATCTCTTCATCATCTGCGGAGTTTGTTGTCATATAAACGTGTACTGCTGTGGTGAGCGTGGGCTTCGTGTCTATCTTGTCCACAATAATGCATTCACTATGCTGTTTGTAGTAGCACTCCTATTTAACAATTAGAATGAGTATATTTTTCAAGAGGCACTGTTATGACAATCTTGGTTGTGACACAAATCTAATATAGAATCAAAGGGTTCCTTTTCTGTGGTTTTTAGTGTTAAGACAATCTTTCATATACCGTATGTTTACAGTTTTTCGTTTTCTTTACTGTCCGCGGACAGTCATTTTAGGTGGTATTTTTTACTATCAAAAGAATCGAAGCTTCGTGACACTAGTAGGATCAAGTAACACTGAGGATACGCAGTCGCATCAAAATGAATGCTGCATCTTTTTTTACATGTAAACTTCGTCCGAACAGGCCATGAAGACCCAATGGTGCCGACAAGGCGCCGTGTCATCCTCAGACAAGAGGCGTCACTGGATGCGGATATGGAGGGACATGTGGTCAGCATACCGCTCTCCCGGCCGTATGTCAGTTCACGAGACCGGAGCCGCTACTTGTCAAGCAAGTAGCTCGTCAGTTTGTCTAGTAAGGGCTGAGTGCACCCCGATCGCCAACAGCGCTCGGCAGACCGGATGGTCACCCATCCAAGTGCTAGCCCACCCGACAGCGCCGAACTTCGGTGATCCAACGGGAACCGGTGTACCACTGCAGCAAGGCCGTTTGCTATTTCTGTATGTGTCCCGTCTGCATGGAAACATAAGAGTTTTCGAAGAAGAAGATTCGTTAGCCACAGGGCTCTACATACCTCAGGGTAGTCTACCTATGACCGATTAAGGAGGCACAGAGAACGGGTACAGTGAATAGAATTGAAATATAATGCAATTTGAAACAATGGTGACAATACTTGCTAGACTGGACCGCTATTCAGAATGAACAACTTCAAATTTCCGTCCAAATACGATGTTGTAGGACTTCCACATTTTTCTTAAATTACTTTATATGTTGGGTAGGATAATTCGTTCATCGAGACAGCTGATTCTATCCAACTCCTTTGTACAACCTACACTGTACGCGGTCTATGATAATCTCGACTACAATGTCCGCCATCAATAGCTGAGTGGACAGCGCGCTGGCTTGTCATGCCGAGATGCCAGCTGGTTGGAGATTTTCTCCGCTCAGGAACTGCGTGTTTGTGTCGTCTTTATCATCATCACTTCATCCTCATTGACGCGCAAGTCGACGAAGTGGCGTCACCTCAAAAGACTTACACCAGGCTATCAGGTGTACCCGCCGGCAGGCACTCGCCACACGACATTCCATTCCATTTCCTCGACAACAACGGGTTTTAGACAAAATGGCAAAAGTAATCTCTCTGTGGTATTCGTAATAAAAAGCTCAGCATCGTGTTGAGAATAAATGCCTCAATGAACAACTTAAAAACGATCTAATGAAGGTATTTGTATCCAGAAACTGAAAAGAAAGACATAAGAATTATTTCTAATTTAAAGAAGACAGTCTGTTCCTTCTTACGGAATGTGATGATGAAGTGCTTTTCGTTACGCTACTAACTACACAGGTGTTGTGTTAAATTGCCTGCAGTAAGAGATTCCTGTGTTAGCAACAGGAAACACGCTCCATATATTATAAAGCCTGCAGCCTGGCAAACTAAGCTTTCCGCAGGTTAACTTATAAGACAGCAGCAGAATCCCTAGCACCAAGGGTGGTCCGCTTACTGCATGGGAAAAGCCGGCCGCTGTGGCCGAGCAATTCTAGGCGCTTCAGTCCGGAACCGCGCAACCGCTACGGTCGCAGGTTCGAATGCTGCCTCGGGCGTGGATGTATGTGATGTCCTTAGGTTAGTTAGGTTTAAGTAGTTGTATGTTCTAGGAGACTGATGACCTCAGATGTTAAGTCCCATAGAGCTCAGAGCCATTTGAACCATTTATTTGCATGGAAAAAGAAAATAAAAACAGAAAATAAATTTGATGTTATTTTAAGATGAGGTACCGGCCAATGGTCTCCATCCAGTAAACCGTATAATGATTTAATTAGAGCTGATCTCCATAAAACATATGATTCAGACGGTCTCAGGTGTGGTATCTAACTTTCCCTAAATCTTCTGAAGTTCTTTCGACTGCTGTGTGGAATTGTCAGCTGTACAGGGAGGCGTAAACGACGAGAAGCCAGTCTCATACAGCAACTCCTCCCTCTTGTGAATCTTCAGACTCTGAGTGAAAGACAACTCAATCTATTGTAACAGTTGTAATACTTGGTTGCACATTGAATTTGAAGCAAACCTTTGTGGTATATGACAGAAATTAATTCTACACCGTTCAGTCATATTAATGTGACCATATATGAAAAGCATGATTAACGACCCGTTGCAGCGCGGACACGCAGGAAGAGATTCACTGATGTCTGGAAGGTACCGACGGGGGTGTGGAGTCATGCCGATTTCAGTTCCTTGGTCAGCTGCGCTAGGTCACTCGGTTGAGAATTCATGGCGCAAACAGCCCGATTGAGGTGGTCCCACGGATCCCTGATTGGGCTTATTTAGGGGGTTTTTGGGTAACCGGGGCAGCAGGGTTGAAACGTCCCCTTAGAAAAATTATGAATGACTGTGCTGGTAAACCTCTACGTTGTTTGATTTTCAAACAGCTGAGCAAAACTGAACGTACTCAGACATTTCTCTCTTTGTGAGACCTGAGTTTCTCCTGGCGTATACAACTTTCAAATAACTTCCGGGAATTCAGCCAGGTAACACTTTCAGCGACCGCCGATATTTCGGCGGGAGAACACCCCGCCATTTTCAAGGCAAACTGCAACGGACAGGCGGCGTACATGCAAATTTAATACCTCGGTTCTCCGACAGAAGCAGGAAAGATAACACACACACACACACACACACACTGAACACTAGTGCCACCAAAGATGACCAAAGTCAGAGCTATCGATAGTGAGACTATGAATTCGCAGGTGAGGCAGCATTGACTCTGTTCCTCTGTTTTTTGACAAGGGAGAGAGCCGGATTCCAAACAGAGTTTAAACAGGAACCTCCATCCCTGTTAACGAGGCTGCTCGCTAATTTAATCTCAACTGCCTCCCGAATGACACTGTCCCAATAGTTGGACGTGCATGCCAATATCTCGGTGTTATTATATGACATGGGGTGACCAGTATCCAAGCAATGTTCGGCAATAGCCGATCTATTTGGCTGCTGTAATCGTGTGTGCCGTTTATGCTCAGTACATCTGTCTTCCACGGTCCTGATAGTTTGACCAATATATGCCATGCCGCAGCTACAAGGAATACGATATACACCCGCCTTACGCAGTCCAAGATCATCCTTAACGGAACTCAAAAGTGCTCTAATTTTAGATGGAGGTCGGAAAACACATTTCACATCGTATTTCCGTAAAATACGACCGATCTTATTCGACGTGTTTCCTACATAAGGCAAAAAGGCAGTAGACTTAGGTGTTGACTCAGAATTATCATCAATCACCCGATGTACAGTTGGTCGATAGCGCAACGCACGTTCAATCTGTCTATCACTATAACCATTTTGACGAAATGTAACTTCAAGATGGGACAGCTCAGCTGGCAAAGTCTCAGCGTCAGAAACGACATGTGCCCTGTGTACCAAGGTACGAAGTACCCCTTCACGCTGAGCCGAATGGTGACAACTGTTAGCTTGTAAGTACAAGTCGGTGTGAGTACGTTTCCTGTAGACTGCATGTCCGAATGATCCATCATCCTTCCTCCTAACCAACACGTCGAGAAAGGGAAGGCAACCATCCTCTTCCACCTCCATCGTAAAACGAATATTCGGGTGGATCGAGTTCAGATGTTCTAGAAAGACATTCAAATTCTCCCTACCGTGAGGCCAAACAACGAAGGTATCGTCAACGTATCTAAAGAAACAGGCGGCTTTTAAAGGCGCCGACTCCAATGCACGTTCCTCGAAGTCTTCCATAAATAAATTTGCGATCACAGGAGACAACGGACTACCCATCGCAACTCCATCTGTCTGCTCGTAATACTAGTCATTAAATAAAAAGTAAGTGGATGTCAACACATGCCTAAAGAGATTAGTTAAATCAGCAGCAAACCTGGCTTCAATTAACCGCAACGAATCAGACAGAGGAACACAAGTGAAGAGAGAGACCACATCGAAACTCACTAAAATATCAGAGTCATTCAGCCTCAGTCCCTCCAAACGAAGTAAAAAATCAGCTGAGTTCCTGATATGATGTTCACACCGTCCTACTTGTGGACTCAACAGAGAAGCAAGATGCTTGGATACACGATATGTCGGAGCGCCGATGTTACTCACTATAGGACGGAAAGGAACCCCTTCCTTATGAACCTTTGGAAGGCCATAAAACCTAGAGGGAACGGCACTATAGGTGTTAAGCCTCTTGATTGTGTCCTGCGACAAACCACTTTTCTTCAGGAGGCTGTTGGTGTTGTGTGATGTCCTTAGGTTTGTTAGGTTTAAGTAGTTCTAAGTTCTAGGGGACTGATGACCAGAGATGTTAACTCCCATAATGCTCAAAGCCATTTGAACCATTTTTTGAAAGATTTTGATGGAGAACAAACAATGTATTTACCTTAATAGTGTTCAAAAGTCATAATATATATATCAGTTCATGACATCCAGTCTTACCAATTTCCTTTTTATGACGGACACACGTCCAGGTCGTCCACTCTCAAAACTCTACCATCTCTCTCCCCACATCCACTACTGCCAGCTGCCCAACACTACAATAGAGAATATCCCAACAATGCCATCCAGCCACAGACTGCACACAGCACAGTCAGTAATTTTCATACAGAGCGCTACGTGGCGTTACCAACATAAAAACCTAAACAGCCTACTTACAGGGTAAACTCATCTTGGTGTTCTTAGAACGACGCACGTAGAGTGCGATGTGTGTGACGTGTTGCACTGTCCTGCTGGCAAGACATCGCCTTACTGGTCTGTGAGTAGTTACGGCAGATTGACATCAAACATGGGCCATCTTACTGGTCCCCAAGGATATATGCATACCTTTGTCGATCCACTGTGTCTTCCAGAACGACGAGATCATCCAGTAAATGCCAGGAAAACATTCCGCAGACCATAACGCATGCCTGGACGCTTCTGACGACTGTTGCAGGGTGTTTGCTTTCAGACATTTCACGCCGTAGCAGCCAAAGGCCATCTTTCCGATGGATCTTAAAACGTGATTCATGGCTCGAACAGCCCGATCGAGGTGGTCCCACGGATCCCTCATTGGGGTCCCTGACTCTGAAGAAGCATAGAAGTCCGTTCTTAGATTCTGTATCTCGCGATTGTTTTAACGAAATAGCTTCTCTCATTAAATGCCAGCAACAGACAAAATTGCCTGCTAACATTTAATCAAACTCTTCTTTGAAGACGTACTACTTACTTTACCAAAATTTTCTCAGGATGACATACTATACGTTTGCAGATAACGTTATCTTCATTCCACTGGACTTATATTTATCCATATCAACAATATACTCTTCAGAAATATACATTTCTGGTTTAAAATCTGATCCTTCTCATTTTCTGAGTTTGTAACACTTCCATTAGGAAAAGCTGTCCAACATATTATCATGACCTCCGTTTTCATGTTTCTTACTAACAAATTACAGCAACAACCAACAACAGTGGGTTTATGTCTCATCATTTTATGTCATATATAATTTATTAGTCATCAAAATGATCTAGAGAGAATTTGTGTATGGTGCGAAAAATGGCAATTAGCAGTAAACAAAGAAAAGTGCGAGGTCATCCACATGGGTACTAAAAGAAATCCGATAAATTTTGGGTATACGATAAATCGCACAAATCTAAGGGCTGTCAATTCGATTAAATACCTAGGAATTACAATTACGAGCAGCTTAAATTGGAAAGACCACATAGATAATATTGTGGGGGAGGCGAAACAAAGACTGCGCTTTGTTGGCAGAACACTTAGAAGATGCTACAAAAGCACTAAAGAGACAGCCTACATTACACTTGTCCGTCCTCTGCCGGAATATTACTGCGCGGTATGGGATCCTTACCAGGTAGGATTGACGGAGGACATCGAAAAAGTGCAAAGAAGGGCAGCTCGTTTCGTGTTATCGCGCAATAGCTGTGAAAGTGTCACTGATATGACATGCGAGTTGGGGTGGCAGTCACTGAAACAAAGGCGGTTTTCTATGCGGCGAGATCTAATTACGAAATTTCAATCACCAATTTTCTGTTCCGACTGCGTAAATATTTTGTTGACACCCACCTACGTAGGGAGAAATGATCATCATAATAAAATAAGAGAAATCAGAGCTCGAACGGAAAAATTTAGGTGTTCCTTTTTCCCGCGCGCCATTCGAGAGGGGAATGGTAGAGAAGTAGTATGAAAATGGTTCGATGAACCCTCTGCCAGGCACTTAAGTGTGAGTTGTAGAGTAATCATGTAGATGTAGATGTAGAAATGAAGGCAGACTGTTTGAAAAATTGTCTTCAGAAACAATCCGGGCCGGCATTGAGCGAGATGCTGCCGATGATTGGATTGAGCAACGACCTCCCTGCAGCAAACGCTAGCGTTAGCACCGGGCCACCCAGTGCTGACAACTTTCTCCGCCAAACGGCAGAGTTAGGAGCGGGCGGTCGCGACCGTGGTACGAGCGAAAGCCGGCGGAACATACGGCACGACTTTGCTGCCGCACGCAGCAGGAGGAGAAACCGCGTGCATGCAGCGCCCGAGCGCTCTCCAAATGGCGAGCATCACAAATTAGGTTCTTTGTCGGGCGAGCTCCATAAAGAGACTGACCTAGCCAAGGAACTCTGCAGATGTACAGCTACAGGATCTAGTTAGTTCGGTCTCCTTGTAAGAGACTACAGAATAACAGATGTACCAGTGCGGTAGTTTACAGTAATCAAAGAAAATCTCAAAAAGTTAACAAGTGAAGAAGTGGTAATCACGAACAGGTTACCAATTATTTAACACTGAATAACCTCTTAGATGAATACCAGTCTAGTTTTCGGCAAAATCGCAGCACAACGACTGCTCTTATAAAAGTGACTGACGAATTAAAACATGCCATGGACAAACAACAGGCTACTATTATGTGCTTCCTAGACTTCAGCAAAGCTTTCGACACTGTTGCCGCGCGGGATTAGCTGAGGGGTCTCAGGCGCTGCAGTCATGGACTGTGCGGCTGATCCCGGCGGAGGTTCGAGTCCTCCCTCGGGGGCATAGGTGTGTGTGTTTGTCCTTAGGATAATTTAGGTTAAGTAATGTGTAGGCTTAGGGACTGATGACCTTAGCAGTTAAGTTCCATACGATTGCACACATTTTTTGACACTGTTGACTTTGACATTCTGCTTGCTAAAAAGACAGGTCAAAATTTTTCTTCAAGCGCTGTACAGTGGTTCCACTCATACCTTACATCCCGCCAGCAGTGTGTAATGGTAGGTACTAAAAGGTCGCAGTGTAAGGATGTTGTATCAGGAGTCTCACAAGGATCGGTATTGGGCCCATTATTTTTCTCACTATAAGTAAATGATGTGTCAACTATTCTCTCCCACTGAAGATACCACCCATACGCTGATGACCTTCAGTTATATCTCAGTCAGGGTGTATATGACCCGGGACAACCGGGAAATCCGGGAAAAACCCGGGAATTTTTTCATCCGGGAGAAAACCGGGAAAAACCCGGGAATTTTTCGAAATTACGGGAACTTTTCATTGTTTTAGCTTTCAGTTAATTTTTTTTAAATTTTGGCTGCAAAATTGATTCTCTAGCAAAGAATGTTATTGTATCCTGCTGCTGGAGAATGATACTGCAGCAATAAAATATAAACGAGAGGGGAAAAAAATAAAACTTTAGTGACAAAGGAAATGTGCAATTTACAACAACAAAAAACCGTGCACGCACAAGCGTTTGCAAATAGCAAAAATATGTCAAAGGCCGTAGGGCGCAGACTGTAATTCTTCGTAACAACAAACTGCATGCTATGAGCATGACGTCACAACTGTTCACATTAGGTTCGTTTGACCAATTGCCAGCGGTCTGTTGCGCATGTGCATTTGACTCGTGTATAAGCAGTACCTTCTCCCGCTACTTGAAGTTTGGCTGTTAGCTGTATCGGTAGCAGCAGCAAGCAGCCAGATGCAAACGAGAAAATTTTTTCTCGCGCGCCCTAGCTGCCAGATTCACGCTTGCACAGACTTGTAGTGGGGGTTAACCTCCACGTGACACGTGTTTACGTTAAGTGATTTCGCTGCTTCTCTTCGTGCACAGCTCCCAAGTCAAATGAAAACAAAACGGATTTCTGTGGCCGGGAGCTATCAAGTGAATTAAAATACATTCACATAATTACAGAGGGCAGAAATATATTATTAATTTCAGTTTTCTGATTTTATTTTATTTCTAAGTTAGTAGCAGTCAAGCATTAATCGCCTTGCAGAACAGTGAAGTTATTTTTGCAAGTTTGCTAAAGAAATTTAGCTTTATTAATCTTTCCGCTGAGGCAATCATTTTATTTGAAACGAAGTGTTTCATTCTACAGTATTGGCTAGTTCCAACTTTTCGCTGAATTTCAAGTGCACGTTATCATCTTCTGCCATATATGGCATTATGCCGTAATAAAGAACCAAAAATGAGATCGTAGAGTACTGGTACTCCAAGAAAATTTACATCCCAAAAACCACACTGAAAAGCTTAATATCAGATGGGACATACTTCATTGTGAATCTGGAAAAAGCCAATTCACACTTCAAGCCGAATTATGCATTTTAGTATGGTTTACGAAATTCCGATGCTCTTTGGAGCACCCTCTGATGCCCTGTTTCTTTTATGGTGTAATGTAAGCTCTTTTAGTGCTTCCTACACCACTGCAGTTGCACACGCACAATAATGCCTGTTTTCTGGAGCTCTCTGGAAACATAAATCGAACCTATTTCTAACAGTCTTCGGATAGTATTGCGAACGGTGGTTAGAAAAGCGTTACTTTCAAAGTAAATTTCTTTTTACGCAAGATGAATTATGTTACGTGTGAGAAAGTAAGATGGATATCTAAATCACAGAGCGTTCAAAACTGAACAGTTTGAGGACCAGCCACTTACAAGAATTTCGAGCCGAGACATTTATGTCATAATTTTAAATTTACTGGCACATTTGTGTGTTGTATCTTAAAATATAACACACGCAAAAAAGATCAATATTACATGTGAAAGCTTAGCTTTTCTTGTAGATAGCCGGCCGCGGTGGTCTCGCGGTTCTAGGCGCGCAGTCCGGAACCGTGCGACTGCTACGGTCGCAGGTTCGAATCCTGCCTCGGGCATGGATGTGTGTGATGTCCTTAGGTTGGTTAGGTTTAAGTAGTTCTAAGTTCTAGGGGACTTATGACCACAGCAGTTGAGTCCCATAGTGCTCAGAGCCATTTGAACCATTTTTTTCTTGTAGATATACGGTACTGTGTACATTAATGTAAACCGTTAACTTTTGCTCTTGCGTGTTCGCGCTATGTAACCAGTGATCTTGCTATTGGCTGACTATAACACGTGTCCTATGCTCTGAATAGCTGCTGCCATCGGCTGACGAGATCTCGTGGCTTGAGGTATGACTCGCTTACAAAAGGACATCGCAACCTCGGTTTCAACGCTCCGCAAACTAACGCGCTGTGTTTGGTGTAATTCGAATTTATACTTTCGTAATACGAAAATATGGAACGCATATGTTGCTGCAAATCTTTCCAACACTTCTCTCCTTTTTAAATTAAAAGTCTCTCCACAACTTCTCTGCCAGTCTTTTCTTTTTTTTTTTTTTTCCGGGAAGTTCTACGCGATTGTATAAAACGTTAATCATTCAAGAATTGATAAGTTTTACAGTTCCGAGGGAAAATCTACGGAAAACCTACTGTCACTTAGCACAGAAAAAGTGTATTTTCTCCCGGGAAAAAGCGTATTTTTTAAACGGGATATCCGGGAGAAATCCGGGAATAATCCGGGAATTTTTTTTCCTTGTCCCCGTATACACCCTGTCAGTGCAAGTCCAGCAAACCTTCTCACAGCCATAGATCATGTAAATGCTGACCTACTTGCTTTATCAGAATGATCGCAGAACTTAGGTCTGAAACTAAACACTTCCAAAACGCAAGCAATCTTAGCCGCCCACGAAAGACTTATAACAACACAGCACAGAGAATCTCTTCCATGCTTAATTTTAAATGGCACCGAAATAACCTTTTCTCCTTCTGCAAAGAACTTGGAGATATTCCTGGACTACTACTTACACTGGACTGAACACACTACTGCAGTCTGTAACAACGTTTCTGCATCCCTTCATTGTCTACAGAAATATAAAAAAGTATTTCCATTCGAGCTTAAGAAGAAGCTTGTAGAATCTGTAACACTCCCTATTCTCGACTATGGCGATGCTATTCTTCAAGGACTTTCGTACGAAAACTCTCGCAGGCTTGAACTGGCGATGAATGCTTGCGTACGATATATTTGTGACGTTCGTTATTACGATCATATCACTCCAGCCTATGAACAATTGTCGTGGCTACGTGCTGATAAACGTAGGGATTAACATACTTTATGTTTTCTCAATCGTCTTTTCAATCATCAGACTCCCCCTTGCATATCTTCAGCCATTACATTACTATCTGAACAGCACAGCAGAAATACTCATTCTCAACAAAGTAAGATCCTCTTAGTACCACCACACAACACCGTCATGTTTTCTAAATCATTTTCTGTGTCCGGAACCCGACTTTGGAACAATCTTCCTCAAAATATCAAAGAAATTAAATCTCTTCCAGGCTTCAAAAAGCAGCTAATGGCTCACCTTCGCTCGCAATATCTATCTCTCCCACATACTGGTCTGCAGCCTCTCCTCCTCCTACATCTTTTCCCTTCTCCTCGCTTACAGAGTATTTACTTAAATGTCCGCAGCTCGTGGTCTCGAGGTGGCGTTCTCGCTTCACGAGCATGGGGTCCCGGGTTCGATTCCCGGCGGGGTCAGGGATTTTCTCTGCCTCGTGATGACTGGGTGTTGTGTGTTGTCCTTAGGTTAGTTAGGTTTAAGTAGTTCTAAGTTCTAGGGGACTGATGACCATAGCCGTTAAGTCCCATAGTGCTCAGAGCCATTTGAACCATTTACTTAAATCAAGTCCTCTACTATTACTGTCATTCCAATTTTCTTGTTCTTCATCCTTTCTTTTTCTGACAATACTAAACATGATTTAAGTTGTTCTAAATTAGTCTGTATTATTTTTAATGCACTTTGTTTTATTATTACTGTTATTATTGCCATTTATCCTTACTTTCATTATTGTCAACTATTATTATTATTATTGCTATCATTATTATTACTATTATTATGCTTAATATCATCTCTAAGATTGTTATCTTTTTCATGAATGTTTTGGTAAAATATCTTTATATGTTGCTCGTGGTCAGATGTAAGAGAGGGCCTTAAGGCCATAATCTGGTCAGGCTAAATAAGCAAATAAATAAATAAAAATAAATAAATAATGTGGCCATCAAGGTCACCGGATATCTCCCCGGCTGAGAACGTTTGGAGCATTACAGGCCGGTCCTTCCAACCGGCTCGAAATTTTGGTTATCTATCGCGCTAACTGGACAGAATTTTGCACGAAATCGCTCAGGAGGAATCCAACAACACTTAATAAATCCCGAAGCGAATAACTGCTTTCATAAGCGCCAGATGTGGACGATGACGTTACTGACTTGCTGAATTTGTAAAGGACTTTCTCTTGAATAAATCATCCAGTTTTTCTGAAATTGTAATCATCTGTTTGTCTGCATATGTACATCATATCTACCATTTCAGTTGCATTCCGATAATTTGTATCTTGGTGTGTCTTTATTTTTAGGTTATTTGTCGAACAGTTGTAAATGAAGTATCAAGAACTTCATCCCCTCAAGGGTTATCTATTTTGCGTATGAAAGTTACGTTGGCGTGATATTTAAGCGTGTAAAATATTTTTTAACCAGTTACTGAATTTAGGACATTTAGAGAAAAGAAGACTCTAGAAAAGCAAATGAAGTGTCAATAAGGTCATGCGCCCTGAACAACACCTGAAAATAAAAATTTTAAAAAAATTGAAAAATCGGTCAAATATTTTGTGAAGAGATTCATCTAAAAGTAATGGAGAAAACAGACTGGAGAAAGATTTGCCGCACCTTTGAATTACGCTCGGAATCATGTACGGCAAATGTGATGCGTCAAATGTTTCTTACTTTTAGACAAATGATAAGTTTGGCTTTACGGATGGTAAAGGCACCAGAAATATGTTTCTGCGTATCTGTTGGTGGAAGCTACACTATAGAAAAGTCAAGACACGATCATAGGATCAGTTTACAGTGTGAAATGGTGCAAGATGTTGGAAACTCTAAGAGAAACTGGAGTAAGCTATAAGGACAGATTGGTAATACACAGTAGGTACAAGAACCAATGGGTAACATTAAGACTAGAAGATCAAGAAAAAAGTGCTAGAATTAAAAAGGGTGTAAGACAGGGATATGGCCTTTCCCCCTTCAGTTCAATCCTCACATCGAACAAGCAATGACGGAAAAAAAAGAGAGATACAAGAGTGGGATTAAAACTCAAGGTGAGATAAGATTCGCAGATGACATGGCTATCCTCAGTGAAAGTGAAGAAGAATTAGAGGGTCTGCTGAATGGAATGAAGAGTCTAATGATTGCAGAATATGAACTGAGAATAATACGAAGAAAATACGAAGAAAAACAAAAGTAATGAGAGGTACTAGAAATGAGAACAACGCGAAACTTGGCAACGACGGAGTATACGAAGCTAAGGAATTCTTCTACCTAGGCAAGCAAAATAACACATGAAGAACGGAGCAAAGAGGACATAAAAGGAGCAGACAAGCACTGGCACAAACGGCACTCCTGACTAAGAGAAGTATACCAGTATCAAACAAAGGCCTAGTTTGAGGAAGAAATTTCTGAGAATGTACGTTTGGAGCACAGTATTGTATTCTAGTGAAACATGGACTGTGGAGAAACCGGAACAGAAGAAAGTCGAAGCATCTGAGATGACAAAATGGTAGATATCAAAATAGATGACAGAGGGATAGAGAAACAATTAAAATCGCTCAGAAGAGGAAAGGCCGCTGGACCTGATGGGATACCAGTTCGATTTTACACAGAGTACGTGAAGGAACTTGCTCCACTTCTTACAGCGGCGCCTCGTGTGGTGCAGCGAGCCCGGCGTCTAATATTGGGGTGTGCGGTGGCGGCGGTCAGCAGCGCCGCCGGAAGCGAGTCGGGTATCGGACCGGCGCGGCGCGGCGCGGCGCCTCACCTCTGCTCGCCTCATGGGCGTAAACTGAGGCGCCGTGGGACCGGCCGCGAAACTCTGCACAGCCAGCGGAACGTGCCGCGCAACACAACACAGCCCGGCCCGGCCCGCCAATAGCCTGCGGAAATGAGTCGCCACCTCTACCGTGAATTTCGACGAGGACGTTCGCGTCCTACTGTCATTTCACTCCGCTGTTGCGGCCTTGCTTCCGTTGCTGAGACCGGTAACTCCGTGCTTCGTTTCAGTAGCTCTTCTGGGACTAAAGTAACCACTAAGTACTCTTCTTTTACTCTCGGAGCAATCTTCCACGGATGAGAAATGTCCTGTTTACAATACACGGTTGTTCAGAAAGGTATCACCAGACATATGATACTGCACTACTGGCCATTAAAATTGCTACACCACGAAGATGACGTGCTACAGACGCCAAATTTAACCGACAGGAAGAACATGCTCTGAAATGCAAATGCTTAGCTTTCCAGAGCATTTACATAAGGTTGGTGCCGATGGCAACACCTACAACGTGCTGACATGAGGAAAGTTTCCAACCGATTTCTCATACACAAACAGCAGTTGACCGGCGTTGCCTGGTGAAACGTTGTTGTGATGCCTCGTGTAAGGAGGAGAAATGCTTACCGACTTTGATAAAGGTCGGATTGTAGCCTATCGTGATTGCGGTTTATCGTATCGCGACATTGCTGCTAGCGTCGGTCGAGATCCAATGACTGTTAGCATAATATGGAATCGGTGGGTTCAGGAGGGTAATACGGAACGCCGTGCTGTATCCCAACGGCCTCGTATCACTAGCAGTCGAGATGACAGGCATCTTATCCGCACGGCTGGAACGGATCGTGCAGTTACGTCTCGATCCTTGAGTCAACAGATGGGGACGTTTGCAAGACAAGAACCATCTGCACGAACAGTTCGACGACGTTTGCAGCTGCATGGACTATCAGCTCGGAGACCACGGCTGCGGTTACCCTTGACGCTGCATCACAGACAGGAGCGCCTGCGATGGTGTACTCAACGGTGAACCTGGGTGCACGAATGGCAAAATGTCATTTTTTCGATGAATCCAGGTTCTGTTTACAGCATCATGATGGTCGCATCCGTGTTTGGCGACATCGCGGTGAACGCACATTGGAAGCGTGTATTTGTCATCGCCATACTGGCGTATTACCCGGCGTGATGGTATGGGGTCCCATTGGTTATACGTCTTGGTCACCTCATGTTCGCATTGACGGCACTTTGAACAGTGGACGTTACATTTCAGATGTGTTACGACACGTGGCTCTACCCTTCATTCGATCCCTGAGAAACCCTACATTTCAGCAGGATAATGCACGACCGCATGTTGCAGGTCCTGTACGGGCCTTTCTGGATACAGAAAATGTTCGACTGCTGCCCTGGCCAGCACATTCTCCAGATCTCTCACAAATTGAAAACGTCTGGTCAATGGTGGCGGAGAAGCTGGCTCCTCACAATGCGCCAGTCACTACTCTTGATGAACTGTTGTATAGTGTTGAAGCTGCATGGGCAGCTGTACCTGTACACGCCATCCAAGCTCTGTTTGACTCAATGCCCGGGCGTATCAAGGCCGTTATTACGGCCAGAGGTGGTTGTTCTGGGTACTGATTTCTCAGGATCTATGCACCCAAATTGCGTGAAAATGTAATCACATGTCAGTTCTCGTATTTTATATTTGTCCAATGAATACCCGTTTATCATCTGCATTTCTTCTTGGTGTAGCAATTTTAATGGTCAGTAGTGTACAAATTTTTAAATTTTCTCTCTTTGTAGACTACAGATGGCTACCCGACGTACTTTGGAAGAAAGAAGGAAGGTAACAGCTTTGATGGAAGTGCTTGGGTCACCTTTAATTGTAAGAAGAAGAAAAAATTAAGCAATGTTTTCGTACGGATCGTGCAAGCTGTTTAACTATCTGTCTACTGCGTGAGAAATTTGTGCGCAGCAGGTCTGTGACTAATGAATGTACAGGAAACAGTGAACGTCTGAGATGTGCAAGAACAGAAGATAAATGTTAAAGGCACAATGTTTAGGAACCTAAGAAAGTCAAATAAGAGGTTGGCATCGGAAGCCGAAATCGCGCGAACAAGTGTCTTCAGAATTCTCCACTTCGATCTGGGAATTTAGCCGTAGCACATTCAGATGATACAGGATCTGTTAGACGATGATAAAACTACTCGTGTACGAACTGCAGAAATGTCATCAGAAAGACGCACACGAAGTCAAATTTCATGTCAGGAGGTTCGATGAACCCTCTGCCAGGCACTTAAATGTGATTTGCAGAGTATCCATGTAGCTGCAACGTGAATAATACTCACAGTTGCGTCATTGGCGTACAGACAGTTCCTACGAACTAAGAAAGCACTCTCGATACCCTCCGAAAGTTAACGTACGGTGCGGTGTTTCGAAGTGTGGAGTACTTGGTTCACTTTTTTTTATGTTCAGACTGTAACGGGAGATTCTTATCTAGATATGTTGCAGAATTTGGTTGTTGATAATCTTCCTCTTCGTGTCGTAACATCAGGTAACTTTCAGCAAGATGGTGCATCACTACATTATTTCTTGAACATTCGACATTACTTAAATGAAAAATTTGATAGACGCTGGATTGGAAGAGGTGGAACTTTGACGTGGCCACCACGGCCACCTGATTTGACTCCGTGAGATTTATGGGTAAGGGGAATGGTGAAAGAACGTGTGCGTCCCGTAAGACCTACTGACATTAATGACCTTAAAGAAAGCATAACGCAAGTCGTCAGGTGTACACCTACGGAAATGTATGAACCAGCTATGGCCTCTATGCTGGAAAAACTTCGCACATACTTTGGGAATCAAGGGGTACAGATCGAAGAAGTGCAATAACGTCATTTGGGCTTACCTATATAGCGTGTGTTTTTATATCAGGATAAATAAAGTAATAATAAATAATAAAAATACTGAAATAAAATATACATAAATCCCAAATAAGTGGTAAAATAAAATAAAAATCAATATCGCACAAGTGGTAACAACTTCTGGACACCACTCTATATGTAAGGTACTCCAACAACCCTCGATCGAAATAACTGCCCTCAGTATGACGTTTAATAAGAGCGATCAGAATTTAAGGTCTGTCGATGTCGAACCCTGTGGAGACCAAACAGTTTTTACATGGGAAACGATGAGGGAGGAAAACCACTAGAGACTGTATTGCGGAAACCATACACAGTAACATAACATTTTTACACGTTGCTAAATATATGTAGGGTTTATCATAATTAACAGCGAAAAGTGAGAAGGATGTTCATATACGACAATATACAGGACAGTGAAATGAAAACGAGAAAGTGGAAAAGAGTAAGTGCCGTAAATGTTAATACATTTATCCAACTGTGAGACAACATGGTCAATGCTTTCATACGGAACCGTGTTTGTACTCAAGCGTGCGCCTCTTCATCCGAAGCAAATCCACGGCCACGACCGTCTTTCTTCAAGGCTCCAAAAACTTGGAGATCGTACGTGGAGAGATAGGGACTGCATCGAGGATGTGTACGCGCTTCCCAGTGAAATTTCTGCAGCGTCGCAACAACCTTGGAAAAATGTGGGTGGTGGTTATTCTGCAACAGGATGATGCGGTCCGTCAACACTTCTAGGCGATGACTTAATGGCACCCTTCAATTTTTGCAAAGTGTCCGTGCAGCGCTGTGCGGTAACTGTGGCGCCGTGCTCCAGAAAGTCAGTGAGCAGCGGGGTGACGGACAGCATCTCTGTATTGCATGATAATGCACTCCCACATGCCGCCAAGCTTGTTTCGACTGCGCTGCAGATGTTTCGCTGGGAAGTCCTTACACATCCTTCATTCAGTTCCGATTTCTCCCCACGCGACTTCCATATTTTTCTACGAAAGCATTGACCGTGTTGTCTCACAGTGGGATAAATGTATTAACAGTTATGGCGATTACTTTCGATATAGTAAACAGTTTACTTACTTTTTTCCATCAGTCTCGTTTCTATTTGACTTCTCCATGTAGAAGCAAAACCTTTCAAATAAACACGTGTCCGCGAACGAGCAGTTTGCGAAATAATTCGCTTCAGTATGAAATTTTGTCCCAGTTAGTAGAAGTGCAAGATGATGATGATGATGTCCCATACTCCTTTACAGAGCGTTGGGGTGGTGGTGGTGGTTAGTGTTTAACGTCCCGTCGACAACGAGGTCATTAGAGACGGAGCGCAAGCTCGGGTTAGGGAAGGGTTGGGAAGGAAATCGGCCGTGCCCTTTCAAAAGGAACCATCCCGGCATTTGCCTGAAACGATTTAGGGAAATCACGGAAAACCTAAATCAGGATGGTTGGAGACGGGACTGAACCGTCGTCCTCCCGAATGCGAGTCCAGTGTGCTAACCACTGCGCCACCTCGCTCGGTGAGCGTAGGGGAACGATGCGGGAGACCCTCACCGCCGTACTAGGCAAGGTCCTAGTGGAGGTGGTTTGCCATTGCCTTCCTCCGACCGTAATGGGATGAATGATGATGATGAAGACGACACTACAACACCCAGTCATCTCGAGGCAGGTGAAAATCCCTGACCCCGCCGGGAATCGAACCCGGTACCCCGTGCTGGGGAAGCGAGAGCGGTACAGCGAGACCACGAGCTGCGGACCTATAAATGTATATGTAATGTAAATTTTTTGATTAATTTTCCATCTAACTGAGCTCAAATTTCACACTGCACGCACATTAACAAGAAGTACAATACTGTCTCAGCACGTTACGCGTTACAATTAACAGTACATTTCAATCCCCTAAAGGCTGTGTTACAAGTAATGTCGTCACGTTTGGATGAAATACCGCATCCGTCTCTGCAGTGAGTTACGAATTCTTTCAAACATCCGCGGAATGTCTCGTAAAATTTGACAAGATTGAACATTTCGCTTCTGCAGTTCTTCAGTCGTATCAGCTGGAGTCCTGTACAGCTGACTTTTCAGATGAGACAGTAATATGCCGACGACTGACGTCAGAATTTGTAGCCCAGTGCACAAGCCCTGGTCCTCCTATCCATCTTTCACCATCTTGATGAATTAGATTCTGTCTTACATCGGCAGCAAACTGTGCCGGTGCCCCGTAAACCATTTCAAATTAATTTGAGCCCATTTCAAATAAATTTGTACCAAGGCAATATTTCAAACTAAACTCAACAGCGGGTCGAACCATACACATGCAATCATCTCGCAAACGACTGACGACCTGAGACGTTTAGTCTTTTCAAACTCTTCATCAGCAACAGCTTCCTCTCGCAAACGCCTCATTTGAGGACTCACGTTTACTGAAATGGTTTTGCTTCTGTAGTCGTGTACTTTTACCTATGTCAGTTTTCGCTATTAATTATGATACATCCTGTACATGGTGGTCAGAAACAGTCTGTAGGATAGGTTGTGCTAAGAAACGATCGTTAAGAAAACAATTCGACACGTTGCGCGGTTCCCAAGTTCATTAGCATTGGGGTCAATCAATCACGTCGTTGCGCGCGCAGATTCAAGCGGCCCGTCAGATACAATAAATTGGTGTCAGTTGTTCTCACACCGTAGATGATAGCGTACGAGACTGCTCAGCCTTTGCCTCGGGTTACATTCTTAGTACCATCCAATGTCCAATTTTTGTATCGCTCTCTCGTTCGGTTTTAGGAAACCAAAGGAACAACACGTTTGGCAACACCGTCTCTGGCAGGCATCTTGAATTTGCGCCCACAACGACCTGACCGGCTACCTTCAATGCTAATTAACTCAGAAGCTGCGCAAGGTGTCGAATTTTTTTCTTAAGAATTATCTCTTAGCACAACCTACCTTGCAACACCTTTACAAGTTCTTCTGACAGTTTCTGACCACCTGCATAAATGTATGTTTGCGTTTGCGTGTACGATGTCCATATTCAGGGCTATGACGGAAAAGATCATTCGAAGCGAGAAAGTCCGAAAACGGTGGAATGCGTACCGTAAGAGCTATGATCAGTTCTTCATCTTCGATACTGTGGAACAAATCTCTTGTACTGCAGGCGCTGTGCTTTCTATATTTTGGGGGAATGTACTGTATATTCCAGGATAGCTCTGGTGCGCATCGTGGAATTTCAACGAAACATGATGTACATACGACTCAGTGATAGGAGACAATTACACTGCAGGAAGATCCCCTACTTTAGGAGGTAAGAAATTAGCCACATTTAGGCACGACTGTGTAACCGTGTAGACATCACAGAAAACATAGTACACATACGATTTACTATGTAGAAAAATCTAATGTTAGGGTAAGATACCGTTAGCACGTCTATGAACGTGAATGGCTGTAAATAGAAGGTGACACGTACAAATAACAGAAATGAACACTGGTAACGCCATGTAACTAGCTAGCTATATCACAAAATGTGTGTTCTTGCCTTTCCTTTACACGGCAAAAATACGTGTGTGCACGCCTAGTAATATAGCGCGTGCCATCTGTGAGTGAAATAAGTGCACTTCGACGAAAAGTAGTACATTAAAGACAATCGACCCACTTCTTTTCAAGTTCTAGTTCTAGCAACACTATAACCAACGCGTAGTCCCGCACATGTGAAACTCTTATATGAGACACCATTCGAAGAATATATCAAAGATCTATGTCATACTAAGAATGGAGTTACACGGTTCTGAACACGCTACTTACTTTCTGAGAAATAGCATGGTGTTGAATGTGAAGTAAGGCTTTGGAAGGAACATTTCGATTGAAAGCGTAGTTAGATGGCGTCTTAATATTTTATTTACACTTTGTGAGAGGTACAGTACTCGCGAATTCTAGCTACAACTTTAATCATGCCCCTCGTCGCAAGTAGGGCTTTCCATAAACAGAACAGCCTTACATACAAATGTATGTTCCAGCTTCAACGTGCATCCAGTCGTTGTCGCTAAATCACTTGACACATGCTCATAAGAACGTTTTCAATACTACTACATAAAATTACATATAAATTACATCATTTCTACTGATACGGCAATCCGAAAGAAAGTGGAAAACTCCGACGCACGTCCTTACATCACCAAACGTCATGAACGTAACAAAATTTATCCGAATATACAGTACTAGTTTTTATTTGTAAACACATAATATAATAACTGAATGATTAAATGCGCTGAAATGAATGGATCGCTGGGAATCAAATCACTGAAGACGCAATAAAATGAAATAATGTCAGTTAAAGCCGTTCAGATATGCTGAATCTGCAGCGTAACGAATATGTAACGACAAATGAAAAGTAGTGCCATATGGTACTAAAATGGTAGTTGGAAACATCAGAAAGAATTACGGTCGGAATGAGACCTCGAGTTGTGTTAAGGTGGCCTAATGGTTAAGGTAATAAATAAGGAATAAAGATTGGAGGCCCTCCTAGCAGAAATTTTCATTTCTCGCGTTATATTTAATACAAAAAATCATATTATGACATCAAAGTTGTTATACTTGGAGAAAATGAAGAGTAGCTGCAAGTGATAACGAGCTATAAGAAAAAAATATTTGAGTAAGTCACAAAACGCAGCGTTTAGCATCAGCCCTAGCCCATTATCCGGAGAAGAGACGTCATCGCCAAAGGTTATTTTGACCATGAAGGCGCAGAGGAACGAATGTCCGGGTTAGCGAAGTCATTACAGACGAAACATTAGTTGTTGTGGGTAAGAGTGAACGAAGAAAGGGGCGTAAAAAATTTCGAGAAATCAACGTGATATTCCTTAAACCGATGTAGGGAAACTAAAAATCATGACTGCCGGGAGACGGTGAAGCTCTCTCCGTCGATATGAGAGTACAGTACGTCAACCACTGCCCCATCTGACACCATGGATGGGGGGAGGAAACCGGAATCTTGCAGTATAGATCACTAATTTGATAACGATCTGGAGGTAGAGCCGAAGAGAAAAGACGTAAGCCGAGATGCATAACAGCTATTAGAAGAGGAAATTTCCCAGAAACCTTCTTCTAAAATCTTGACAGGATATTTTCCTGCCAGGTTAAACATCCTATCGTTTTGGCAGAATACAACGGCTTGTGAAGCTTTCGCGTAAGCTCAGACTGTGCTGACAAAACGTGTTGTTACTATGCAAGAGTTCAGTTTCGCTCGCCCATCTGACCTGCCCGGAATCCAGCACAAGGCAGAAATACGACCGTCCGGAGATGTATCTCACGTTATCTCTTCAGCGGCATTTCCGCCTACTCTCACACAGGACAGGAAGTTTACGATCTGGTGATCTGTAGAGAGCACCGCCCTCCGAACTGCAGGTGTATCGTGTGTTCTTGGATTCAGCGCTGTCACATCGGGCTTGCAGCGCGCAGCAAGTCTGTATACGCATGCACACCCACACACACACTCACACACCCACACAACCACGCAAACACACACACCCACACACACGCAAACAGAGAGAGAGGGGGAGAGAGAGAGAGAGAGAGAGAGAGAGAGGCAACCGCTATTCACCATATAATTTGCGCACGTAGCAGAGCACGCTGAGCATAACAGCCTCCATTTCTTACATAAATCCAGTCTGCCAATAGTACTAAGTGTGTTAGATGACGATCTGTTGGCTTTAGGAAAGGTAAAGCCACCAGAGAGGCAGTTCTGTCGTTGCGGCTGATAATGGGAGCAAGACTAAAAAAGATCAAGACACGATCATAGGATTCGTCGACCTGCAAAAAGCGTTCGACAATATAAAATGGTGCTAGATGTTCGAAATTTTGAGAAAAATAGGAGTAAGCCACAGGAAGGGGCGGGTAATATATAATATGTATAAGAACCAAGAAAGAATAATAAGAGTGGACGACCAAGAACGAAATGCTCGGATTAATAAAGGTGTAAGACACGGTTGTAGTCTTTCACCCCTACTGTTCAATCTGCACATCGAAGAAGCAATTATGGCAATAAAGGAAAGGTTTCGGAGTGGAATTAAAATTTAAGATGAAAGGATATCAATGATAGGATCCTCTGATGACATTGCTATCCTAAGTGAAAGTGAAGAAGAATCACGTGATCTGCTGAATGGAATGAACAGCCTAATGAGTACAGAATATCAATTGAGAGTAAATCGAAGAAAGACGAAAGTTTTGAGAAGTAGCAGAAACGAGAACAGCGAGAAACTAAACATCAGTATTAATGGTCAGAAAGTAGATGAAGTTACGAATTCTACTGCCTAGGCAGCAAAATAACCAATGACGGACGGAGCAAGGAGTACATCAAAGAAGAGTAGCACAGGCAAAAACGGTATTATTGGCTAAGAGAAGTCTACTAGTATCAAACATAGGCCTTAATTTGAGGAATAAATTTCTGAGAATATACGTTTGAAGCACAGCACTGGTAGTGAAATATGGACTGTGAGGAAACCGAAACAGAAGTGAATCGAATCATTTGAGATCTGGTGCTACGGACGAATGTTGAAAATTAGGTGGACTGATAAGGTAAGGAATGAGGAAGTTCTGCGCAGAGTCTGAGACGAAAAGAGTGTGTGGGAAACACTGACAAAGAGACGGGAGAGGATGATTGTTGTTGTTGTGGTCTTCAGTCCTGAGACTGGTTTGATGCAGCTCTCCATGCTACTCTATCCTGTGCAAGCTTCTTCATCTCCCAGTACTTACTGCAACCTACATCCTTCTGAATCTGCTTAGTGTATTCATCTCTTGGTCTCCCTCTACGATTTTTACCCTCCACGCAGCCCTCCAATGCTAAATTTGTGATCCCTTGATGCCTCAAAACATGTCCTACCAACCGGTCCCCTCTTTTTGTCAAGATGTGCCACAAATTTCTCTTCTCCCCAATTCTATTCAATACCTCCTCATTAGTTATGTGATCTACCCATCTAATCTTCAGCATTCTTCTGTAGCACAACATTTCGAAAGCTTCTATTCTCTTCTTGTCTCACTCCCTTCCCAACGACTGCTTCCTTCTCATGCCCCTCGACTCTTATAACTGCCAATAACGGCCATCTGATTTCTACACAAATTGTAAATAGCCTTTCGCTGTGCCAATAACTGCCATCTGGTTTCTGTACAAATTGTAAATAGCCTTTCGCTCCCTGTATTTTACCCCTGCCACCTTTAGAATTCGAAAGAGAGTATTCCAGTTAACATTGTCAAAAGCTTTCACTAAGTCTACAAATGCTAGAAACGTAGGTTTGCCTTTTCTTAATCTTTCTTCTAAGATATGTCGTAAGGTTAGTATTGCCTCACGTGTTCCAACATTTCTACGGAATCCAAACTGATCTTCCCCGAGGTCCGCTTCTACTAGTTTTTCCATTCGTCTGTAAAGAATTCCCGTTAGTATTTTGCAGCTGTGACTTATTAAACTGATAGTTCGGTAATTTTCACATCTGTCAACACCTGCTTTCTTTGGGATTGGAATTATTCTTCTTGAAGTCTGAGGGTATTTCGCCTGTCTCATACATCTTGCTCACCAGATGGTACAGTTTTGTCATGACTGGCTCTCCCAAGGCTGTCAGTAGTTCTAATGGAATGTTGTCTACTCCCGGGGCCTTGTTTCGACTCAGGTCTTTCAGTGCTCTGTCAAACTCTTCACGCAGTATCTTATCTCCCATTTCGTCTTCATCTACATCCTCTTCCATTTCCATAATATTGTCCTCAAGTAAATCGCCCTTGTATAAACCCTCTATATACTCCTTCCACCTTACTGCCTTCCCTTCTTTGCTTAGAATTGGGTTTCCATCTGAGCTCTTGATATTCATACAAGTGGTTCTCTTCTCTCCAAAGGTCTCTTTAATTTTCCTGTAGGCAGTATCTATCTTACCCCTCGTGAGATAAGCCTCTACATCCTTACATTTGTCTTCTAGCCATCCCTGCTTAGCCATTTTGCAATTCCTGTCGATCTCATTTTTGAGACGTTTGCATTCCTTTCTGCCTGCTTCATTTACTGCATTTTTATATTTTCTCCTTTCATCAATTAATTTCAATATTTCTTCTGTTACCCAAGGATTTCTATTAGCCCTCGTCTTTTTACCTACTTGATCGTCTGCTGCCTTCACTACTTCATCCCTCAGAGCTACCCATTCTTCTTCTACTGTATTTCTTTCCCCCAATCCTGTCAATTGTTCCCTTATGCTCTCCCTGAAACTCTCTACAACCTCTGGTTTACTCAGTTTATCCAGGTCCCATGTCCTTAAATTAGCACCTTTTTGTAGTTTCTTCAGTTTTAATCTACAGTTCATAACTAATAGATTGTGGTCAGAGTCCACATCTGCCCCTGGAAATGTCTTACAATTTAAAACCTGGTTCCTAAATCTCTGTCTTACCATTATATAATCTATCTGATTCCTTTTAGTATCTCCAGGATTCTTCCATGTATACAACCTTTTTTTATGATTCTTGAAGCAAGTGTTACCTATGATTAAGTTATTCTCTGTGCAAAATTCTACCAGACGGCTTCCTCTTTCATTTCTTCCCCCCAATCCATATTCACCTACTATGTTTCCTTCTCTCCCTTTTCCTACTGACGAATTCCAGTCACCCATGACTATAAAATTTTCGTCTCCCTTCACTGCCTGAATAATTTCTTTTATCTCATCATACATTTCTAGGATGACAGGACCTGTTAAGACATCAGGGAATGACCTCCATGGTAGTAGAGGGAACTGTAGAGGGCAAAAGCTGTAGAGAAAGACAGAGATTGGAATATATCCAGCAAATAGTTGATGACGTATGTTGCAAGTGCTATCCTGAGATGACGAGGATGCCACAGGACAGGAATTTGTGGCGGGCCGCATCAAACCAGTTAGAAGACTGATGATTCAAAAAAAAAAAAAATTGTACTACACTGTATCTCCTGCTTACAAACATCAGCACTACAAATTGTGGCGAACCTGCTACTGCGTGACTCTATATTATTCTAGTTTATAGATACGTAGTCCACAATCAGCCTACACGAACCTGAATTCACTAAACTCTTGTTATCGCCGCAGGGCAAATGCCACAAGAGAGATGCTTTATATTAAATATTCCAGTAATAGCTACATCGATAATTAATAAGCCCTGAAATATTTCAAATATCTGACTTCGTAAAATAACGATACAGAGAAATCGTCACTATCAGAATTGCTAAAATTTGCAGCTCGAACTAATATGTAGCTGTTTCAGGGAGTATATGGACTGTCATTTTCACGAAAATATTTTCACGCGCAGTAAAATTAAACGGATCAATATTAAATTCCAATCCATCTAACAAACTGATAAATTCGTTTCAGCAGATCGTACTACCAATGACTAGTGAAGAATTACTTACTATGTGAAGAAGAATTACACAGATCTCTTGGGTGGAATTAACAGTCAGGTGAGAACAGAATATTGACTGAATATGAACCGGAAAAAGAAGAAAGTGGTGAGATGTGGGAGAAATGAGAGCACTGAGAAACTTAACATGGGAATCACAAAGGAGACCAAATTAAGGAACTCTGCTACCTTCAAAGTAAAATTACCCACGACGAGCGAAGCAAAGCGTACATTGACAATAGACTAGCACGGAAAAAGGAGGTATTCCTGGCCAAGAGAAGTCTAATTTGAGGAAGAAATTTCTGAGAACGTATGTTTGGAGCACATCACTGTACGGTAGCAAATCATGGACAGTGAGACAACCGGAACAGAAGAGAATCGAAGCCTCTGAGGTGTAGTTCTACACAAGAATGTTGAAAATCAAGTGGTCTGATATGGTAAAAAATACGAAGGTTGTTTGGAGAATCGGCTAAGGAAGGAACATAGTGGAAAACACTGAAAACAAGAAGGGACAGGATGATAGGAAATGTGTTAAAGCATCAGTGAATAGACTTCACGGAACTGTAGATGGTAAGAACTGTAGGGGGTGAGAGTTATTTGAATACAAGCAACAAATAACACATAATATAGAGTGCAAGTGCTACTCTGAGATGAAGAGGTTAATGCACGGGGAAAATTCGTAGCCGGCCGCCTCAACCAATGTGAACACTGGTGGAAAAAAAACTTACTCCTTTTCTCATTCAGCGATTAACCATAATTTACTGGCCACTGTTAGTAATTTTAATTGCAATCAAGATCATATCAAGCAATCTGTCTTTGCGCCTACGTAATACTAGTCTTCCTACAAAACTTTGTACAATACTGTGATATTTCAACATTAAAATCATATTTCGTTACTCATTAAGCGCATTTGGGGGCTTTTTGGCGGCCGCCCCATTACTGCATCTCTGCCGTGGACTCTTCACCAGTCTACGGTTACTGCCAGTCCATAGATCGCGATAAGGACAGCATAGCTCGAACATTTTTCATACATATAAGCATCTAAGAAATTCCCACGTACCGGTAGCCCATTAATCTCTCAGCTGTATTTCATACAAAAACCTTGTAATTAAGCCGCGTACTCTCCAACAACATCAAACCTGACTTGTTTAGTCAGACACGGCGTCATGCAGTCAATAGATCCAGCTGAGAATGTGGACTTCATTTTTATAGATTTCGGAAAGATGTTCAACACTCTACCAAATCGCCAACAGCTAGCCAAGATATAAGACTAGCTTGAAGAATGTTTGACAGAAAAAACATAAGCGGTCTATTGGATAGGATCTGCAGGACTACATTGTTCAGTCACATTAATGTGACCACCTTTCAGAAGCCTGAATAACCAACTTCTGCAACGCGGACGTGTAGTAAGAGACACAGTGGGGTTCTGGAAGGTACCGACAGGGGATGTGGAGACTTGCGGACTCCAGTGCCGTGGTCAGCTGCACTGGGTTTCTCGGTTGAGGATCCACGACGCGAACAGCCCGATCGAAGTGGTTCCTCAGATTCTCGATTGGGTTTCATTCACGGGAGTTTGATGGCCAGAGGAACTTGGTAATCTCATTCTGGTGCTGTTGGAACCACACACGTAGACTGCGAGCTGTGTGACACGTTGCATTGTCCTGCTGATAGATGCTATCGCGCCGAAGAAAAACAAGTTGCATGTAGTGGTGGACATGGTCCCAAAAGATGGATGAATATTTGTGTTGATCCATTATGTCTTTAAGAATGACAACATCACTCAGGGAATGTCACGAAAACATTCCCCAGACATACAGCTCCCTCCTCAGGCCTGGACCCCTTTGTTTCAGATGTCTCAGGCGGTCCACACCAACAGCCATCTGTCGGATGGAGGATTAAACGTCATTCATATGAAAGGCGGCGCACGCTGCAGCGCCCTTACCAGCAACGTACTCTGAACGGTCGCTGATGAGACGTTGTTGGTAGCCACTCGATTCATATGGGAGGTCAGTTCCTTTACAGTTGGACATTAATTAGCCAATACACTTATCCGCGGTCGTTGTTCAAACATGTTGTGAGTGTGTGGGTTTTATTCTGTCAAGTAGCGCAATGGCTCAAAATGGCTCTGAGCACTATGGAACTTAACTTCTGAGGTCATCTGTCCCCTAGAACTTAGAACTACTTAAACCTAACTAACCTAAGGACATCACACACATCCATGCCTGAAGCAGGATTCGAACCTGCGACCGTAGTGGTCGCGCGGTTCCAGACTGCAGCGCCTAGAACTTGCGCAATGGACTGATCCAACAACTACCCTTTGGCTCCTGCAAGAAACAATTTCCACCTCACACTACTACAGAAGTCAGACAGACGCTCCTAATGTACCAACAAGAACTGCTTGAAAAACATTCAGTATCAAATATCTTCTGGAGTCGTTCGCTGTAAGGAAAAGACACAAAAATATTCTATATATTCTTATGTAACTAGTGGGATACTTGGGTACGGGAGTATTGCTAGTTAGTGTAAGAAAAACATTAAACGAACGAAAAATATTATTTATTACAAAAAATTCTGAGAAATCAAGTGAAACTTTTTCTTATAAAATAATAATAAATTCCCAGGTTCTTTTCGGAACAGTAGATTGCCTGTTATGGATAGGAATGCTATTATTTTTACAAATTATGGAAAGGTTCTTTTCTACCTTTTCTTTAAGAATGTTATTTACTCGGCAGAATGCCTGAGAACCGCGCCTACACAACCTGAATAACTTTTCTAGGTGCGGTCAAGGCTGTGGAGTGTACTGTTATGGAGGACAGATGGGGCTCGCATACGCTGTAGCGCACAATACCGTGAACTGCGACGACTGCTGCCTGTGTCGCTCGCTTCTGACAAATAACGTAACTACCTCTTTCTATCTGGATTGACCTTCGCCAATCAAACTCTCCCTACGCCTTGATGAAGTCAAGGACTCCTATCCGCCCCTAGTCTAACTACTGGCGTGGTACACCGGTCAGATAACCAGTCCACCGCGATGCCACTCAATATTCGCTTGCAGGCGTTTAACTAGTACTCTGTCCGTGTTCACACCGCACAATAAGTGTGGCGGCCAACACTATGAACAACGCTTAATCGCGAGCGACTCAATATAGAGTGTCACTCCGATTCGCTAACGACAGAGGTGCTCTCGCAGTGAAGTACTCAGGAGAGACTTTGCTCCTCGCTCTATGCGTACACGCACGAGCGCACTCGCTCTCGTTACGTGTTTCCAGTCCAAGAGCGACAACGAAACGGCCCCTTTTTCTGGAAAAGTTGCAAGGGTATATCATTCGCTGTCTTCCCTCACTCATCTGGCTGTTTGCGTCAGAAATATTCCGCCAATCGGCGTTGCTCTTGTAAACAGGAGAATGACGTTTCGTTTGAGTCGACTAATGCGGAAATCTGTAGCATCTCCGTTAGGCGTATATTCTCCTCCTGTGAGAACACCGTAACTACGCAGAGAAAATGCGTCTTCTGGGCGCTCCCACACAATATAGCGGAATTTGCTTTTAAGTCGAACACGGGGGTCGTTATCCCTTTGCTCCGGCAAAAGCTGTCTTCTCCCTGGGCGATCGCTTTGGGTGAAGTAGGTATGTCGTCATGCACGATATACGTTAACTACAGCAGCAGATGAACAGTTTACAGATTCTTCAATTTCGGAATTTTCTCCACCTTCGGCCTGAAAGCCAATGAACAAGCCATTTTGGATGTCAGATAAATCGCTCCGTTTCTGCATTACGGCAGCGACTGCACTGTTTCTTCCGCACCCAATCTAAACGCTTTATGCACCATTCAATGCGAGTAATGCCACCTGCCATCTGTGAGTTGTTATTGCACGTTGACGCCGAACGTAGGTGGTGGTCACATTAATGTGACTGGACCGTGCATACGACTGTTACCTGGTGATGCTGTTGTGTGCAGGAGAGTGCTGGACGATCATAGCGAATTCCAGAAAAATTTCAATAAAATTTCCACTTTGTGTAATGAATGGCAGCTCTCGTTAAATATGGACAAATGAAAGGGAATGCCCTAAACAAAGAGAAATAACCGTATAACAAAGATTATTGGTGAATATTTTGGCCGCATCACGTTGTGTAAGTACTTAGAGGTAGTATTAAGGAGCGATGTAACATGAGACGATCTCGTAAATTCAGTACTATGGAAGTTCATTGAAAGATTCAGATTTATCGGAAGGGTTCTGGGTAAAAGAAATGCATCCCACTCAAAATAATAATGAGACAAATTTAAGAGTTTTGTTCCGGTGTTTTGAATCCTCTTTAAGTTGTCATGTCAACAGCAGTCGAAAGACTTCATACACGCGCTTCTGGCTTCGTAACATGTCGATGTAGCCAGTACAAAAGTGTCAGTTCCGCACTGCTGGGAATGAACACAATACGAACGTGTGGAATATGAAACCAACTGTGTGACTGGACTGAACAGTTTCTGGCAAACAAACACAGCATGTCATTCTGAACGGAGAGAAGTACTCAGACATAAAAGTAATTTCAAGCGTGGCCCAGGGCGGTGTTAAAGTGTTGTTACTTTTCACATCGTACATAAATGACTTAATAAATAACGTCAGAAGTTTGTTGAGCATTCTGTGGATGATGTCTGTAAACAACGTGACGCTACAAAGCTGTAGCGAAATGCAGGAAGACGCAGCGAGTGGCAATGGACGACATAAACAAATGTCACGTATTTTCGAAATTTGTGGTAATATCTTATGGGACCAAACGTCTGAGGTTATCGGTCCCTAAGCTTACAAACTATTTAACTTAAACTAATTTACGCTAAGGACAACACACGCACCCATGCATGACGGAGGACTCGAACCTCCGACCGGGGGAGACGCGCGGAACGTGACAAGACGCCTGTATGATTACACAATTGCAGAACAATCACTTGAATATACACTACTGGCCATTAAAATTACTACACCACGAAGATGACGTGCTACAGACGCGAAATTTAACCGACAGGAAGAAGATGCTGTGATATGCAAATGATTAGCTTTTCAGAGCATTCACACAAGCTTGGCGCCTGTGGTGTCACCTACAACGAGCTGACATAAGGAAAGTTTCTAACCGATTTCTCATACACAAACAGCAGTTGACCGGCGTTGCCTGGTGAAACGTTGTTGTGATGCCTCGCGTAAGGAGGAGAAATGCGTACCATCACGTTTCCGACTTTGATAAACAACGGATTGTAGCCTATCGCGATTGCGGTTTATCGTATCGTGACATTGCTGCTAGCGTTGGTAGAGATCCAATGACTGTTAGCAGAATATGGAATCGGTGGGTTCAGGAGGGTAATACGGAACGCCGTGCTGTATCCCAACGGCCTCGTATCACTAGCAGTCGAGATGACAGGCATCTTATCCGCACAGCTGTAACGGATCGTGCACCCACGTCTCGATCCCTGAGTCAACAGATGGGGACGTTTGCAAGACAACAACCATCTGCACGAACAGTTCGAGGACGTTTGCAGCAACATGGACTATCTGCTCGGAGACCATGGCTGCGGTTACCCTTGACGCTGCATCACAGACAGGAGCGCCTACGATGGTGTACTCAACTGTGAACCTGGGTGCACGAATGGCAAAATGTCATTTTTTCGGTGAATCCAGGTTCTGTTTACAGCATCATGATGGTCGCATCCGTGTTTGGCGACATCGCGGTGAACGCACATTCGAAGCGTGCATTTGTCATCGCCATACTGGCGTATCATCCGACGTGATTGTATGGGGTGCCATTGGTTACACGTCTCGGTCACCACTTGTTCGCATTGACGGCACTTTGAACGGTAGACGTTACACTTCAGTTTAAACTTCCTGACTGAGAGGGAGTAGCCGGACGACCTCAGAAGATGTCTCCCGCAGATGGAGACGAAACGTCAGGTGGAAATTTTATACATCGACCACGGCCTCTCTGCCCGAAAGTTTCAACTGAAGACAACACCGGCCGTGAAAGCCTACATTGTATGAGTGGACGTTACATTTCAGATGTGTTACGACACGTGGCTCTACCCTTCATTCGATCCCTGCGAAACCCTTCATTTCAGCAGGATAATGCACGACCGCATGTTGCAGGTCCTATACGGGCCTTTCTGGATACAGAAAATGTTCGACTGCTGCCCTGGCCAGCACATTCTCCAGATCTCTCACCAATTGAAAACGTCTGGTCTATCGTGGCCGAGCAACTGGCTCGTCACAATACGCCAGTCACAACTCTAGATGAACTGTGGTATCGTGTTGAACTTGCATGGGCAGCTGTACCTGTACACGCCATCCAAGCTCTGTTTGACTCAATGCCCAGGCATCTCAAGGCCGTTATTACGGCCAGAGGTGGTTGTTCTGGGAACCGATTTCTCAGGATGTATGCACCCAAATTGCGTGAAAATGTAATCACATGTCAGTTCTCGTATTTTATATTTGTCCAATGAATAACCGTTTATCATCTGCATTTCTTCTTGGTGTAGCAATTTTAATGACCAGTAGTGTACATCTAGGAGCATGCTTACTGAACAATTTGAAATAGAACTACCACATAAAATTAATCGCGGGTAAGGTACATGCCAGACAGAAATTCATGGGCTACATTTCTTGAGAATTCTTTCCATCAACAAAGGAAGCAGCTTACAAAACAGTCTTCGATCAACAAATGAATATTCCTCGTCGTTATGGGATCCGTACCAGATATGACTAACAGAGAAAATACAAAAGATCTATAGAAGAACAGGACGTTACAAATGGTTGAAATGGCTCTGAGCACTATGGGACTTAACATCTAAGGTCACCAGTCCCCTAGAACTTAGAACTACTTAAACCTAACTAACCTAAGGACAGCACACAACACCCAGTCATCACGAGGCAGAGAAACAGGACACGAGGGTAAAATTGAGAAAGTCGAGCCCACACAGACGTTTAGCAGCAATCGTTCTTGCCGCCAATCATACGCTGCGCGAACGGGAAAAGACGGAAATGACACTGGTACTCAAAATACCCTCCACCAAACACCTTAAGCTGGCTTGCGGGATGTATACGTAGATACAGATGTGGAATCCTTGGGAGTAAGATGATGTAGTTGTCGGAATACACTGCTGACTAAATTTAAAGAAATTGTATTTGTAGAAAATTATGCAATTATTGATCTGCCACCATGGTGTCTCGCGCAGGGGTCATGAGAATAAAGCTGGTGAGATAACGTGCGCACACTGCAGACAGTTATTTCTCCCTCGCAAAATGCGCGAAAGAAACAGGAACGAAAGCTTACAATATTGTAATGCAGTATAGATTGGCTTGCGGAGTATATGCAGGAGTTGGACAAAATTATGCGAACACAGCGAGAAATGCTTGTTTGAACATAAATGTAGATGTTAGCCGCGTCTGCAGTTACGGTGACGTATTTGACGACGAACGACGCCTGTGCAGTGTCCTCAGTGCTTTGCAAGCGTCAGTCGTGGAGAGAACAGTGTTCTGTGTAGTTGTGAGTGCTTCGTGTCGGGTTTAATCAGTTCGAACGTGAGAAAAATGTTGGTGTTCGTATGGTGGGTGTGTCGAGATTGCGAAAGCGCCTGGTATTTCAGGAGGCACCACATCCAAGATTTCTACCACATACAGGGAAAGCGGAAAAAAGTTATCCGTTAAGTCACAACGCAAACAAAAGCCTGTATTGAGCGATCGTGACAGATGGTCATTGAAGAAGATTGTGACGAAAAATACGAGGACCACAGCCGCAAAAGTCACTGTGAACCCTACCAGCACCAAAATAACATGAAGTGAGGTTCATTACAGGGAACTGCAGAGCGAACTGGAATTCCAAAACCACTCATACGTGATCCTGATGCCCAAAACAGGAAAACATGGTGCCGAAGCCTTAAAACGTAGACTATGCAGCTGTAGAAGAAAGTCACCTGATCGGACGAGTCTTGTTGCACACTGTTTCCAGTTTCTGTCCGAGTTTAAGTCCAAAGAGTGAAACATGGAGGTGGCTTAGTGATGTTGGCAGCCATGTCGTGGTACTCCATGGGCCGTATGGTTACTCTGCAGCGCCGCGTTACTGCCGAGGACTATGTGATGAGTTTCGCTGATCAGATCCATCCCAAGATCCATCCCCAAAAGCGTAACGTTCCAAAGGATTGGAAAAGGGCACAGGTCATCCCCGTTTTCAAGAAGGGACGTCGAACAGATGTGCAGAACTATAGACCTATATCCCTGACGTCGATCAGTTGCAGAATTTTGGAACACGTATTACGTTCGAGTATAATGACTTTACTGGAGACTAGAAATCTACTCTGTATGAATCAGCATGGGTTTCGAAAAAGACGATCGTGTGAAACCCAGCTCGCGCTTTTCGTCCACGAGACTCAGATGGCCATAGACACGGGTTCCCAGGTAGATGCCGTGTTTCTTGACTTCCGCAAGGCGTTCGATACAGTTCCCCACAGTCGTTTAATGAACAAATTAAGAGCATATGGACTATCAGACCAATTGTGTCATTGGATTCAAGAGTTCCTAGATAACAGAACGCAGCATGTCGTTCTCAATGGAGAGAAGTCTTCCGAAGTAAGAGTGATTTCAGGTATGCCGCAGGGGAGTGTCGTAGGACCGTTGCTATTCACAATATACATAAATGACCTTGTGGATAACATCGGAAGTTCACTGAGGCTTTTTGCGGATAATGCTGTGGTATATCGAGAAGTTGTAACAATGGAAAATTGTACTGAAATGCCGGAGGATGTGCAGGGAATTGACGCATGGTGCAGGGAATGGCAATTCAATCTCAATGTAGACAAGTGTAATGTGCTGCGAATACATAGAAAGAAAGATTCCTTATCATTTAGCTACAATATAGCAGGTCAGCAACTGAAAGCAGTTAATTCCATAAATTATCTGGGAGTAGGCATTAGGAGTGATTTAAAATGGAATGATCATATAAAGTTGATCGTCGGTAAAGCAGATGCCAGACAGATTCATTGGAAGAATCCTAAGGAAATGCAATCCGAAAACAAAGGAAGTAGGTTACAGTACACTTGTTCGCCCACTTCTTGAATACTGCTCAGCAGTGTGGGATCCGTACCAGATAGGGTTGATAGAAGAGATAGAGAAGATCCAACGGAGAGCAGCGCGCTTCGTTACAAGATCATTTAGTAATCGCGAAAGCGTTACGGAGATGATAGATAAACTCCAGAAGACTGCAGGAGAGACGCTCAGTAGCTCGGTACGGGCTTTTGTTGAATTTTCGAGAACAAACCTTCACCGAGGAGTCAAGCAGTATATTGCTCCCTCCTACGTATATCTCGCGAAGAGACCATGAGGATAAAATCAGAGAGATTAGAGCCCACACAGAGGCATATTGACAATGCTTCTTTCCACGAACAATACGAGACTGGAATAGAAGGAAGAACCGATAGAGGTACTTAAGGTACCCTCCTCCACACACCGTCAGGTGGCTTGCGGAGTATGGATGTAGATGTAGATGGTACAGTGTTTGTTACCCAATAGTGATGCTGTTTTCCAAGACGAAAGGACCTCTGCTCACACAGCTCGCATCGCCCACAATCGGTTTCGTGAGCGCTATGATGAATTGTCGCATTTTTCCTGCCCATCACAGTCATCAGGTTTCAATATTATTGAGCCTTTGTGGTCTATTTTCTAGAGGAGAGTGCGAGATAGCTATTGGTATTCATCATCGTTACCTGAATTTGCCATTATTTTGCAGGAAGAATGGTATAAGATTCCCTTGAAAAGCAAACAGTACCTAAATTCATCCATACCAGGACGACTGGAAACTTTATTGAATACCATCAGTTTTTCTATACAGTATTAGGCGTGATAACGTGTTGTGATTTCGGTGTTCCCTGCATATAGATATATAAAAAAAATTTTCAAATGTGTGTGAAATCTTATGGGACTTAATTGCTAAGGTCATCAGTCCCTAAGCTTACACAATACTTAAACTAAATTCTCCTAAGGACAAACACACACACCCAAGCCCGAGGGAGGACTCTAACCTCCGCCGGGATCAGACGCACAGTTCATGACTGCAGCGCCATAGACCGCTCGGCTAATCCCGCGCGGATATATAGGAAGATTGCCGACAACCCATGTTGCGCTTCACCTGGCACCCTGATCATACGCTTCGAGTGCACGGCAGGGTTGTAGATATATCCGACGATGACAAGAGAGAACTCTCGAGCATTCACATGACGTATTTATGGAAACCATTGGAACGGCCTGAGAATCTTCGTTCTTCCAAATAAGATGCCACCGTCTTAACCACCGCGCCATCTTCTTCGGTTATGTTACGAACTGCGCCACAGCAATTCAAGGCTGACAAATGGAAAGGAAATTAGGCATAGCGCTGATTTAGGGAAATTATGTCCAGAAATAAAGAAGGCCAAACTGATTTTAGAAGCGCGTGCATGACGAATATGACTCCATTCTGTTCAACAGTATGACACTTTGATCGGCATAAGTAGCGTCAGAATGTACTCTGGGACTAAAAGTGGACAGAGATGTGGAAAAGAGCGTATACATGGTTTCAGACTTGGGTAAAGCAAGCGGTAGGTCTCTCTTCATTCGTGGCATGTAGAAAATTGAAACTTGTTTAAGAAAGAAAGTGCTGAGATAATCACATACGGGTATTACTACTCAGGTGTGTAATTTTGTAAAATGAAGAAACCGCACAGTACTTGCTGAATCAACAATATTTCATTGCATACACGACCGTGTTCGGAACACTTAAAGTGCCATCATCTGGTGTAAACTGTAAAACTGTAATTTTGAAAGTAGTGTGTTACAAGGCCAATGGCCTTGCCGCAGTGTCACACCGGTTCCCGTCAGATCACCGAAGCTAAGCACTGTCGGGCTGGGCTATCACTTGGATGGGTGACCATCCAGTCTGTCGAACGCTGTTGGCAAGCGGGGTGAGGCTAACTGAGGAGTTACTTGATTGAGAAGTAGCGGCCCCGGTCTCGGAAACTGACATACGGCCAGGAGGGCGGTGTGCTGACCACATGCCCCTCCATATCCGCATCCAGTGACGCCTCTTAGCTGAGGATGATACGGCGGCCGGCCGGCGCCGTTGGGCATTAGTGACCTGTTCTGCAGGAGTTTAGTTTTAGTTAGCTTTACTGTATTACAAGACAATGGGAAAGGATCCTTAAGTTTGGGATTTTTCTAGGTCCCCTCCTTTTTACTCTTATGACACGAAGCTTTAGTTCCAAAACAATGGAGCGAGGAGGGCCACAGATGGTTAACTGATTTTATTTGTGACTAACGTCTTATGTTTTATTTTAGAAATTTTAAATGTCTAGTTCCCTTTCCGACATATTTAAATAAATGAGGATCCCTTCCCAAGTGACAAAACAGGGCAAAAACCTAAACTACCCATTCATGGGAATCATATTAGATCGTTAACTTTCTTGAAAGCTCACATAACCAAAAACAGCGCAGTATATCAGTGTGAAATGCCTTGGAATCATATTAAACTGACAACTTTTGTTTAACACTCACATAACCGAAAAAAAGATGTAAATGTTCACAGGCAGTGCAAGCACCGGCCTCCTTTTTTACTAGTACCGAAAAAGGAAGAAAACCAAATTAACACTGTGCAGATTTACGGTGTTCCCAGGATTACTTTATCACATTACTTTAAGACAGCACAGTATGGAGCATAGCCTCAAAGACACAGTTAAACTGACTGCAACCCATCCAAAACAAAGTACTAAGATGGCAACTGAAAACAGCACCGTGGGGTAGAAAACCAGATATGAAAGAGGTCTAACGGATGGACACATTAAAAGCATCTTTTAATAAATTTGTTGAAAAGGTATAGTATAAAATGAATTTCTTAAGAAAACAATTCAAATTTTAGACAGAATTTACACTACACGATAAAACCCCCGAAATAAAGCATCCTAGAAGAATCATGAAGGAGGTTTAAGATGGAATTAAATCTCAACAGAAGTAGGAAGTAGATCGAAATCAGATACTCCTAAAAATCTAAATACGGAGACAAAAAACCACTGGTCCTGTCAAGTCAGTCGAACCAACAGTATAGTCGCAACAAAGTGGTTCAAATGGCTCTGAGCGCTATGGGACTTAACATCTCAGGTCATGTCCCCTAGAACTTATAACTACTTAAATCTAACTAACCTAAGGACATCACACACATCCATGCCCGAGGCAGGATTCGAACCTGCGACCGTAGCGGTCGCGCAGTTCCAGACTGAAGCGCCTAGAACCGCTCGGCCACACCGGCCGGCCAGGCGCAACACAGTATAAGATCTACTTCATATGAGTTAACACACAAATGAATGTATCTAATATTATGTACACAGCAAATCTAACACAGTGAGTTGTTAACGGCATCAGAGGCGAATGTTAGAGAAGTGTTAATGTAGCACACAATTTTGAAATACCTTGTTTATATTGTGTGAACATCAACATCTGTCGCAGGCACTGTAATCCGCGTTCTTGGAACATACCCACCTCCATTACCCCGGAAGAGGCGTGGCTGCCTGAGCTCTAAGTCGTGGTGACGGATTAGGACACACACCATAACGGCTACTTTATACTCCGCATGCATACACAAATCGTCGACCTCTGTTTACGGGCAAGAGACGGACGTCTTCTTGCAATAGCTGCTACTGATTAATCGACAGATTCACTTAACTTCTATGTATACGCTTTGTAATCTGCTATGTAGAGCACGGCGAACGTCATCCCTTATATGTAGAACTCGCTAACTTCCCTGAACTATTCGCACTGGTGGAGGCAAGACGGCTATTCTCATATCAGCATACGACCTGTAATTTCCGACACTCACTGCGATAGATAAACTACAGGCAAATATCAGTTTATACTGATCTTGAAAACTAGTTCTAAAAATTTATGTAGGCATGTTTTGGCAGAGAACTTTCTTCTGACTACATGTACCGTAAAATTGAGTGAATGAAAACAATTGGGTGAACTTCCAAAAAAGTTCTATGCTATCGTGTCGGAAGACAAATGGGAATATCAGTCTAAGATTTGTTAATCTACTAGTAAAACAGTATGACAGGGAAATTATTAATTTCGAAGTTGGTGACTGTCAATTGATGTTTTGTTCACCCAGTGGCTATAACAATCTTCATATGTTGTGCTGAATTTTCTTACTTCGAATTTTCTTTACAGTACCACTCCTAATTCTGTTGTTTCAATTTTGGTACATAGTGAGCAAATTTAAAATCCCGTTTCATTTACGAAAAGTTCAGTTTTAAAATTTAGATTAATTTTACGCGTGTTGCGGCTAATCGAAAATGAAGGGTTGTGTTTTCGGAATTTGTGGAGTCAACAATTTTTACTTGGAAAACAGAACAAAAAACTGCAATTCATGCAAAGTTTTAACTTTTCTATTGAACACAATATTTTTAAACCGATAAATTTTGTGTCTTACACTCCTAGCTCCAAAACAGGTCTTGACATGTTCCTGTTTACCTCGAATACCAATAAATAGAAGGCACAAAAAATGGTTGAAATGGCTCTGAGCACTATGGGGCTTAACATCTTAGGTCATCAGTGCCCTAGAACTCAGAACTGCTTAAACCTAACTAACCTAAGGACATCACACACATCCATGCCCGAGGCAGGATTCGAACCTGCTACCGTAGCAGTCCCGCGGTTCCGGACTGCAGCGCCTAGAACCGCACGGCCACCGCGGCCGGCAAAGTTAGGCACACGACCTATAATCTAATATAACTGATTTTCAAATTTCTGGTTAAAATCTATTCTCCCCAGTGTAGGGTACTTAAATTCTCCGAACAGTGGTGATGAGTTACATTCACTAAAACAACTACAAAGAAGGAATGGTACGGGAATATTATATTGTATACTTCCATCTTTTTACAGCTGATAAATTTTCATAAACTCAGTTGTGGCGATCGCAAGGTGAACACCGAATTTATTGCGACATATTCAGTTGCTCCTTCATTATCATATCTTTCTCGGCATAAACGCTTGCACATATCATACTTACTAATGATTTTATTTTGCTATCTGTTTCCATGATTTCAATATTTTTGCTTGCTTCTCGGGTTAAAAACCTCAACGCTCCGCAGTAATTTGGTAACTCTTCGCTGCGTAACATACTGCGTTTACAAAATGTGTTGCCAACCGGAAAAAAAACATGACAAACGAAATTAGACCTAAGAACAGTGTGGCCTTTAAAATGAGCACTTGCACAATGAAATAATAGCCTGAACTTTATATTCTGTTGCACTCGCACTGATACTACCGCAATCAACCGCAAATTTGACGCAAGTTTTCTGATAGCAAAAGTATTCAAAGCAATGATGCTCAGCGTAAATATAATAAGTAATGGGCAAGACAGAAACCGGTGCTGTCAGAGAAAAAAAAAGAGAAGAATAGATTTGATTCCCATCTAGAACAATTGTCGGCTGTTAATGGAAAGTGGAAAGAAATCAGTTAAATATACGGAAATGCTTAAATTCTGGGTTGCTACGTAAATGAAATCATACTATTCCAAATTTTAAGAATTTTCACAATATCATCAACTCTTTGAAGACACATACTTCTACCCATTCATGACATTTGAAAGACAAGACTCCATACAGTGCTAAAATATTTCGTTGATTTCCATCATTCATTGATAGATGTTTTCTGCATTTTTGTAGTTCCGTTAATTAACTGCTTCTCTTACGTGTCCCTAAAGTTAAAAAGTGAATCAGCGAGGCGGTGCGAAGATGCAGACAGTATGTCTAGTCCGCTTCATCCATCCGCCATAGTGGACAACCGTACTGCATTTCATACGATGTGACTCACACACAGAAGCTAAATCATGCATGAATCACTTTAGTCTTCTTAATGCTATTCTACAGAAGGTCTGCAAAAGCGTATCGGCAGGTCATCTTCTATCAGTAATACGATACGATACGTTGTTTTAAATAATATCTACTGAATGCTGACTTCCCGATATACAACAGTCAAAGATCTTCTTTCTTTTGGTATGAAGAATCCGTCCCCAAGCTTTGTCCAAGTATTTTACGGTAAACTTTGCAGTTCATTCAAAAGCATCTTAAAAAGTTTTTTTCATTCGGACATCTGATGTTCTGCAGTAAATGAGATACCATCACGAATGTGTAAGACAACAGAATGCACTCTAGAGGATGGTGATAGTGAGTGAAGAACTAATCGTTTCTTTGACTAGTGTTAGTCTTGCTCCCACAATTCGATTTCGAAATTACTAAAATTTCATATTTGTTGTACCAAATGCGTGTCGCTTTACTGATTTCGGACATCGTCGATGGTACCATTTTTGTCTGATTTCCAATTATATCTTAAATAAACGTCTTCCTGAACATTTTCCGTGTATTCCTGCATTTGTCACTGATATTTGTGACATAATTTCGCATTGCATTTGAACCTTATGCCGCTGGCTTTTAGTTACGTTCTTCAAATGGTTCAAATGGCTCTGAGCAGTATGGGACTTAACATCTGAGGTCATCAGTCCCATAGAACTTAGAACTACTTAAACCTAACTAACCTAAAGACACCACACACATCCATGCCCGAGGCAGGATTCAAACCTGCGACCGTAGCGGTCGCGCGGTTCCAGACTGAAGCGCCTAGAACCGCTCGGCCACACAAGCCGGCTTAGTTACGTTCTCCTGGCTAAAGGACACTTGCAGAAATAAGTGTAGCCAGGGGAAAGAAAACGAACATCAGTAGTGAAGCAGTTTTCGTATTTTACATTAACAAAACTTTGTGAAATTAGACCAGAAACATAACTACCAAACGCAGGAATATCCGAAAAACGTGCAGGAAGACGACACTTCCAGGTGTAAGTGAATGCCGATGTAAATGCTGCCGCAGGCGGTACTTAAAATGTTTAAATCAATGAATGGAAACGCATATGGTAAAATACGAGTATATAAGAATCTCTGAATTGCGAAGACTGATTTTACAGAGGGGCCTACGCATAATAATTAAAATCGCCGACGGATACTGCGGCCTCACAAATGAAGGAGCAAAGCGTTTGCTTCATGTAGCTATGTAGCCCCTATGCTGCTAAAGTGGCTCTTCGTAGTTAAGCAGGAAAATAGAGAGACTGAATTTAACTACTCGCAACACACCCTCAAATTACATAATTCAGCATTTTTAAATAGTTCCCAATGACTATTTTAGGAGGGACAGTGAAATGCGTATTTTTGTTTGTCAGTTATTGCTACTGTGACAAATAAGACAGGCCTACCGAAAGCCACGTAAATAATAACAGTTTGCAGTTATCAGGCTCCCTAAAAGCTTTATAGACTGTATTTATCGATATTTTTGCTCACAACATTCTAAAATGACACGTCGACGACCCGAAAAGAACGACGTTCACATATATAAATTCTGAAATGAGTATTCAATGTGTTCAGTTGTATGTCCGTAAACTTTATCCTCTAAATTAAAAACCTGTAACTAACTTCATTACAAAACACACACACACACACACACACACACACACACACACACAAACACAAAGCACACTTGTCTTATTAGGAAAGGAAAGAAAAAATAAGTTTTTTTTATTACCAATAGTATTACTTAGACTACAGAAGAAAATGAATAAACACACGACCAAAGACGGTAAGAGTGAGAGATGTGATACTTTCAAAGACAATAGCACGGCAGGGGTATATAAGATGGATCTTTGCTTAACTTTGTCTGCTCTGTAGCTGGAGAGGCTCCTCTGCTGTTGTCCGCGGGGCTTTGCGGCGCATCATGACGCGGCCGGAGAGAGTGCGCGCGGCGGAAGTCGGGGGCGTCGCCAGGACGACGACCGGCTCTTCCCGTTACGCTGCGGGTCACGGGTTCGATATTCGGCAAGTGGGACGTGGCGCGGCAGCCAAACCGCGGCCCCCGTTTGTCTAACGGCCGCCGTCGTTAGCAGGGGGCTCGGCCGCCTCCTGGCGCATCTCGCGCCTCGATAGCTCCACGGGCCGCCAGCCTACCAGTGCATTTCTAAAATCACTGTCTGAAGTTTACCCGTAAAACACGAGACAACTTTCTGTTTTGTCAGACAGAAAATTCTACGGCCTCGTCAAGGCTCGCGTATTGCAACGTACGGATTTACTCAGGGTTCCGTAATAGGACCGATAATTTTTTATGAAATACACTGCCAGTCGCAAAAATTTCAATACAGTCAAATCTTAGTGCACCGATTAGCGATACAATGATAAACCCGGGTACAGCGACAGTTTTATATGGACTCTGCTGATTTCCTACATTGAAGCGACAAAGAAACTGGTGCAACATACGCATTCAAATATAGAGTTATGAAAACAGGCAGAATACGGCGCTGCGGTTTCCAACGCCTGTCTTAGACAGCAAGCGTCTAGCGCAGTTGATAGATCAGTTACTGCTGCTACAATGGCAGGTTATCAAGATTTAACAGAATTTGAACGTTGTGTTACAGTCGGCGCACGAGCGATGGGACACAGTATCTGCCAGGTAGAGTTGAGGTGAGGATTTTCCCGTACGACCATTTTACGAGTGTGCCGTGAATATTATGAATCGGCTAAAACATCAAATCTCCGTCATAGCTGCTGCCGGAAAAAGGTCCTGCAAGAACGGCACCATCGCCGACTGAAGAGAATCGTTCAACGTGACAGAAATGCAACGCTTCCGCAAATTGCTGCAGACTTCAATGCTGGGCCATCAACAAGTATCAGCGTGCGAACCATTCAACGAAACATCATCGATATGGGATTTCGGAGCCGAAGGTTCACTCGTGAAACCTTGATGACTGTGCGACACAAAGCTTTACGCTTCGCCTGGTTCAGAATGGTTCAAATAGCTCTAAGCACTATGGGACTTAACTTCTGAGGTCATCAGTCCATTAGAACTTAGAACTACTTAAACCTAACTAACCTAAGGACATCACACACATCCATACCCGAGGCAGGATTCGAACCTGCGACCGTAGCGGTCGCGCGGTTCCAGACTGTACCGCCTAGAACCGCTCGGCCACCCCGGCCGCTTCGCCTGCGTCCGTCAACACCTACAGTGGACTGTTAATGACTATAAACATGTTGCCTGGTCGAACGAATCTCATTTCAAATTGTATCGAGCAGACGGACATGTACGGGTGTGGAGACAATCTCGTGAATCCGTGGACCCTGCATGTCAGCAGGGGACTGTTCAAGCTGGTGGAGGCTCTGTAATGGTAGGGGGCGTGTGCAGTTGGAGTGATATGGGACCCCTGATACGTCTAGATACGAGTCTGACAGGTGACACATACGTGAGCATCCTGTCTCTTAGTCTGCATCCATTCATGTCCATTGTTCATTCCGACGTCATAATTGCTACAGAGTGGCTCCAGGAACACTCTTCTGAGTTTACACACTTCCGCTGGCCATCAGACTCCCCAGAAATGAACATTATTGAGCATATAACATGCTGTTCAGAAGAGATCTCCGCCTCCTAGTACTCTTACGGATTTTTGTGGACAGCCCTGCAAGATTCATGGTATCATTTCCCTCCAGCACTACTTGAAACATTAGTCGAGTCCAAGCCACATCGTGCTGCGGTACTTCTGCGTGTTCGCGGGTGCTCCACATGGTATTAGGCAGGTGTACCAGTTTTTCTGGCTCTTCAGTATATATTTACTATGTTAATTACCTCTGATTACAACGATGAAGCTATTTTAGCAACACCATGTTATAACGAAGGCGAAGTTTCTGGAAACTTATTATTTTCTGTTTCTAAGAATCTGACCATAATGGTACGTACTGTTTGTTAAACCTCTTGACCTTCAGCGATGCATTTTCAGAAGCTTCGCAACATACTGTGCTGACGGTAAGCAGGTAGCGAATAGCGTTTAGCCGCGGTAGAGCTGTACTAAATGGCTAACAGAAAGAGTCATAGAGATCAGGTGTTTGAGCCAGTATTAACTGTTTTAGTCTGTTCATTGTTGAGTTTGAGTTGCAGTAATAAGTACGGTGTTGGGCTCACACGCGTTTTATATCCCCGACTTTGGTGTCTGTGCACGTAAACGCGCTTAAAACTTGACTAAAACATTCGGACAACGACTGGAAGTGCGAATCCTCCTCCTCTGATGGAATTAATGGGTCAGTTGGAAACTATTCAGCAAGTAGCACCTTCAATCCGCAGTGCGTCAGCGCAACAATTGGTTGCCTTATAGCAGATAAAGGGAATATGTGCAAGGGCATCGTTAAGAAAAAAAACAAAAGAAAATAACTGAATTCTTGTGTACACGAGAGAAGGATTCTCTAATAATAAGCGGAATGGACGAAACGTGTTTCATTATTTGTCTTTTAATGTTATTTCTCATCAGAAAAGTACTACAGTTCTGCTCTTAAAGGTACAGTACTACAGCTGTCATTATTAAAAGAATCTCTTTATAACAATATCATAACAATGCATTACGGTATCATTTAATGGCACCATGAATATTGTTCTATCGAGGTTTGGGTGTACCACGATACCAGTAATGAAATTTGTCTTACTCTGCGAGTATAGTATTATAGCATCATGTGGGAGGGATAAAGGGTGCGAAATGTACCCAGAGCTACCACCTCTAGCAGCACCAATGACTCTAAGCTGACTCAGCACCGAATCGAGCTGAGCTTAGCTTACAGAAAGATATTCCACGCTGCTTCAACTCGGCGCCGCAATACATCAACCGTAGTGGCTGGTGAATGGTGGCGTCACAGTCTCTCAGCAACACATGACCGGACGTTCTGAATAGTTGAGAAATGTGGTCAACGTGCTGGTCACGGAAACAGTGGAACACGCTCTGCATCCGACCAGTTTCATTTTCTGTATTATTACATTTTCCCCATTTGTCGATATCTCGTTTGCTACTGAAAGATTTACACTGCGACTCGTGTTTTTACGTAGTTCTTCCTCTTTGCCTTCATTATTTCTTTTTTTAAGGTTGCTGATTTATCTTCTATTATATTACCTTCATCCGTTTCACTCAGTTGTTGTCTAATGTTTCCTCTGAAATTCACAACTTATCCACCTCCCATTTCCTTAATTTCATCCTTTCAGAGATTTTTTCATTTCTATGCTGCAGTCCACAACAAATAAATTACGGTCAGCGTTCGCATCTGCCCCTGACTGTTTTGCAGTTTCAAATATGGTTTCGAAAAATCTCTCTTACTATTAACGCTCTGAAACCTCCTCGTCTAAGCAGTTATTTTCCACCTACCTGACGGTTATAATGAAAGTGCTGCTCCTCACCGATGATCGGCGTGAGCTTTAAGTATCGTATGGCATCGAAACTTGGTCGATATGCTAATGCACTAATGGAGAACCGATTTACTCTGGAAAAAATTAGCCACAAGTTTGGCCACGAAGTGGAAATCTGGCGCCGTGAAGCATCTCGTCGAGGTCTCCAGTGCTCATTCTGAAAAAATTATGTAAGGGGTGGTTAGTGATAAAATCAACACTATGCCTTTCTCACTTCTTTGTCCTTTTCTGCCCATATATCATTCATAATCCATTACATATGGAAACGTTTCTATATGTATTTCGTTCATTCAGACCGCCAGATTTGCACCTGGAGACCAAAACTGGAATGAATTTTTTCCAACATAAAACGGTTCCACATTAACGCATTAGAGAATCTACCAGGTTTTCTCTGTCATACGATAATTACAGCCCACACTAGACTTCTGGGTGTAGCTTCACTTTAAGTATAGACATATATTATAACCATATATTATAACTATAACTATAACCCTGTTTCATTATACTTAAAGCAAGTGTTCGTGATGATTAAATTGTGCTCTATGCTCCCCTTTCATTCCTTTCGCCCAGTCCATGTTGTCCTACCATTTTTCCTTTTCTTCTTTATTTAACTGTCGAATTCCAGTCACTCTCACAATTCCTTAACTATCTAAATAATTTCCTCAACTCCATCATTCATTCTTTCAATCTCTTCTTCATCTGCGGAGCTGGCCGTTTGGTGCGGCTTCATGTCTATCTTGGCTATGATAATGCGTTCACTACGCTGTTCATACTACCCTGCCCGCATTCCTATTTTTTTTATTCATTGTTAGTCCTACTCCTGTGCTACTCCTGTTTTGTTTATATTGATTAACGTGAGTGTATCTGACCGCAAATCCAGTTTTTCCTCTCACAGAACTTCACTATTTCACATTATACCTAATTTCAACCCAACCATTAATTAACAAACGGTTTTGGTTTTGGTCAATAGTGAGCTTTCATAACATATGGAAGTTTGATGCGGACCTGGAAGCTTATTCGGATAGCCGAAGTGACTAAACTGACCGTTCACGACCAACGAGAAATCCGTCCCAAACTTTCACCAATAGGTAATACATTCTAACCTAATGCAGCTGTCAAAGATTCTGCAATTGCGAATAAATTTCGTAAACTATTCATTCATCTTTTTAAATTCTCTACTTTACCCACCTAGCTAAGAATACACAAAAAGGGTTTCAGTCTAAAAGGGCGCAGGTCGAACACAGGAAGAACGGAGATACAGGAAGCCTCGGTATAACAGTTATAAAGTGTCGTAGCTGTGTTGGGAAAGTACCAGAGCTCCAAGCGCTCATAGAAAGCACTGATGATCAAATTGTTATACTCACTGGAAGCTGGGTCAGTCAGGAGATAAGTGCAGCCAAATTTTTTTCGAAAACCTATGTCCCGAAAGGATAGGCTAAACACAGTGGGCGGTGGCGTGTTTGTTGCTATTAGAAGTAGTTTATCTTGCAGCGAAACTGAAGTAAATAGTTCCTGTGAGTTAGCATGTGCAGAGGTCATTCTTGGCAACCGGAATAAAAAAATTGGAATAAAACAATTACATCCTTTTACCGACCTCCCAACTCAGATTATATAATTCCTGAAAGGTTCAAAGAAAATTTAAGTTTAATTTCAAGCACATACCTGACTCATAAAATTACAGGTGGCGCTGGCTTTAATTTTCCCTCGATATGTTGGTGAAAATACATATTTAAATTCGGAGGTACGCATATAACATCATCCGAGATTGTGCTAAACGCATTCTCTGAAAATTATTTCGAGCAGTTAGTTCATGGGCCCACGTGAATAGTAAACGGTTGTGAAAATACATTTGACCATTATGCAACAAATAATCCTGAGCTAATAACAAGCATCAAAACGGATACAGGGATTAATGAACACATGGTTATTGTAGCGAGATTGAACATTGTAACCCTCAAATCCTCCAAAAATAAACGAGAAATATACCTATACAAAAAAGCCGATAAAAAGTCACTTGACACCTTCCTGAGAGACCATCTCCACTCCTTCCAAATTAACAATGTAAGTGTAGACCAGATGTGGCATGAATACAAAGAAATAGTATCGACAGCAGTTGAGACATTTATACCAAACAAATTAACAAACGACTGAGCTGATCCTCCATGGTACACAAAATGTCAGAACATGTTGCAGAAACTGCGAAAAAAAGCATGCCAAATTTAAACGAACGCAGAATCTCCAAGACTGGCGATCTTACACAGAAGCTCGAAATTTAGCGCGGAGATGTTTATAAATGTTTCCACAACGAAACTCGGTCTCGAAACATGGCAGAAAATCCAAAGAGATTCTGCTCGTATTGTAAAATGTGCTTGCGGCAAGACACAATCAATGCCTCCTCTGCACTATTGCAATGCAAATACTTTCTACGACAGTGCTACCAAAGCAAATTACTTAATCCGAAACTCCTTCACCAAAGAAAACGGAGTAAATATTTCAGAATTCTAATCAAGAACAGCTGCCAATACGAGTAACTTAAAAGTAAATATCCTGTGTCGTGAAGAAACTTAAATCGCTTTATAAATACAAGTCTTCCGGCCCAGACTGTATACCAGTTACGTTCCTTCAGAGTATGTTGATGCAATAGCACCATACTTAATAACCATACACAACCGCTCGCACGACGAAAGATCCGTACCCAAAGACTGCAAAGTTGCACATGTCACACCAAGAAAGGTAGTAGGCGTAATCCATTAAATTACAGGCCTATATCATCGACGTCGCTATGCAGCAGGATTTTGGAGTATAAATTGTGTGCGACCATTATGAAATTACCTCGAAGAGAACGGTGTATTGACACATAGTCAACACGGATTTAGAAAACATCTTTATTGTGAAACACAACTAGCTCTTTACACACGAAGCGTTGAGTGGTATTTACAATGGATTTCAAATTGATTCCGTATTTCTAGATTTCCAGAAGGCTTTTGACATTGTGCCACACAAGCTACTCAGAGTGAAATTGCGTGCTTATGGAACATCGTTTCAGTTACGTGGCTGGATTCGCAGTTTCATGTCAGAGAGGTCACAGTTCGTAGTAACTTACGGAAAGTCATCGAGTAAAACAGAAATGATCTGTGGCGTTCCCAAAAGTAGTGTTGCAGGCCCTCTGCGGTTCCTTATCTACGTAAATGATTTAGGAGGGAATCTGAGCAGCCGTCTTAGGTTGTTTGCAGATGGTGCTGTCGCTTATCGTCAGAAGATCAAAACAAATTGCAAAATGATTTAGAAAAGATATCTGTATGGTGCTAGAATTGGCAATTGATCCTAGATAATGATTCGTTAAACTTCAGCTACATGGTAAATCTGCGTATCCATGTAGATGTAGATGTAGATGTGGAAGGATTTAACATTCCACCCACTAAACATTGAAATACAGATTTGTTTTATCTTATGGCAACGTCGTCCGTAGTAGACCTGACCCAGAGATCCAACTGGGTGGCTTTTTCAGCTCTAAATATTTTACACAAGAGACTGCTGTCATCTTTAAACCACGCAGGAAAGCTGCATGTCCTCAGGAAATTAAACGCTTATATTTTCGTCTTGTTTTCAGTTGTTTGCACCCCAACAACTTAGCAGCGCTATGGGCAGTGTCACAAGGTCGGATCGGTTAATAATCCAGAGCAGTGGTTCCCAACAGGTGGTCCGCGAACCCCCAGGGGTCCGCGAGCTATGCCAGAGGGGTCCGCAAGATGCCATTACAATAAAAAATATATTAAATATATTTCGTATGACAAGAGATTTTTTGTTTTGGCCGCTTCCTGCATGAGCAGAGCTTCAGCGAACGCTAACTTCTGCGTCTAGAGTCTTCCTAGAGCCAACTGACACTATCACACTCTATTTTTTTAAGGAGTTTGTTATACTGAACACCCAGATTTGAAGACAAAGATTTTGAGCAATCGTCAAAAACTTAACAATAACAATGATGGCTAAATTGAACAACTTTTGAGCTCAATATTTTTTCAGTAATGAATATATCAATGTTTTTCCTAAGTACCAACAATAGAAAACGTAGAAAAAGACTCTTAATTTGGCTTTTTTAGATACTTGATACTGTGAAATGACAAGGTACCAATCACGCTCGATGAGGGGGTTCTCGAGAAAATTTTGTTGGGAACCCCTGATCTAGAGCTTTCTCGCTGACGGTAGTGAAAAGGTTGCTCCCCTATTCAGGAACAACACGTCAGTGTGGCCTCTCCACACTCCTCCAATAAGGTTGCTCCTATGGTACGTCTATTTGTATCGTTAAGGCAAGAAAAAACCTCAGAAACGCAGCGTCCATGGTTCGTGGGAATGAGGGTTAATGTGTCGTGCTTTAATTAATTGTTACCTCAAACTCATTTTGATTATCATAGAACATACGCCAGTCGATGGAATATTGTTACAAAATTTTTGTTTCGGTCAGCAGTGAACCGTCACGTCACTCGCCCTGTAGATACTACATCATTCCCAAATGATGACGTAAGAAAACAGATAATTTCATATGAAATGTTTCCACTCATCGCGAATCTCGTCTGTTGTTCAAAAAATTATCACTGACTGAATCCTTACAGCTGGATCACACTGTTGATTTCGTCTTCAGTAATTATTTGGCATTTCTTCCTCTTCTAATATCATTTTCCGCCGAGTAATACTCTGTCATCAGTAGGTTTCAATTTCATCAATATCTCTTAAACAAAGTTTTGTCTTGTTTTGGACACACTCAACGAAGCTGTAAAAAACAGACGAGGTGGATGAAGTGCGAAATATGATGGCCGAAAGACCATATACAAGTTTACTTACCCGAAACGACTCCTTCAGTGCAGTACGATAAAATAAACACAAATGACGGAATTGGATATTTACACAGTTGTAATTCAAACACCATCAAAACTACAGTGGAAGTTTCAGTTCCTTTGACAATTGCTTCTAATATTTTTAGTGTATTATTGTTTTCCTTCATATGGGCGAAAGTAATCACAGCCGCAGGTAATTCCAGTTTATAAACGATATGGAGGACTTGAGCGCGAGCCTTGCGGATGGCTGTTTTTTCCTCTATAAACCGTATTATATGATCTGCCAATATTACTTCGTAGGTCGAATAGTATTCGGAATAGGTCAAGAGTCAAGTGGCTATATAACTCTCTACGCTCACAAATCTCCCTTACGCTGTTGTTATGCGTCATACACGAGATCCAGAATAGAAACGGTACATCCATTCACGTTCTTTTAATTTCCAAAACAATCTTTCTCGCACTTCAGGCAGACTTTCAGTCTACGTAACATTTTCAAATTACTCAAACTAAAAAGTTTTATAGGACGATCAACACATAAAAACTCTGAAATTGTGCACTGAACACCTGTTTTTAACGTTATACAGCGGCTAATCAAAGTACAGATTAAAATGTTTTGTTGCTAAATGGCACGTGTTCTCAGAGTTCATACACCCGGTAGAGCTAAACCAGGCCTCATACGAATAAACGAAAACTATTTGTCGATAGTGCTTCATTCAGAACTGAACACAACAGTGTTGTCGGAATGCCATAATACTTGAACAGCAGAAAATTTCTGTAATAAAGATATAGGTTCATTATGATGGTTTTTCAGACGTTGATCTTTAAATTCCCCGTTGCGTCGTGATCTTGCGAAACTTTTCATCTGAGCGGTGGTTTGGGTCAGCGTTCGAGTCGAATTATGTTCAAGCGATGTTTTTATTGTTTCATTTACATTGTACGAACTCATTTCGGGGCTGTATTATTTTGACCTTCCTGCCAGTATTGCAGTCCACTTACTAATGTTTCCAATCTCTTCTGATTTGGTGGGGATCCTTAACACTTGAAGAATGTCCTGCTTAAAATTTGTACGTGGCGTTTTCTCAATACTAGCTCTACAAACCAACTATCGTTTAATCAAAACCATCGTTTAATCGAAACGTTTCTTCGTTCTAATTTCTGAGAAGATACTTTACAAACAGCAGTGAGATAACAATCGTGATAAATACTGCAGGTATTTTTGGTTTAATTAGAGCAATCGTGATAAATTCTGCAGGAATTTTGCTTTAATTAGAGCAATCGTGATAAATTCTGCAGGTATTTTTGCTTTAATTAGAACAGAAAGTTAGAAATAAGGTAATAAAACGTTATGGATAGTGAGATATTCATCTGTTGGCTTTGAGGTAATACCTCTGCATATAACAGGCAGGAAAATGTTTCCCCATGTCTGCACCAAATCTTGGACACGAAGTGAAAATGTCCAAGAACGCTAGAGTAAGTATAAGGAAAGTTCTAAAACTTCCTTCATACAAATAATGAAAGTCACGCGAGCAGAATGAGAAATTAGGCCGAGTTGTACAAACTTTCCATGAGTTCACACGGTCATTAATAAAATGATGTACGTAGAACTACGCAACGTTTCTTAACAGATTACAGTCATAAACACCAATGAGAGTCTAAATCTCGTCCTATAGCAAACTACAAGAGCTAAAGCCAAATACTGTACCACTTTTCACATACAAATATATAACACAGAGATGTAATTATTTGTAATTTTATCTGTTTTAGTGCACGCTTTGGGCAAATATTAGCAGAAGCAGCAGAGGTAGGAGCAGATGTAGAAGTGATGCGCTTTCTTAACGAAAAATTGAGAGCTATTCGCTATTTAAAAAAGATACGTCGTTAAATTGTAGATAAAAAAGAAGCAGCAGAATCCCGCGAGCCAGCGAGGAACGCTTCGCACATGGCTGCCAAGGCTAAAGATTCATTAGAGCTTACGAGGGGATTTGTAGTTCCTCATTTGCATTTCTAACGACGGCTTTGTCGTACAGCTGACATGTAAGTGGATTCTCCCGATTCTACGCTCTCTATGCAGTTCTCGTCTCGCTGTCTCTCTCTTTCTTGGCACCCACACACAAACACACACACACACACACACACACACACACACACATGCGCACGCGGGCGCGCGCGAGTATGAGAGAGAGAGAGAGAGAGAGAGAGAGAGAGAGATGCGCATGAGCGCACGTACGTTTAATTAGGCTACTACAGAGTAAGATCCTCCATTTTGCCTCTCCCATCTTGTAATACAAACGTGAGAGACTCTCGTGAAGTGTTGCAAGCAACAACTGCTTAAGATAAACAATACTTCAAAGGTTCAAATATAAACGGGGCACCAAAAACGGTATGCCATCTGGAATATTAGTTTTAACGATTATATGTCGATACTGATGTGCGGAGAAGGGAGAACTTACTGATTATAACGCAGATCAGTGGCACACGTTTCTCTTGACGGGACATCCACAACTGTTAATCATTGTTAATGGTAAAACCCGCTACAGCTATCAAAAACATTTATTTCTAAAAAGGAAATCACTACTTTGTTTCAGGTCGTACGTCCCATCTTCAGGTGAATCGCAAAATTGTAAGTGAATAGTAACAGCTATGTACATGGTTAAAATAATCAAAACTAAACAGAACCAACAGTAATTATTACATCAGTAGAGCTGCGTATAGTCACCCAGTCCAAATACCCATTCCAGTTCTCGATCGGAGTCAGTCAGCAGATGATGAGAAGCTAAACCCGCATATACAGTCTCCGGTGGCGACCGTAATCTTGGGGTTTCAAAAAGTTAACAAAGAAATGAAACATTACGTCGCAGTTTACTGAAACTTTATGTCTAAGGATGCACGCTTAGTTACTGACGTATTGTGATGAAGGTTCAAATGGTTCAAAAAATGGTTCAAATGGCTCTGAGCACTATGGGACTCAACTTCTGAGGTCATTAGTCCCCTAGAACTTAGAACTAGTTAAACCTAACTAACCTAAGGACATCACACACATCCATGCCCGATGCAGGATTCGAACCTGCGACCGTAGCGGTCTCGCGGTTCCAGACTGCAGCGCCTAGAATCGCACGGCCACTTCGTCCGGCTCAAATGGTTCAAATGGCTTTGAGCACTAAGGGGCTTAACTTCTGAGGTCATCAGTCCCCTAGAACTTAGAACTACTTAAACCTAACTAACCTAAGGACATCACACAAACCCCTGCCCGAGGCAGGATTCGAACCTGCGACCGTAGCGGTCGCGCGGTTCCAGACTGCAGCGCCTAGAAGCGCTCGGCCACTCTGGCCGGCTGTGATGAAGGAAGTTAGTGCTGAGTATGCTTGGCAATATACGAGACATTCTAAAAGTAAAGAACATTACTTTATTTCTCCAGACATGTTTGTTCATTATAATGAAAGAACAATTATTTCACAAGATATTTTGATGTCTTAGCCAGTTTTCTACGCTGTGGCCGCTCAAATTAAAAACATCTGTCGCTAGCGCTTGACAAGCTTTTCTTTTCCTTCTGTATACTCAGCTGTCATAAATTTGTTGAACCAATAAGTAATGAACTCTTTCAATCCGTTGTCACTTCCATAGTGCTTTCTGCCGAAAGAAAAAAAAATCCTTCAATTTAGGGTAAGTGAAGTAGTCGCTCGGCGCCAAGTCGGCCCATAAGGCGGACGTTCAAAACCTTGCCACAAGTCCTTCCCTAGCGGCACAGTACGAGGGCGATAAGAGGGCTGAAGAAGTACAACGCCGTTGGACACCGATCCACGCCGGTTCTGGGACTAATGACCTCAGAAGTTGAGTCCCATAGTGCTCAGAGCCAGCCACGCCGTTTCTTTTTAACGTCGTGCCGGGGTCGATGAACGGTCTGACAGAATGCCGCAGCATTTATGACCTCTCCGCTAGCTATTATGAAAAGTCCTCTCTATCATTGTCGCACCGACTGAGAAAAGTCAGTGCACCTCCAATTTGCTATTTTTTCCACTGTCAACAGTCGAGAAACCAGCCCCGCAAACAGTTTTCTACAGTATAGTCCAAATTCCCACTCCCCATCTTTTTATCAGTTGTGACTGATCGCGAAATTTCAGAACAGCCCAAGCTCAGTGCGTCAGTAGTGAAACGCCTATTCTGCTGAATTTTTTCGTAAGTCCTTGATTGCAGTTCGTCTGTCACAACTGAAGTCGGCCTGATAAAAATGGTTCAAATGGGTCTAAGCACTGTGGGACTTGACATCTGAGGTCATCAGTCCCCTAGAACTTAGAACTACTTAAACTTAACTAACCTAAGGACATCACACACATCCGTGCCCGAGGCAGGATTCGAGCCTTCGACCGTAGCAGTCGCGCGGTTCCGGACTGCAACGCCTAGAACCGCGTGGCCACCATGGCTGGCAAGCTCCGTCGAGTTTGAAGAATCAGGGGAAGTGTCACTGGGAGACCTGGGTTTTGACACAGTCGTATGGCGCGTTCGGATGGCTCAGTCAGTACAAACGTTGCCCATTAAACATGAACACACATTTCATTTCTCCGAATGTTTCATTACAAACTACAGTGGACTGGACAGAATACTTAAAACCTTCAAAAGGTTCGGACAGCAGACACCTCTGCCATTCGAGGAAAAAGAGGGAAAGGTGATGGTTTAGCGCCCCTTCGATGACGAGATCCTTAGAGAGCAGTTTCGGACTAGAGAAGGGTAGGGAAGGAAATCGGCTGCTTATATTTCAAAAGAGACACCAAGGCCTTTGTCTTTTGTCGATTTACGGAAGCCATGGTGAAGCTGAAACTAAATAGCACGTCGGGGATACGAAACACGCGCCGTTCGAAGCAGATCCCTGTTACCTACCCACCAAGTCACCTCGGCCAGTCTGAATACGAGAAATACGGATGACTCAAACGTGAGTAGCTATATCGCTCCGCCGGTATTCCGTGGTGTTTACGTCACTGCTCCAGGTAACAGACGAAAATATTACAACCAATGATTATTTGTTTTTCGTCTTAAGTTTAATGCACTTAATTAAAGAGTACTTTACACCAGACATTTTCGCTTTTCTTTACAAAGCATATTCTGTGGTCATTTTGGAAATATAGATACATTATATGTTTGTACATTTTGGTTTTACACATTAAAAAAAGTATTTCTTTATAAAGTTGGCGTGCAATATACCTATTGTGTTCTGACTCTCGTTTTGTTGTTACTCGAGGCTGGGGTCGAAAGAAACTTGGTTGTACATTCACTCTTGGCAGTTTTTCGCCTTTTTTGAGACCACATTTTCGTACGCTGCATTGATGTTATTTATACTTCTGATCACTTCACTTAACTTCTCAACCGACATAGAGCTGCAGTTACATGAGTTCCGCACTCAGTACAGTATTTATGTTTATTAATTTGTTTTTCCGTGCAGGTTGTAAGCGTCGCCAACCTTTGAATGCATTCTTTTTTGTATTTGTGTGTGTGTGTGTGTGTGTGTGTGTGTGTGTGAGAGAGAGAGAGAGAGAGAGAGAGAGAGAGAGAGTGTGTGTTTGTGTGTAAGTGTGGTTTTGTGGGTGTGAATGAATGAAAATTAGTGCAGATGTCTTATATGCTCAGCAGAGATGTGAGCGGATGGGGGCTGAGAGTAGTGGTTCGAATTTTGGAAGGGGGGCGGTGGAGGCGGGGGGGGGGAAGGGGGGAATAGTGGTTATAGGGAAAGTAACTGGGAGGAGATGGTAGAGGTGAATCTGAACTGACTGCAGGTGGTAAAGAGTGGGCGACATATGTAGGAGTGTGGTGACAGACTCGGCATTGCCCGGTTGTTTATTCTCCCAATTTTGTGTTAGAAACGAAAGAGAAACAAGAACTGTGTTAGTGTCAAAATATCAAAAAAGTTCATTCGTGAAAACACCTTTGAAATTATGAAACAGCTGTACAAAGAGATATGCATTATGTACAAATGTATAAGTACAATGGTTCCATGTGTAAATATCGTCTCTATGGCAACGCCGCCTTTTCATAGCCCTAACAACGACTATTGTTTTCGCAGTTGAGAGCTGTCAAATGTGCTGCCACGCGCAGGGATTTATTTCCTTAAGCTGATTCTACTGTAGAAATGTCTTTGTAATAAAGAATAAATGTGTTAAAACTTCATGTATGATGTGGAATTTTTTCACGCATCTCAGAGTTCATGACGTCACATCTCTTGAACTATGTGTCGTGCAATGATATATTTGAGTAGATATATTCAGCGGCATATGCGGATACTGTCTGCGGTTTGCGTTGTGAACAGAGTTAGTAGCAAAGAAGTAATAAATTTAAACGTCATGCTTGCTGCGGCAGTTTTTGATGCACATCAGTGTTTATGACGACCTATCTCCTGATCTGTATGTCATACAATGATATGATTTTGTAGGTACGTTCAGTGACATACGTGGAGGTAAGTGAATATTCTTTTTCTCGATCTGTTGGGATTTATCAGTTGAACGTGGCCGTTGAAAGCTACTCTCCTGTTCCTAATCATGTCTGCATTTCTTTCAATAAGTGTATAAAGATCACTATTATGACGTCTTCTGCATTATGTTGCTCTGTGACTGGTCCCAAAATTTTCCTTAATATTTCTCTTTCTGTGATTTCCAGTGCTTCCATCATCGCCTTCTTGTTGAGAGTGAAACACTGCCGCATAAAGTGCTTCTGCACGAATTGCTGTAGACTGTTGTGTAAGTTTAGTATTGATGTATATTTGTTTCTTGCTGTATATGTCCTTAGTGATGCACTATGCTGTTTTCATTTGACTAATTCTTGCCGTAAAGGCTTCTTTCTCCGAAATGTCTTGTTCAGTTACTTCTCGTATATACCTGAACGCGTAAGTTCTCTCAATTTTTCCATATTTAGTTTTCAAATATAATCATTATCATTATTATTATTCTTTCTTTTCTCAGACGTTATGTCTGGTCAAAAATGGAAAGTGACGCGGACCTTGATCAAGCGTGACTTCCTTTTAACTGTACGGTATATGTTATATTGCATTTAGGAACTTTCGAGTAATTGAACATGTATCAACAATTACAGATTTCTGTAGTTGTATATATAAGTTTGGATGTAGCTGTATTGCATTGATGTACTGGTGGATATTGTGTGGTATGACTCCTGCCTGTAGTTGATAGTATAATTGGTATAATGTCAACTTTATCCTGATGCCACATGTCCTTGACTTCCTCAGCCAGTTGGATGTATTTTTCAATTTTTTCTCCTGTTTTCTTTTGTATATTTGTTGTATTGGGTATGGATATTTCGATTAGTTGTGTTAATTTCTTCTTTTTATTGGTGAGTATGATGTCAGTTTTGTTATGCGGTGTTGTTTTATCTGTTATAATGGATCTGTTCCAGTATAATTTGTATTCATCATTCTCCAGTACATTTTGTGGAGTATACTTGTATGTGGGAACGTGTTGTTTTATTAGTTTATGTTGTATGGCAAGTTGTGGATGTATTATTTTTGCTACATTGTCATGTCTTCTGGGGTATTCTGTATTTGCTAGTATCGTACATCCGCTTGTGATGTGATCTACTGTTTCTATTTGTTGTTTGCAAAGTCTGCATTTATCTGTTGTGGTATTGGGATATTCAATAATATGCTTGCTGTAATATCTGGTGTTTATTGTTTGATCCTGTATTGCAAACATGAATCCTTCCGTCTCAATGTATATATTGCCTTTTCTTAGCCATGTGTTGGATGCGTCTTGATCGATGTGTGGCTGTGTTAGATGATAAGGGTGCTTGCCATGTAGTGTTTTCTTTTTCCAATTTACTTTCTTCGTATCTGTTGATGTTATGTGATCTAAAGGGGTTGTAGAAGTGGTTATGAAATTGCAGTGGTGTAGCCGATGTATTTATATCAGTGGTTGCTTTGTGTATTTTGCTAGTTTCTGCTCGTTCTAGAAAGAATTTTCTTAAATTGTCTACCTGTCGGTAATGTAGGTTTTTTATGTCGATAAATCCCCTTCCTCCTTCCTTTCTGCTTAATATGAATCTTTCTGTTGCTGAATGTATGTGATGCATTCTGTTTTTGTGGTATTGTGATCGTGTAAGTGTATTGAGTGCTTCTAGGTCTGTGTTACTCCATTTCACTACTCCAAACGAGTAGGCCAATATTCGTATAGCATAAGTATTTATAGCTTTTGTCTTGTTTCTTGCTGTCAATTCTGTTTTCAGTATTTTTGTTAGTCTTTGTCTATATTTTTCTTTTAGTCCTTCTTTAATATTTGTATTATCTATTCCTATTTTTTGTCTGTATCCTAGATATTTATAGGCATCTGTTTTTTCCATCGCTTCTTTGCAGTCGCTGTGGTTATCCAATATGTAATCTTCTTGTTTAGTGTGTTTTCCCTTGACTATGCTATTTTTCTTACATTTCTTACAATTATTATTATTATTATTTAATTGAGAGCTGTCTGCCGCTGGAGCCGAGTGATCAACGTAAATGGATGCCATGCGGACATCTGAGGTTCGATCCTTGGTAGGAGAACTGGTGCGGGGTGAACTCAACCTCGTGATGCTAACTGAGGATGTAACTGAATGACGAGCAGCGGCACAAGGGTCTGAAAAACAGGTAAAACGGCCACGAGAGCGGTGTGCCGATCACATGACCGTCCATACCTCATCCACATGATATCGCAAAGCAGAGGATGAGGCAGTGGCCGATCGACATCGCTCAGGTCTTCAAGGACTGGACAAAGAGTTCATTAATTTGGCATTGCCAGTAGCCAGAAGCCAACAAAAGATAACCACTCTGAACTATATTTTCCGTAAATAGCGGCTTTTTCGTAGTAGTCCTACCTGGACATGAGGATTTCCTAACCTGATAGCGTTACATTGTGACTTTTCGTTGGAGTCACAAGATTACATAAGAAATGTGGATGAACAAAAGTACTGTTGGCCTCAATGAAAAGTAAAGGTGCATTATGATAAGTGACGCAATGTGCTATCTTGTTACTACAGAAGTCGACTGTGCTGATGTGGAACTTTCTGCTAATTTACCGTGAACTGTTCAAATGTATTAAAACTGTTGTAAATCTGCAACCTGATAGACGCCAGCACGTAAAAATAAATAACAAAGCAACGTATTGGCAGAATTATATTTTCAAGTGTACTTCAGGAGCCAGCCGCTGAAAAGCAAATTAGTTGTTTTGCTTCGAATGACCATTTCAGTTCCCTTCCGCATTATTAATCTTCCCAGCTGAGACACCCTGCGTATGGACACAGATGGCGTGCCTGGAATTCTCTGGAGCTCGCGCCCCGCCCGTATACGTCGAGTTACGGGGCCGGTCAGCGAGAATATTAGCACAACGCGATGTTGCAACGGAGCTGCAAGCTACAAGTAGTCAGTAGATAGCCATGTAAAGTCTCTCGCTTGTCAAGCACCGTTCTGGAGACTCAGGAGAAGAATATGGCCGTGGTTGAGCAACGAAGCTCTCAGCATGTTAGCCACGACTGCACGCGGCTGGATACGAACCCCGACCTGCGCGCTGGCCTTTCCCCCATCCCTTCAATAATACACAACGTCTGACGTTGCTGGGACTCAGTGCACATTTGCCGTTGAAGCCGCATTTTTTTTTTTTGCAGAAACTTGCAAAAAGTCAGTTTGAATTGGCGTACGTTTGCATTAAAACAAAACACAGGGAACTTAGAGAGGTTACAAAGAGTGAGGAAAAATTTTAGGAATTTTGCATCACTGTCAGATGTTTTAGCGAAATTAAGTTTCCCGCCCATGTAAAATATAAACACAATATGTAAGAAAATTACAAGGTGAAGCAAAGAGGATAGGCTATTAGGAAACGGAATTGGTGTATTTTGCGCAATACATAAGAAACAAATCCATCGAGATATAAACTGAAGCTCTTTGCTAGAGGTTTGCTAAAGACTCAGCATCAAGGGTACCCACAGAAGTATAAATGGGTCCTTTTGTCGATCCCCAGACTCACATCAGATTATTAGTTATACAGTCGTCATTCGAGGACACTTTAATCATCCAACATCCATTTGTGAAAATTACTGCTTTTTAAGTGATGAGGTAGATGGTAAAAATTGCAGAGAAGTACGGAGATTGAAATACACACAATAGATAATTGAAGGCATTGGCTGAAAGCCATTCGCGGTGGACCGCTTCAAGTCACCAGAAGACTGATGACAAATGAAATGGGCCAGAGCTGCAAAACAATACTAAGGAAATGCTTGCTCTTGAACAGGCAGTTTGAAAGCCCGCTATTTGCCGCTACATATGATATCTAATGGCAGGAAATAGACCCGTCCTCTCTGAGGATGTTCACGTTGAACGACGTATGGGAGACGCTCCTGAAGACCACAGCTCCCCTCGCAGCAACAGCAGTGCCCTCACACTGAGGTCAATATAGGGCTGAGCATCCGAGTGCCTAGCCCCAGTTCGAGACTTCAGCTACAGTATTCGGCGTCATGGAGTACAGGTGATGAAATGTATTTAGTTAATGTTAAACATTGTACCTCAAGAGAACAGTTTGTTAGTTACTGCATCAAGTGATGCTCCATTAGTCAAGGACAGTTGTAAATTGTCCACTACTCTTGCGACAAAGAAGTGTTTCAAAAGTAAGAATATATTTTATGCATTTATATAATAAAGTGAACTAATATTTCATGTGTTCTTATTTGATGGGCCTTTTCCCAGAGCAATCAAAGAACCCACAGTTGTGGCCAGACGACTGTAGTTTCGCCTGGTCACAACAAACTACTGTAAGTAGATGGACTTACTTCTTCAGTAAACTACATAAAGAGGCAACAGTGTCACATCTTAAGGAAGGACACTAAACATTATTCTATGGGCAAAGCACGTACGGGAACTGTGACTCTAGTTTAGAACAGTAATCGACCAAGTGCTGGATACATATGTACATAGTAGAATTGTTTGCGATGAGAGGGACCTACATAGAGTATAACCACTGTAAAAGAACATTAAAAGAAATTCCCAATACTGCGTAATAGGTATTAAACAAAGCAAAATCTATAGACAGAGCGATGCTACATGAAACGCATTTAGCTGACAAAAGAACAATGCATGAAGACTTAAACGAATGCCGGAGCAGACACTTACCGAAGCAAGCCTCACAAACTGCAAATGAAATCTGTTCGCACTAAAGGCTCTCAGTGTTATTCCACCCACTCGTGGATGAAAATGGAACTGACACTGAGACTACCAAAGCTTCTCCACACCGTTTACAAATGTTCCCTTAGATACTGAAATTAGGAGTAGTGCACCAGTTAAAATTTCATTGCTCTACGAAGATGAGTAAAGTTGATTATTAGTGTGAATGACGCTCACACCCTTGTAAAAGAAAGCTAGCGAAAGTGATTCACAAAAATTTACGCACGATAACATCGACATCAATGTGCAGTAGAATTTTAGAACATATTCTGAGCTCAAACGTAAAGAGATATCTGCAACAGAATGGCTTTCCTGCAAGTTAACCAACATGGGTACAAAAATCATTAGTCATGAGCAATCTAATTTGCACTTTTGTCACGTGATGTACATAATGCTACGGATTGAGGCAACCAAGTGCTTGTATAATGTGCTGTCTTCCGAAAAGCATTTAACTCGGTAGGTACCAACGTTATTAATGAGTTTATCTTAGAGAGTTATCGAGAAAGAAGTACATTTAGGCGTGCCCCTGTGAAGTGTGACTTCCGCTGTTCATGTTTCGTATTAAAGACCATAGCAGTTAATATTGATAACAACCTTAAATTTTTTGCCGATGATGTAGTTATCTATAATGTAGTACCGTAGGGACCTACGACTACAACATCATGTATAGAAGTACATGATAGCATAGGGCAGATTTAAAAACAACTAGTGTAAGACAGCTTAACTGATTTATGAACTGCTAAACAGCACGAAAGGAAAATGTTCAAAAATGGTTCAAATGGCTCTGAGCACTATGGGACTCAACTGCTGTGGTCATCAGTCCCCTAGAACTTAGAACTACTTAAACCTAACTAACCTAAGGACATCACACACATCCATGCCCGAGGCAGGATTCGAACCTGCGACCGTAGCAGTCGCACGGTTCCGGACTGCGCGCCTAGAACCGCGAGACCACCGCGGCCGGCAAAGGAAAATGTTCCTCGGTACATAACACAGCCTGTATCGAATGGTGCCCTTTCAGCAACGACTACACCGTGTTTATTCTCCGCTGACGGGAGAACATAGTCAAACTGCCCTCATATTTTAAGGAGAAATATCACACTTACAAGGTATCAACCCCAGTAATCGACACTGACCGAAAATTTGGGCCATAATTCTGACAGTAAGCAGTTCTGAATTCGCAGTTTTTTAAACTTTCACGTGCACCAGTTGCTACTGGCCCCCACCCATTGCCACCACCTAATGCCCGAGCGCGAGTGGATTGACTAGATAATGTCGGTGAAAGAAGAAGCATTAGTCCTTTGTTCATTACGTCAAAGTGGGCGGTTTCTAACCTGCAGCTGGTGCCAGAGATGTCTTTGCTGAGAACACTTTTGTGTTGTGAATCACAAATGTAATGTAAATTAATGGAATGAATGGGTGTATCGTTAAAAAAGTAGCGTAGCACTATTTAATTATTAAAACAGCTGTTTTGCGTTATTTCCTTTGGTCTGTAAAAGCGACACTTCGAAATTGAAGTACATTTTCAGAAGTCTGCTATTCTTCAACGTGACCGAGCGAGGTGGCGCAGTGGTTAGCACACTGGACTCGCATTCGGGAGGACGACGGTTCAATCCCGCGTCCGGCCATCCTGATTTAGGTTTTCCGTGATTTCCCTAAATCGCTCCAGGCAAATGCCGGGATGGTTCCTCTGAAAAGGGCACGGCCGACTTCGTTCCCTAATCCGATGAGACCGATGACCTCGCTGTTTGCTCTCTTCCCCCAAAAACCAACCAACCAACCTTCAACGTGATTGGTATGATTAAATACTAAATCTAAAATCGGTAACTTCATTTCATAAGAATTCTTCAGTTCCTCAGATTGTAGGATATTAATAAGCGAATATGTTCGTGAGGTTAATATACAACCTCTACCGAGTATTGTCCTTCCAGCAGCCGCTAAAATGTGTTTATTCTTCACTGACAAGCGAACATTACGAACCCGACCTCATATTTTAAGGAGAAAAACTCACGCTTACACGATATCAGCCCCACCTGAAATGTGGGCCATAATGCAAACAGTATGCAGCAAAACAACGCAATAAACGTGTTAAGTAATATCTGTTCAAGAACGAGATTTCAAAACATGTTCGACGGACATGACCCTCCCTCTTCTCAAACCTTCAACATCCAGCGAGTAGGAGAACTCTGGTTGTCACTAAACAGTGGTCATCACACGGGACTGCCAGACTGGAGGATGACGGTTCACATCCCCGTTCCGACATCCAGATTTAGATTTTCCACGATTTCCCTAAACCGCTCCAGGCCAAAGCCGGAATGGTTCCTTTGAAATGGGCACGGCCGGTTTCCTTTCCCATCCTTCGGCAATCCGAGCTTGTGCTCCGTCTCTAACGATCCTGTTGACGATGGGACATTAACCTCTAATCTTCTTTCCTTCTGGTTGTCATTCCGCTGTACAGTACTTGACGCTCGGACATTAGGCGGTTGTAGTGGGGCGGAGCACGTGACAAACGACTGACTTGAGCAAATGTTTAAAAACTGTACCTTCAGGAAGACATAAATGCTTATTAGCAAATTATGATCCTAATTTTTGGCACGGGAGTGGTTACTGGGGCAGATATCTTGTGCTTTTTTTTCCTCCTTAAAATATGAGGTCAATCTGGTGATGTCCAATTGTGATCTGCCGTCGTCCATTAGGCCTGTAAGGCATCTTTAGAGAACACCACTTACCAATTAACAGCTGCCCCGTTCCGATCCTGTCGAAAAAATTCAAATAGCTTTCGGCCATGCCTGGCCGTAAGCAGTGCCGTACACTGCACTATTGTGAAAGATACGAACTGATTGTCCTTGTAGATTGGTGTTCGTACTCAGTATATGCTCCCCTCAGACATCAAATGCACGAGGATCTCCCCTATTTTTACGATATGCTTCATCACAGAGGCAGCAGAGGCATATGAAAAGTTCGCTGATATCGCCGTTTCGTAAATGTAGATATTTTGCTTTGCTCATGTCAGCAGGGAGAGAAATGTACACAGAGTGACTGCACACTCTTAATACCGTATGGTTACAATGAAACTGCAGCTTCTTAGGAGGTTCAGTGTGGGATGTAATTATCGTATAGCAGTGAAACACAGTGGATGTGCTAATGCGTTAACGCGGAACCCATTTACGCTGAAAAAAAATAGTTCCAATTTTGGCCACCAGATGCAGATCTGGGGCCGTGAAAGCAGTAAAACCAGTAGAAATGTTTCCATATGTAATGGGCAAGAAACCGTACGTGAGCAGTAAAAGGTCAGACTCGTGAAAAAGTATAATGTTGATTTCATTATTAACCATCGCGCATGAAAACAGTGGGTTACAAACATTTGCTCTCTTCCGGAGCAGGTATCACGTACTGTACAAGGAGGTCTTAACGTGCAGACGTCACGGTGGGGCTGACGGGCCCTCTGGGTGTATTTGCTTCAAAATAAAACCGACCGAGACTTAAAATGCTTGTGAATCCACACCACACACTCACATATGGCGAGTGTAATGGCTCTTCGTGCACAAGAAGCAGCTGAAAATTACTGTAACTTCGGCACTCCTGAGTATTCGCTGCACTCTATAGTGTAAAATGTGCCTCGTTACTCCGTAGAATATTGCCCGGCCACATGTCGTCAACTTTGATCCGTGCCAGGAACCGAAGAGCAAATTCAGAAAGTTGCTGCGGTCCTTGGGGTTTCAGTTGCTGCACGGTCTGGATCTTGTACGGGAACCAGTGTAATACGGACGGAAAAACTTTCCGTACTGTTTACCATGGAATGGACAATTCTCGTGACACTGCACGACACTAGAACTACTCGTAGCACGTGCTGCATGGTCAGCTACAGCAAGAGGAACCTCTACAATAACGTCCACCGGGATGGGACGACTTCCTCTTCCATCTGCATCACCCAGCTCACCTGTGTTTTCGAATTTCATCATCATCTCTAAACCATTTAATCACATCGGACCTCTCATACCTTTCAGTGAAGCACTGTAGGTGCTGCCTTTCACATAAAACAGTTTCGCTAATAGCAAAAGGGCCAGATGTCATACTGTCATACAAACAGACAGCGCCAAACTTGCACCTGCTGGCCAAAACTGGAACTAACTTTTGTGCAGCGTAAATCGGTTCCGCATCAGCGCTTTAGCATATCTGTCAAATTTCACTGCCAAACGATAATTACAGCCCAACTGGACTTCCGTGTGTAGCTGCACTTTAATTACCTGTAAGCAACCGGTACATACTGCACCTGCTTCGTATCATATAAAAAAAAAGAAACGTCCCGGCAGTAGTGGCAATAGAGCCCGAATTATCGAACGGGATTCGAACCTCGCTCCTAACGGATGCGAGTCCCATGCTTTTACTCCCTCGACGTGAAATACGTCGTGCGAAACGAACTGTAGATGCCGCATTCATGGCATGATAACATTGTGACACAGCAAAGATGCAAGATCTGTTATCGAGTGCTGTGGTTATTCACTTATTTTATTACATGTTTTCTTATGCGATTCTAAAAAAATGGTTCAAATGGCTCTGAGCACTATGGGACTCAACTGCTGTGGTCATAAGTCCCCTAGAACGTAGAACTACTTAAACCTAACTAACCTAAGGACATCACACACATCCATGCCCGAGGCAGGATTCGAACCTGCGACCGTAGCGGTCGTGCGGTTCCAGACTGTAGCGCCTTTAACCGCTCGGCCACTCCGGCCGGCGAATGATTCTAAATTGAGAACAAACACAACTTAGATGTTGTACAATTGACATACCAAGTCGGTCCACAAAGTTTCGAAACTGGGTCAATAAAAAAATAGAGGAACGTTAAAATGGTGATTTTTAATGTTTCAGGTTTTCTACGTAGTGTGTCTCTCCGCTCCCCTTCACTTGAGTACAACACACAGAACGTTCATATAGCCATATTAAACTGCCAGGAAAGTCTTGCTTGGGAAGGTGTTGAACGTGCGCGTCACATTGGCTTGAATGTCGGTAAAGTCGTCAAAGCGTTTATACTTCATGTGAATTTCAGGGCGTTGTCGTTTTGTGGTAGGGTCTTATCATGAGACCAAGTCTCGTCATGCGTGATGGTTTTTTCCAGAAAAGAACAATTCCAGTTTTGCACTCAGTCCAGTTCTGACAGGCATCCACGTGTCGCGCTTTTTATTCAGGAGTGAAGATGTGCGGGATAAACTTTGCACTCACTTTTCTCTTCTTCAAAAAATTCTGGAAATTGTCTTGAACACTTTATTTAGCGATGTTGTTCCATTACGATTTGTGACACAACAACGCTGAAGGAAGTAAAGTTAAGCTTCAACGGCCGTCGGCATCGAGGTCATTAGAGATGGAGCAGCTTTCAAAGGAACCTTCCCTGCATTTGCCTGGAGAGATTTAGGGAAGTTGCGGAGAACCTGAATGAGGATACGTGAATAATGGAAACTGAAAGCAACAGCTCATATGGCAATTCAAATGTCGTCTATTCAAAACAAGCTACTAGTTTCAAAGCGAAAAACAATCATCTTGAGGTTCCAAGCATAATCTGCCATCAACGTACGAACCACAATGACAAAGGCCCACAGAGTCATTGTGGTTTGTAGGTTGATGGGAGATTACGTTTTGGGCCTGAAGATGGCCCTTTTTCGCGTCGAAAGTGGGAGGATGTTCTGAATAAACGCCGTTTGGCTCACAATAGACAGCGCTGAAAAAAAAAAAAAAAAGTTCAAATGTGTGTGAAATCTTATGGGACTTAACTGCTAAGGTCATCAGACCCTAAGCTTACAGACTACTTAACCTAAATTATCCTAAGGACAATCACACACACCCATGCCCGAGGGAGGACTCGGACCTCCGCCGGGACCAGCCGCACAGTCCATGACTGCATCGCCTGAGACCGCTCGGCTAATCCCGCGCGGCATAGACTGCGCTGACTCCACTCATACGCATGGGAATAAGATTAGTCTCGAAAGTTTCTAGACAGACGTTTTACATTTCAAGCATAAACGAAAGCGATTACTACTTATAGATTAGAATACACGCAGTAGCGAACAGAAAGTATTAATCCTGTGCAATATCAAGAAGTTGAAAAGAATGGGAGAAATCACCCTACTGCATACGCCTTCTATATATTTACGTAATAAGAACGTACACATTCAGTGAATGTCACATCTTGCAATCTGAAGGTCTTCGTTAAACATCACTCTCATAATAAGATAATAAGATGACAAAGGCCAGGCGGGCGTTACTGACAAACTAAAAGTACTTCAGTAAGAATACACTGGTTCGTAACATGCAGATAAAACTGCTCTCAAACGTTATACGAGTTAGACAGGTGTGACAAGAGTGCTATATAGGCGGCAATTTGTGGGGGATAGATCCGATGGCGAAATTTTCGTCAACAGCTAGAATGTGTTCATGGAAGACTGACGTTAAACGAGATGAGTGAACAGCATTACGCAACGATACCGGGAAGCATTGCGGCAAGACACCTAGCCAGCGAGGATCATGAGAACAGATCACGACGTTAGACCAGTATACACATAGATGTAACATTCCGGCGCTCCTGTAACACGGTAACAAAGGCAGTATACCGGCTTCGACGACGTGAGACTTAGAAGTAGCTAAGTCGTGGATAGTGCACTTCAGAAACGTGTTTCCGACACGCAATCGCTTACTTGGAATGGACTACGAACACCAGAAAATCCATGGTGACTGTGGGCATTAGTCATTAATCGTTTCAAAATTTTCATGGAACAACCACTGTGCTGCGCCATTTAATACTCGCAAAACGCGGTGGTGAATAATCACGTGCTTGAGATACTTACAACGTCCAGTGCCGGAAGATTAACGTAATCAATCAACCACTTCAGCCGCCCATCTCTTCGTTACCAATAGAGTGAGAAGTTGTGGCACTTCGTATGCTTCCTCACTCCCTACGGTGAAGCCTATTGTATCCCATATTTATCCTGAGCCCCATAAGGCTCCACAGTGAGACACCGCCAATGCAAGGATTACCCACAGCTCCTGGAGAGACAAATCCGTCATCGCAGTCTTCATCAACGGGAGGAAGCGCTACTGTCAGACAATAGTAAGAGCAGCAAAACGATATACATAACACTGTGTCATAAAGGTCTGCGCCTTAAGAGAGAAAAAGAACCTAGACGTTAAGTGTGGCATTTGGCAATGTGGCTGTACGAAATGACTTCAACACTTGTGCGGTCAGACTCGATTTTTATGTGTGCCACCCGTAAATAGTTTATCGTGTCACTTGAATTTGTTAAATCTACCTTAATATACATACCTTGCATATATTGTTGCACAGCGAAGTAATATGCAGTTAATCTATACAAAAAAAATCCTTGGAAAACCGTGGCAACGTACCATGCTGCCAATGCTACACGAAAAATAAATATCTACTATCACTCTCTCGGGCAATCAAATTAAAATGGGCACATACAAGGCGTGACGGATATAAGTGCTGTTATTTTTATGATATAAGTTCCGATATTTTTATATGTGTTGCCTTAATATGTACACACGTCATGTGTTTGTTGTTTTTTCTTTGCGTCGAAAAGTCTTCAAAAATGGCTCTGAGCACTATGGGACTTAACATCTATGGTCATCAGTCCCCTAGAACTTAGAACTACTTAAACCTAACTAACCTAAGGACATCACACAACACCCAGTCATCACGAGGCAGAGAAAATCCCTGACCCCGCCGGGAATCGAACACGGGAACCCGGGCGTGGGAAGCGAGAACGCTACCGCACGACTCGAAAAGTCTTCCCAGAGACGCATCATATAATTTACTACCTGTTGTTTGCTGCACGGTCGTAACTGCATCGCTAAGTGGACTATGCCTGTCAGTATAGACTCACCGTTTTGTGTCCACGCGTCCACACTTTAACGCCTGACCTGCTGTCCAGGGGAAAATAAGCATTAATGGCTTGCTCTTGCCAAATGTTCTTGTAGGTACTACCCAGCCTAAACACATACAACTTGTAATATCAATAATTATTAGCCTGCAAATGACGTAAATACTGAAGTAATGTTGTTCAGTACATTGCTCTAACTCACTAGTACAATTACCTGCACTCTTTATAATACCACAGAAACGTGCGATTTGTGACAAAGCCCATGCCCAATCGACTAAGCTCTAACAACTGCCTGGTACAGTGTGTTGGCCGTAGCTCACTCTTCTGGTTACTAGCACGCGTAATGACATATCTCTCCACGTGTCGGCACTGCTCATCTTTTTACTTGCATTACTGTAGATGTCACAAGATGATACGAGGCAGAAACATCTTTCAGTTAGAAGGGGAAGCCACAGACAGCAACTACTTCTGATTTCATGCGAAGGAAATGATGTGGTACTTACAGTACTATGTTAAAGGCAAGGTATGCAATGACAGCACATGCGTGAGCTGAGAAAGAATTTCTGAAGCCCCGTGTTAGACGTAGAAAACGATGTTACAGAAGGATTGTGTAACTCATGCCGTTGAATAGCAGGATGAACACAGCATGAAATTCGACAATGTACCTTCTATGCCTAGGCTCTGTATTACGGTATCTCAATGGGGGCGAATATGATTCACCACATGATGAAACTACTATAGTGTGAGGCACCTTTTAGAAGAGAAACGACGCTTCTTTCCTGAATCGCCAATCGCTTGAGAAGCTGTCTGCTGAACAAGTCTGAGGTCTTGTAAATCGGCTCATCACGCGTGGTATTCTTCACAGTTTTAGTTTAGAATCGGACAGAAGTTACAAGCAATAGCATTTCTCAGGAATACACTCAGTATTGCCACGACGGTTAGAAGCTTGTAACACAGCGCAAATCAACTCCGCGAGTACTGATTGTTTTTGACTAGTAATATTGTTTTATATTTTTCCACATATTTTCTTTGACTCATTTACGATACGACATGGACATGAAAAGTTTTTGGAGATACATGCGGACTTTTTCAAACATAGAAATAGTTCATGCGTGAGTTGTGAAGAATAGATATCTCCGAATTTTTAAAATTTTTTCGATGTTCTTACGTTTATACAATAGTAAATCTATATGTGCACTAGAAGTGCAATATTTTTATTTCTTTTGTGTTTTGCAACCTTTTTTATCCAACTAATTTCTTGATATATACTTTTGTATACTTTGCATTCGAACATCTTTACCGTGAATAAGTATAAATAACTAATCGAATTTTTTTACCAGTGCAGTTCATATGAGGACCTAATTTTTTACTTATTTCCAAATTTTCATCGCCGTGTTACACTATTTACAAACAATAACGTAAAAACATCAGAAACGTTGATACAGATATTCACAGTTATCTCTGGCAGTATACTTACGGTAGTGTCAGTGATAATTCTCTCGTAAATTTATTTCATAGCGTCTGCTTTTTTATCCAAGAAATGCTGTTTCGTTCTTCGTACTAAAATATTCTGCAAAAACATGTCTTGACATAAATTATATCATCTTCGCCTACACTGAGAACAAGAAGCCACTTTTTTATTCTTTGAAATATTTACTTATCCAATAACTAAGTTTCGGAATCATTAGATGCTGTCATATTACAGCGTAAACGACGTGCAAATTATTTCGACCTTGTAGTATTGATGGACAGAGACACATTTAGTTGAAATATGTTGCTAAAATAAATACGGAAACATTTTTTAGTTGGTACAGCATTCGTCGTAGCAACGGGAAGCAGCCGTGAAATTATCAAGTAACTGAAAGCATTCATCCATTTGAAGCGAAGGAGTACGCCCAAGGAAAGGAACCATTGATACAATAGCATTTGTGGGGCGAGTAGGCGCTATGAAAAGATCCACTGATAAAGTATCCTGTGCTTTTATGATAAGAAAAAGATTTATATGTCTAAGGTCGCGAAGTAAGTATGTATCACATATTTTATCGTGAAATTATCAGTTTTGAATATCATGCTATCTCATAAGCAAACTTGGAGATACACTCCTGGAAATGGAAAAAAGAACACATTGACACCGGTGTGTCAGACCCACCATACTTGCTCCGGACACTGCGAGAGGGCTGTACAAGCAATGATCACACGCACGGCACAGCGGACACACCAGGAACCGCGGTGTTGGCCGTCGAATGGCGCTAGCTGCGCAGCATTTGTGCACCGCCGCCGTCAGTGTCAGCCAGTTTGCCGTGGCATACGGAGCTCCATCGCAGTCTTTAACACTGGTAGCATGCCGCGACAGCGTGGACGTGAACCGTATGTGCAGTTGACGGACTTTGAGCGAGGGCGTATAGTGGGCATGCGGGAGGCCGGGTGGACGTACCGCCGAATTGCTCAACACGTGGGGCGTGAGGTCTCCACAGTACATCGATGTTGTCGCCAGTGGTCGGCAGAAGGTGCACGTGCCCGTCGACCTGGGACCCGACCGCAGCGACGCACGGATGCACGCCAAGACCGTAGGATCCTACGCAGTGCCGTAGGGGAGTGCACCGCCACTTCCCAGCAAATTAGGGACACTGTTGCTCCTGGGGTATCGGCGAGGACCATTCGCAACCGTCTCCATGAAGCTGGGCTACGGTCCCGCGCACCGTTAGGCCGTCTTCCGCTCACGCCCCAACATCGTGCAGCCCGCCTCCAGTGGTGTCGCGACAGGCGTGAATGGAGGGACGAATGGAGACGTGTCGTCTTCAGCGATGAGAGTCGCTTCTGCCTTGGTGCCAATGATGGTCGTATGCGTGTTTGGCGCCGTGCAGGTGAGCGCCACAATCAGGACTGCATACGACCGAGGCGCAAAGGGCCAACACCCGGCATCATGGTGTGGGGAGCGATCTCCTACACTGGCCGTACACCACTGGTGATCGTCGAGGGGACACTGAATAGTGCACGGTACATCCAAACCGTCATCGAACCCATCGTTCTACCATTCCTAGACCGGCAAGGGAACTTGCTGTTCCAACAGGACAATGCACGTCCGCATGTATCCCGTGCCACCCAACGTGCTCTAGAAGGTGTAAGTCAACTACCCTGGCCAGCAAGATCTCCGGATCTGTCCCCCATTGAGCATGTTTGGGACTGGATGAAGCGTCGTCTCACGCGGTCTGCACGTCCAGCACGAACGCTGGTCCAACTGAGGCGCCAGGTGGAAATGGCATGGCAAGCCGTTCCACAGGATTACATCCAGCATCTCTACGATCGTCTCCATGGGAGAATAGCAGCCTGCATTGCTGCGAAAGGTGGATATACACTGTACTAGTGCCGACATTGTGCATGCTCTGTTGCCTGTGTCTATGTGCCTGTGGTTCTGTCAGTGTGATCATGTGATGTATCTGACCCCAGGAATGTGTCAATAAAGTTTCCCCTTCCTGGGACAATGAATTCACGGTGTTCTTATTTCAATTTCCAGGAGTGTATTTGGATGGAGTATCGTAGTTTACTTGTGATACAATATCAGATTTAAAACGAGTAATTTCAGGATAAAGTATATGATGCACAGTTTTTTTGCGACCTTCGAGATATCCGTTGTTATCACAAGGAAACACTTTTCCCGAACAAGTCTTTGATATTTAATGACACAAAGGGTCTTTCCTTGTGTGAATGAATATGTGACAGGATATTAAAATTTCACGAATGCAGAGGATATAGTTCCTCCTTAAAGTATAGTAACGATTTTGCATCTAGAGCGAACACAGGTCCTGTTACATAGCTCAACACAACATAATGTAATAAAGATTCACAACGCTAACACCTAGCTCCCAGCAAAGCCACACATGTTATTGAATGTTTTCGGAAATAACTGCAACCGGACGACTCTTTGTGAGATAAAAAAGTTGTATACATGTTACTAGTGATCTGCTCTCACTTCGCACGGGTAGCCGGATGACTTGGTTCAAATGGCTCTGAGCACTATGGGACTCAACTTCTGAGGTCATTAGTCCCCTAGAACTTAGAACTAGTTAAACCTAACTAACCTAAGGACATCACACACATCCATGCCCGCGGCAGGATTCGAACCTGCGACCGTAGCGGTCTCGCGGTTCCAGACTGCAGCGCCTAGAACCGCACGGCCACTTCGGCCGGCCCGGATGACTTGTCTGGCGGTAGTAAATTATGCAGGGTGAACATTAATAAAACCGACAAACTGCAGAGGTGGATTCCTGACTGAAGATGAAGGGAAAAAGGTTCTATAAAGATGTGCCCGGAAATGCATCGTTGCCACAGTAGATGGTGCTGACGAGTGGAAAGTTTCTATGACCACGTGCCGTGCGTATTTTGTGTGATGCAGGCTGTGTGACTGACGCAGCATACTGCAAGCAGAAGGATGGTTCTGTATTCATGTCGGGAACAAGCCGAGATGGTGTTTGTGTACGGCCAAGCTGACCAAACCGGTAGAAACGCTGTACCAAAACAAGTACCCTCACAGGCACGAACAAAATTACACAACATTTGAAGCCCTTTTTGGGCTTTTGTGTGATCCTGCGTCCTTTCAGACAGACGAACATGCAGTGAGGCGGCGGGCTGTCGCGTACACGAGATTTGGAGGACCGGGTTCCGCCTCTCGACCTTTTTCGTCTGCTTGGCCGTGAACAAACACCATCCCGGCTTGTTCCCGACATGAATACAGGACCATGCTGCTGCTTACAGTACGCTGCGTCAATCATACAGCCTGCAGCACGTGAGGAATACACGGTACTTGGTCAGAGGAACTTTTCACTCGACAGCGCCAACTACTGTAGCAACGATGCATTTCCGGACACATTTTCATAGGATCTTTTTTCCTCCATTTATCGTCAGGAATCCGTCCCTGCAGTTTGTCGGATTTATTAGCGTTCACCCTGTATACACACATACACAATGTTATCCAAAGTATACGGACTCCTGGCTGAAAATGACTTAAAAGTTCGTGGCGCCCTCCATCGGTAATGCTGGAATTCAATATAGTGTTGGCCCACCCTCACCTTTTTAATCTTGATGACAGCTCCCACTCTCGTAGGCATATTTTCAAGCATGTGCCGGAAGGTTCCTTGGGGAATGGCAACCCATTTTTCACGGAGTGCTGCACTGAGTTTCGTGAAGTTACGATGGTTGACGGTCTACATCTAGGTTCAAAATGGCGTCTTTGACAGAGTTGCGTTCTAACAAGGGAACCTCCCCGTCGTACCCCTCTCAGATTTAGTTATAAGTTGGCACAGTGGATGGGCCTTGAAAAACTGAACACAGATCAATCGAGAAAACCGGAAGAAGTTGTTTGGAACTATGAAAAAAATAAGCAAAATATACAAACTGAGTAGTCCATGCGCAAGATAGGCAACATCAAGGACAATGTGAGCTCAGGAGCGCCATAGTCCCGTGGTTAGCGTGAGCAGCTGCGGAACTAGAGGTCCTTACTTTAAGTCTTCCCTCGAGCGAAACATTTAATTTTTATTTAATCAACTCCGCTCTCCAAAATTCCAGGACATGTTCAGATTTGCTTGGACATATGCAGGATTTGACGGTCTACACACAGAAAAAATTTGAAAACGTTAAAAACATATATTTTGACAGAGCACAGGGAAAACTGTGCGACTGTGAAACTGTTGCATTCATTTGCTGCAGTTTATGTGACAAACTCTTATGGTTTCATCACTTTTTTGGGAGTGATTATCACATCCACAAGAGAACCTAAATCGGGCATGGTAGAAGAATCTTTTTACCCATTCGCCAAGTGTACAAGTTAGGTGGGTCGACAACATATTCCTGTCATGTGACGCACATGCCGTCACCAGCGTCGTGTAGAATAAATCAGACGTGTTTTCCTGTGGAGGAATCGGTTGACCTATGACCTTGCGATCAAATGTTTTCGGTTCCCATTGGAGAGGCACGTCCATTCGTCTACTAATCGCACGGTTTTGCGGTGGGGTCGCAAAACACAGACACTAAACTTATTACAGTGAACAGAGACGCTAATGAACGAACGGACAGATCATAACTTTGCAAAAATAAAGAAAATAAACTTTTCACTCGAGGGAAGACTTGAACCAAGGACCCTTCGTTCCGCAGTTGCTCACGCTAACCACAGGACCACGGCGTTCCTGAGCTCACATTATCCTTGATGTTGCATATCTTGCGAATGGACTACTCAGTTTGCATATTTTGATTATTTTTTTCATAGTTCCACACAACTTCTTCCTGTTTTCTCGATTGGTCTGTGTTTAGTTTTTCAAGGCCTATCCACTGTGCCAACGTATAACTAAATCTGAGGGGGGTGCGATGGGGAGGTTCCTTGTAAGCAGAGATCTGTCACTGAGATTATTTTCGCGGAAAACCAGCGCATCGCAGATATTTCCAGGCGCTTTTAGAGTGTCTACATACCACTGGCGGTGAACAAAGGCACCCGTTGGGCGAAGCTTTATCATAATCGCAACAAGGCCGCGTAAACCTGTCCGATCTCTTGCGTGCCAACCGGCCGCATACAGCTATGACTCGTGCAATGTTAGATTTCAATGTGTTCGTCGGCACAAAAAGAGAAACAGATTTCTCTTTCACCATGACAACTCAAGGACCCCCACAAGCCTGCGCACCCGAGAGAAGTTCACAAATCTTCATTGGACTGTTCTTCCTCATCCACCCCACAGCCCGGATCTCGCACCTTCCGTTTTCCGCCTGTTTTGTCCAATGAACGATTCACTCTGAGAGAAGCAGTGCGTGGATGATGGGGAGGTTACTGTGGTGTCACCGCAAGGCACCACACTGGCTACGTTTCAGGCTTCAAACTGTCCACGGTCCGTCAGTACATATCGGATCCGCGAGTCGCCACTGTCAACGCTAGCAGACCGAGCGCCGCCACTCGGCTGGTCTTACGAGACAAGCTAGCGTACTGCCCAGTTCTACAGCCGACTTTAATAGGAATGGTTCACTTGTTATAGCTTCAGAGATCTCATTTGCAGAGACGCTAGTTAGCATAGTCTTCAGCTAAGTCAGTAGCTACGACCTAGCCAGGCGCCACATACAGTTTATACATTGACCATTGATTTATATGTGTGAAGCTATCAGAATTATAAAGAAGTATTCGGACTTCAGTCTATAACTGCACTTGTAAAGATTATTTTTACAAAGTCAAGATCGACGTTCGCCGCTTATGCTGAATTAAAGCTAAGTATTTAATTGTATTCCAGTGTATTAACTTTCTAATCACCTAAGATGTTCCAGATACCTCCAGTCAAGTATAGTTCATTGATCCTCACGTCAGCCTACGTGATCAACGCGTGCTATTAATGGCACCACCTCGTGATCATACTAAGAGTCAAATTGCGTGACTCAGTCGGGTCACCCCTTTTCCATGAGGCCCATAGTTCCGTCTCATACATAACAGTTGCTGATGCAGCAAGACGTTGTTTCCGACTTCGACCAATAGACTGGTACTGTGCGGGCACATAGACCCTTCCAGTCAGTCGGCGTAATGGCTTCGCATTAAAATATAGTTCTGTAACCAAAAGAGTGGGGCATGATATGGTGTATTGGAATCCTCAATAAAATCAACCGGTTCTCAGAAAAAAAATGTGTTCGATCATTTTTTTAACGCTCCTCGTTACTTTATTGAAAATTATTCACTACCTCTTTATTACAACAAGAAAATTCTGATACTTCACTTCGAAACCTCTCTCTTTGATTTGTGATGCATTGAAGGTTGAGTAACTAGTTCTTTTGTTCATGGTCAACTTGATCAATAGTTCTTCATTAACAAGAGTTTTCAAGTTTTCCTTAAAATAAGAGCACCTTTACTTTTATCAGCTGGAGCGCTTTGCTCTATGTGATAGTTGTCAAACGAACTTAATTTACTTAGTGGCTTCTGTCCCTAATATAGTGTATAGTTCCATTCTGCGTTCTTTCTTTCTAAAAAAAAAGCATTTAAGTTCCTTTGTATTTAAAGATAAACCCTGCCATTTAATGGTTAGTCTCTAGATAGATCAAGTTCCCTCCATGCGCCACAGCTATTTTCAGTTCATTTCAAGAGCAATTTACAAGTACACTCCGAGTAGATACATCCAAATTTGACTAACATGAAATATCCTATTTGCAATCAAATACAGCGACGGTAAGACAAATGTAGCACTTATTGGGCGAAAGTTGAATTGCAAGAATGCAACATGCAACATTAATCCAAAACAACTGAGATCAGTGTCGTGTTTACAGTGTTCACGATTCTAGGTGTATACTACAGCGAAAAGAACTCTGCAGAATTTTCTGGAATTTCTTTTTAGAAATGAATAGAACGGTACACGACCTTCTAGAGCGCTAAACGTGAAAGATTGGGCACAACCACCATACTTTAACAGAAGGTTCAATTTATTTTACTATATGAGCTGCCAAAACTTACCAATGACATAATGCCGTGTGTAAAGAAGATGATACGCGACGTAACTGAAGCGATTTACTAAACAGCAAAGGAAGAGAATGACAGTTTTGTTCGACGGATAGAATCGTTCCAATGACTCTTTTAAGTTTCATTTCTACTGACACTCGCGTTCTCTATCGCCATCAACACTTCGTAGTCTCAGACTGCAAAGTGCAGTGAAGAGGGACATCGCTCCCACAGACAACTTCATGTTACTTACCTACGGAAGGATTCACGTAAGAACTCTTGTTTTTTGCTCTTGAAAGAAAAGACCAATATCCTGAGTAGAGTAAAATTAGTATTATGATTTGTATACTGTATGTACACTTTTAAAAACATTTTCATAATTCAATTGGTTCAATTGGCTCTAAGCACTATGGGACTTAACATCTGAGGTCATCAGTCCCCTAGACTTAGAGGTACTTAAGCCTAACTAACGTAAGGACATGACACACAGCCATGCCCGAGGCAGGATTCGAACGTGAGGCCGCAGCAGCAGCGCGGTTCCGGACTGAAGCGCCTAGAACCGCTCTGCTACAGCGGCCGGCTTCTCATAAAGTAACTGATTTTGTATGACAGACGGCATTAATTATTTTTCCCGTCTAATAAAAAAAGTTCTGATAAATAAGTAACTGACCAACACCATATTATCAGCTAGTTTTTTTGTAAGCAGGCCTGCATGAATCTTAGCACAGTGCAATGCAACATTATAGTTTAAGTCAAAAATTTCTGCAGTGTTTACCAATTCTTGTTCAGCCATTGCACTTATAAATAGCGTCATATATTTTTGAAGGTAAAAATTTGGTAACCTATGTCTTTACAGGAAATATTGTGGGCTTTTTTATACAAAGCCAGTTAAAGACTCACAAAAAGGACGTTTACTATGTTCGCTGTTATTATAACTAAACCACACTGATCGATACACCTCCGTAGCTGGATGGTAAGAGTAAATGGCTGCCGTACGGAGGACCCGGCTTCGATTCCCGGTACTGCCACGGATTTTTCCTAGGTGGGAGAACTGGTACGGGGTGCACTCAACCTCGTGATGCCAATTGAGAAGCTACTTGACCGAGTAGAAGCTCCGCGGTCTGGATAGTCGGTACTACGGACGGGAGAGCAGTGTGCTCACCATGTGCCCATCTATACCACGTCTGAATGACGCCGCAATGCAGAGCAAGACGCGGCAGCTGGTAGACTCCCTTGGTGCTTCGCGGCCTGATGAGGCTCTCATTTTTACATCGATGAGATTGAACGTTATGAACACATAATTAATAGCGTGTTATTCCACATTCGGAACGCACTGTGGCAGCGATTTTGTGAGGTACAGATTCCACAACTCCGTGGAAGTTTCCGGAGGTATGTGGCACCAGATGTCTGGACACAGATCACGTATTTCCCTCAAGCGCCCGATAGCGTCCCAGATATGTTCCATCGCGTGCAGAACAGACGAATTTGCTAGCCAAGACGTCAACGTTCCTCAAACTACTGTGGCACGATTCTGACCTTGTGATGCTACCATCCAGCCATAAGATGCCATCGCCGTCGAGAAAGACATCAAATATCGAGGGAGACACGTATGTCCCATAATAAGGCTCACATAGTCCGTAGATGTCATGGTGGCCTCGATTACTACAACAGGTCACTTGGAAGCTCAAATGTCCCTCGTAGCACAACAGTGCCCCCATCTGCCTGCGTTCGTGACAGTCGTGCTTGTTTCGAGCAGCCACTTGTCCAGATTACAGCGTAGCTATAGATCTTGTGTCACTAAGGTAAATCTTTCTTCCACACGAGAACAGGTAATCACGGACTGCAATTGCAACAGGTTCTTATGTTCACAGCGAGTTATGCGCAAGCTTATACCAAAGATTTCGGTGTCGGCGATACATTAAGGCAAAAATAACGACACACCACGAAGGAATTATCTGAACGGAACGGAAATCGGTAGACGTGGTGTTCATGTATAGACAAACAAATGATTAAAGTCTCATAAAAATTGGATGATTTATTCAAAAGAAAGAACTTAATCAATTGAACAAGACAATAACAAGTTGATCCAGCACTGGCCTCTATGCAACCAGTTATTCGGCTTCGCATTAAAGGGTCACACCAAAAGAATTGCACACCATTTTTTTGTAAATCCATCTTTTATTCTACTTGTTTGAAAGTCTTACAGAGCGTAGATACATCCTTTAGGAACAATATTTTCATTTCTCCACATAATTTACATCCCTCTCAACCGCCTTACGCCATCTTGGAACTAGCACCTGTATACTGCACGGTATAATTCTGAACCAACCTGTTGGAGCCACTGTTTGGCAACGTGCACAAGGGAGTCATCATCTTCAAACCTTGTTCCACGAAGAGAGTCTTTCAGTTTCCCAAAGAGATGCTAGTCACATGGAGCCAGGTCAGGACTGTATGGCAGGTGTTTCAGTGTTGTCCATCCGAGTTTTGTGATCGCTTCCATGGTTTTTTGACTGACATGTGGCCGTGCATTGTTGTGCAACAGAAAACATCCTGCTTTTGCCGATGTGGTCGAACACGACTCAATCGAGGTTGAAGTTTCTTCAGTGTCGTCACATATGCATCAGAGTTTATGGTGGTTCCACTTGGCATGATGTCTACAAGCAAGAGTCCTTCGGAATCGAAAAACACCGCAGCCAACACTTTTCCAGCAGAAGGTGTGGGTGTGGTTTGGAATTTATTTTTCTTGGGTGAATTTGCATGATGCCACTCCATTGATTGCCTCTTCGTCTCTGGTGAAAAATGATGGGGCCAAAAGTTCGCTGCATACCGTTTTTCTTGTGTCTTTGTGAGCCATTGTCAACATCCTGGGAACCTACCTGGCACAAACCTTTTTTAACGCTCTTTCAGTATTCTACAAACACTTCCTTCCCCTATTCCATCGTAGTGTGACAATTCGTTCACTGTGATCCGTCTGTCAGCAGTCACCAATTCGTTAACTCTCTGCACATTGTCTGGGGTGTGTGCAATACGAGGCCAACCGCTGCGAGGACAATCATCAATACTGCCGTGCCCGTTTTCAATACGTAACCTGCATGCCCACGACTACCTTACTGCGATCGACAGCAGCATCTCCATACACCTTTTCCAACCTCTTGTGGATGTTTCCCACTGTCTCGTTTTCACAGCACAGGAATTCTATAACAGCACGTTGCTTCTGACGAACGTCAAGTGTAGCAGCCATCTTGAAGACATGCTGTGACGGCGCCACTCACGGGAACAGGTTGAACTAAGTTTGAAAACAAGCGGGAAGAATGTATCTACACACTGTAAAACTTTCACACATGCAGAATGAAAGCTGTATTTTTACAAAAAAAGTGTGCATTTCTTTTGGAGTGATCCTCGTAATTGATAATGTTGCTATATGTCCTCCAGAAGGATATCGTGGCAAATTCTGTTACATTGGCACATCAGATCATCGAAATTCCGAGCTGGTTGGAGGGCCCTATCCATAATGCTCCGAATGTTCCCAATTCAGGGATAAACCGAGCGACCTTGCTGGCCAAGGTAGAGTTTGGCAAACACGAAGACAAGCTGTAGAAATTCTCGCCGCATGCGAGCGAGCATTATCTTGCTGAAATGTAAGCCCAAGGTGGCATGCCATGCAGGGTAACAAAATGGGGAGTAGAATATCGTAGACATACCTATGTGCTTTAAGGGTGCCATGGGTGGCAACCAACGATGTCCTACTGTGAAAAAAATGGCACTCCAGACCATCACTCCTGGTTGCCGGGATGTATGTTAGGTGACAATCAGGTTCGTATCTCACAGCTGTGTGAGACACGTCGTCGCTGGTCATCGGGCTTAGTTCGAAGCGGGACTCATCAATAAAGACAATTCTACTCCAATCAACAAGATTCCATGCCGAAGACGCATCTGGTGTTCTTGGAATTTGAGAAGGTGTGTGACAGTGTAAAAATAAGCTAAATCTGGAAAAACCTTCAGAAAAGGGGAATTGGAAGGCTATTGGTAGAATAAAGGGATGGATGAGTTGTGTAAAAGGAGGACAGAACACACTGGTTTCAACAGAAAAAGACATGGTCCAGTCACATTAGTGTGACCATCGCCTATGTTCGGCGGCAACGTGCAGTAACCACTCACAGACGGCAGGTGACAGCACTAGCGGGGGAGGGTGCAGAAAATACTGCAGTCGTTGTCGTAATGGGGAAACGGAGCGACTTATCTGTCGTCCAGAAGCGCATGATCGTTGGAATTTCGCTACAAGGATGGAAACATTACCGAAATGGTTAATACTGCAAACCGTTCGCGTGCCGCAGTGACTAAATTATACGGAGCTTGCTAAAATGGCGCAATCGAAAACCGGCGTCAAGGCAACTGTGGTGCACCATAGGCCATGGATGACGAGTGTGAAAACCGGCTGCAGAATACGGGCGAATAGACGTAAAACTGCTGAGCAGCTGATTGCCCAGATGAACCAAGGGGCTGACACTGCCTCCTCAACAACTGTTCAGCAAACGTTGCTGCATATGGGCTTCCGCTGTAGGCGCCCCATACATGCAGCCATGCTGACTATCATAGGCGACGAAGGCTGGAATTTGCCCGCCTATACAGCAACTGGACATCCATTGAGATTCGCCAGGAGACTTTTCCAGATGAAGAATCACTTTTATGCTACATCGGACAGAGGGCTCTTGGCGTATACAGCGTGAAACACCTGAAAGCAAACAGGAATGGGGCGCTATGGTGCGAGGCATGTTCTCGTGGCGTTGTTTGAGTGATCTCGTCATTCTGTAAGGCACGATGGATCAACAGAAGTATGCCTCTATCCTTGGGGATCAAGTTCACCTCTTCATGCAATTCGTTGTTTTCCCTCGTCATGATGGTTTCTACCAGCAGGACATTGCAACGTATGTCCGACCCGATAGCTGAATGGTCAGCGTGACGAACTGCCGTCCTAAGGGGCCCGGGTTCGATTCCCAGCTGGGTCGAGGATTTTCTCCGCTCAGGAAGTGGGTGTTGTGTTGTCTTCATCATCATTTCATCCCCAACCGGCACGCAGGTTGCCCAAAGTGGCGTCGAAAGTAATAAGATCTGCACGATGGAGGCCGGACCTGCCCTGTAAGGGGCCTCCCGCCCAATGACGCCAAACGCTCATTTCCATTTCCACTGCAATGTATCACACAGCTTGCTGTGTTACGTGCGTGGTACGAAGAGCACCAGCATGAGTATACCGTACTCTCCTGGCCACGTCACTTCTCGGATTCAAATACAAAGTCTGTTTGCACCATGGATCCTCAACCGAGAATCTAGCACAGATGGCGGCAGTACTGGAGTCAGCATGGCTCCACACTCCTATCTATACCTTCCAGAACCTCACTGACTCTCTTCCTGCACCTCTCGGAGTGATCCGCGCTGCAAAAGGTGGGTTATTCACGCTTTCGACAGGTGGTCACATTAATGCACTGGACGGTGTAGGCAAAAGTAAGGGAGAACGCAATCCCCTCGACTATTCATTTCCGTTATGTATGAGATACTGACAGGTGTGGTAGTGTGAATAGGAGCTGAAAATATGAAAAGTACGGTGTTTGCAGGTCATTTAATGGAGGGGGACATAGAGAAGGAGAAGTATAAGAAGCGCTAAATGTCTGAGGGGAAATGGTGGGACAGTATGAGTTGCAATTTAACGGAAATAAATGTGATTACAAGGTGCCAATGAGGAGCAAGATGAGCGCAGCAATGGGCAATGTATTAGAGGGAAAGAAAATTGAAAATTTCAAGTGCGAGGGGATCACAACAAAAGACATCGGGAGAAATGAGAAGGAGCTTAATGAAAGGGGAGAGCAAGCTCCTAGATTCTTCCAGAGTACGGGAAGCCTGATCTGGAACAAATATGTACCTCGAAAATGAAAAAAAAAAAATTATACCAAGCATATTATGCGTCGGAGACATGAGTAATGAAGAAAACATAGTTGAACAAGAGACAGGCGTGTGAGACGAAATTTCAAAGAAGTAGATTAGGAATAATAAAATTTGATAGGGTAACGAATGAGATGGTGGGAGAATTAGTGAAAGTGAGTCCCATGCGAGATCCCATAAAAAAGTGAAGACTAAGATTGCTCGGACATGTTGGCAGAACATCCAGAGAGGCTCACGAAATGGCCATGTGAGGCAAGAGCCATGGAGAAAGACGAAGGAATAAATGTATCAGTGGAGTGAAAGAACATACGAAGAAAAGAGGAAGGAAGGAAGGAAGGAAGATCGATCTAACGTCTGTCGACATAGAGGTCATTAGAGACTGAGCACATTATCGGATTGTGTCAATGGTGGGGGAGGAAATCCGCCGTACCCTTTCAAGGGAATCATTCCAGCATTTACCTGGAGCGTTTTGGGGAAATCACGGAAAAACTACATCTGCATGGCCGGACGCGGGTTGAACCGTCGTCCTCCCGATGCGAGTCCAGTGTGCTAACCACTGTGCCACTTCGCTTGATAAGAGGAGAGGCAAAGACTGGGACAAAGAGAATCAAATGGATGGAAACTGTAGAATATAATGTTGTTGTTGTTGTTGTTGTTGTTGTTGTGGTCTTCAGTCCTGAGACTGGTTTGATGCAGCTCTCCCTGCTACTCTATCCTGTGCAAGCTTCTTCATCTCCCAGTACTTACTGCAACCTACATCCTTCTGAATCTGCTTAGTGTGTTCATCTCTTGGACTCCCTCTACGATTTTTACCCTCCACGCTGCCCTCCAATGGTGAATTTGTGATCCCTTGATGCCTCAGAACATGTCCTACTAACCGGTCCCTACTTTTTGTCAAGTTGTGTCACAAACTCCTCTTCTCCCCAATTCTATTCAATACTTCATCATTAGTTAAGTGATCTACCCATCTAATCTTCAGCTTTCTTCTGTAGCACTACATTTCGAAAGCTTCTATTCTCTTCTTGTCCAAACTATTTATTGTCCACGTTTCACTTCCATACATGGCTACACTCCATACAAATACTTTCAGAAACGACTTCCTGACACTTAAATCTATACTCGATGTTAACAAATTTCTCTTCTTCAGAAACACTTTCCTTGCCATTGCCAGTCTACATTTTATATCCTCTCTACTTCGACCATCATCAGTTATTTTACTCCCCAAATAGCAAAACTCCTTTACTATTTTAAGGGTCTCATTTCGTAATCTAATTCCCGCAGCATCACCTGACTTAATTCGACTACATGCCATTATCTTCGTTTTCCTTTTCTTGATGTTCATTTTATACCTTTCAAGACGCCGGCCGCCGTGGCCGAGCGGTTCTAGGCGCTTCAGTCCGGAACCGTGCTGCTGCTACGGTCGGAGGTTCGACTCCTGCCTCGGGCATGGATGTGTGTGATGTCCTTAGGTTAGTTAGGTTTAAGTATTTCTAAGTCTAGGGGACTGATGACCGCAGATGTTAAGTCCCATAGTGCTTAGAGCCATTTGAACCATTTGAACCTTTCAAGACACTGTCCATTTCGTTCAACTGCTCTTCCAAGTCCTTTGCTGTCTCTGACAGAATTACAATGTCATCGGCGAACCTCAAAGTTTTTACTTCTTCTCCATGGGTTTTAATACCTACTCCCAATTTTTCTTTTGTTTCCTTTACTGCTTGCTCAATATACAGATTGAATAACATCGGGGAGAGGCTACAACCCTGTCTCACTCCTTTCCCAACCACTGCTTCCATTTCATGCCCCTCGACTTTTACAACTGCCATCTGCTTACTGTACAAATTGTAAATAGCCTTTCGCTCTCTGTATTTTACCCCTGCCACCTTCAGAATTTGAAAGGCAGTATTCCAGTCAACATTGTCAAAAGCTTTCTCTAAGTGTACAAATGCTAGAAACGTAGGTTTGCCTTTCCTTAATCTAGCGTCTAAGGTAAGTCGTAGGGTCGGTATTGCCTCACGTTTTCCAACATTTCTACAGAATCCAAACTGATCTTCCCCGAGGTCGGCTTCTACCAGTTTTTCCGTTCGTCTGTAAAGAATTCGCGTTAGTACTTTGCAGCCGTGACTTATTAAACTGATAGTTCGGTGATTTTCACATCTGTCAACACCTGCTTTCTATGGGATTGGGATTATTATATTCTTCTGGAAGTCTGAGGGTATTTCGCCTGTCTCATACATCTTGCTCTCCAAATGGTAGAGTTTTGTCAGGTCTGGCTCTCCCGAGGCTGTCAGTAGTTCTAATGAAATGTTGTCTACTCCCGGGGCCTTGGTTCGACTTAGGTCTGGTGTATATCTCCGAAACATGAACCTGTCGCTCCGAGGGAAAACTTTGTTGCAGCCTGTCACATTGAACCACTTGGGCAAAGGTGATGGCGACGGCGGCCGGAGTCCCAGCGCCTCAGAGCGAAATGTGCGTTCCAGCAGTGTCGGCGGCAGAAGTACGAGCCGGTGTCGCAACGGGCGGCCAGCCTTGGGCCGTCGGCTGGGACCGGGCGGCGGGCGCAGTGCAGCCAAGGATGCAAGGCCGCGCCGCGGGCCGCGCGCTGCACTTCCTGGTTGGTTGTGCGGCCCCACGCACTCCTACACGTACCGCCGCGGCACACGCACTTTCCCACCGAGCTTCCTACAGGCTGAGGCTCTGCTGGGAGTGCAGCCCTGACCTACTTCAACACATCCACCGTCCCAGTCAAGTCTACGAGGGACGCTATTTTTGAACGCAGAGGCGATCGTGACAAGTTGTCACAATTTACGCCTTTTTTTAATTTTTGAAGAGGTTGTTTAGCGAGCCGAAGGACTCCAAGTAGGCTGTTTAGGTTTTTATGTTGCTAATGCCACGTAGCGCTCCATATGAAAATCACTGACTGTGCTGTGTGAAGGCTGTGGTTGGTTTGCATTGTTGGAGTATATGCCAGGGGTCTCCAAACTACGGCCCGCGAGAGCCGGCAAACCGGCCCGCGTTAGCTGGCCGGACATCCCCGGTATCCGGCCCGCCAAATATTTGAGGTGGTACCTATAATTCATTAAGTTTTCTAAGGGGACGTTTCACGCTTTGTGTGACCTGGGGGAATTGTGGCCGCGAGCTATCGTGGAGGAAGAGGAGATTTGTGTTTAACGTCCAGCGAGGTCATTAGTGACGAAGCACAAGTTGAAATGAGGGAAGGATGGAGAAGGAAAACGGCCGGCATTTGCCCTAAGGGTTTTAGGGAAATAACGGAAAACCTAAATTTGGATGGCCGGGCGCTGGTTTGAACCGTCGTCCTCCCGAATACGAGTCCAGTGTGCTTACTACTGCACTACCCAGCTCGGTATTGTCGTCGAGCAGAATCACGCCCTCGGTGAGCACCCCAGTCCGTTTCTTCTTGATGGACTTGCGTAGGCTACGGTACGTTGCACAGTACACGTCACCGTTAATGGCTTTACCGTGCTCGAGGAATTCGATGAGTTTCGGACTTCGGACGACGAAGAAGACGGCGAGCATTATCTTTCATACTGAAACCACAGCTCTGAATTTTTCAGGGGAGTTGACAACGCATGCGTCAATTGCCTAGATGTCTCACTACGTTATCCCAAAGCGGCATAAGCAAGTTTCAAGCGGTTTGATTTTTACGATGTTTCGTAATTCTTCATATGAACACTCCTCGTGTGTAACTTTGAAGATCATAATAACTTTGAAGATCAGATCACTTTCAAATATCTCGCTTCTCGGTACACATACGATGGAAACAATGAGCCCTGACCTGTGTCCGTGCATGAGCTCATGGCATGGGTAATGTTTCCAGCACTCGCCATTGGGTTCTCTTCTGCGTAACGAACGACGTGCTCTTCAAAAGGCCAGAGTGTGGCGCGTCCATGGAGCACCACAGTCAGCCCTCATAGTTGCGAGCGTACAAATTTCTCACAGCCGTTGTTGTTGTCGAACTAAAATGGAATGTGATGTCGTAATTACAACTGGGACTGATGACGGCGCCTTCTTCTACATTTGTGTACGTTTCCCGAAGCATCTTCATACTAATTTGATATCCAAAGGGTACATTTCTGAACATGAGTTCCTCATCAAAACTACATCTACTGTCCGCCACCGTAGCTGAATGGACAGCGCGCCGGCTTGTCATGCCAGAGGGCCCGCGTTCGATTCCCGGCTGGGTTGGAGAATTTCTCATGCCGGAGGGCCCGCGTTCGATTCCCGGCTTGGTAGGAGAATTTCTCTCCACTCAAGCACTGAGTGTTTGTGTCGTCTCCATCATCATTATTTCATCCTCATAAACGCATAAGTCGTCGAAGTGACGTCACCTCAAAAGACTTGCATCAGGTGATCAAGTCAACACGCCGGGAGGCACTCGCCATACATTTCCTTTCATCTACTAAGTCCCACCTAAAAACCCTAGAAGCCAGTAATAGGTACTGTGAAACACCCTGTGATGCTGCATGTCACGTGCAACTACATTTCATGAGTGTTACAGTGCAAAAGGAATGTCAGTGGGTTTCGGAAACCACGCTGCCTGTGGACGGTTTGTGATGGTGCATTGTTCCACAGCTACGCGAAATGAATAACGAGAAACAACCGATTATCACCTGTCGACTATCAAATCACTACAGTTTTGTTTCCGATCTGTACCCTCCTCAGACACCCTTGATGTGGCTGATGACAACCACGACCTGTAATCTGTTCGGATGAAAACAATACACAGTGCACGTCGCGAGAAAACGACTTTATCCAGTGAATATTCGATGCATCCCCGTGAAGTCATCCAACACGAAATGAATAACCTTGTCATTTTTCCCGCTGCACTCCAAAAATCCACTACATTCATGTTATCACAAGTTAGAGGAACCCCTTCTTAGGGTCAATGATAAAATATCTGCCGAAATCGAAGCCAGATAAGCCACAGTACTATCAGAGCAGGCTTGCACATCAGAAACACAAAATATTAATATGTCATTAGTAAACTGCAGGAGCACCCATGAGGAGGACCTGAATTACTATGGTTCAAATGGTTCAAATGGCTCTAAGCACTATGGGACTTAACATCTGAGGTTATCAGTCCCCTAGACTTAGAACTACTTAAACCTAACTAACCTAAGGACATCACACACATCCATACCCGAGGCAAGATTCGAACCTGCGACCGTAGCAACAGCGTGGTTCCGGACTGAAGCGCCTAGAACAGCTCGGCCACACTGGCCGGCCCAGAATTAGTACCACTTAGTAACAGAACAGCAGCGAAATACTAAGCTCCGATTGGAATATACGTAACAAGGATGGTCTAGGCGCCAGTGGTGGAGACGCATTAATTAGAGTAAAACCTAGAGAGGTAGTTACCGATTCCGAATGTGAAATAGTCATAACTAGGTGTGACCATTCGAAAGGCCCTAAAGAGGACAGCACATAAAACAAACAGTAGCACAGACTCAGTGGGAGAATCTGAAGGAAATGAAAATCATCCACAAAAGAAGTGGTTCACAGTATACTCGTGTCACTGATTGTTCAGCATCGTTGACCAGTGTGGGGCCGCCATCAATTAGAATAAATAGAAGATATAACGAAGATGCAACGAAGACTGGTTACATTAGTGACGGGATCATTTACTCGGCGCGAGAGCGTTACCGACACGCTCAACAAATTCCTGTGGCGGTCTCTGCGAGAGAGTTATGGAAAGGTTTTCTGTACACATTCCGAGAACGCACTTTCCAGGATGAGTCGGGCATCATCTTACTTCTTCCCTCCTGCGTCTTGCGAAATGATAACAACGATAAAATCAGAAATTATGGCACGGAGAGCTCTACAGACAATCACATTTTCTATACGACTGTCGAGAATGTAACAGGGAAGAGGTTCAAATGGTTCAAATGGCTCTGAGGACTATGGGACTTAACATCTGAGATCATCAGTCCCCTATAACTTAGAACTACTTAAACCTAACTAACCTAAGGACATCACACACATCCATGCCCGAGGCACGATTCGAACCTGCGACCGTAGCAGTCGCGCGGTTCCGGACTGAAGGGCCTAGAACCGCTCGGCCACAACGGCCTGCGAACAGGGAAGAGGGGAAAATATAGTGGTTCAAGGAGTACTTTCTACCATGCACTGTAAAGTGGCTTGCGGAGTGTATATGTGGATCACATGAGGAGATTTCGATACTGACCAGTGTTAAAACGTAATCCAGTTATTTTAATGTCACCTGCGCCTTTATTCGACGTCAACGTATAATAACCACTCACAATCGGCAGCACTAACAGTCGATGGTATACAAAGCCTACGGGGGGGGGGGGGGGGGGGACAGTGCACTCGTTGTCGTATTTGCGTAAACTGAGCGATTTATCGGACGTCGAAAAGATCATCATTATTGGCATTCGGGCTAACGGTGGAAAGCTTTTCCGAAACGGTTAAGTTTTTAAACTGTTCGCATGTCGCCGTGTTTAATAACACCGGGAATGGCAATACGGCGCTATCCAAGGCCGGCGCTGAGGCAAATGTCGTGCACCACGAGTCATAGATGATAGGGGTGAACAACGGCTGCTGAGATGTGTACAGGCGAATGAATCTTCAAGTGATGACCAACTGACCGCCCAGAAAGCGTTGCTGCGTATGAGCCTCCAGAGCAGGTGCCTGGTTCATACACCTATGTTGACTGCTGCTCATCGGAGACGGAAGACTGGGACTTCCAGTCTACTGAGTGGCGACAGGTGGCCTTTTCAGATGAATCACATTCTATGCTCCACCGAACAGATGACCGTTCGCGTGTACAGTGTGGAACGTCTGAAAGCAAAACCCTGCAACAATAGCCGGAAGCGTCCGGGCCGGAGAAGAAAGCGTTACTGTGTAATGTTGTTGCATTAATTTGTTCTGAAAGCGGTCCTGATAGACAATAAAAGCGGGTTAAAAGCTGTGAGCTGTCTGGGGAAGTTAACCTTGCATTACTGAGCAACTAAACTGGTGCCTTATTTAGGATTGTGAAAATGTGAGATTGTAATCTTACGGAACACATCAAATATGGAGCCAAGATTGGGAGACTGCATACAACACTGCATTCATAAAATAACATACGAAGAACGTTGAAACATATGCAAGAGGAAATTAACCACAACCAACCGATTCAATTTTCACCCAAAGAAGTTACGTTCGTAGCGCAATCCTGTCCGTCATGTAATTACCACACACTGGTACACTAAATTCATACTAACTCTCTGTGAAATCTTCCCGAAAAGAATAGCTGAGGGCTACTTTGATGATTACACCACATGCTTCACGTGGTCAACTTGGTTTACACAAAGAGTGTAACTCCACAATAATTTTGATAATTAAAATAAATTAGATCGAAAAGCAATTCACAAAAGAAAAACCTAGAACTGGTTACTATCGTCTTACTATTAACCTGATGGGTCAAACAATTGTATAAGCACGTGGTACTGGTCTCACAAAGTACACCCCACGTGGGTTGAACATAAAGAAAAGTTGCTATACTGAAAAATATTGTCGAGAGGAGACGTTATAATCTCACGCACATTCGCATTTAAGATTGATGATCTTAGTTACAGTTACTGATCAACACGTGGTTCCACTTTACACACAAAGTAGTGACAAGGCAACTATTGGAAGATATTCTGAACTGTACACTCGAATCACACTGCGTTGCAATTTAAGATAACATTAGATATTTTAGAGCTAAACCTGAAATAAAGGTGATTAAATTTTTAGCTATGCTGAACTTAAGAAATCCATTGTCCTACGGACTTAGCAGACACGCGCTTAGCCGGAGATCTTACCACTTCAGACGCTCGCCGTGGACAGACTGCCGTGGTCCCTTCCTGAGGGTGGCTCACAAATACAAACGGAAGTGGCCAGAGAGGCAGCTTCCTATACCAACATGACAAGGGACGGACAGGACCATACTAAGCATAAAAACCTCTCTGCTTTTAGAAAGCGTAGCTACCTGTTCCGACGTTGGTCCTACTGTTCTCTAGCAGACAGGCTTGTCTGCTACCATCCAGCTTGCAACTACAAATACATTTGCTCATTCATCCTCTCACACAGAAGGGAAGGGGGATGACAGTATCTTATCATACACAGTACATAAAAGAAAGCGAATGTAGGTTCCGTATGAGACTGTGTGACATGAATTACATATAAACTGTGTTTTAAAGTGTAGTAGTGTGACAGATCGTTCTTGTTTATGTGTAAAAGTAGCACGTTCCACTGCTCAGTCTCCTCCCAGATAGTCATAAACACCACAGTAAATTTAGAAGACGAATTAATGCCGTAAATGACAACAGATTTAAGAAATTAACATGAAAGGAATCCAACAGAGACCTTTCAACTGTCTGGGGAATGTTTTCGTGGACTTGCCTGGATGATTTGATCGCTCTGGAAGGCACAGTTGATCAACGCAAGTACACATCTACCCCTGGTTTACCATGTCCACCACTATATGCCGTATGTTTTTCCTCGACGCGATGGCACCTACCAGCAGGACAATGCAGTGTCACACAGTTCGCAGTGTACGTACGTGGTTCGAAGAGCAGCAGGATCATTTTAAGGTACTCCCCTGCCCACCTAACTCCCTCCACTTAAACTGAATCGTGAATCTGTGGGACTAGCTCGATCGAGCAGTTAGCGCCATCGATCCTCAAAAGAGAAACGTAGCCCGGCCGACCACGGCAATGGAGTTGGCATGGCTAAACATGCCAGTCGGTACCTTCCAGAACCTCGCTGATTCTCTTCCTCCACGTCTCGCAGGGGGCTGCGCTGCAAAATATGATAGTAATCTTTTGAGAGGTGGTCACATTGATATGACTAAACTCTATTATTGTTACAGCATACGAAAGAACCGTGTGCAGTGCCCTGGCGGTCGTTACCGAATGATTCACAGAAAGCAGTTTCTTGAGGTTTTCGTGAGATGTACAACTTCGAGAGTGCCGGCCGCTGTGGCTGAGCGGTTCTAGGCGTTTTAGTCCGGAACCGCACTGCTGCTTCGGTTGCAGGTTCGAATCCTGCCTCGGGCATGGATGTGGGTGATGTGCTTTGGTTAGTTAGGTTTAAGTAGTTCTAAGTCTAGGGGACTGATGACCTCAGATGTTAAGTCCCATAGCCACATGAACCATTTTTTGAACTTCGAGAGTGTGGTTTTGGAGAGTGTTCATATTTACGTTTTATGTCAGATGAACAGATCTGAGACCATCCACAGATTTTCACATGTTCGCTGTCTTTGATTGCAACATATTATACATTTCTCACGTCATATGCGTTTTCTGTACAGTTACAATCGCAGATCCGCTGTAAATTACTACCATCATTACCCACACCCCCAAATAAATCGAACCCCCTTACTTGCTGCATACAGGACCGAAAATACACGTTTGTAAGATTTCAAATTTACACAAACTGACAAACTTTGGTTTTGCAGAAGATCGATAACTTGGATTGTTAACAGTATTAATCTCAGTGACCACCTACATCTACATTTACGTGATTACTCTGCTATTCACAAAAAAGTGACTGGCAGAGGGTTCAAAGAACCACCTTCAAGCTGTCTCCCTACCGTTCCACTCTCGAACGGCGCGTGGGAAAAAGGAGCACTTAAATTTCTCTGTGCTACTTAAGAGTTCTATTATTTTATCGTGATGATCATTTCTCCCTAAGTATTTGGACGCCAACAGAATTTTTTCGGAATCGGAGGAGAAAACTGGTGATTTAAATTTCATGAGAAGATCCCGTCGCAACGAAAAACACCTTTGTTTTAATGATTGCCATTCCAACTCACGTGTCATGTCCGTAGCACTATCTCCCCTATTTCACGATAATACAAAACGAGCTATCCTTCTTTGAACTTTTTCGATGTCATCCATCAGTCCCACCTGATGTGGATACCACACCGCACAGCAATACTCAAGAATAGGTCGGACAAGCGTGGTGTAAGCAAATGTGTGTGAAATATTATGGTACTGAACTGCTAAGGTCATCAGTCCCTAAGCTTACACACTACTTAACCTAAATTATCCTAAGGACAAACACACACACACCCATGCCCGAGGGAGGACTCGAACCTCCGCCGGGACCAGCCGCACAGTCTATGACTGCAGCGCCTGAGACCGCTCGGCTAATCCCGCGTTGCTTTGTGGTGTAAGCAGTCTCTTTAGTAGATCTGTTGCACCTTCTAAGTGTTCTGCCAATGAATCGCAGTCTTTGGTTTGCTCTACCTACCACATTATCTGTGTGATCTTTCCAATTTAGGGTATTTGTAATTGTAGTCCCGAAGTATTTAGTTGAATTTACAGCCTTCAGAGTTGTGTGACTTATCGCGCAATCGAAATTTAGCGGATTTCTTTTAGTACTCATGTGAATAACTTGACACTTTTCTGCAAACAATTTAAGACGGCTACTCAGATTGTCTCCTATGTCGTTAATCGTTAATACGGATCAGGAAAACTAGTGGGCCTAAAACACTTCCCTGGAGAACGCCGGATATTACTTTTGTTTTACTCGATTACTTTCCGTCTATTAGACGAACTGTGACCTTTCTGACAGGAAATCACGAATCCAGTTGCACAGCTGATGCAATATTGTATAGGCACGCAGTTTGGTTAGAAGACGCTTGTGAGGAACGATGTCGAAAGCCTTCTGGAAATCTAAAGATATGGAATCAATTTGACGTCCCCTGTGGATAGCGTTCATTACTTCATGAGTATAAGGAGCTAGTTGTGTTTCACAAGAACGATATTTTCTGAATCCGTGCTATGTCTAAATAAATCGTTTTCTTCGAAGTACTTCATAATGTTCGAACACAGTATATGTTCCAAAACCCTACTGCAAATCGACGTTAGTCACAAGGGCCTGTAATTCAGAGGATTACTCCTACTTCCATGTTTTTGATGTTGGTATGACTCGAGCAATTTTCCAGCCTTGAAGTACGGATCTTTCTGTGAGCGAGCGGTTGTATATAATAGCTAAATATGGAGCGTACTCTGAAAGGAACGTGACTGGTATACAAATCTGGACCTGAGGCCTTGCCTTTGTTAAATGATTTAATCTGTTTTGCTACACCGATGATATCTACTTCTATGTTTCTCATCTTGGCAGTTGTTCTTGATTGGAATTAAGGAATATTTACTTCGTCTTCTTTGGTGAAAGACTTTCGGATAACCTCATTTACGGTAACGTGATATCACTATGAATTCATGTTATGGATGGGTTCCGTCCGTATACACGCAGTTTTCGCGAATCTCATTTAACCACAAGTGACTGGAACATAGCGGAAAATTACCAGATCGTTGATTTAAAACAGGAACGTCCGCGGTCGTATTCCGAAGTTGACAAAGGAAGTTCGCGGTCTGAAGTCACGTTGACAACGACGTCAATCAGAGACGGAACTTGAGCTGTGACCTGAGAAGGCTGAGGAAGTACAGTGGCTGTTTTTTTAACGAAGGAAACAACCCAGAATAGCCGCAGGGGACTAGTGGAGCTGCATCCGTAATATATCGAGCGAGTGACGAACAGAAAAAAAATATCAAAAATCACGAGCACGTATTCAAGAAACGGTTGGTTTCAATGTTGCGTTCATAGTCCACACATTCGAAGTAGCTAATGAAAGACTAAGAACACACTATTACTCACAATTAATGTTGTGCCGAGGCACAAAGTCACGTTGACCTGTACTTCCCGGGATTTCATTCCTTTGAAATGTATCTCCCATTCAGTTTCTTACACAGTTTTCACACGTTAACTATAATTAAGGTTATTTGTATCTCACTAAAAGCTGTAACTTGCGTGAAACTTAGCATCATACATCTCTGGAAAAAATGTGACAGATAGTTCGTCGTTGTAGGAGTACATGAAAACAAATTCAGACCAAATGAAAAACGCATGTTAGAGTAAAGGATGCCCAAACATTCACATCAATGAAACTTCCAGGCAGATGCAAAGTTTGTGTCGGACCGAGACTTAAACTCGGGACCTGTATCTTTTGCGGGGAAGTGCCCTATCGTCTGAGCTACCCAAGCACGACTCACGCCCCGTCCTCACAGCTTCACTTCTACCAGTACCTCGTTTCTTACCTTCCACACTTCACAGAAGCTCTTTCGCGAACCTTGCACAATTAGCTCTCCTGGAAGAAAGGATATTGTGGAGACATGGCTTAGCCACAGCCTGGAGAATGCTAGTACTGCAAGGTCCGTAGAAGAGCTTCTGTGAACTTTGGAAGGTAGGAGACGAGGTACTGGGAGAAGTGAAGCTGTGAGAAAGTGGCTTATGTCCTGCTTGGGTAGCTCAGATGGTAGAGCACTTGCCCGCGAAAGGCAAAAGTCCGGAGTGGAGTCTAGGTCCGGAACACAATTTTAATCTGCCAGGAGGTTTCATATCAGCACACACTCCGCTGCAGGGTAAAAATCTCATTCTGGAGTCGAATCAATACACAGTGTATCCCCCACTTATGGAAACGCAGACCTGTATTCTCAAATGCAAACAATCATAAAAGTGCCGAATAGCATCCTACGATGGTCTGTCCCAAGCATCTTGAGGCTTTTGTTGCACTTCGGCAATTGTTCTTGTAGGCCCTGGAGAACTATTAAGTTCCTGCTGCATTACGTTCCTTATGTGTTAAATTGGTGGGAGATCTGTTTACCTGGCTGGCCAGGACATTGGTTGTGGTACAGTACGACGACCACTGTGCATCACAACAGCCGTATATGGATGTGAAATGTCGTGCTGCAAGAACACTTCACTTTCCTGTCGAAGAAATGGTGGTAGTACAGAGATAACAGCCTGCGCAATGTAGCGGGCACTGGTTACTTAACCCTGAAAAAACACCAAGTTGGACCACGTGTTGTAACTGATGGCCTCTTACACTATGAAACCTGAGACGGGATAGGTATGTCGTTGGCGAATGCACTCGAGAATAGGCTGCTCACCAATTCTACGCCATACACGTGTACGTCCATCACTGGCATGCAGACAGAACCTACTCCCATTACTGAAGACAAGAGAGCACCATTCCCCTCTCCAGTCGACTCTTTCATTGCATATTGTACAAAACCACTCTGCGCGGCGCGAGGTTGCCGCGCGGTCTGAGGCGTCTTGTCACGGTCACGGTCCGTCGGTCCGTGCGGCTCCCCCCCCCCCCCCACCCCCACCCCCCCGTCGGAGGTTCGAGTCCTCCCTTGGGCATGATTGTATGTGTGTGCTGTCTATAGCGTAAGTTAGTTTAAGTTAGATTAAGTAGTGTGTAGGCTTATGGACCGATGACGTCAGCAGTTTGCTCCCATGAATCCTTTACCACCGGCGTAACTTCCTTCTCGGGATATTCAGTCTGGTTTATTTCTGTCCAACATATTCAATACTACGATTATTATTATTATTATTTTTATTATTATTATTGTTGTTTTTGTGTTCTTCAGTCCTGAGACTGGTTTGATGCAGCTCTCCATACTACTCTATCCTGTGCACGCTTCTTCATCTCCCAGTTCTTCCTGCAACCTACACCCTTTTGAATCTGCTTAGTGTATGCATCTCTTGGTCTCCCTCTACGATTTTTACCCTCCACGCTGCCCTCCAATGCTAAATTTGTGATCCCTTGATGCCTCATAACATGTCCTACCAACCGGTCCCTTCTTCTTGTCACGTTGTCCCATAAATTCCTCTTCTCCCCAATTCTATTCAATACCTCCTCATTAGTTATGTGATCTACCCATCTAATCTTCAGCATTATTCTGTAGCACCACATTTCGAAAGCTTCTAGTCTCTTCTTGTCCAAACTATTTATTGTCTATGTTTCACTTCCATACATGGCTACACTCCATTCAAATACTTTCAGAAACGACTCCCTGACATTTAAATCTATACTCGATGTTATCAAATATCTCTTCTTCAGAAACGCTTTCTTTGCCATTGCCAGTCTACATTTTATATCCTCTCTACTTCGACCATCATCAGTTATTTTACTCCCTAAATAGCAAAACTCCTTTACTACTTTAAGTGTCTCATTTCCTAATCTAATTCCCTCACCATCACCCGATTTAATTTGACTACATTCCATTAGCCTCGTTTTGCTTTTGTTGATGTTCATCTTATATCCTCATTTCAAGACACTCTCCATTCCGTTCAGCTGCTCTTCCAAGACCTTTGCTGTCTCTGACAGACTTACAATGTCATCGGCGAACCTCAAAGTTTTTATTTCTTCTCTATGGGTTTTAATACCTACTCCAAATTTTTCATTTGTTTCCTTACTGCTTGCTCAATATACAGATTGAATAACATTGGGGAGAGGCTACAACCCTGTCCTACTCCCTTCCCAACCGCTGCTTCCCTTTCATGTTCCTCGACTCTTATAACTGCCATCTGGTTTCTGTACAAATTGTAAATAGCCTTTCGCTCCCTGTATTTTACCCCTGCCACCTTTAGAATTTGAAAGAGAGTATTCCAGTCAACATTGTCAAGAGGTTTCTCTAAGTCTACAAATGCTAGAAACGTCGGTTTGCCTTTTCTTAATCTTTCTTCAAAGATAAGTGGGAATGTCAGTATTGCCTCACGCGTTCCAACATTTCTACGGAACCCAAATTGATCTTCCCCGAGGTCGGCTTCTGCCAGATTTTCCATTCGTCTGTAAAGAATTCGCGTAAGTATTTTGCAGCTGAGACTTATTAAACTGACTGTTCGGTGATTTTCACATCTGTCAACATCTGCTTGAAATCTGAGGGTATTTCGCCTGTCTCATACATCTTGCTCACCACATGGTAGAGCTTTGTCAGGACTGGCTCTCCCAAAGCCGTCAGTAGTTCAAATGGAATGTTGTCTACTCCCGGGGCCTTGTTTCGACTCAGGTCTTTCAGTGCTCCGTCAAACTCCTCACGCAGTATCGTATCTCCCATTTCAACTTCATCTACATCCTCTTCCATTTTCATAATATTGTCCTCAAGTACATCGCCCTTGTATAGACCCTCTATATACTCCTTCCACCTCTCTGCTTTCCCTTCTTTGCTTAGAACTGGGTTTCCATCTGAGCGTTTGATATTCATACAAGTGGTTCTCTTTTCACCAAAGGTCTCTCTAATTTTCCTGTAGGCAGTATCTATCTTACCCCTAGTGTCATAAGCCTCTACATCCTTACATTTGTCCTCTAGCCATCCCTGCTTAGCCATTTTGCACTTCCTGTCAATCTCATTTTTGAGACGTTTGTATTCCTTTTTGCCTGCTTCATTTACTGCGTTTTTGTATTTTCTCCTTCCATCAATTAAGTTTAATATTTCTTCTGTTACCCAAGGATTTCTACTAGCCCTCGTCTTTTTACCCACTTGATCCTCTGCTGCCCTCACTACTTCATCCCTCAGAGCTACCCATTCTTCTTCTACTGTATTTCTTTCCCCATTCCTGTCAATTGTTCCCTTATACTCTCCCTGAAACTCTGTACAACCTCTGGTTTAGTCAGTTTATCCACGTCCCATCTCCTTAAATTCCCACCTTGACGCAGTTTCTTCAGTTTTAATCTACAGTTCATAAGCAACAGATTGTGTTCAGAGTTCACATCTGCCCCTGGAAATGTCTTACAATTTAAAACCTGGTTCCTAAATCTCTGTCTTACCATTATATAATCTATCTGATACCTTTTAGTATCTCCAGGATTCTTCCAGGTATACAACCTTCTTTTATGATTCTTGAACCAAGTGTTAGCTATGATTAAGTTATGCTCTGTGCAAAATTCTACAAGGCGGTTTCCTCTTTCATTTCTTCCCCCCAATCCATATTCACCTACTATGTTTCCTTCTCTGCCTTTTCCTACTGACGAATTCCAGTCACCCATGACTATTAAATTTTCGTCATACATTTCATCAATTTCTTCATCATCTGCAGAGCTAGTTGGCATATAAACTTGTACTACTGTAGTAGGCGTGGGCTTCGTGTCTATCTTGGCCACAATAATGCGTTCACTATGCTGTTTGTAGTAGCTTACCCGCACTCCTATTTTTTTTATTCATTATTAAACCTACTCCTGCATTACCCCTATTTGATTTAGTATTTATAACCCTGTATTCGCCTGACCAAAAGTATTGTTCCTCCTGCCACCGAACTTCACTAATTCCCACTATATCTAACTTTAACCTATCCATTTCCCTCTTTAAATTTTCTAACCTACGTGCCAGATTAAGGGATCTGACATTCCACGCTCTGATCCGTAGCACGCCAGTTTTCTTTCTCCTGATAACGACGTCTTCCTGAGTAGTCACCGCCCGGAGATCCGAATGGGGAACTATTTTACCTCCGGAATATTTTACCCAAGAGGACCCATCATCATTTATCCATACAGTAAAGCTGCATGCCCTCGGGAAAAATTATGGCTGTAGTTTCCTTTGCTTTCAGCCGTTCGCAGTAACGGCACAGCAAGGCCGTTTTGGTTAGTGTTACAATGCCAGATCAGTCAATTAACCAGACTGTTGCCCCTGCAACTACTGAAAAGGCTGCTGCCCCTCTTCAGGAACTACGCGTTTGCTTGGCCTCTCAACAGATACCCCTCCGTTGTGGTTTCACCTTCGATATGGCCATCTGTATCGCTGAGGCACGCAAGCATCCCCACCAACGGCAAGGTCCATGGTTCATAGGGGATTGGTTTATTATTATTTCTTTCTTTTCTCAGACGTTATGTCTGGTCAAAAATGGAAAGTGACGCGGACCTTGATCAAGCGTCACTTCCTTTTAACTGTACGGTATATGTTATATTGCATTTAGGAACTTTCGGGTAATTGAACATGTATCAATAATTACAGATTTCTGTAGTTGTATATATAAGTTTGGATGTAGCTGTATTGCATTGATGTACTGGTGGATATTGTGTGGTATGACTCCTGTAGTTGGTAGTATAATTGGTATAATGTCAACTTATTCCTGATGCCACATGTCCTTGACTTCCTCAGCCAGTTGGATGTATTTTTCAATTTTTTCTCCTGTTTTCTTTTGTATATTTGTTGTATTGGGTATGGATATTTCGATTAGTTGTGTTAATTTCTTCTTTTTATTGGTGAGTATGATGTCAGGTTTGTTATGCGGTGTTGTTTTATCTGTTATAATGGATCTGTTCCAGTATAATTTGTATTCATCATTCTTCAGTAAATTTTGTGGTGCATACTAGTATGAGGGAACGTGTTGTTTTATTAGTTTATGTTGTAAGGCAAGCTGTTGATGTATTATTTTTGCTACATTGTCATGTCTTCTGGGGTATTCTGTATTTGCTAGTATTGTACATCCGCTTGTGATGTGATCTACTGTTTCTATTTGTTATTTGCAAAGTCTGCATTTATCTGTTGTGGTATTGGGATATTCAATAATATGCTTGCTGTAATATCTGGTGTTTATTGTTTGATGCTGTATTGCAATCATGAATCCTTCCGTCTCACTGAATATATTGCCTTTTCTTAGCCATGTGTTGGATGCCTCTTCATCGATGTGTGGCTATGCTAGATGATACGGGTGCTTGCCATGTAGTGTTTTCTTTTTCCAATTTACTTTCTTCGTATCTGTTGATGTTATGTGATCTAAAGGGTTGTAGAAGTGGTTATGAAATTGCAATGGTGTAGCCGATGTATTTATATGAGTGATTGCTTTGTGTATTTTGCTAGTTTCTGCTCGTTCTAGAAAGAATTTTCTTAAATTGTCTACCTGTCCATAATGTAGGTTTTTTATGTCGATGAATCCCCTTCCTCCTTCCTTTCTGCTTAATGTGAATCTTTCTGTTGCTGAATGTATGTGATGTATTCTATATTTGTGGCATTGTGAACGTGTAAGTGTATTTAGTGCTTCTAGGTCTGTGTTACTCCATTTCACTACTCCAAATGAGTAGGTCAATATTGGTATAGCGTAAGTATTTATAGCTTTTGTCTTGTTTCTTGCTGTCAATTCTGTTTTCAGTATTTTTGTTAGTCTTTGTCTATATTTTTCTTTTAGTTCTTCTTTAATATTTGTATTATCTATTCCTATTTTTTGTCTGTATCCTAGGTATTTATAGGCATCTGTTTTTTCCATCGCTTCTGTGGAGTCACTGTGGTTATTCAATATGTAATCTTCTTGTTTAGTGTGTTTTCCCTTGACTATGCTATTTTTCTTACATTTGTCTGTTCCTAAAGCCATATTTATATCATTGCTAAATACTTCTGTTATCTTTAATAATTGGTTGAGTTGTTGATTGGTTGCTGCCAGTAGTTTTAGATCATCCATGTATAACAAATGTGTGATTTTGTGTGGGTATGTTCCAGTAATATTATATCCATGATTTGTATTATTTAGCATGTTGGATAGTGGGTTCAGAGCAAGACAGAACCAGAAAGGACTTAATGAGTCTCCTTGGTATATTCCACGCTTAATCTGTATTGGCTGTGATGTGATATTATCTGAATTTGTTTGGATATTAAGTGTGGTTTTCCAGTTTTTCATTTCTATGTTTAGAAACTGTATCAATTTAGGATCTACTTTGTATATTTCCAATATCTGTAGTAACCATGAGTGGGGTACACTATCAAAAGCTTTTTGGTAATCAATGTATGCGTAGTGTAGCGACCTTTGTTTAGTTTTAGCTTGATATGTCACCTCTGCATCTATTATCAGTTGCTCTTTACATCCTCGTGCTCCTTTGGAGCAGCCTTTTCGTTCTTCATTTATAATTTTGTTCTGTGTTGTATGTGTCATTAATTTCTGTGTAATGACTGAAGTTAATATTTTGTAGATTGTTGGTAGGCATGTTATGGGGCGATATTTAGCTGGGTTTGCTGTGTCTGCTTGATCTTTAGGTTTCAGATAAGTTATTCCATGTGTAAGTGTATCAGGGAATATGTATGGGTCTGCAATGTAACTGTTAAATAATTTAGTTAGATGTGAATGTGTTGAGGTGAACTTCTTTAGCCAGAAATTTGCTATTTTATCATTTCCAGGGGCTTTCCAATTGTGCGTAGAATTAATTGCTCGGGTGACTTCATGTTGCAGAATTATCACTTCAGGCATTTGTGGTATCATCTTGTATGAGTCTGTTTCTGCTTGTATTCACCGTGCATGCCTGTTATGTTGTACCGGGTATGAACATATGTTGCTCCAGAAGTGTTCCATGTCTGTTATGTTTGGTGGATTGTCTATTTTTATGTGTGTGTTATCTATTATTTGGTAAAATTTCTTTTGGTTTGTGTTGAATGTTTGGTTTTGTTTCCTTCTATTTTCACTTTTTTTGTATCTTCTAAGTCGTTTGGCCAATGCTTGTAATTTCTGCTTCTTTTCATCTAATTGCTCTATTGCTACTTGTTGTGAGATTTTACCTAACCGTTTTCGTTTTTTGTCTGATATTTCATTTCTTATAAATTGTGTTAGCTGTCCAATGTCTTTTCTCAGTTTTTCTATTCTGATCTGTAGCCTGTGTTGCCATGCTGGTTTTGTGGGTTTCTTCTGTGTGTTGGTTGTTTCTGATCTCTGCCTAGTGTGTATATTTAGTGTAGTGAGTGCTCCTACATAAACCAGTAGTTGTAACTCTTCCATAGTTGTGTATTCATTTATTTTGTTGTGTATGATTGTGTTGATAGTTTTTATTGTTTTTTCGACTTGTGGGTTATTTGGTGGTCTATGCAAGAATGGTCTAATGTCTGTATTTGTGTCTCTGTATTCTATATATGTCAACTGAAATTTTTCTTCTATATCTAACATGTGTGTCACTTCATGTTCTATTTGTGCTTGTGCTGGTGGCTGTCTTAAGATTTCGTTTTCCTCTGATTGTTTAATTGATGCGTGTTGTTCTTTGTTTGTTTGCTCTGGGATGTTTGAGTCCATTACTGTATTTTCTTCTTCTTCTAATTGCACATTATTTTGTTCCAGTATTTGTTGTACTTGTTGTTTGATGTTTTCTAATTTTGACTGGGGTATCCTGTTATTTTTATTATTACACGGATCTGATCAGCTAGTCGTTGTTCTGTTAAAAATTTTAATTCCGGGTATCTGGTAATAAATGTTGTGTATACTTGTGATCTGTATCCAGTTGTGTTGGTTCCTAGGTTTGTTGCTTGGTAATAACAGAACATGAGGTGTCGATTAACTTCATCTGACCATCTCATACTCTGTCTTTGTTTTCCTTCTAGGGTGGTTGCAGGAAGCATATCCTGCAAAACACCTCTATTTGGATTTAAATCATTTTCCAGTTGGCTAGCAGTGTCATTACCATTGTGGGCGGGCATAGGGTTCAAGCGTCGTCCCCGACCATGACAGCGCTTGTCCGAGGCTTCTTTAGTTCTGTCCTGAACCAAGTAATCACACTAAAAGGGGGGTTAGCCCTATTAGTGGTTTGTTCTTTTCGTCGCCTTTCACGACTGGCAGAACATACTGGAGGCCTATTCTTTATTATTATTATTATTATTATTATTATTATTATTATTATTATTATACAGCATATGCGATATAAACATTGTAATATTGGCTCACTAAGGACATTAGAGTAAATGCAAGAGTGCTTGCAAGCTCTAATCTTGCCATGTGAAATACTTTCATAAATAAATAAATAAATAAATAAAAGGCGACCACCAAATCAACAATTTCGAACGAGGTAAAATTAATAAAAAGAAGAACATTCATAAAATAAGTAAATGAAATGCACCGAAATAATTAAAAGCCAAAAATAATACGATGGAGTGGTTTTGCAACGTGAACGAATTTAACGCAAAAAATCAGAAGTAATCTCTGAAGCGAATTACTGAAAAACGTGATAATCACCGTTTCACCGAAATGTACATTAGTAACGGTCTGTAAATTAGTAAAATGTGTATCGTGTATAGATATGCGCACCTACTCCGCGACAGTGTCATTTGATCTGCAATTACAGAACTGCACAGAAACAGGGAGCGTGATGCTCTCCTGGTAATGAGCGTTGAAGAGGCCTCGTTTCCACGCACAGCCTGTGAATCTGAAATTATCGAGAGCTCACTTGAACTCTCGGATTCCAGTAAATTGCTGACGCATGTATATCGGCTGTGTGTGATTGATCCATAAAGAATCACGGAAGCAAACGCCCGCCAAGGTATCAAAGGTGATTCATTAAATGTTCAAGTGGTATCATTAGCTGCTCTGATTCTAATTGGCCTATATACCGGTGCCTCTACACAACTACCATTGTATCGCAGCATCTTGTAGCTGAGAGCCATTACAGCTATTAATTTGAGATATTAGCAGCTATATTTTGAAACAAAATGGGCTGCCGTGTTAGCGTTCTGTGTTAGAAACGCATTGGCGTCATCGAAGACACGGGTCATGCTTTTGGCTGGCTGTCGAGTACGAATGCTCTGAGTGCGTCACAGTGAGTAGGACGGATAAACAGCTTCTATTAACATATTTCTAAATGCACAGTTCCCAGATTCCGTAGCAACATTAATGTTGCTCATCTTAAATGTCATCTCACCGCTGTGAAGAGGAAAATGATCGGTGGAAATGGAAATGTGCAGGAAGGAAATCCCATCGGTAGGGACACTTTTAAGGTGTGTGGTATGATTTATATTTCAAAAAAGAAATAGGTACAAAACTAAAGTCGGTTGGGTATTTAAAAAAAAGGCAGCTTCGCTATTACCTGCTCTCGTCGCTCTTAACAACCGGCCCGATATTAGTGAACGACATACGGCCGGTGTCTCAGAGGGTGCCTAGCGTCAGAGTGAAACGTATGTCACCGTGAGTCAGTAGTTACGATCAAATGTATTACATGAATATTCATGTTCTCGCGGATTATTACAATGAGGTGACAGAAGTCATGGGATAACGATATGCAAATATACGCATGGCGGTAGTACAGCGTACACAAAGTATAAAAGGGCACTGCATAGGCGGAACTGTCATTTACACACACGTGATTCACGGGGAAAGGTTTCCGACGTGATTATGACCGCACGACTGCAATTAACAGACAATGAATGCGGATTGGTAGTTGAAACTAGACGCACGGGACATTCCATTTCGGAAACCGTTAGGGAGTTCAAAGTTCCGCGATCCACAGTGACGAGATTCTGGCGAGAATACCAAATTTCTGGCATAACTTCTCGCCGCAGACACCGCACTGGCTAACGGCCTTCACTTAACGACCGGGAGCAGCGGCGTTTGGTACAGTTGCCAGTGCTAACAGACAAGCAACACTGCGTGAAATAACCGCATAAATCAATACGGGACGTATGAGGAACGTTTCCGTTAGGACAGTGCGACTTAATTAGGTGTTAATGGGCCGTGGCAGCAGACGACCGACGCGAGTGCCTTTGTTACCAGCACATCGCCTGTAGCGCCTCTCCTGGGCTCGTGGCCATTTCGGTTGGACCCTAGACGACTGGGAAACAGTAGCCTGGTCAGATTTCAGTTGGCAAGAGCTGATGGTAGGGTTCGAATGTGCGCAGATACCACGATGCCATGGACCGAAGTTGTCAACGAGGAACTGTGCAAGCTGGTGGCGGCTCCATAATGGTGCAGGCTCTGTTTACGTGGAATGAACTGGGTTCTCTAGTCAAACTGAACCGATCATTGACTGAAAATAGTAATGCTCTGCTGTTTGGAGACCAATTGCAGCCATTCATATGTTTCATGTTCCCAAACAACAATGGAATTTCTGTGGATGACAACGCATCATGTCACCGGGCTACAGCTGTTCGCGATTGGTTTGAAGAACATTCTGGACAACTCGTGCGAATGATTTGGCCGCCCAGATCGTCCGACATGAATCCCATGGAACATTTATGGGACATAACTGAAAGGTCAGTTCGTGCATAAAATCCTGCACCGGCAACACTTTCGCAGTTTTGGAGGCTATAGAGGCACCACGGCTCGTATTTCTGCTGTGAAGTTCCAGCGATTTGTTGAGTCCACGCCACATCGAGTTGCTGCACTTCATCGGGAAAAACGAGGTCCGATACGATATAAGGAGGTATCTCACGAGTTTTGTCACCTCAGTGTATTTGGTTTACGAAATTTATTGCGGGATTTCGTCTGTAACAAAAATTTTCTTGCTGCTATTATTTCGATGTAAACATTTACGCAGAATGTCGGAGAGACACCTCTTGTCCACCTTACATGTTGGTGATTCGGGCCAAGTGGAGATGAGTATGCGGCAAATCATAGTGGAAGAAATAACTCACAGGCGACAGAGATATACGCTACGGTGACTGCTCTGTGAAGGATGATGCTTCACAGACTCTCGTCGACAGGGGGGCAGTTCCATTGTCAGTGAGAGTTGACTGTTGACAGTCAAGATTGCACAATTTGTCATTGTTAAAACATTCGTCACGATTAATTAAAACATTCGTCAAACATACCTCATTTTCTTCCATTAACACTGAATACAAGAAGGATGATTGAAGGATGATACATGAACGTTTTCATGATCCATACTGTGGCTTGCCTGTATACAGTTCTCAGCCGTGGCAGATTTATCCATCCATGAGCTGAAGTCCTACACTCCCGCAACCTATCAACTAGACTGTCTAGTGCCCCTCTAGTGCTAGTTTGATAACTGTTACCCAATTATCATGTTTCCCGAGCTTCGTTACTCCCGTCACTTTGACGGATAGATCCATCCTCTACTGCTTCTTTGGTAGCTGCCACATTAATTGTCACCGTCTCCCGTGATCGTCGCCGTTTTCTGCCTTCATCACATTGTTTCGCCCCCGCGAAACTGTTGTCTCCTTTTCGCTTTCGTGACCACCGCTGCCGCCGTCGACGTCGTCATCTGTTGCTTTCATCGCCGCCTCCTCGCCGCAGACATCGCTGCTGTCTTCCCCTAACACCTCGCTGACACTTCGTCGCTGGTAGCAGTTTCATCGCCTACAACTTCGCCGTTGTCCGTTGCCGTCGTCCTCGGCGCTGCTTTGGCGGTTGCCCACACCGCCCAACACCGATCATCGCCATCCGCCATCATGGATCTCACCACCATGTCAGTAATCTATACCTGCCCATCTCCTGCTCCCACTGTCACCACATAGAACATGTCCTCTCAACTACAAACCTACATCCATCCTCTCGTACCTACAATTTCGTATCCGACCACAACCACAGCCACCGCACCTGAGCAATAGTAACAAAGCCTGACATCCCACGCATCCTTTACAGAAGCTGCAACTCGCCATCTGACACATGCCAGGCAAAGGATCTGCGCCGGCCCCTTGTAGCCGAGCGGTTCTAGGCGCTACAGTCCGAAACCGCGCTGCTGCTACAGTCGCAGGTTCGAATCCTGCCTCGGGCATGGATGTGTGTGATGTCCTTAGGTTAGTTAGGTTTAAGTAGTTCTAACTCTAGTGGACAGATGACCTCAGATGTTAAGTCCCATAGTGCTTGGAGCCATTTGAATTTTGAAAGGATCTGCACAACCCAAACAAGTTTATATCCCGCCATATCCATCCCATAAACATATTTCCCTCCAATAGTTGCTAAAAAAACCAAAACGCCGAGCCGGCCGATGTGGCTGAGCGGTTCTAGGCGCTTCAGTCTGGAACCGCGCAACCGCTACGGTCGCAGGTTCGAATCCTGCCTCGGGCATGGATGTGTGTGATGTCCTTAGGTTAGTTAGGTTTAAGTAGTTCTAAGTTCTAGGGGACTGATGCCCTCAGATGTTAAGTCCCATAGTGCTCAGAGCCATTTGAACCATTTTTGAACCAAAACGCCGAAACATACACACCGCTCCCAGCCTCCCACCCAAAAAAAATACAAACCCAATCATATAACTGGTCCACCAACGACATCCTGCCTTGCCATTCACACCTTCGTCCTGGATAGTCCAGACCTCACATTCTTCACACCCGATTCCCTCATCCTAGAACTTAAAAAAACTCCCACCAAACCTCCAAATAAAACAGACCATCCCGAGGAAAGACTCGCAGGGGTACTTTCAGACCTGTTATGATGGGTTTACTCGTGCATTTATAAGACAAGGCACCAGTAATCGCATATACTTCCGTGAATATCCTAACTTCATGAGCACGTATGCTCTTCACACATGTGACGGCACTCTAGGCCATCAATGATTCCTAATGACATTGATATCCTTGCTGAAAGGGGAGAAGAATTACAGGTCGCGTTAAATGGAATGAATAGTCTGACAAGTACAGAACACAGATTAAGAGAAGAATAAATCGAAGAAAAACGAGAGTAATGAGAAGTTGCAGAAATAAGAACAGCGAGAAACTTAAGAATCACGAAGTAGATGAAGTTAACGAATTGTGGTAGCCAGGCATCAAAATAACCCTTGATGGACGGAGCAAAGAGGATATACAAAGCAGACTAGTACAGGCAAAAAGGGCCTTCCTGGCCAAGGGAAGTCTACCAGTGTCAAACATAGGCTCTAATCTGAGAAATAAATTTCTGAGAATGTACATTTTGAATATGGTAGCGAAACATGGACTGTGGGAAAACCGGAAAAGAAGATAATCTAATCATTTGAGATGTGCTGTTAAAGAAGAATGTTGAAATTAAGTGGACTCGTAAGCTAAGTAACGTGGAGCTTCTCCTCAGATTCGGCGAGGGCAGTAATATGTGGAAAACCCTGACAGGAACAAGGGACAGGATGATAGAACATCTGTTAAGACATCGCAGAATAACTTCTATAGTACTAGAGTGAGTTGTAGAGGCTATAAACTTTAGAGGAAGACAGAGATTGGAAAACATTCAGCAAGCAATGTTGGCATAGGAGAGGGATTCGTGATGGGTCTTATCAAACGAGTCAGATGACAGAAAAAAAAGATGTGCCGTGTCCCCAGTTTAGTTACGGCTGAATTCCTGCAATTTTACGGATAACTCTATTATACTCTTTAGTCTCCGATATGTTGTTAGTGTATGAGATAGAAAATTATGTAGATGGTCGTTTTAACGAAGGTGAAGATTTCTCGTAATGATGTGTGTACAGCAATTCTTCGTTATTCTGAAAGAACATCTGAGAAGAAGCATGTAAGTCATGATACAAAAAGCAAAAGTACGTATTCAGCATCAAAGTTTGAGTTTCTAGGCTAACAGACGACGTGTCAATTAGTTTGTCTTTCTAGAGCCACATACAGGGTGACAATTATAGAACTATATCAAAAGAAAACGTACATTAGTTACAAACTACGGAGCGAACACATTTTATTCAACATGTAAACGTCACTACAGATGTTTGGATTTAGATTATGAAATGTCCGACATACCTACCGTCAATGGTGATGATGCGACCCAGATGAATAGCCATATTCTGCATGAACCTCTGAAGTGTCGGAACATCGATGCTGTCGATGACCTCCTGAATGGCTGTTTTAAGCTCAGCAGTTCTTTTAGTTCTTTTGGTGTTATTGCTGTACATCTTGCCGTCAGTACAGTCCCACAAAAAGGAGACGCATGTGTTCACATCCACAGAATACGGCGGCCAATTGAGGCCTATGCCAGTGGCCTCTGGTTACCCCAGAGCCAGAATGCGTTCCCCAAAGTGCTCCTTCAGGACATCAAACACTCTCCTGGTTCGATGGGGTCGAGTTCCGTCTTGCGTGAACCACAACTTGTCGAAATGAGGGTCACTTTGGATAATGGGGATGAAATTATCTTCCAAAACCTTGGCGTACCGCTCGATAGTCACCGTGCCATCAAGGAATATCGCACCGATTATTCCGTGACTGACTTCTCCATCGCGAAATGCGGATTCTCAGTGCCCCAGACTCGCCAATTTTTCTTATTAACGAATCCATCCACATAAAAGTGGGCTTAATCGCTAAAAAAAACCATACAGCGCATACTAATTGCCGTCATGCTCCGTGGCCAACCGTGCAGTTTGAACGTCCTAACGCAAACCGTTCAGACGGTATGACGATTTTATTTCATATAGTTCAATAATTGTCATCATGTATCTTTAATACTATCGTTCTTAACCAGTATCATATTAGAATTTATGCAATAGGGTTAGTTTCGCTATCTGTTTGACACGTAAGTGGACACGCAATGGGCAAACAAATGTTGTCGCAATTATTATTTTTACTGGTTTTATTTCAGTGAAAGTAAATTCTGCCGTATATATTTCATTACACATTTAGCAAACCAACTGAAGCCTACTGACGCAAATGCGTATGTTTACCAAACGTAAGGGAAAATTAAACGAGCACTAATATCTAAGTTATTTTACGTATGGTAAGTGATAAATATTTCTATTCCAGCTTAAGACAGAGATATGGGTTGGGCCATGATGAAAAAAAAAAAAACTCGATAAGACAAGGTAATTATAGCGTCCAAAAGTTCTTATGGGGTAACTACATCCACACAAGGAAGGGAAGAAATCATTGGGGGACAGCATAAGCTAGTATTGGAAGAGGATGAAAGGTTCTCGGCGCTACAGTCTGCCACCGCGCGACCACTACGGTCGCAGGTTCGAATCCTGCCTCGGGCATGGATGTGTGTGATGTCCTTAGGTTAGTTAGGTTTAAGTAGTTCTAAGTTCTAGGGGACTGATGACCTCAGAAGTTAAGTCCCATAGTGCTCAGAGCCATTTGAACCATTTTGAAGAGGATGAAAAGGAAAACAACAATCCCAGTATCCTTCTAAACCTATTTCGGAAAGCCATGGGAAAACCATGTCGGGGGGGGGGGGGGGGGGGAGCGGGAGCAACAAGTTAAAATCATGTTTTTCAGCCACAACAAAACGACATCTCACTAAGACTCATCCAATATGAAAAATATACTCAATAAAAATAAGCCCAAGAGTAGCTGACACACCACGTTTACTCATGGGTATCTGGACATTCTGTCATAGCCAAATTGCCATCAAACATTCGGCAGAAAGCATATCACTGATTTAACATAAGAAATTTTCTGAGACTGACCTCAGATTATGCAAGAAGACTGTCACGACTGGTTAAGGTAATTCAAATTCGAATAACAGTAACGTCACAGTTATTGCGGAATAACAGGAGATGAGTCCAACCTAAATATGAAGCACACATGGACAGAAAATTTATAACAAACCGTGTTCCACCCTTCAACCACAATCACAGTCATCGCTTTCACCGTCGTCATACAACGAGAGCAGTAGCTTGCCATGTGTTACTTTGCATTACGCCTTACCACAAATATAACAAAACAGGCTGTATTTGACGATGTTGCCAACATTTGTGTTGTCTGCTGGCGGACGGAGAGCTTGTATCTGCAACTCAACTCCTGTTCTCTCCCCCCACCCCCCATCTTCCCTTCCGCTCCCCTCTCTCCTTTCCTCTCTCTCTCTTTCAAACACACACACACACACACACACACACACACAGAGAGAGAGAGAGAGAGAGAGAGAGATAGAGACAGAGCGAGAGAGGGTGGCACAGACAGAGAGATTGGAGGGAGGGCGAGGGAGAGGAGAGGGGAAGAAACGAAGAAGGGATAATGTAATGGAGGAAGAAGATAATAGGGAGAAGTAAGAGGTAGCGGGAAGAGACAAAGGGGTAGGAAATAGAAGAGTGAGGGAGGAAAGAGAATAGTATCGACAAATATAAAGAGTGAGGAGGAAAGAGAGAGAATGAGGGGAGGAGAAGTAAAGGAGGGAGAAATAAAGAGGAGGGAGAGAGAGTAAAGCAGAGATAGAAAGAAAGTGGGAAGGAAAGTAAGAGGCACGAAGAATATATAGGTTGATGAAATGAGTGGCTAAAAAAAAGACACAGGACGTAAGACATGGAAAGGCCAGCTGAAAGTAGGTTAAGAGAAAAAAAAAAACAAGCAATCGTTGAAATTTATTGTATTCCGAGTACTTGTTGCAAGTTATCTCTACCTTTCCACCTCTCCCTCTCCCGCCGCCACACACAAAAAGGTTTCTTAATTACGAGTCTACCTGACTGAAAAATTTGGGACAAATGCGAAGGTGCAATTTACATTATTTTATTTGTACTAAGTAGAGCAAAGCAGGAAGTAAGTGCTTCCGCCTGGCAGAAAGGAGGATGCTATTGGAAGCGCTGACAATAGGCGATTAAAAACCAGAGTGTGGCGCATCTGCTTGGTGCCGGGTCAGCGGCTGCGACCTGCTCAGCATAGGATCATTCTCTTGCAGACGTGCCGGGCCATGTCCTGGCTTGCTAAACAGATGTTTCTCATTTTTCTCAGCGGCCTGGCCAGTTCCCCGGGTGATTGGCCCGACTGTAAATTAGAAGCGATTAGTTTGCAAGCTGGATGCAAAACGGGATGGCTGAACCCTGCGCTGCCTTCCGACCGCGAAAAAAATGTCGGACGTGCGTGACATGGGAAGTACGCCGGAACAGCGAGTGCGTGCTACGCACGTCAGCGGCACGCGTGCTGGAGGATCATCCGACCAGGGGAGTGCCCTGGAACTGTCCTGGAGGAAGGTGGACCCCGGCCAGCAAGCAAGGCCGACATACAAAAAGTTCTTTTGTCCTAATGGCGTATACAGCGGCAGGTACACTCCGCATGGCTGACGCTACGTGGTACCAGGCAATGTCTCTTAACATTTTTACATATCCTCTCAGCTGAGCTATCGTCTTTCTGATAGTTGAAACATGAGGATCGTTTTGTAACATGATAGGAATAACTCTCGTTTCGTGGCAGTTGGACCCTCTAAATTACGAGGGACGTTCAATAAGTAACACAACACTTTTTTTTCTGGAAGGAGGTTGATTTTATTCAGGACACCTATATACAAGGAAAGAAACAAAAGAAAAATTCGGAGTAGTTATTAAAATCCATGGAGAAGAAATAAAAACTTTGAGGTTCGCCGATGAGATTGTAATTCTATCAGACACAGCAAAGGACTTGGAAGAGCAGTTGAACGGAATGGACAGTGTCTTGAGAAGAAGATATCAGATGAACATGAACAAAAGCAAAAAGAGGATAATGGAATGTAGTCGAATTAAATCGGGTGATGTTGAGGGAATTAGATTAGGAAATGAGACATTTAAAGTAGTAAAGGAGTTTTGCTATTTGGAGAGCAAAATAACTGATGATGGTCGAAGTAGAGAGGATATAAAATGTAGACTGGCAATGGCAAGGAGAGCGTTTCAGAAGAAGAGAAATTTGTTAATATCGAGTATAGATTTAAATGTCAGGAAGTCGTTTCTTAAAGTATTTGTATGGAGTGTTGCCATGTATGGAAGTGAAACATGGACGATAAATAGTTTGGACAAGAAGAGAATAGAAGCTTTCGAAATGTGGTGCTACAGAACAATGCTGAAGGTTAGATGGGTAGATCACACAACTGATGGGGAGGTATTGAATAGAATTGGAGAGAAGAGGAATTAGTATTGGGGGGCAGCATGAAGGGTGAAAATCGTAAAGGGAGGCCAAGAGATGAATACACTAAGTAGATTCAGAAGGATGTAGGTTGAGTGGGTGCTGGGAGATGAAGAAGCTTGCACAAGATAGAGTAGCATGGAGAGCTGCATCAAACCAGTCTCTGGACTGAAGACCACAGCAACGACAACATATACCATGTTATTTCCCACTCTTTTCACTAAAAAATCCTATTTTTTCAACATAATCTCCGTTCAGTGTGATGGTCTTACGCCATCTTACTGGGAAGACCTGTGTGCCCGGACGGTGCCACCCTGCTGGTCGACGTCGGACCCAATGTGTTGCTGCATCAGTAACCTCCCCATCATCCACGTACTGCTCCCCGCAGAGTGCATCCTTCATTGGCCCAAACAGATTGAAATCGGAAGGTGCGAGATGCGGTCCATAGGGTCGATCAGGAAGAACAGTACAATGAAGTTTTGTGAGCTTCTCTCGGGTATCTAAATTTGTGTGAGGACTTGCGTTGTCATGGAGAATTTCGTTTGCATTTTTGTGGTGACGAATATGCTGAAGTCGTTTCTCCAGAGTTGATCTTTGCTCCTTGAGGGATGATGTTGGACAAAAAGTTTTCCGATCAGTCTCGTACGCACATTGGTTTCCTTCGTTGCTCTCAGTGGTTTTCTGTTAGGTAGCGAGGAACGGAGCGGGCACTCACCTTTGATACCCCAATTGGTGGTCGAGTGTCTCAGCACTACGAACAGAGACGTCAGGCTGAGTAGAGAGGTGTCTGACTGTGGCTCGTCGAGCGCCTCGACTGAGAGTGTCCCCACGTTCTAGCATTGCAGAGTCACAGCTGTATGGCGACAGGAAGGGCATCCGCCACCCCTTCAATTAACCATGAAGACCTTGTGCCGATGCGTTGCGAAGGCACAGAAATAAGAAGAGAAAAACCTGTGATAGGTGTTCTGTTCTCGCCACATCGATCAAAACGCGTATCTAGCGTCGAATGTTCACACGAAATGAGTTTCGCAGAAAGAATAATGCAGACGATAGACTGTACAGAGATATTTTAAAAACGATCGTAACACTTTTTTCAAATTGTGTTATCGACGCCTGACTGTACGGAGAAACATTGTTACATGTCTTACCAGTCACTGAAGCTACCACAACCAGACCACACTAGTGCTCCGTAATGCTTATAGGGATATGTTAAAAATATAGGGCATTGTGTTTCAGTTACCCAATAGGTAGAACTCTTGTTTTCAAGGGCAGTTCAGGGTATTCTGTTGCATACAAAATTTAAAACATTCCCGGCAGATAGATTGTTCCATGAAATTCAGAACGAACTGCCGGATGTAGTAACTTGCTGCCATGATATTTGTGTGAGGATCTTCCGGTCATCTTCTGGAATCTGTCAGTTCGTCCGAAACATCATGGCATTATTTTACTAAGTTACATCTTCTGTCTTTCTTGTTTGAATAGTACGGGCTATGTAAAACACTTTGGGTACGAGTGGAGGAATCTTCCCCATTCACAGACTTTAAACGGTAAAGAACATGGGGTGATTTACTACCACAACATTTCTCTATTCTGGCTTTTTTAATTTACGCGCTTCGTAGCGGTGTGGACTGTGTACTTCGCAAGCAAAGCTCATCTCAATTCATATCCAGACGAACGGAAGATATTAGCATTCTCACCTGGTTACACATAGTACGTGTACTCCATGCACACCGGGGACACAGTACCGTTTATGAATGATTCGTACATAAGCTCATTACAGTATTCCCAGCAACAAGGTGTCAGAGTACAGAAGGTGAATTCCCTATTCGGAAGCCTGTTTTCGCAGTTCAGCTGCGTCTAAGGACCGCCCGAAAAAAAAATTGAAGATTCTCTCATCGAGATTGTATGTGCATTAATTTGCAACAGTTATTGGTTCTAGGAAATTCATTTACAAAGAAAGGTCAGTCTGAAACTTAGAAATTAAACAGCATAGTGTGACTTAGAAATGACATGGATTTGCCGGTAATTTTGATCACAGCTCACAAAACGAAAAATGACATGCCACAGACATTAAGAGAAAACTTTCCGGAGGAATGAAGTTCAAATTTCAGACTCACCCCTTACGATTTCGAACCACTGTTTTTCTACATCATTTGTGGTAAGCGTCTGAGTGAATTCTCAAGGATATTTCGCAACTCCTGCTAAGTACAGTTAAAAGTTAACACAAAAACAAGCCGTTGATTGACAGAAGATAGGGAGAGGATGTATTTCGCTCTCCGATGAGAAGCAAACGTTCTTTCAGGTCTTCAAGCACTGCTTGTATTGTGTTAACGTTTGAGCATTTGAACACAAAATTTTTAAAACTGTCACAGATTACAAAATAATGTGACGTAACTATATGATGAATAAGAAGAAAATATTTGTACCTGAAGTGATCAATTTGTAACACAACTCTCCATCATAGGAAGTAGTGTCTGAACGAAGGAAAGAACAATGTTAAGTCCAAGTCACGTACCAAAGTCTACACATTCGATGGACAACATATGTAGTACCTATTTCTGACTGGGACTTAACGTACTAGATTCATATCAATATTCCGCAAGCGACCTTACGGTTTGGGATCGAGGGCACATGGTGTACACTACTCTATTCGCGGACTGTGGCCTGAAGAATGATTGTCGGCATCCCTCTTTCCTCCTCCGCGTTCATGTAATTTCTCCTCATGGACATTATGTTAGATGAAAGTTGAAGGCCTTATTACGTTTCTTGGTTCCTGTTGGAGATTGGCCTCTAGCAGTTTTGAGAGTTAATAGCTATGCGATGTGTAGGAGCCTTCCGTCTAACGTCTCCCGCTGGAGTATGTCGAGTATTCCTGTGACGCTTTCATGTTCACTAAACAAACCGGACAAGAACTTGCAACTCTTCTTGGACTGTTCTCTAAGTCTTTTGTTAATACAGTTTGCTATAGATCTACAATTAAACATCCAGTTCTGCGCTACTTTCTCCAATTTGGACGCATCAGATTTTTTCTTTCCCTGAATTTATGCGAGTTTTTGTTCCAACATGGCATCTTAGTTTATTTTTTAGACACGTAACAGAGGCTCCAATGGGAAACTCGCATGATATGCGTTATTTTAAATGATCATGACTACTTTTTTATTTAATATGAACATCGAACTACGTCGAAGTCGTTTTCCATCCCATAACACGCTTTTCGATCTACTCATTACTCGAGATTTATAGCAAAAAGTTTTCTCAAAATATTCCTGTCACTATTTACCTGCAATTATTGCACTGTCTACTTCCAATTATATTACAGTGGCAGCCTAGCTTTTTGCTCCTTAGCTTCCAGTTTTTCATATGACACACAACATTACTTCTTCGCAAGTAAAGCGATTGTTCTGGTGTCAACGTTGTTGTCTGGTGGATCCCGAAACAAATGACATAAAAAGTGTACCCATCGCTTCTCCAAGTATTCACGTAGTTCTTCAACCATCTGCACCATTAGGATCTGCTGAGGAATGAAACCCTGTAGCTTCTTTAGCCTCTTGTGGTGTGTTACGGTAACAGGTGTGTCATGAAGGTGTTTTCAAGAGAGTGATGCCTGGGACTGTGTAGGACTTACCTCTTAACTAAGATGAAGTCTCTTTGTAATAAATTCACTATGGAAAGAGGATCCGACAGATACGTTTTCAACATTCTTCACAAAGAACAGTGACTTATCAGAGAGAAACGACACTCCATCTGTTCGGGTACAAACCAGAAACTAAGGGGAATAACTGTCCGCTAGTTGCTCTGTTTTATTTTCCTCCCATGGAGTGACGAAGTGGGGAAAGTTCTTAGGGGCAAAACAATTTGCACTGCTTATGGACTGTCTGGAGAGAGTGCCGGGGACTCGCGGCTACTGGCTGAAAACGCGTAGTTTCACGATGCCAGATATCCGCCACGATGCATCTTACTCGTATCGAGGGCTCTCCCCACGGGTGCCACCCACCCAGAACAGATTCCACCTGGTGTGATGGCCACGGCGTCGAGTCCTGGTGCTCACACACGGACAGGGACCTACTCCTCGGCAAGTGATGTGCTAAGAGTTGACAGCTATGGCATCGATGTTGTAATTCCTGCGGTGGTAGGATCTACAACAATACTGGTGCCTGGTGACCCTATATATATAGGGTGAGTCACTAATTATTGCCACCAAGTATAACTCCGAAAGTATGGAGCTGAAAAATAGGAGCTGATAGGTTTTTGAGACAAAAGTTGCATGGGTCAACGGGGACCATAATATGCTGTTGGTTTTCTGTTGCTAGCAGGGGTTGCTTCAGAGATATGAAGGTAAAATTTGTTTTTTAAATGGTATGCTGTAGTTTGGTACTTATTTTCTGATAGCGGCTATCGAGACGAATCCAATGATGTGTAACTGTAAGGTCTCTGAAGGTCAATGAAGGTCACAAAGGTGGTATGAACGTTCATTTACAAAAGGTGTTCGAAGTGATGACTATTCGTATCAATGCAGTGCTGCAATCTTCTTATCATGGATTGAGTGGTAGTCCTTACCACATCGGCACTTATCGAAGCACACGCTCTGACAGTTCTCTCTCGCATATCTTCAGGTGTGGCTGGAATGTCTTTATAAACAATGTCTTTCACGAATCCCCACAAGAAAAAAATCCAGAGGCGTTAAGTCTGGCGAACGAGCCGGCCACGACACACCTCCTCCGCATCCAATCCAATGATTTGGGAACTGTCTCTGCAACTCATTTCTGACCATCAGCAAAAAATGTGCCGGACACCCATCGTGTTGATACCACATTCTGTTCCTTGTTCGTATAGATATTTCTTCCAATTAAAAGACCTAATGTTTCTTGCAGAAATGTGGTCTATTTCCTACCATTAAGATTTCCTTAGATGAAGTATGGGCCTATAACTCTGTCTTCCAGCGCCATACATTCACCGACCACGGTTTATGGTGTACAAATTAACGCAGTCAATATGGATTTTCAGTAGCCCAATAATGCATGTTATGCAAATTAACATTTCCATGTTTCGTCAGTAAATAAAATCAAATTAATAAATGTGTCATCCCTCGGAATCTGAAGTTGAGCCCATCAACAGAATTCAATGGGACGCATACTATCCGTACCAGTTAATTTTTGGTGGAGACTGATATGGTAAGGGTGATATTTATGGCGATGCAGAACACGAACAACACTACTCTGGCTCATACTAGATTCCCTTGTGATTTGACGCGAACTAACACAAGGATCTCGAACCACAGTGGCAAGAATACCAATTTCCGCTTCCTCGTTAGTAACTTTCCTTTGCCGGATATTTTTCCGATGCGTTAAAGATCGAGTTATTCCCAATTTATCATACACATATTTAAATGTACTAAGTGTAGGGTGAGTACGTTGAGGATATCTTACAGCGTATAAGTCTCTAGCTCTCACTGAATTTTAAAATTTTTTGTTTTTAAAATTCAGTCTTAATCACACCACGTATGTTACAAGAACATAGGTGACCAGTTTCGGTCATATCATATGGTGTCACCGCTAGACACCACACTTGCTAGGAGGTAGCTTAAATCGGCCGCGGTCCATTAGTACATGTCGGACCCGCGTGTCGCCACTGTCAGGATCGCAGACCGAGCGCCACCACAAGGCAGGTCTCGAGAGACGTACTAGCACTCGCCCCCAGTTGTACGACGACGTTGCTAGCGACTGTACGTACGAAGCCTTTCTCTCATTTGCCGAGAGACAGTTAGAATAGCCTTCAGCTAAGTCCATGGCTACGACCTAGCAAGGCGCCATTTGTACCATTGCATGTATCTCAAGATAGTCTCACTTGTATCATCAAGAATGCTGTATACCAAAGGACGATATAAAAGTTAAGTGTTCTAGTAGCCACGTTCTTTTCTTTATCACATTCATTACGAATCCTGTTCCAGACTTCGCGCCAGTCGGCGTGTGTGTACGTGTGCCCTTTCGGCTACCCGTCTCTGTGGACTGGCTGCCTTGTCAGTCCACTACATATCACATGACCATCATCAGACCCATGGCATCCTTCGAAGATGGTAGGTGGAGCACTCTTCTCAGCTGCTGTGATGTCACCCAGTCGAAGGACGCCATGGGTCTGATGATGGTCATGTGATATGACCGAAACCGGTCACCTATGTTCTTGTAACATACGTGGTCTGATTAGGACTGAATTTTAAATCAAATTTTTTAAAAATAATTTAATCACTGTTCCAAAACTGTTTATTAAAATTGCTCACTGAATTTCGTTGCCATTCTCCGTAAATGAGAAGCATATCGACTTGTTCTTCGAAGGAATACGTCATTCACATTCGCTTGATTCGACGATACTAGTCTTACCGTTCCTGTTGGTGCTTTATTGCGAAACCGTCGAATGGAGTTTACGTTTCAATGGCATTGAGCCGTGCGCGGCTCATGCTCATCCGGTTTATTGTTTGTCATCTTCTCTTACGGTACTGCCGCCTCGTTTTCTTATTCCATTTACTGGCGTCACTAACTTCCTGCCTTACCTGCCCGTGAGTGGCAGCAGCAGCGCTTATCGATAAGTGCACTGTCATACTATCTCTGGAGCGACAGATAGTATTTCCGGGTCGTCGTGTGTCTCAAAGTGAGTCGGTGGACGGAATCGGTGGAGTGAGTCGGTGCAGTGAGTCGGCAGAGTCAGTCGGAAGGCAGACACTCGCATGTTAGTCAGTCGGCTCTAAGTCTCAGTCGCTTTTGGGTTGTGGACTGAGTCGGGTTCGTCGTTACTCCGTTGTTGGACGAGTTGGCAGTCAGTAGCAGGCAGGTAAGCGCCGGGACCGTGGTCGACGCAGATGGAAGACCGTTGGTCGGATGGAAGACCGTTGGACGGATGGAAGACTGTTGGTCGGATGGAAGACCGTTGGTCGGTCGGTCGGCCGGTCGTCGGATGGCGACATGTGGCCTGCTGTGCACTGACACCAGTATCAGTCGGGAAGACTTGGCAGCCAGCAGCAGTCGGGTCCGTATGGTGTTAGTATTCGCCGGGACCGCTGTCGGCGAAAGTGGGCTGTCATTGGTCGTTTGCTCGGCCGGTCGTCTTAGTCGATGACGTCTTGGATCCTCAGGGTGAACACCATTTTCCGAGTGGGGATGTGATTGGACCTTGTTGGTTCGTTGGAACTGAGCAGCGACGTAGTCTCCATAGCGCAAAGCCAGGCTGGGGTTTTTGGCGGCGGCTGTTGCATTTGGAGGAGCTAGCTGTGTGAGCGACTTTTCGCTTTGTTCCGAAGCAGGATCCTCAAGTTGAGTGATTAGTTACCTGTTCTTAAAACTCGACTGTTACGATTTGATCGTTATTTGTGGATTGTTGTTTCCTCAGCCGCTGACGCGTGTGATAACAAGTCGTGTGTTTTGTTGCCTAGAATCTGCAGCCTCCCGCAGTGACTTGACAGTTGTGACTTGTGTTTTCGGTATTTTTTTGAACTTGTCTCGAGTGGTGTTTGATGCCTTGATCTTGGTGAGGCGAGTTTGAACTTATTGGTGACTTGGTTTACTATTCATCGGCATATATTTTCCATTATCTGTGCAGTTGGATTTGACCATTGGAAATCGGTCAGACTGTCGATCGGTCGTGAACCGTACCTAGGTTGTGTTGCCTTCCGATTAAGAAGTTGTCGGCCTGGCTGCCTGTCTCAACTAAACTTGCGTTAGGGTTACTTCCCAGGCCGATCCTTGGAACCTCCTGAGCGCCGCTCCTTGTGTTTTACATAGTAATTTCCTTTTTAGTCTTAAGTACTCGATGTGGCCTTCAGCCGAGTTTCAGCCTTTTGAAATTAAAATTGAAAATTCCTTGTGCCTAGGCTTTAAGCAGTAAGAAATATTTTCTAGTTTTTATGTGGCCTTCAGCCGAGTTTTCCAGCTTAAATTAAAAATTTGAAATTTCCTTGTCTGGGCTTTAAGCCGTGAGATTGTTTGGGTTTCGTATGTGTCCTTCAGCCGAGAGTTATGTGAAGCATTTTAGGATAAAGCCTTTAGCCTACTTCAGTTGAAATTTAGAAGCTCTTCCCTTTAGGCCTTAAGCCGTAAAATTGTTTTCTGCATGATGTGTGGCCTTCAGCCGAGTTTTAATCTCTCTTAAATTCAAAATTCAAATTCCTTGTCTTTTCCTTAAGTCATAAGATTGTTATTCTTTAGTTTGAGGCCTTCAGCAGTTTTACACAAAATATTTTACGATAGGGCCTTCAGCCGAGTGGTGTGGGAAAAATTTAAGCTAAGGCTTTCAGCCTATTTATTGTTGTTGTGGTCTTCAGTCCTGAGACTGGTTTGATGCAGCTCTCCATGGTACTCTATCCTGTGCAAGCTTCTTCATCTCCCAGTGCCTACTGCAACCTACATCCTTCTGAATCTGCTTAGTATATTGATCTCTTGGTCTCCCTCTACGATTTTTACCCTCCACGCTGCCCTCCAATGCTAAATTTGTGATCCCTTGATGCCTCAAAACATGTCCTACCAACCGATCCCTTCTTCTAGTCAAGTTGTGCCACAAACTTCTCTTCTCCCCAATCCTATTCAGTAAAGCCTATTTATAGTGAAGATAAAAAAAATTTCTAACGAACTTCCAGACGATCTCCTGTACCTCAGTTCCTTGCTTAGGCCTAGTGCCTTGGATTTTCGATGTGGCCTTCCGCCGATTTCAATTAAATCAAAGGGGGTCTTTCGATAAAACCTTGAGAGTTTTGGCCCCTTTCCACAAATATAACCGCACCCGCTCTGTCCTGATAGCCCAGGGCTTTCAGGCACGTTAGATGGATACGCCATATTCGGCGAATATTTACCATTTGCACGATATACGATAGAGCATTGTCAGAGAATGTGCTTCGATAGTGCCGAAGTGATAAGGAATACCACTTAATCCATTATAAGAAGATTGCAGCACTGCATTGATACCAGTGGTCAGGATTTCAAACACCTTCTGTAAATGGACGTTCTTGCACCTTTTTGACCTTCGTTGACCTTCAAATATCTTACTGTTACACATCACTGGATTCGTCTCGATAGCCACAACCAGAAAATAAGTACCAAACTATAGCATCTCATTTAAAAAGCAAAATTGACCATATCTCTGAAGCGACCCCACCTAGCAACAAAAAGCCACCGTCTTATTATGGCCCCCGTTGTCCCATGCAGCATTTGTCCCACAAACTTGGCAGCTACTATCACACTTTCGGAGTTATTGTAGGTGGCAATAGTTATTTACTCACCCTGAATATACATAGACGTCCGTGCATGCCTCTGCAAATCCTAAACCCACCCCCACAGCCCCATGGGGCTTATACGGTACAGTAGCCCTCCGTATACTATCCACGAAGTAGATTTCAGTGTGGAACGGCAGGCGTGAGATCAAAGATGCGGATATCAGAAATTGGCATCACAGTAATAAACTTCTTATGGGAAGTCGGTGAATCAGCTGGAAATAGCTTAGAACTACACGAATTCAAACTGATTATCTTAAAGAGCATTTTAGCAGTGAGTAATGACGTAGTTCACGACGTTAATTTCCAAATTCAAAACATGATTGATGGCAAAGGAAGAGCACATATATCAATCGCTTCAATAGTTGGTGGAAATAAAAAGATAAAGGAGAAACAAAGTTATTCTGAAGATTCCGCTCATAACAACCAAACTGCCTTTTCAGTTCAAAAGACCGCAGTTTCTAGTAAGATTACAATTTAGTATCACTATAATGCTCGAGAAGAAACGATAACATATAATGGTATTAATTTAAAAGAATCATGTTTTTCTCATGGTCATTTACCCGAAGCTTTCTCTAGAATCTAGTGTGGGAAACATAAAGACATTATACACTCCTGGAAATTGAAATAAGAACACCGTGAATTCATTGTCCCAGGAAGGGGAAACTTTATTGACACATTGCTGGGGTCAGATACATCACATGATCACACTGACAGAACCACAGGCACATAGACACAGGCAACAGAGCATGCACAATGTCGGCACTAGTACAGTGTATATCCACCTTTCGCAGCAATGCAGGCTGCTATTCTCCCATGGAGACGATCGTAGAGATGCTGGATGTAGTCCTGTGGAACGGCTTGCCATGCCATTTCCACCTGGCGCCTCAGTTGGACCAGCGTTCGTGCTGGACGTGCAGACCGCGTGAGACGACGCTTCATCCAGTCCCAAACATGCTCAATGGGGGACAGATCCGGAGATCTTGCTGGCCAGGGTAGTTGACTTACACCTTCTAGAGCACGTTGGGTGGCACGGGATACATGCGGACGTGCATTGTCCTGTTGGAACAGCAAGTTCCCTTGCCGGTCTAGGAATGGTAGAACGATGGGTTCGATGACGGTTTGGATGTACCGTGCACTATTCAGTGTCCCCTCGACGATCACCAGTGGTGTACGGCCAGTGTAGGAGATCGCTCCCCACACCATGATGCCGGGTGTTGGCCCTGTGTGCCTCGGTAGTATGCAGTCCTGATTGTGGCGCTCACCTGCACGGCGCCAAACACGCATACGACCATCATTGGCACCAAGGCAGAAGCGACTCTCATCGCTGAAGACGACACGTCTTCATTCGTCCCTCGATTCACGCCTGTCGCGACACCACTGGAGGCGGGCTGCACGATGTTGGGGCGTGAGCGGAAGACGGCCTAACGGTGTGCGGGACCGTAGCCCAGCTTCATGGAGACGGTTGCGAATGGTCCTCGCCGATACCCCAGGAGCAACAGTGTCCCTAATTTGCTGGGAAGTGGCGGTGCGGTCCCCTACGGCACTGCGTAGGATCCTACGGTCTTGGCGTGCATCCGTGCGTCGCTGCGGTCCAGTCCCAGGTCGACGGGCACGTGCACCTTCCGCCGACCACTGGCGACAATATCGATGTACTGTGGAGACCTCACGCCCCACGTGTTGAGCAATTCGGCATTACGTCCACCCGGCCTCCCGCATGCCCACTATACGCCCTCGCTCAAAGTCCGTCAACTGCACATACGGTTCACGTCCACGCTGTCGCGGCATGCTACCAGTGTTAAAGACTGCGATGGAGCTCCGTATGCCACGGCAAACTGGCTGACACTGACGGCGGCGGTGCACAAATGCTGCGCAGCTAGCGCCATTCGACGGCCAACACCGCGGTTCCTGGTGTGTCCGCTGTGCCGTGCGTGTGATCATTGCTTGTACAGCCCTGTCGCAGTGTCCGGAGCAAGTATGGTGGGTCTGACACACCGGTGTCAATGTGTTCTTTTTTCCAGGAGTGTATATATGTACTCGCCAAATAATGTTACTAATGGCAGTTTATAAGCAAGTATTGTAGTAGAATAAGTTAATGAAGTATGAAATAGAGATAAAACAGGGAAGAGTTTTCTTTCACTAAAATAAATGAAACCGTAATGAGAACGTGATAATGTAGTTTAGCACTAATTTCTGAATTTAAAGATTAATTTTGTAATCCACTTCTGATTGGAGGTCAAAGCTAAGTGAAAGCAACTCCGGCTGTATACACGGATAAATTAAAGTGGTTTCGGGAGAAGTTCATATCTACAAACTCACTCTCCAACAATCACTAGCTTTTGTGTCTAATGCTACCGGGGTTTCACTCTTGTGCACTATAGCGGTTGAGCGACAGTAGCTGTTGTGGTCGTAGAGATATGTGTTTGAGGTGGTCGCTGCCACATTAGGGTAGTCATCATTATATTTTCCCTGTCTTTGTCATAAATGTATGTTTCAAGAGACTCTTACGAACCGAATGTTTTCGAATGTTCTAAAATATTCTCGAATGTCTGTAGTGCTACAAAATATTCTAAATCACACTGAAATGTTCTTTAACGTTTTCGAATGTACTTGAATATTCTGGAATGTTCCTGAAAATTCCAGCATTTTCTTTAACGTTCTCGAATATTTATGAATGTGTTGGAATGTCCTCGAATAATGAAATGATGAAGTGAGTGATGGCACTTTATTTGAAATTAGAGTACAGTTGATTACTGATATGTATTTAATACTTAAGAACACTTTTGATCATTCGATCATATTTTTGGGTGTGAACTACTATTATTTTTATATTTTTAATGCTTCTTTTTGCAATGTATTCAAATGTCCTCAAGTAATCTGGAATATTCTCAGAAAACAAACAAAAATAAAAATCATGGAAAGTTGATATTTTTCAGGTTGTGCATAGATAAAATTGATATAGGGATGTCCAGTTGACAATTGGCCTGACATTTTCAACACGTAAATGAGAGTTGAAGAAATCATACTAATCTACTTAGATAACACGGGCATTGCAATAGCAGCTAAGTAATATGTATCAATACACAAAGGTTTTGCTTTTACTGATGTGTATAATTACATATGTATTTCGATTCATAGACATAAGCAACACACAGAAAATGACAAGCGGAAAACTCGCAACTTACAGCCGCATTTTACACTCATTCGATCAATACGCTATCAAAGCTAAACGCACTCTTTCAGGTGAGAAATTTAAACATTTAATACCTGTCCGTGGCGACACATGTGTAAATCTAGCAGCTTACGGTGAAAACATCAAATTTGCATACAACACTGCAAGTATAGTTAAATATCAACTAGAGGGAAGATTAAAACGATCTTATGTCGCGCAGCATGCAGTAGCAAACAACACTCAACTTGTAATCGGCCTTACATACTTTATTTTCTCCGACCAAACAGCACGTAATTCTATCTTTCTAGAGACGATAATAAACACTAAAAGCTATATTTAATTTCAAAAATAATATTTTTTTTTCAAAGATTACACGGTTTCATTAATATCGTAGTTAATCCATTCACAAGTGTTTCAAACGTTCTCAAAATTCGGGGATAGTGAAAAACGTGGAGTAAGTGTCTATATTCGCCAGCAACCGCATTGCATCAAGTTAATCTGCAGAATGGCAGCTGTATTGTGGCATCTAGTCTTGACGTATGTGGCCCGCTAAGCGGCCGCTTTTACTTGAATACTGTGTGGGACGAAAGGGATAACTCACAGTGGCCCGAATTACACTAACATTATTTCTAAATATTGATATCTATCATGAGGAATATTACAGCATCCGTACTGGTAACACAACTGACTATTAACTTACAAAACAGCTGTTTGTTTACAGGAATAGACTTACACTGAACGTAATGTAAAGAATCATCACGAATTTCTGCCTGAAATGGGAAAACAATTCTGTACAACTGGATGTCAATGAAAATTTGACACTGTACAGCTAATACAAAATTCTTATGAGTTAATATTGACTGTCATCTCAAGAGAGAGGATTACACAAATACAGTAACAAAGGAAATGTCATCGACATGGTTACAGTCCTGTCATCAGTGTGTAATAGGCGTTGTCGTATTGCTATATGCTATTTCCACATGTACGCCATCTTTAACTACAAAATCATTTCTCTGACTTCAGTGCTCAAAACATGTACACACTCTGCAAACTCCAGACGATAATTCGAAGATTAACTAAAAATAGTAACCAAACTCCCTGTAAAGATTTGTTTAAACACCTCGAGATTCTAAATGGGCCATGTGGGTACACCTTCCAACCTGTCATCCACACCAGGAAGAAGCAGCAGTCATTATAATGGAACAAAAGCCAAACTAATCTTGCATTTTCCACGAGTAAACGAACAGAAAAAACGAAACAGTAGTTTCTACAAGTAAATGGAACTGTACTATAAATTGTTCAAAGAAATTAACGAGACAACTAAAATCCAACTAAGTCAGTTAAATCAGACCTCTTTAACAATTCAATCTACAAAGTCAAATATTATTTAGATAACAAATAGTAGGGAATGGTAAGAATTAAAATTGTTTAACAATAAACTGCTGCCATTCTACGATAAACTCTCATAGTTTAATCAGTCTTACTGTATAAACCTGTGACTAGGATCAGTGACGCTTAATTTTAACCTCTTCCCGTTTTCTTGACCTCAGCATCACATTCTTTAAGGTGAGTTGCTGACTGAGCTCTTTCAGACAGGCCATGGTGACAACACGAATAGTTCAGTGGAATGGTCAAAGGATCGTAAAGAATCGTCAGGGTCCCCTTACCAGCTGAAAGACTGTGTGTGTGTGTGTGTGTGTGTGTGTGTGTGTGTGTGTGTGTGTTTAGTTTAAACAACGACCAATGATGACTTATTCGCAAATATGTGAGTAAAATACCACTGCTCACAGCACTTAGAAATGAACAACACACCACAGTAGTCTAGACCTATATGAGGTGATATTGCTGTATTCATTTATTAATTTCGTTTTTGATGATTATTTTCTTTTTCACTTATATTGATATGCCTGATATCATTTTGTAAATTACTTATGAATGAATAAACAATTAATTAAATAAATTTTGCTGTTATTAATGAGAGGATTTCGATGTCTACCAACATCTACATGGATACTCTGCAAATCACATTTAAGTGCCTAGCAGAGGATTTATCGAATCTCCTTCACAAAAATTCTCTATTATTCCAATTTCGTACAGCGTGCGGAAAAAACGAACATCTATATCTTTCCATGCTAGCTCTAATTTCCGTTATTTTATTATGATGATCGTTTCTTCCTACGTATATGATCAAAAGTATTCGAACACCCCCCCCCCCCCCCCAAGAAACGTACTTTTTTATATTGGGTTCGCAGTGCTGCCACCTTTTACCAGGTGCTCCATGTCAGCGAACTCAGTTGTCATTAAACATCGTGAGAAAGCAGAATGCGGTTCCCCGCGGAACACAACGGACTTCGAACGTGGTCAGGTGAATGGGTGTCACTTAAGTCATACGTCTGTACGCGAGATTTCCACACTCCTAAACATCCCTAGGTCCACTGTTTCCGATGTGATAGTGAAGTGGAAACGTGAAGGGACACGTACAGTACAAAAGCGTACAGGGTCGTCATGTGTAATAGGCAGACATCTATCCAGACCATCACACAGGAATTCCAAACTGCATCATGATCCACTGCAAGTACTATGACAGTTATACAGGAGATGAGAAAACTTGAATTTCATGGTCGAGCGGCTGCTCACAATCCCCACATCACACCCGTAAATGCCAAACAACGCCTCGCTTGGTGTAAGGAGCGTAAACATTGGACGACTGAACAGTGGAAAAACGTTATGTGGAATGACTAATCACGGTACACAATGTGGCGATCCGATGGCAGGGTGTGGGTATGGCGAATGCCCGATGAACGTCATCTGCAAGCGTGTGTAGCGCCAACAGTCAAATTCGGAGGCGGTGGTGTTATGGTATGGTCGTGTTTTTCATGGGCAAGGCTTGCACCCGTTGTTGTTTTGCATGGCTCTATCACAGTACAGTCCTACATTTGTTTCAAGCATCTTCTTGCTTCCCACTATAGAAGAGAAATTAGGGGATGGCGATTGCATCTTTCAACACAATCGAGCACCTGTTCATAATGCACGGCTTGTGGCGGAATGGTTACACGACAATAACATCCCGGTAATGGACTGGCCTCCACAGAGCCCTGACCTGAATCCTACAGAACACTTTTGGGATGTTTTGGAACGTCGACTTCGTGCCAGACCTCTCCGACCGACATCGATACTCTCCTCAGTGCACCACACCGTGAAGACTGGGCTGCCATTCCCCAAGAAACCTTCCAGCACCTGACTGAACGTATACCTATGAGAGTGGAAGCTGTCGTCAAGGCTAAGGGTGTGCCAACACCATATTGAATCCCAGCATTACCGATGCAGGGCGCCACGAACTTGTAACTCATTTTCAGCCAGGTGCCCGCGTAGTGCAGACAATCTCTTTACCAGATGTGTTACATTTTCCAAGTATCTTGCCATTAAAACCCAGTCTTTGGTTAGCCATTCTCACAACATTTTCTGTGTGTTCCTTCGAATGTAAGTTGTTCGCAATTGTAATTCCTAGGTATTTAGCTGAATTTACAGCCTTTAGATTTGACTGATTTAGCGTGTAATCGAAGTTTTACGAATTCATTTTTGCCCTAATGTGGATGACCTCACACTTTTCGGTATTTAAGGTCAATTACCTGTTTTTACACGATCGTTTTGCAATTTGGTTGATCTTCTGGTAACTTTTCTAGTCGATAAAGACAGCATCATCTGCAAACAACCAAAGACGGCTGCTCAGATTGTTTCCAGACTCGTTTATATACATAAGGAACAGCAAAGGGTCTATAACACTACCTTGGGGAACGACAGAAATCACTTCTGTTTTACTCGATGACTTTCCGTCAGTTACTATGGACTGTGACCCCTCTGACGGAAATCAAGAATCCAGCCGCGTAACTGAGATGATGTTCCATAAATACGCAATTTCACTACAAGCCGCTTGTGTGGTACAGCGTCAAAAGGCTTCTGGAAATGTTGAAATACGGAATCAATTTGAAATTCCTTTTCAATAGCACTCAACACTTCGTGAGAGTAAAGAGCTGGTTGTGTATAACAAGAACAAAGCCTTCTAAATCAGTGTTGACTGTGTGGAAATAGACCGTTCTCTTCGAGGTAATGCATAATGTTCGAATACAGTATATGTTCCAAATTCCTGCTGCATATTGACATTAATGATATGAGCCTTAATTCTGTGGATACTCCTACTACCTCTCTTGCACTTTCCAGACTTTCCAGTCTTTCTGTACGGATCTTTCGTGGAGCGAACGGTAGTGTATGATTGTTAAATATGATCTATTGTATCATCATACTCTAAAAGGAACGTCACTGGTGTACAGTCTGGACCGGGAGTCTTGCTTTACTAAGTGATTTAAGTTGCTTCACTACTCCGAGGCTATTTACTTCTACGTTACTCATGTTGGCAGCTGTTCTCGATTCGAATTCTGGAGTATTTACTTCGTTCAAATGGTTCAAATGGCTCTGAGCACTATGGGACTCAACTGCTGAGGTCATTAGTCCCCTAGAACTTAGAACTAGTTAAACCTAACTAACCTAAGGACATCACAAACATCCATGCCCGAGGCAGGATTCGAACCTGCGACCGTAGCGGCCTTGCGGGTCCAGACTGCAGCGCCTTTAACCGCACGGCCACTTCGGCCGGCATTTACTTCGTCTTCTTTGGTGAAGGAATTTCGGAAGGCTGTGTTTAGGAACTCTGCTTTGTCAACACTGGATTTTCTGCCAGTTTTCGAGACAAAGTTTCGCTGTGGAAACTATTATAAGCATCAAGCATTGAAGTTCGCGCTAAATTTCGAGCTTCTGTAAAGGTTGCCAATCTTGGAGATTTTGGGTCCATTTATATTTGGCATCTCTTTTTCGTTGTTTCTGCAACAGTATTCTGATATATTTTTTCTTCCTGAATAAAAATATATGAAAGTAATTGTAATTCGCGCTAATTAGTCACATAAGTATCCTTAGTGTAAGTGGCTCGTTTTTGTCACACACATTCAAAGCCACGATCAAGTGGTGTGGCGCAATTCAGGCACGGGATTGGTCAACTGAAATTGCAGGGTTCAAATCGCTACCAGGTCATTGTCATTTGTGTTTATCACGGCTTTCCATAATTCAGGTAGATTAGAGGATGGGTTCCTTCAAAGACGCTGCTGCCGATTTTCTGCCACATCCATGTCTAGCTGAGTTTGAGAGTCATTTCTGATGACGAAGATGTCAGCAGAATATCAAACTATTACCTTTTTTCTCAAGAATGATAGCGACACGTCAAGCAGTATGGTCTGAAAATATTTTCGAGCATCCATAGCCTTCTTTACACTGGATGTTATGCTGATGAATAGCATCGTCGGAGCTGAAACTACTCGTCAAACAACAGCCAAACCGCCTCTGCACGTTTCAGAACTCAGCGCAGCACACAAGCTCAAAGTTTGAACAGCGCTGGAAACGAGCTGATGCTCGGATTACTTTCTCCTCAACGTTCATGTTTACACGTTAAATAATAACTGAAGTTAACTTCAAGTTTTTCTTTAATTATTTTCCTTCTGAAATAAATTTTCGATTTTACTTTTATATTCTTTCTATATGTTCTCTTTTATCCTTCATTCATGTCAGTAGCAAAACTATCTGCAGCAGAATTAAAAGTATCATAAATTACTTTCAGAATGTAGAATTCTTTTTTCTTTGCATGCAATTTTCAGCCACGTTAAGATTGGTTTGAGCCGCAGCGAACTTCGAGAGACGTGTTGCAATCCTGAATACGTCGAGAGTTAGCTTTTTTGTAATTCGTGCTTCTCGCTATAACGTGTTAGGCAATACAAGATGCAGTTTATATCTGCACTGCACCCATTTTCTCTACAGGAGAAGACGGAGATACACTAATAGGCTGCGTTAGAATGATTGAGAATTTGGTTATAATTCTGTATTACTTTAACTACTAAAGACCATTTGATATATATTTCATTGTGCTATGAAAGTGCGCTGGTTATCTTTTATTTCCTAAACAGTAGTCAGATAGCGTTGTTGTTCACAATTTTCTTCAATAAACGGAACATTTTCAGGTCATTCGAACCGAAGTCTTAACTGCTACGCACACAAGTTAAAGCTGACAGGTAGGTGGTAGCTTTCCATGTTTGTTCATCGGTATCAGTTTGTGTTTCTTGTTTCGCCTCTCGGTTTCTCCCACATTTACACTGGCGGCTGTTGTCACATATCTACACTCCTGGAAATGGAAAAAAGAACACATTGACACCGGTGTGTCAGACCCACCATACTTGCTCCGGACACTGCGAGAGGGCTGTACAAGCAATGATCACACGCACGGCACAGCGGACACACCAGGAACCGCGGTGTTGGCCGTCGAATGGCGCTAGCTGCGCAGCATTTGTGCACCGCCGCCGTCAGTGTCAGCCAGTTAGCCGTGGCATACGGAGCTCCATCGCAGTCTTTAACACTGGTAGCATGCCGCGACAGCGTGGACGTGAACCGTATGTGCAGTTGACGGACTTTGAGCGAGGGCGTATTGTGGGCATGCGGGAGGCCGGGTGGACGTACCGCCGAATTGCTCAACACGTGGGGCGTGAGGTCTCCACAGTACATCGATGTTGTCGCCAGTGGTCGGCGGAAGGTGCACGTGCCCGTCGACCTGGGACCGGACCGCAGCAACGCACGGATGCACGCCAAGACCGTAGGATCCTACGCAGTGCCGTAGGGGACCGCACCGCCACTTCCCAGCAAATTAGGGACACTGTTGCTCCTGGGGTATCGGCGAGGACCATTCGCAACCGTCTCCTTGAAGCTGGGCTACGGTCCCGCACACCGTTAGGCCGTCTTCCGCTCACGCCCCAACATCGTGCAGCCCGCCTCCAGTGGTGTCGCGACAGGCGTGAATCGAGGGACGAATGGAGACGTGTCGTCTTCAGCGATGAGAGTCGCTTCTGCCTTGGTGCCAATGATGGTCGTATGCGTGTTTGGCGCCGTGCAGGTGAGCGCCACAATCAGGACTGCATACGACCGAGGCACACAGGGCCAACACCCGGCATCATGGTGTGGGGAGCGATCTCCTACACTGGCCGTACACCACTGGTGATCGTCGAGGGGACACTGAATAGTGCACGGTACATCCAAACCGTCATCGAACCCATCGTTCTACCATTCCTAGACCGGCAAGGGAACTTGCTGTTCCAACAGGACAATGCACGTCCGCATGTATCCCGTGCCACCCAACGTGCTCTAGAAGGTGTAAGTCAACTACCCTGGCCAGCAAGATCTCCGGATCTGTCCCCCATTGAGCATGTTTGGGACTGGATGAAGCGTCGTCTCACGCGGTCTGCACGTCCAGCACGAACGCTGGTCCAACTGAGGCGCCAGGTGGAAATGGCATGGCAAGCCGTTCCACAGGACTACATCCAGCATCTCTACGATCGTCTCCATGGGAGAATAGCAGCCTGCATTGCTGCGAAAGGTGGATATACACTGTACTAGTGCCGACATTGTGCATGCTCTGTTGCCTGTGTCTATGTGCCTGTGGTTCTGTCAGTGTGATCATGTGATGTATCTGACCCCAGGAATGTGTCAATAAAGTTTCCCCTTCCTGGGACAATGAATTCACGGTGTTCTTATTTCAATTTCCAGGAGTGTAGATATCTCACCACCGTTCGCCGTAAGGTAGCTTGCAGAGTAGGAATGTAGACCCAAATCCTGTCCGCTCGACAGGGCCGAGGCAGCGGTCGGCAGCTGAAACTACGTAAACAGTGGCGGCGGACCGCTGCCGGCGCCAGGCCGCGCGCACACCGACGCGACGGCGCGCCGCGCTTTCGATGACTTCACCTGACCCTGAAACAGCCCAAGTCGTGAGACTCTCCTTTCACGGACTTTCAAGCCGGTTCGATACGTGCTGTTTCGTAAGAAAACTGGGAAGCGGACACCTGACCCCACTGCAGTAAGCTTCCGTAACAACAACGTGCGGTCACAGCGAGCACGGCCACAGACAATTTAAAGAGGACCTCTGCACGACAGGGCTTCCGATTATTGGAGGAGTACTTATTTCTCGTGTCTGTGTAGTAATCGCACACGTTTTTTTTTTATTTTAGGTCCTTGTTAGCAGCCTAACCAGCACGTATTGTACGTTTCTCTCAAATATACATGGTGGTCCATTGATAGTGACCGGGCAAAATATCTCACGAAATAAGTATGAAACGAAAAAACTAAAAAGCACGAAACTTGTCTAGCTTGAACGGGGAAACCAGATGGCGCTACGGTTGGCCCGCTAGACAGCGCTGCCATAGGTCAAACGGCTATCCACTGCGTTTCTTTAAATAGGAGCCCCCATTTTTATTACATATTCGTGTAGTACGTAAATAAATATGAATGTTTTAGCTGGACCACTTTTTTCGCTTTGTGATAGATGGCGCTGTAATAGTCACAAACGTATAAGTACGTGGTATCACGTAACATTCCGCCAGTGCGGACGGTATTCGCTTCGTGATACATTACCTGTGTTAAAATGGACGGTTTACCAATTGCGGAACAGGTCGATATCGTGTTGATGTACGGCTATTGTGATCAAAATGCCCAACGGGCATGTGCTACGTATGCTGCTCGGTATCCTGGACGACATCATCCAAGTGTCCGGACCGTTCGCCAGTTAGTTACTTTATTCTAGGAAACAGGAAGTGTTCAGCCACATGTGAAACGTCAACCACGACCTGCAACAAATGATGATGCCCAAGTAGGTTAATCCGCACATCAGTAGCAGACAAATTGCGCGAGAATCGGGAATCTCAAAAACGTCGGTGTTGCGAATGCTACATCAACATCGATTGCACCCGTACCGTATTTCTATGCACCAGGAATTACATGGCGACGACTTTAAACGTCGTGTACAGTTCTGCCACTGGGCACAAGAGAAATTACGGGACGATGACAGATTTTTTCCACGCGTTCTATTTAGCGACGAAGCGTCATTCACGAACAGCGGTAACGTAAACCTGCATAATATGCACTATTGGGCAACGGAAAATCCACGATGGCTGCGACAAGTGGAACATCAGCGACCTTGGCGGGTTAATGTATGGTGCGGCATTATGGGAGGAAGGATAATTGGCCCCCATCTTATCGATGGCAATCTAAATGGTGCAATGTATGCTGATTTCCTACGTAATGTTCTACAGATGTTACTACAAGATGTTTTACTGCATGACAGAATTTCGATGTACTTCCAACATGATGGATGTCCGGCACATAGCTCGCGTGCGGACGAAGCGGTATTAAAAAGCATATTCCATGACAGGTGGATTGGTCGTCGAAGCACCGTACCACGGCCCGCACGTTCACCGGATCTGAAGCTCCCGGATTTCTTTCTGTGGGGAAAGTTGAAGGATATTTGCTATCGTGATCCACCAACAACGCCTGACAACATGCGCCAGCGCATTGTCAATGCATGTGTGAACATTAAGGAAGGCGAACTACTCGCTGTTGAGAGGAAATGCGTTGAGGTTGACGGACATCAGTTTGAGCATTTATTTCATTAATATGGTATTGACAGGTAATCACGCTGTAACAGCATGCGTTCTCCGAAATGATAAGTTCACAAAGGTACATGTATCACATTGGAACAACGGAAATAAAATGTTCAAACGTACCTACGGTCTCTATTTTAATTTAAAAAACCTACCTAATTGTTCGTCTAAAATTGTGAGCCATGTCTTTGTTACTATTACAGCGCCATCTATCACAAAGCGAAAAAAGTGATCCAACTAAAACATTCATATTTCTTTACGTACTACAGGAATATGTAATAGAAAATGGGGGTTCCTATTTTAAAAAACACAGTTGATATCCGTTTGACTTATGGCAGCGCCATCTAGCGGGCCAACCATAGCGCCATCTGGTTTCCCCCTTCAAGCTAGACGAGTTTCGTTCTTTGTAGTTTTTTCGTTAGACGCTTATTTCGTGAAATATTTGGCCCGGTCACGATCAATGGACCACCGTGCATACGAGGGCTATTCGTAAAGTAAGGAACAATAGGTCGTGAAATGGAAACCACAGTGAAAATAACTGTTTTATTTGCAACGGTTAGTTACAACTTCCAGCTACTTGTCTCCACAGTCGCCTCTCCAACTTAGACGTTCGTCGTAGCGCTGTACCAACTTTTCAGTACCCTCTACGCTGGCCTACAGCTCGTTGTCTGTGCCAAAATGTCGTCTTAATAGACTGCGGTTCATGTGAGCTGAGATGAAACCCAGAGGGAGACAATTACGGGCTGTATTGTGGGTAATCAAACATTTCCAATTGAAAACGATGCAGGAGCATCTTCATTGCCCCTACAGAATGCGGCTGAGAATTGTCTTGAAGAAGAAAACGCACGACATTTATGTAACGTTGGCTGCATGGCTTCAGGCGAAATTTCTCACCAGGCCCTCGTACTTGGCGGGAGACACTATTGTTCTAGGTATCTTCACGTGCTCCCTGTGTGCTCAGAACTAAAAAGAATGTCGTAACGCAATCGACGGGCATACTAGGGACACTGCCCAACACACCTGTGCAAAACATCATCGGATTTTTCACTGTTTCGAGACCGGTCGTTCCTTACTTTCCGAATAACCCTCGTAGTTTCGCATTCCGTCGTAGGACGAAGGCAATTACGAATCAGATGCCTCGGCGCCGTCATCAAAGGATGTGATGTTCTTCTGTGTTTTAGAGGAAAACACTCAGGTAGGGAACTACTAATTTGACAGACTAACTGGCACATCGGTCTTCAGTTCTCTCTTAGCTGCAGACCTGTCGCCAAGGCGAATACAACACAGCGGTTGGACAAAAATATGGAAAAACGGTAGAAATATATGCTTGTACATAAATAAGTGTATTGGAAAGAGTTGGTGAGAGAATATGTCTGCTGAAGATTGTAAGAGAAAGGAAAAAGAACTGGTTGGGACATTCATTGAGGAGGGAGTGCTTGCTAGCGGATGCTTTGGAAGGATTGGTTTGTGGGAGAAGACTGAGAGGAAGAAGGAGATACAAGACGATAGAAGACATAAAGGGAAGAAGAATTTATGCAGACCTGAAGAGGATGGCAGAAGACCGGACAGCCTGGAGAACTACAATGTGGAAACCTGCATTTTGGCAGAACACTGATGATGATGATGATGACGATGATGATGATGACGATGATGACATAAATGCAGATGCTAGCCAGGCCTGCAGGTTGTGCTGTTGTATTTAACCGCGAACGACATCTGTGCAACGTGATCAATACATTGCAAGTATCTGTGGTGGTCAGAACGGTCCTGTGAGTGCATTATGGAGGAGCTAAGTCAGTTCGAATGTGGGAAAGTTGTTGGCGCTCGTATGTTGGATGCTTCAGTAACCGAGGGAGCTGAAGTGTTCGGTGTTTCAAAAGACACCGTATCGAAGACTGACACCACACACAAGGAAAGCAGAAAGCTTCATCCGCTAAGTGATAACGCGGACGTAGTTGTAAGTTGAGTGATCGTGACAGATGGTCATTGAAGAGGATTGTGGCGGAAAATGAGAGAACTACAGCTTCAAAGGTCAGCCCATGCACTCGAGAAGCCTATCAGCACCAAACTAATACGAAGGGAGCTCCATAAACAGGGCATTTCAGGACGATCTGCAATTTGAAAAACACTCCTCAGTGATGCAAACGCCCTTAACGCGAAACCGTGTTGGCTAAACCATAAGGAGCAGTGGAAGAATATCGAATGGACGGATCAGTCTCGTTTCACACTGTCTCCAACTACTGGCCGGGTTTACGCCACAAGAGTGAAACATAGCCCGGACTCAGGTATGATTTGGTCAGTTATTCGCGGTCTTACACGGCCCCCATGGTTAATTTGGAAGATTGCATTGCTGCCAAGGGTTATGCGACAGTTTTGACTGATCACGTCCAATGATACAATGTTCGTTCCCCAATGGTGATGCCGTATTCCAAGATGACATGGCAATGTTCACACGGCTCTCGTAGGCCGGGACTGGTTTTGTGAGCCTGAGGATGCATTGTCGCTCTTCACCTTGCCACCACAGTCACCAGATCTCAATACTATTAAGCCTTTGTGGTTTACTTTGGGGACAAGGTTGCGTGATTGATATCCACCTCCACCATCGATTCCCTTGAAAACATAAAAGACCAGTATTTATCCTTTCCGAAATCAATGAAGTTGTTTTCAATGCCAATGATTTTCCTGGAACATATTAGGCATGTTAATGTATTGTAATAGCAGTGTTTCCATGTTTTTGTCCACCCTCTGTAATTTGGAGTGTCATGCATAGGGCTGTCGCATATTGTTTATGTTCGTTACTGAGTAACGGGTATTTCATGAGACTGAGAGTATCGCTTCGTTAAAGCTTGAAACGTTTCCTTACCTGCAGTTTTACTTCCATACACGCATTTCGCGCCCGACTCAGAACAAGCCGGTAGATTTCGTGTTCCTGCAGTTCGTTACACTCGGAGTAACGGGCACGTTTCGTTACTTGTCTGTGTTCTTCCTCGTATATTTGTAATTTTTTTATTCCTCGCATTTGTTATTGTCGGCGAAGAAAGTCGTTGGATGCACGGAGTACGGAATACATCTTGTCCCTCGCTTCGTTTTATTTCCTCGTGTGCGTTTCGCCTGCAACTCGGGCGAAGTCGGCAGTATTCGCAATCCCATTCCTTATTTTAACACGCTTCACTTCCTATCTTACCGCAATCTTCTTGCCTTTTGATAATTCCCGACATTAAAACGCGGTTATTGCAGGGCTATGGCCAGTGGGTCCTGCGTCGTGCGTCTGTATATCGCCGTGCCTCCCCACATCAGAGGCAGCTGGCGCACCTCTCCAGTGTCTGCCTCTCGCGGCCTACGTGTGGCAGTGTCGTGGCGATTCGGTTTGGAATTACAAACATCAAAAAAAGTTATGCATCACCTCGGTTCCGAGAGTTCCGGAACCTGTACAGAAAATTGGAACAGAGATCAACATAAACATCATTTCCGCCCTTTTTATTGCTCATGAAAACCACACATTGCATGTTGTACCACCATACAGCGAGACCTTCAGAGGTGGTGGTTCAGATTGCTGTACACACCGGTATCTCTAATACCCAGTAGCACGTCCTCTTGCATTGATGCATGCCCGTATTCGTCGTGGCATATTTTTCACAAGTTCATCAAGGCACTGTTGTTCCAGATTGTCCCATTCCTCAAAGGCGATTCGGCGTAGATCCCTCAGAGTGGTTTGCGGTTCACGTCGTCGATAAACAGCCCTTTTTCAGTCTATCATAAGCATGTTCGATAGGGTTCATGTCTGGAGAAAATGCTGGCCACTCTTGTCGAGCGTTGTCATTATGCTGAAGGAAGTCATTTATAAGATGTACACGATGGGGGCGTGAATTGTCGTCCACGAAGACGAATGCCTCGCCAATATGCTGCCGATATGATTGCACTATTGTCGGAGGATGGCATTCACGTATCGTACAGCCGTTACGTCGCCTTCCGTGACCACTAGCGGCGTGCGTCGGCCCCACATAATGCCACCCCAAAACAGCAAGGAACCTCCACCTTGCTGCACTCTCTGTACAGTGTGTCTAAGGCGTTAAGCCTGACCGGGTTACCTCAAAACATGTCACTGACGATTGCCTGGTTGAAGGCATATGCGACACTCATAGGTGCAGAGAACGTGATGCCAATCCTGGGAGCGGTCGTGGTTGCAAAGATGGACCCCGGCATTTACAGCAATTTTTGGCAACCCTTCTTTCTGCACCATAGATTTCTGTAATCAAACATAGAGAGTAGTTTCATCTTCGCTAAAATGAGAAATTCTTTCTACTTGCAGAGCTTGAAACAGTGTAAAATAGATTGAGAAATATAGTTATTCATCGAAATAAACAGCAATCAGGTGCAAAAAAGAAATTTTGTCTCCTTAACCGATTTCAGGCACTTAATGCCTTTCTTCATAAGGTTATAACCATCGCATTATTTGGGAGTGTGAACAATAAGAAGCTTGCAACATATTTCGGTGATCATGTGGTTCATAGTATCTTTACAAAAATAGTGTAAAGAAGTGCTCACTTGTCGCTTGGCTCGTTTACAACTTTTTTTGTACACGCACTTTGAACCAAGTGACAACAGCAATATGCTGCAGGAATCATATTGTTGAAACTCGCAAATAATGCGATTGCTATAACGTTCTGAAGAAGGGCACTAAGTTCCTGAAACCGGCTGAGGAGACAAAACTTCTTTCTTGCACCTGATTGCTGTTTATTTCGATGAATAACTATATTTCTTAATCTATTTTACACTGTTTCAAGCTCTGCAAGTAGAAAGAATTTCTCGTTTTAGCGAAGTTGAAACTAAGCTCTACGTTTGATTACAGAGATCTATGGTGCAGAAGGGTCGCCGAAAATTGCTGTAAATGTTCCTTTTTTTTAGTAACACACTTGACTTTTCCATGATGTTTCGGTATTGCAACCGGATGACATGGACTTCGCCGGCCGGAATGGCCGAGCGGTTCTAGGCGCTACAGTCGGGAACCGCGCGACCGCTACGGTCGCAGGTTCGAATCCTGCCTCGGGCATGGATGTGTGTAATGTCCTTAGGTTAGTTAGGTTTAAGTAGTTCTAAGTTCTAGGTGACTGATGACATCAGAAGTTAAGTCCCATAGTGCTCAAAGCCATTTGAACCATTTGAGCCGACCGAAATGGCCGTGCGGTTCTAGGCGCTGCAGTCTGGAACCGCGAGACTGCTACGGTCGCAGGTTCGAATCCTGCCTCGGGCATGGATGTGTGTGATGTCCTTAGGTTAGTTAGGTTTAAGTAGTTCTAAGTTCTAGGGGACTGATGACCTCAGCAGTTAAGTCCCATAGTGCTCAGAGCCATTTTTGAACACGGACTTCTTGGCACGGTATTTCGAATGACAACCATTCAGTCGTCTTCAGGTGAGCGTTTTGCACTGGAGATCTATAGTTCACATCGCTAACTTTATAGCAAAAATTGGCACGGAGACGGATGTGTAAAGCAGCCGCTACGTGAACAACCTCTGTTGTGTTTCGTATCCTCTTCGAATTTTACTCCATCTGTGCCGCGCAGGTGGATTTGTATGGTGGTACTTCGTGTGCCCTCTCTGTCGGAATGCGGCTGCATCGCTACATGTGTCAATAGTCATAAAATGTTTTCCTTCTGAAAATATGAAAGAAACCACCGGGTCCCACGCCTTATCTAGTTGAAAGCCGCCACCACAGGTAAGCGGCTGCCTCTGCCCGTGCGTCTCCGCGCCAACTTTTGGTATAAAGTTAGGTATGTGTACTGGCAATGTCCAGTGCAAAACACTCACCTGAACATGGATGAATGGTTGTCAGCCGAAATTTCATGGCAAGAAGTTGACGTCGTCCGGCTGCAGTCCAGAAACTTCATGGAATACTTTTTACTGAACGAAAATTTCAAGAATCACAGAGTTGGCTTTGCTGAAAAGAAGCTGCTATTTTGAACCTAAAGGACAACTCTGGAAGGAGCTGCCAGCCCTCTGTGTCTCTTTCAGTACGTGCATCGGGATAGGGATCTGTTCCGCGCATCGTTGAGGTCGAGCGAAGCTTGCCGTGTGAAGTATTTCGAGCTGCAGCGCATTCTAAACAGAAAACCAGTCTCCTGCAGCTCGCTGGGTTATTCCAACAGGTCATGGGAGTAACATGGCCTAACATCTCCCCCATAACGTGGGGCAGTATTGCAGTGCCATCGTTCGGAATTCTCAGCTGGATGAAAGAGCATCGTTCGGGCAACGTATGTTTACGACCGTCGTGAGGTCTGAGAAATGATTTGTAAGCATAAACTTGAGGGAACGATCAAGTTTAAGGCCTGGCCGGGAGAAGGTGAGGCTGCTCGGAGGTTGGTCGCGTGAAGGCCACGGTGGTTGCGACAGCGCGGCCGCAGCCGGCGTCATCGTCGAATCACAGCCTCCCGAGGTTAGCGGGCGGCATACTGCATTTCTGACACTGCACACTGTCCGTACCGACCCTCAGTGATTCCACTCCGATCTTTGGGACCTCGAGCTATGATGGATGCAGAAAGAAATCTACATTCCTGACTGCACCCTGTTCCATTCCATTTTTTTCAATTAAATCTCTTATTTTTAATGTTATTTACACTACAGTTCTTTTGAGGAAAAGTGCATGGTTCTCATAATAATTGTTACTTTGTGGTGTTACGTAGTCGTGTATATCCAGAAACCTTCTTCGTTCATGTCCCTTTAACCCGTTACGGCATTTTCCTTCACCAACAGAGCGGCCGGAGTGGCCGAGCGGTTCTAGGCGCTTCAGTCTGGAACCGCGCGACCGCTACGGTCGCAGGTTCGAATCCTGCCTCGGGGATAGATGTGTGTGATATTCTTAGTTATGTTTAAGTAGTTCTAAGTTCTAGGGGACTGATGACCTCAGATGTTAAGTCCCATAGTGCTCAGTGCCAGCCACCAACAGAGCATCAACATTGATTACTGAAGATCTGTACCAGCCTCCTTAGCCGCGGTCCTAATGCACCCCTCTGCTGTGGCATTCAACTCAGAAGCACGCCTGTTCGAATCCTTGTGATGGATGAAATTTTAACTGTCAGTATTTCGCCGGGGACGCAAGGACAGCTGGTGGTGTAAGTGTCCTCACCACCAGTCTTTACGCCTATCTCCTACATTAAGTTCCAAACATGTCTGCAGTTGTCATGAAGTGAGTGCATGTGACACTGTTAATCGTGACCCGTCGGATGTGTCATTAAACGCCTCGGTCCCCTTGCTGCTATACGAGAGTAATAGAGTACGTTCTGGCATCGGATTTCATCCTCTCCCTTACTTCATCGTCATACAAAACGAACACAACACTATACTAAACACGCACGCCTACACTCCCAAATACACGTATGACAAACCTCACGCATACCCGCACGGAAAGGGGCGAATGTGCACGGGGAAGAACATCCTCTCCGCTCGGCGGCTAAACCCACTTTTTCGGATATTCCAGCCAGCAATGCCATATGACCATTTCTTGCTTGTCAACGACAAGGTCTTTTATTGACAAGTGACGTGACAGGCATTTCATCACTGTAGAATTATAACAAATTCAGACCAAATGAAACATGTACGCCAGTGTAAAGCGTGTCCGAACAGTCGTATCATTAAACATTGTAGGCCCCCAGCGTCGGCAACGCAGGCGTCAGTTCTCACATCTAAACGATCATAAACGTGCCGAATGGCATCCTGTGATACACTATCCCAACCATCTTGCGCATTTTGTTGCAATTCGGCGATGGTTTTTGCAGGATCAGGAGAATAAGTAAGTTGCCACATTTCATCGTGAACCATAGGTGTTCATTTGACAAGAGAGCTATGCCAAGGCTGTTGTTTTACACGTTGCGTTGCAGCAGCCGTATGTGGACGCACACTGCCCTGCTCCAAAAGCACATCACACTCCTGTGGATGAAACGCGGATCCAGGGGATAACAGCCTGTGCAATATAGCGGGCACTGATTACCCACAGAAACATCAAACGTGATCGCGAGTGCGTCGTGCTTGAATGTGCTCCAGGATAAGCGGCTCACCAGGTCTGCGCCGTATAGTATACGTCCATTGTTCGCACAGGGACAGAACTTACTCTCATCACTGACGGGGAGAGAGAGCCATTCCACTTTCCCATCGAGTCTCCAATCATGAGGGTAGCCATGCTTCGGTTGTCGTGGTGTCAGTGGTAGCCTGGCCAGAGGTATACGCGGGCTTAATCCTGCTGCAAGCAGACGGTTTCCAGTAGCTGCTGATGACGCAGCAGTTGCAGCATTATGCCCGGATTTCGCCCCTAGATGATATTCGGTCGGCCACTGCTTCTCGCACAGTGGGTCGATCTTGACGTGCGTCTTTACTGCTCAGACGTTCAAAATGTTCTACAGACCGTTGCTGAAAGCAAAGACACACCACCGAGAACTTGTACCCAACAGGTGCAGCAACCCGCCAAGACATCGCTCCAGCTTCCTGCAGGACCACAAGGTGACCCCGTTCAAATTTCTGAAGCTGTTGAACAGCAGTATGCACACGTCAATGTGGCGTGATTGTATCCTAGAATGAATGTTGTAAACACTGTCACCTCTAAACTCAGCACAGCTACTGCCTGCAGTGTCAAGAAAGAGGCTTCACAGACAGACTTCCTGAAAATTATGATGGCCGATGAGCGTGACAAATGAATCGCTAACACTAAAACCCCTCACTGTGCACGTATTATTCGGGGTGCCACTGAAAACAGTCCTTGAGGTTGTTCTATTTTTTTCCGAACATGTACTATAGTACTTCAAAGAAATCTTGAACATCCTTCGTCAGCCGTCCGCTGTAGCCCAGCGGTTCTAGGCGCTTCAGTCCCGAACCGTGCTGCTGTTACGGTCGCAGGTTCGAATCCTGCCTCGGGCATGGATGTGTGTGATGTCCTTAGGTTTGTTAAGTTTAAGTAGTTCCAAGTCTAGGGGACAGATGACCTCAGATATTAAGTCCCATAGTGCTCAGAGCCATTAGAACCATTCTTCGACAATGTGCCCGTCCTCCTGCAATACAAGTCAAGAGCGACAGTATCTTGGTCTCTTTAACTTCTCTCGCGTAGTGGTAGATGTTCAGATTGCTCTCAATACGCCGGAATCAGGATAAAGTTTTCTGTTCAATGATGCACCAAAATCTGACATTTCTCGTTTATCCTACATACCGTTCAACGGTCATTGCTGCCAGATTGCGGTGACCACATTAGCATTCAACACGCAAGCTCCTTGTTGAAGTAGGACTCCAGCGAATTCATTTTGGCACACAACACGCAAGAGACAGAGTTCAGTTACTTATTCCAGATCGAGGCGTTTGTGGTTCCTGGAATACAGAATGCGACGCCGTGGTATGTTCGCCACTATTTCAACTAGCAGCGGATCAGTTGCATCTTCGATAGAGGCGAGTCTACAAAAATGTTCAAATGTGTGTGAAATCTTATGGGACTTAACTGCTAAGGTCATCAGTCCCTAAGCTTACACACTACTTAACCTATATAAGTATCCTAAGGACAAACACACACACCCAAGCCCGAGGGAGGACTCGAACCTCCGCCGGGACCAGCCGGCGAGTCTACACTTGTTGCGTTGTTGCAGAGAACAGGAGTAGTACTTAACGGCCAGTCGATGACGAGGTCATTAGACACAGAGTTCCGAAGGGACAAAAATGAGGAGAAATTGTCTCGTGTCTTCTTCAAATGAACCATTCCAGCAATTACTTTAAGCAGTCAGGAAATCATAGATACCCTTAAGTCAGATTCGCCAGGTGAGGATCTGAACCCATCGTCTCCCAAATACATGTCCACTGTGGTAACCACTGCGTCACCTCGGTGAGTGTCGTACTTTACTCTCGAGCCAACGCTGTAGGTCATACTGTACGGTCGTGTGGAGAAGACGTGCAGTAGTCAAATGGTTCAAATGGCTCTGAGCACTATGGGAGTTAACTTCTGAGGTCATCAGTCCCCTAGAACTTAGAACTAGTTAAACATAACTAACCTAAGGACAGTACACACATCCATGCTCGAGGCAGGATTCGAACCTGCGACCGTAGCGGTCGCGCAGTTCCAGACTGTAGCGCCTAGAACCGCTCGGCCACCACGGCCGGCCGTGCAGTAGACCTTTGCATGGAACAGCACCTGGTCGTTTTATGTCAGATGATCTTCTGTCCATTGGTGCCAAACATGCGTCACTTAAAGAGCAACTTGCTCTGGACGATCTGAAATGTAACTGTGTGATGAAAAGATTTTTCACAGACCAGTCATTCCCGTTTGAGGAAATTCACTACGAGTATTCATCCGAGGCAAATTCAAAGTTGCTTTCACGTTCCCATTTTGGTTGACCACTTTTCGTTGACTGTGCTGGGCTTAACAGGGCAGGGCAAATAGCGGCCCGCAGCCATATGCGGCCCGCTAAGGGTTTTTGGCCGGCCCGCCTACACAGTCAGAGAAATCTGTCTTGAACAGAGATTTTCTTCCCGTGCGCGACCGAAAATATTCACTACGACAGCCATGTATTCACGCATGCGCAGTGTAGATACTGTTCGCGCAAATCAATGTGACACTCTTTGCGGCGGATAATGTGAGCGACCATAAAGGCATTTCCCATTTACACTCGGCCCCATCAGACACCGCGCCGAGTACGAAGCGTATCGACATGATTTGCAAGTACAGACGTTGCGCAGCGCTTTCAGGTTCATCTGATCTATTTCCAGTAAGTATGTAAACCATGACACTCGGAGAAAACGTAAAATCAGTAATGAATGCCGTTTGTACAATGAAGAATCGACCTTATTGAAATACAAAGTTAATTAACGAATGGAAACATTTTAAAAGGTGCGGCCTTCCGCTAACCTCAGTTTCCACAAAGCGGCCCCCGGGAAATAATAAGTGCCCACCCCTGGCCTAAGCCATCACTCTGCAGTTGTAATCAGTTATTACCAACAGGTTATTCGAGACAACTCACGTGACCTGTCTTATATTACCGTACCATTCAATGTGCTGTCGCTCAGTAGAACACTTTGCTTCCAAGAAGGATTATTGCTTCACTCCCATGACGTTGTTGGGTGTCTTCTATTGTTCACTGGTCACACCAGCGGACTTAAATATCCAAACTGAACGTGATCCTGGCGATATCCACAGACTAATTGTGGATACAGCAACCTCAGTCATATCAGACATTCTTGTGCGCACAAGGGTTGAGATAGAGCATCATCTAGCAATGTAATACTGTTTCAATTTTTTGTGCAATACGTCTTAAGTTACTTTAGAAGATGTCACAAACCGCAAGTGTCGGTCTCACTGCCTCTTTTTTTTAATTACGTATGGAAATTCGGGTGGTTCCATGTAGATACTTTGTATATATTCGGAAATTCTGCGATGGATTACAGATTAAAAAACAAGTAAAGCTCGCCAAAGCTCTTCTACTCCCAAGCTTCCAAAATTCTATCCGGCTTAATTTTCAAGTTTGCAGTGAATTCTCTTCGTTTACAGCACAGGCGGTGAATAAGGACGCACATACGTTAGTTCAAAATGGTTCAAATGGCTCTGAGCACTATGGGACTCAACTGCTGAGGTCATAAGTCCCCTAGAACTTAGAACTACTTAAACCTAACTAACCTAAGGACAACACAGACATCCATGCCCGAGGCAGGATTCGAACCTGCGACCGTAGCGGTCGCGCGGTTCCAGACTGTAGCGCCAGAACCGCTCGGCCACCACATACGTTAGTTGATTTACGCGCTAACGATTGCGGCCGCATGACACAGCCTTTGCCTCTTGAAGCAAACAGATCGTAAGATAACAGGTGTTAAAATATTGTGACAGCTGCGGCTGTACAGCGGTCATTTCGATAAATTTTCTTAAAATACAAGATATCCGAAGGGTCTCGAGCACCCAACCTCCAGCATAACAAGTAAAAGGCTACAGAACCGTTTCGAAAATCAGAGTTATTACCAAGGCTCTTTTCGATCAGGAGAAATTCTTATAGTAGATTGCTTTTAAACGAGGACTCAACAGGATGAATAGGCGCAGAGTTTGATAACTGATAGCTCAACTTACACCACTAACAGGTGGTTATAAGAAGTCGATCCCACCACGTTGGACGTCCCCTTGTGAGTATCACAGTACAAAATATCAATGAAGTAGCTTAGCACCCGCTGCTTCGCTCTCGTAGACTGCATAGTCTTCACAGTTTTTTTCTGAAATTGAATTTTTATGTTGTTCACAAACTGCAACATCATCTAAACTTTTCACATTAATTAAGGCCACAGAAGCGTGGCCTTTTCCGAATATACTTGTGACAAAAAAGCGAATCTGATAGGTAGAGCCGAAGGTCTTCTACTGATATTTCCATAGAAACTTTGACCCCCAGACAGAAAACTTTTCATCTCGTATTTTACCAACTTAGGGGTTGGATTTCACAAAAAACACTAAAACACGTTTTTTTTTCTAACTATAAAATCAAATACCAGTTTTCGTATACCCAGCTTTAAAATGCTTTAGCAGTATTTTAATAACGATTTGTTTTCAATAAAATTTGATCCACTATTTTACCCCCTTAGTGGTTGAATTTGCAAAAATGCTGAAACACACATTTTTTTTACTCATGACAGAGAAGTCAAATACCAATTTCCAAAGACCTAGCTTTAAAAATGCTTTGAAACTGAAATATTTTTATAAAACATTTCACCCCCTTAGCGGCTGAATTTTCAGAAACAGTGAAATGACTACTTTTTTATTCTTAACAGGGAAGCCGCATATACATTTTCACAAATTTAGCTTCAAAAATGCTTTGATAATGAAATATTTTCATAAACCTTTTCATTCTGTTTCACTTCCTTTGAGACTGAATTTCCGAAAACAGTGAAATACGTAATTATTTAATTTGTAGCCGAGAGATCAAATACCACTTTTCATAGCTGAAGCTTCAAGAATACTTAATAGTTCTTTAATAATAATTTATTTAAAACCTACTATATCATTCCCACAGGGATTAAATTTCCAAAAATGCGGAAAGAAGTATTTCTTCCGTTCTAACCGAGAAACCAAATACCAGTTTTCGTAGGTCCTGCTTCAAAATTGCCTCAACGGAAATATATTTTCAAAAAAACTTGAATCCTATTTCCCCTAAGGGTGGAATTTCGAAAAATCTCTTCTTAAACGACGTCTAAAGTATAAGATAAATACCCTTTGAAAATTTCAAGTATCTACCCCTAGTGGTCTGGGCTGGACTATGATGAGTCACTGAGTGAGTCAGTCTGTCGGGACATTGACACTGCCTTTTATATATAGAGATAACAATTTTTAACATTCGTTTTTTTTGCTATATTTAACACGATTAACTTTGATTAATCAGCTGCTTCTGTACAAAAATCTTGAGATTAAAACTTAAACGAAATTTTATGCATGTTTCACTTTTTAACTTTATTCTTATTATAGTTCTTTTTTTTATTCAGGGCCCAAGGACTTTTGAGCTTTTAAGCCCAAGTAACAGCAAATCATTTATTCGTATACAAGAACCAAAGCGAGTTTCCTTTAATTTACGTCTATGGTCACAATCTTTTCTGTTTAACAGATTACCGGTTTCGATCTTTAATGACCATCATCAGATCTGCTGCAAAAATGGGAAAAATATAAATACACTCGCAAACTGTATACAGCTTAAGAACAATACATCGAGCATATTGAAAAGAAGTACTGACAAAATTTACATTTGTGCGCTTTAAATATGAAGAGACATACCTGTCTCATAAAAACAAAGTCCTAATGTACTGCAGCCATAGTGGCATCGTCAAATGTTACATGCGGAATCAGCACCAGCATCGTCAAATACATACAAATCACATCACATGCACGAGTCATGTTGTCAGTAAAACTACTGTTTAACAAGCTGAAGTACAGTAGCCACAAGATATAAGTTGACCAGATGTCGCTAATGTCGACATACACTAGTTTTCAATAATTAATAGAAACAGTGAAAATAAAAGGGGGATACAATAATTAAAGTCTGTAATAAACTTACAAAGTATTAAAGGTGTTACAGTAATAAAAAGTAATAAAAAGAACACAACAAAAGTAACATTGTTAAAAGGTCGAAGAGTTAAAAAACAGTGGTTGACATATGCTCTAGTGCCAATATTCTAGACAATGACATAAATATTACACAGCGTTGATATTGCACCGGGCAATATTAAACAACATAAAACAAATCGCTAAAAGAGTCACAAATGAAAGGAAATACAGTTCTGCACCTAATCAGCGCCCTCTGTTAGCGCTAACGCCAGAATTGCGCACAGGCGGGAAGTAGTTGGAGGAACGTGACCGGCAGAGGGCCCCTCGTACCCTGCGATGCTCCGTTGCATGCAAAGAATGATAAAATTCCATAATAGTGGATGATCTACATTATCTGATTAATGCAGTCTATGAAATGAATAAAGAAGGAAGAAGAACCTACTAGAGTCATGCGTAAAACGTATGAAAACGAAGTAAATATGTGATACACTCAATACTAGGTGAACTTTTCGATCACACTATACAGGGTGTTACAAAAAGGTACGGCCAAACTTTCAGGAAACATTCCTCACACACAAAGAAAGAAAATATGTTATATGGACATGTGTCCGGAAACGCTTAATTTCCATGTTAGAGCTCATTTTCCATGTTCTTCCACCTACGCTCAATGGAGCACGTTATCATGATTTCATACGGGATACTCTACCTGTGCTGCTAGATCATGTACCTTTACAAGTACGACACAACGTGTGGTTCATGCACGATGGAGCTCCTGCACATTTCAGTCGAAGTGTTCGTACGCTTCTCAACAACAGATTCGGTGACCGATGGACTGGTAGAGGCGGACCAATTCCATGGCCTCCACGCTCTCCTGACCTCAACCCTCTTGACTTTCATTTATGGGGGCATTTGAAAGCTCTTGTCTACGCAACCCCGGTACGAAATGTAGAGACTGTTCGTGCTCGTATTGTGGAGGGCTGTGATACAATACGCCATTCTCCAGGGCTGCATCAGCGCATCAGGGATTCCATGCGACGGAGGGTGGATGCATGTATCCTCGCTAACGGAAGACATTTTGAACATTTCCTATAACAAAGTGTTTGAAGTCACGCTGGTACGTTCTGTTGCTGTGTGTTTCCATTCCATGATTAATGTGATTTGAAGAGAAGTAATAAAATGAGCTCTAACATGGAAAGTAAGCGTTTCCGGACACATGTCCACATAACATATTATCTTTCTTTGTGTGAGAGGAATATTTCCTGAAAGTTTGGCCGTACCTTTTTGTAACACCCTGTATATAACAAAGGTGTGCAGTGATTAGGGTAAAACACTGTCAAATAAAACAAAGTAGGCATTGGGCACAAAATCATTTTGCTTCATATTTAAAGCGCACAAATGTAAATTTTGTCAGTACTTCTTTTCAATATGCTCTATGTATTGTTCTTAAGCTGTATACAGTTTGCGAATGCATTTATATTTTTTCCCATTTTTGCTGCAGATCTGATGATGGTCATTAAAGAGCGAAATCGGTAATCTGTTGAACAGAAAAGATTGTGACCATAGACGTAAATTAGAGGAACTTATTACATAGATTAAGGAAAGGCGAACCTACGTTTCTAGCATTTGTAGAGTTAGAGAGCTTTTGACAATGTTGACAGGAATACGCTCTTTCAAATTCTGAAGGTGGCAGGGATAAAATACAGGGAGCGAAAGGCTATTTACAATTTGTACAGAAACCAGATGGCAGTTATAAGAGTGGAGGGGCATGAAAGGGAAGCAGTGGTTGGGAAGGGAGTGAGACAGGGTTGTAGTCTCTCCCCAATGTTATTCAATCTGTACTGTATATTGAGCAAGCAGTGAAGGAAACAAAAGAAAAATTCGGAGTAGGTATTAAAATCTATGGAGAAGAAATAAAAACTTTGAATTTCGCCGATGACATTGTAATTCTGTGAGAGACAGCAAATGACCTGGAAGAGCAGTTAAACGGAATGGGCATTGTCTTGAAAGGAGGGTATAAAATGAACATCAAGAAAAGGAGAACGAGGATAATGGAATGTAGTCGAATTAAGTCGGGTGATGCTGAGGAAATTAGATTAGGAAATAAGACACTTAAAACAGTAAAGGAATTTGCTATTTGGGGAGCAAAATAACTGATGATGGTCGAAGTAGAGAGACTATAAAATGTAGACTGGCAATGGCAAGGAAAGCGTTTCTGAAGAAGAGAAATTTGTTAACATCGAGTACAGATTTAAGTGTCAGGAAGACGTTTCTGAAAGTATTTGTATGGGGTGTAGCCATGTATGGAAGTGAAACATGGACGATAAGTAGTTTGGACAAGAAAAGAATAGAAGCTTTTGAAATGTGGTGCTATAGAAGAATGCTGAAGATTAGATGGGTAGATCACATAACTAATGAGGAAGTATTGAATAGGATTGGGGAGAAGAGGAGCTTGTGGCATAACTTGACAAGAAGAGTGGATCGGTTGGTAGGACATGTGTCGAGGCATCAAGGGATCACCAATTTAGTATTGGAGGGCAGCATGAAGGGTAAAAATGGCTCTGAGCACTATGGGACTCAACTGCTGTGGTCAGAAGTGCCCTAGAACTTAGAACTACTTAAACCTAACTAACCTAAGGACATCACACACATCCATGCCCGAGGCAGGATTCGAACCTGCGACCGTAGTGGTCGTGCGGTTCCAGACTGTAGCGCCTTTAACCGCTCGGCCACTCCGGCCGGCTGAAGGGTAAAAATCGTAGAGGGAGACCAAGAGATGAATACACTAAGCAGATTCAGAAGGATGTATGTGGCAGTAGGTACTGGGAGATGAAGAAAAATGGTTCAAATGGCTGTGAGCACTATGGGACTCAACTGCTGAGGTCATAAGTCCCCTAGAACTTAGAACTACTTAAACCTAACTAACTTAAGGACAACACACACATCCATGCCCGAGGCAGGATTCGAACCTGCGACCGTAGCGGTCGCGCGGTTGCAGACTGTAGCGCCAGAACCGCGGAGATGAAGAAGCTTGCACAGGATAGAGCAGGATGGAGAGCTGCATCAAACCAGTCACAGGACTGAAGACCACAACAACAACATTACATATACGGGTCACTGTGTTTTTTTCGCGACGATGTCGCAGCTTCTGAAACCAAAGCGAGGTTTTGGGAGAGCGGGGGTTGAGTACAGTAAGATCGAACTTGAAAAGCCGGCCGCGGTGGTCTCGCGGTTCTAGGCGCGCAGTCCGGAACCGTGCGACTGCTACGGTCGCAGGTTCGAATCCTGCCTCGGGCATGGATGTGTGTGATGTCCTTAGGTTAGTTAGGTTTAAGTAGTTCTAAGTTCTAGGGGACTGATAACCACAGCAGTTGAGTCCCATAGTGCTCAGAGCCATTTGAACCATTTTTGAACTTGAAAAACCGAAGTATCAATCATGTGAGACCGTCCACAGCTCTGGGCACGGTATATGTCGGTGCGGCCCGGCTTGGCGTGGCCCGGAGTGGCGGCCGTGGGGTCAGCGAGGGCGACGGCCCCCGTTTCGGGCCGGCGGGCGCGCAGCGCGCATCGCCATCGCCGCTGACCCGAATACGGCGCGCGTAGGGCCGGGCCCCGCTGGCCGGGCTTTCCCGCCGCCCACAAATATAACCCGTCCGGTCCGCTCCCCGCGGTGCGGCGCGCCGCAAAACTCGGAGCCGACAGCGGCCGTCAGGCCCTCGGGGCAATGCCAACCCGCCGCCAGGCCGCCACCTTCTTCCACTCGTGGCCGTGGCACGAGACCCAGTTCCTGCACCGTCCAGTCACGTTAATGTGACCACCGCCTACGTTCGATGTCACCGTGCAGTAACCACTCACGGGCGGCAGCTGGCAGCACTAGCAGTGGAGGGTATATAAAGCGTGTTGGGGGTGCGCCGACGAGACCCTGGTCATTTTGGTTGCGTATGAAGTACCACTGGGCAGTGCCCGTCTGGCTTCAGAATGCGCTAGGGCACGGCTTCCCAACGTGTGGTCCGCGGACCCCTTAGGGATCCGCCGGATCTTTCTGTGGGGTCCGCGGCCACATTTCACCAAATCGTGTAAAATAATGAGTAAAATTATTGAATAAAAATGTGAAAATGAAATTCATCATTTTTTTTTTTTCGTGTGAAAAACATGTGTACTTTTACTTCAGGTCGTATTCCCAAGCAGCCTTTGCGGTTCCTAAGTGAGAACGAATACACAGTTTAGCGCCGGTGAATGCGGCGTCTCTGAACGACTGTTTCGCAACAATACGGGGGTCGTTCGTGCGCCGCCTCACGGCGCTAGATGCGCTGAAACCTTTTACGCATGCGCGGAGCGAGCTTTGTCGAAGAAGCTCCACAGTCGGATTTATTATGTGAAAACGCTGCAAGTACTCCATTGGTTGCAATATCCTGTGGAAGTGGAATAACCAAGAAACGTAAGTACTGTTGGCAAAACGTGGAGGGATTTCAAATCAGTGGTCTGCCATCCTATGTTTGTATCGTATTTTACCCACATTGCTCAATTGACTGCCAGACGCTTCCAACAAAAATTACTTTTTTATTTGCGAAAAATTATGTCAGAACTACATTTGACCTGAATTTGTTCACAGTACCTTTTATAAAATCTAACAAATACATCGAACGCCCCTCTGGTGGGCAGCGGATAAAATGTCGTTAAAATTCTTTTAAACAGTAAGAGTGGGCTCGTGTAAAAATTTTAAACATCGGATTCGCCGCGTTTTGAGCTCTAGTCACTTATAAAAGAAAATGGGATATGGGAATTATGTCAACTATAGGTGCCAAAATTGTCGACTTTAGGAGCAGGTCCATTTTAGAGTATCAATTTTAGGAGCACTTCAAAGGTTCAGTTCCTACTATTTTTACAAAAGTTTAAACTATCAGTTAAAAAAAATGTTATTTTAGATGAAAGGTGAGACTTTTAAGTTTCAGAAAATAATTTTGGAGCCTACATTTATTTAATAGTATTAGAAGGTGGAAAAAAATTATCTTAGTGTGTACCTATGAGTAGGAACGAGAAACAGTTATACTTACTTCTGTAACCGAATTACCACAGATACTTTCCAAAATGTAATATGAGTCTGACTTTACAGGCATCACTTTCAACACTTTAATTTACGTGATACTCTATTTCAAGTGTAAAAAAACATGTAAAAGTCACTTCAGCAGATTTCAATAAACGCATCTGCACTATCATAGAAACACACATGAAATGTAATGCCATTTCCCCCGACAAAACGCTGAGTACAGCCATAAGCGCAACACGAAACAACCATGTTTTGCCAACATTCACGTGACTTTCGCCCAGAGATGCTGGAGCCACGAAAATGACGTCAGAGCCAGTCTATTATATTTATGCTCGAAGGGTGATTTACGTATGAGTTATTGGTCCCTAAAGAGGCGTGTAAGGTTTAATTTTGGGCGTTTGTGAGAAGCTCCTCGTCGTTCGTTTTCTTAGTTTTGAATGAGAAAGTGGAGCGAAGTTTGTCTTGCTTCGTAAAATTTTCTGAATATCTTTTGAATAACTGTGTTGGCCTAGGAAATCTCTTATGTTTGTGTTGGGGACGTATCTGCCAGCGCCTGAGATGACACGGAAAACTGTTCTGGAGACGTTGCAGTCGGGATACTGCTGTGTCTGACGTCGTAGACCATACTTGCGAGCCATGCGGGATGACTGGAAGTATGAAGTGGCGCCAGAAGAGGAGTTCGCACTGAATGGTGATTCCGTCGCCTTTCAGCAGGGGATATAACCCACAGATGAGCGCGCAACATTTTTTTGCTGCACTGGTGAGATGCCAGTTCCATGTTAGACGTCGATCTATTTCGAGGCACAAGTAAATAACTGAATTTCTCCCAGTTAACTCTCTGCCGCCAATGGTGGGTTGACGATCAGGGAGCTTTATTTTAGGGGTGAAACTGATCGTCTGGCACTTGGTAGGATTGACCTTTATTTTCCAGCGGTTGCACCACCGCGTTATCGAGATGTTGTTGGAGGTGGCCTTGTATAAGGACGAGGTTGCGACTGCTTCTGTATACGGCAATCTCGCCGCCAATCTGCCTAGGGATATCATTCGTATATAATGATATAGAGGACAGGACCTAAAACCGAACCTTGAGGGAGACCTGCCGCAATCTGTCGTGTCTGGCTAGGCTGACGTCCTCTAAGGAAGGAGTCAATCAGATTATGTGAACTGCACACCCTATCTGATCTAGTTTGTAGATTAGGCCACGACGCCAGACATGGTCAAATGCTTTTGCTATGTCCAGGAACACTACTCCTGTTGTTTCACTGCTTGCTCTGGCCCGATAGATGTGTTCCACCAAGAGAAGCGATTGTTGGATAGTGGAATGCTCAGCGCCGAGTCCAAACTGTTCAGGCATAAGGATACTGCTCTCACTCAGGAAATGACTGAGGGGTGAAGGGCCGACCGGGGTGGCCGAGCGGTTCTAGGCTCTTTAGTCTGGAACCGCGCTACTGCTACGGTCGCAGGTTCGAATCCTGCCTCGGGCATGGACGTGTGTGATGTCCTTAGGTTAGTTAGGTTTAAGTAGTTCCAAGTCTAGGGGACTGATGACCGCAGATGTTAAGTCCCATGGTGCTTAGAGCCATTTGAAACAAGAAAAGGAGAATGATCAACTCCAGATCTTTGCCAATGTCATTATGGTTGAAAATTTGCGTGACAGTAACTTAATTCAAATGGTTAAAAGCAGGGTAAGACCTAGGTACCTTGAATACGTAGCCAGTCGGTGGGAAAGGATGCCGTTGCGGAATACGAATTGGCCGCAGCTGAGGCCCCCCACGGCAGGTATCTGCGGCGGGTACAGCACCCTCTGCTCCTGTCCTATAGATCGCGGTAGACTAGGAGCAGATGACTAGGTACAGGTCGATGTGCCTACTCTGAATACTTCTTATGGAAAAATACACTATCTGGCAATAAAAGCAGAGCACCGAGACGGAGAGGAGGAAACGAAGTGAACGGGTTGAGAGGCTCCGTGGTATTATTTCCGTGATAACAACATCGGATCAAACTTACAAGTAACTTGGCAACATAAGCCTTCCTATCGACACGACGTTGCACCCTCTCTAACTTGGATGCACTGATTCGTTTGGGACGGATGTCAGAATGCCACTGCCTCCTCTCCTGAGGCAAGCCGACCACAAATGTTGCAACTGGTCCTTTATAGCTTAAATACTGGCACTAGCACAGTGTTGAAGTCTTAGCTGGTCCCAGGTGTTCCAATGGGGATAGATCTGGGGATCATGCGTGCAACCGGAGTACCTCAACTTCCGGCAGACAGTTCATAGAGCCACAGACCATGTGTAGACAAACACTGTCCTGTCGCAAAACTGGAGCAGGATACTGCCGCATGAGGAATGCTACATGATGACTCAGAACCTCCATGACGCAGCGTTGCGCCGTCAGAGCTCCTTCAGTCACTACCAGCTGGACCTGAAGTCATATCCAGTAGCTCCCCAACCAAACTGGGAACACGATACTGTAGCATGAGAGGTACCGCATAAGGATGCAGGATGTCCGTAACATACTGTTGTGCCCGTGAGAGTTCTCTCAATCACCACCACCTTTGAGCTGGAGTCATGTCCGATGGCTCTGCACACCATGATGCCAGAAGAAACAGGTCTGTACTTCCCTAATATGTTGGAGTAATGAGACTCCTCCCCAGATCGCCGCCATAAACTCTGACGCTGGTCGTCCAGGGTAGTGGAAGAATCGGATCCATCGCTGAACGCAATGCGACGCCACTGATCAGCAGTTCATGATTCCCAGTCAAGGCACCACCCCAAACAGAACCGTTTGTATTGTGGTGTCAACGGCAGCCTACGCATGGAACGATAATTCCATAGTGCTTCTGTTGTTGGTATGATGTGCAGGGTGACACAGATTGCTGCAGAGAGCCCACTACTCTTTATTTTTTATTTTTTTTTTTTTTTTTTTTTTACTCAAGGTACCAAACTGCCGAGTCATCGGCCCCTAGACTTACACATTACTTAAACAAACTTATGCTAAGAACAACACACACACCAGTGCTGAAGACTGGAAACATGTTGCCTGGTCGGACGAGTCTCGTTTCAAATTGTATCGAGCGGATGGACGTATACGGGTATGGAGACAACCTCATGAATCTATGAACCCTGCATGTCAGCAGGGGACTGTTCACGCTGGGGTGGGGTTGGGGGGGGGGGGGGCTGTAATGATGTGGGCGTGTGTAGTTGGAGTGATATGGGACCCCTGATACATCTAGATACGACTCTGACAGATGACACGTACCTAAGCATCCTGTCTGATCACCTGCATCCATTATGTCCATTGTGCATTCCGACGGACTTGGGCAATTCCTGCAGGACAAGGCGACATCCCACACGTCGACAACCGCTACAAAGTGGTTCCAGGAATACTCTTCTCAGTTTAAACACTTTCGTTGCCCACCAAACTCCCCAGATATGAAAATTATTGAGCATACCTGTGATGCCTTTCAACGTGCTGTTCAGAAGAGATCTCCACACTCTCATACTCTTACGGAATTATGGACAGCCCTGCAGGTTTCATGGTGTCAGTTCCCTCCATCACTACTTCAGACATTAGTCGAGTCCCTGACACGCCTTGTTGCGGCACTGCTGCGTGTTCACGGGGGCCCTACACGATTTTAGGCAGGTGTACCAGTTTCTTTAGCTCTTCAGTGTATATCTTAGGAGGCCTGGTATCGAAACTAAAGCGCACTGCAGGCCATTCAACTTGCCACAGAGAATTGTAACTCTAATAATTGTTATGCTTACCGATGGCGCATATGCGTACTAAGTTAAAATGACATCCGACCATATCTTCAGAATGTTTCACATTATTATGCAGGCAGTGTGCTTAGAAAATACTGCTGAACAGCCTTCGAAAATTTGTTAGTGGATTTCGGATGAGATGCGAAGTTACATTCATTGTTATATGCACTTGTTTCACCTGTTTTATTTTACATTTATTAGTAATAAATTCACAGAATTAAGTAAAATACTTGCTGTGCTAAAATGCAAGCACTTCAAACTAGTATCTCGAGTTATGCACAGCGGCACACGCGATGGTAAAGAACGCAGTGTTATGTACACTCACTGCCATCCAGCTGTTTAACGGCAACTTCTGTCACATTTCCGTGAATACAGTGATAAGACTGACGTCAAGATGGGCCTCTTTTTGAGGCAGCAGCCATAGATGTCACACACTTATCATACATTCTGCAGTCCTGCGTTGCTGATTACTGCTCTGAGGATACAGTAAGCCAGAAGAACTAAGCACAAGTTAATGACTCATGCTACTGGATTAGGAGCTTATGGGGCGTAAAATGAAGTTGTCAGTCTGACGCAAGTTACGTAGTTTAACTTATTTTTTACATACAGGGCAGAAGAACAAGAATGCCAATGGGAAAGCCAGTTGTTCCACGTGTAACGCACTTCGCAAAAACATCAGGTGCAGAAACTTGAAAAACGAGCGAATGTAATGTTGAAACCAACTTTTTATTATGAAAATCTCGAGCTTCTGTCAATATGTCGAATGTTCAAACAACTTACGGGAATGCAGCCGGGTAACGTCCTCGACAACCACCAATATTTCGACATGTGAACACCCCGTCGTTTTCAGGACACAAACCAAGTAAGTGTGGCAAAGTAAAGCATAGACTTACTAAAAAGAAACTAGGCCGCTCACTGGCGCTAATGTAACGTTCCCATACTGAAGCCGCCAAGTAATCGCTTAACCATTTCAAGTACACTATGTGATCAAAAGTATCCGGACACCCCCAAAAAAATACGTTTTTCATATTAGGTGCATTATGCTGCCACCTACTGCCAGATACTCCATATCAGCGACCTCACTAGTCATTAGACATCGTGAGAGAGAAGAATGGAGTGCTCCGCAGAACTCACGGACTTCGAACGTGGTCAGGTAATTGGGTGTCACTTGTCACAGTCTGTACGCGAGATTTCTACACTCCTAGGTCGACTGTTTCCGATGTGATAGTAAAATGGAAACGCGAAGGGACGCTTACAGTAGAAAAGTGTACTGGCCGACCTCGTCTGTTGACTGATGGAGACCGCCGACAGTTGAAGAGGTTTGTAATGTGTAATAAACAGACATCTATCCAGACCAACACACTGCAAATCTATGACAATTAGGCAGGAGGTGAGAAAATTTGGAGTTCATGGTCGAGCAGCTGCTCATAAGCCACACATCACCGAAATGCCAAACGACGCCTCACTTGGTGTAAGGAGCGTATACACTGGACGACTGAGCAGTGGAAAAACGTTGTGTGGAGTGACGAATCACGGTACACAATTTGGCGATACGATGGCAGGGTGTTGGGTATGGCGAATGCCCGGTGAACGTCATGTGCCAGCGTGTGTAGTGCCAACAGTAAAATTCGGAGGCGGTGGTGTTATGGTGTGGTCGTGTTTCTCATGGAGGGGGCTTGCACCCCGCCGGCCAGAGTGGCCGAGCGGTTCTAGGCGCTACAGTCTGGAACCGCGCGACCGCTACGGTCGCAGGTTCGAATCCTGCCTCGAGCATGGATGTGTGTGATGTCCTTAGGTTAGTTAGGTTTAAGTAGTTATAAGTTCTAGGGGACTGACGACCACAGCAGTTAAGTCCCATAGTGCTCCGAGCCATTTGAACCGTTTTGAAGCTTGCACCCCTTGTTGTTCTGCGTGGAACTATCACAGCACAGGCCTACATTGATGCTATAAGCACCTTCTTGGTTCCAATTGTTGAAGAGCAATTCGGGGATGACGACTGCATCTTTCACCACGATCGAGCACCTGTTCATAATGCACGGCTTGTGGCGGAGTGGTTACACGACAGTAACATCCCCGTAATGGACTGGCCTGCAAAGAGTCCTGATCTGAATCCTATAAACACCTTTGGGATGTTTTGGAACGCCGACTTCGTGCCAGGCCTCACCGGCCGACATCGATACGTCTCCTCAGTGCAGCACTCCGTGAAGAATGCGCTCCCAAGAAACCTTCCAGCACCTGACTGAATATATGCCTGACAGAGTGGAAGCTGTCATCAAGGCTAAGGGCGGGCCTACACCATACTGAATTCCAGCGTTACCGATAGAGGGCGCCACGAACTTGTAAGTCATTTTCATCCAGACATCCGGATACTTTTGATGACACAGTGTACCTTGCATACACAATGACTTAATTGATGCTAATAACTTTCAGAGTTCTGTACCGCTGTTGTCAGGAAAAAGTGTGAAAGTCCAAGCTAGTTGAACGAGAAATATGATAAAACAGTGGAAAGTAAGGTTTATAAAATTATGCCATACAAAAGTAAAATAAGGCTGACAAATAACAGCAAAAGACAGACGCAGAGTATGTGCCATGAAATATTAAACAACAGTCGAATGTGAAAAACTTAGTGAATGGCAAATTAATCTCACTATCTATTACTTAATAAGTTTCGTACAACTATCTTGATCGAAAACGTGACGCACTTTCGCTTATACTTCTAAGAAACAAGTAGTACGTGCTTGAATAGATATTCGCACTGAGGTGATAAAAAGTTAGAGGATAGCAACATGCACATACACACATGGCAGTAGTATCGCGTACGCCGAGTATGTAAGGGCATTGCATTTATGTAGCTGTCATTTCTACAAATGTGATTTGTGTGAAAAGATTTCCGGCGTGATTATGACCGCACAACGGGAATAAACAGAATCCGAATGTGGAATGCCAGTTTGAGCTAGGCGCATGGAACATTCCATTTCTTAAATCGCCAGGGAATTCTCTATTCCCAGATCCACAGGGTCAAGAGTATGCCGAGAACGCCAAATTCTAGGCGTTACTCCCACCACGGACAACGCATTGGCTGACGGCCTTCACTTAACGACCGTCAGCAGTGGCGTTTGCGTAGAGTTGTCAGTGTTAACAGACAAGCAACACTGCATGAAATAACCACAAAAATCAATGTGGGACGTACGACGAACGTATCCGTTAGGACAGCGCGGCGAAATTTGGCGGTAATGCGCTGTAGCAGCAGACGACAGAAGCGAGAGCCTTTGCTAACAGCACGAACTCGCCTGGGGCGCCTGTCCTTGGCTCTTGACCAAATCGATTGGACCCTTGACACCTGGAAAAACGTGGCCTAGTCAGATGAGTCCCGATTTCAGTTGGTGAGAGCTGATGGTAGGGTTTGAGTGTGCGCAGACCACACCAACCCATAGACCCAAGTTGTCAACAAGGCACTGTGCAAGCTGGTGATGGCTCCATAATGGTGAGGGCTGTGTTTACATGGGATGGAATGGATCCGCTGGTCCAATTGAACCGATCATTGACTAAATGGATATGTTCGGCTACTTGGAGGCCATCTGCAGCCATTCGTAGACCTCATGTTCCCAAACAACGATCGAATTTTTATGGCTGATAATGTGGCATGTTGCTCACCTTTTTGTTGTTCGTGACTGGTTTGTCGCAGCTTTGGACGGCTATAGAGTCAGCATTGCTCACTATTTCCGAGGGGGGTCTTCCAACGACTTGTTGGGCCCATGCCACGTCGAATTGCTGCACTACCCCGGGACTCGATATTACGAAGTATCCCATGACTTTTGTCATCTCAGCGTGTAATTTCCCGTCTTGGTGTGGAGACCTAATACAGAAAACTAGAGAAGGACCTTCATTTAAGGCACACTTGATTACTCGGTAGGAATTGTGAAGTAAGCATCATTTTATTTTGTTTCTCGGTTTCCTTTCGTTGCCTCTCACACCCTTGATATCATAGTTTAGTATTCATATTCGTCCCAGCAAATGGCGGGAGCAGTTTCCTCACTTCTCCGCTCCTGCGCGGTAGGGGTTTGAAGTAAATGCTTGGTGGTCGTAGCTACTCCAACCAGGAACCAAAATATGGCACAAACAGAAAGGCAGCACACGACGTAAACTGCTGGTGCCACCACACAACCAAAAATAACCAACGTTAAACTGTCTGGATGAGTTATTAATTAACAACGACTGGGAAGTTGCACAAACTTTATGTACTATCTTAGCAACATTATGAAGATACGAAATAAATTGCTGTGGAAGTACGCGCAGTTGTTAAAGCAACGGGCTCGCGTTCTGATCAAATACCCACCAGACCTTATCGTTGCTGTAGTTATCCTAATTCGATTAATGCGGATGCACGGAAGGTTCCTTTCAAAAGAACACGTCCGATCTCATTCCCACCCTAGTCTTACCCGAGCTCGTGCTCGTGCTCAGTTATCTCACCGTCAATGGGACGTTCAATCTTTATCTTCCTGTTCTCCTGCGAGATAAATTCTGACCTAAGAGACACATAGGTTTTGTAACGCGGAACAAGAAATTACTGCGCACTTCCTTGAGATGCGTTCACCCGGGACTCCCAGACGTCAGCAGAAACAGTAGTCAGTCGCCAAAGTATCACGGAGCATTCTTCAGAAGATGGCCCACGAAAATCGTCAGCTGTACCTTTCGCATTAGCCAGGCTCATCTGTCGTTCCTTCTCGACCTAAGTTATTTAATATTGTGGGATGTCACCGTTCAAAGCTACTCTGTTCTGATAAGCCAACGAATAGTAAGTCGAAATCGCACCATATCACTTGTGTCCGTTTATGTCCCAGTATCGTTAACTTTAAACCAGAGAAAAAACATTTCTGTCAGAACTTTTCCCCACTTGATCGATTTTATAGCTCTCTCTATTGTCCTATCAGTCCTTATTTAATTTGGTCTGTGGACATAAACATCTATCTCTCTGTGTTGAAAATATAAAACCGTATGAGTCTAAACTTATTTAATTCTGAGTATTTATTTCGGAGTGATCCTATTCTCAGTACCCCTCATAACTACGCATCTTATACGTGACTAATTCTAGTGAGTGTGGCACAAGAAACATCCCTGGTAGTACGTGATGAAATTCAATGCTTTGGAGCGGCCTTGGGATATTTTGTGGAGTGATGAAGCACACTTTATTTGTTATTTCTTATCCGCATGTCCTTACAAATGTTGCCACAAAGTCTCATTGTCATACCATCTCTCGATTTTCATGGGTTGCCCTCTAAGTAGTAAAAGTTGTTCAGAAATAAAATCTAGAACGTGCTCAGTTGGAAACTCACGACAGATATTTGGACAGACACAATGCAGTATAACAATTTTCTGGAAATTTCTGTTCATTATTTTTGATAACAACAAAATGGCAACAGCTGTTGTTGGTAGCCATGACTTGTCAGTACGGCACAAAGATGAATATATTTCCAGTATTTCAGTACAGCGTTTTAACGAATGGGGAATAAATACCACAAAAGTACTTGCAGTCATGACTGATACAGGAGCAAATATCGTTAAAGGAGTGTCCGGAAGACGTCATATATCGTGTTCCGCCTAAATGATCAATTTGGTAGCGGAAAAGATTTACTGAGAAGACTTCCAATTGCGTGAGTTGATTGCGCTGTGAAAAGGATTGTAATATGAGTTAAACAAGGTGCAGTAACAAGTGATGAACTAAGAAAATAATCATACGTCCGACTAATTCAGAATAGCTACTAGATGGACTTCATTGTTTTATACTGTACGATTGAAAGACTTTTGAAACTGCTTCCGTTGATTAATAACATCATTAACTGAACTTTCTGGAAGATACGTGTGTCACACGGAGATTTGAACCTGTAGCTTCAATCTTTCGCGTTCAAGTGCTCTACCATTTGAGCTATCTCTTTTTTTAAAAGAAAGAAATTGTAATCAGTGTTCATTAATTAACATTTGCATTTATTTGCCTACACAGAATTTAAAAAAAAATTTTTTACAAGTTACTATTAGTGAAATTCGAACCAGCGACTTATGGTTACGAAACTATCCAAGCACGACTTAGGGCCCGTCCTCACAGCTTCGCTTCAGCCAGTACCTTGTTGCCTCCGTTCCAAACTTCTCAGAAGGTCTCCGGCATACCTTGCGGAGCAAGCGCTTGTGAATGAAAGCATAGTGCCGAGAGATGGCTTAACCGCAGCCTGGGAGAGTGTTTCCAGAACGGATTTTCACTCTGTAGCGAAGTGCGCGCTGATTTGAAACTTCGTGGCAGATTCAAACTGTGTGGCACACCGGGAAGCTCTGGGAGAGTGTCATGAGTCGTATTAGGATAGCTGAGACCGTAGAGCACTTGCACGCGAAAGGCTAAAGCTGCAAGTTTCAAATTTCGGTTGGGCGCAGAGTTTTAATCTTCCTTAAGTATCTAATTAGCGCACACTCCGATGTAGAGTGAAAAACCATCCCGGAGTGTCAATAATTGTCACCCTAGAGCACCACCCAAACCAACACCCGCAGATAATGAGGATCTGTCATTCTGCAACACATATAAGCGGCAATTCGCTAAATACCCGTAGAAAAGTAGTGCCAGTGATTAATACGTTGAATATCAAAATATCTGGCATGTGACCAGTATTGGAGAGATTCTCAGGAAATAACATAGTAACAGAAATCAAAAACCCTTTATAGTCAAATAAAAGTGTTAACGAATTAACCATATCAACGTTGCTCCATGCTACATTAAAAAATATACACTTTCAAGATGTTTCTCGTGTTCGAAGCCAATGAGAACCATCAAGGATTTGCGTATAGTTGCTGAAATGACTGTCAGATGAGATAGGTGACAAGTTGATACATACCGAGAAAACATAAAAACCAAATTGGATCTATGGAGTGAAGTTTGTATGACAGCACAAGACAATAAATAATTATCAGACTGGAACAGAAACGGACCTATCAACACGGTTCAATTATTATCCGAAAGATCGCCTTCTATAATGTAAACAATACCCATTAGAAGTACGTAGTCACCTCTTCGGTACTACCTATTGAAAGCTGCAAAAAACGTCACTTAAATATTTGAATAGTGTAGCTACAAAGTCAGATTCAAAAAATACTGTTCTCAAAAGTTGAATGCGCTCTCAGTCAGTATCGCAGTAGATTGAAGGGGAAACGTCTCTCGAAAACATTGTTGCTCAATCTATGGACAATATTTGTGTGATACTTAATGTTACTTATTTGGGATTAATAAATGTGATACAATGTGTTTGTATACTGAGATCCACCCCGATAGCCGCGCCCGTTAACATGGCGCTTCCGGGATTCGAGGAGATGCCCGGTCCCAGAACGAATCCGCCTGTCGGGTTAACGACGAGGGGCGAGTGATGGCCAGCCTGGATGTGGTTTTTGAGCGGTTTCTCACATCCGTCTAGGTGAATACCTGGCTGGTACTCGCGACTCGCATCATTTACACGATTCGCAAACGTTTGGAAAACATTCTCACAGTCTCACGTATGATAACATTAGACGCAGAGAGACAGGATACACAAATTCTGTCCAGGGGGAGGGGAAGGGGTGGTGACATGAAGGGCAGCCGGCCACCCTCTGCTACCAACATTGCAAAATTTAGAAAAACATGCCGACTCCCTAAAGATGCGGGATAAAGACCATGAAAAAGAAGATGTATTTGTATGTTGGCAACTATGACATCCTAAAACTTCATTACTTACCGTCGATGTTAAAAACATAGAACTTTTAGAGACGATTATTATCGGTCACCGACGTTTTGACGTTGATGATGAAATCGAAATCAGCATCTATGATTTGCCAACATCTCACACATCCCTAATCCGGATAGTTTGCGGCAGAAGAATAGCCATGTGAACTCGTCGGTACGACAGGACCAATCTACAGGAGAAGGGGACTGGCGAGTTGAAATACGAGCCCATACGGGGCCGGAAGGCTATCTAGGTTGCGCTGGCGGAACAAAGTGCACAGTGCCCCCGGAGGCGCAAAATCCAGCGTCACGCACCGGTGCACGTTTTTCGGCGTTGCTTGCAGGGGGAGCAGGTTTTTCTGGGCCGCCAGAAAGCCGGATGGAAAATTCCAGCGGTGGAAGAAGCCGAGCCGTGTGAAAGATGCATCAAAACAGCGCGGATCAGCGTCCACCTCTGGCTTAGACAAAAAACAACCGACACGAACGGAACACTGTGAGATATATAACACACAACACACGCTGTTGTCACGGTATCAGACACAATACAGTGATTTATATTCTTCTGTGCTATAGTACTATGCAGCACGATAAAACTACGGGAATAGATGGTAATACATATTTTTTATGCGAAGCAGATTGGAGTAGACAGCACTGATGGAATAATATGAGAAGCCAAAATCAGGAAATGTGTGATGAGGCAGTGTTGTTCATTTGTTGACGTTGATAATCGTCTTGCATATTGAAGAGATGGACAATTTTAGCTACCTAGAAAGCAAAATTGACAAATAAGATGCCAGAAATACATTGTGGTATAATTATCTTGATTCGCCGCCCTGTTTATAATTTCATGATCCATTGCGACCACTCGATATACCGTAAACCGATTGCTTCAGACGAAACTTTCTTTTTAAAGTATAGCCTAAAATTCTACGTGATAAAAGTTGGTTCTGACTTTATCGTAATTCACACACAGGACTTTTTTGACTCCTTAGAAATGACGTCGAACATCACCAGAATACAAGAAACGACCTCTGCTGACGGTGGCCAGTTATGTGTTCGCTTTAGCAAAGTTCTGAGTTCGACCTTGAGACACCAGAAGGTTTCAGCCTGCTTATATAATAGTAAGGCTGAGATCTCCGAACCAGATTTTAAACTGTAAGTCATTTCCAGAGGCAGATGTGAACTCTGACCACAATTTACTGATTGTGAACTGTAGATCAAAACTGAAGAATTTGTAGTAATGTAGCATATTAAGGAGATGGGCGTTGGGTTTGTTGAAAGAACGAGAGGTTGTTGAGAATTTCGGAGGGAGCATCAGGCTATGATTGACTAGAACAGGGGACAGGAATACAGTGGAAGATGAATGGATAGCTCTATGAGACGACATAGTGAATATTGCAGCGGATCAAATAGGAAAAAAGACAAGGCCTAGTAGAAATCCTTGGATAACACGGGAGATATTGAATTTAACTGATGAAAGGAGAAGATTTGAAAATGCAGCAATGAATAAGGCGAAAGGGAATAAAACGTCTAATAAATGAGACTGACAGGAAGCGCAAAACGGCTAAGCAGTAATGGCTAGAGAACTAATGTAATGATTTAGAAGTATATCTCACTAGGGGAAAGTCAGATACCACTTACAGAAAAATTAAAGAGACCGTTGGAGAAAAGGCTGGCAGCTGTAAAAATATTAAGAACTCCAATGAAAAATCAATACTAAGCAAAGAAGGGTAAGCTAAAAAGTTGGAAGGAGTACATTGAGGGTCTATGCAAGGGAGGTGTACTTCAATGCAATATTACAGAAAGTGGACATACAGGAAGATAGGATAATTATACGATAATGCGAGAAGAATATGACAGAGCACTGAAAGACCTCAGATGGAACAAGGTCCCTGCAGTAGACGACATTCGTCAGAACTACTGATAGAGTTAGGAGACCCAGCCATGACAAAACTCTGGTTTGGAAGATGTATGAAACAGGCGAAATAACGTCAAGCTTCGAGAAGAATGTAATAATTCCAGTTGCAAAGAAAGCAGGTGCTGACAGGTGCGAATGTTATCGAACTATCAATTTAGTAAGTCATAGTTGCAAAATACCAGCACGAATTGTTTACAGGAGAACGGAAAAACTGGTACAAGATTGGGGAAGATCAGTTTGGATTCCTGAGAAATGTAGGAACACGCGACGCATAACTGACCCTACGACTTCTCTAAGAAGATAGGTTAAGGAAAGGCAAACCTACGTTTATAGCATTTGTGGACTTAGACAAAGCTGTTGACAGTGATGACTGGTATTCTCTATTTGAAATTCTAAAGATAGCAGGGGTAAAATACAGGGAACGAAAGGCTATTTACAAGTTGCTCAGAAATCAAATGGCAGTTATAAGAGTCAGTGGGCATGAAAGGAAAGTAGTGGTTGAGAAAGGGGTGAGACAGGGTTTTGGCCTGTCCCCGATGTTATTCAATCTGTAAATTGAGCAGGCAGGAAAGGAAACCAAACAAAAATTTGTAGCGGTAATTAAAGTTCAGGAAGAAGAAATAAAAACTTTGTGGTTTGCCGATGACACTGTAATTCTGACAGAGACTGCAAAGGATTTGGAAGGGCAGCTGAACGGAATGGAAAGCTTCTTGAAAGAGTTATATAAAATGAACATCAAGAAAAGCAAAACAAGGATATAAATAAATCAGGTGATGCTAAGAGAATTTGATTAGGAGACAAGACACTCAACGTAGTAGATGAATATTGCCATTTGGGTAGCAAAATAACTGATGATGGGCGATGTAGAGAAGATATAAAAAGGAGACTGTCAGTGGCAAGAAAAGAGTTTCTGAAGAAGAGAAATTGTTAACATCGAACACAGATTGAAGTGTTATGAAGTTTTCTCTGAAGGTATTCGTCTGGGAAGTAGCCATGTATGGAAGTGAATGATGGACGATAAACTTTTGAGACAAGAAGGGAACAAAAGTTTTTGAAATGTGGTGCAACGGAAGAATGCTGAAAATTAGACGGATATATTATGTAAGTAATAAGGAAGTACGTAACAGAATCGGGGAGACAAGAAATTTGGGGCACTTCTAACCTGAAAGAAGGGGTCGGTTGACAGGACACATCCTGAGACATCAAGGGATCACCAGTTTAGTATTGGAGAGACAAGTGTGTGTGTAGGGGCACGGGAGAAGTAAATATCGTAGAGGGGAACCAAGACATGAATATAGTAAGCAGATGCAGAAAGATGTTGTTGTGGTCTTCAGTCCTGAGACTGGTTTGATGCAGCTCTCCATGCTACTCTATCCTGTGCAAGCTTCTTCATCTCCCAGTACCTACTGCAACCTACAACCTTCTGAATCTGCTTAGTGTATTCATTTCTTGGTCTCCCTCTACGATTTTTACCCTCCACGCTGTCCTCCAATACTAAACTCGTAATTCCTTGGTGCCTCAGAACATGTCCTACCAACCGATCCCTTCTTCTAGTCAAGTTGTGCCACAAGCGTCTCCTCTCTCCAATCCTATTCAATACCTCCTCATTAGTTACGTAATTTACCCATCTAATCTTCAGTATTCTTCTGTAGCACCACATTTCGAAAGCTTCTATTCTCTTCTTGTCCAAACTATTTATCGTCCATGTTTCACTTCCATACATGGCTACACTCCGTACAAATACTTTCAGAAACGACTTCCTGACACTTAAATCTACACTCGATGTTAACAAATTTCTCTGCTTCAGAAAGATGTAGTTTGCAGTAATTATTGGGAAATGATGAGGCTCGCACAGGACAGAGTAGCACTGAGAGCTGCATCAAACCATTCTTCCGACTGACTTCCACAACAACAACAACAACAACAACAATAACAGGGCAGTGATTATGATTTTTCCATTTTATTACACAACATGTTGGGAACATCGACTAAGCCAGGTGCCAAACGTTTTTGTTTTTGTAATGAAAAATAAATAAATATTAGGGCACTCTAGATTTTGTTTCTTATTTATGAAGCCAAGATCACCCTAACGATAAAATGGAACCTGCAACCCAGGACAACCAACAACCACAAGATAGATGCAGGGAAACACACAATACCTATTTAACATTTGTACCAGTTGTAGAGGGGACTTAGCAGACAGTTTTTATAACGAGCCAGTGTCCAGATAAATACCGCTTGGATGTAAAATAAGTTTGAAGATAATACCACTTATAAATCTCCCGCTTCACGGTACGCACACATTGGAGACAATGGGCTCCGACCTTTGTGCTCCACAAGATCCCATGGCACGGACAGTGCTTCTACGTGACAACGGGTGATCTCTTCAAAATCGAGATTACAGAACGTCCGTGGAGCAGCAGAGTCACCCACTGTCGTTGCGATCCTACTAGTTTCTCGCAGCCACTATTGCAGTGGGACGAAAATGGGATGTGACGTCACAATTACAATAGGCGCTGACGACGGCGCCCTCTTCTCAGTTTGTGTGCGTAGTGTGTAGTGGGAGATTTGAAAGTGATCCGCTCTTCAAAATTATTTTATATCCAAACGGCACATTCAGAAACGGGGGACCGTTATCGAAACTTTATATTTTAAATCTCGTCTACAGCGACTGTAAGTCTGTAATAGGAATTGTGAAATTCCTAGTACATACGCAGGAGTTGTGGATCCGGTGACAAGAGCTCGCTTTTGTAAACTAAACAACGACTTGTAGATACACCTCATTATAGTAGCCAGGACAGCACAAAAAAGGGCTTTCTATAAATAATGATCAGCTGTTAATAAAATATTAACAGTGAGAATACAAAAAGGTTAATTTGAAATTATGTTTGAAACACAACTCTGTGTGAGCGCGAGGTGTGGACCATGAAGAAGACGGAAATGAAACAAAGAGGAGTCTTTGAAATGTGGTGCTAGAGCAGACTGTTGAAGATCAGATAGGTTGTTTTCAAATGGTAAGCGTGGTCTCTGGAACCGGATATTTATCGAAGGCATGAAAACGAAGAAGAAAACAGAAGAATTAGGATTACAGTGAAAGATCTTTTTCGACCTTGGAATATTTTTCACACCATAATACTCAATGAGACAAAGAATCCCAAGATGGAGAATCTTAGAAAACACCACCCATTTTCTAGAGTAGATTTTCCGTAACGGCCAAGTGAACATTTCAGAATTCGCAGATCTGTGGACACAGCAGCCTAAGAATGTGGGAGACAACACACGCAAGACTTAACCACAGTACGCGTGGTTGTGTAGATGGACATCCCATAGTGGAACTCTGGAGCCCAACGAAGCGAATTCTGCGACTGTAGCACGGCTTATGTGTGTAGCTACATAGATTTTGTTGTCTTTACAGTACAACAGATTCTCTAATACTGTTTACTTTTATGCATAATGTTCTGTGATACGGCCTTTGTTAATACAAGCTAATATTTCTTTATGTATTAATTATGTACGTTAGCAACTTACTCGTCTTATTTTCTACTTGTGAAGAATCAACCATAGTTCTGCTGATTACTGCAACACGAAGTCTTTGAATATTAGCTTGTCACACTGTTGGTTTGCACGTGGGAGCTGATACCTGTGGCAATGTTTATATATTGCTGTGCAATCAATACAACTAGGAAACATGCACAATGTTTCCCAAAGTAATTTGTGCAACAGGGTTAACCCCATGGATTCAAATAACTGTAAGTACTGCCATCACGTTTCCTTTCAATGTAAGTACTTCCAGGTACCTCGCCAAATTCAAAGCTTTCTGTCTCGCCGCACACCAAACGTCCCCCACAATGCTACAAACAATCACTAAGAACTATGCCCCATCTGATGATTTGAAACCAGTGGTGATAAAATAAAAATTCTACCATATCATAATGTTACTGGTAGCAGTTACTTTTGGAAACCTTTAAAAATAGTTGTAATTCCTGACTGTAACTCATTACGTTACTAAAATGTTGTAAACGTCAAACCATGTAAGAACATAAACTGAAGCAGCAGACAATATTTCTAAATAATTAGTGTTGAGTCAACGGTTATCCGTTGGAATTCCAACTGGCATGAGTACAAAATGCGTGCTGGAATAGCATTAGTGAGACAGAATGTGGTTAGACAGCATGTGTAAACGGAAAAGAAACCTACGACGCACGTCGTGGCTGATCATTCCGCTGTCTGACTAACGCTGGCTTTTCTGCTGCCACTGTCCAGCACGTACGACAAAATTCCGCTGCTTGTCAAGACAGAGCTAGGAACAATTAGCTCGTAAGTGGAGCGGATTCCTTCCTGCAACCGCGAAATACAGCTGGCAGTGGCGCTCCCTGAAACTAGTCCTTTCTTCATTAATGTTAGCAAAATTCTTCTTCTGATGTTGCTTTAAACAAGCATGAGAAATATGCTATAAGCTCAGCATCAAGGAAGAATGGAGCCAAATATGAAACATCCACATTTAACTATTAAGAAGTCTGAGACCCGCAGTTCAACTAGAGGTGTTCAGTTTGTAGAGTAGTTTCTGAACTAGACTAAACCAACGACTGACTTCTAAAGCATATCTTTCTGCCAGGTGTTCTGCCCTAATGTACAAATGGGACTCTTGAGCAAAACACGTGATTCACTAATCCAAAAATGCCGTCAGCGGAAATAGCCTTGCATGTTCAGAGACACTGTACACGCCACACACTTAGCACGTAACGGATAGCAGTCACTGGATGTAAATCTGCGATTAAAGACTCCTTATTGCACCTGTAAATGTTTTGAACGTTGCACGGTGTCCCCTAAACAAACAACATAAAAATACAACTGTTAGTAATAACTGGTTAATTTTTTGTACTTCCCAGTTATTTCCAACACCATTAATAACGGATTTATCGAAGGTTAAACAGTTATTGGCGTGACGAAGCAGTCTTCCAGGTAGATCCTAGTGCAACATTATCTGTTAATTTCCACATCGCATTACTAATATTAATTCATCTACGTAAATTCCAGTGTTACGCTGAAGCTTGGCTTGAAAGATATCGAACAGAAACCAAAAGAGGAGACACATAGGTCGTCAAATAGACGACAAAGTAAATACGAAACACGAATTTCTTTTTCATGTGCTTCCTACATGGAGAAAGAAATAGGTAATAACGTATCTCTCTACCTGTCCCTAGACACACTTACAAATAAAACAATATAAAAACATACTAAGTTCTTTTTAATACCCACACCATCGAACAAGGCAACGGCTATAGTTGCTTCGGACTAGTCACAAGAACGAGTTGGATCGTTGATTTGGGGGAGGGGACCATACAGCGAGGTCATCGGTCCCATCGGATTAGGGAAGGATGGGGAAGGAAGTTGGCCGTGCCCTTTCAGAGGAGCCATCCCGGCATTTGCCTGAAGCGATTTAGGGAAATCAGGGAAAACCTAAATCAGGATGACCGGAGCCGGCTTTGAACCATCGTCCTCCCGAATGCGAGTCCAGTGTTCTAACCACTGCGCCACCTCGCTGGGTAACAAGGAGTATTATGGCAATAAAAACGCATTGCTCTATCAAATTTTAGCAGTAACCTACAGCGGAGGAACGTAATTATGAGCTGTGTACACCATCTGATCAAAAGTATGCGGACATCTATTGGTGGGTATAAATGACGTTTCAAGCCGTTCACACTGTCACGTTACGTAACGTGACAGATTTTTCAAAAGATCTGTTTCCATAGTTTTAAATGGTGCAATTCACACCGACCTCGCACAGCCTCACAGACGCCACAGACGCCGATAGCCGAGAGCGATCTTTTCAAACCATCTGTCGACGTCTGTCGCCTCGCACATGCGCAGTGGCCCACGGGCATGACCACACCTGTCGCACAGCTTCGTGCTGAACTCGTTACAAGAAGCTGTATTGATATTTTTGGTATTTGTTATGGAACAGGTAATTGCAGTCATCAGAACGCGTCCACTGCTGTAGAATACAGATTTGGAGGAGTATGGAGACAGCAAGTTAAAGGACACAGCATGGGGCGAAATAGCAGAGAAACTGGGACAAGATAGTAAGTAGTTCTTAACTGTACTAATTCAAGCTTAAAACCTTTCAAAATAACCCTTCATAATTGAGTGTAGTCTAATAATATTTACAACATAAATGTATTGTGTTAATATTTATTACACTGGCTTTAATATTAGCATAAATTTGTATTATTTATACTCTTTAATGAACAGCCCAAAGTAAACAATTACAAAATCTCGCAAGGGTAACAAATCACGACTTAACAAAAAGAAAAACACATGCACGTTAAATACAAATTGACATTAAGCTTATACGAAAATTACTCAGCAAAAAATTACATATCAAATAATGTTCATATACAAACAGTAGAATAAACATTCTTACTACAAGCCACAAACTGTTAGCATCACTTTTTTTTATATTAATCATACACAACAGCAGACTACATACAAATTGTTAAGACAGATGTTTTGGTTATCATTAAATGTGGTTCCACTGCCATGGCACACTTCCTTCTTCGGACATGAAGTATTTAACAAAGTGATTTAGTACCTCGGTAGCTTCTTTAGATGCCTGAGCACCATGACGATGAATAGGTTTCCATGCTTTGTGATAAGCTTCTAAAATTTCATAAGGCGTCATTACTGGAGATAATGATCCCTTTGAGCAAAGATAATTGTGGAGGACGGCTGTTGCTTTGACTATCTTGTTTACTACGTGCAGCTTACAGTTTAAGGGTCTGAAATAGATACGCCATTTTTGTGCAAGAATGCCAAAAGCATTTCCAACCACTCTTTTACATCTACAAAGTCTGTAGTTGAAAATTCTTCTTTCACCGTTAAGATGTCGGTCCTTTGGCAATGGATGAAGCAAGAAACGTTTAAGCGGAAAACCTTCGTCACCAACAATCACAGAAGGAACATTGAAGTTTTCCTCAAATAATGGTTCATCAGGAGGTACCGCCATAGCATAGTTGCTCAGTCTTTTCCCTAGGTCACTCTCAACAAAAATACTACTGTGAGATTCATTTCCATAGACACCACAATCTATAGCGATGAACTTGTATTCTGAATCAACCAGTCCCAACAGGACAGTAGAGTAGTATTTTTTGTAATTAAAAAAGTTTGATCCAGAGTTCGGGGGAGCTTGTACTTGTACGTGTTTGCCATCAATGGATCCTATGCAATGGGGAAAATGCCATCTGGAACGGAAGCCCTCTTCAATGTTTCGCCACATGTTTTCATCTGGAGTTGCAATGTACAGAGGTTGCAGGTTCTTCCACAAAGCATGACACACCTCTTCAATTATTTTTGACACGGTACTAACTCCTGTAGCTGAAGCGGATTGTTGTAAATGTATCTCCTGTAGACAAGAATCTGAAAAACATAGCCAACACTTTAATTGTGTTTACTTTTATAGAAGCGAATTTGAAAGAGAAACGAAGGAAATTACGTGACCGCCACCACCAAGCTCTCTTCCGGAAGAAGACTAAGTCAGGCCAATCAGCTACAAAGTGCAAGCCATGGCAATACGAACAACAAATGGAGTTCCTCGTTACAACAATGAAACATAGGAAGTAAAGACCTTTATACAATGTCAAGTATATAAGCAAAGATTTTTCAGTCTAAAAGTGATGGGGATGTGGGAAGACTGTGGTTGTAGTTTTTAAGTGACAATGTTTCAGTAACATGAGAAGTGATGTTGACGTTACAACGTATGCAACACTTTACGTCATAAGCATTTAAAATATATTTACAGTTATACAGCACGTACATACAAGATGGTAAACATACATAAAAGGCATTCGATTTCGACCAATCACATCGGTCATCATGAGGCACAAGAATGGCAGAATCAATATGGCAACACTGATTAAATACTAACAACAAGAAATAACAGAATTGTCCTCAGTGGCACCTATCGTAATTTGTATCCGGAACTTCTGGTAGCCAATAGTATTTAAGCAGTGACGCCGTTTTATTTCTGGCACTCTTAGGTCTGATGATGACCGGTGGGACTGATCGAACACGATTGTCTTGTACATATATTTACCATCCTGTAAATACGAGTTGTAAGACATAAATTATTACATACATTGTAATTATTAATTAAAACGTATACACAATAAGTTTTGAAATTTAGCTCTCCTTTTAATTATTGATATTAAATATGTTTCTGCATGTGACATAACCGTTGTACTACGTCTTTGTTTTTTGTGTGTTGCAGGTGTGACACTAATATCCCCCCAATAGACCGAAGTGTTGTTGGGGGAACAGTCCCTGACTGCGACCGTTCTGTCACTCCAGCAGATGAAAGCATTACCGATATACAGGAGAATGAAGAGACTAGTCCCCTTCCCTCTACTAATGTGTCAACACCAGGTGAATCCCGTAACCGTCACTCCAGAAATGTGGACAAATTAATTAATTATTTGCAAGAAAAACAAAGAGCCAAAAGAAGTGCACCAAAAGCTGATGACTTATTTTTATCCAGTGCTTGCAAGGCCACTCGTTTGATCCCTCGTTTTTTGCAAACACGGATAAAACTAGAACTGATGCAGTCAATCGCAAAAGCAGAGGAAGAGCATTGGCGCTTTTCGGGCCTAGCGTCGCAAGCAAGCTGTTCAAGAACCATCAAGTGTACCACATCATTTATTTTCTCCATCCTGCCTCTCTCCTTCATCCAGCTCTTCGAAAATGTATTGTATCTCTTATTTGAGTGATAACACCACCAGTTTTGAATCTCTCTAATTTCTTTGCACATTATGCTAATTTCAATAATGTAATGTACATTTTCTTCGACCATATATTGTACTCTTTAACTACATAAAGTTACTATATAAAGAGACAGGCGAAATACCCTCAGACTTCAAGAAGAATATAATAATTCCAATACCAAAGAAAGCAGGTGTTGACAAATGTGAAAATTACCGAACTATCAGTGTAATAAGTCACGGCTGCAAAATACTAACGCGAATTCTTCACAGACGAATGGAAAAACTGGTAGAAGCCGACCTCGGGGAAGATCAGTTTGGATTCCGTAGAAATGTTGGAACACGTGAGGCAATACTAACCTTACGACTTACCTTAGAAGAAAGATTAAGAAAAGGCAAACCTACGTTTCTAGCATTTGTAGACTTAGAGAAAGCTTTTGACAATGTTAACTGGAATACTCTCTTTCAAATTCTGAAGGTCGCAGGGGTAAAATACAGGGAGCGAAAGGCTATTTACAGTTTGTACAGAAACCAGATGGCAGTTATAAGAGTCGAGGGGCATGAAAGGGAAGCAGTGGTTGGGAAAGGAGTGAGACAGGGTTGTAGCCTCTCCCCGATGTTATTCAATCTGTATATTGAGCAAGCAGTAAAGGAAACAAAAGAAAAATTCGGAGTAGGTATTAAAATTCATGGAGAAGAAGTAAAAACTTTGAGGTTCGCCGATGACATTGTAATTCTGTCAGAGACAGCAAAGGACTTGGAAGAGCAGTTGAACGGAATGGACAGTGTCTTGAAAGGAGGATATAAGATGAACATCAACAAAAGCAAAACGAGGATAATGGAATGTAGTCAAATTAAATCGGGTGATGCTGAGGGAATGAGATTAGGAAATGAGACACTTAAAGTAGTGAAGGAGTTTTGCTATTTAGGGAGTAAAATAACTGATAATGGTCGAAGTAGAGAGGATATAAAATGTAGACTGGCAATGGCAAGGAAATCGTTTCTGAAGAAGAGAAATTTGTTAACATCGAGTATAGATTTAAGTGTCAGGAAGTCGTTTCTGAAAGTATTTGTATGGAGTGTAGCCATGTATGGAAGTGAAACATGGACGATTACTAGTTTGGACAAGAAGAGAATAGAAGCTTTCGAAATGTTGTGCTACAGAAGAATGCTGAAGATAAGGTGGGTAGATCACGTAACTAATGAGGAGGTATTGAATAGGATTGGGGAGAAGAGAAGTTTGTCGCACAATTTGACTAGAAGAAGGGATCGGTTGGTAGGACATGGTTCAAATGGTTCAAATGGCTCTGAGCACTATGGGACTCAACTGCTGAGGTCATTAGTCCCCTAGAACTTAGAACTAGTTAAACCTAACTAACCTAAGGACATCACACACATCCATGCCCGAGGCAGGATTCGAACCTGCGACCGTAGCGGTCTCGCGGTTCCAGACTGCAGCGCCAGAACCGCGCGGCCACTTCGGCCGGCTGGTAGGACATGTTTTGAGGCATCAAGGGATCACAAATTTAGCATTGGAGGGCAGCGTGGAGGGTAAAAATCGTAGAGGGAGACCAAGAAATGAATACACTAAGCAGATTCAGAAGGATGTAGGTTGCCGTAGGTACTGGGAGATGAAGAAGCTTGCACAGGATAGTGTAGTATGGAGAGCTGCATCAAACCAGTCTCAGGACTGAAGACCACAACAACAACAACAACAACTATATAAAAACGAATTAAGTTGAACAATAAATAGTTTTCATTGTTCTGGTTACGAGTGAGTGGTAGAGGCGGCCGTATCGGATTTTGCCCCAATTACACAATGTGGATTGTTGGGCCCGATTCCTTCTCGATTATTAACTTAAAATAAGTTGTAAGGTGAGTAATTAAAGTACAGATTTCAGATAAATGTGAATAATTTTTAAATAGAATAAATGCTAACTAATTTTCAAAAGTAATACATTTTTGTTTATATGTTTCAAATAAATTTTACCAAAATTATAGACCACCTACAATAAGATTTCAAAAAAGTAAATTGCATAGAACATTAGTAAACTTACCTTAGGCACAGCGCCAATCTTTCTCTGCTGGAAATACATCTCCTGTAGTTGGTGTCTTTTTTACTAATATCGTTACTTATCAATGTTAAGATCTCTTCAAACTCAGGTTTAGATAGAGGAAAATATGTTCTGAATCTGCCATCATCTAGCTCCAAATCCTCCATCAGATGATGATACTCGCCGCACTATTCCCGTCTTTGGTTGATGGGGTGCACCCAGTGCGTTCGGTTAGTAACCGAGTACAACAGCATGAGTTCCCCTTCACTACTCGAACAACTATCGTCGTCATGCAACCAAGGGACATTCTTAGTAAACGCGCTATCGCACCACGAACCACATGCCATGTTACCTGCTTCAACTGAACTGACTGACAGAGCAGAAACAATGTCCCAGTATCTGACAGACGTCGGTGGCGTTGTGACCTGCGCATCTATCATACGACATCTGTCACGTGACATAGTGTGACCGCAGTGTGAAACGGCCTTTAGTATGGGATGTGTCCATCCATCGCCTTTATGACGGCTTCACCTATGCTGGGGACACTTTCAATAAGGTGTTTGAGTGTCTGTGGAGGAATGGCAGTCCATTAGTCCTCAAGAATCGAAACCAGAGATATTAATGATGTAGAACACTGGGGTGCGGAGCGAAGTCGACTTGTAACTCATCCCAAAGGACAGGCCAGTCCATTTCAGGAACATTATTGCCCACGAACCATTCCCTAACAAATGCTGCTTTATGACAGAATGTATGTCATGCTGATACAAACAGTCATCGACTGCCAATTGTTCCTCTACTGTACGCAGTACACAGTGCTCTAAAATATGCTTTCGCATTTAGCGTTTACTTACGCACGATAAGGGAACAATACACCCACATTCCAAAACATCACCTACTTCATACATCATTGTTGGCACACAACGGCTGGAAACGTTTTCCAGATTTGCCATACGCAGACCTTTCCATCGGATTGTGATTCATCACTCCAAATCACTCTTTCCCAGTCATCCACTGTCCAATGCTACCGGTCTTGTCATTACTTTCGTCTTCCTCCCATGTACTCCAAATCCATATTCTGTAGTCATCAGACTGCCCATTCCATTCATCAGTCCTTCTTCACTTTCACTGACAGTAGCAATCAACAGCGAATCTTATCACTGATATCCTTTCACCCTGAATTTTAATTACACTCTTGAACCTTTCCTTTACTTCCGTCATTGCTTCTTCGATGTGTAGACTGAAAATTAGACGCGAAAGACTACATCTCTGTCTTACATCCTTTTTAATCTGAGCACTTCTTTCTTGGTCTTCCACTGTGATTGTTCCCCTTGGCTCTTCTACATATTGTATGTTACCCTTCTTTCCCTATCACTTACCCCTATGTATTCATTGGACAAATATATTATACTAGAACTGATATGTGATTACATTTTTACGCAATTTCGGTGCATAGATCCTGAGAAATCAATACCCAGAACAACCACTTCTGGCCGTAATAACGGCCTTGATAGTCCTGGGCATTGAGTCAAACAGAGATTGGATGGCGTGTACAGGTACAGCTGCCCATGCAGCTTCAACACGATACCACAGTTCATCAAGAGTAGTGACTGGTGTATTGTGAGGAGCCAGTTGCTTGGCCACCATTGACCAGGCGTTTTCAATTGGTGAGAGATCTGGAGAATCTGCTGGCCAGGGCAGCAGTCGAACATTTTCTGTATCCAGAAAGTTCCGTACAGGACCTGAAATATGCGGTCGTGCATTATCCTGCTGAAATGTAGAGTTTCGCAGGGATCGAATTAAGGGTAGAGCCACGGGTCGTAACACATCTGAGATGTAACGTCCACTGTTCAAAGTGCCGTCAATGCGAACAAGAGGTGACCGAGACGTGTAGCCAATGGCCCCCCATACCATCACGCCGGGTGATACGCCAGTATGGCGATGACGAATACATGCTTCCAATGTGCGTTCACTGCGATGTCGCCAAACACGGATGCGACCATCACGATGCTGCAAACAGAACCTGAATTCATCCGAAAAAATGACGTTTTGCTTTTCGCGCACCCAGGTTCGTCGTTGAGCACACCATCGCAGGCGCTCCTGTCTGTGATGCAGCGTCAAGGGTAACCGCAGCCATGGTCTCCGAGCTGATAGTCCATGCTGCTGCAAACGTCGTCGAACTGTTTGTGCAGATGGTTGTTGTCTTGCAAACGTCCCCATCTGTTGACTCAGGGATCGAGACGTGGCTGCACGATCCGTTACAGCCATGCAGATAAGATGCCTGTCATCTAGACTGCTAGTGATACGAGACCGTTGGGATCCAGCACGGCGTTCCGTATTACCCTCCTGAACCCACCGATTCCATATTCTGCAAACAGTCATTGGATCTCGACCAACGCGAGCAGCAATGTCGCGATACGATAAGCCGCAATCACGATAAGCTACAATCCGACCTTTATCAAAGTCGGAAACGTGATGGTACGCATTTCTCCTCCTTACACGAGGCATCATAACAACGTTTCACCAGGCAACGCCGGGCAACTGGTGTTTGTGTATGAGAAATCGGTTGGAAACTTTCCTCATGTCAGCACGTTGTAGTGTCGCCACCGGCGCCAAGCTTGTGTGAATGCTCTGAAAAGCTAATCATTTGCGTATCGTAGCATCTTCTTCCAGTCGGTTAAATTTCGCGTCTGTAGCACGTCATCTTCGTGGTGTAGCAATTTCAATGGCCAGTAGTGTAAATAAATAATGTGTGGAAATCAGTTGTTTTTTATTGTTTTTGTAGGTTTGTTTCTAATCATGGTTTCGTCTGAATGTGTGGATGATACTATTCCGAAAGTCAACTGGTATATCGCCAGACTTCTACACAAACAATGTGAATAGGCGTTTTGTTGCCACTTTCGCCAACAATTTTAGAAATGCCGGTGGAATATTATTTATAAGTTCTGCCTAATTTCATCTTAAATCTTCCAGAGCTCTTTTAAATTTGATTCTATTACCGGATCGACTCTCTCTTCTATATCGAATGCCAGTACTTTCTTCTGTCTCGTCATCAGACAAGTCTTGCCTCTCATAGAGGCCTTCAGTGTACTATTTCCGCATATCTGCTCTCTATTCAGCACTTAACAATAGAATTCCCCTTGCACCCTCAATGTTGTCACATCTACTTTTAACTGCACGGGATAGCAGCACGGAAATGTTGAAAAACTTGAACCGCGGAATGCTGGAAGAAGGAAGCCAAGCCTCCCTCGCAAGTCGACACACAAAGTTTCAAGAACAGGGATTATCCGAACAGTTTAGAGATGTTCTAAAGCACCGTGTGTATCACTGAAATGGTGACTGTGAAACCGACAAAGGATTAACTACAGCGCACACAGAGGCTTTTAATCAGTCAAACATCCCGTACTTCAAGCATGAATGGACGAAACTGAAATATACGGCACAGGGCACTTGACAGTGCTTTTCAGAGTACGGAGGTAAACGTCCAAATGACGTATGTCTGTTCCAGTCGATCAGTGCTTTACGCTGAACTAACGACGTATTTGCAAACAGTAACGCAAGAGGGATTTCCTTTAAACTCTTATTCGGTTTCTGTGCCCCAACATACGACGACGAAGACGATCCGGGCGAATAGAAGCGTAGGCGGGTGTCTCGCCTTTTGCTTTCGCTGGTGGAGGCCGCATTCCACGTTGGGTGATGTCAGGGAGGTCGGTAATGCCTCATCCACTTCCGTAGACGACGGGTAGTCATAACTCACCACTTCAGAATCCAGCAACGACATAAAAAGGTTCACAAAATCTGAACTAGTTGCGTGGGAGTGAGCGAGTTATCCTGGTGGTGTGAGAATAATACTAGAAAGTCAGCAAATCCTGGCGAAGGCGGTATCAGCATAGCAGGCAGCAACCTCCTGGTAAGAGCAGAGCCTCACTAGGATGACGTCAACAGCCTTCACTCGGCGAACGACGTATCAGTGGGGCTACCGACCACTGCATATTAAAGCATTTTGGCTTATAGATCTCGAGAACAGGTGAGTCGACGGGTGCGCCACCTATACGCGCAATCTCTCTTTGACTCAAAAATCTCGATGTCTTCTAAAAAGTAACTTTGGAGTAGTAATAATTTCTTGTAGCTTATGGACGCCAGTTCAGCAACTTGCGTACCCCTAACGTATCCTGATTACTCAAGCAGAGAAAGGGGACATACATTTTACGTTGAATCAGAGACACGAGTACTGAGATAATTCAAGGTGAAGTGATGGTTAAAGGCAAAGTGAAAAATAATACGTGGTCCGACTGGGATTCAATCCCGCGACCTTTTGGCTTCCAGACACACGCTTTACCTCTGGAACACCAGCCCGACAACTTTGGAGTAAGATCATGACAATAAACAGAAGGGATACTTCTGTAAAAACACACACACATTTATATAGTTCAGCACCTCAACCCGTGTAGTTTTATGCAGGCCGCACTACGTCTGTATCAGAAACGGTATCCAGACAGGCGACAGTCACATAATCGATCTAAGATTCCTCGCAGAGGAACCATACCGTAAAAAATACAAGTGAGGACCCATCATGAGTTTCGCGGTAATTTAGACCAGCATATGCCTTACTTCTCTCATAACGATCCAAATGTCTCCAATATTTCTTTGTGTAATTAGCGGTGTAGTCATACAGGTACTGTATATCTCCGTAAGTTTACTTGGTTTACAGTACTCAGTCCTTCGTAAATGGTTCAGAAACTTGACGTTATACAGCCTGTTTTACCATGAGAAATAAGGAGATATCAAAATGGGAAGCATGAACGGGACTCTTTTCGGTATACACACATGTAAAGATTAGACAATGGAAAATCCAGGATGGAATGTAACAATATTATGAAAAGGATAGGTGCTACTCACCATATAGCGGAGTTGCTGAGTCGCAGATAGGCACAACAAAAGAGCTGTCACAACACGAGCTTTCAGCCAACAAGGCCTTTGTTGGAAAAAGACAAGACACACACACACACACACAGACACGCAAAAATAACTCACACACACATTGCTAGAGACTGTAGTCATATTTGTGTGAGTTTCATTTGCATGTGTGTGTTTTTGTGTCTGTTTTCACTTTTCGACAAAGGCCTTGTCGGCCGAAAGCTCATTTTGTGGCAGTCTTTATGTTGTGCCTGTCTGTGATGCTGCATCTCCGCTATGTGTTGAGTAGCAACTATCCTTTTCATAATATTCCTAATATAAAGATTAGTATAATAATACTGTAGAACAAAAGCAAACTAGTGCTTTTCATTTATTAATATATGACTCGCTGCGTTAATGTGCTACTGTAGTTTCGTAAACAAGATTTGTACATCAACATCTACATACATAATTCGCAATCCACCATACGGTGCGTGGCGGAGGGTACCTCGTGGCACAACTAGCATCTTCTCTCCCTGTTCCACTCCCAAACAGAAGGAGGGTAAAATGATTGCCTATATGCCTCTGTACGAGCCCTAATCTCTCTTATCTTACCTTTGTGGTCTTTCCGCGAAATGTAAGTTGGCGGCAGTAAAACTGTACTGCAGTCAGCTTCAAATGGTGGTTCTCTAAATTTCCTCAGTAGCGATTCACGAAAAGAACACCTCCTTTCCTCTAGAGACTCCCACCCGAGTTCCTGAAGCATTTCCGTAACACTCGCGTGATGATCAAACCTACCAGTAACAAATCTAGCAGCCCGCCACTGAATTGCTTCTATGTCCTCCCTCAATCGGGACCTGATAGGGATCCCAAACGCTCGAGCAGTACTCAAGAGTAGGTCGTATTAGTGTTTTATAAGCGGTCTCCTTTACAGATGAACCACATCTTCCCAAAATTCTACCAATGAACCGAAGACGACTATCCGCCTTTCCCACAACTGCCATTACATGCTTGTCCCACTTCATATCGCTCTGCAATGTTACGCCCAAATATTTAATCGGCGTGACTGTGTCAAGCGCTACACTACTAATGGAGTATTCAATCATTACGGGATTCTTTTTCCTATTCATCTGTATTAATTTACATTTATCTACATTTAGAGTTAGCTGCCATTCTTTACACCAATCACAAATCCTGTCCAAGTCATCTTGTATCCTCCCACAGTCAGTCAACGACGACACCTTCTCGTACACCACAGCATCACAGCAAACAGCCGCACATTGCTATCCACCCTATCCAAAAGATCATTTATGTAGATAGAAAACAACAGTGGACCTATCACACTTTCCTGGGGCACACCAGATGATACCCTCACCTCCGATGAACACTCGCCATCGAGGACAACGTACTGGGTTCTATTACTTAAGAAGTCTTCGAGCCACTCACATATTTGGGAACCAATCCCATATGCTCGTACCTTAGTTAGGAGTCTGCAGTGGGGCACCGAGTCAAACGATTTCCGGAAGTCAAGGAATATGGCATCCATGGTTCGCAAGATATCATGTGAAAAAAGGGCGAATTGCGTTTCGCAGGAGCGATGCTATTCTAAAGCCGTGCTGATGCATGGACAGCAACTTCTCTGTCTCAAGGAAATTCATTATATTCGAACTGAGAATATGTTGTGGCGTAACAAGCTAGTCACGCCACACTGAGGAGGAAGCCGAAAGGCACGCGTACACACACGCCGACTGGCGTCAAGTCTGGAACAGGATACGTTATGACTGCTATAAAGAAAATACGTAGCTTTGGAATATACTTAACTTTTAATGCTTCCTTTGGTACATCTCTCTTGACTATACAAATGAGACTCGTAAGATACATGCACTGATACAATTGGCGCCTTGCTAAGTCGTAGCCATTAACTTAGCTGAAGGCTATTCTAACTGTCTCTCGGCAAATGAGAGCAAAGGCTTCGTCAGTATAGTCGCTAGCAACGTCGTCGTACAACTGGGGCGAGTTCTCGTACGTCTCTCGAGACCTGCCGTGTGGTGGCGCTCGGTCTGCGATCACACAGTGGCGACACGCGGGTCCGACATGTACTAATGGACCGCGGCCGATTTAAGCTACCACCTAGCAAGTGTGGTGTCTGGCAGTGACACCACAGAATATGTTCGAGAATCCTGCAACAAACCGATGTTAAGGATAAGGTGTAATATGTCTTCGTATACTTTAGTAGTTATTCTGCGACATTTAGACAATGTGCTACACATCTCCAGAGCTAACTGGACAAAAACATTGTTCTGTCTTGTGGGCTTGCGTAAATCGACATCGGTAGGGGCAGATAAATCATCCACACAGAGGTAATTATAGTCAAGTGTTTACAGAGACGAGAGCCAGATAACACATATGTCGAAGGGGGTCAGTGAGAGGAGGTAATTCTGACCCACATGCTGGGGGGGGGGGGGGTACAAATATTTCGAGGCTCCGCAGTAACACACCTTTCGATGCTGACACAAAAATCGCTTAACTGAAGGCAGTATTTCACCGTTCTCTTTGTGGGCGTTCGGTGCAGAGCCCGCCGATCGGATCAGCTGGCCGGAACGCGAAGGCGGCCGAGTGAGCGGGCGAGGCCCGGCAAATTGGGCTACGAGACGGGCGCGGCGGCGCGCATCTGATCCGCCGACCCGCGCCCGGGCTGCCGGCTAAATACCAGCGCGCGCGTTAATAACGCCCCGCGCACCTCTGCTGTTTCGGAACTGCACGAAAATTGTGGAGAGAGAGTTGACTGGACCAGTCTGTTGCGGCTGCAGAACGATTAGCGGACCCCCGAAGGCCTACAGGTATTCGGCTGACCGGCTGGCATTAAAAGGAATCGCCACGGAAATGGTTCTTCGCTGCGTCCATGGTGGCTACACTCATGCTCATAAATTAAGCACAATTGCAGAATGTGGTGCCACACAACGTGCACTTCAGGAAACTGGCGCTAATAGCATAGGCACATAGGGAACACTCGCGGTATTCGTGATATGTTGAGAAAACTGTCCCGCAACACATGTGCTACAAAACGCCACTGTTTCCTGCGCATGTACCCATACATCAATATGGAATATGATTACCATGCAAACGTACACAGGCCGAACAACGGGTTGGCATACTCTGGATCAGGTGGTCGAGCAGCTGCTGGGGTATAGTCTCCCATTCTTGCACCAGTGGCTGTCGGAGCTCCTGAAGAGTCGTAGGGATTTGAAGACGTGCAGCGAGACGTCGACCGAGAACATCCCAAACGTGCTCGATGGGGTTTAGGTACGGAAAACAGGCAGGCCACTCCATTCGTCTGATATCTTCTGTTTCAAGGTACTCCACGATGGTAGCTCGGTGGGGCCGTGCGTTATCATCCTTCAGGAGAAAGCTGGGACATACTGGTGAAAATGACGTCCCGAGACACCTGACCTGTTACAGTTCCTAGCTGTCAAAGACATGCAGGGGTGTAGGTGCACCAATCATAATCCCACCCTACACCATCAAACCATGACCTCCATACAGGTCCCTTTCAAGCATATTAAGGGGTTGGTATCTGGTTCTGGTTCACGTAAGATGAAAACCCGGCGAGGATCACTGTTCAGACTATACCTGGACTCGTACGTGAACATAACCTCGAACCACTCTCCCAATGACCATGTACTCTGTTCTTGACAGCAAGCTTTACAGGCTCTCCTGTGACCAGGCGTCAGTGGAACGCACCTTTCAGGTCTCCGGGCGGATAAACTATGTCTCTTCAGCTCGTCTGTAGATTGTGTGTCTGGAGACAACTGTTCCAGTCGCTGTGGTAAGGTCCCGAGTAAGGCTACCTGCAGTACTCCGTGGCCGTCTGCGGGCACTGATGGTGAGATATCGTTCTTCTTGTGGTGTTGTACGCTGTGGACGTCCCGTACTGTAGCGCCTGGACACGTTTCCTGCCTGCTGGAATCGTTGCCATAATCTTGAGATCACACTTTGTGGCACACGGAGGGCCAGTGCTACGACCCTAGTACTCTACCCCTCATAACGTCATCAATATGTGTTCTTTGAGCCATTTTCAACACACAGTCACCATCAGCACGTCTCAAAACGTCTGCACACGTACTCGCTGCACCGTACTCTGACATGCGCCAACATACCTCTGCGTATCTGGACTGCTGCCAGCGCCACCATGCGACGACCGCAGGTCAAATGCACCGCGTGGTCATACCCCGAGGTGATTTAAACCCGCAAACCGCCTACCAGAGCGTTGTTTCACCATGTATCAGCATTATCCTTAATTTATGATCATGAGTGTAGCTATAGTCCGTGCAGTGTGATCTCTAGTTCGCAATATCCATTGTCCTGAAACGCTGGGATTAAGCCAGTTAGGATGCTCTATTAAATCACTTGCACTGTTAATATGCACTGTTCTGCCAAAAAATCGTGACTGCTGCCCAGTGCAAGGTGGTACCCACCTCGTGGCGTTGTGAGCACGTGACGTCGTAAGTAAAGTACAGAGCCCAGTCATATTAATGTGACCACCGCCTACGCTCGACAACATTGTGCAATAACCACCCACGGACGGCAGGTGGCTGCAGTAACAGTGGATAGTATATAAAGCGTGTCGGAAGGGTGCGAGAACAGTGCAGTCTACGCTGAAACGGAGCGACTTATCTGGCGTCCAAAAGCACATGATCATGGTCTTTCGGGTCAAAGAATTTCCGAAAAGGCTAAGTTTGTTAACAGTTGCCATGCCACTGTGCTTAAAGTATACTGGTATGGCAAAATGGCACTATGAAAACCCGGCGCTGAGGCAAGTGTAGTGCACAACGCACCATCGATAACAGCGGAGAAGACGCCTGTGGAGGAACAGACGCGCAACTCACCGCCCATTCAGAGACCTCCGCAGCAGGCACCTGGTTCTGGCAGCCATACTGACTGCTGTTCATCGGTGGCGAAGGCTGGAATTTGCACGCCACTACCGCAACTGGACGTCCACTGGATGGTAACAAAATGGCTCTGAGCACCATGGGACTTAACATCTGAGGTCATCAGTCCCTTAGTACTTAGAACTAATTAAACCTAACTAACCTAAGGACATCAAACACATCCATGCCCGAGGCAGGATTCGAACCTGCGACCGTAGCGGTCGCGCGGTTCCAGACTGTAGCGTCAAGAACCGCTCGGTCACCGCGGCCGACGAATGGTAACAGGTGGCATTTGCAAATAAGAAGGAATGTTATGGTCTAAAGAAGGTTTTTGTGGTATTCTCTGAGTGATCTCGTCATTCTGTAAGGCACTATCGGTAAACAGAAATATGACCATGTCACCCCTATATGCAGTTCGGTTTCCCTCACCACGTCGACATCTACCAGTAGGACAAAGCAATCTGTTGCACAACTGGCAGTGTACGTGTGTGGTTCAAAGAGTACCACAGTGAGTTTACCACACCCCCTGGCCACCAAAATCCCCGGGTTTAAGGCCAATAGAGAATCTGTGGGACCATTTCGATCGGGGTGCTCGCGCCATGGATCGTTGGAGTGGCGTGGATCCACATCCTTGTCAGTACCTTCCAGAACGTCACTGACTCTCATAGAGCTCCGCAATGCGAAAGATGTTATTCAGGCTTTTGACGGGGGAGGGTCACATTAATATGACTGGACAGTGTATATAGGCAGAGCAGGGACGAACGGTGAATCACTCTAGTGACAGTATGAGCCGTAGATGGGGGAATCCAGTGAGATAAGACACTTTAACAAAGGGCAGATTGTCATGGTCCACAGCATTGGACCGAATATTTAGGAAATGGCGAAACTGGGCCGCTGCTCACGTACTTCTGCCGTGAGTATCTACGGAAACTGGCTGAAGCACGGTCAAAACACAAATAGGCGACAATGTGTTGTACGTCCACACCTTATCTCAAAACGTCGAAACCGGGGGCTCCTCTGTATTCTAAAGTAGGATAGGCAGTATCTGTGTCAGAGAGTGCAATGGTGGTCGGAAACAAGTGTTTTGGAGCACACCACTCAGCAAACGACCCCTATGAGTTTCCATCTTTACCTATTGACAATATCAATTACGATTGCAGAATGCTCGGGAACATAGAGACTGGACCGTGGATCAATGTAGAAATGTCAAATGGTGGATGAATCACACTTCTTGCTACATCAGGCCGATGGTCTTCTGTTGATTCGCCATCATCCAGTCTAACGATTGTTGGATACGTGCACTGTGCCACGAAGGCAGGCCAGTGAAGGCAGTATAATGCTATGGGTAACATGGGGACAATCGCCTGGGCTTCCCTGTTGACTTACGGAATAATCGAAATCAGCATGACAACTGTGGACTGCGTGGACATTACCTTCATGCTTAATGTCTTCGCGAACGGCGGTTGCATCTTATATCAGAATAGCTGTCCGTGTCAAGTCAGAATGGGACTACAGTGGTTTGAGGATCTTCATAGTGAACTTATGTTAATGTCTTGACCACCAAATTTTCCTGATGTGAACCCAATGGAACGCATGGAAGACGCTATCGGGAATCAGTCTCACGCCCACAAGCAAACATGCAATAATTTAGGAGAATTGCGTAGCGTGTGCTAGACATCTGGTGCCACATACCTGCGGAAATCTTCCATGGATTTGTCGAATCTATGCTACACAGAAACGTTGCTATACTGCGTTGCTAAGGTGGACGAGCAGCCATTGGGCAGGTCTTCATAATGTCGTGCCTCATCAGAATATACCGAAATAAATTTTGTTAGTTCTTATCTAAGTTCAGCTGTAAGAGAAGTATGTGAAATACAAGGCTAGAGCGAAAATATGGAACACCGCGAGGAATGCATGCTTGAATATAAATGCAGCTACTAGCCTAGTCTTCAGGTTGCGCTGTTGCATTTTACTACCAAGGACGCCTACACAATGATCTCAACATCTTGCAAGTAACAGCCGTCGTGACAACAGTGTTCCGCGTAGTCGTGAGTACATTATGTCAGAGCTAAGTGAATTCGAACCTGGGAAAATTGTTAGTGCTCCTATGGTGGGCGCTTCCAGAACCGACGTAGCTGAATGGTTTAAACATTATCTACATCTACATCTACATCTACATGACTACTCTGCAATTCACATTTAAGTGCTTGGCAGAGGGTTCATCGAACCACAATCATACTATCTCTCTACCATTCCACTCCCGAACAGCGCGCGGGAAAAACGAACATCTAAACCTTTCTGTTCGAGCCCTGATTTCTCTTATTTTATTTTGATGATCATTCCTACCTATGTAGGTTGGGCTCAACAAAATATTTTCGCATTCGGAAGAGAAAGTTGGTGACTGAAATTTCGTAAATAGATCTCGCCGCGGCGAAAAACGTCTTTGCTGTAATGACTTCCATCCCAATTCGCGTATCATATCTGCCACACTCTCTCCCCTATTACGTGATAATACAAAACGAGCTGCCCTTTTTTGAACCCTTTCGATGTCCTCCGTCAATCCCACCTGGTAAGGATCCCACACCGCGCAGCAATATTCTAACAGAGGACGAACGAGTGTAGTGTAAGCTGTCTCTTTAGTGGACTTGTTGCATCTTCTAAGTGTCCTGCCAATGAAACGCAACCTTTCGCTCGCCTTCCCCACAATATTACCTATGTGGTCTTTCCCACTGAAGTTGTTCGTAAATTTTAACACCCAGGTACTTAGTTGAATTGATAGCCTTGAGAATTGTACTATTTATCGAGTAATCGAATTCCAACGGATTTGTTTTGGAACTCATGTGGATCACCTCACACTTTTCGTTATTTAGCGTCAGCTGCCACCTGCCACACCATACAGCAATCTTTTCTAAATCGCTTTGCAACTGATACTGGTCTTCGGATGACCTTACTAGACGGTAAATTACAGCATCATCTGCGAGCAACCTAAAAGAACTGCTCAGATTGTCACCCAGGTCATTTATATAGATCAGGAACAGCAGAGGTCCCAGGACGCTTCCCTGAGGAACACCTGATATCACTTCAGTTTTACTCGATGATTTGCCGTCTATTACTACGAACTGCGACCTTCCTGACAGGAAATCACGAATCCAGTCGCACAACTGAGACGATACCCCATAGGCCCGCAGCTTGATTAGAAGTCGCTTGTGAGGAACGGTGTCAAAAGCTTTCCGGAAATCTAGAAATACGGAATCAACTTGAGATCCCCTGTCGATAGCGGCCATTACTTCGTGCGAATAAAGAGCTAGCTGCGTTGCACAAGAACGATGTTTTCTGAAACCATGCTGATTACGTTTCAATAGATCGTTCCCTTCGAGGTGATTCATAATGTTTGAATACAGTATATGCTCCAAAACCCTACTGCAAACCGACGTCAATGATATAGGTCTGTAGTTATATAGATTACTCCTACTACCCTTCTTAAACACTGGTGCGACCTGCGCAATTTTCCAATCTGTAGGTACAGATCTATCGGTGAGCGAGGGGTTGTATACGATTGCCAATTAGGGAGATATTGTATCAGCGTAATCTGAAAGGAACCTAATCGGTATACAATCTGGACCTGAAGACTTGCCAGTATCAAGCGATTTGAGCTGCTTCGCAACCCCTAACGTATCTACTTCTAAGAAACTCATGTTAGCAGCTGTTCGTGTTTCAAATTCTGGAATATTCCATTCGTCTTCCCTAGTGAAGGAATTTCGGAAAACTGCGTTCAATAACTCCGCTTTAGCGGCACAGACGTAACAGTACCATCGGCATTGTGCAGCGAAGGTATTGAATGCGTCTTGCCGCTTGTGTACTTTACATACGACCAGAATTTCTTCGGATTTTCTACCAAATTTCGAGACAATGTTTCGTTGTGGAACCTATTAAAGGCATTTCGCATGCTTTTTCCGTTGCCTCTGCAACAGCGTTAGGACCTGTTTTGTGTACCACGGGGGATCAGTTCCATCTCTTACCAATTTATGAGGTATGAATATCTCAATTGCTGTTGCTACTATATCTTTGAATCTCGTCTACATTTGCGTAGTCAGTTCGGAAGGAATGGAGATTGTCCCTTAGGAAGGCTTCTAGTGACACTTTATCCGCTTTTTTAAATAAAATTATTTGGCGTTTGTGTCTGGTGGATTTGGAAGAAACGGTATTGAGCCTAGCTACAACGACCTTGTGATCACTAATCCCTGTATCAGTCATGATGCTCTCTATCAGCTCTGGATTGTTTGTGGCTAAGAGGTCAAGTGTGTTTTCGCAACCAAATACAATTCGCGTGGGTTCGTGGACTAACTGCTCGAAATAATTTTCGGAGAAAGCATTTAGGACAATCTCGGAAGATGTTTTCTGCCTACCACCGGTTTTGAACAAGTATTTTTGCCAACATATCGAGGGAAGGTTGAAGTCCCCACCAACTATAACCATATGAGTGGGGTATTTATTTGTTAAGAGACTCAAATTTTCTCTGAACTGTTCAGCAACTATATCATCGGAGTCTGGGGGTCGATAGAAGGAGCCAATTATTTAGTTGGGCTGTTAAGTATAACCTCCACCCATACCAATTCGCACGGAGTATCTACTTCGACTTCACTACAAGATAAACTACTACTGACAGACAAAAACACTCCACCACCAATTCTGCCTAATCTATCTTTCCTGAACACCGTCTGAGACTTCGTAAAAATTTCTGCAGAACTTATTTCAGGCTTTAGACAGATTTATGTACCTATAACGGTTTCAGCTTCTGTGCTTTCTATTAGCGCTTGAAGCTCAGGGACTTTCCCAGCACAACTACAACAATTTACAACTGCAATTCCGACTGTTCCTTGATCCAAGCACGTCCTGTATTTGCCATGCACCCTTTGAGATTGCAGCCCACCACGTACTTTCCCGAGGCCTTCTAACCTAGAAAACCGCCCATTCCACGCCACACAGCCTCCGCTACCCGTGTAGCCGCCAGCTGAGTGTAGTGAACTCCTATTCAGCGGAACCCGAAACCCCACCACCCTATGGCGCAAGTCAAAGAATCTGCAGCCAACACGGTCGCAAAACCGTCTGAGCCTCTGATTCAGACCCTCCACCCGGCTCTGCACCAAAGGTCCGCAGTCGGTTCTGTCAACGATGCTGCAGATGGTGAGCTCTGCCTTCATCTCGTAAGCAAGACCGGCAGCCTTCACCAAATCAGACAGCCGCTGGAATCCAGAGAGAATTTCATCAGATCCAAAGCGACACACGTCATTAGTGCCGACATGTGCCACCACCTGCAGCTGGCTGCACCCTGTGCTCTTCATGGCATCCGGAAGGTCCCTTTCCACATCAGGAATGACTCCACCCGGAATGCACACGGAGTGCACACTGGATTTCTTCCCCTCCTTAGCCACCATATCCCTAAGGGGCCCTATTACGCGCCTAACATTGGAGCTCCCAACTACCAATAAGCCCACCCTCTGTGATTGCCCGGACCTTGAAGGCTAAGAATCATCCTCTGAAACAGGGCAGGCAGCTGCATCTGGCTCAGCCAGAGACAGTGCCTGAAACCTGTTTGTCAGACGCACCGGGGAGGCTTTCTGATCAGCCTCCGGGGACGTCTTTCGCTGCCTGCCACGCCTTCGAACGACCTCTCAATCAACAACAGGCGAGGGCTCAGCGCCACTGCGGGCAGCAACCGGGGTAACCACAGCGGCAGACCGATCTGGGGACAGACGGGACGAGGTTGACATCCCCGTGACACCCAAGTCCGGCTCCCCACAGTGGTGCCCATTGGCAACAGCCTCGAGCTGCGCGACCGAAGTCAGCGCCGCTTGCAGCTGTGAGCGAAGGGATGCCTACTCAGCCCTCATCCGAACACAGCAAACACAGTCCCTGTCCATTCTAATCGATGTTGAACAACAGTTACTGAAACACGAGTCCGTGCCTAGATAACGCAAGGGAAACACGCAAATAATGTATTAACTAACGTGTACAAATGCCTAACGACTGCGCTACAATCTGCCTGAATTTACGATTACAGTAGCTAAAACTTGAAATTACACCTCCTATACGAAACTCACACGCAATTTAAGTAAGAATCCTTGAAGTAAACACTAAAGCGCGATGCTAAAACTCTCAAATACTATAATACGCCCGAAATTTACGAATTAAACAATGCAAGTACCCAAAAACACGCAAAGAAATTAAGAATTAAACTATGTAACAAATAAGTAAGCTAGGGGTATACGACTTGCTGCTGCAGCTGCTTATTCGACGGCGGCAGGGAGCACACTAAGTCACAACACGGAAGATAGTAAGTGTTCAGTAATCACGACAGGCGTCGTTTAAGATCACTGTGCGAAAAATAAGGAGACGACAGCTGTGAAAGTCACTGCAGAGCCTTAAGTCGCACACGTGAACCCAGTCAGCACGGAAACAACACGAAGGGAACTCCATAAGCTGTGAACTTCAGGGCGAGCTGAAATTATAAAACTATTTATTAGTGATTAAAATGCCAGTAACGGCAAAACATCGCGTGAAAGCCATAAAACCTGGTCTATGGAACAATGGAGAAAATGTCGGGCGAGTCTTATGCCACACTGTCTCTAGATTCTGTCCGAGTTTACGTCCCAAGAATGGAACGTGCTGGGGTTACGATGATAATTTAGGTATTCCAGAGGCCCTATGGTTACTCTGCAAGGTCACATTACTGCCAAGGAATATGTGACCATTTTGGCTAATCATGTCCATCCAATGGTACAACGTTTGTTCCCCACTGCTGATGCTGTGTTCCATGACGACATGGGTCCCATCACATATTCAGCATATTTGTGGACTGGTTTTGCGGGCAAAGGATGAATTTTCGCATATCCATTGCCACGTCAATCATCAGATCTCAGTACAGTTGAGCTCTTGTGGTCTACTTTGGAGAGAACGGCGCGTGGTCGCTTCTGATTTCCATCGTCGTTACCTGACCGTTCCACTATTTTGCAGGAAGAATGACATAAGATTTCCTTGAAAACCGTATAGGACTTGTATTTAACCATTACGAGACGACTGAAAGCTGTTTCGAGTGCCGCCGGTTTCCCTGCACCTTATTGGGCATGGTAATGTGTTGTGTTTTTGGTTTTCTACATTTTTGTGCATCAGTTGTATGTAGGAGTTGCGAGAGAAAAGTAATGAAACTGACAACATTGCGAGCGATCTGGCAATGCTGTGTTGTTCTACCTGTGTGTCCATCCCTTGCACAAGCTCGGTCCGAGTTTCAGCTCTGCACAGACATCACGTGATATTTGAGTACGCTATCAGTGAAGTTGTGTTTTTCTTGTGTATTACAAAAATGGAACATTGGAATTTGGATGGTTGGTTTTTGGGGAAGGAGACCAGACAGCGTGGTCATCGGTCTCATCGGATTACGGAAGGATGGGGAAGGAAGTCGGCCGTGCCCTTTCAGAGGAACCATCCCGGCATTTGCCTGGAGTGATTTAGGGAAATCACGAACATTGGAATTTATCGCAACGTTATGCCATCAGGTTTTATGTTAAACTCGGGGAATCCGCGACTGTAGCTTTTGAAAAGCTGAAACAGACGTCTGAGGAACATTCCTTATCAAGAGCACAAGTTAATCGCTGGCACAGAATATTTTTGGAGGGCCGAGAATACGTTGATGGTGAACCTCGCTCAGGGAGATCTTAGATATCAAAAAACGACGAAAACGTCGAACGTGTTCATGCTCTCGGCATATCAGATCGACGTTTAATAAGGAAAAATGTCGATGCTGCATCACGATCATGACTACGCCCTGTGTCACACTGCCACGTCCATCATGGAATATGTGACCTCAGAAGGCATTCCTGTTTTTCCACAGCCCTCTATTCATCTGATTTGTACCCATGTGACTGTTTTATTTTCCCGAAATTGAAAATTCTCTTAAAGGAACGTCATTTTGGGACTGTGGAGGACATTTAAAAGAAGATGACTGGCATGTTAAAGATCCTACCAGTTGAAACTTTTCAGCGCTGCTGCCAAGCCTGGGAACGACTCTGCCGGTTTATAGCTGAAATGGGAACTACTTTGAAGGGGAAAATATTGTTATCTGAAAAAAATGGAAAACTTTAGTAGATAAAGCCAACGACCCTGCCGCAGTGCAACAACGGTTCCCGTCAGATCACCTAAGGTAAGCGTTGACGGGCTTGGATCCCACATGGATGGTAACCATTCGAGTCTGTTCAAAAATGGTTCAAATGGCTCTGAGCACTATGTGACTTAACTTCTGAGGTCATCAGTTGCCTAGAACTTAGAACTAATTAAACCTAGAATGAGATTTTCACTCTGCAGCGGAGTGTGCGCTGATATGAAACTTCCTGGCAGCTTAAAACTGTGTGCCAGACCGAGACTCGAACTCGGGACCTTTGCCTTTCGCGGTGCTTGGTAGAGCACTTGCCCGCGAAAGGCAAAGGTCCCGAGTTCGAGTCTCGGTCCGGCACACAGTTTTAGTCTGCCAGGAAGTTTAATTAAACCTAACTAACCTAAGGACATCACACACATCCAGGCCCGAGGCAGGATTCGGTCGCTCGGCTCCAGACTGTAGCACCTAGAACCGCACGGCCACTCCGGCCGGCTCCAGTCTGTCAACCGCTGTTGCCAAGTGGGGTGCACTCAGCCTGTTTTGGGTCAATTAAGCAGTTAGTTGACTAAGAAGCAGCAGCTCCTGTCACGAAAAGTAACAACGTGCTGGAGAGTAGTGTGCTGACCACATGCCCACCCGTATCTGCATTCAGTTACGCCGATCGGCTGAGGATGACACGGCGGTAGGTCGGTACAGTCGGGGCTTTCGAGACCTGTTCGGACGGAGTCTGGTAAACAAAAGAACAGTCTCATTACTTAGCTCACATACCTCGTACTTTGTTTCGCCGTGTTTAATCTCGTGTCGTGAAATGAAATGATGGTATGGCATTGTTGGCCGGAAGACACCATGCGGGGGAGTTCGGCCGTCTTATTGCAAGTCCTTTTTAGTTGACGCCACTTCGGCGACTTGCGAGTCAATGACGATGAAATGATGATGAAGGACACAGAACATCCAATCTCGAGGCAGAGAAAATCACTGACCCCGACGGGAATCGAACCCGGGACACGTTATTTCCGTGTACAGCGGCGTACTCGAGGGCTATAGCGGCAGCCCGTGTTAAAGCGATAAGCAAGTCATACGCGATACATTTTCAGCTCCACGTGCGCCATGAATAACTCGCAGTAGCGCAAAGGTTAACGTCGAGTCCACTTCCGGCCCTCCTGGCTGCGCGCTCGCAGAATTAGCATACAGTGGGCCGGCGGAGACGTGCTGGCCCCTGCCGTCGCGAAGTGGATGTGCCAGCGGCAGCCCTCGGCGGCGACAAATCTAAATCAGGCCCAGCCGGCGATTTCACGCGGGGTCAGCGGCGCGCGAGCGTGAGCGGCTTGCAAGACGGCCAGATGAACTGCATCAACGCGCGCGTCTTCGCAGCCGCGTGCGTCCGTGTCCATTCGGCCGCGCCGCGCTTTCCGTCTGGCTAGCGACACGCCGCGTCTGACCGTCCGATTGTCTGTCAGGCCGACTGTCTGCGCCGGTCGCGCTCAAAGGCGAGAGACGGCCGGGGCGTAAGGGAGCCTTTTGATACGACTTGCTTTTGGAACGAAGTATCGGGCCGGGTTACCTTCAAAGGCCTGCGGCAGACGGCTGCGCCGTGGATACGCGTCGCAGATACGACTCCCTTTCAGAGTGAGTGTCAGAGCGGGCTTCAGTCACTCTGAGCTGACGTTAGTTGGTTGAACGTTCCGTAAATCATATACACGATATACATCACCTGAAAACTGGCAGCTGAATAAAATGTTTACATTATATTTACATGGTGAATCAGTAGCCCCTACCTGTGGGTTTTATGCAGCCAGCTGTGCCTTCAAAACCGCACGCATATTCTCTTGTCTGCTACACACAAACTATTAGTCAACCGAAAAAAATGAACACGATCTTTTTGTAGTACGTTTTGTACTGAGTTATGTTTCCACTAGAGCCCGTAGCTCTCGAATTATTCAAGAAAACGTACAGAAGTGACCTTCAGACGAGTTCCTCTTGAATAAATCGGGAACTGTGGTCTCCAGCGAAAACATATCCCAATACAATATTTCATTACATTTGCTTCAAAAAGGTCCTATTCTTTTCTTTCTGTAGAACTAATACTTATCTCAGCTACCTCAGGAGAACAAAGTCTCTGTACACGACACTGGTGAAGCCAGTACTTTTATACGGTTGTGAAACTTGGGCGACATCTGCAACGACAGAAGATTCAATTTGTGCATTTGAGAGAAAGGCACTTTGCAAGATCTATAGACCCATCTACAACAACATGAAAGGTAAATGGGAAAGAACAAAGAAAGAAGACCTGTACCTGTTGTTTGGAAAGCGACACATTGGGACAGAGGGGAAACTAATGATTTGGCCACATCTTAAGAGATCCTTCAAGAAGTGGAACCGCCGACGGTGGAGGACGATGCTAGGGACCGGAAAAGATGGAGTGGCACCTGCAGCAAATACCTCCTCTCTTGTGATTGACAGACGTTCTTTTTATTGGAGTTGTTGTGGATGTAATGTTTTTTTTTCCTATTATTCTTCTCCTGTAGGCCTCAAAGGCTTGTTAATGCAATAAATAATGAAGATGAGGGCTAAAACTTTGCACGTAGCGAGCGAGAGAATCTGAATATCTAGCGCGTGGATTTGGTGTTGTAGGTTGCATAAAACCCACATGTAGGGTAGCTGAATAATCCTGTACACAGGGTGATCCAGAACTCCATCCAAAACAAGAGAAAAAAGTCCAGTAAACATCAGTTTTAAAGTGCATTTGTTAAGGGCTATGAGCACTTGTTCTTTTTCGTTACTTGGTAACACGCCTCTTAGAGTTAACAAGTGGTCATAGCTCTTAAGGTACGCATTTTAGAGCCCATGTTTACTAGACTTTTTTTTGTTCATACAACCACCTCCAAAGTGTTTGTAGGCGGGAAGAGTTCCGTCGGGTGTCTCTCCTAAGAATCGTTACGCGAAATTCCTCTGGTGTTTTGGCAGGAATATGGAATTTGGTTTTTGGAATACGTAGCTGGAATCAGCCGAAACAAGCATCACGTGTTTCACACGGTGCCCTATGTCGACAGAAAGCGTCGGTTTGTTTCCGGTTGGGAACAAAATGATTTTTAAAACGTAATTTTACATGTCCATTCGATAGGGCGGTCCAAATTAGTCTAGCGCGATATTCGTTTTATCGACCGGCCGCGGTGGACGAGCGGCTCTAGCCGCTTCAGTCCGATCAGCGACTGCTACGGTCGCAGGTTCGAATCGTGCCTCGGGCACGGATGTTTGTGATGTTCTTAGATTAGTTAGGTTTACGTAGTTCTAAGTTTGAGGGGACTGATGTCCTCAGATGTTAAGTCCCATAGTGCTCAGGGCCGTTTGAACCATTTTTATTCGTTTTATCGACAAATATGTGCAGGGACAGTTAAACGCGAAGAATAACCACTACTCCAGAAGCGACTATGCAGCGCTGCTGCAAGGAGGCAGCAGTCAGCGCGGGCCCCAGCGGTGTTGTAGCTGTTGGAGTACCGCTCATTGTCCATGGTTTACTGTCCCTGTTAACACATACAAAAAAAAAAAAATACACGCCAGACTAATTTGGGACCGCTCTGTCCAAAGGACATGTAAAATTCTGCTTTTTTTCTTTTTTCTTCTTTTAAATCAGAAACAAATCGATGGTTTCCGTCGACACTGGGCGTCGCATCAGAGACGTGATGAGTAGTTTTTCTTTGGGTCGACTCCAGTTATACATTGAAAAACTAAACTCAAATATCTGCCGAAACAACAGAGAAAATTCATCTGACGGCTCTTGGGAGACACACCATGTATGTATAGTAAACAATAACTGTTTCTAGCATATCACAGTAGTACAAAATGTTCAAATGTGTGTGAATTCCTAAGGGGCCAAACCGCTAAGGTCATCGGTCCCTAGACTTACACACTACTTAAACTAACTTATGCTAAGAACAAAACACACACCCATGACCGAGAACGGGCTCGAACCTCCAGCGGGAGGGGCCGCGCAATCCGTGATACGGCGTCTCAAACCGCGCGGCCACAGTAGTGCAAGGTTAAGTCGAGGCGACCAATTTGGTACAAGATACATGTGGTCTGTCAACCCGGGAAACAACCTCAAAGTGGCCTACAAAAGCCACCTGAGGTAAGAGTGCGAGAGGAAAGTATCACTTTATAGTGTTACTTTCCTCTCGTACTCTTACACCACCAGCTTAGACGTGCGCTTAAAAATTGTGAAACTGACGTTTGTGTAAATTTTAGCTCCAAATTTTATGAACAGCGTAAACTGTTTTGTTTCTCTAGTCTTGTTACGACGAGAGGACTGTGCTTGTAACGGTTAGATTTGGATCGAATAGGAAACGTAGTGAATTTTTCCGAAAGGTGTTCAAAAGACTTTTCTTTTCGTTACCCTCACAGAAAACGTTAACTCACTTATGAACGAAACCCAGTGGCATAAGAGGGTGAGGGGATATTGAAAATCTCGGGCGGCACGCATTCATTATAGCTTAGGTGGCGTTTACATGTCAGTTTGAGATTTGAGACCATAAGTGTCTGATACCAAATTATTGTTCTTGTCTCGCCCTACGCCACTGAGTTACGTTGTAAACAGTTACCGTTTACACCCAGGTGTTTCAGGAAGAGTAGTATATATATTCTGGGAAGTGATAGTATAGAGTAATTCATATATAAAATTCCATACAGCATTTGTTAAATTTCTGGTGCTGGTACTCTTGCTGATGCTCCCTGAACACAAACAGGAATCGCTGGAGGGATGAAGACGTTCTTTTCGCGAAATACTCTTGACAAAGTTTAGAGAATCGCCATTTGCGTCACACTGCAGAACTATCCTAATGCCACCAACATACGAGGGTTGGAACTTAAATAGTGGCAAGTGTTTATTCACAACAGATACAGAAGAGTTACATGTTTGCACCTGTTACTGTCCTTCAAAGTAGTCACCAGAGATGTGTAGAAGCCGTTGGCAGCGATGTGGAAGGCGTAGTATACCGTTAGCAGAGCCTGTTCAGTTGATGGTGCGAATGGGGTGGTCTACTGTCTGTCGAATCTCTGGAACAGTTCTGAGATGAATGCCACAAAGTGGTTACTCCATCTTCAGAATCAAATAAAAGTCACAAGGACTTAAGTCCGGGGAGTATGGTGGATGGTACAGTATTTCCCAGTCCCATCGACCGAACAGAGCAGCCACAGCTTGCTCTGTATGCGGCCGCGCATTGTCGTGCAAAATGATGGGTGAGTTGCACAGAAAGTGTCGCCGCTTCTTTCAGGTGATGGTCACAGATGATGCTCCAGAAAGGAACAGTAATACTGTGCATTTACGGTCTGCCGTGGAGGAACGTAATGTGTTAGGATAACACCATCACGGTCGTACACGAGAATCACCATAAATTTCACCATGCTGGCTGGGGCTCTGACGCACTTTCGACTTTAGCGGTGACCCATATTAACGCCATTCGTTGGATTGGCGTTTCAGTTTTGGCTTCGTGGCATTCGCTTCTGAACTGTTCCAGAGATTCGACAGTCAGTAGTTCGCTCCATTCGCACCATAACTAGCCGTGGTATAAGGTATCCTACGTCATGCACCGTATGAAGACTTCCGGAGAATTTATGCAGATATAGACGTAAGCACCGAACCCACCACGTACTACCGCCTAAACATAGCACACAGTCATTTATTTGTGGATAAATCAAGCTCGCAGTTTCTCAGTTACGAACTATGAAAAGGAGATATAACTCTCAAAATCGCAATAATAGTGCCAAATGAAGGTGTAATGAGTTACTGCTTTACTTCATGTAGTGTAAAGGCTATCGTCGTGTAGGATCATTTTATCCTCACTGTAGAGACGTCTATCGGTGTCTTCAGTAGGCCAGGGTACTCTGAACGTCTCCACTGAAGGGCAGTTATTAATGGGGTAGCCATGGTAGGAAAATCTTAGCCTAATTTTTTTTATTTGCTTAAAAAGTTTGTCAGAGATTCTACTTTTAAGATTCATTCATATAAAGTGTGCCATAAATGTTACAATATGTTAAAACCGCTGCTTACAGCTTGGAGGTCCGCCGCATCCGAGTGCTCGAATGCAACCGTTGTAGTACTGTAACAGTTACCGACCGCATAGGGTGCGTGTTAGATTCTGATGTATTGTAGAGAGCAGTAGTATCAACTAAAATATTATTCTTAACAGTATCTCTGTTCGCGGGATGATTCGTTTAAACAGTCTGAACGCACGTGCTTGTTTCGCGTCTGCTTAACTTGTCATTTCGTTTATTTTTTATACGGAGTAAAAAGTGAGTTCGTGAAAATGACAAACAAAAGTATTTATACGGATAGAAAAGGTTCTAAAATTAATCCCAATTGTGGAAAAAACGCCTCGACTGGTAAGCGGAAGCCAGTTAATCGATACAATTTTATCAAAATGAGTGTGTTTCGACATTGGCTAAAAAAAAGGCCAACTGTACCCAGCTTACGTTGCCGATTAGTTTGTTCAATTTCATTATTAAACAAGGCAAAGTGAAACTGTAAACGCTTGTTTTCTCAAGACAACATTGTTTTCAAACTCATAGGATTTGTAACTCACAAAATATATATGCAGTTACTTTACACCTTTTGTAACTTGTGCCTCGGCGTTTTCCCTTCTGTAGTACGTAGGATTATCGCGATATATTTTAATTTCGTTTTTTGGTGCACGTTTTCATAACGACTTTTTTTGTCGAAAATGCTTACTTTACTTCAGAATGCCGCCATTTTGTCAAAAACAATTTTTAAATATCCCTCCGTACTAGGTTAGACAATACCATCGGCTTCAAAGCAGTTTCTAAAATTTTGTGGAAGATTTTGTTGTCGGCTTCCTTTGCACGCTTTGTGGGTCTTTATTGGTTATAGGAGCGAGGAACAGATGCGTTCGTGGACGGAGAATTCAGATGTTAATTTATTCTACATCTAATACCAAATAGTAAAAATAATATATAACTTTGTTTGCTGTAGTTGCAGCGTCAGTTGATTACAGTAGATTTTAATGTTGAAATGTATACAGAGAGAACTTATGAAACCGAAAGCTGCGGTATCCTCACTGGAAATGAAGGAAAAAATAGTACTATGAACATGGGACCGGAAATGCATCGTAGCCATGGTAGGTGGCGCTAACGAATGAAAGCTTCTCTGACCACGTGTCATGTGTTCCTTGTGTGTTGTAGAGTATTTGATTGACGCAGAGTACTGTAAGCAGTAGAATGGTCCGGTATTCACGTCGGGAAAAGCCGAGATGGTGATTGTGTATGGCCAAGCAGATGGAAACGGGCGGTCGAGTGGCAACACTATACAAAACAAGTTCCCTCAGTGACACCGATCATATCACACTAAATTTCGAGCCCTTTTTGGGCGTTTATGTGATCATGGGTCCTTTCAGAGAAGACACATGGACGTGCAGGGAGGCGGTGGACTGTGCGCACACCAGATTTAGAGGACCAGGTTCTACAGGGCGACCCCTCGTACAAGCCCAGACAAGTGGCCCGCCAACATGCTGTAAGCCAAAGTGCGATTATGTGTATCCTACGTAACAACCGCTACTATATCACCTGCAACGAATGCAGGGATTATCAGCAGCAGATTTTGTCGATGATTTTTGCTCCGGAACGTGCGAAAGAGTGCGGCAATCCACGGTGCGACGTGTAAACGCGTTCATTGCAGCCCATGGATGCTGCTTTGAACGTCCGTTCCGACGTGGACGCGACGATTTGTTGCCGATGTACGCACACCGTCCATTTCCGGACACATGATCATAGGGCCTTTTTTCCTCCATCTCCAATCAGGAATCTGACCCTGCAGTTTGTCGGTTTTATTAATATTCATCCTGTATACAAATACAAGGAGTCACAGTAACTACTCCGTAGATGACGACCCCTGACCGCTATGGAAGTCTATATACGTTATGAAATGGCAAACAGATAAACGGGTATTCATTGGACAAACATATTATACTAGAAATGACATGTAATTACATTTTCACGCAATTTGGGTGCATAGATCCTGAGAAATCAGTAACCAGAACAACCACCTCTGGCCGTAATAACGGCCTTGATACGCCTGGGCATTGAGTCAAACAGAGCTTGGATGGCGTGTACAGGTACAGCTGCCCATGCAGCTTCAACACGATACCACAGTTCATCAAGAGTAGCGACTGGCGTATTGTGGCGAGCCAGTTGCTCGGCCACCATTGACCAGACGTTTTCAATTGGTGAGAGATCTGGAGAATGTGCTGGCCAGGGCAGCAGTCGAAAATTTTCTGTATCCAGAAAGGCCCGTAGAGGACCTGCAACATGCGGTCGTGCATTATCCTGCTGAAATGTAGGGTTTCGCAGGGATCGAATTAAGGGGCTCCGGAAAGGCTCAAAATCATGAAAAGTTAAATTTTTACTTTTTTTGCGTTTTCTGAATCTGCAGACTGTTACCTTTTAATAGATATATAATTTATTCAATTCCGAAGACTACAACTATTTTTAAATTTTTTTTGAAATGTGTTCTACATGGGCGTGACCCACTGTGGCGCTGTTAAACTGCTGTCAAATGGTGTTATTATTAACGTCCGTGTTCATCAGGTACATTTTGGTGATGTGAGATAAAGTATGTGTTGTGGCTAACCTCTGATGGTTCAATATATATCGCTGGTGTGATTGTCGATTGTTTCATGTTTATTTACTCTGTCGTTATCTCGAAAATATTCGTAATTAATTCTGTTTTTTGAGTCTCTGTTTTGTTGAAGTATAATAATGAGTAAAAGTAAAGTTATTAGAAACCCTCTGAAGGCTTTTAAGAAAAGGAGAAATGTTGGAAAGCCAAAGGTATTTAGAGATATGGGAATGAAGATAGGTTCTAACATGGTACGAGCGATGCTTGCTTTAGACAAGGAACGTCTTCGGGCTGCAGACAGGGCTGTAAACAGTCTAGAAATACAAGCAAGAGTAAACAGGAGGAGGAACAAGAGGAAGCTGGAGGAGGAGTTTGCAGAGGATGAAGATAATCCATCCTATGGACCTTGGACGCACTAGAAAGTTAATCTAATCTTTGTCGCTCGATTCCCAAAACTTTTATTTTCTCATACTAATTACATGTTTTCTAAGGATCTTCCAACCATATTTGTTTCAAACTTTCAGTAAATGTTACACAGCACCTTCTGCATAATTTAACACAGCCTTTTTCCAAAAAACTGTATATTTTAGAATATATAAATAAAAAATTACAAAAAAATGTTGTGAATTTTCACTACTATTGAAAAAAAAATCATCTTTAATATTTGAACTAAAATTTTGTAAAATCCCTGTGTTAAGTTGTAGCCCATATTCCAATAAATAATCTGTAAAAAGTTCAATTTCCTACCTCAAATACTTTATGAGGAAAGATGTAATTTATAAGCGTTATTTTAACATTGCAAGTATAGGGTGTTCCGGAGCCCCTTAAGGGTAGAGCCACGGGTCGTAACACATCTGAAATGTAACGTCCACTGTTCAAAGTGCCGTCAATGCGAACAAGAGGTGACCGAGACGTGTAACCAATGGCACCCCATACCATCACGCCGGGTGATTCGCCAGTATGGCGATGACGAATACACGCTTCCATTGTGCGTTCACCGCGATGTTGCCAAACACTGATGCGACCATCAAGATGCTGTAAACAGAACCTGGATTCATCCGAAAAAATGACGTTTTGCCATTGGCGCACCCAGGTTCGTCGTTGAGTACACCATCGCAGGCGCTCCTGTCTGTGATGCAGCGTCAAGGGTAACCGCAGCCATGGTTTGGTTCAAATGGCTCTGAGCACTATGGGACTCAACTGCTGTGGTTATCAGTCCCCTAGAACTTAGAACTACTTAAACCTAACTAACCTAAGGACATCACACACATCCATGCCCGAGGCAGGATTCGAACCTGCGACCGTAGCAGTCCCACGGTTCCGGACTGCGCGCCTAGAACCGCGAGACCACTGCGGCCGGCAGCCATGGTTTCCGAGTTGATAGTCGATGCCCCTGCAAACGTTGTCGAACTGTTAGTGTAGATGGTTGTTTTCTTGCAAACGTCCCCATCTGTTGACTCAGGGAGCGAGACGTGGCTGCACGATCCGTTCCAGCCGTGCGGATAAGATGCCTGTCATCGCGACTGCTAGTGATACGAGGCCGTTGGGATCCGGCACGGCGTTCCGTATTACTCTCCTGAACCCACGGATTCCATATTCTGCTGCGGGCATTGGATCTCGACCACCGCGAGCAGCAATGTCGGGATACGATAAACGGAAATCGTGATAGGCTACAAACCGACCATCGGAAACGAGATGGTACGCATTTCTCCTCCTTACACGAGGCATCACAACAACATTTCACCAAGCAGTGCCGGTCAACTGCTGTTTGTGTATGAGAAATCGGTTGGAAACTTTCCTCATGTCAGCACGTTGCAGGTGTCGCCACCGGCGCCAGCCTTGTGTGAATGCTCTGAAAAGCTAATCATTTGCATATCACACTATCTTCTTCCTGTCGGTTAAATGTTGCGTCTGTAGCACGTCATCTTCGTGATGTAGCAATTTTAATGGCCAGTAGTGTAACTGGTAGCGGCGCAAGCATTCTTGGCAGATCCTTCACGCCGTGGTGGCGGCTATAGGAAATGCGGCTGCGTGACTGCCGTTAGGAGTATGTTACAGTGCGGCCGACCGGATGGCGGGCGATATCACAACTTCCCACCAGCCACCCTCGCACTCCGCGAAGACCTTTCGTCAGTGTCATGTACTTTCCGCTCGGTGCAATTTTTTTACTTAGAAAATACAAAAGTCTAAAGGGCGTACAGTAGAGGTCAGTTTCGTAATTTTGTTGTTGTTGTTGTTGTTGTTGTTGTGGTCTTCAGTCCTGAGACTGGTTTGATGCAGCTCTCCATGCTACTCTATCCTGTGCAAGCTTCTTCATCTCCCAGTACCTACTGCAGCCTACATCCTTCTGAATCTGCTTAGTGTGTTCATCTCTTGGTCTCCCTCTACGATTTTTACCCTCCACGCTGGCCTCCAATACTAAATTGGTGGGCCCTTGATGCCTCAGAACATGTCCTACCAACCGATCCCTTCTTCTAGTCAAGTTGTGTCACAACTCCTCTTCTCCCCAATTCTATTCCTCATCATTAGTTATGAGATCTACCCATCTAATCTTCAGCATTCTTCTGTAGCACCACATATCGAAAGCTTCTATTATCTTCTTGTGCAAACTATTTATCGTCCATGTTTCACTTCCATACATGGCTACACTCCATACAAATACTTTCAGAAACGACTTCCTGACTCTGACTCATCAATACTCGATGTTAACAAATTTCTCTTCTTCAGAAACGCTTTCCTTGCCATTGCCAGTCTACATTTTATATCCTCTCTACTTCGACCATCATCAGTTATTTTGCGCCCCAAATAGCAAAACTCATTTCCTAATCTAATTCCCTCATCATCACCCGACTTAATTCGACTACATTCCATTATCCTCGTTTTGCTTTTGTTGATGTTCATCTTATATCCTCCTTTCAAGACATCAATTCCGTTCAACTGCTCTTCCAAGTCCTTTGCTGACAGAATTACAATGTCATCGGCGAACCTCAAAGATTTTATTTGTTCTCCATGGATTTTAATACCTACCCCGAATTTCTCTTTTGTTTCCTTTAATGCTTGCTCAATATACAGATTGAATAACATCGGGGAGAGGCTGCAACCCTGTCTCACTCCCTTCCCAATCAATGCTTCCCTTTCATACCCCTCGACTCTTATAACTGCCATATGATTTCTGTACAAATTGTAAATAGCCTTTCGTTCCCTGTATTTTAAGCCTGCCACCTTCAGAATTTGAAAAAGATTATTTCAGTCAAAATTGTCAAAAGGTTTCTCTAAGTCTACAAAGGCTAGAAACGTAGGTTTGCCTTTCCTTAATGTTTCTTCTAAGATAAGTCGTAGGGGCAGTATTGCCTCACGTGTTCCTACATTTCTACGGAATCCAAACTGATCTTCTCCGAGGTCGGCTTCTACCAGTTTTTCCATTCGTCTGTAATGAATTCGCGTTAGTATTTTGCAGCTGTGACTTATTAAACTGATAGTTCGGTAATTTTCACATCTGTCAACACCTGCTTTCTTTGGGATTGGAATTGTTATATTCTTCTTGTTTGTTATTTTATCGAAAAAAATTATGAATATCGGTTCCAAAATCGAGCGTGTACCTGGTCTGTCCCATTAAAACGCTTGTCTAATTCCTCATGCACTATCAAAAAGATGGCTCTGAGCACTATGGGTATTAACGTTTGAGGTCATCAGTCTCCTAGAACTTAGAACTACTTAAACCTAACTAACCTAAGGACATCACGCACATCCATGCCCGAGGCAGGATTCGAACCTGCGACCGTAGCAGTCGCGCGGTTCCGGACTTAGCGCCTAGAACCGCTCGGCCACCGCGGCCGGCACATGCAGTATCGCATCGTCCAACTCATCTCGTACTTTACTCGCAGGAATGTTTCGTAAGCGGCAGCGGCAGCTGGGAAGGCAACGGCCGGTCGGCGCCCCGAGTTTCGGCAGGTGGTCCTGTGCGCCTTTCGCCGGTACTTTTCCTCTGCGCCGCGCCGTTCCGCGCCGGCTGATGCTGACCCGAAAGCTGGCGCCCGCTGCCCGCGGCACAGCGCAGCGGTGCGTTCCGGGTAATTTTGCGAGCGCCCGTTACCCGGCCCGGGCCAGCAGCTACAATGGCCCGGCCATTGTTCCGCGCACCGCGCGAACTGCGGCAGGCTCACTCCGCCACCAACTCTTTGCACGAAATGTCTACGAAAGGGTCGCCCGCTCTGAAAACCAGTCGACAGAGCGCTCTACAGGTTCACAACACTTTACAAAGACGGTGCAGAAAATTACGACATGTTTGAGTAACACAAACTGTTACGCCACATCGTCTACACAGGGAGAAGTCATAATAGGCTTTCCGCAGAGTTCGGTCAGGGGCCATTACTGTTCTAGCTCAGTGTTAATGATCTACTACTTTATTTTGAACCAGGAGGAGAAATTTGTCCATTTACAGATGATACAATTATTATTGCCAAACTGTTCAAAGAATGGGCCACAGGGAAAATAGGCTGGTGCATGAGTTCACAGCGTTTTTGTTTCGCATGTTGGTATTTCTATTCCTATGGATTTATTTACTCTTTGCCATTGTTTACTTCTTCACTTTTGCTCTTCGAGTTTGTATAAATGGTGGCAAGTGATGTTTTCCAAGCATCGGATTTCTTACTGGGGTGACATTCATTGACTAGCCCACATTCGAATCAATGAGCTCTCCTGAATGACCCATTCTTATCTTACTGCCTTTCTGCTGACAACACAATACTAGCCGGCCGCGGTGACCGTGCGGTTCTAGGCGCTGCAGTCCGTAACCGCGGGACTGCTACGGTCGCAGGTTCGAATCCTGCCTCGGGCATGGATGTGTGTGATGTTCTTAGGTCAGTCAGGTTTAAGTAGTTCTAAGTTCTAGGGGACTGATGACCAAAGATGTTAAGTCCCATAGTGCTCAGAGCCATTTGAACCATTTGAACACAATACTCTCCGCCTCCTGTTACACTGGCGTGTCCACCTCTCATGCGCCATGTAGTGGTCGATTCCGAATTACACAGGGGTGCCAGGATATTGTGTGCTGTCATCCTTTGGTCAAGAAATATTTGGTGTAGTCGTAGCCAGATAGTCGATGTGGGATTTTCCTTTTTGCGAGAGACGATATGATAATCAAAAGCTTTTCGTACATGAATGAACACTGCAATCAAATGATGACAGCGATTCATGACTTGTAGAAGAGGTTATGTCATATTCTTTGTGGGTACCTGGCAGAGTATACTAATAATATACTGTACATTTCTGTCCTGCAACTACTTTTCTTGGCATGGCTGACTAAAATTTATGCACCACGCAAGGCTAATGCAAGTGGCCGTGGAAGTGGGTGAGTTTAGGCTGACCAGGCTAAATTACATTGGGGGCCACCTGCTGATGTAGAGAGGCGTTGAGGACTTTACCACATGATAAGGCAAGGCAGTGGGAGCAGAGGTGGAATGACATTGATGCAGCAAAAAGGCAAAGCCGGTGTGGTATAGATGACCTGATTGCATATGGGTTGGGAACCGATGCTGTAGCAAAACAATGACAGGCCAAGCCTTAACACACTGAATGTGAGTCATGGGGTAACGACATGGAATTATACAGACGGCGGAAGTATCGCGTCCACAAAGTGTAAAAGGGCAATAAATTCGTGGAGCAGTCATATATACTTACGTGATTCATGTGGAAAGGTTTCCGACATGATTGTGGCCGCACTACGGGAATTTACAGACTTCGAACGTGGAATGCTAGTTGGAGCTAGACGCATGGGAGTTCAGTATTCCGAGATTCACAGCATCAAGAATGTGCCGAGAATGCCAAATTTCAAGAAACCTCACCACGGACAAAGCACTGGCCGACGGCCTTCACTTAACGACCGAGAGCACCGTCGTTTGCCTAGACTTGTGAGTGCTAATAGATAAGCAACAAAGCGTGAAATAACCTCAAAAATCAATGTGGGACGTACGACGAACGTATCCGTTAGAACAGTGCGGCGAAATTTGGCGTTAATGGCCTATGGCAGCAGACGACTGACGCGACTGCCTTTGCTAACACCACAACATCGCCCGCAGCACCTCTCCTTGGTTCGTGAACCATATCGGTTGGTCAGATGAGCCCCGATTTCAGTTGTGAAGAGCTGATGGTAGGTTTCAAGTGTGGCGCAGACCCCACGAAACCATGGTCCAAGGTGTCCACAAGGCACTATGGAACCTGCTGGTGGTTCCATAATGGTGGGGGCTGTGTTTACAAGGAATGGCCCGAGTCCTCTGGTCCTGCTGAACAGGTCATTGACTGTAAATGGTTATGTTAGGCTGCTTGGAGACCTTTTGCAGCCATTCATGGACTTCATGTTTCCAAACAACGATGGAATTTTTATGAATGACAATGCGCCATGTCACTGAACCACAATTGTTTGCAATTGGCCTGTAAAACATTCTTGGACAATTCCAGCGAATAATTTGACCATCCAGATCGCCCACCGTGAATACGATCAGACATTTATTGGGCTTAATAGAGAGGTCAGTTCGTGCACAAAACCCTGCACCGACAACACTTTAGCAATCATGGATGGCTGTAGAGGCATCATGGCTCAGTATTTCTGCAGAGGACTTTCAACGATTTATTGTGTCCTTGCCATGTCGAGTTGCTGCACTACGCTGGTCAAAAGGTGGTCCGACAAGATATTAGGAGTGAAAATACTCCTCATTTCTGAATAGGGGTATTGCAGTCTGGAAGCCACCAGCTCCAAGGGGTAACCTATACGTCTACATGTATCAACAACCTCCAGACCGCCGCTGCTAGCTTCGACGCTGTTTACATCGAGTACAGTGCTGTGAACAGCATCCTCCAACTGGCTGGCCACCTGTGGACCTACTTCAGCCTCTGTTGGCCTCCAGCTCTGGAGGCACGTAGTTCGAGCCCGGAGCCACTCAGCCACCATCACTTGTGCAGGATAATTCCTTGGTGCCCTCCTTTGCTCATGTGGGCAGACGTTAATGCTGCTGCTACTGCTCCTACCGGCACATCCACACTGCATTCACGGCGTGATTCCGTGCGCCTCGATGCGCCCACTCCTGTGCACTCAGGTTGCATCTAGTCTGCACGGTGGGTCGTCGCCCGCTGCTGTGGTCAGCATCCTCATCGAGTCGCTGTGTCATCATTCTACTGGCCTCTTATGGCGACCACAACTCTTCACAGGCTGCCTACAGCTTAAGTCCTGATGTCCTGGGGTCGTTGGCTTCTCCAAGCATCGTCACGACTCTTGTAGTTTGTTGAGTAATACTTCTCCGAGCATTGTCACGACTGTTTTAGTTCGTTGAGTAACAAATGGATGTTTTAACAATGGTGTTCTCATGCCCATACAACGGATGACAACCAGGCATCCACTCATTGCTACATTGCTACTGGTTCCCTGATTCCTGATCTCTGACAAACCGATTACGCCACCAAATATAGAGGCCTGCCACGTCGGCCTCTGAAGTTGTGTAGTTCCACAACCTTTGCCAACAACAGGTTAATGGAAGGGCGACAAGGAGAGAGAATCGACCTATGCTCGTAGGTGTTTCACACAAGAGACAGATGTACTGCTAAAAACATGAAGTGCGTTTGCAACAGTTTTTTAAGTTAACGTAGGACACTTCAATTACTCCCACTATAAATGCATTAGCAGTTACATTAGAATTCGCTGGTGCTTTGTTGGTGACGCGACCCGCAACAGAGAAGAATTTCGTAATTAAATTTCTTGGTAAAGCTGACACAGACTGCGCACAAATCCGCATCACAAAGCATCGTTGTCCTTTGTACATGAGTGCGTTATGTTCGTATTACATGCTTTCTGTGTTCACATTTGCAAAAAGAGATGTGGTAGCATTTCTTCCCACCCCGTGCTCTAGGATTCTAGTAGTCATTGCAGAACGCTAAATTTAATGTTATTCTAGCGTTTCAATTACGGACAGGCGCTCATTGGTGCACTTAACACGTCTATATCAACTTTTACTGTATACACATAAACACATAAACAAGTACACTTTCACATACAACAGACAATAATAAACAAACAAATACCGTCTGGATAACTTCTTTTACTATCGACTATCGGTTTCAATCTGCGTTGCAGATCATCTTCAGGTCTAGTTGGAGCAGGATAAAGAGATAATAACAATAAAAATTACGAAAGTGTGACGTTACAAACATTCCCGTCACGGGCTGCACAATTAACGACAAAAAAAAATGGCTCTGAGCACTATGGGACTTAACTTCTGAGGTCATCAGTCACCTAGAACTTAGAACTACTTAAACCTAACTATCCTAAGGACATCACACACATCCATGGCCGAGGCCGGATTCGAACCTGCGACCGTTGCAGTCGCGCGGTTCCAGACTGTAGCGCCTAGAACCGCTCGGCCACACCGGCCAGCTAACGACAAAAATTATGAGACACCACACATACCTGCCACCACAAAGTGCAGTTTGTCAACAAACGTAAAATACAAAGGTTGTGTGTAAGGTTAAAAAATTTTCTGTGGTTACCTGACGTGAGCATAAGCCATAGGCTAAAAATTGACTAGCCGACCATTGTGGCCGAGCGGTTCTGGGCGCTTCAGTCCGGAACCGCGCTGCTGCTACGGTCGCAGGTTCGAATCCTGCCTCGGGCATGGATGTGTGTGATGTCCTTAGGTTAGTTAGATTTAAGTATTCTAAGTCTAGGGGACTGATGACCTCAGATGTTAAGTCCCAAAGTGCTCAGAGCCATTTGAACCAAAAATTGGCCGCGCGGGATTAGCCGAGCGGTCTGGGGCGCTGCAGTCATGGACTGTGCGGCTGGTTCCGGCGGAGGTTCGAGTCCCCCTCGGACATGGGTGTGTGTATTGTCCTTAGGATAATTTAGGTTAAGTAGTGTGTAAGCTTAGGGATGATGACCTTAGCAGTTACGTCCGACCTTACACACATTTGAACATTTGAACCAAAAATTGACTACAGTCGAGTGACGTTACATATGTCATAGGCTAGTACATTAAAACATCATCAAGGAGATTCCTCCATCATAAAATAAACTAAATCATGGACAAAAAGATATGATCATGAAACAGACTTCCGTATGTATTACGCATATACAATAAAAGATAAAAACATAGGTAAAAACAACCTGACGCTACAGTGCGCGTCGTACGTTTTTGTCTCCATATGTATGATACGTCATAGAATGGGAGGTAAAAACATCTGCTGTTGTCTTTTATTATATGACATATCATACTTACGGAAATCTGTTTCATGATTATGTCCGTTAGTTCTTGATTTCATTATTTACTTTATTTTATGAGGGAGTGATCTCTTTGACGCTGTTGTAGTACACTCGCTCACGCACACGTGCACACGTCACGTGGCTATACACTTTTTTTTTAGCCTATGACATGCACACGTCACGTGACTATGCAAAATTTTTCACCCCATCCACGACCTTTGTATTTTGCATTAGGTAATAAACTGCACTTTACGGCGCCAGTTATATGTCGGTTTTTACAATATTTTGTTGTTAATTTGGCAGCCTCTGGTGGTAAAGTTTGTACTGCTACATTTTTGTAATTTGTATTGCTATTACCTCTATTTCCTGCATCAACTTGACTTGAAGACGACCTGCAGTGCAGATTGAAACAGATAGTCGGTAGTAAAAGATGTGATCCAGACAGTGCTGTTTCTCATTGTGACAACAAAGATCACGGTTTCCTACGACATGGGGTGAGTTATACAACAGATAATAAATTTTGTGCATGGGAGGAATCGTCGCAGAATTAAATTAAGAACAGTCTACCTTTCCCCGTTTCTAAGGCCTTTTGGGAGGTTTCCCTTAGTTGTGAGAAATTTGCCGGAATTGGAAATCCCCTCCAGATAAGCCAACTACGGGGTACCTCTGCCCCAGATACCGGCTCGCCTGATAGTTGGCTGAGAAGCCTCCGACTCTAGGATGGGTCATTATAGCAAGCGCTACCTAGAGACTGAAAAATAACGAAACGAAAAATTCGAACAGCTTTAACAGGAAAAGAAAATAAGATCGCAAGAAGAAACAGGAGAACTGTAGCTCTTCCAGTGGTATGGTCACGGCACACGGCTGACTTTCTGTTTTTCGCGTAGAGTATTACGTTGTACCTGGAACAGCGCTCCATCTGCGGAAATGTTGTTGGGGAAGGCTGTGAAAGAAAGCAAGGCGAGTGCGGCGGCGGTGGCGGTGGCGGTGGCGGTGGCGGGGTCAGGGTTGAGAGCCGGAATGTCAGGGGCGGCTCAACACAGCGCGCGGCTCAAAGGTGGTACCCCCTGTCCCCTCTACGTCTACATCTACAGGTACATCTACATTCACATACTCCGCACGCCACAATACGGTGGATGGCGGAGGGTAACTTATACCGCTACTAGAAAAAGCTAGTCCCTATCCTTGACACAATCCGAGCTTGTGCTTCGTCTCTAATGATCTCGATGTCGACGGGACGTTAAACCCAGACTTCCTCCCTTCCTTCTTCCAAGCTGGTGAGGAACACATACACGCGAGCAGTACTCAAGAGTGGGTCGCACAAAGACTCCGCACGCAGTCTCCTTTAAAGATGAGCTGTTCCACTCGTAAATGGGGCGAGGGATAAATGTATATGCCTCCGTAGGCACCGTAATTTCCGTTATCTAGTCTTCGCAGTCCTAACGCGAAATGTACGATGGCGGCAGTAGAATCGTTTTGCAGTCAGTCGCAAATACCAAGTCTCTAAACTTCCTCATAGTGTTGAGCGAACAGAACGTCGTTTTCCCTCCAGGAAATTCCATTTGAGTTCACGCAACTTTACCCCAATACTCCAGTGCTGATCGAATGTACCGGTAACAAATCCTGCTACAAGCCTCTGCATTGCTTTGATGTCTTCCTTTAATCACCGAGCGAGATGGCTCAGTGGTTAGCCCATTGGCCTCGTATTCGGCAGGATGTCGGTTCAAACTCTCGTCCAGCCATTTAGATTTTCTGTGATCTCTCTAAATCGCTCCAGACAAACGCTGGCATGGTTCCTTTAATAGGGCACAGTCGATTTCCTTCCCTATCCTTGACACAATCCGAGCTTGTGCTCCGTCTCTAATAACCTCTATGTCGACGGGACGTTAAACCCAGTCTTCCTTCCGTCCTTCCTTCTTTCTTTAATCCAACCTGGCGAGGAACATAAACACGCGAGCAATACTCAAGAATGGGTCGCACAAAGATTCCGCATGCAGTCTCCTTTAAAAATGAGCTACACTTTCCTTGAATTATCCCAGTAAACCGAAGTCGACCATTCACTTTACCTACCACCTAATCTAACATGCTCGTTCTATTTCATATCGCTTTGCAACGCTATGCCTAGATATGAAATAGACTTGACTGTGTCAAGCGTAATACCGCTAACACTGTATTCGAGCATCACAGGACTGTTTTTCTTGCTCATCTGCATTAACACACACACACACACACACACACACACACACATATATATATATATATATATATATATATATATATATATATATATATATATATATATATATATATAATGTTTAAACCATGAGGTATCCTCCGACAATCATTCTATAACGACACTTACCCGTACACTGCAGCTTCATAGGTCAATAGTCTTAGATTGCTTCTCAACCCATCCGTCAGATCGTGTTGTATAACTCATAAAGAACAAGAGCGGCCCTATCACAATTCTGTGGGGCACTCCTGGCGACATTCACATTTTTAGCATCACAATGTCAATAAGAATTAAGCGGAATTAGAACTGGAGGGTGTGGCACGAAGAACAAGTGGTGATATTACTGAAGGAACCGCCGGATCACCCGCGAAACAATCACTGAAAAATTAGTGTAAGAGACCTAAAGGTTATTGCAAATTGTACAGAAATCAGAGTGCAGTTGTAGGAGTTAAAACACCTCAAACCAGTATCTACATTCGGCACACTGTAAATGAAATCAAAGAGAATTTAAGAAAGGGACTCCAAGTTCATGGAGCTGAAGTTAAAACTATGCTTTTCTGATGAGACTGTAATTCAGTCAAAGACTGCATACAATTTGGAAGACCAGTTCGACGGAATGGATAGTGCCTTGACAGGAGATTGTAAGATGAATATTAAAAGTAAAGCAAGGGTAATAGAATGAAGTCGAATTACAGAGGGAATTTTATTAGAAAATTAATCATAGGGCCGTTATTTATTTAAATTTTTCCTTCGTTTCACATGCGCTTTCGGCTTTTTGTGCCATTATCCACTGATTAGCTATCTTGAAAAACACATTGTTTTTCTCTACAAAATGGTAGAACAATGGTCTGAGATTAAATTAACAGAAGGATAGCTACATACAATAGTTGCTGAATGTATAAAAATGCTAGTGTTGTTTTACAAATATTTAACTGCTTTTTACGTTCTGACAGTTAATTTGTGCACTTAAGTACGGATACGTGCAAAGAAATAACGTAGACCATAGTGAAGGCAGTCTAACAATCACAGCCTTTTCATGTATATAAACGTGAACATACGAAAAAGAGCTAATAGAAATAAAATCAATTAAATTTTTTTCAAAGTGGTAAGTACTAATTTCCCTTAGTATGAACAATCGGATTTATTAATGTGAGAACTGCAAATGGTTTTGTATTAAAAGACTAGATTAGCACGCAGTATAACCTCGATAGTAGATTTGTCATGTGCAAAGCTAAGCTCACTCTTTCACTTTAAGTCACAGTTTCTACGTTAATTCTACAACTACTGCTGACAGCATGGTCAATGTAACCAAAAGCCAAAATCAGTAAATAAAAAGTACAGTGTCCATTTACATTAATGTTAGCACCTGTCAAAAGTCTCAATAGCCACGGACCGCTGCGAGACGTGCAGGAAGAGAGTCAATGAATTTCTGGAAGGCATGTACTGTCATCTCGACTCCAGTGCTGCGTCCAGCTTCGCTAGGTTTCTCAGATGAGGTTCCATGGCGCGGACAGCCCGATCCAGGTGGTCCCATAGATTCTGGACTGGGTTTCAATCCGTAGAGTTTGGTGGCCAGAGGGGAAAGGTGAACTCATCCTGGTGCTCTTCAAACACACACGTAAACTGCGAGCTGTGTGACTCGTTGCACGGTCCTGCTCGTAGATGAAAAAAAAAAAAAAAAAAAAAAATGCATGGATACATGTCTTGATCCACTGTGGCTCCCAAACTGACGATAGTATGCAGGGGATGTCACAAAACATTTCCCAGACCGTAACCTTCCATTCCCCGGTCTGGACCCATCCGATCATCTAATGGCCATCTGCCCGATGGAACATAAAACGAGATTCATCTGAAAACGCCATTTGACGCTACTCAGTGGTCATATATTGCGGTATTAATGTGCCAATTCCAGACTTTGTCGCCGTTGAACAGCAGTCAACATGGGTGCATGAATCAGGCGCCTCCTGTGGAGGCGATACGCGGCAACATTCGCTGAACGACCGATGAGAAGACACTGGTAGTATCCCCTTGTTTATCTGGGCCGTCAGTTGCTCAACAGTTGCACGTCTATCCTCCCGTACATAGCTGCGTAGCTGTCTTTCACCACTGTCGTCTATGGCCTTTTGTGCACCACTGTTGCCTCGGCGCACGTTTTTGATAGCGCCAGTTTGTCTTCATCTTCATCTTCTCTTCAGGTATTAGGTAGGAATTGCCTGTTACTGTACCCATCTCTCTCGGGGTCTTCCTCTGTCTCTTCTTCCATGACACTGATAATTTCTTGCCTCAGTGATAAAATTCGAGATTACAGAAGAAAATGGAACGAACATCTACAAAGAATAGAGAGTGAGAGACTTCCCTTCCCTGCCCCCCCCCCCCCCCCTTCTTAAAGCGCCAGATTGTCTTGCACGTTGTACTTCAATCACAGCGGCATGTGAACAGTTTAATAACTTAGCCGTTTCATATATGCTTCCAACCTTGGGCCGAAACCAATGTTCTTGCCCTTTTGGGCACCGTTTCAACATTACGATGACGACTGTATTGTTACATATACGAAGACAGTAACTTGTTCTCGAAAGAGCAGTTACTGTTGATGACCGTGCATCTTTTCCCTGGAATAAATGATGACTAACTGAAAACCTCAGCTGCAGACAGGTGTTGTTGATATACCTCGATGTGGACAGCTGAAAATGTGTGCCCCGACCGGGACTCGAACCCGGGATCTCCTGCTTACATGGCACACATTTTCAGCTGTCGACATCGAAGTATATCAACAACACCTGTCGGCAGCTGAGGTTTTCAGTTAGTCATCATTTATTCCAGGGAAAAGCTGCACGGTCATCAACAGTAACTGTTCTTTCGAGAACAAGTTACTGTCTTCGTATATTTAGTTAAAAAGGCTACCCAGCCATTGACCTTCGTCTGTGCGAATGCGCACAGGTTGCCCAAACTCTAACGGGAATCGCCAAAGCGTGCGCGAGTAATGAGTGGGTGGGCAAATGTCTATAAGGTACAATACATATGTAGAATTGTGGACAGTTGGGAATGTGAGTCTCACGGGAAGCGTGCAAGGTATACGTCCCTGCAGTCGCGCTATTCATCTGTGTCCTCGGTGGCTCAGATGGATCGTTATACGGAACGTTTACCTCCCAACGTCGGTACGCTCAACATGGTATGTGGTGGTAAATAGGAAGTTCGCAACGTATCAACGGCGGCACGCGATTCATTTGGTAGATACTCCACTATGTGTAGGCTGCGCAACAGTGGACACTGATGAACATCGTTTAGCATGTAGCGGGACGGCTCCAGTGTGGCACTTAGCACAACAGATATTGGCGTTCCTGTTACGCTCCGCCCCTCACACAATTTCGTCAGACACACTTTTTTTTCCCAAGAATCTTATTTTCCGGTCCAAAAAACCAATGCAGTGACGTGGGTACGGGGAATGGTGGTGGGCTACGTGTATAACGAATCGGAAAAGGATAAAATTGAATTTTGGCATTTTCTCCTGGATGGACGCGCGAAGTTGCAACAGCATAAGAGATACGGGCAAGACTTCACTAATTACTTGCGACTTACATTTATCGACCCGCCGGCCAGATGGGGTGTGACGGGTGAGAGATGAGATAGACGAAGAAGCCGAGATAGACATCGATCACACTTACGGACCCTTAGTTAATTTCGAGAAGACGACCCAGTCTTACATCAACGTCTGGGGAACGAGTCGATAGATGGCTCTCTTGCTCTATCGAACGTCGGGTCGTGAGCAGGTGTCGCCCCCGACACGAATTTCATTTCATTGCTACAGGAGCATGTTTCTTTTGTATCTGTACTATCCGCAATGTCTTCCTGTCTTTCATTTGGGCATTTTCAGTTTTCTTCATTTCCTTAATTAATTAATTTTCTAATTATCCACTATTTGTCAACATATGGACATTGTAGACACAATGTATGCGGTAGTACAACAACATGTATGTCAGCAACGGTGGTAAGCCTGACATTGGAAAAAAAAAAACAAAAAAAGGAAAGAAAAAATTTAAAAAAAATAAAAAAAATAAAAAGGGAAAAAAAAGATGGATAGAGCGTCTAAAAAAGATGGATAGAGCGTCTGCCATGTAAGCAGGAGATCCCGGGTTCGAGTCCCGGTCGGGGCACACATTTTGAGCTTTCCACATCGACGTATATCAACAACACCTGTCGGCAGCTGAGGTTGTCAGTTAGTCATCATTTAGACTGTATTGTTTTTCGCACGCACGCCCCAGCCGCTCTTCCGAAACGCTACGTATACCCTCCACTTCTAGTGCTGCATCGCCGGCCGCTGTGACCGTGCGGTTCTACGCGCTTCGTCACGAACCGCGCTGCTGCTACGGTCGCAGGTTCGAATCCTACCTCGGGCATGGATGTGTGTGATGTTCTTAGGTTAGTTCGGCTTAAGTAGTTCTAAGTCTAGGGGACTGATGATCTCAGATGTTAAGTTCCATAGTGCTTAGACCCATTTGGACCATTAGAGCTTCACCTGCAGTCTACGAGTGGTTATTGCAAGCTGACATCGAACACAAGCTGTCATCACATTAATGTGCAACAACCGCTTATGTAAACAAATCCCACGAAAACTCAAGACGCTTTTGAAAGATGGCTGTAAGCACTGAGGTCATCAGTCCCCTAGACTTAGAACAACTTAAACCTAACTGACCTAAGGACATCACACACATCCATGCCCGAGGCAGGATTCGAACCTGCGGCCGTAGCAGCAGCGCGGTTCCGGACTGAAGCGCCTGGAACCGCTCAGCCACAGCAAGACGCTTTTATGGCGAACATTGTAGTTGTTGCTGCTCCATATCCTGCAATGTGTTTCCACTGAGATAAGTCAGCCAGCTTCCGTCAGCCCACGGTATCCCCAGGACCTGCTACGACACGATTGTCGATAGTTGCCGTCGGAGTGTCCTATAACATTTTGCAAGCCGTAAGCTAGACGGCGTTCGGCAGCTAGGCAGCGTAGTCGCAGAGTGTAGGTAGTTAGGAGGCGCGCTTGGCGACCCCTGGGCGTGAAACGCCGCGACCCTAACAACGTCGTTAATGGCGGCGCGTGCTCCACAGACTGCTCTAGCTAGGACGCAGCCTGCCATGTCTAGCGGCCGCACGTGGCACCAAAGGACCGTCTATTCCTTCTCGCAAGTCTGCGCTTTCCCTACCTCCCCCTTACCGCTCTTCGCCCTACACTTTTCTGAGTGAAATCTGCGCTTTCCAAAGTTAAGCACCTCAGTAACTAGGAAATGTACGACAGTAAAAATGAAAATAGTTATTGCTAATAAACGTGAGCCTTACGTGCCGAAACTACTGCTGTTGTTTTGGTGATCGATGCAGCCATCCACACTAACCTGTCCTGCATAAGCCTCTTCATTTCTGCATGCTTACTGCAAACAATATTCACTTTAACTTCAGTAATGGATTCAAGCTTTGATCATCCTCTACCATTTTTCTTACCCCCCCCCCCACAAATACTTTCCTCCATTACAAAACTGAAAATTCCTTTATTCCTGAGACTACGTCCTATCAATCAATCCATTCCTTTAATCAAGTTCTGTCAAAAATTTCTTTTCTCGTTGTTTCCATTCAGTATCTCGACATTAGTTACTCTATCTAACCATCTAATCTCCATCATTCTTCTATAGTACCGCATTTCGCTGTAAATTTTCTAAAGAATTCTGATAGGAAAAAATCTGGAAAGCTAGTTTGTACGCCAAAATTTGATCTCAGTAATTAACTTTCCAACACAATGGGTAAAGATAGTAGAACCCTAATTGATAATGTTTTTCTTGGAGAAGCTCGCAGCAAGAAAATGTTTACTCAGTAACTGATGCTCTCTTTGATGAAGATGCATAGCCGGCAAGGTAACTTACCGTGTTCGGTCAGAGGGTTAGCTGCCCTCTGTAATAAAAAAAACTGAGTTAATAGATCAACGACGAACTGAAACGGGTGTCTTGCGACGTCCGCCCCGAGCAGATACAACGATCAAACAACGAACAAAATGAGATTTAAAAAAATGCATAGCTAGTTAGGATAAATGAGATAGTGCCTTACAGTACAATACTCCTCAGTTGAAATCAATTAGGATTACGAATGACTCCAGGACAAAGGCTTTTCAGAATAGTTTGTAAGTGACGACCTGGCATGAAATTTATGATGAACCAAACACTAACACAAAATTTAATCTGTTCCATGATAAATTCGTATAATTATTTAAAAACAGATTTCTGTATAAGCCAGTCAGAAAGGACATTAAACTGCCACGTGAAAAACCATGGAAAACTAGAGGGATTAACATATCTTGTGAAAGGAAAAGGGAATATATCTATTGGTAAGAACAAGAAAATATCCAGGAGGAGTTGCACATTACAAAAACAGCTGAAAATTACTACTAAAAGTTATAAAAAAGTCAAGGAACAAGCACATAATCTCAAAAACCAGTAATTTCGACAAAAGTCGTACGAATATGTGGAACGTAGTCAAACGAGAGATAGGTCAACCAGCCACGGAACAGGATAACGTATCTATTTAACTGAATGGAAGGGCTGGAAATGATGAGCCACAGATAGCAAATATATTTAATGATTATTTCTTAAATAGAACACGAAGTATAGGGACAAAGAGTTAAAGAGGAAAAGTACAGCAGTATGTTGAAAAAGCAACTCTCATAAAATTCAGTCATATAAATGTATTATCAACTTCTCCTTCTGAAATTAAGAACATAAAAATAATAAACATTGCGGTACATTTGTGGCGAGGTATAATTTAGGTATAATACGGAATCGAAATGAAATGAACACACATTTATAGATACACTAGTTGAGTACCGGGCACGTATATATTCCAGTTTCCTAATACTCCATCTCCTGCATCGTCCTCATTCTGACCGCTCATCCTTCACTCCTTCTCGTCCATCTTCTCCTCTTCCCTGTGCCTGCCCATCACCTCCTCTTCTCTTTCTCTGTCCTGATTCAGGTTTTCCGTGATTTCCCTAAATCGCTTCAGGCAAATACCGGGATGGTTCCTTTGGAAGGACATGGCCGACTTCCTTCCCCATTCCTCCCTGATATAATGGGACCGATGACCGCGGTGTTTGGTCCCCTTCTCCAACTTACCAACCAAACAAACAACGTAAAAAAAATCCTCCTCCCCCTCTCTCTGTTCATCTCCTCCTTCCTTCTACGTGTGTCCATCTCCTCCTGTCCCCTCGCATCCCGTTCATCACCTTCTCCCCTTCTTTGTCCAAGTTATCACTCTCACCTCAACCGAATTCCGGTGGTTCTTATTCTCACTGCATTTCTTTCCAGATCGTAGCCGGCCGCGGTGGCGGTTCTGGCGCTGCAGTCCGGAACCGCGGGACTGCTACGGTCGCAGGTTCGAATCCTGCCTCGGGCATGGATGTGTGTGATGTCCTTAGGTTAGTTAGACTTAAGTAGTTCTAATTTCTAGGGGACTGATGACCTCAGATGTTAAGTCCCATAGTGCTCAGAGCCATTTGAAACATTGGAACCAGACCTCCGAAGACAGTACGTCCTCCTCAAGGAATACCAAAAGTTACTTTAAATACCCGAGCTTCCAGCGCACTCTGACGTTCCTGCACTCCGAATGAACAGGTTAAAATCTAGGCAGCCATCTGTCCTACTGCAATGTGGAACATTATTGCCCATGAGGAACATCAGAGCCTCCAAAGATCTGCCACAAGACCAGCCGGTAGGGAACTAACGCGACGTGCCTGGAAAGCAATTAATCCGATCAAAAATGGTTCAAATGGCTCTGAGCACTATGGGACTCAACTGCTGTGGTCATCAGTCCCCTAGAACTTAGAACTACTTAAACCTAACTAACCTAAGGACATCACACACACCCATGCCCGAGGCAGGATTCGAACCGGCGACCAGCAGCGCGGCTCCGGACTGGAGCGCCTAGAACCGCACGGCCACCGCGGCCGGCCAATTAATCGGATCCGCACAGGCCACGGCATCTGTGTTGAAAACCTCTAACGATGGGGAAGGGCTTCATCTTCTCAGTGTGACTGTGGAAATGAACACCAGACGACCCATCACGTTGTAACAAGCTGTAGTAGATGAGCCTACCATGGGAACTTGGAAGATTTCTTTGAAGTGACAGAGGCAGCCCTTGAATGGATCGAAAAATTATATATTAATTCATAGACTTATTTTTTAAATTATAAATTATGAAATTAATATAATTTTTTAAAATTTTGTAAAACTATGTAATCCACAACTGCTAGTCGCTGTTCACATGTAACGCAATATGCTAAATAACGAAATAAATTATTGTCCCTCTCCGAATAAGCACGATTCGTTGTAGCGATACCAAGGGCTTGGGGGAAAATTAGATAAAGAAAATGATTTTCTTCGAATGCAGTACTGGGCACGTTAATAGTGTTTCTCAATAGCCGGTTGCGATAACGCCTTTTCTGGGCAGCTGGCGCTTTCGTGTGGTAGTCAACAGATTCGTAAAACTTTGAACCTCGATTTCTGGAAAACGCTTGCGAAGGGCATCGTTCTACGTAAATGAGACCGCTGCGAAGAGCAGTAAACAGTATATCAGATAAGATTCAAGCATTCCCCCAGAGCTTTCAAAGGGAGTGCAATTTATATGCAGAAGCTTCTAACTAGATTTCAGTCCTGGACTTGGACCTACGAAGCCATTACAAACTTCAGTCTGTACCTGTGTAGAAATGTATGTATTTGTTGTAAATACCTGTCTACTATTTCTCCTGGCATCATACGATGAATAAAATGAATAAGCATTTTTACGAAATCGGTGACCCGTTTCCCTTGTAAGACACAGTAAAAGAATTTGGTTCAGTGAAGAGACAACGCTAAAAAGTTGTGTTATAAGATTTAGTAAGTGCACAAAAGATGTAGAGGGAAGAACTACCCGCTGACAGATTACGATAAATTTAATTTAAAAACTTTAAACAAAAAAAAGAGCGACGTAAAATACAAGGGGCGTTCAATAATTAGTGCAACTGGCTTTTTTCTGAAAGTAGGTTGGTTTCATTTAGGATTCCAATACACCATGCTATTGCCCCCTCTTTTGGCTACAAAAACATGTTTTTCAACGTAATGTCCTTTCAATGTGACAGCCTTACGCCACCTTAATGGGACGACCTGTATACCCGCATGTATCACTCTACCCGTTGACGTTGGAGCCAACGTCCTGCTGCATCAATAATCTCCACATCATCGACGTACTGCAATTCCGCACTTATTTATTTATTTATCGTATGGCAATACCGACACATAAGAAAGAAACAGACAACTCACTAATACAACAAACGTTAGTAATTGCAAACAAACATTACTAGTATAACAAAGTTTAAGGATTACAAACAAACATCAAGTCTATTAAAATAATCTATCGATTCTGGAGTTGCGAGCAGGAAGTTGTTGGGCTCCCATTATAGGCTCTTCTGGAACACTCTTCAACAATTTGGCTGATGGTCTGACTTTCTCCGCAGTCACACTGAGGGGATAGTATTTTACCCCATTTACACAGGGAGTAAGCACATCTGCCATTACGAGTTCGAATCCTATTTAGAGTGGACCACATTTTGCGTGGTAGGTCAAAACTGGGTGGCTTTTGTGTGTTGCAAGGCATGTTATGATTTTGCCATGCGTTCCGTTTTTCAGAACATTCGTTTGTGATACTAAAACCTTCTTGTACACAGGTCCTTGCTGTTCTTGTTGGCGGGTTCCTCGATGGAAGCCTATTAGTGTTTGCAGTTTCGATGTCTTGATGGATTGGCAGGCTTCGATTTCCCATGATGTTTTTGTATTCACGTACAAGGGCGTCAGTACGTCGCAGGTGTGACGGCGGGATGTGGCTTAATATTGGGAGCCATTGCGTTGGCTTTAATTACTCCAGAAATCATCCTCAGAGTGTTATGCAACAGGACATCCACCTTTTTTTACATGTGGGCTGTTTAGCCAAATCGGAGCACAGTATTCGGCAGCCGAGAATACAATTGCTAAAGCAGAGGTGCGGAGAGTGGAGGCCGTTGCCCCCCTGGTAGTACCACAAGAGCTTTTGAATAATGTTGTTTCTTGTCTTTAATTTTTCGGCAGTCTTTGTTAGGTGCTCTTTAAAAGATAGTGTTCTGTCCAGCGTCATGCCCAAGTACTTCGGAGTTTTATTATGCCTGAGAACGATGTTTTCAAATCGAATGTTGTTGAGTTCCTTTCCAGCGAGTTTGTTGTTGAGATGGAAACAACTAACCTCTGTTTCTGTATTCACGTACAAGGGCGTCAGCATTTGGTTGAAGTGTCCACCTTACGGAAATATTCACCCATTATCTTCAGGTCTTTCGTTAGGTTATCCTCAGATGCTTCAATTGTGCTACATCTTGTAGCGAGGGCCCAATTGTCAGCATACCCGAACTTTCTTGATTGTGTTTCCGGCAGGTCTGCAATATAGAGGCTAAACAGCAGTGGGGCGAGCACTGATCCGTGTGGCAAGCCATTCTTTAGTGTTTTGATGGAGGTGTAGTCAGTGTCCATACTTATTGGAACACCCTATCATTGAGCATGCTGTCTATTAAGCGTGCTATAGATTTGCAAGGAATTACTCGAAGAATTTTGTACATGATGCCTTCTCTCCACACAGTGTCGTAAGCTGCCGAGAGGTCAATAAAGGCGACTGACGTTTTAAATTTTCTCTGGAATCCCGCCTCATTGTAAGTAGTAAGTGACAACACCTGGTCAGTACAAATTCTTCCTGGCCGAAAGCCTGCCTGTTGAACTGGGATCGCCCTGTACAATTCTGGGCTAATTCTGTTATATATAAGCCTCTCTAGTAATTTGTAAATTACAGACAGCAGGGCAATTGGTCTGTAGCTTTTTGGGTTGTCAGCATGCTTCCCAGGCTTTAGAATAGCTGTTACCTTAGATCGTTTGAGTTCTTGTGGGATAGTGCCAGTTTGCATGATGTTTGTGAAAAATTCCGCACTGATGGTCCTTCCCTGATTTATGGTTTTCTGTTACGCGCCGAGGAACCCAGTGGGAACACACCTCTGAGTATCGCAACCGATTTCAGCACTACCAACAGACCTGTCCAGCTGAGTATCGAGGTGTTTGATTACGGACCATCGATCACCTCGAGAGTGTCCGCACGTTCCAGCGTTTCAGGAGCCACAGCTGCGTGCGGCCGCCCGGCACGCTTGAGATCGGATAGGTCAGCGCGACGTTGTTGCGATGGTGTCAGATACCTCGCTCAACGACTCTGAGTGCTTTTGTTCATTCCGAGGTGTCCGTAGACATTCTTCAAGCGCCTATGAATATCTGCGATGCACTGATTTTCCGCCAAAAGGAACTCAAAGACAGCTCTCCGCTTGGAACGCACCACCGTTATACGAGGGTCACTCAAAAGAAATGCTCACTATTTTTGTAAAAGTACAGTTTTCATTCTGCATGTGTGAAAGTTTTACAGTGTGTAGATACATCTTTCCCGCTTGTTTTCAAACTTAGTTCAACCTGTTACCGTGAGTGGCGCCGTCGCAGCATGTCTTCAAGATGGCTGCTACACTTGACGTTCGTCAGAAGCAACGTGCTGTCATAGAATTCCTGTGCTGTGGAAACGACACAGTGGGAAACATCCACAAGAGGTTGAAAAAGGTGTACGGAGATTCTGCTGTCGATCGCAGTACAGTTAGTCGGTGGGGAAGCAGGTTACGTGATGAAAGCGGGCACGGCAATATTGAGGATTGTCCTCGCAGCGGCAGGCCTCGTACTGCACACACTCCAGACAATGTGCAGAGAATTAACGAGTTGGTGACTGCTGACAGAAGCATCACAGTGAATGAATTGTCACGTTACGTTGGGATAGGGGAAGGAAGTGTTTGCAGAATACTGAAAGTGTTGGCGTTAGATAAGGTTTGTGCCAGGTGGGTTTCCAGGATGTTGACAGTGGCTCACAAAGAAACAAGAAAAACGGTATGCATCGAACTTCTGGAACAGTACGAGAGTGGTGGAGATGAATTTCTTGGAAGAATTGTGACAGGTGATGAAACATGGCTCTATCATTTTTCACCAGAGACGAAGAAGCAATCAATAGAGTGACATCATGCAAATTCACCCAAGGAAAAAAATTCAAAACCACGCCTTCTGCTGGAGAAGTTATGGCTACAGTGTTTTTCGATTCCGAAGGGATCTTGCTTGTGGACATCATGCCAAGTGGAACCACCATATATTCCGATGTATATGTGAGGAAACTGCAGACACTTCAAGCTCGACAGAGTCGTGTTCGACCACATCGGCGAAAGCAGGATGTTTCGCTGTTGCACGACAATGCACGGCCACATGTCAGTCAAAAACCATGGAAGTGATCACAAAACTCGGATGGACAACACTGAAACACCCGCCTTACAGCCCTGACATGGCTCCATGTGACGATCATCTCTTTGGGAAACTGAAAGGCTCTCTTCGTGGAACAAGGTTTGAAGATGATGACTCCCTTGTGTACGCTGCCAAACAGTGGCTCCAACAGGTTGGTCCAGAACTTTACCGCGCGGGTATACAGGCGCTGGTTCCAAGATGGCGTAGGGCAGTTGAGAGGGATGGAAATTATGTGGAGAAATTAAGATACTGTTCCTAAAAGGTGTATCTACACACTGTAAAACTTTCAAACATGTAGAATAAAAGATGGATTTTTTTTTTAAAAAATAGTGTGCATTTCTTTTGGAGTGACCCTCGTAGATGTTATTTTGAAGGCTAGGTGAGGCGTCACTACTTACGCAAACTTCATTAAACTATAGTGGCTGAAGCGGGAATACTACACGATGTCGGTCAAGAAATTTCGCGTTTTTCCGACCAAATTCGCTGAGAATTTTTTTTTATATTACCTATTGAAAACCCCTCGTAGGAACGGCAGGCGGCTTTTGACCAGCCGCGCAGGATTAGCTGAGCGGTCTAAGGCGCTGCAGTCATGGACTGTGCAGATGGTCCCGGCGGAGGTTCGAGTCCTCCCTCGGGCATGGGTGTGTGTGTGTTTGTCCTTAGGATAATTTAGGTTAAGTAGTGTGTACGCTTAGGGACTGATGACCTTAGCAGTTAAGTATTTCTCATCAGTGTGGGATCCGTACCAGGTCGGGTTGACAGAGGAGATAGAAAATATAGAGAAGATCCAAAGAAGAGCGGCGCGTTCCGTCACAGGTTTATTTGGTAAGCGTGATAGCGTTACGGAGATGTTTAGCAAACTCAAGTGGCAGACTCTGTAAGAGAGGCGCTCTGCATCGCGGTGTAGCTTGCTGGCCAGGTTTCGAGAGGGTGCATTTCTGGATGAGGTATCGAATATATTGCTTCCCCCTACTTATACCTACCGAGGAGATCACGAATGTAAAATTAGAGAGATTCGAGAGCGCACGGAGGCTTTCCGGCAGTCGTTCTTCCCGCGAAGCATACGCGACTGGAACAGGAAAGGGAGGTAATGACAGTGGCACGTAAAGTGCCCTCCGCCAAACACCGTTGGGTGGCTTGCGGAGTACGAATGTAGATTTAGATGTAGATGTAAGTCCCATAAGATTTCACACACATTTGAACATTTTTTATTTTGTTTATTTATTTTGACCTCGTTGTAAAAAATGGGATGAAAATGAGGGTTCAGCACCTCGTTGACGAGGAGATCAGTGACCGAACGTAAATTTTCTTCGTACAGGAAACCGGCCAGACCTACCCTGGTAGGGACAAAAGGCGGTATCAGGCAGGACGCACGCCCATCTGCAGGCGAAACGTGCCCGAGAGTGGAGGCAGTGGTGTCGGGTAGGAGAGGTCAGGACCACGGGTGCGGGGCTGCGTGTCGGAGGCGTCGTGGCACGTCCTCATTCTCATTCAGGGGGCGAAGGCGGGAGGAAGGCGGCGCCGCGACAGTTTCCGGCCGCTTCGTCCCCCTCCCCCCCACCGGTCCGGAATGGGCCCGCACTGCGCTCACACCTCCCGTTGGCGAATTGTCCGCATGTGCCCGGTAACAACATCCACCTCTCTCAGAGCGCTGAAAACAATATTTGCACCACCCTAATAATTTTCATAGATTGTATTTTTATTTCATAAAAAATGTCTTCTGAAGACTATCAACACTACCCAATGCTACCTCTTTCTCAACATTACCATCAACCAGTGTGGTTTTGTGGAAAGCTGTGAAAACACCGATGCCATCAATGCAACTCTCTTGCTCATTGACAAACACTATAAGAAGCCTAAACATATTTGCTTCGCTTTTGTGGACCTGGTAAAGACTTTTGGTCAAGTACCATGTGATTCCATATGGTTCAATTATTCGTATTATTCTGCTACCAGTCACATTCATTTACTTTTAAACGCTGCAACACGTTTCAACCTTGTTTTGCTCACCATCGGGCGTTTATGCACAGCCGGCCGTTGTGGCTGAGCGGTTCGAAGCTCTTCAGTTCGGAACCGAGCTGCTGCTACGGTCGCAGGTTCGAATCCTGCCTCGGGCATGGGTGTGTATGCTGTCCTTAGGTTAGATAGGTTTAAGTAGTTGTAAGTCTAGGGGACTGATGACCTCAGATGTTAAGTCCCGTAGTGCTCAGAGCCATTTGAACCATTTTTTTGAACCATTTTGTTTATGCATACACATCTTATTCAAAGGTAAACTGTCTTAGTCTATGTTATCCTACAACTATGCTGCAGCTAGAGTGACTATTGGGGTATTTGGGGGAGGGGGAAGGGGGTGGTCAATGAGTGGCCAAAAATTTATGTCCAGTGTTGCCTTTTGCTGATGTTAGTTAGTCACATGTTCCACAGATCATGTGAACGATTCTTTTATCGAACTAATGGGGAACGAGTCATATATATATATATATATATATATATATATATATATATATATGATTAGTGTTAACATTAATGAATATATTATTTCACTCCTACTCATGCAACTACACTTGTTTTTCCTGGCTATTTATTTTTAATAGACTGGAATAGGAGCTGTACTGTAGAAGTGATTTTAAGTTAGATTTAAAATTTGCTTCGCTACCTGTTAGACATATTATGTCATTGTGCAAATGATTAAACATTTTTGTTGCTGCATATTGAACTCCTTTCTGAGCCACTGACGACTTTAAGAATGGGTAATAAACGTCATTTTTCCCTCTAGTGTTATAGGTATGGACATCACTGTTCGTCTTAAATTGTGATGGATTATTTACGACGAATGGCATTAGCGAGTATATGTATTGTGACGGCGCAATGAAAACGCGCAGCTCTTTGAACAGGTACCAGGGAGTTTCTCTCTGTTGTGACTGATATCACACTCTGCACAGGATGTAGACAGTTTTGCATCAGTTGTGATATACTACGATTTTCAAGTCCGAAGGCTTCGTCGTTCGCACACTGGTGGAGCTCTTGTTCACAGTACATTATTGTACTGCTGCCTTAATCTAACGCTTCTTTACTTACTTTCACTACACAAACGTTTCTCCATGGATGTAAACAGTATAATATGGCTGCCTTGCAGCGCGTGGATGAATTTCGACTGTCGGTTCTTTCCAGTTTTTTCCCTCTACAGCTCACTCAAGAATCATGGAAGCTATTCCTTCATCATAACGATGGTCTCACCCCTTTGCTCCTTTCGATTTCTTCACATTTGGTCCGGTAGCCACTTTTCTTGGCTTCCTTTCAATTCCTATTTATTTCATTCCTAAGTGACTTATATTGTTGTATTTCTGTCTTTACCTGAACACTTTCGTACATCCATCTCCCGTCGACAACCTGAACAACGTTTCTCCGTTGTTATCATTCTTATCTGTATGTGTCTGTCCAGCATCTATGATTGTCCTGTTTAGAGATATCAAATGGTTCAAATGGCTCTGAGCACTATGGGACTTAACTTCTGAGATCATCAGTCCCCCAGAACCTAGAACTATTTAAATCTAACTAATGGTTCAAATGGCTCTGAGCACTATGGGACTCAACATCTTAGGTCATAAGTCCCCTAGAACTTAGAACTACTTAAACCTAACTAACCTAAGGACATCACACACACCCATGCCCGAGGCAGGATTCGAACCTGCGACCGCAGTAAAATCTAACTAACCTAGGGACATAACACACATCCATTGCCCGTGGCAGGATCCGAACCTGCGACCGAAGCGGTTGCGCGGGTCCAGACTGTAGCGCCTAGAACCGCTCGGCCACTCGGGCCGGCTTAGAGATATCCATCCCTCTTCTACTGAACTACCTGGTGTGGTATTTATTACCGCAGTATCTACAGAGAACTTCAGATCACCATTTCTCAGTGCTTCGGTATACCACATCTTTCCTATCTGATTATTGGGACGATTCCCTTGAACTGTAACCTACTTTCAATCATCAGCGGATTGTGATCTGTGTCTGGACTTATTCTTTGGTACGTCTTACAATCCAATGTATGATTTCGGAATCTCTGCCTGACCGTGATGTAAACCAGCTGGAATATCCCGTGCCACCAAACCTTTTCCAAGTACCCCTCCCCCTCGTCTGATTTCTGTATTTGCTACCACTAGCTGAAATTTATTGCATATCTCAATCTTTCTCCTCTTTCATTCCTATCAACCAGCACAGATTCTCCTGTAACTCTTCCGTCTTCCTTCCCCTACTACAGCGTTCTAGTCATCCACGATTATTAGATTTTCATGGTCCTTTACATACCGAATTACTGGTTCAGTATCCTCAAATACTTTCTCCTTGATCTTCTGCTTCTGACGTCGGCGCATATACCTGAACGATTATTGTTGGTGGTGGTTTGTTGTCGCCGCTGCTGAGAAGAACCCCATCACTGAACTCTTCATAGAACTCACTCTCTGCCATATATTTCTATTCATGACGTTTCCTACTCCCATTACACCATTTTCTGCTGATGCTAATATTGCTCTATAATAGTCTGACCTGAAATACTTGTCTTATTTCCATTTCACTTCACTGATCCCCATTATAACTAGGTTGAGTCTTTACATTTTCCTTTCCTGCGTTTCTAGCTTCCACATCACGTTCAAACTTCTGACATTCCTCGCTCCAATATAAAACTTTCGTTGCTTTTTCACCCTTTTCCTAACTGTTCTGTTGAAAGCACTACTTGCAGGAAAAGCATACTTTGTGTCCATTACGAACTTTAGTAAGAGCAACATGTAGACAGAAAGACAGGAGATGTTCTCGACTCTTACGTGACTGAAAAATATATAGAAACCACAGGGAGGAAGTACAGTTCTGAGAGGTCACTATGGCAAGCAAATTCTTCTGAGGGTTGTTAGAGAAACCAATCTGTGTGTTATCCGCTGTTCGTTCACTTTAAGAGAAGATTAAGATTTAATGTACAGTGGACAAGGATATCATTAGAGACATCATACCGTATTTGCTATGACAAGGATGAGGAGTAAAATGGGAAGTGTACTTTTCATCGCAGCTGTCCCAGCATTATCTGTAGTTGATTTAGGAAAACTATGCAAAAATTGGGTAAGTTTGCATGACGCCGCTCCAGTTCAGTAGGTTGACCACTGGATCACCTCGCTCGCCCGTCCTCTTGATAATCTCCAGATGAATATTGGTAAGCTTAAATAGCGAGTGCATTGAATTTTTTTGAATTTCTGACGTGACTTTGATCCAAGATGACAGTGCAGGTAACCATGGAAAATCGGGATAAGGTTAGTTCATGTATAAAGCAAGATTCGTCCTCATTTGATGTCAGAAGAAGGCACAATGATTTCTTTGACTTTACTTATTGCGAAGTGCTTTAATCCTAGATAGTTCTGACCATCTAGTACGCTGCCAGTTAGAAGAGTTTCTTTTAAATACTTAAAAAGAAGATAATCTTGTAGGAGTAGCGTAGGGACTTCGCAAAAAAGCAGGAACTCGAAAAAAATATAGCAGAAAAACAGCAAAAAGCACTGAAATGAGCCACGATCTGACAGTCCGTGTGAGTAGTAATCTACACCTGTTTGCTTACCATGCTGTAGTCTACGGAAAAGTGTCATCTCTTAGTGACTGTAGGAGGATATAGGATGACTTCATCAGAGTTCCTATTATCTACGGTTAATGGTATCTTGCTCTAAATGTGGATAGATGTATATTAGTGCAGATGAGTCGGTAAAACAATCCTGTAATATTCGAATAGAGTATTGGTGATACGCTGCTTGACATAGTCACGTCTTTTACATATCTAGGCATAATGTTACAAATCTACATGAAATGGGATGAGCATGTAAGGTCGGTTGCAGGGCAGGTGAAATGGGAAGGGCGGGGTGGTGGTGGTTGTATATTGGGAGAGTTTTAGGACAACGTAGCTTATCTACAACGGAGATCGCATACAAAACACTATTGCGACCATTGTTGAGTACTGCTCGAGTATTTGAGAGATCCTCACCAGACCGGATTAAAGAAAGACGTCGCAGAAATTCAGAGTCGTGTTGTTGAATTTGTGGTAAGTTCGATCAAACTGTGAGTATTACTAAAATGCTCCTTGAGATCAAATTGAATAAACGGAAGGGGGAAAGCGTTCTGTTTATAAACCACTATAGAGGAAGTTTAGAGAATCAGCATTAATGATAGACTGCAGAACGACTCTACTGCCACCAACGTACATCTCACGTAAGAACTGTTATTAAAACAAGATAAGAGAAATCAGAAGCTTATAGACAGTCGTTTCTTCTCTGTTCATTTCGAGTAGGACTGGAAAGTGAATGACTCGTAGTACCACCTGCCGTGCACCTATGGTGGCTTGTGGAGTATGTGTGAAGATGTAAATGTCAGTCCTAAAATTGGTGATCTGAAGGAGAAGTATAATATAAATAACAAATATAGGAACACAGAATATTTTTCACATAGGGATAGTTAGAACCATTGACGTAAGTAGCCAAAGAAGTTATTATAAATTGCGTGAATTGTTTTCAGTAGGCTGAATATTTAAAGTAGCCTCACGAAGTCAGTGAGCTTTTCTTCTGTGGCTGTCCCCAACGACAGCAGCAAGGGAGGCGCGAAGAGTTTCCATAAATAGACTGCTTGCGATAATGGCGGTCGAGTCGTACGCGCACTCTGCCGGCCGTGTGTACAAACATGCGCGGCCGCCATGTTGAGGCAGGTCGGTAGTGTGTCAACGACCTCTGGAAAGTGCGCCGCGGCTGCCAAAACGTGCACAACCTGTTGCAGCGCCACAGGCGGAACGGGTATCTGGTGGGGGGAGCGGAGAGGGGGCCAACGCAAACATTTCGCCGCCTCACTCCTGCTCCCTAGCGGGACAGCCGAAAACTACTCACTCCACTGGTGCGCCCACTCTCAAAGCACCACGTCGAGCTCTCGACCTCTCGACGACTATCTCTATCGAATCCAGCACAGCCAGGGCCTTGATATCGTATCACACTGGAAGTCTACCTAACGATTTTTAGAGGCATTTTCACGAACATCGTTTTCCTTTTCACTTTGCTGTTATCACCATTCACAGTTCCCACAGATTTAGTGTACTTATTTCCCATTAAAACTTCGCTGCCTGCTACTGGACACCGTAAGACAGCCTGCAATACATATACAGCAAATCACTGATCCAGTCCTTGACGTAATCTTACAGAAGAACACACCAGCATTAGGCATTCATATTCTTGATTCGGTAGCATTGTCCAAGAAGCGAAATAAAAACAGATCCAGTCCCCAGTTCTGATCAAGGTTTTCGGGATACATCTCTTGGTTGTCGGTCAAACACCGCAGCTGGAGATTCCCTCTCATATATTTCCAATAGGAGCCCGTCTGCCCCACTACCAGCTTGCCTGATATTTGACCGAAAGAAAGAAGCTCTTGTATTGTCCAGACCTAAGACAACTCTTCCTGACCACAGAGTCAGGAATGAAGGAAACGAACCTTCCTCAAACATCGTGCGTGTGCTTTTGTAGGACCCTTTGATGTCCCCATGCGGATCCCTGAAAATAATGGAAGATTTGTGCCTGGCAAATCACAGCTCGGAACGTTTTCAAAGTATTTCCAGTTCCAGTATTTGACTTAGAACCAAGGAATGATTCCACTTTCATTAATTGGAGAAATTTGGATGTATTTTTATTCAATATTCAGAGGGTAAGTGAAGATAGTGAGTGAGTCTTAGAAAAGTGGAACTGAGGTTACTCGTTATGTTGCATCACAACAGTGACAGTAACACACACACACACACACACACACACACACACACACACAGATCTTGTCACAACATTATATGGCTATGACCACTGTAGGATGCGCACTTATCAAAAAGCTATGCTATGTCATAATAGTCTAGGTCCACCTCTTAATCTTGTTGCCGCAGAAATCATCACACAATCTTTGGAATTGCCTTACGTTATCGTTAACTACTTAATGGCTTGATAATTTCCAACAAGTAAAATTCTGAATCTCAAAGCATGGATATCTGCAGCGATTGTTTGAGCAGCACAGTACGGAGATCTAGTTCTGGTCCCATCGACCAAACTTAATGGATATGTGGGTAGTTGAAAACATCTGTGGCGTCATCAAGCACCAGTCAACCATGTCGCCATAAAATAAGAGAATTGTTTAAACTATGCTTCGAGTTATTGATACATCTGTCACTAACCACGTCCCAGTTACTAGAAGAATCTATGGAAAGAAAAAATACAGTTTTCTTGCATGTCGCCGGCCGTTGTGGCCGAGCGGTTCTAGGCGCTTCAGTCCGGAACCACGGCTACGGTCGCAGGTTCGAATTCTGCCTCGGGCATGGATGTGTGTGATGTCCTTAGCTTAGTTAGGTTTAAGTAGTTCTTAGTCTAGGGGACTGATGACCTCAGATGTTAAGTCCCATAGTGCTTATAGCCATTTCAACATTTGAATCTGTTTTTTATGTCGAAAGTCAAATATCACGGTTTAGGTTGCTGTTTATAACGTTTAGGGTAATTAGTATACTCTACTGTTCTCTTCAATGTTCCAGCGCTCAAGATGAGGTTCTGTTGGTACATTCTCCTTCCAAGCTGGTGGCATGCACATAAGAAGGAAACGCCATAGCGACTGTATCATTCATATGAGAAAATGACAGCTGTTCCACAGTATTCTGCTACAAGGTTACTGAATTCCGCAACTTCGAACAGTTAATAACGCAGGCGTAACTTTGGCGCCCATGACTATGTTTTCCCTAAATCTGTTCAAGCGATACCGTCTCTAGTGACGTCAACGTCGATGGAACGGTATGATCTTATTTCCCTTGCTCTTAGATACTTTGCCGAAACTGAGCTCGTACTTCCGTCCTAATGAAATTGTCGCCAATAAATGGAAATATGATGATCGATAATATGCATGTTCTCTTTTCGCTGTTACCTTTGGCTCCTTATCTAAACTGCAAAGGGGCGCAGTAACATACGTATGCGTCCTTCACTCTCGTTTGCCTCGGAATACAAGAATCTAGAAATCAAACTGTGTAGTATCTGGCCTGCATGCTGTATCGAAATTTTTCTTACTTTTTTTGTCTCTCTCTCTGTCTCTCTCCAGTTTCTTCTAATTTCTCTGATGATGTGATGACACGCAATAGGAGAAATATAATTTACTTGCGAAAACCCTCATAATGACTGACAATATCCACCATAGAATCAAAGATATTTGTATGCATTATAGAGTTTTGTTGATTTATCATCGTCTTGCTATCCTGTCTCTTTTTCGCGGGAGCTCTGACTGAGCGGATGTAAATTAGATAACACTGTATATTTTGGTGGCTAAGTATTACTTACATCTACGTAACATGGTGAGTTAGTTTTTGAATCAGAAACACTATCTTGCTTCCTTACCATTTACTTGATTTATCTTGTATTTTACATGAATCTGAGAGGGGGAAAAAAACAAAAAACGGGGCGAGATTGGTAGTTGATTTAGCATGAAGCGATACGAGTTGTTCCATAATAATGTTCACGTAGTTGAAGCTCTCATCGTGCCTTCGATTACTAGCACACGTCCCGTGGAAGACCAGGTGAACGTCCCCTACAGCATGAAAATTTCCGCCACTGGTCCGCGACCACAGTGCAGAGCGTATTGCGAGCAGCCACTTCCTGAGTGGCAGTGCATCCGGACACGGCCACTGACCTAGTGTAGCAAGAAACGTGATTGATATAACCAAGCGATACGCCTCCACTGGTGTACAATCCAATCTCGATGATAAACCCGTGTCCACTGCCATCGTAACTGAAGACATGGGAAGTCGTAGAAGGGTACACTCCGGAGCCCAAAGTTCAATAATGTGCGCTGGACAGTGTGCTCCGAAACACTCGTGCCTGCACCGTCACCATACTCGGTCGACATCTACCACTGACGGTCGCCTACCGTGCTTTACACAATCATCAAAATAAAATAAGAGAAATCAGAGCTCGAGCAGAAAGGTTTAAGTGTTCGTTTTTCCCGCGCGCTGTTCGGGAGTGGAATGGTAGAGAGATAGTATGATTGTGGTTCGATGAACCCTCTGCCAAGCACTTAAATGTGAATTGCAGAGTAGTCATGTAGATGCAGACACAGCAGGCAAGCCTCCGACCTCTACATTCTGTGATGAGGCGTCGAGGTCCATCAACTCGTTGTCCACTCGCGGTTCCACCGTACTTCAATCACTTCTCATAGGTGCTCACGACAGCAATACGCCAACAGCCGACCAGCTTCACCTTTCCGAGATGCTCTTCCCCAGGAAAGTCATAGACATCTTTCCTTTGTCAAAGTCTCTTACTCAGTGGACTTCACAGCTGCAGCCGCTACCGCTGCTATACTGATTCCCCATTCGTCTCTGCTTCTGTTAAACTATATAGAGTACCTACAACTTCACATGGCCGCACGGCCACCAGGCGGCATTCAGTTTCGTGATGAGCAATGAGGCCGGCCGAAGTGGCCGTGCGGTTAAAGGCGCTGCAGTCTGGAACCGCAAGACCGCTACGGTCGCAGGTTCGAATCCTGCCTCGGGCATGGATGTTTGTGATGTCCTTAGGTTAGTTAGGTTTAACTAGTTCTACGTTCTAGGGGACTAATGACCTCAGCAGTTGAGTCCCATAGTGCTCAGAGCCATTTGAACCATTTTGATGAGCAATGGTCATAATGTTTTGGTTCATCAGCGTATGCCTGGGCCCACGAAAGATTTCTGTTAGGCCGTGGCACTGGACTAGGAAGTAAAGGAGAACTTTCCAAGAGGGTAATGCGCCATTACCCGCCACATTTGTCTTGAACATCGCTCGATTTTCAGAAGAGAATGATGCTTGGGGGTCGATTTACATGCGCTCTCACTGTTCTCTGGTATAACCCTCAGAGGAAAGGTGCGCTGGATCCGATTATTAGTTTTTGTGCCGAGTTTCTTGGTTAATTTTCAAATTTATTTATGGTGTCCCAAGGACTGACACTCTTGATGGTGGTTTGTATTTCGGGAGTCGCAATGGTGCTCTTCGAGACGGATAGACTATGTAATGCGAGAGATCACCGTTGCTGCACCTCGATAGATACAAGAATAAACATAACCATCGTGAGGTGCGACAACTCGCGATAAGGCTTCTGTGGTATTAACATTGAGCTTTCGGTTCCTTCTCTCCGAGCGTGCGCCAGCACAGCAATCGTTAAACTGGTGAAAGGGTACAGTACCGCCCGACATTGAAAATAGGTACAACATTCTTCGTTATTCTTGTCAGAACAACATATTTTTTGTAATAATAACTCAATTTCACTTAATACACCGAAGCCGGATACCAGTGTATGAAAGAATGACAATTTATTTATTTAATTGTTCACATGTGCACTCCCACAAAATAAATCCCTACATCCAATTTGGTGAGATCTGCGAAATGAATGAATCTATGGTCGTCTGCTAACTGCAGATAGTGAATATTCAATATATGATCATTTTGAGACGGTCCTTTGGTCACCTTTGGTGGAACCAAAGAGATGAAATTTACCTGAGCTTTGAGCGCCTGAAATGTGGCTGACCAATGGGTAGCATGGTCTTCCCCCACCTCGACGGAGGTGCGAGATGACCTGAAGAACGGCCATGTTTCAGCACTCTGCCGCTGGATCTAGTGTTGGTAAGACCTGTCTTAGGTGTGCTCCGTAAAGACAAAAGAGTGGAGACATGGTATGCATGTGAAATACTTAAGAGTAGTTTGGAATAATAATTTCTCTGTTTCAGGAACTTTTGTGGGGAGAATTAAATGTCAGGCAGGTAATATTAAGGGGATCGTAGTAATCTTCGGAAGTGACCTACGGTCACAATGAAACCACGTGTAGCAATAAGTTGAAATACTTCCGAGTGGTTAAGTTAAGCTGAATTACTGGCGTGTGTACTATAAGTTGTAAATATTTAAGGAATGGCGTGTGCAGGACTTGAAATTAGAGACGTGTACTTCCACGTGGTGAGTACTGTGTGAGTCTCAATCTGTGTATGAGACAAAGGATAAAGAGAAGTACTCGTCTATGGTATCAGTTGAGGACTCGCGTGTGTGACGAATATGTTCGTAATATTACTTTGCGTGTTATGTTTCCGTGTGACGCTTGATTCAAACTCTAATACTCTGAGAGAGAAGCAAGGTGAGTCAGCCGTCTATCCAGCAACGCCACTTGGCTTGCATTGCACAAGAAGACGTGCATATATCCTCCAGAGTTCATAGTAGGAAAGAAAAATTACGAAGTGGGGCAGTGTCGTGTGAAACTGGGATAAATACTAATTGAAGTGGGAAAGCTGAAAGTGATGTGATAATAACGTTGTGACTATTCTTTGTATTGTATGTTACCAGTGTGATGTATTTCATGAAATTTAAGTATGTGTGGTTGGCATGGGAGAGTAACAAGATAGTTTCAGAGGCAGTGGGTTATGCATGTTCCTTTTTGTACAGCTCGGTCTGGAGGAAATTTTCGTAATGATGGGTGTGAGAGTCGAAGTGTGAGATATAGAAAAAGATCCACCATCCTATCCAGAAAGTGCACTGTAGCGTTAAATAATTACGAGTCCATAAGATAATCACCAATGTAAAGCCATGCCCACTGGGCGGAATTTCTCATGTGTTATTGTTGTAGGTTATAGAAATTGTGTGTTTAGGTTATAGAATTTATCGGAATAATAAAAAAAAAAAGATAGTGAAAAGAAGTAGATTGGTGGCCTTTTCCTTCGAGTAGTATGTTTCCATGATATCCAGAATTTATAATGTGTGCACCATTCATATTCAGTGCGATGGCCACGTGTTGCACAAAGCCGTTAGATAAGAAAGGAAATGTGGTATTGCCAGTGCGTAGTGAACAGTCAGAGTTGTGTAAATTACTAATAGTCAGATGTGCGTTTCCGTTTCCGTTGCGTATTATTCAAACAGGAGAATAACTTGTAACTTAATTGTGAGTACGAGAGTTCATGTTACTCGATAAATAAGAATGAATCCACTCGCTTGGCAGACCACTCATCTTGCAGGCCTGACTGCTTGATGCCACAGTATGAGCCAGGCATGTGGGTGCCTCTCACTGGAATCAGCAGATGCGGATAGTCGTGAAAAGTCGGTCGGAGGAAGAGCAGTAATACCTGGTAGTGTACTGAATTGTAAGGGCACGTGTCGGGGGAACTTCAATAATAACCAGATAAGATACACTCTGCCGTTGTGGTCTCAGATGGGTGAATCGCGACACACCGATTGCCCTGTCTTCTAAGCCAATGACCTCATTTGGGTACGGTATGGAGGGGCACTGGGTCAGCGCACAGCTCCCCCGGGTCTTACCGGCTTTGCAGACCTTGGAGCGGCCACCTCGGGGCTCGTCAGTTGGCGTCGTGAGGCTGAGTCAACCCTGTTCCATTTCTCCCCCCAAGGAAACATGCCAGGGAGTACCGGGAATTAAACTGGGAGTCTTCGCGTGTCAATCAGTCACGCTGACCACTCAGCTACGGAGGAGGGCCATATGTAATAATAACACTGAGAATAATTCGTATGTACACGAGGTCATCCAAGGAAAGCATTAATGAAAAATGAAATGTTATTCGAATGTGACATAATTTTGTTGCTATAATTCAATAATAAGTTTCGACAAAGGATATATTAAACTAATAGCGACATCTCAATCGATTGTTATTAATGAATTCCTCCCACCCAAATATCACAAAATACTAATTAAGAAACAATCTGCAATCGACAAGGAGAAGAGTAAATGTCAGACGAAGTGAGAAAGTAAGCGAGCTTATAAGTATCCCGGAGTTCAGTTTCTCCCTTCTTTTCATCTCTCAATGATTCACAACTGTACTAGCATTACACTGCTCACTTATCCCAACTATTTACAAAGAACACATGAAACTTGCACCACAGATCGGAGAAGAAGATGATAAATACCCTCCATTAGATCTGGACGCTGCCAGGAAATGTCCCGTTCCTGCTTCATATCGAGCTTTCTAAAACCGAGACGTCAATGTAACACAGCGCTGCATATGCATATAGACTGTGTCTAGTGAGAACCCATTGTCCACGGGAAACGCCACAGTTACAGTTCTCACGTGTGAGAATACATGATTCTGACACAGTTATTTACTGTCGCTATGTCCCGTTTCTTTCAATTGGAAAGGCAATTACTATTTGTTGCACATGAGGAAATGTTAGTTAAGGAGGTACAGCACGTGTAAAATACACCACCTTATCGGCGACTTTTAAATCTGAAGCTTTTATCAAACACACGATGTTTAAGACATATATGAAACAAGGTGTCCTTAAAAATGGCGGCAGTGAACGAATAGTGAGCCAGGGAATGGTTCAAATGGCTCTAAGCACTATGGAATTTAACATCTGAGGTCATCAGTGCCCTAGACTTAGAATTACTTAAACCAAACTAACCTAAGGACATCACAGACGTCCACGCCCGAGGCAGGATTCGAACTTGCGACCGTAGCACTATGGGAGCCAGGGAACGCTTCAAATGGCTCTGAGCACTAAGGGACTTAACATCTGACGTCATCTGTCCCATAGAACTTAGAACTACGTAAACCTAACTAACCTAAGGACATCACACACATCCATGCCCCAGGCAGGATTCGAACCTGTGACCGAAGCAGTCGCGCGGTTCCGGACTGAAGCGCCTAGAACCGTTCGCCCACAACGGCCGGAGCCAGGGAATGGTCACCTGACCACCGATAACGCCGTTGTAGAGCATGGGTGGGCACGACAAGGACGTCGGCACAGATGCTGCTTGAGGCGCTTCTTGAGCTTTTTGCTCGCGGGTGCTGCCAGGGGCTGATAGCAAGTGTTTGCCACCAGCGCTGCTTGTCTGAGAAACTCACTCGACATACGCTGTACTCGTATTATTCTTGTTGCTTCGAGAGAGCCTGTGAATTCAGCTCTCCTTTCTGAAGACAGCAATTCTCTCTCCGCAACCCAGGTGATGCAGAAAAAATTCTAACTGCTGCTACTTCTTCTTCTTCTGCTTTTACGGTATGACTGGACCACTTCAGTCAGTCATTTCTGCTCGTCTTCTTCAGTACGTCTTCTTCCCGAATTGCGAAGTACCTTTACATTATTTCTGATCTTTTTGGCTCTGACCACTAAGGGACTTAATATCTGAGGTCATCTTTCCCCTAGAACTTAGAACTACTTAAACCTAACTAACCTAAGGACATCACACACATCCATGCACAAGGCAGGATTCGAGCCTGCGACCGCAACAGTCGCACGGTTCCGGACTGAAGCGCCTAGAACCGCTCGGCCACAGCGGCCGGCTCTGATCATTTTCATCGTTCCTCATCTATAAATAGCCGTTTCATTGTATGCTGTTCGTCTGTGTTTGTCGTAAATCTTATTTTTGTGTTTTTTGGTGTCTTTAAATTTTCTGTCTTGTATTGCAAATGGTCCATGGTTATTCTAGCTCTTTCGTATCCTCTCCGATTACCTTCATCCATTTTGCTGGTTGCTCCATGTTCTAAAGCATATAATTTTTCTTGATATTGTTGTTTCTGGTGTCCCCATATGTAACCAAGAAAATAGGTCGTTTCTTCCATATACATTTAAGAGCCAAAGAAATTGGTACACCTGCCTAATATCGTGTAGGGCCCCCGCGAGAAGCAGAAGTATCGTAAAACGACGTGGCATAGATTCGACTGCAGCGAACTGGCACCATGAATCCTGCACGGCTGTCCAGTAATCCGTAAGGTACGAGTGGGTGGAGATCTCTTCTGAACAGCACGTTGCAAGGCATCCCAGATATGATCAATAATGCTCATGTCTGGGGAGTTTGGTGGCGAGCGGAAGTGTTTAAACTCGAAAGAGCATTCATGGAGCCACTCTATAGCAATTATGGGCTGTGGGTGGTCGCACTGCCCTGCTGGAATTGCCCAAATTCGTTGGAATGCACAATGGACATGAATGGTTGAAGGTGATCAGGCAAGATATTTACGTACCCTGTCACCTGTCAGAGTCGTATCTAGCTGTATCACGGGTTCCATATCACTGCACACGCCCCACACCATTACAGAGCCACCACCAGCTTGAACAGTCTCCTGCTGAAATGCAGAGTCCACGGATTCATGAGGTTGTCTCCACACCCATACACGTCCATCCCCTCGATACAATTTGAAACGAGACTTATCCGACCAGGCAACACGTTTCCAGTCATCAACAGTTCATTTTCAGTGTTGAGGGACCCAGGCGACGCGTAAAGCTTTGTGTCGTGCAGTCACGAAGGGTACACGAGTGGGCAGTGCCCATATCGATGATGTTTAGCTGAATGGTTGGCACGCTGACACATGTTAACGGCCCAGCATTGCAATCTGCAGCAATTTGAGGAAGGGCTGCACTTCTGTCACGTTGAATTATTCTCTTCAGTCGTCGTTGGTCCAGGATTTTTTCCCGACCGCAGCAATGTCGGAGATTTGATGTTTAACTTGAGTCCTGATATTCACGGTACACTCGTGAAATGGTCGTACAGGAAAATCCCCACTTCATCGCTACCTCGGAGATGGTGTGTCCCATCGCTCGTGCGCCGAATATAACACCACTTCAAACTCACTAAAAACTTGATTAACTGCCACTGTAGCTGCAGTAACCGTTCTAACAACTGCACCAGACACTTTTTGTCTCATATAGACGTTGCAGACTGCGGTGCGTAGTATCCGTAATGGGCTCCAGTTTGTTGTACACCATCTGATTTGGCACTATACGCCATTATCCACATGGTTCAAATGGCTCTGAGCACTATGGGACTCAACTGCTGTGGTCATTAGTCCCCTAGAACTTAGAACTACTTAAACCTAACTAACCTAAGGACATCACACACATCCATGCCCGAGGCAGGATTCGAACCTGCGACCGTAGCAGTCGCACGGTTCCAGACTGCACGCCTAGAACCGCGAGACCACCGCGACCGGCATTATCCACATGTTTGATATTTCTTATTTACGCATGTGCTAGCTATTCTTTTCTCTGTTTTTAGGATTTTGTCGTTCCATTTCTCCTGAGTGACTTTGAAAAGAGTTCCCTTCCATGTGTCACCTCTGGTTGATCCACCATCTTGTTATGTTTTAATTTAGCTTTGATTCATAGACATTTTGTATTGTATGTAGGCGATGTTAATTTTTGAGCTTTCATTATTTTATCAGTTCTGTTTGCCATGCACGTTTCTCGTCGAAGTTGTATGCTATAATTTCTCTTAGGTATTTAAATCGTTTCATTACTTTTTACTTTCCTGTTATTTAATATTATGTGGTTGATTACTAGTGGATTTTCTGTCATTATTTCAGTCTTCTAGAACGATATCTGAAGTCCTTTTTTATGGTATGTTTTGTAGGCTTCTTACTTGATTTCTGGCTTTATCAGTTAGTAACGCTAAATGATCTGCGAATCCCAAGCAATTTAAGTTTATTTGATCGTCCTCGGTCCCAGTCTTTATGTTTATAGAATTTTCCTTGTCGCATTCCCTCATCGTGTACTCCAGAGTGCCGTTGAAAAGTAATGGCGATAAACCATCTCCCTTTCTTGACCCTGCTTTAATCGTGAATGGCTCAGGTACTGCTCCACCAAACTTTACTTCAGATCTGGTGTTTGTTGGAATGGCTAGTGCTATTACCTACATGAAAAACAAAAAATCAAAATATACCTTAGCGAAAGGTCTTCTTGTAACTGAAGGAGATTCCTAAGAACAGTCTGATTGTCATAGTTGTTAAATGATTATTTTGAATGAGGGAATTTGTGTGCTGCTTTAGCGACTTCAGACACAGGATCAATATGATGTTACATCCAGCATCGGTAACACGTGGTCACTGGGATCATGGAGAGGGTTACTCTATTCAAATGGAGAGGAGAGGCTTTCTTCTAATTGGAGAACACTCTATTCCGTTAACTGCAAAGTATGACCTATACGCTCCGGATGCTCCAAATTATCTCACACTGTCTCTGCTTTTAGATGAAATGTTGTGAAGGAACTTGGATAAAAATTTCGTCTTACTTCAGAAGTCGGGAAGGAACAATATCTAATACAACAATATTAATTAATGGACCTCCAATCTTTTGTTTGTGTCTGAGGTCCAGTCCTTCATGATGAAACACTAGATTTCAAAGTGATATAGAAAAAAATAGCTTTAGCATCAATAAAGAAACTACCACCCTGGGTGTGATTTAGAGAAACCAGTGAGTACCTAACTATGAACGACTACCTTAAATTTGAACAGCTTCCTTTTGCATGGGAGTCTAATTCTTCAGTTTCTCTTTAGGTAGGTCCGACTTGGACCTAAGTGGATTCAGCTAATAGTTTCACATTTCGGTTTCTGTAAACATCCCGGCTATTCGGTATCAAAAAATATATGACACCTCCCTTAATGCAGGAGTTTGTGGATGCATAATTCGATCAAAAATATCCGGACACCAATTAATGGATTTTTTTGGGAGGGGGTTTTGGCCACCACCTTTATGACGCTTTGAACTCTTCTGGGGACACTTTAAATGAAACATCTGAATGGGACTGAACAACTGACGCCAACTCTTCTTCATGAGCTGAAGCCAGGGAAGGTAACGATGTTGGACGGTTGGGGGTGGGGCGAAGTGGGCCTTCTAGTTCGTCCCAAAAGTGTTCTGCTGGGTTCAGGCCGGGGCTCTGGGCAGGCCAGTCCATTTCAGGAATGTTGTGGTCCACAAACCACTGCCTCACAGATGCTGCTTTATGACAGGCAGTACTGTGATGTACGCAAAACGTAGTGCTGTAAAAATGTGTTCATTCCCTTTTTAAGCGCAGTAACGGAACTACATCTTAACCAAGAAAATCACCCTCTACCATTACAAGACCTCTTCCGTGTTACATTTCGGCGCTGCACTCGATAGAGGTAACATTCTGCAGCCATTCGCCAAATCTAAACCCTTCCATCATGCTGCCACATGGGACAGTGTGATCACTCAGATCACTCCAGTCATCCACTTCTCAGTGGTGTCGCTGTTTACTTCATCTATTTACACCACCTAAAGCGTCGCTTAACATTGCCTACCTAAATGTGTAGCTTATGAGGAGCTGTTCGACCACTGTACATATTTTTTTAACTCCCTACGCACAATCATTGTGCTAGCTGGACTGCTGGTAATTCCGTCCGAACAGGTCTTGAAAGGCCTAACGGTACCGACCGGCCGCCGTGTCATCCTGAGTCATAGGCATCACTGGATGCGGATACGGAGGGGCAGCATACAGCTCTCCCGGCGGTATGTCAGTTTACGAGACAATCAAGTAGCTTCGCAGTTTGCCTCACAAGCGCTGAGTGCATCCCGCTTGCCAACAACGCTCGACAGACCGGATGGTCAACCATCCAAGTGCTCTGCCAGCCCGACAGCGCTTAACTTCGGTGATCTGATGGGAACCGGTGTTACCACTGCGGCAAGGCCGTTGGCTAGACTGCTGGTAGCACTTTGGGACTCACGAGTGATCCGTTCCGCTGGTTCCATGCGATTTTTTACAATCACCCTCCGCAATGCTGGTTTATCCCAGTCCATCAGCATTGTCTATACGTGTGGTTTGCCTGGTCTTGGTTTAGCTATAGTTATGCCTTCCCGTTTCGACTTTAGAGTCATATCAGCAGATGTCGATTTGGGCAGCCTTAGAAGGGTTGAAATAACCCTGATGGACTTGTTACACAAGTGACATTCAGTGATTTGTCTTTTTTCGTGACCAATGAGTCATCCTTCTGTTACCGCTTCTCTACTGACAACACAACGTCGCTGCTTCCTTCTATACTGGCGGGTCCGCCTCTCGCGACATTTAATGGTCAGTTCTACATTACATACGGGTGTCTGGACACGTTGGATCAGACAGTGTAAATTATTCTTTGATCAGACAGTAACAGACAGATGACTTCACAGACTCACCAATCGATGGGTTGAAGCTAATTAACATTCAGGCAGCAACTTCACTTTGGCAACATCTTACATAATCTAAGTAGTCCTTACCTGAAAGAAGCAGTATTCAGGATTCATTATCTCGACAAATTTCATGTCTATAGCTATCACACAGCTCCGGAAGGCGATAGTAATAATTTAATTCTTTATGTGTTTCTCGGATTTCATTCACGGTGTCTCGTTACTGCATGAAACTCGGAATTTTTTTTAACATTAATGTATATCCTCAGGTCATATGTTGACGATTTTAATATGTGATTCGTATTTCAGTCTAGGACTGGCACTGCCGCAGAATTCTACTTCATACATAAATGAAGGAATACACACACATAAAAAAAGTTTTGCATCACCCCAGTTCCTAGAACTCCCGAAGATAGACGTTGACTGTATATACTGTATCACAACCATAAGCAGTGCCTATTAGACGGAGGGGGAGTGGGTCCGACAGCCGATCATTTCCGGTCATTCCACCAGGAAGGAGGTACACGGCTCATGTTGTCTGTAGTTCAATCATGCCTAGACGGTCAATACCGCGGTTCGATCGCGTCCGAATTGATACTTCGTGCCGGGAACGGCTCTCAACAAAGGAAGTGTCCAGGCGTCACGGAGTGAACCAAAGCGACGTTGTTCGGACATGGAGGAAATGCAGAGAGGCAGGAACTGTCGACGATATGCCTCGCTCAGGCCGCCCAAGGGCTACAGCTGCAATTGATTATGGCTCGGAGGAACCCTGACAGCAACGTCACCACCGTGAATAATGTTTTTCGTGTAGCCACTGAACGTTGTGTTACAACTCAAACTGTGCGCACCAGGCTGCATGATGCGCAACTTCACTCCCGATGTCCATGGCGAGGTCCATCTTTGCAACCAGGACACCATTCAGCGCGGTACAAATGGGTCCAATAACATGCCGAATGGACCGCTCAGGATTGCCATCACTTTCTCTTCACCGATGAGTGTGTAACCTCCACGCAAAAATTAATAAATGTTAATTTGAAATGGAGCCAAGTGTAACCTCCCAGCAGAAATTAAAGAATGATAATTGAAAATGGACCACACAATAATATTGATTAAATAATGAACCATGAACGAAATGTAAACTCCTAACAGAAATAATAGTATCTGGTAAATTTTATAAGGACAGCAGCGCTGACCTTCGGCCCTGTATTCTGAATAACAAAAGCAAAAATTCTTACCTCAATAAAAACTGCAACTATTTCTGCTCTTATTTATCGACACAGCTTCGTGCAATGCTGGCGTATATTTTTTTTTGATTCTTGGAAGCAATGATAATGCATTGGAAAAATTCTTTAAATTGAAATGAATGCTTTTTCTTCAAAAGAGTTACTTTATATTATAAAAATTATTATTGGGGCATTTATTGAACAAATTAGATTACAATTAACATACATTATTAGATATGCGCAATGCTGCTTCTTTACCTTCTACAACAATACTCATCGTCCAGAATCCTGACCAGAGTCGCGAGCAGAGCACACAGCCGACGCATGCCGACTACTACCGTCCACTCGCTACTAAAGCCGACCGAATACTACAGTATCCGAGTGACTACTACTGCAGACTGACTTCTACTGTCGACTCGCGCAGACTAGCGCAGACTCGCGACAAGCAACAACTAACAATAAACTACTCTCTGGTCAGAGATTCTGTCATGCCTCGCCCATCGCCGGCGAAGCATACACCTTATATAACCGTCCACTGGGGGGGGAGGGGGGGGGGGCAAAAATTTGGCAGCGATGGCGTGTCAATTGGACTTGCCATGAGCAACAAGTTTTTCTTAATTAATTAACTTTACAATCACAGAATATTTACAGATATATAAGTGCAGAACATGAAATAAAATATAGTGCACACGCACGGAGTACAGACGTATCAAGCAATGGCAAAATGTATACACAATGAGTACAAAACATATTAACAAAATGGCAAAAGTGCACACGCACTGTAGTAGTGAACATATCAGGAAATCACAAATGTATAGGCAACGAGTACAAATCATAAAGAGAAATGACAAAAGTGCACACGCACTGAAGTTCAGAACATATCTGGGAATCACAAAATGTATACACAATGAGTACAAAACATATTAACAAATGGCAAAAGTGCACACGCACTGTAGTACAGAACATATCAGCAAATCACAAAATGTATAAGCAATGAATACAAATCATGGTAACAAAATGACGAAAGTGCACACGCACTGTAATACAGAATATATCTGGGAATCACAAAATGTATACGTAATGAGTACAAATCATATTAACAAATGGCAAAGAGTGCACACGCACTGTAAAACTCTCTAGCATTTTTTTTCAACAAATAAACATATCAAGGAGTGAAATAAAGTGCACATGCACTATAGAAGTGTTTAGTATTTTCAGGACAACTGATCTTACTAACAAATGAAAGGAAGTGCACACGCACAGTATATGTCTTTATCATTTTACAAGAATTAGGAAAGGAATGGGAAGGATTGCGTCATGGTTGTAGCACTTTAGGTTGCACGCAGCTGCACTGAAAGTCCATATCTTTCTACAGAATCACAACACCAAGTGAGATAATCTGAAGCTCTTTTCCTTGAAGTATTAATCAGTGTAGCCAAGACACTGAAATGTCGTAATAATATTCCATGCTATCATTTTGGTAGTACACTAGGTACACCAAACAGTGGGACCATAATAACACCTCCATCGCTCAAGGTGGTGGACAGCATGTCGTGTCAACACCATGTTCTTGTAGAGTATACCAACGTAGAATTAGTGCAAAAACCAAATATAGTGCTCCATGATCATGAGGATAGACAGGACAAATAGATATGGCAGTAATTTCTGGTAATTAGGTCAGAAGGTGAAGGACATTAAGTCACATAGTAGTCTTCATTGAGAATTACACTAGTCTAACAACTGATTTGAGTAATTGGTGGCACTCATCGCCCAGTTACTGAACATTTCTGTACCATGTATGTAGTATTACAGAATAATGTTCATAAAATTATCTGAATATAGGAATTATTGGCTCTCATTGCCCAGTTACAAACCATCAGAAGTCATCTTTCAAAACAGAAGCTAATGAATGGCATAGTATTAACATAATTCACTTAATTATAGTAATCATTGGCATCATAGGTAATCTTATTACAATGAACAGTGGCATTCATTGGCCAGTTACAAAGCATTTTTTTTGTATTATTCAGAAGTCATTATTGAAGTGACATACTATTCAGAGCTGATCAGTATTATTCAGAACTCTCTTAAACTAGTAGCATTATTTGGGACTGGTAATTACTTTGTTTGCTTTTGAGTTATTGCTGCAAATGAAGATGTGTAACGTCATTCGTCATGAGTCAGCTGTAGCAAGGTTATGCAACAAGTAGAGTATATGTGATCACATTCATAAACGACATAGGTTTAATAAACAACTATTTATACCACATTAATTTCATGAATAATTTCTCCTGCAAAATATACAAAATGGATTATTAAACTTAAAGAAGAAACGCATATTATGCTGAAAAGTAGTGAACTTCGAATTAACAGGTAGTGAAATGTGTATAAAAATATATATGTTCTCTAGCTGTCCTTTCCAAAACCTTCAGTCATCATACCATGCGATATAAGACATACTGTCAAAACGAACTGCAACAAATACTTAAATAACTACATAGCATCTCTTAACTAACAGCAAATATATAAACTTCATCATTATTTTCATCTGCAAAGAAAAACTTCATTATCCATATCACCATAACTCCATTATTATCATCACCTGTAAAGAAAAACTTCATTATCCATAGTAGCATATTCTTCATCATTATTCACCACCATTCATTATCATCTGCAAAAGAGTCACTTCATTATTCATTATACAACTATTCCTTATTTCTAGCATATTTCATCACAAAAACTAAGATATGTGGTTCTGTCTGACAGCCTGCATCAATCGCCTCGTATTCTGAAAGAAAAAATTAGTTAAGACTGCTATCATACGATGTGTATAGTATATTCTTGTTAATGCTTGTTAATTCTGATCCATTTACTCTTCATCACGAGGTATTGCATCCTCTTTCGTTCATTCCGAAGGTGAAATTCCCATTTCTGTTTAATTGAATTCGTTTACACGTTATTTCTTTCTGAAAATGATAAACAAAGATTAATGTCTTGCATTTAATTCATATAGCCATTAGATAAAAACTGGTTTATAGTAACATAATTGAGCATACAGCATAGCATGACAGAAAACGTAATATGGCAAAAACATCGACAGTGTTCAGAAGCAAAAATGTACACAGTGTATCACAATGTAGCAGCAAAAAAAAGTAAAGTAGTCTCGATGTTTAGCTATCATAAGGCAAAATGTTAAAGTCAACTGGTGTTTTTTATATCTTAAATATTTCATAGTACATACAAACAAAACAGGAAAACAATCATACATACATAAAAATGGAAAATATGCACGGTCTAGGGTGCATAACGACAAGAAATGTGATCTTGTTTGTGTACAGCTTGTATGTTGTGTAGTTAATAGAGGCGAGAATTGAAGACTTTAATAGAGAGAAAATTTGATAAAATTAATACATCACTAGATAGAAATGCATAATTATTCGTAAGATACGTAATTTTATCTGGAAAATGTGCACTGTCTAATGTGTAACGACAAGAAGAGCGACCTGCTAACCTTACCTTGCCGGGCACTTGCCAAGAAAAATGCGATAATCATCAGTAAGTAGTCACATAAATATAATTGCATAAGTGGTCATAAAATGTGTAAGTTCATCTGGAAAAATATGCACGGTCTGGTGTGTAACGACAAGAAAAGCGACCTGCTAACCTTACCTTGCCGGGCACTTGCCAAGAAAAAATTGCGATAATCATCAGTAGGTGTTCATGTGAATATAATTGCATAAGCGGTCATAAAAAAATTAGGAAATGGCATTACAGTGTGATAAATCATGAAGTATTTTCATTCAATAAAAGGTTTGACGTTCGACACGTGGTGGTTCCCTCTGGTTTTTCTGGTTCTCAGAGTTTCGACGTGTACTACATTGGGGTGAGGAATGCTGCAAATCCGATATGGTCCTGCGTATAGAAGCTCAAATTTACTGCATCTACTCTTTCCTTTGTTGGATAAATAGTGTGTACGTACTAATATCTTCTGTCCAATGTGAAATTCACGGCGTACAGACCTGTTTTTGCTGTCTTCTCCGGCGCTCTGCGGCACGTTTGATGTTGTTCAGCGCAATGTCAATTATTTCATGGTGTCGTAGTCGACGAGATGTAGGAAATGTTACTAATTCTTTAATTTTGTTAGGTGGTTCAACATTTTTCAGTATAACAGACGGAGATAGCATAGTAGATTCATTCGGTATAGAATTAATTACATGTTGGAATGAGAGTATGTCTGTGTCCCAATCAATATGTTTCTTATGGCAGTAAATTCTACACAGGTTACCAATTTCTTTCATTAATCGTTCACAAGGGTTCGAAGAAGCATGGTACCTGGATATATATATATATATATATATATATATATATATATATATATATATATATATATATATATATCGGAGAAATGTTTCTAGCTCGTAACATACGTGTCCATATAGCAGATCGAAACTGTGATCCACTGACGGAAATTACTTTCAACACATACCCTACATGAAATAAAAAAAATGTTTTACAAATGCTTTCGATACAGTTTTAGCAGTAGCTTTTGCGTAACGGAGTGAAGGTAACAAATTTTGAAGTGAGTTCAACAGCGACAAAGATGTAGCAAAAACCTGTATTAGTTCTGGGAATCGGACCAAAAATGTCTACAGCGGCCATGTGTCTCAATGTAACAGGTACAATGGGGTGTAATGGAGGAATATGTGAAGTCGTATCTGATTTAGCTTTCTGGCAGATTTTACATGACGCTAAAACTCGTCGTATACGTTTCTCCATGTTGGTAAAATAACAGTTCTGTCTCAGTATAAGAAAACATTTTCTAGCTCCGTAATGTGCATAACTGAAATGAGTATACCAGATTAATTTGTTAACAATTTTGTCAGGAATGTATAATAACCAATTGTTGCTGTCAGGATGAGAGCGGCGAAACAGAATGTCATTGCGTACAGTGTAATGGTTTCTAATGGTAACATTATTCCTATCTTGCCAAAGGTGTTTAATCTCTCTCCATACGTTGTCTTTATTCTGCTCTTGTGCTATGTCTTGTAATGACGACGAAATGAAATTTTCAAATGCAACTTGTTGAATTTACATGACGCTGAATTTTGCTTTGCAGAAGTTGGTTGCGATGTCTTGCTGATTGTTGTTAAGAGAACGGGATAGTGCGTCTGCTACAATATTTTGTGTGCTGGGAATGTGAACAATTGTAAAATTAAATTCCTGTAGATAAAGTTTCCATCTGCTTAATCTGTCGTGTGTAAATTTAGCCGAAAGTAAAAATTGTATCGCTCTATGATCTGTGTAAACCGTAGTGTGTCTTCCATAAAGAAAATGCCGAAATCTCGTAAATGCCCAAACAACACATAATGTTTCAAGTTCTGTAACAGAATAATTTCGTTCAGCAGGTGAGAGAATGCGACTTGCAAAAGCGATGTTTTTAATTACTGTACAACCATCTTCTTCAATTTCCTGAAAAATATGTACGCCTGAAGCGGTGTTAGAACTGTCGGTGACAATGGAAAAATTTCTGGTAAGATCTGGGTGCGATAAAAGTGGTGCATTCAACAAAGCATGTTTCAAATAACATTCTCGTGAACAAGATTCTGCGTATCAAAAGTATTGCTTGCGTTACTGGAATATGCAACCTGTACTGTATTTAATCAAATTCTATCTGGCGTGTTATTATTTTCAGGAGGATGCTGTGGCATTTCAACTATTTGTACTGTTCTATTATTTATTCCTGACGTATTACGTTCTGGATGATACCTACTGCCTGGTTCATTCATGATTATTTGTTGTGGCGGATGTTCTTGTTGCTGATAAGATAGACTGTTATTAAATGTACGCTGAAAATTGTGCTCATTATTTTTACGTCTGTCATGATAGTCATTTCTATACGGCGCATTGCGATAGGAATTGAAATAGTGTGTTTTCTGTACGTACTGATTCCCCTGTTGCTGTGCGTTACTGTTTGTTGAGGCCGACGCTATACGTGTACGCGGCGAAACATTAAAGCTTGGTTGACCTTGTAGACTGCATTGTTGGTTAGGTATGCTAACCGGCTGGCTTTCATGCTGTCGCGGTGAAAAAATTCTATTGTTACTAAAATGTGGTTCCTGTTGCTGATAAATTTTTTACACATACTGATGATTAAAATTTTCTCTGATATTAAAGTTCTTGTGGTTGTCATTTCTTGAGCGTCTAATAAAAAATTGTCCCTTTCGGTAAAACTTATCTTATCAGGTTTTCTTTACACTTTTCTTAATCCTAGGTAGAGCAATAGTTAAAGAGCTGTTTTGATAGATATAAAGGATAGTAGAACAGAAGGCAGCAGTGCAGAAAACTAAAGATGAAACAGCTCTACTACGTCTCGGGGCCCTGTGCACGCTACAGCACATCCTCATTAAAGCGTAATGAATCCCCTGAGGTTTATTACGCGCTGCAAATACATTTTAGCTTTTGAGTTACAGGCAATGCTGGTGAAAATTCAAAAATAAATTGCTGTATCCCTGCTAATTGTAGTTTCTGCATCACAGGCAATGCTATTGAAAGTACAAAAATAAATTGTCGTATATGGTTCAAAGCGTGTACCTGTGCTCTGTCATTATTAAATTCCTTAGATTTTCTTACGGATACAAATTGCTCGTAATCAACGTTATCGTCACTGAATGTGTGAACAGATTCACGATTACATAAGAATCTGTTTGTCTGTATCTTTTCGGATTTTAACTCCCGTAGCTTTTCGGATTTTAAGTCGCGTAGTCTCTGTAAATTGCTTAAGTTATACTGACTGTGTAAGTGTGACAAATGATCGGAATATGCCGTATGCTGTGACGTGTTATTAACTGAAACATTTTTCATCTCTGTCACTTTGATACCTTCCTCAATTTGGCTGTTCTGCTGTTCACATTTCTTATCGACTTCCGTATCCACAGTGTGTGAAAGTTCTGGTGATTTTAAATTAAACTCGTCGCGTAACTATGTTGTTTTTTTAGGACATTGTTCAGCGACTGCACTAATTTCATCTCTAACTGATTCTGTTGTGGCTGCATGTGTATTATTTAATTCTTGTGCAACAGATGTAATTTCTTCATTACTGTTCCTAGCATGAGCCTTACTTTCTTCACATGATTGTTCTTTCGTGTCGTGACGTTGCACGGTAACAGCTGTAATCTGTTCACTAACTTGTTTGTTCTGTTCGTTAAGGTTGTCGTGTTTTTGTTTGTCAGTTTGAAACTTTCATTAATTAGTTCATTAAGTTGTTTGAAATGGTTGTCGAAACTTTGATTAAGCTGTTTGAAATAGTCGTTTTGTTCTTTCTTGAATTGTAGTAAAAATGCCATAACTTGATCCAAAGTAACATTACCTACTCTATTCTCTGTGCTGTTTGATGGCGTACCTGCAATTGTCACGTTTTGTGTATCCATTTGGAAATTCTGTGAGTCTTGAAAATGTTTGCCAATCGGATGTGCACTGTTAGTCACTACACCGGAATTAAATAAATCTATCGTACTCTGATTACACTGTTCATTTTCATTAGAAAAGGTTGTCTGTTCAATTTTGCAAACCGGGTGTGTTAAACTGGGCAGTGTTCATTGTAACAGAACGTCCCGCGTCATCAATTGTCGTTAAATTAACAGAGGACACAATTGAATTCATCTGTTCATCACTAGGATCAAAATCAACATTAGCGGTCGGTAGGCACTGATTGTCTGTAATTGAAGGATTATCATCATTACACTGCATGTCGCTAGTACTATCGGTCAAGTTATTAGAATCGGCTATTTCACTCATTACACATCGCGATGTACTGTTAACAGTTTTTCGCGGCATTTTTCACAAATCAAAATTATTCACAAATGAAACACAGACAATTCAAAATGCAACAAACACAAATACAACAGAGAGCAACAAATTGCCGATGATCTGTGGAAGAAAGAGTGACAAATTAGTGAATGCGTTGCGCCAGATGCAAACTACATTTAAGTAAATAAGAGCAGATATATGACTACCTATCAGAAGATTCACAAATAAATACGATCCTGGCCGGATGTCGCCAAGTGTAACCTCTCCACACGAAATTTTGTTAAATGAAAATGGAAATGGAACCATCCGTAACCTCCCCACAAAAATTAAGGAATGAAAATTGACCATAAACCAACAATAATATTAATTAAATAATGAACCATGAACGAAATGTAACCTCCTAACAGAAATAATAATATCTGGTAAATTTTATAAGGAGAGCAGCGCTGACCTTCGGCCCTGTATTCTGAATAACAAAAGCAAAAATTCTTACCTCCATAAAAACTGCAACTATTTCTGCTCTTGTTTATCGACACAGCTTTGTGCAATGCTGGCGTATATTTTTTTTTTATTCTTGGAAGCAATGATAATGCATTGGAAAAATTCTTTAAATTGAAATGAATGCTTTTTCTTCAAAAGAGTTACTTTATATTATAAAAATTATTATTGGGGCATTTTTTTGAACAAATTAGATTACAATTGACATACATTATTAGATATGCGCAATGCTGCTTCTTTACCTTCTACAACAATACTCATCGTCGAGAATCCTGACCAGAGTCGCGAGCAGAGCACACAGCCGACGCATGCCGACTCCCGCAGACTACTACCGTCCACTCGCTACTAAAGCCGACCGAATACTACAGTATCCGAGTGACTACTACTGCAGACTCGCGCAGACAAGCGCAGACTGACTTCTACTGTCGACTCGCGCAGACTAGCGCAGACTCGCGACAAGCAACAACTAACAATAAACTACTCTCTGGTCAGAGATTCTGTCATGCCTCGCCCATCGCCGGCGAAGCATACACCTTACACGTGTCGCATATGCCTTCAACCAGACAATCGTCGGAGCCTTGTTTGGAGGCAACCCAGTCAGGCTGAACGCCTTAGACACACTGTCCAGCGAGTGCAGCAAGGTGGAGGTTCCCTGTTGTTTTGCGGTGGCATTATGTGGGGCCGACGTACGCCGCTGTACGATACGTGGATGCCATGCTCCGACCGATAGTGCAAGCATATCGGCAGCATATTGGCGAGGTATTCGTCTTCACAGACGACAATTCGCGGCCCAACGTGCACATATTGCGAATGACTTCCTTCAAGATAGCGACATCGCTCGACTAGAGTGGTCGGAATGTTCTCCAGACACGAACCCTATCGACATGATGGGATGGATTGAAAAGGGCTGTTTATGGACGACGTGGCCTACCAACCACTCTGAGGGATCTTCGCCGAATCGCCGTTGAGGAGTGGGACAATCTGGACCTTGATGAACTTGTGGCTAGTATACCACGACAAAAACAGGCGTGCATCAATGCAAGAAGACGTGCTACTGGGTATTAGAGGTACCGGTGTGTACAGCAGTGTGGACCACCACCTCCAAAGGTCTCGCTGTATGGTGGTACAACATGAAATGTGTGGTTTTCACGAGCAATAAAAAGGGCGGAAATGATGTTTATGTTGATCTCTATTCCAATTTTCTGTTCAAGTTCCGGAACTCTCGGAACCGAGGTGATGCAAAACTTTTTTTGATAAGTGTATGTAATGTAAACTAAGATGCTGAATGAACTAGACGCTTGTTTCTTCTCTTGAACTCCAAAGCCATTTCTTGCTTATGAAAATACGCACAGAAAAACTACCATAGACGATAAAAGCATGATTTATAAAATGAACGTGTTATCATGTGTAAAACAGTGCCGCAGGTACAATGCGGAATGCGTTCGCTGCGTCTGTCAAAACTTCACGATATGTGCACGGCATCAACAAAGTACATGTTTCGTCAGTAACCGTTGCAGTTAAAGTCAGCTGACCTGACATCTAGCTGACGAAGATGACGTTAAGAGAACACTCCGTTTCACGTTCATTCGTATTCGAAACTGCGAAAGAATTTACAAATTTTCACGTACGCAGAGTATTTGCACATGTTAAGGCTACGTCAAATGCTAGAAAAACCGTTAAGTTGCAAACAAACTGAAAATGATGGTTTAAGGGCAGATCGGCTTCGAAGTCGCTACAGGAGTAGTATGCTGCCCATATTTAGGAAACAGCCGTAACATTCGTTCCATGCAGCTTTAAGAAACGAAAGAAACTTAAATGGAGAAAAGCCGAATGGGTGCTTGGACCCCGCTTCCGCTTGAATACGAGAGCAATGCTATCATCAATGCATCAGCACTCTAGCTTACAATAATCGTATAAGAAGGCAAGAGAATTCCAGAAAGAAGTGTAGCTCTGCTTTATTGTTATGCTAAAGCGTTTGACTGTGCCGATAACAATAAGTTATGAGAAGTACTCAAAAACATGGCAGTACAAGATCGCCCCATTTACTCTGACCAAGTAGCCACGGTTAGAACGCTATGGGGAACATGTCAATGGGAAACATGAATCATAAACGAATACGGCAAGGCTACATGTTTTCATCTTATTTATTCAATATCGATGCAGAGGAAATTACGAAGAATGCCAGTTTAGATGAAGAATAAACTAGAATTAAAATACCCGGGATAAATAAAAATAACCATGACGACAGAAAGTGAAGAAGAGTTTAACATCCTCTTACTGAAGGTGGAAGAAAAAGAGCAAAGGTTGGTCTAATGCTGAATGTCAAGAAAACGAAAATTAAGGAAACTACACCGGTCCCTACGTGGAATACAGGAGGAGAAACAATGGAGGCAGTTTCTTTGTTCAGCTATATCGGCACCCAGATTTCTGCCGATGGTGGTCGCAGCCACAAAACTGAGAGACGTTTATTACTTGATAGAAAGGCAATGCCCAACTTCGACAATGTTTGAAGGTGTAGAGACGTAAGTTTAACAACAAAGATCCGTTTAGTAAGGCTACGGTCTTTCCAATAGTGATATACGAATGTCAGAACTGTACCATAAGGAAGGCTGAACGCCATAGGATAGACTTCTTCGAATTGTGTTATTGGAAGAAACTTCCTAGAATTCCATGGACCGCAAAATGAACAAATATGTCAATATTACAGCAAATAGTGTCAGATTGCTCCTAGGAAGATTTCGCACTGCAACAAAAACAGGCCTATTTAGGGCACATCAAGAGAATGCACGATTCGCTGAAAAACATCTTAATGTTGGGGAATATCGAAGGCACAACGAGAAGACGGCGGAAAAGGATGAGATGGATCGATGGCGTCACAGAAGTTACGGATTACAAACTGGAAAGTCTGCGAGAGATTGTGCTGGACAGAAAAAATTTGCGTGCTTTAGTTCTTGGGGTCACAGAGCGTCGACATTGACTAAACAAAGGGCAATGAACCGTTTTTATTCAGCGTCCACTTTTATATCTCTGTTAGTAGTAAATGGTTCTAACCACCCACCGATTACACAGTAATAGTGATTTATAGATTAGGGAAACAACTTTACTTTGTTAAATTGATACAGCAGAGGTACTACAAGTTAAAGCACATAAAAATAATTGGTTATCAATTGCTTTATGTCAAAACTTTGTGAAAAACCAATAAAAATGTTTTTAACACCCCTGACGCCTACAGTCCACCGAGAAAGCTGGAACGCCCACTAGAGGGCGGTAACGACTAGGCTGACTACCACTGGGTTAAAAGATTAAGAGAGGGAGACAGATAGAGAAAGAGAGGGAGGGAGGGAGGGATGGAGAGAGAGAGAGAGAGAGAGAGAGAAGAAAAATAATATTGCTATGTCCAATCACGGTTCAAAAACCTAAACTTTATATCTACCCTCTCGAATTTGCTAACTCTTACACTAAAGATGAAACTCGTTTTTACATATTGGCATTTTCCCATCCCTCTTACTCTCTGGAAATTATTTTCTTAATCCTCTTTAGAGCCGAGCTCTTGAGGCAGAAATGAAAATGACGATAATTACATTCTCTGGAGGTGGAACACTTGAGACGAAGCACAACTGCTGTCCAACAATGAAATGGATTGAATGACCCTTCGAGAAACTGCTCTCTAAATAGCCGAATCCACTTCTCTGGTGCAGAGCCCATGTGGTTAAGCAACTTCGGTGGCTCACAGTTTATGGCGCTATTCGAGAATAGTTCTATTTCAAGTTCCCTCTGGCCTCGTCATTTAAGGTTTCCGAATCTCCCAGAATCTCCTCAGGAAAATGTCGAGATGGCCTCTGCTGTCTGCCCTTATCTTTGTACGACTGAGCAAGTATTTGGTCCGGCATGGTGACGTATAGATTAAACTACGCAGGTGTAACATTCCTTCCAATCTAGGATTTCACCATCATCTTTATCTTGAACAGTTTACAGCCACAGGTTAGATCAGTTTGGAACACAAGCCTCGCCAACTGGTCCTGTTTTCCCACCATCTTTCTGAGTTCCCTTCTGGTCCAGTTCTCGCCTATTTTTTCAGCACATTGCTCCACACCTTTCAGCCATCTATCCCTTGGTTCTTCTCTTGGTCGTTTCCTTCGCATCTCAGTTTCATGTGTCATTTTGAGAATCTTCTTTATTTTCGTTTATGTTAAGTTCCCATACCATATTCACCTTAATGTTTCTATCCTGCTCTGCAAGGGTTCATCTTGCTCTACTTCCCTTACCCTTTCACCTTCATCGTTTCTCTCTTTCTTACTCTTATCCTACTTCTGAGGAACTTCATTTCACATAACTGTAATCTGGATACATCTCTTTTCTTCACCACCCATGTAGCAGATGTATAGGCCAGTACTGGAATGTTTCAGATACATCGGTCATTATTGGTATGTAGTAACTTCTATACATTACTTCTTTGCTTTTTGTGGGAAGTCTTTGTTCAAAACCAGCCTCCTAACACTTCGAAGAGTACTTCCTCCTGTCTGTCATGTTCACTGCTCTCTCTCTCTCTCTCTCTTTGTCCGCAGCTTGTGGTAGAGGGGCTAGCGTTGCTGCCTCTGGATCACGGGGTCCCGGGATCGATTCCCAGCCGGGTTGGGGATTTTCTCTGCCCGGGGACTGCGCAGTTGAGCACCCTACAAACTAAACATCATCATCATCTCTTTCTCATTTCTTCCATTTCCCTCTACCGTACTTCCAAAATACTTGACACTTTACACCTCCTTCAACTATGCACCTCCGATCATTATACCGGTAGTTGGTCTATCTTTCTTTCGACTTGTAATCACAATCTCACATTTGTTTACACTAAGTTCCATCCCGTACTGTCTCATAGTTTCTTCCCAAGCATCCAGCTGTTCCTGAATCTCCTTCTTCTTGTTTCCACAAATAATCAAGTGATTCGCGAACACCATTAGTTTCATCTTGTCTTTTCCAGTTTTTTCTGCCACCTTAGTAATTATTTCAATCAAGACCAAAATGAAGAGGAGAGGTGACAATGCACTTCCCTGTTTCGCACCACTTGTCTGCTGGAACCAATCCGTTCTTTCATTTCCCTCCTTCACACAACTCAGACTTCTACAGTACATCTCCTCCATTCTGCTTGGTGTCTCTTTTTCCACTCTCTTCTTTTCTAGTGCTTCCCAGAGCTTTCTTCTACAGACACTATCAAATGCATTTTCTGTACCGAGGAAGGTCATCACAAGGTCTTCCCCAAATTCATAGTGGTGCTCCTGGAGCTTCCTCACTGCAAATATGAGGTCAACTGTTGACGCAGAAGGTCTGAAGCCATGCTGTTCCTCTCTCAATTTGTTCTCGACCCTTTTTCGGATTCTGCTTTCAGGATCTTCTAATAAACCTTGGCACCAGTGTTTTGTCAGTGTGACTCCCCCATAGTTTCTACAATCCTTTCTACTCCCTTTCTTGAATATAGGGACAATTAGTGCTCTCTTCCGATCTTCTGGAGTCTTCTCATTCCACACCACCCTCATCAAACGATACAACCACTGTTTCCGAAGCTTCCCTGCTCCGTTCACCATTTCTACACTTACTTCGTCCACACCTGGTGCCTTTCCTCCTTTCATCTTGTCAAAGAAGTACTCCTTGCAAACTATCTTCAGTGTCCCTTATTAACCTATTTCCTCTTTCTATCCATTATTTTTGCATTCTCTCTCAGACCTCTTCTCTTACGTTTGACCATTCCATATAGAACTTTATTACTTCCTCTGCTACCGTCCTATATCACCCTTGAATTTAGGATGTCAATAAGCATAATGTTGAGCACACTGAAACCACCATCAATCAGTTGTTCCCCATTTCATGAAGAGATTACATGAGCAAACCGTTAATTATCTACTTCACAAATAAAATACGCCAAGCCGCCGTTGTTTCAAGTGAGGTTACAGTTAACTGCCTCATCGACAGGGAGTTATTAGACAGCTTTTGAAAGAACAAACCCAGGAGTCGTCTAAAACGATTCATACAAACCGCGGAACGGCGGTTCGTGAATTTGAGCCCCCACCTCTCTTCGAAGCGAATCGAGTCATAAGCACTGCACTACCCCACTTTCTCAACGTTATTTCAGTGAATGCTGAGACGGCAGTGCAGCATATTGCTACGAAAAGCTCAGTTCACGAACACTATGCGTGAGAATATTTAATCTAAATCTGCCGAAATATTTTGATGCTTTTTTTTTTTTTAATGTAGTGTTCACAGACAGCAAATTACGCCGTGCACTGAGAAACGTTGTTATATTTATTGGATGCCTGTTTCCTAATTTGCAGGGTTTTTACTCCCTGTCTGCACTTGTCATCTGTAAATCGACTACAACCACAATAATTTGCCATTTTCCACAGTGTTTTCGTACTGGCTACAACTGTCAATCGCATTTTAACATAGAGCTATGAAACACAGTGTCCTGGTTAGTTTCCCTGAGAAAAGACATCTACAACGCAAATGGCGCTTCATACATTATTCATACTACAAGACCGTAGTCATTAGACATCACACTTCCCGCTTGATTGACATTCTTGCTTCATTGCTTCAACAAAGTGAGTAACAAATAATTCCACACAAGTTCTATAACTTAGCGTGTATGTCAATTTGGAAAAACGGTCAAATTCCTCCTCGTTAAAGTTTTTGTTTCTATTTCCATATTAAGCAGATGTGTAACACCAATTACTCTCTCACCACGTGTCGAATTCTTTTCAGTGTAAGGCAGCTCCACGCGCTTCTTATTGTCCCAGTCCTTTCTCAAACGTGTTCACGTTGTAATTTTTCTTAAGTACTAATTTTTAAGGTAAGCTGGTCCTCTTGCTGATCAGATGGTTTTAGTTGGTTCATTTTTTTTTCACTTTATCGTAGTCCTCTACGTGTTATGACTGCAGATCGAGTAAGAGATCTTTAAGTAACAGGAGTAGTACACCGTCAAACTGCGTGTGGGACGTCATACCATTAGAGACTGGAACTTGGTACCAGCTAGGTGTGTCATGTGGGTTCTACACGGAATTCAAGCGAAATGTGATTGTATCTTAAGTCTATTTTGACAAACCAGGCATAATGTGACCGTAAAATTGGAAAAAAATAGTGACACATACTACTCTTGACTCAGTTTATTTTAACAAATCACCGCCATTATCGGGCTTCATCTTCGCAAGGCTGCACATGTCATCACACATTTTACATTTTTTGTTGCTGATAACGAGATAGCAGGAGTTACCGCCAAAGTCAAAGTTTTGAGACGCTGGTATCCTACAACATATTATTAATAACGGAAATTTATTTCCTCACTAAGCCTATTACCACTGTGGATTGTTTAACTTGATGATAGCAGTAGCCGAAACGTCGTTATAAATAATGTAATATATTACGCGATGTAGACGGCTACATCCACAAAAATTCTACATCGCTCTGAATCACGCCAAAACGATGACCGTTGTGTCTAACTTCTGTTTCAGCATTAAATTAGAATGTGAAACAATGGATAACTATCCGGTTTGGGAAGGAGCGCCTGGTCCCCGGCACGAATCCGCCCGGCGGACTTGTGTCGAGGTCCGGTGAGCCGGCCAGTCTGTGGATGGTTTTCAGGCGGTTTTCCATCTGCCTCGGCAAATGCGGGCTGGTTCCCCTTATTCCACCTCAGCTACACTACGTCGGCGATTGCTGCGCAAACAAGTTCTGCACGTACGTGTACACCACCATTACTCTACCACGCAAACATTTGGGGTTACACTAATCTGGTGTGAGACGTTCCCTGGGAGGGGGGGGGGGGGGTCCACCTGGGGCCGAACCGCACAATAACCCTGAAAGAGTGGTTCGGTGTGGGGCGGCGGAGAGGTGAAGTGGACTGCAGTAGTCGTCATGGGGTTGTGGTGGACCACTGCGGCTGCGGCGGGAACGGAGCCTCTCCGTCGTTTCTAGGCCCCCGGTTAACATACAATACAATAGATAACTATCCATCTACATACGGTATCGGCATACACTCGGCCCGCGTAGAGGTGCTATACTAGCAGAAACATAACGGTTACAAATGCCTACTGACCTCTTGCAACGGTGGTCATAGTGCCAGGTTAAGAGATAATCAGGTCGTATAAAAGTCAGAGAAATACTTTGGGTAAGAAACAGTTCAAATAAAGTCCGCAAGAGCCTCAATAATTTTCTCGAACGAGAGGTCCTGTTTCCAATAGTCTTTGGAGAGTATGACCTTTTCACAGCTTGAATTGTTTCAAAGATACAGTAGCTACAGCAGGTCGCTTTCATATTTGTAAATTCTACCAGTAAGTCTGAAAGAATCGAAGTGGAGTGCACTCGGCCCTTGTAAGTCCAGTAGAGGAACTGTTTGATTGAGAAGTAGCGACACCGGTCACGTAAACTGACAACGGCCGGGAGGGCGGTGTGCTGACCACACGCCTCTCCGTAACCGCATCTGGTGACGCCTAAGGACTGGACTGAGGTAGACACGGCGGTCGGTCGTTACCGTTGGGCTTTCAAGACCTGTTCAGACGGTGCACTGTTTTAAACACGACGTATCTTGAACCATGAGTCGTACACTGATATAATTTTGCAGGACATTCAGTGGTATATGTAGATACTGTCTGCAAACAGTGTTGGGAATAGAGTTAGAAGTAAAGAAGTAATAAAGTAAAACATCATGCTTAATGCTGAAGTTTTGCTGCATGAAAAGCTAAAATGTAGTAAGCGATGAACTACTTTCCTTTCATTATTTTGTGAGAAATGTCAGGGAGGAACGTTTCGAAAAGCTTTGAAATCAGTTGTAAAGTTTTTTGGAAGTTGCTAAGCGCTCTCATTATCAAATACTGGATGAGTATGTTCTAGGTAATTTGCACGCTATGAGTTACATTGTCTCAAAGAGATATCTTTAGTTTCTAACTGTAATATTTGTCTTATTGTGTTAAACCTTTAACCTAAGGCTACCTCTTAATAAATAGGTTATGAGAGCAATTTATCTTTTTTTAATTTGGTTAATAATTGCATGAAACAGTGAAAATAAGATTTCCGATGCCTTTCCACGGGCAACCCGCAACTGGTATCGTGTGATCAGGTGACCCCCTCAGTGGTTTAGTACTGTAGATTACTAGCCCAGTGCGAGTACGGATCATTATATACAACGCAGTATCGCTACGACTGCTGTAAGATATTGATGGAATCACGTAGTTCGTCTTGTAATAGCAGTGGAGGCGTGATAGAGTGAGGACGAGTTACAAGGTTGAAGAAGAATCAGATTTGATATAGAAACATCGGTATTTATTTATTTTGCGCTGTTATCCCCTAACACTTCCATTCTACAACAGAGAATTACCTACTGTTTTACTGCTAATGCAACTACGTTGTGAAACGCATTTCTTGAAGTAATCAGTTATGGCATACTATAAAGCCGTTGACCATTCATTGTCATCTGAAAAGTCATCTTGCAATGATAGGGTGCTATAAGGCAAATGTGAAGGCTCACAGGTTGCTAGGCTGTGTAGGAAATTCTTTAGTCTTTTATTTATATCTTTTACATCTTTTTTTGTCAACATGTGACCTACGCTTATAGAGATAGGAACAACGATGAAAGTGAAAGTTCTCTGTAATTAGACGTTAAAGGAAGGTCGATTTGCACTGTAATAACCACATTAAAAAAATAACCAATTTATGCTGTAAAATGATGCAAAACTCACTTAGTGTAGAAGCTAAGTGGAACGCTAGTTTCACGATCATTGGCTCTATAAATGAATGGTACAGTCATAAATCGTGACCTGATGGTTAAAAAAATATAAATATTAGAGAGACACGCAAATCATTATACAGTTTTCAAACCACTGCAATGGAAACAACTTATCAAATCTACAATGAGCTGGCGTAAACCAAAAAGAAAAAGGAAATTTTGGAAATTTGTGGTAAGGTTCTATGGGATCAAACTACTGAAGTCATCGGTCCCTAGGCTTACACACTAATTAAACTAACTTAAACTAACTTACACTAAGGACAATACACACACCCATGCCCGAGAGAGGACTCGAACCTCTGACAGGGAAAGCCGCGCGAACCGTGATAAGACGCCCAAGACCGCGCGACTATGTAGAAAGGTATTCGTGGGAGAAAGCAAGAGCCCAAATGAATGCTTCAACAGTACAGATGATATCTCAAAAAGTAGTAGTAGTTTTTCCTGTGGTATCCTTTAACCAAAAAAAATGGTTCAAATGGCTCTGAGCACTATGGGACTCAACTTCTGAGGTCATTAGTCCCCTAGAACTTAGAACTAGTTAAACCTAACTAACCTAAGGACATCACACACATCCATGCCCGAGGCAGGATTCGAACCTGCGACCGTAGCGGTCTCGCGGTTCCAGACTGCAGCGCCTAGAACCGCACGGCCACTTCGGCCGGCCTTTAACCAAAGATAAGTTACGAAATTCGATGTTCTGGAGATGGGATTCACTGCTCGCTTCTCGGCATCAGTTCGATGCTGACTTTAGATCAGATCAGGATACGAAATGCCGACGGATGAAAAGAGCCAATGTGAGAATATTTCATGCTGCATTTGAGAGTGGAGGTACAGGCTATGGAGCAAGTCAGAACGTAGTACTCAATTTCCCGAAAGTTAACTCACTTTTATCTTCAGAGTACCTGTTTTCACCTTGCACGTAAGGTAGAATTACCAATTTATTTTAGTGTTTCGTGTTTCTTGTCTTCAGCTCTAAGACTTGTTTGATCCAGATCTCCACGGTAGTCTCTTCCATGGAAGCCTCTTCATATGTGCATAACTGCTGCAGTCTGCACCTGTTTAAACTTTCTTACTGTACTGAAGCCTCTGTGTTCCTCTACAATTTTTACTCCTGACATTCTCTTGCATCACGAAACTAATGTTGCCCAGAAAATATCTCCTAAATTTACATTCGATGCACACTAACCATTTTTCACAAACGTTTATCTTGCTCTTGCAGTTTATTATTAATATCGTATCTACTTCGGTTATCGTAGTTCCTTCGCTCCCCAAATAACAAAAGTCGCACACTAATTATAGTGTTTCATTGCGTAATGTAATTCTTTCAACATCGCCTCTTTTCATTCCACGACATTCCATTATCCTTGTTCTACTTTTGTTGATATTCGTCTTAGAACTTCCTTTTCAGGACACTATCCATTCCATTCAACTGCTCTTCCGTGACCCTCGGTGTTCTTGACAAAATTACGAAGGATATTCAGTAACTAATGCAACACATTTTTTTCTGACAGCAAGTTGGTTTTATTCAGTATTCCAACACACCATGTTACTCCCCACTCTTTTGCCTACTAAATCCTGTTTTTCAACATAATCTCCGTGCAGTGCGACGGAATTGCGCCATCTTACTGGGAGGGCCTTATGGCCGCATCGTAACACTCTGCTCGTATTGGTCGACGTCGGAGTCAACGTCTTGCTGCATCAGTAACCTGCCATCCTCCTCCTACTGATTCCTGCGGAGTGCTCCCTTCATTGGACGAAACAGATGGGAGGTGTGAGATCCGGGATGGATTGGGAATAACAGTCGAATGAAGTTTCGTGAACTCCTCTCGGGTGCGCAGACTTGTGTGAAGCTCAGCGTTGTCTTGGAAAAGGAGAAGTTTGTTTTCATTTTTGTGGCGACGAACAAGCTGAAGTCGTTTTTTCAATTTCCTAAAGGTAGTGATACGCCCGCTAAACCCGCTCGGCAGAACAGGTGCTTAGGATTGTGGAATGGGCCAAATAAGGTTGAGGTCAGTTTCATTTTAAAATTGTAATTTAATAACACATTTACAAGCAAAGCGGCACGTAGCCGAACCTTCACAATTACGAATTTCAAAATGCAATTCTTTCACGTACAAACGCCTCCAAACAAGAAATTTAAAAAAAATCAACACGATAAAAATGCAGTTAAAATAGCAAATAAAATAATTAATATATATGTGGTATCACAGCTAGGCTGGAAGCCTCATGGCAAGGGTGGATAGACATAAACAAGATGCAATACAAACGGCTCAAAGCCCACAATCAAATTTTCAAGATTTTGAAATAAATTACCATAACCTTTCAAAGGCAGAAGGCCGCAATGTTTAAGCTTGAAAGGTAATTTTAAGAATAAGGTTGCACGGCTGAAGGCCCACAATTAATCTTCCAAAATTAAAAAAAATATATAACCGAAAGCCTTAAGTTTTATGTAGCTAAAACCAGACTAAAAGAAAAGACAACCCACGGCAATAACCTTTCAGCAAATATCCACTTGCCGGAATTCAAACTTACTTACATAAAACACAGTAAAACCAAGAATTTTTTATCATTGGCTATAATAGATTATAAACCGACAATTAAACATCGGTGAGGAAGCTAGTAAAGACCACAGCACTCATAAGCCTCCAGGGGGTCGGTGTGCCCTCAATCAGTTAGGTGAGACGGGTGGTGAGCCCAAGTACACTTAATCCGTAGGAACCCAACCAAGGGACAGCCACGGACCGACCGACAAACGACTTGCTTGCCACAAGTCGGTACATGAGAATTCAAACACAAAAAGTTACGGGCGTGATTATCCACAATCAATATGTACCGGGTGATCAAAAAATCAGTATAAATTTGAAAACTGAATAAATCACGGAATAATGTAGATAGAGAGGTACAAATTGACGCACATGCTTGGAATGACATGAGGTTTTATTAGAACCAAAAAAAAAATTACAAAAGTTCAAAAAATGTCCGACAGATGGGGCTTCATCTGATCAGAATAGCAATAATTAGCATAACAAAGTAAGACAAAGCAAAGATGATGTTCTTTACAGGAAATGCTTAATATGTCCACCATCATTCCTCAACAATAGCTGTCGTCGAGGAATAATGTTGCGAACAGCACTGTAAAGCATGTCCGGAGTTATGGTGAAGCATTGGCGTCGGATGTTGTCTTTCAGCATCCCTAGAGATGTCGGTCGATCACGATACACTTGCGACTTCAGGTAACCCCAAAGTCAATAATCGCACGGACTGAGGTCTGGGGACCTGGGAGGCCAAGCATGACGAAAGTGGCGGCTGAGCACACGATCATCACCAAACAACGCGCGCAAGCGATCTTTCACGCGTCTAGCAATAGTTTTTTTTGGTTCTAATAAAACCCCATGTCATTCCAAGCATGTGTGTCAATTTTTACCTCTCTATCTACATTATTCCGTGGTTTATTAAGTTTTCAAATTTATACTGAGTTTTTGATCACCCGGTATATGTATTAAGCTGTCAAAACTACATACCATGTTGGAAAGTGACAACAGGTGAGGAAAGGACACTGCCAGAAATTACGTTAGTGGCCAGGGCAGGTAACCGGAACACTAAAGGCCACAAGGCAGAAAATACCGCTGGTGCACTTGAATACTTGAATTCTAGTCAACCAATATAGTTAATTCCACCGCACTGTGGTGTTGCTCACAGGAAAACCTCCCCAACAGCGAACCACCGAAACGAACCACGCAACACGAATGGACGTGGCTTGGGTACTTGAAATCACTACTCAACTTGACGACCTGGGTCGGTGAACCACGAAGGTCGCAGCGATCGGACAGCTCCACACAGACTCCAACACTGCGCAGGGACCGCCAGCGAATCCAGCCGACTGCACTGCGCGGAGATAACTTTCCTGGTCCGCAGCAACCGACCGACTCCCCTCAGAATGCCGACAACATCTAAAATAGTCGTCAGTGGAAATAACGCCAACTACACACAACCTGACAAACACTTGCACGAAGACCTGAACGATACCCAACAGTAACTAAGCACGCACGAAGACAAATCGGGAGTCGATGCACACACACACACACACACACACACACACACAGCCGACTCATGAACGATCGGCGAGCCAAAACGCGTCGTCCGGTAGGACGACCGGCCGACGATCCACCAAGACCGTGACCCGGCTCAAGTGATGCGTGGCGGCAATGGTCGGACGAGCCATGTCGACGCAGACCTCACTGTAACTCCAACCCGACTGCACTAGTGCCGAATTGCAACTCCCCGATCGGCAGGTCCGGACTGCGCGCCAGACGATTTCCAACTGAGTGGCAGACCCGCACTCACGACCCGAACTCCCTTACGACAGACATCGCTCGGGAAGTAATAGCAGTCGAGCAAAGATACTACGAGAAGGGATATATCGATACGCGCTGCTAGCGCCGCTCACGGTCAGACAAAGCAGCAACTCAGTGTCAGTAGTAATTTAAATTAACGTAGTGAGGTGGAAGTACGTTAAAAACAGGGTGTAAAATACATGATGGTGGGAACACGAGCCACGCACGGCTCAGGTAGTACAACACACTTCAGAGTTGATCGTTGCACCATGAGGGAGGACGTCAAACAGAATAGCCCCTTCAGAGGCCCAGAAGACCGTCGCCACGTCTTGACCAGCCGAGGGTTGAGCTTTTTCTTCGGAGAAGAGGTGGCGCCACTCCAAGGATTGCCGTTTTGTTTCCGGCTGGAAATGATGAACCCATGTTTCATCGCCTGTGACGATGTTCAACAAAACATAGTCACGATCGGCCTCGTAACGCGCAGCAATTCCGCACAAATGGTCCTCCGTTGCACTTTGTGGTCTTCTGTTACGCGGCGAGGAACCTACCTTTAACTACCCCATCTGGTGGACGAGTGTGTCAGCACTATCAACAGGGACATTCAGTTGAGTAGCGAGGTGTTTGATTGTGATCCGTCCATCACCTTGAATGAGTGTATCTGCACACAGTTCTGTGTGGCCGGCCGATACGAGGGAGATCGAACAGGTTTGCCCGACCATGTTGCCACGTTGACAGACGATTCACCCAACGACTCACCGTGCTTTTGTCCACTGCCAGGCCTCCGTAGACATTCTGTAAGTGCCTATGAATATCTGCGATGCTCTGGTTTTCCGCCAAAAGAAACTCAGTGACAGCTCCAGTACATTTATTTGTGGTGGCTAAAATGTTTGTATGTTAGAAGACAATACAAAGAGAAAAAAAAAACAGTAACAGCTCTCTGTTTGGAATGCATCTCCGACACCATTTTGAAGGCTACGTATAGCGCTAACACCTATCGGAACTTCATGAACCAGCGGGAATATTCCACGATGTCCCACAACAAATTCTGCTTATTTTCAACCAAAACTGTCTGAAAAAAAAGTGTTCCATTAATTGTTGAATGCCGTCGTACAGTGTCATCGGCAGTCAGCAAAGTTCTTTTTCTTCTTCTTAAACTGTAATTTCTTTTCAAAAATTGCTTTCCTTTACTGCTTGCTCAACGTGTAGAGAGAATAACGTTGGCAACAGGGTACAGCCCTGTTTCACTCTCTTCTCAACTACTGCTTCCCACTGATGCCCCTCAAAATGGCTGTGAGCACTATGCGACTTAACTTCTGAGGTCATCAGTCGCCTAGAACTTAGAACTAATTAAACCTAACTAACCTAAGGACATCACACACATCCATGCCCGAGGCACGACTGTAGCGCCTAGAACCGCACGGCCACTCCGGCCAACTGATACCCCTCGACATTTATAAATGCAGTCTGGTTTGTACAAATTGTGGAAAGCTTTCTGCTCCTTACACTGTTCCTGTTTGTTAACAGTATTATTGTGATTCGTTGATGATAATTTTACAGTCAATTACGAAGGACATTTTCAAGTGCTCGTCGTAAGGCACCATTTATGAAATATTTTTGGTGACGCTGTGTATAAACTATGGAATAATTTATCTCTCTTACTGTGGAACCTTCAGAAGAAAGATACCTAGTAACACACAGCGAAGGGAGGGGGGCGGAGACGGGAGGGGGAGATTCGTGCAGTAACGGCCAGCTTACAATACGAATGTGATTTCCCCGTTTCCGCCCCCTAATGGCAGAAGTGTGCGACAATCATATCCATGTGCATTAGAGTCGGATATCTTCTTCCTCACTTCAGTACTTTGTCTGCTCTGAGTGCTTGACGATGTTGCTGTAGTTCATACCGCACAGAAGATATCACAGCCTGTGGTGCCTGCTCTTAAGATAAGTAATTAATTTCTTTGCCTTATTTAGGTATTCTATGTTACCTAAGGAATGACATCTAACAAAAGTTTCATGATAATTTCTGTAAGAGAACTTACAATATGACTAGATCCTACTGCGTCTTTGTCATGCAGTACCAACCACCCGACTGTCTTTCAGTATCAGCGAGAAGTAATTTCAACTGTTAAATTATATGCTCTTCTTCTTACTTGTTTTAAGACTGAAATGGCGGAAAATACTGAGAAACTAAGAGGAAAATGGATTGAAGAGTGCATGAAAATGGCTGTGACCATGGTCATGTCTAATAAAATGACCGCGAGGGAGGCAGCTGAAGCGTTTTCAACAATTAAAAAGGAAAAATATGGTCACTGAAGAGAAGAGAATAAAAGCAGCAAATTAAAGTCTTAAGTCTGGTGCTCTAAAATAAAATAAACGCGCAGATGGTGGCCAAGGAAAGCCAATTCCAAAGCGGCGAAAGAAACCGGAACTGACCGGAAATAAGGGGTCAATAGAAGAGACCGAAAAGTGCAATATGTGTTTGGAGTCATTTGAAGAAGACTGGGGGCTGTGTACCAAGTGCCAACAGGAGTGGCCGAGCGGTTCTAGGCGCTTCAGTCCGGAACCACGCTACCGCTAAGGTCGCAGGTTCGAATCCTGCCTCAAGCATGGATGTGTGTGATGTCCTTAGGTTAGTTAGGTTTAAGTAGTTCTAAGTTCTAGGGCACTCATGACAGATATTCAGCCCCATAGTGCTCAGAGACATTTGAATCATTTTTGTGTATCAAATGTAGTCGCTGGCCACATGTTGTATGTGTAAATCAGGAGAATATTTCTGTAAAACAGTGAGCTAAACATTGGTGAACTGAAATGAAATAATAACAGAAAGTTCCTATGCTAATGTGTTCTATTATTATTCAATAAGTATGAATTCAGTGTATCATTGGAAACCGATATTGGAAAAGGCAATGCCTGATCCTGCAATGCACTTTCTACAAGCCTTGTAAATGTATCTATTTTACTTTCGATGTAATTAATCAGTATAATTAAAAATAAAAATCATTGCACTGTGCTATTCATGGAACACGTCTGAGGTAAGAGAACACCATATTAACGCTCCGACTGACCACCGCAGTTACACAGTAAAATCAGAAAACTTAGGCCGGCTACTGCTACACGACTCTTCCATAAAATTTAATATTTGGGCTCAAGTTCTCATTACTAAATGTATCTCTTTTAATTTTGATGCCATTAAACAGTGTAAATAAAAATAAATTACACTGTCTTGCTTAGAGTATAGGTAGCTTTCGGCACCACCTCAGTGGAATCACTCTGTGAGGTGCTCGGAATCTACCCAATAGACATTAAGAAAAGATATAAAGGTGTTATGTACTAGCGTAAGGTGGGAAGGTACGACCGGGTTCAAAAGTTCTCTGAGTACCAACTGACCCGAAACGCCAACTAAAAACCTGGAGGATGATACCTGGCAAGGTGAGTGGGACACAAGTGATAAGGGCCACAGGCTACAACAGTTCTTTCCCGATATAAGGGAGAGACTAAAACATATCATCCCAGCCGCGATATGATCACTTCTTAACAGGACACGGCCCTTATCCCAAGCACTGAAACGCATGAGTCTGAGGCAGACACCAACAAGCATGTATGGAGAAGGAGGCTCCCCAGAACACATCGTCTTTTTCTGCAGAGATATACCAACACGAGACCCACAATACACTTAAACCGCAACAATATTCAAGACACCATACACGCAATGCTCACAGACAAAGACCAGTGGCTCGTATTAAATACACGCACTGATGACATATCCAAACCGACCTATAGAGAGCATGTCCGAGCCAGACAACGAGTCTGTATGCAAACACGGGAAGGGGTTCAAAATGGTTCAAATGGCTCTGAGCACTATGGGACTCAACTGCTGTGGTCATCAGTCCCCTAGAACTTAGAACTACTTAAACCTAACTAACCTAAGGACATCACACACATCCATGCCCGAGGCAGGATTCGAACCTGCGACCGTAGCAGTCGCACGGTTCCGGACTGCGCGCCTAGAACCGCGAGACCACCGCGGCCGGCACGGGAAGGGGTCCAGAGGTTAGAAACCGCACTGATTCCGACTTGGAATCAGGTGATGACACTGATCCCGACAAGACCGTAAATGAAAATGAAGAAATACCCAAAATAAGCAACACAACAGCCTAAAAAAAGGGTTCGAAGTTGAGGTTTGACAATTAGGAAATCTAGAGTAGATGTTAGATTTAGATGAAGAGCTGTGATTAGCGGTCGGTGGCTTGATGGAGAATTCCAAGATAATCACTGTCATACAAACTTGGTGAAGCGACATGTTTAGTATCTTCTATCTATCCATTTTAAATGAAAGTTTTTTTTTTTTTAGAAAAATTTTTCTGAATTCTTAATTCTGAAAGTTATGTCATAACCTCTTTTCTGTCTTCATAAATTCCTCTCCTCCATTCACAAATCGCTGATTTTAAGATTTTCGTTTCCGAATTTATAATTATTTAAAGCTGCAATATTATTAACCCTTTTTTAAAATTAGAAGTATAAGTATCATATTCTGTACATGTACAATTTCGTATTGTGAAAGTATGACCTGTCTTAGTAACAAGGTGCCAAGTCATTTGTAAATGGCAGCAAATAAATAAATATATACAATAAATATTAATGGACCATGTCTTGAGGTAAGAGAACAGCATGTTAACACTCCGACTGACCACCAAAGTTACACAGTAAAATCAAAACACTTAAGCTGGTTGATACTACACGATTCTCCCCTAAAATTTGATATTTGGGTGGCCCAAGTTCTCATTACTAATGATACCACCAAGAAGCTGTATCAATGGTAGAAGTCGTCACTCCGATGAAGGCCGTGCCAAATGGACTAAGGATAGCGGTTATCGCTGAAACAACCGATTTTAGATGATATCGGTTTTCTCCTTCGCCTCCGACACCTGTTATAACCGAGACCAAACAAATATCGAAATATACCGGTTATTCAGAACTAATATACCGGTATCGGTTTTAGCCGGTCGGTTTTTCCTATCCATAATAATGGGTCGAAACGATGGAATATTTTTCACCGCTCACTTTTTCAGAATATACACTACTGGCCATTACAATTGCTACACCAAGAAGAAATGCAGATGATAAACGGGTATTCATTGGACAAATATACTATACTAGAACTGACATGTGATCACATTTTCACGCAATTTGGGTTCATAGATCCTGAGGAATCAGTGCCCAGAACAACCATCTCTGGCCGTAATAACGGCCTTGATACGCCTGGGCATTGAGTCAAACAGAGCTTGGATGGCGTGTACAGGTACAGCTGCCCATGCAGCTCCAAAACGATACCACAGTTCATCAAGAGTAGTGACTGGTTATTGTGATGAGCCAGTTGCTCGGCCATCATTGACCAGACGTTTTCAATTGGTGAGAGATCTGGAGAATATGCTGGCCAGGGCAGCAGTCGAACATTTCCTGTATCCAGAAAGGCCTTTAGAGGACCTGCAACCTGCTGAAATGAACGGTTTCGCAGGGATCGAATGAAGTGTAGAGCCACGGGTCGTAACACATATGAAATGTAACGTCCACTGTTCAAAGTGCCGTCAATGCGAACAAGAGGTGACCGAGACGTATAACCAATGGCACCCCATACCATCACGCCGGTCGGTATGCCAGTATGGCGATGACGAATACACGCTTCCAATGTGCGCTCACCGCGTTGTCGCCAAACACGGATGCGACCATCATGATGCTGTAAACAGAACCTGGGTTCATCCGAAAAAATGACTTTTTGCCATTCGTGCACCCAGGTTCGTCGTTGAGTACACCATCGCAGGCGCTCCTGTCTGTGATGCAGCGTCAAGAGTAACCGCAACCATGGTCTCCGAGCTGATAGTCCACGCTGCTGCAAACGTCGTCGAACTGTTCGTGCAGATGGTTGTTGTCTTGCAAAGGTCCCCATCTGTTGACTCAGGGATCGAGACGTGGCTACACAATCCGTTACAGCCATGCGGACAAGATGCCTGCCATCTCGACTGCTAGTCATACGATGCCGTTGGGATCCAGCACGGCGTTCCGTATTACCCTCCTAAACCCACCGATTCCATATTCTGCTAACAGTCATTGGATCTCTACCAATGCGAGCAGCAATGTCGCGATACGATAAACCGCAATCGCGATAGGCTACAATCCGACTTTTATCAAAGTGGGAAACGTGATGGTACGCATTTCTCCTCCTTACAAGAGGCATCACAACAACGTTTCACCAGGCAACGCCGGTCAACTGCTGTTTGTGTATGAGAAATCGGTTGGAAACTTTCCTCGTGTCAGTACGTTGTAGGTGCCGCCACCGACGCCAACCTTGTGTGAATGCTCTGAAAAGCTAATCATTTGCATATCAGAGCAACTTCTTCCTGTCGGTTAAATTTTCGCGTCTGTAGCACGTCATCTTCGTGGTGTAGCAATTTTAATGGCCAGTAGTGTATATACTGAAAAAGTATGTGAATCGCGTAAGTCTACTCTCATATGCGGCAGACTGTTTACTAAATGTGACGATAGGTGCAGGTTTATTTTTTTTTTAAGGTGCTGAAGTGTGGTCGGCTAGACAGTACGAGACGGCGGCAGGCGCCCCCTCCCGGGCCTATGGACCCGGATGCTAGACGCCGGGCCGGACCGCGGCTCGCCAGTGTTGACCCACATCGCAAACAGGAAACGAGGGCCGCGGCCGGAGATCGATAAGGCGTCGCGACGCCGACGGCGGGCTCCACCTCCACCCACCCCCCACCCCTACCCCTCCCCTACTAACGCTTTTCTCCCTGCTTCCCCCCCCCCCCAGCCGCCGAATCTCCACCCTTTTCCTCCCACCACATCCGCGGACCGCCGGAAATTACACCGAAATCTGACGCTGCAGCCCGCCCACCCAATGTCGCTGCTCCGCCGAATGCGCAGTTCTCCTTCTCTTCGCTCTACGTTCGTCAAACGATAAGGTAGAGGATACAATTCACGGTCACCAAGGACAACAAAAAAGCGAGTACTAATCAACGACCTAGATGATCGAAAGTTGAGAGAAGTAAGCCTATTGCTGTCAAAGATACCAAGGATCTTAAGTTAGGGGCATTTTTACTACGAAATGTGCCTCGAAAGATCACAAATGGTGCACATTTGTTGTTCTTGTTGTGGTCTTCAGTCCAGAGACTGAATTGATGCAGCTTTCCATGCTACTCTATCCTGTGCAAGCTTCTTCATCTCCCAGTACGTATGCAGCCTACATCCTTCTAAATCTGCTTAGTGTATTCATCTCTTGGTCTCCCTCTACGATTTTTACCTTCCACGCTGCCCTCCAATACTACATCGGTGATCCCTTGATGCCTCAGAACATGTCCTACCAACCGATCCCTTCTTTTAGTCAAATTGTGCCACAAAATCCTCCCCAATTTTATTCAATACCTCCTCATTAGTTATGTGATCTACCCACCCAATCTTCAGCATTCTTCTGTAGCACCACATTTCGAAAGCTTCTATTCTCTTCTTGTCCAAACTATTTATCGTCCATGCTTCACTTCCATACATGGCTACACTCCACACAAATACTTTCAGAAACGACTTCCTGACAAATCTATACTCGATGTTAACTAATTTCTCTTCTTCAGAAACGCTTTCCTTGCCATTGCTAGTCTACATTTTATATCCTCTCTACTTCGACCATCATCAGTTATTTTGCTCCCCAAATAGCAAAACTCCTTTACTACTTTAAGTGTCTCATTTCCTAATCTAATCCCCTCAGCATCACCCGATTTAATTTGACTACATTCCATTATCCTCGTTTTGCTTTTGTTGATGTTCATCTTATATCCTTCTTTCAAGACACTGTCCATTCCGTTCAACTGCTCTTCCAAGTCCTTTGCTGTCTCTGACAGAATTACAATGTCATCGGCGAACCTCTCCATGGATTTTAACACCTACTCGGAATATTTCTTTTGTTTCCTTTACTGCTTGCTTAATATACAGATTGAATAACATCGGGGATAGGCTACAACCCTGTCTCACTCCTTTCCCAACCACTGCTTCCCTTTCTTCCCCTGTCCGCAGCTGGTGGTCGTGCGGTAGCGTTCTCGCTTCCCATGCCCGGGTTCCCGGGTTCGATTCCCGGCGGGGTCGGGGATTTTCTCTGCCTCGTGATGACTGGGTGTTGTGTGATGTCCTTAGGTTAGTTAGGTTTAAGTTGTTGTAGGGGACTGATGACCATACATTTTAAGTCCCATAGTGCTCAGAGCCATTTGAACATTTCATGCCCCTCGACTCTTATAACTGCCATCTGGTTTTGTGTACAAATTATAAATAGACTTTCGCTCCCTGTATTTTACCACTGCCACCTTCAAAATTTGAAAGAGAGTATTCCAGTCAACGTTGTCAAAAGCTTTCTCGAAGTCTACAAATGCTAGAAACGTAGGTTTGACCTTTCTTAATCTTGCTTCTAAGATAAGTCGTATGGTCAGTATTGCCTCACGTTTTCCAATATTTCTACGGAATCCAAACTGATGTTCGCGGAGGTCGGCTTCTACCAGTTTTTCCATTCGTCTGTAAATAATTCGTGTTAGTATTTTTCAGCCGTGGCTTATTAAACTGACAGTTCGGTATTTTTCACATCTGTCAATACCTGAACATTAAAAAAACAAAAAAAGAAAGAAAGAAAGAAAGAATGGTTATCCACACGTTTACCGAAAGTTTCAAATGTTCAAATGTGTGTGAATTCCTAAGGGACCAAACTGCTTAGGTCATCGGGCCCTAGACTTACACACTACTCATACTAATTTATGCTAATAACAACACACACACACATGCCCGAGGGAGGACTCGAACCTTCGGCGGGACTGTATCAATAGTTTACCCACGTAGCCACCATATGAGTACTTATTCGTGCCCAGTACTGAAGTTTTCAACAATTACCAAGCTAATATCATTGTCTTCAGGTGCTACAACAGGCGATCGTTTATGGGTGAGAGATGCTAGCCGGCTGCCCTAACGCCAAGTACCACGCTGTCTGGACAATGTATGGCACGGACATTCGTTGTGGTAAATCAAGACAAAAAACAGGAGGAAAACGGTTTAGAGCGCGGTTGGGCAACCGGCGACCAGCGGGCCGTATCCCACCCGAGACTGGTTGCACTCCGGCCCGCGGTAGAAGTTCCGGGTGCACCTAAAATGAACGCTTTCTCAAAAACAAAAGTTTTGAGGCATAATTTGTTGACATGGCGTGTCGGGAACAGTGTGCTATTCGCATCGGAACGTTACCTCAAAACAATATAGTCACTGACGCTATAGTCTTGACTCTATGCGCTAGGATCATAACCGTCGTGTCGTGACGATACGGCCCACGAGGGTAATTACCGGACGATTATAATAAAAATACAGCTACTCATAGAGGTCCATTGTGGCCTACTATTACCGTTTAGCAGCGAAACTTGTTAGATATGCTAATGGGTTAATGCGGAACGGATTTACGCTGCACAAAAATTAGTTCCAATTTTGGCCACCAGGTGCAAAACTGGCGCTGAACAGAATCTCGTTGGCGTCTCCTGTGCTCGTATTGAACAAACTGTGTAAGCAGCGATTAATAATAAAATCAACATTATGCCTTTCTCAGTTGTTTCACCCTTTCTATACGTCTTTCTCTATTCGAAGCGCCGGATTTACACCTGGTGCCTAAATTGGAACTAACTTTTTTCCAGCTTAAATCGGTCCTGCATTAACGCTTTAAAACATCCACCAAGTTTCGCAGCCATACGATAATTACAGCCCAGACTGGACCCCTGTGAGTAGCTGCACTTTAATTATACAATCCGATGGCTGACGCCGCACCAACTTCAAGCGGCCGCGCGGAGTGGTCGCGTGGCTTGAGGCGCCATGTCACGGATGGCGGGGCGCCTCCCGGCGGAGGTTCGAATCTTGCCTCGGGCATGGGTGTGTGCGTTGTTCTTAGCATAAGTTGGTCTAAGTAGTGTTTAGGGACCGATGACTTCAGCACTTTGGTCCCTTAGGAATTCAAAGACATTTGTACATTTTCGAATTTAACTTCATGTGTGAGATGCGTTACCGACACACCGCTACATGGTCAAACTGACACTTCCTGGAAGAAGTATCTTCATAATTTTCTTTCACCGACAACATTTACGAAACACTACATCATTATTGATAAAATTGTCTCGAGCTTCCAGCAACGTCAAGTGGCTTAAAATCCACAAGTTCTCGCCTGAGTGCTCGATGGCCATTGTCGTGGTGACTGTCGTGTGAGTGTAAAGTGCTGTTGCCGCTCTTATAAAGCACATGTGGCGCTGGAGTGAGTACCAGTGACGTCAGAAAAGACAGAGCGCTTATACAAGGAGTGTAACAAATCACACACTACAGTTGCCCCTTGACAGTGGCCGAGGTGCACACGGCCGATTTGCTACAACAATGAAGCACTTCTTTCGTGCTTCAGATACCTTTTGATATAGTTTTGAAATTTAAAATATTCAAAGAAAGGGAACATTTAAAAATTCTGTGGGGCTAGATTTCTTTGTATGACAGAATTGTTGGATCATTTAAATATGAGACTTTACTTTTTATAATTCCTTTTAAGTTATTCTGTTTTGATAGTTTCATCAGTTCCATGTGAAAGTACAGGCCAAAGTGTAATGCTGGTCGGCAGTGTTTTTGATGGTGCTTGACAGCGTAAGTTAGTTAATATTACCACACACACGTAAAAATATCTTGCAGGAAAGGTTATCGGACTTTGTTAGAAAATGCTGTTTCAATTTAAACAATAGAATATTTAACGATAAACTGCTGAAGGTCCCGACCGTTGTGTTGCCAAACATACCGTCTTCAATTCACAAGGGGAGGCCGCCAATTGTGAAATTCAGATTCGATTCATACTGCGCATAATAAAAGCTCATGGCCAGAGGTGTAATGTGGCAAAGCACCAAGATGCACTTCTCAGCCGTTGTCGAGAAAATAGACAGTTAAAAGAAACCGCTGCCGTGAAATACTCTCTACGATTAATTATTTTCTACAGCGTCGTGGCGCAGCGGTAAGCGCTCTGGTTCGTAATCCGAAAGTCGCCGAATCGAATCTCGCGCCATGCAATTTTTTTATTATTAGTTTTTTTGTAATTCAAATATATATATATATATATATATATATATATATATATATATATATATATATATATACGTCCTCTCGAATGAATCGTTCCACTGCTAAAGCCTTTGGTCGTTCGTAGTCTTTGCAGAAATTGAATCGTGATGTAGTTTTCCTGTACTTGTTCGCCATGATCGTTGTTACTAGCCCGCGTGCAGACTAAGTCCACAAGTAAACAAACACTCGCACACGCCGCACAGGCGGAAGTATCGGACCTCCGCTTCGCACGGCTGCTAGCGCCGAACTTGCTCGTAAGGTAACACGCTCCTTGATGTTGCTTACCTTGCGCATGGACTACTCAGTTTGTATATTTCGCTATTTTTTTCATAGTTCCACACAACTTCTTCCTGTTTTCTCGATTGATCTGTGTTCAGTTTTTCAAGGCCTATCCCTGTGCCAACTTATACCTAAATCTGAGGAGGGTGCGATGGGGAGGTTCCCTTGTTAGCCATTACTCAGGATTCTCAAAGAGTACTCACACGAAGTGTTCTTTGAGATCGTTGGTTCTAGTCTGCTAATTTTAATTATAATGATTTTGCGATTTACTATGATTTTCAGTTTGAGTTTACTGAGATTCTATCTTTCTTTCGTAACTTGATAAATTAGTAAGTATAAGGTTCTTGTTTCAATTACTGGTTATTATCCAAATAATAGTGTTAAATGGAACTTTGATTACTTGTTCACTTTTCATGGAATATGGAACTTGTTTTGGGGAAATTTTTGGGGCATTGGTTGCTATTTTTTCTTTTTTTCATTTTTGGTCAGAGGAAGTGACATTACACATCTCTGACGCAGAGAGTCTACCCCTAGAACTGGAACACCTCAAAACTGCATTCCGGAAAAACTCTGAATGGCAGATCAGACGTGCTCTCCGCCCCACCTCTACAGTACAGCGTGTGGAGACGGAAGAAGTCAAAGAGATAGCCACTGCCTATATACCGTATACTGGCCCACTGTCGGCGAAAGTAGGACGAATATTGAAGAAACACCGAGTAGGAACTGTCTTTTGCCCACGAAATAAAACACGAGCATTATTGGGAAGTGTCAAAGACGATCTCGGTTTGCGGAAGGCCGGCATATACCAGATTCCGTGTCAATGTGGGAAGACTTATACTGGACCGTCAGTGCGCACCATCGAAGATCGTTGCCGAGAACATCAGAGGCACACTCGACGTGGTACTCCAACAAGTCGGCTGTCGCAGAGCACTGTTTGTCCGAAAATCATGAAATGGACTACCAACATACCAGGGTCTTGGCACAGACATCTAAATACTGGGATAGCGTCGTTAGAGAGCCTATCGAAATTCGTACCAGGGACGGACTCATCGACCGAGATTGCGACTACAACCTCAGCAGGGCATAGGAACCAGCATTGACTCTAATTGAAAACACGCTCAACAAAGGAAACGAACGGGCGACTAGGGCGGACGAGGCAGTTACACCGACACCACCACAGAAGCCGACTCCAGCGTCTCAGCAACCGCTGACGCAGGGGCGCGGACCGCGGAGAGAACGCCTCGCGAGGGGAGGGGATTTAATACGGCCGCCCCCTCTCAGGAGCTCAGTTCGTCAGCGCACCTGACGATGGCGACATGTCTGATCGCCGAAATATTGTGCCCGTTGGACACTATGGACCGGCAGTACACCCGTGCCGTGGACTGTTCGAGCAAGAAAAACGTGGGGAGAAACTGAAGAATCGCGTCAGTTATGATGTTTCCTTCGTGGTGAAGGGGGGGGGGGGGGGGAATTTGTTTTGTGGCGAATTCCCGCGACTTTTCGGAAGGTGTGCTACTATCTATTTGCGTGCTTGTGGTCCAGATTTTTGCTAATTACGGCCCATTTGTCGGCTCTGAAGTCTTTCAACTGTTGTTTAACTAGGTTGTTCAGCATGTTGCACTCTCTTTTATGTCTCCAGTCGGTCGTTTGTTTAAATAATTTGTATATCCGGCTTTATTCTTTTATGGTGTTTGCTATAACCAGGAATAACACAATAATTATATCACCGTTCTACGGTTTTTTGATACCTATACAAAATAATTTGTTACCAAGCGCCAAGTTGTAGATGAACACTTTACGGAAATTATACAAATTGATGGTGTTGATACCACTGCCCATGAAGCGCAGGTGAAATGCAGAATTCCGGTTGAAATCACGTGTCCAGTGACATACTAAGTTCCAGTATAGCATTCGGATTCTAAGGCCAGAGCGCAGCCAAATCAACATCTAACAGCACGTTCACCGCAGCGTAACACTTCCTAGTTGTAGAGCAGAAGACAGCACGATGAGAACTGGCTTGTAGACGTCAGTAGCGGCGTTAAAGAAGGCTCCATTTTTAATGGACCCAGCGGCTGGGGTCGCTGTGTATTCTTGGCGGCCAATCGCTGAGTGTTGTAGGTGGCCAATCGCTGTGTTTTGAAGCTCGCGCGCACGAAAGAGGGCCGCGCACGTTTCTCGGCCGCGAGCAAATAGCGTGCCGCTGCTCGGTAAATAAATAAAGGTCGTGTGACTAGAGCCTCGCCCGGTGCAAGTCTTTCGATTTGACGCCACTTCGGGGACTTGCGCGTCGATGGGGATGAAATGATGATGATTAGGACAACACAACACCCAGTCCCTGAGCCGAGAAAATCTCCGACCCAGCCGGGAACGCTGATCGGTCACGGAATTAATTGTGAAGGACACCATTTCTTCAGTATTTTTTTTTCGGGCTGTAGGCTTTCCGTTAGTTCCTCTTCATATTTCTGAACGTTTAGGTTTTTAAAGTCAACAACGGATTTCCTGCTATTGTCGGTTTTCGGCGAATGCTGGAGATAAGTACGCGTTATTAGTCGCGAATGATCTGTTCCAATGCTGTCTACTGCCTGTGGAGTGCTGAGGCGTGTATATATAGATCTTGCACAGATGAAATGGTCTGGGGTAGAGGTTCCCAGGTGGTTTATAAACGTAGGTTTGTTGTATGGCAACCTTATTCCGTCTTCTGTACCTTCCAGGTGTATGGTGAGTGTTACACTGTTCCGATTATTCCTCGTGTCAGCAAATGTTTCAGATCCCGCGTTAATGAATGTTTTGTGGTATAGTAGGAAGTCGGTTGAAGTTTCCTCTCCAGGTGGAATGTATATACACTGTAAGTAGGCTGTTTATGTTTTCTTATTGGCAACGTTACGTAGCGCTCTGTATGAAAATCACTGGCTGTGCTGTGTGCAGTCTGTGGCTAGTTTGCATTGTTGTCTGCCATTGTAGTGTTGGGCAGCGTCAGCTGGATGTGAACAGCGCGTAGCGTTGCGCAGTTGGGGGTGAGCCGTCAGCAGTGGTGGATGTGGGGAGAGAGATGGCGGAATTTTGTAATTTGTCATGAACTGCTATATATATTATGACTATTAAGGTAAATACAGTGTTTGTTCTCTATTAAAATCTTTCATTTGCTAACTATGCCTATCAGTAGTTAGTGCCTTCCGTAGTTTGAATCTTTTCTTTAGCTGGCAGTAGAGGCGCTCGCTGTATTGCAGTAGTTCGAGTAACCAAGATTTTTGTGAGGTAAGCGATTTGTGAAATGCATAGGTTAATGTTAGTCAGGGCCATTCTTTTGTAGAGATTTCTGAAAGTCAGATTGCGTTGCGCTAAAAATATTGTGTGTCAGTTTTAAGCACAGTCATGTATAAATTTTTCAAAGGGGACGTTTCAACACTACTGGCCATTAAAATTGCTACACCAAGAAGAAATGCAGATGATAAACGGGTATTCATTGGACAAATATACTAGAACAGACATGTGATTACATTTTCACGCAATTTGGGTGCATAGATCTTGAGAAATCAGTACCCAGAACAACCACCTCTGGCCGTAATAACGGCCTTGATACGCCTGGGCATTGAGTCAAACAGAGCTTGGATGGCGTGTACACGTACAGCTGCCCATGCAGCTTCAACACGGTACCACAGTTCATCAAGAGTAGTGACTGGCGTATCAGCAGTCGAACATTTTCTGTATCCAGAAAGGCCCGTACAGGACCTGCAACACGCGGTCGTGCATTATCCTGCTGCAATGTAGGGTTTCACAGGGATCGAATGAAGGGTAGAGCCACGGGTCGTAATACTTCTGAAATGTAACGTCCACTGTTCAAAGTGCTGTCAGTGCGAACAAGAGGTGACCGAGACGTGTAACAAATGGCACCCCATACCATCCAGATGAGATTATGACAAGAGAACTTCGATTACAGAATATTTAGCCCCTTATTTAAGAGTCTCTAGTGGAAAGGGTACGGAAATAAAAGCGAAATCTCAGTCGTATGTCAAGAGATATTAATGGGGTCAGCAAGACGGAGAGACATAAATATATGATATCTAGTCTAGGGTATCGTGGACCTGATACGTATGCATCACAATACAGCCACAAAAAGACCAGAGTTTTGTACAGTCATTTATCTGCGTGCTGAATGTACGAAGTTTGAAAGCGCTTGCACATACCTGCGCCGAATCTGGCGTCGCAGACGACGGACGCGCTATGTCTGCCTTCTGCTACTCTTCCACGCGAAAACCTGCGACACAGAAGAACAGTGTTAATTACACCTGCTCCATCACACGTGTCCCCCCCAAAATATCTCCTTACGATGTTGTACACTTGTCACTGAACGTCGATCAGTAGTCGGTATGTTATTAATCTTCTATTCCCTTTAAACGAAGAAAACCAAGGTGCGAAAAGATTCAACACCGACATATATATTTTTGTAATTGTATTTTCAATAGTTTTTGAATGCCGTTAGAAAAGTATTCATTCCATTTAAGAAACCATTATTCCTTCAGTATCTCAACTGACAGAAGAGTGAAGAGAGTGGAACGTACAACCATTACGTACTCCTCTGTACATTACAATTTGGCTCAAACGACGTTTCGACATTTTGATCACGAAATAACAACGGTGTTTACGTCTTACGCGACTCCGCATATAGAGTTTCTCTCCTAAGAGCCGTCAGTCGCGTTTTCTCTGCTGCTTCAGCAGATATTTGCAATTTCGTTTGTGCATTGTGTAGCTGGAGTCAGGCCAACGGCTTTGCTGCGGTGGTAACACCGGTTCCCGTCAGATAACCGAAGTTAAGCACTGTCGGGCTGGGCTAGCACAGGGATGGGTGACCATCCGACCTGCCGGGTGCTGTTGCTAAACGGGGTGCACTCGGCCCTAGCGAAGGAAACTGAGGAGCTACTTGACTGAGAAGTAGTGGCTCCGGTCTCGTAAACTGACATATGGCCAAGAGAGCGGTGTGCTGACCACATGCCCCTCCATATCCGCATCCAGTGACGCCCGTGGGCTGAGGATGATACGGTGGCCATTCGGTATCGTTGGGCCTTCATCCGTTTTTGTCGAATAACGTTACAACTGAACTTCGTCCTCTTCAAAGTATTTGGCTGGTGAAGCCATACAGCCCTGAAGACGGTTCTTCCACACCTCATAGCAGTACTGGAACTCGCAAAGGGAAAAAAATCACAAGATCTCAAGTCGGGCGAACGAGGAGGCTGAGCAGTTATAGGGATGTTCTTACTGGCCAAAGGCTGTGTGAAAACGCGCATTGTCATAATGCAACATCCAACTGTTTTCGATATTCGGTCTCACACACGCGACTCTTTGTTAAAATTGTTGAATAACCCCCTAGGTCTTGACGCACAATGTGAACGATTCCCTGGCTAGCAAAAAAGCATATAAGCTTGCAATTGATCTTTTATTTGCTAATTCTTGGTGTTTTGGCCTTGGTGAGTTTTGACTTTTCCATTCTGTGCTCTAGCGGGACATACTCAAATGTTCCAGAAAATGGCAACACTTTCAAATGGTTCAAATGGCTCTGAGCACTATGGGACTTAACATCTGAGGTCCGGTCCCCTAGATCTTAGAACCACTTAAACCTAACTAACCAAAGGACATCACAGACATCCATGCCCGAGGCAAGATGCGAACCTGCGACTTTAGCGGTCGCGCGGTTCCAGACTGAAGCACCTAGATCCGCTCGGCCACACAGGCCGGCCGGCAACACTTTCAGTTGATTCTAAAATGTCAACACACCTGTGCATCGTCATGTCCTGTTGGTCCAGCATGAGGTTTCTCGGAATCACTTTTGAGAAAATTTTTGTCATCTCCAATTCAACAGTCTGCGTGTCACGAACACTGGTGTGACTCATGTCTACCCCAATCATTCTGATTGTCAACCGATTATCTGTACACAAAAGATGGAGGACTTTGCCGACATTTGTAACAGTTTTCGAAACCAAAGACTTCCCAATGTGAGTTTCATCTTTAATAGACTGTCTTCCTTCTGCAAATGCCTTAAAACTACCCAAAAACCTGCCTTTGACACAATACTATCTCCGAAGGCCTGCCGAGGTTTTGGAAACTAGCACTGTCCAACGCGCACTAGTGTTTTCACCTGCCTCCGCTTCAAGTCTGTCGTCACCAACATTGCCGGATCGAACACTACGCTATCGGTCTCATTACTTCATTCACACACCTCGTATTGCGCAAGCCACCTTACGATGTGTGGCTGAGGGTACCTTTGGTACTATTATCATTCTTGCCCATTCACTGTTTATTCGCGAATGGAGCAAAGGGAGAACGACTGTCTATAAACTTCCGTAACAGCCCTAATTTCTCTAATTTTCTCGTCGTGGTCATTCCTCGAGACCTCTTTGGGAGGAAGTGATATGTTGCGCAACTCTTATTTGAAAGTACACTCTCGCAATTTTAACAGTAACCTGCTCCTTGGCCTGCCGAAGTGGCCGTGCGGTTAAAGGCGCTGCAGTCTGGAACCGCAAGACCGCTACGGTCGCAGGTTCGAATCCTGCCTCGGGCATGGATGTTTGTGATGTCCTTAGGTTAGTTAGGTTTAACTAGTTCTAAGTTCTAGGGGACTAATGACCTCAGCTGTTGAGTCCCATATTGCTCAGAGCCATTTGAACCATTTGAACCTGCTCCTTGATACAAAACGGGTCTCCCACATGACTGCCACTGTAGTATGTTGAGCTGGTTTGTAAGGTTCTTGCACTGACTGGAAGATCCCTTGGGTCTTCTCTATCTCTTCTATTAATCTTACTAGGTAAGGATACCGGACAAATAATATTCAAGAATCGTTCGAATATACATTTGGTAAGGAACTTCTTTAGTGAATTAATTACATTTCCTTAGGGTTCTGGAATCTGGTTTTTCTACAGTTACACTGTCCCGTCACATTAATGTGACCAACTGTCCAAGCCTGACTTACCACCTTTTGCAGCGTGGCTCAAATAGTTCAGATGGCTCTGAGCACTATGGGACTTAACATCTGAGGTCATCAGTCCCCTAGAACTTAGAACTGCTGAAACCTAACGAACGTAAGGACATCACACAAATCCATGCCCGAGGAAAGATTCGAACCTGCGACCGTAGTAGTAGCGCGATTCCGGACTGAAGCGCCTAGAACCGCTCGGCCAGTGCGGCCGGCCAGCGTGGACCGCTACGAGACGTACTGGAAGAGAGTCAGTGATGTTCTGAAAGGTTCTAACAAGGATGTGGAGTCATTCCGACTCCAGTACTGTTGACAATTACACTGTTTCTCTGCCGAGTGTCCATGGAGCGAACAGCACAGTCGAGGTGGTCCTACGATTTTCAATTGGGTTTATATCCGGGGAGTTTGGTGGCGAGGGGATTACGGTGAACTCATCCTGGTGCTCTTCGAACTACGCACGTGCACTGCACGTTGTGTGGCGAGTTACATTGTCCTACTGGTAGATTCCACCGTGCCAAGGAAAAACAAACTGCATGTAGCAGTGGAGATGGCCCCCAACGATAGATAAATTCTTGAGTTGATCCACTGTGCCTTCCAAAATGACGAGGCCACCCAAGAAATGCTGTCTGGCTTGGACCCTACCGACGACTGTTGCAGGGTGTTTGGTTTCAGGTGTATCACGTCTTACACGCCAGCGACCATGTGTCCGATGGAGGATAAAACGTGATTCATCTACAAAAGTTGCGGTATTGGCGTGCAAATTCCATCGTTCATTGTTGATGAACAGCAGTCAAAATGGGTGCATGAACCAGGTGCCTCCAGCGGAGACCCGTCCGCAGCAATGTTCCAACGTTCACTGAGCGGCCGTTGTGGTTCATCTGGGCGGTCAATTGTTCAACATTTGCACGACTGACTATGCGGTAGTACACATCTCCACAGCCGTTATTCACCCCTGTCCTTTATGGCCCGTGGTATACCACAGCTGGCTCGGCGCTACTTTTGAATAGCACTATTTTGCCATTGCGATACGCGAAGAGTTTAGAGACTTAAGTGTTTCGGAAATATTTCCACCCTTGGCCCTCAAGCCAATGATCGTGCCCTTTCGGACGTCAGATAAATTGCTCCGTTCCCGCACTACGAAAACGGCTGCACTGTTTTCCGAACGCCCCCAAAACGCTTTACATATCCCACAGTGCTGGTGCTGTCATCTGCCGTCTTCGAACGATTATTGCACGTTAACGTCGAACACAGACGGTTGTCACTTTAATGTGACTGGACTGTGTGATTTCATGTGGTCATTATACTTTAGGTCGTTCCGGACTGTTACACCTTTATGGTTGCTGCTATTTCCAGTGGTTTTCCTCCGACAGTGTAATCGAACCGTAATGGTTCTCTTAGCCTATTTACGCGTAATATATCATATTTATTTAAGTTCAACTGCCTGACCTTGCAAAAAAACGTCTACGCTTCGCGGGTCTTCTTCCATTTCGCTACAGTCTTCTGGCACTGGAACCTTCCCACAAACAGTAGCATAGTCTGCAAAAGCTTCATGGAGCTTTCGACGCTATCTAATGGATCATTTATATATATTTAAACAGTAATGGGCTTAGTTAGCTGCTTACGATAAACGTTATGATGTGTACCGCGTCATCCGAACAGACACAGAACACATGAGAAAAATGAAAAAAATATTTATATACTTATATGCTTGCCATTTTTTCCGTACAAATTATTTCTGTTCGAGACTGCCTCTACGGTACAGAACTAGTTGTCAGATAATAACGTCTTTAACGTACATTTGAAAAGACTTCTGCTATCTGTCAAACACTTTACTTCCTTAGGCAGGTTGTGAAGGAGATTTACAGCTGCATATTTCACCTTATTCTATGCCAAAGTTACATTCATTAAAGGCTAATGCAGATCATTTTTGCTTTTTTATGAATGTCTGTATTACTCTCAAACTCAAATCGATTGTTGATCACAAATTTCGTAAGTAATAAGTGTACTTGAGGCTGTTAAAATTCCCTGTTGCATATAAAGATGCCCTCAAGGTGTATGCTACTTACTTTCTCTTGTGCGACGAATGCTTTTTGCCTAAGTGAGAAGTTACTCCAGAATATTGTCCCATAAGATATCAAGTTATGAAAATACGGAATATATGTTACTTATAGACTCCCATAGCCACAAAGCTGGCAATTATTCTTACGGCTAAAGTAGCCGAACCGAAACATTTCAGTAGGTCTACTGTATGGTTTTTGAAGTCAAAGTTTCATCAACAAGCACACCTAAGAACGTAGAACTGTGTATCCTCAAGAAGCAAAGGGTACAGCAAACAGTTGGAAATGGTGTTTATTGCATATCTAGATTTCGGCCACTGTGTGGACATCTTCAGTGCAGTAAATGTAAGCTAAAACATTAAGTAAACAACAATCTCATTGTGAATTCAGCCTCTGACAGGAATAATCCAGTTGAGGCTATGTGCATATACAAGTGTTCTTAATGTTTTAACTTACATTTACTGCTCTGAAGATGGCCACGCTGCTATCGAAATCTAGATATACAATAAACATCACCTGTGACCGACTGCTGTACCCTTTACTACTTGAAATGAATACAGTCGCCGGGCACAACTGTTACGCTATGGAATCAAACCTGAGTACTTTATATCATGTTTCTCATTTTCTTGATGGTATATTAGTTTACTACGAGGTGGAACATTCTTGACAAAACAAAGCAGGAAGAGCTATGCTTCTTTTTTTTTTTTTTTTTCAAAGTTTAAGGGTAGTCAATTTTTGAAAAACCGGTCAGCAGCTTTCACAAAAATGTCATGTAACATTTCCCTGTCGAGGCTCCTTTGGTTGGCTTCATGACAATGTCTGTATTATCTGCAAACGGGACTAATTCATATAAACGGCAGTTCATTAACACAAAGATAGAACAGTAGCGGGCCAAATATCGAACCCTGTGGGACACCCATTGTAATTTCTCCCAGCGTAACCTTCTGCATTATGTTTCTTCAACAAGAACCAAATCAGACGCATACTGCACTGTAGTAACGCTCCCGTGCAGTACCAAATAAATTACTTGTACATCTGGCGACACCGTCCCGCTTCGGATAAGGTATTGCGTTGCACACAGCCGGCCGGGGTGGCCGAGCGGTTCTAGGCGCTACAGTCTGGAACCGCGCGACTGCTATGGTCGCAGGTTCGAATCCTGTCTCGGGCATGGATGTGTGTGATGTCCTTAGGTTAGTTAGGTTTAAGTATTTCTAAGTTCTAGGGGTCTGATGACCTCAGCAGTCAAGTCCCATAGTGCTCAGAGCCATTTGAACCATATTTTTCGTTGCACACATTGTTAGAGACGCTCGGTGCGGGGCAATACCCTGCTGCAGCAGCCTTCGCGGCGCGGACGGGCATGCCCCTCGGAGAGACGGCGTCCGGCGGCGGATGTCGTGGCGCGGCGTAGCGCTGTGACGGACAAGAAGCTCGCCTGCGGCCTGCCGCACGAAATTCGCGGAGGGAAACCCGGAGCGTTGACCCCGCTGGGAAACGAAGCGGGACCCCGCACGGCCCGCCACTGCCGCACAAAGGTCTCTCAGTGCGGACTTCCCGCCGAAAACTCCTTTTCTCACACCCGGTTTTCTTGCCACAACGAAATTTCGCCGCACCGGGTTCCTAGAAGCGATTTCGGCAACTGCCGAGGAAGTGAAGCTCTCTTTGCCGTTGCCCAAAAACTTTCGCGCACTGCCGGTCTATTCAGTCACAGGATAACGTTCCGTGTAGTTTGTGCACGGGAGAAATCGGACGTTGGAAATCATCGGACTCACTATTTAGCGTAAATCCGCACGGATTCCTGCAGATGAACTGCCACGATTATGAGCCTACATTTACCTACGCTTAATGCTACACCGTTTCCAAAACAGCTTTCTCATAAATACCCAGCAAGACATTTTAAACTCAAATGGTAGACATTACAATTTATCACTTTTTTCCCTATTTCACTCGCAAATATTGTTCGGAAAAAGTTACTTACTCTGCTATTCCAGAGGCTTCATAATATCTGTGCCATGTTTTTATTGTTCAGCTGAAACATCTGCAGCAAAACCAGTAAACTTAATTTCGATTTTTCTTCTCTTTTTTAATTTTACGCAAGAATATTTCATGAAGAGAAGGTTGGGTGTCTTCCAACGATTCCGCAATAAGTACTTTAGTTTCTTCGTAACACTCATTTCAAGAAGGCACTCAAATTCATCTCTATATGCAGGAGTTTTAACTAAATATCTCGAAAACGACGCATCCGAAAAAAATTTTCTAGGTGAAAAGTTAATATTAGTAGAGGGGATGTCTATCTGTGCTACACCTGGCTGCCGCCTAACCACCCCACTTGTGCGGCTGTGTCGGTTTTCTATTTTCAAATGGGAGCCCTCTATTTCTATTGCATATTCGGATTTTGCGCCAGAAAATACATAAGGTGTACTCAAATCATTTTCCATTCGAGGTAAATGACGCTTTAATCAACAGATATCAATCGTGCCTATTTTTGCAATTAAGAAACGATGCATTTGATTCTACAAGTAATTTAAGACCAAAATGTAAACCTTTGTGATCTAACTGTTGTGTCTTGTTCATACAGCATAGACACAATGAGGTAGCTAGGTGCACGCTAAACTAACGCAGACGGGCTTGAAGTTCTGGAACATGAGACTTATTAATGAATAAGAGGAAAAGTACGTAGATGCGTTTAATACTTATCTTTATTCTCTTGTTGGAATACATCTCTCTTGAATATTAGTACGCTATTAGCACTGATACAATTGGCGCCTTGCTAGGTAGTAGCTATGGACTAAACTGAAGGCTATTCTATCTGTCTCTCGGCAAATGAGAGGAAAGCTTCGTACGTCTGGTCGCAAGCTATGTCGTCCGTACAACTGGGGCGAGGTCTAGTCCGTGTCTTGTGACCTGCCATGTGGTGGCGCTAGGTTGCGATTACACAGTGGCGACACGCGGGTCCGACATGTACTACAGGACCGCGGCCGATTTAAGTTACCACCTAGCAAGTGTGGTGTCTAGCGGTGACACCACACTAACGGCTGATATTTATCTTCAAATATTACTTGAATGTTGCAAATCTGATTGTACAGTACAATATACACTCCTGGAAATTGAAATAAGAACACCGTGAATTCATTGTCCCGGGAAGGGGAAACTTTATTGACACATTCCTGGGGTCAGATACATCACATGATCACACTGACAGAACCACAGGCACATAGACACAGGCAACAGAGCGTGCACAATGTCGGCACTAGTACAGTGTATATCCACCTTTCGCAGCAATGCAGGCTGCTATTCTCACATGGAGACGATCGTAGAGATGCTGGATGTAGTCCTGTGGAACGGCTTGCCATGCCATTTCCACCTGGCGCCTCAGTTAGACCAGCGTTCGTGCTGGACGTGCAGACCGCGTGAGACGACGCTTCATCCAGTCCCAAACATGCTCAATGGGGGACAGATCCGGAGATCTTGCTGGCCAGGGTAGTTGACGTACACCTTCTAGAGCACGTTGGGTGGCACGGGATACATGCGGACGTGCATAGTCCTGTTGGAACAGCAAGTTCTCTTGCCGATCTAGGAATGGTAGAACGATGGGTTCGATGACGGTTTGGATGTACCGTGCACTATTCAGTGTCCCCTCGACGATCACCAGTGGTGTACGGCCAGTGTAGGAGATCGCTCCCCACACCATGATGCCGGGTGTTGGCCCTGTGTGCCTCGGTCGTATGCAGTCCTGATTGTGGCGCTCACCTGCACGGCGCCAAACACGCATACGACCATCATTGGCACCAAGGCAGAAGCGACTCTCATCGCTGAAGACGACACGTCTCCATTCGTCCCTCCATTCACGCCTGTCGCGACACCACTGGAGGCGGGCTGCACGATGTTGGGGCGTGAGCGGAAGACGGCCTAACGGTGTGCGGGACCGTAGCCCAGCTTCATGGAGACGGCTGCGAATAGTCCTCGCCGATACCCCAGTAGCAACAGTGTCCCTAATTTGCTGGGAAGTGGCGGTGCGGTCCCCTACGGCACTGCGTAGGATCCTACGGTCTTGGCGTGCATCCGTGCGTCGCTGCGGTCCGGTCCCAGGTCGACGGGCACGTGCACCTTCCGCCGACCACTGGCGACAACATCGATGTACTGTGGAGACCTCACGCCCCACGTGTTGAGCAATTCGGCGGTACGTCCACCCGGCCTCCCGCATGCCCACTATACGCCCTCGCTCAAAGTCCGTCAACTGCACATACGGTTCACGTCCACGCTGTCGCGGCATGCTACCAGTGTTAAAGACTGCGATGGAGCTCCGTATTCCACGGCAAACTGGCTGACACTGACGGCGGCGGTGCACAAATGCTGCGCAGCTAGCGCCATTCGACGGCCAACACCGCGGTTCCTGGTGTGTCCGCTGTGCCGTGCGTGTGATCATTGCTTGTACAGCCCTCTCGCAGTGTCCGGAGCAAGTATGGTGGGTCTGACACACCGGTGTCAATGTGTTCTTTTTTCCATTTCCAGGAGTGTATTTAGCCATTTCAAAGTCTGTTAAGAAACTACTTTGGTGTGATCAAGGAACAACGATGTGGAAGTAATAGTTTTCTGTTGCCATTGCGATGCTTGATTTCGTTGAGTCCCCTTGCCACTCACCAATAGGGTGCTTGATTTCTACGAGTTTCCTTGCGTCTCACTGTTTGGGTGCTTGATTTCGGTGAGTATCTGTGGTAGGTGCGCCTGTCACTATCACTAGATGGGCATTTTACGTTAATACAATACTGTGGTTTGTATACAGCCAGTAATCGCATAGCGGCCAGCGTGAGAATTACGGCTGTTGGACGGAAAGACACATCGAAATCAGTCACTCTGATGGCGGGATGGGGTTCGGCCACCGAAATGAAGTATTCCGATCGTTTGGGCGCTCACCACAATCAAACGTGCAGGGAACAGAAAACTACATCACCCCAAAAGCCAATTATTTGGCAGAAGTGTCAACGTCCAGCCTTATTATTTGTACTGTGCAATCATATCTGGAACACTCAAGTAACGTTTGAACATAAATATCAACCTTTACAATACAAATGTTTACATTTAGATTTTAAATGATTTGTAGAATCAAATGTATCGTTTCTTAATTACAAAAAAAAGCACACGTGATATTTGTCGATTACAGCGTCATCTACCAAGAGTAGTAAACAATGGCTTAAGTAAACCGTACTATTTTCTGGCGTAGAAGCCGAGTATGGAATAGAAATGGCGGGTTCCCATTCGAAAATACTCAGTTGATCCCGCGCACGCAGGAGGGGTGGTTAGGAGATAGCCAGCTGTAGCACTGACCCTTTACTAACATTAACTTTTCACCCCGAATATTTTTTTCGTACGATGCGTCGTTTTCGAGATATTTAGTTCTCTCAGGTTAATTCAAACACCCTGCCTATAAGCTGAGGTCGACTACTTGTTTCTGTCTATATGTACAATCTACACTCAGGATCTACTTTAGGGATTTTGATCTGGTTTTGATTAATAGATACACTGATAACGAAGGGATATTGGTTTATATAATTTGTAAATATTTCGTGAAAACTGAATTACGATTGGCTAATTCCCCTTTAAAATAGATGCCACTTCCACACAGCGGTACACCCGCCATAACTCGAGAGAGAAGCAGGAACTTGAAGAGGGCAGCATGCTTGGAGTAAACGGCACCAGATCTGCTGGTCTAGCGGCAGACTGCCTACCTGGAAACCCAATGCTTTTGGCGTCGGCTGAGCGATTTTTTTTCCACTCTGCCTCTTAAGCTATCATTCATTTCTCAGTGATGTAGACACCCGCCAGAAACGAAACATGGTTCGGTTTCCACGTTACGCTTTCAGTAACTGCTTAGGGAAATGAAAATCGCGCAAGTGACGTCCAACTGATTTCAATCGTTTCAGAGAAATTTCAAATCGGGAAAACATGCGAATCCAAAATCGCGGTTTTGAATTTTTTATGCATAAGGTAAAACGCTTTCCGAAAATCTAAGAGCATGAGATCCAGCTTTGCTTCCTTTATATGAAGAAAGTTTTGTAGTAGTGCAGGAGATGATTCGGCTTTCAGCTACTCTTCAACTCGGGATACTAAATTAGATAAAACTGTTGAATTTCCAATGCACCAGACCAACGTGGTCTTTAGAGAAAACAGTGTTTGCTTTGGTACAAAATTTAGTGACAGATTGGAGCGATCCCTCTACAGCAGTCGGAATATTACTCCTTACTGACAAAACTCTGACATTCCAGCTGTGGAATGCGAAGCATACAGAAGCGCTTGTTCACTATAGTGTTACGAATGTGACTGGTCTCCTACTAGATAAAACCAGTATTCCTCAGTAGAGGACTAGCTGCAAGACATTGTGGAGAGAGTATACAAGTTATAAGTAGGAGGTTCGCCACACTATAGCTAAAAATGAATTTAAATATCGTTTTTCAACATCTGCAAACATATCATTCATGTCTCAACACGTGCATTCTCCGCGCTTGAATGTCGGAAAGATAGGTTGCTGATCCGGAAGAATAACGAAACTTTTGGGAAGACTGGACTTTGGTATCAGAATTGCACAAAAATTAAAGACCACAGATGTAGACAATACCAAAAGAATAACTCTAAAAGTTGTCAAAAATTTTCTAAATATAAATATAATTGGCTAAGATTCACACTCCAGAGGAGTGGGATCAAACTGACGAACAACTCAGATCTAGGGTTTGCACGGTTACCTTAATCCACGTAAGGAAAATGTAAAAATTGCTCCTTTGAAAATTTCACGACCGCGTTTATGTTTCGCTTCCTAACCACGTTTTGGACGGGGAGTTAAATGTTAATCTTGATTGTTACTTGACCAGGAAAGAGATGAGAAAATCAGGATACCATACCACAGAAAATTTGGCCTGACTATTGTTGGTAGATATTGTGAGGAAAGGCAGCAAGACATTGCATGTCCTGCTGCGACTCTTAGAATGGGTAAAGTATGTGCATACTGAGGGGTTGTAGTGTTAGTGATTCATTTGTCACGGTTATCAGCGACCTGGTGGCACACAAGAGGGCTGTCTATGCAACCTATGTTTTGACTTCGCAGGCAGGTACTGTGGTGAGTTTATTAGTCAAAAATGTTTGCAACATTCATTCTAGACTACAACCATGCCCCACCGGTGAGTATGTACTCCTGTTGAACAACGTTAGCCATTTGGTCGTATTGCGGGTCTGCCGGAAGACGGATGGACTTATCGACGGGTTGCTGCACCTGTTGCTCACAATGTGTCGCTGTTTGCGGCAGTGCTATGTGGAACATCCCCACACCTGTATACCAGGTTTTGGACATCTGCGTAGTACAGACACATATCAAGAGCGATGCATTGTGCAGGCAGCTGTGGCCGACCGATCAGATCCAGGGACGAAATCGGGGCACACGACGCACCTTCTGTGGACCATGGCCAACCCTCTGTTTGTAGCAGGATTAAGATCACAAGAGCCTTTGGCCAGCCTACGACTGCCACCACGACACTACAAAGCTTGGCTACACTGGTGTCATGAAAGAGCTGACTGGAGAATGAAATGACGCTCTGTTGTCTAAGGGATGAGGTAGTTTCTGTCTTTATGCGAGTGATGGACATATGCGTGTAAGGTGTAGACCTTGTGAGCTGTCTATTCGAGAATCCATTAGCCCACGACGCACATGTCCCATCCGAAGCTTCTTGTAGTTCGCGGTCGCGTTTGGTGTTTCTGCAGGGTAAAATAACCAATGCCCACTACATTGCACAGGCTGTTATCAAGGTGCTACAGCCATTTCTTCAGCAGAACAATGCACGTTCACAAACGGCTACCGCGACGCCACCGGATATGCATAGTGTACAACTGCCCTGGCTAGCAATATCACCAGATCTCTTGCCAATTGAACACATATGGGACATGATGAAGCGTAAAATTACTCATTAACCACGGCGTGCAAGAACCATTGCCGGATTGCCACAAAATACACAAGATGCTTGGGACAGTCTATCGCAGGATGCTATATGACACCTTTGTGATTGTCTGTGTGAATGGACGCCTGCGTATCCATCACTGGGAGGGGGAGGGGGGGGGAGAGGGGTTACAAGGTGTATTGATGCAACTGTTAGGACGAGTTTCATTTGGTCTGAATTTAGTATTATCAACTTCTACAGTGATGAACTACCTGTCACATCATTTGTCAATAAAATTCCTGAAGGTGTTCCATTTCTTCTGGCAGTGTAATTTTACACATATATTGCAGAAATTCTATAATTTCCATTTTTTTCTAAAGGCGGAATTTTTTCTTTACTGTTGAACAGAATGTAGGCAACAGTCCCCACAGCACAAAAATATGGGGTCTATCTCTTGCTGTTTAGTATTCTGGAAAGTATCTCGAAATCCTACCTACATACAGCACGGGGGGTCCATTTGTTATCAGTGTGATTTAGATCCGGGGGTCCATTTGTTATCAGTGTGATTTAGATCCGAGGTGAACATATAGTGCTTTTATCCTTCATCTCTTCTTTATATTACGTATCATAACAGTTCTATTGGTTATGAACTGTAGATTGAAACTGAAGAAACTACAAAAAAGTGGGAATTTAAGGAGATGGGACCTGGATAAACTGACTAAACCAGAGGTTGTACAGAGTTTCAGGGAGAGCATAAGGGAACAATTGACAGGAATGGTGGAAAGAAGTACAGTAGAAGAAGAATGGGTAGCTCTGAGGGATGAAGTAGTGAAGGCAGCAGAGTATCAAGTAGGTAAAAAGACGAGGGTTAATAGAAATCCTTGGGTAACAGAAGAAATATTGAATTTAATTGATGAAAGGAGAAAATGCAGTAAATGAAGCAGGCAAAAAGGAATACAAACGTCTCAAAAATGAGATCGACAGGAAGTGCAAAATGGCTAAGCAGGGATGGCTAGAGGACAAATGTAAGAATGTAGAGGCTTGTCTCACTAGGGGTAAGATAGATACTGCCTACAGGAAAATTAAAGAGACCTTTGGAGAGAAGAGAACCACTTGTATGAATATCAAGAGCTCAGATGGAAACCCAGTTATAAGCAAAGAAGGGAAGGCAGAAAGGTGGAAGGAGTATATAGAGGATCTATACAAGGGCGATGTACTTGAGGACAATATTATCGAAATGGAAGAGGTTGAAGATGAAATGGGAGATACGATACTGCGTGAAGAGTTAGACAGAGCACTGAATGACCTGAGTCGAAACAAGTCCCCCGGAGTAGACAACATTCCATTAGAAGTACTGATGGCCTTGGGAGAGCCAGTCCTGACAAAACTCTACCATCTGGTGAGCAAGATGTATGAGACAGGCGAAATACCCTCAGACTTCAAGAAGAATATAATAATTCCAACCCCACAGAAAGCAGGTGTTGACAGATGTGAAAATTACCGAACTATCAGTTTAATAAGTAAAGCTGCAAAATACTAACGCGAATTCTTTACAGACGAATGGAAAAACTGGTAGAAGCCGACCTCGGAGAAGATCAGTTTGGATTCCGTAGAAATATTGCAACACGTGAGGCAATACTGACCTTACGACTTATCTTAGAAGAAAGATTAAGGAAAGGCAAACCTACGTTTCTAGCATTTGTAGACTTAGAGAAAGCTTTTGACAATGTTGACTGGAATACTCTCATTAAAATTCTGAAGGTGGCAGGGGTAAAATACAGGGAGCGAAAGGCTATTTACAATTTGTACAGAAACCAGATGGCAGTTATAAGAGTCGAGGGGCATGAAAGGGAAGCAGTGGTTGGGAAGGGAGTGAGACAGGGTTGTAGCCTATCCCCGATGTTATTCAATCTGTATATTGAGCAAGCAGTGAAGGAAACAAAAGAAAAATTCGGAGTAGGTATTAAAATCCATGGAGATGAAATAAAAACTTCGAGGTTCGCCGATGACTTTGTAATTCTATCAGAGACAGCAAAGGACTTGGAAGAGCAGTTGAACGGAATGGACAGTGTCTTGAAAGGAGGGTACAAGATGAACATCAACAAAAGCAAAACGAGGATAATGGAATGTAGTCGAACTAAGTCGGGTGATGCTGAGGGAATTAGATTAGGAAATGAGATACTTAAAGTAGTAAAGGAGTTTTGCTATTTGGGGAGCAAAATAACTGATGATGGTCGAAGTAGAGAGGATATAAAATGTAGACTGGCAATGGCAAGGAAAGCGTTTCTGAAGAAGAGAAATTTGTCAACATCGAGTATAGATTTAAGTGTCAGGTAGTCGTTTCTGAAAGTATTTGTATGGAGTGTAGCCGTGTATGGAAGTGAAACATGGACGATAAATAGTTTGGACAAGAAGAGAATAGAAGCTTTCGAAATGTGGTGCTACAGAAGAATGCTGAAGATTAGATGGGTAGATCACGTAACTAATGTTGAAGTATTGAATAGAATTGGGGAGAAGAGGAGTTTGTGGCACAACTTGACAAAAAGAAGGGACCAGTTAGTAGGACATGTTCTGAGGCATCAAGGGATCACAAATTTAGCATTGGAGGACACCGTCGAGGGTAAAAATCGTAGAGGGAGACCAAGAGATGAAAATACTAAGCAGATTCAGAAGGATGTGGATTGCAGTAAGTACTAGGAGATGAAGAAGCGTGCACAGGATAGGGTAGTATGGAGAGCTGCATCAAACCAGTCTCAGGACTGAAAACCACAACAACAACAACAGTTAGTGTAGGTTCAAATGGCTCTGAGCACTATGGGACTTACCATCTGAGGTCATCAGTCCCCTAGTACTTAGGACTACTTAAACCTAACCAACCTAAGGACAAGACACACAACCATGCTCGAGGCAGGATTCGAACCTGCGACCGTAGCGGTCGCGCGGTTCCAGACTGAAACGCCTAGAACCGCTCGTCCACATCTGCGGCAATTAGTGTAGGGCGATACCCATTACTGTATGCTGTTTCTTTAATTATTTTTAATTCATTTTTTAAAAATGATTTGCTTTGTGTTACAGATATCAGGCGATGTACTATAGAGAGGCTGCATTTTTGTGTGGCATAGGATGCTGGGATTTGGCAGGTATTGCATGCGTTAACACATTCGTATCTGGCTCTGTTCTGGTCCTCTCTATTGTCGGTGATACCTGCGAATGAAGACCACTGCATTTGCAGTACTAGTTGGAAGCAGATTATGTACTTCCTGTCAGTATGTGCTGAAGATCATTAGCAGAAGTCTTGGATCAGGGAAGAGGGCTTCAAGGGCATCCGACGCACGGGGGCCTACCGCACTCTCAGTGAAAACCCTCATTAAGACTAGAATGATTTCTCGATCGTATGTCAATGCGCCATGATGACTGTAGTTACAGTATGGGAGAACAGCGTTTATATGCGATGTTATAGTGATGTCTACTAAACGGCCAGCGAGGTGTAAGCAAGAGACAGTGAGTCAAACCTCCTGCGGAACAAATTTTTTTTCTAGTCACTTCATATTATACATTTTGATTAAGTTTCAAGCTCATCATGTGTTTGTTGAACTTGAGGCGCACGTGGAAAGTGTTCAGTTTGCTGCATGTAAGGAGGAGTACGCTAAGTAAGCCAGCAAAGATAGAACGCTCACTGACTCACTCACTCTCATACAAACACACAATGAAATTCGACAATGGGAGGTCGTTGTCTGCCTCCATGTGTTTCTGTCTAATAAATTTTCGGGTCGTTTTATTTCGCTCTTTTTTACGTACATCTGTCTAACATCTACCGGAATATGTGTCTCGGTTGAGCTCTTGGAATGTTTCACAATGCATATCATTCCGGGTGGACAGAGAAATTTAACAGCACTCCTTTTGTCAATGTCTTGTCTTAACGGTCTTGGTGAGCAGATTATTATAGCATTCTAAGAGAGTTACAAGGAATGGCAAGTGGCTCTAAACGTACAAAATTAACCTCATTTCATCAAACTGTAATAGGTTCTAACTAGAAAATTAAGAAGTAACAGCGAAAGCCAGTAGCATTAAATACTTAATTGGGGTTATAGCACATGTCGATTTAAAGACAACAAAATATTACCTAGCACGTAACAGAACTGATGCCAGCAGTAGATTAATGGAAAAATTCAGTTAATCTACTCTGCTGTCTACTACAATTTATGCTCGAAAACTTTCTCTCCAGGGCGGGGACTATTTAATCGGGAAAGACGTAACGGAAATATGAATGGTCGCTCACATGAAAGTGCGATACACATTTTGAAGTATCTTGAGTAGGCAGATACTGGAAGGAATTAACAGTCAAGAGTTAGAAAATCAAAAAAAAATATAGAAGCAATTTTTGGTAATCACGTAGTGATACTTTGAATTTTGTTCACGGACAAAAACGAAGGAAAAAGCAACTTCAAATGGCAGCATCTAAGCGAGCGTTCGAAAATAACTCTCAACATGCGTTTTTGTGGCTGTGTAGTATAACAATTATGAACCGATATGACATTGTGGTCTAGCGGTTCTGGCGCTGCAGTCCGGAACCGCGGGACTGCTACGGTCGCAGGTTCAAATCCTGCCTCGGGCATGGGTGTGTGTGATGTCCTTAGGTTAGTTAGGTTTAAGTAGTTCTAAGTTCTAGGGGACTTATGACCTAAGATGTTGATTCCCATAGTGCTCAGAGCCATTTGAACCATTTGATATGACATTGGCCTTGAGTGCTAAAAGTAATTACGCTGCAGCTAAATGTATTTTTAAACGCACGACTGCGTAGACCATAGAATATAACCATGCGACAATGCTGCAACTTCGATATGCACTCAATGCGATATTGCGTTGGTTCAAATGGCTCTGAGCACGATGGGACTTAACTTCTGAGGTCTTCAGTCCCCTAGAACTTAGAACTACTTAAACCTAACTAACCTAAGGACAACACATACATCCATGCCCGAGGCAGGAGTCGGACCTGCGACCGTAGCGGTCGGGGGGTTAGAGACTCGCTATTGTGTCTTTCTAACTTTGTAGAAAAGTGGCACTCCGAATATGTTTTGGATAACATAAAGACGCGATCTAGTCGAGTCTTTACTACCGATGGATGATTAATGAAGTGTTAATTATCGAAATCCCTCCATAAACCATAGACCTTGCCGTTGGTGGGGAGGCTTGCGTGCCTCAGCGATACAGATAGCCGTACCGTAGGTGCAACTACAACGGAGGGGTACCTGTTGAGAAGCCAGACAAATGTGTGGTTCCTGAAGAGGGGCAGCAGCCTTTTCAGTAGTTGCAGGGGCAACAGTCCGGATGATTGACTGATCTGGCCTTGTAATATTAACCAAAACGGCCTTGCTGTGCTGGTACTGCGAACGGCTGAAAGCAAGGGGAAACTACAGCCGTAATTTTTCCCGAGGGCATCCAGCTTTACTGTATGGTTAAATGATGATGGCGTCCTCTTGGGTAAAATATTCCGGAGGTAAAATAGTCCCCCATTCGGATCTCCGGGTGGGGACTACTCAAGAGGACGTCGTTATCAGGATAAAGAAAACTGGCGTTCTACGGATCGGAGCGTGGAATGTCAGATCCCTTAGTCGGGAAGGTAGGTTAGAAAATTTAAAAAGGGAAATGGATAGGTTAAAGCTAGATATAGTGGGAATTAGCGAAGTTCGGTGGCAGGAGGAACAAGAATTTTGGTCAGGTGAATACAGGGTTATATATACAAAATCAAATAGGGGTAATGCAGGAGTAGGTTTAATAATGAATAAAAAAATAGGAGCGCGGGTAAGCTACTACAAACAGCATAGTGAACGCCCTATTGTGGCCAAGATAGACACGCAGCCCACGCCTACTACAGTAGTACAAGTTTATATGCCAACTAGCTCTGCAGATGACGAAGAAATTGAAGATATGTATGGGAGACGAAAATTTAATAGTCATCAGAGACTGGAATTCGATAGTAGGAAAAGGAAGAGAAAATGGTTCAAATGGCTCTGAGCACTATGGGACTTAACATTTATGGTCATCAGTCCCCCAGAAGTTAGAACTACTTAAACCTAACTAACCTAAGGACATCACACAACACCCAGTCATCACGAGACAGAGAAAATCCCTGACCCCGACGGGAATCGAACCCGGGAACCCGGGCGCGGGAAGCGAGAACGCTACCGCACGACCACGAGCTGCGGACGGAAAAGAAAGAGAAGGAAACGTAGTAAGTGAATATGGATTGGGGGACAGAAATGAAAGAGGAAGCCGCCTGGTAGAATTTTGCACAGAGCATAACTTAATCATAGCTAACACTTGGTTCAAGAATCATAAACGAAGGCTGTGTACATGGAGGAAGCCTGGAGATACTAGAAGGTATCAGATACATTATATAATGGTAAGATAGAGATTTAGGAACAAGGGTTTTAAATTGTAAGACATTTCCAGGGGCAGATGTGGATTCTGACCACAATCTATTGGTTATGAACTGTAGATTAAAACTGAAGAAACTGCAAAAAGGTGGGAATTTAAGGAGATGGGACCTGGATAAACTGACTAAACCACAGGATGTACAGAGTTTCAGGGAGAGCATAAAGGAACAATTGACAAGATTGGGGGAAAGAAATACAGTAGAAGAAGAATGGGTAGCTTTCAGGGATGAAGTAGTGAAGGCAGCAGAGGATCAGGTAGGTAAGAAGACGAGGGCTAGTTGAAATCCTTGGGTAACAGAAGAAATATTGAATTTAATTGATGAAAGGAGAAAATATAAAATGCAGTAAATGAAGCAGGCAAAAGGGAATACAAACGTCTCAAAAATGAGATCGACAGGAAGTGCAAAATGGCTAAGCAGGGATGGTTAGAGGACAAATGTAAGGATGTAGAGGCTTATCTCACTAGGTGTAAGATAGATACTGCCTACAGGAAAATTAAAGAGACCTTTGGAGAAAAGACAACGACTTGCACGAATATCAAGAGCTCAGATGGAAACCCAGTACTAAGCAAAGAAGGGAAAGCAGAGAGGTGGAAGGAATATATAGAGGGTGTACACAAGGGCGATGCACTTGAGGACAATATTATGGAAATGGAAGAGGATGTAGATGAAGGTGAAATGGGAGATATGATACTGCGTGAAGAGTTTGACAGAGTACTGAAAGACCTAAGTCGAAACAAGGCCCCCGGAGTAGACAACATTCCATTAGAAGTACTGATGGCCTTGGGAGAGCCAGTCCTGACAAAACTCTACCATCTGGTGAGCAAGATGTATGAGACAGGCGAAATACCCTCAGACTTCAAGAAGAATATAATAATTCCAACCCCACAGAAAGCAGGTGTTGACAGATGTGAAAATTACCGAACTATCAGTTTAATAAGTCACAGCTGCAAAATACTAACGCGAATTCTTTACAGACGAATGGAAAAACTGGTAGAAGCCGACCTCGGGGAAGATCAGTTTGGATTCCGTAGAAATATTGCAACACGTGAGGCAATACTGACCTTACGACTTATCTTAGAAGCTAGATTAAGAAAAGGCAAACCTACGTTTCTAGCCTTTGTAGGCTTAGAGAAAGCTTTTGACAATGTTGACTGGCATACTCTCTTTCAAATTCTAAAGGTGGCAGGGGTAAAATACAGGGAGCGATAGGCTATTTACAATTTGTACAGAAACCAGATGGCAGTAATAAGAGTCGAGGAACATGAAAGGGAAGCAGTGGTTGGGAAGGGAGTGAGACAGGGATGTAGCCTATCCCCGATGTTATTCAATCTGTACATCGAGCAAGCAGTAAAAGGAACAGAAGAAAAATTCGGACTAGGTAGTAAAATCCACGGAGAAGGAATAAAAACTTTAAGGTTCGCCGATGACATTGTAATTCTGTCAGAGACAGCAAAGGACTTGGCAGTAATAACGGAGTTTTGCTATTTGGGGAGCAAAATAACTGATGATGGTCGAAGTAGAGAGGATATGAAATGATGACTGGCAATGGCAAGGAAAGCGTTTCTGAAGAAGAGAAATTTGTTAACATCGTGTATAGATTTAACTGTCAGAAAGTCGTTTCTGAAAGTTTGTATGGAGTGTAGCCATGTATGGAAGTGAAACATGGACGATAAATAGTTTGGACAAGAAGAGAATAGAAGCTTTCGAAATGTGAAGCTACAGAAGAATGCTGAAGATTAGATGGGTAGATCACATAACTAATGAGGAGGTATTGAATAGAATTGGGGAGGAGTTTGTGGCACAACTTGGCTAAAAGAAGGGATCGGTTGGTAGGACAGGTTCTCAGGCATCAAGGGATCACCAGTTGAGTATTGGAGGGCAGCGTGGAGGGTAAAAATCGTAGAGGGAGACCAAGAGATGAATACACTAAGAAGATTCAGAAGGATGTAGGCTGCAGTCCGTACTGGGAGATGAAGCAGCTTGCACAGGATAGAGTAGCATGGAGAGCTGCATCAAACTAGTCTCAGGACTGAACACCAAAACAACAACAACAATTATCGAAAAAAATCATTATCTGTCTTTTTTACGTGCTGTAATAAGCAATACTTGGTATACTGAGAAAATCAGAATAAAAACATGGCTCACGAAATAAATGGTGAGGCATCTTGTATTCTACGACTTTTCAGTCCATTAATCTTCTATGAAAAAATGCAGTACATCGGGACAGAGTGGTAATGAGCTTGAACGACTAAGTCTAAGCTGCTGTATACCATCTACGGGTGATTCCAGTCTCCGCCGCGAGCTACCCGGCCTGCACAGCACTACGTGGGGCCCACCGATTGATTAACAGTCTTTCTAATTTTCAGACTGTGAATATCTACCATTAATTCTTTATTATATTTTCTTACCTATCATCACAGACGTTATTTAAAATAATTGCAAATGAAGTTAAGGAGATAGTATAGCTGTAATACGAATTCAGGTGCACAGTATTTCCTAGTGTCTCTTTTAGCTTACGAGTTGTTTCGTTTCACACGTGCTGCACGTATACACAACCAGTAAGGCAGGAAATTTATGATCCGTTGTCCGTGTCGGAGTTCTCCCGACTGGTACCGGGTTCATGCTCGCTCCTCGGAGCGTCAGCCGTGATGTCTGGAAGCGAGCGAAACAATCTCCATGTCTGGCCACAAAGTTGCGGAGGCAACGGCCGTCTCTTCGTGACCTGTATCCGACACGGAAAACGGTTTGTACATCGGTGCCTACCGCGTTCGAACAGTTATTTTAGCTTTTGTTTTTCATGTAGTCTACGACGTAAATAGTGTTTTCTAAGGCTGGGTACACAGGACACAGTCACCTGACAACATACTGTGATTTGCAGATTTAGCCAACACGAAACCGTCAGTCAAAACACTATCGTTATGCATTCCAATGAAAGTCAGTTTCCTACAAGTGTAATATTTTTATATTTATCTCATATGTGCTACCGATTTCGACAATATGGTATACCGAAGAGCCAAAGAAACTGGTACATCAGCCTAATATTGTGTAGGGACACCGCGGGAACACAGAAGTGCCGCAACACGGCGTGGCATGGACTAGACTAATGTCTGAAGTAGTGCTGGAGGGAACTGACGCCATGAATTCTGCAGGGCTGTCCATAAATCCATAAGAGTACGAGGGAGTGGAGATTTCTTCCGAACAGCACGTTGGGGAGTTTGGTGGCCAGCGGAAGTATAAACTCAGAAGAGCGTTCCTGAAGCCACTCTTTAGCTATTCTGGATGTGTGGGTTGTCGAATTGTCTTGCTGGAACTGCCCAAGTCGTCGGAACGCATAGTGGACAAGAATGGATGCAGGTGATCAGACAGGATGCTTACGTACGTGTTACCTGCCAGAGTCGTATCTACACATCTCAGAGGACCCATATCACTCCAATTGCACACATCCCACATCATTACAGAACCTGCACCAGCATGAACATTCCCGTTCTGACATGCAACGTCCATGGATTCATGAGGTTCTCTCCATACCCGCACACGTCCAACCCCTCGATACAATTTGAAACGAGAGTCGTCCGACCAGGCAACATATTTCCAGTCATCACCATTCCAAAGTCGGTGTTATCAAGGGTACACGAGTGGGCTTTCGGCTCCGAAACCCCATATCGACGATGTATCGTTGAATGGTTAGCACGCTGACACGTGTTGATGTCCCAGCATTGAAATCTGCAGCAGTTTGCGAAAGGGTTGCACTAATGTCACGTTGAACGATTTTCTTCAGTCCTCGTTGATCCTGTTCTTGCAGGATCTTTTTCCGGCCGCAGCGGTATCGCAGATTTGATGTTTTACCGGCTTCCTGATATTCACGGCACACTCGTGAAATGGTCTTACAGGAAAGCCCCCCTTCATCGTTATCTCGGAGATGCTGTGCCCCAACACTCGTGCCCCGACTATAAAACCACGTTCAATCTCACTTACATCTTGATAACCTGCTATTGTAGTAGCAGTAACCGACCTAACAACTGCGTCAGGCACTTGTGGTCTTATATAGGCGTTGCCGACCGCAGCGTCGTATTCTGGCTGTTTACATGGCTCTGTATTTCAATACCCATGCCTATCCAGTTTCTTTGGCGCTTCGGTGTGTATCTTGACGTTTCTGTAGGGCTTCCTTCATACATCTAATATGTATAAATGTCGTTATATCAAACGAGGCGCCTGTAATGTGTGACACACTCTCCTCTAATGAAAGAGAGTAGGGAGTGTTTTACAACCTGTTCAACAAATTTGCCGGCCTGAGTGGCCGAGCGGTCCTAGGCGCTACAGTCTGGAACCGCACGACCGCTACGGTCGCAGGTTCGAATCCTACCTCGGGCATGGACGTGTGTGATGTCCTTAGGTTAGTTAGGTTTAAGTAGTTCTAAGTTCTAGGGGACTGATGACCTCAGCAGTTAAGTCCCATAGTGCTCAGAGCCATTTGAACCATTTTTCAACAAATTTAACACATTCTGTTTTGTGGGTGGAAAACATTCTTTCAGTGATGAGAGCGAGGCATCCGTTGATGTGTATTCTAGAGACCTCGAAAAATCGCACTTCATGTATGGAATCAGATCTGTGCAAGCACGTTGAACAAAGTGCTCTGACCTAACTGAGGGTACATTAAAACACAAGTGTATTCAAATGAATTAAAACAATCTTTTATGTCAAATAAATGTCATTTCACCATCGTGAGGATTACAGTTGAGTTTAAACTGCAAGAAGCAGTAGAGAGGTAAGTATTATAAGGAGAGATTCGAACGTACAAAAATGATTATAAAGATGTGAGGTTTAATACGTATATAGAGATTAAAAAAGTAGAACAAGGTAGGAAAATATGAAGGAAACCATTAAACAAGTCTAACGAAAAAAGAAGATAACACTGCTCCAACTGCGGTTTTTATAGCGTTTCTGTTTCAGTTCTAAGGCGGAAAATAAAGGAAGCAAGAAAGAGCGACGCAAATAAATCTTCTCCCAAACGATAAACAAATTTAAACTACAGACCAACATCTGCATCTAATTCTATGCCTGTATATCAAACTCTCAACCTGGTTAGAAGTATGTTTCTGGATAGGGTCCGCCTTTAGCAAAACACAATTTTGTTTTTTAACCCGAACATGTTTCACTGCAGATGCAGCATCTTCAGTGGGCTTTTATTTTATGGCTGTTAAATATAAATAATGCTCTTTACTGTTTGTATACATGTAACTATTAGTCTTTAAATCGTAATTACAGATATTTGAAAAAAAACACATAAAATTATGAATTCATATCTTTTTACCAAATGGTGTGGTTTTCTGATATGTTGTGTTTCTACAGTGACTGTTTTGTTCCACAGTTTGTCATCCGCAACCACTTACACATTAAAGTAGATAAATTGTTTAAGCCAAAATTACGATTTGTTATTTCTGTACCTGAAATAAATTTATTCTATGTGTGTGTGTGTTTGTGTGTGTGTGTGTGTGTGAGAGAGAGAGAGAGAGAGAGAGAGAGAGAATAGGTTTTAGGATTTGTGTGTGTGTGTGTGTGTGTGTGTGTGTGTGATGTGTCAAGATGCTGCAACTTGCTGCAACTGCAGTGACACATGTTTGGGTTAAAAAACAAAATTGTGTTTTGCATAAGGCGGACCCTATCCAAAAACATACGTATTGTCAAAGCAAACACGGAAAAAAAGAGCTTGAACCCCAAGATCATTATGGTCAGAAGTGTTCCGCAACGCAAAAATAAAACATTTTAAGGAGGCTGTTTATGCAAGAGCCCAATATTGCATCTTCAAGTCGCAGTTTCTCACCGGTGTGACATCACTGTCCACAAATTTCCCATGCTCTGTTCCTGTTAGCTGCAAAGTTTTCACGTCTGTCAATTAGCTGCAGTCTGTGCAGTTGGAGATCGATGGGGCGAGGGGGGGAATTCATATGAAATTTTAGAAGACACTAGGAAATGGTAGAATACTTAGTTTCAGGTGGTGCGCTTTCGTTATTTATGCGTGTGAGTTGACGAGGCAGAGGCTAGGTAAAATTGAGGGAGATTGCAAATTTATAAAAAAATTAGTACACACTTAATTATACATATATTGAAAAATTTTCAGGACCACTTCGACAAATCTGCGATTTGTTGTTGTTGTTGTGGTCTTCAGTCCTGAGACTGGTTTGATGCAGCTCTCCATGCTACTCTATCCTGTGCAAGCTTCTTCATCTCCCAGTACCTACTGCAACCTACATCCTTCTGAATCTGCTTAGTGTATTGATCTCTTGGTCTCCCTCTACGATTTTTACCCTCCACGCTGTCCTCCAATGCTAAATTTGTGATCCCTTGATGCCTCAGAACATGTCCTACCAACCGATCCCTTCTTCGAGTCAAGTTGTGCCACAAACTTCTCTTCTCCCCAATCCTATTCAATACCTCCTCATTAGTTACGTGATCTACCCACCTTATCTTCAGCATTCTTCTGTAGCACCACATTTCGAAAGCTTCTATTCTCTTCTTGTCCAAACTATTTATCGTCCATGTTTCACTTCCATACATGGCTACACTCCATACAAATACTTTCAGAAACGACTTCCTGACACTTAAATCTATACTCGATGTTAACAAATTTCTCTTCTTCAGAAACGCTTTCCTTGCCATTGCCAGTCTACATTTTATATCCTCTCTACTTTGACCATCATCAGTTATTTTACTCCCTAAATAGCAAAACTCCTTTACTACTTTAAGTGTCTCATTTCCTAATCTAATCCCCTCAGCATCACCCGACTTAATTCCACTACATTCCATTATCCTCGTTTTGCTTTTGTTGATGTTCATCTTATATCCTTCTTTCAAGATACTGTCCATTCCGTTCAACTGCTCTTCCAAGTCCTTTGCTGTCTCTGACAGAATTACAATGTCATCGGCGAACCTCAAAGTTTTTACTTCTTCTCCATGAATTTTAATACCTACTCCGAATTTTTCTTTTGTTTCCTTTACTGCTTGCTCAATATACAGATTGAATAACATTGGGGAGAGGCTTCAACCCTGTCTCACTCCTTTCCCAACCACTGCTTCCCTTTCATGCCCCTCGACTCTTATTACTGCCATCTGGTTTCTGTACAAATTGTAAATAGCCTTTCGCTCCCTGTATTTTATCCCTGCCACCTTTAGAATTTGAAAGAGAGTATTCCAGTTAACGTTGTCAAAAGCTTTCTCTAAGTATACAAATGCTAGAAACGTAGGTTTGCCTTTCCTTAATCTTTCTTCTAAGATAAGTCGTAAGGTTAGTATTGCCTCACGTGTTGCAATATTTCTACGGAATCCAAATTGATCTTCCCCGAGGTCAGCTTCTACCAGTTTTTCCATTCGTCTGTGAAGAATTCGCGTTAGTATTTTGCAGCTGTGACTTATTAAACTGATAGTTCGGTAATTTTCACATCTGTCAACACCTGCTTTCTTTGGGATTGGAATTATTATATTCTTCTTGAAGTCTGTGGGTATTTCGCCTGTCTCATACATCTTGCTCACCAGATGGTAGAGTTTTGTCAGGACTGGCTCTCCCAAGGCCATCAATAGTTCTAATGGAATGTTGTCTACTCCCGGGGCCTTGTTTCCACTCAGGTGTTTCAGTGCTCTGTCAAACTCTTCACGCAGTATCATATCTCCCATTTCGTCTTCATCTACATCCTCTTCCATTTCCATAATATTGTCCTCAAGTACATCGCCCTTGTATAAACCCCCTTTATACTCCTTCCACCTTTCTGCATTCCCTTCTTTGCTTATAACTGGGTTTCCATCTGAGCTCTTGATATTCATACAAGTGGTTCTCTTCTCTCCAAAGGTCTCTTTAATTTTCCTGTAGGCAGTATCTATCTTACCCCTAGTGAGACAAGCCTCTACATCCTTACATTTGTCCTCTAGCCATCTCTGCTTAGCCATTTTCACTTCCTGTCGATCTCATTTTTGAGACGTTAGTATTCCTTTTTGCCTGCTTCATTTACTGCATTTTTATATTTTCTCCTTTCATCAATTAAATTCAATATTTCTTCTGTTACCCAAGGATTTCTATTAGCCCTCGTCTTTTTACCTACTTGATCCTCTGCTGCCTTCACTACTTCATCCCTCAGAGCTACCCATTCTTCTTCTACTGTATTTCTTTCTCCCATTCCTGTCAATTGTTCCCTTATGCTCTCCCTGAAAGTCTCTACAACCTCTCGTTCTTTCAGTTTATCCAGGTCCCATCTCCTTAAATTCCCACCTTTTTGCAGTTTCTTCAGTTTCAATCTGCAGTTCATAACCAATAGATTGTGGTCAGAATCCACATCTGCCCCTGGAAATGTCTTACAATTTAAAACCTGGTTCCTAAATCTCTGTCTTACCATTATGTAATCTATCTGATACCTTTTAGTATCTCCAGGATTCTTCCAGGTATACAACCTTCTTTTATGATTCTTGAACCAAGTGTTAGCTATGATTAAGTTATGCTCTGTGCAAAATTCTACCAGGCGGCTTCCTCTTTCATTTCTTCCACCCAATCCATATTCACCTACTATGTTTCCTTCTCTCCCTTTTCCTAGTCACCCATGACTATTAAATTTTCGTCTCCCTTCACTACCTGAATAATTTCTTTTATCTCGTCATACATTTCATCAATTTCATCATCATCTGCAGAGCTAGTTGGCATATAAACTTGTACTACTGTAGTAGGCATGGGCTTTGTGTCTATCTTGGCCACAATAATGCGTTCACTATGCTGTTTGTAGTAGCTAACCCGCACTCCTATTTTTTTTATACATTATTAAACCTACTCCTGCATTACCCCTATTTGATTTTGTATTTATAAATCTGTAATCACCTGACCAAAAGTCTTGTTCCTCCTGCCACCGAACTTCACTAATTCCCACTATATCTAACTTTAACCTATCCATTTCCCTTTTTAAATTTTCTAACCTACCTGCCCGATTAAGGGATCTGACATTCCACGCTCCGATCCGTAGAATGCCAGTTTTCTTTCTCCTGATAACGACGTCCTCTTGAGTAGTCCCCGCCCGGAGATCCGAATGGGGGACTATTTTACCTCCGGAATGTTTTACCCAAGAGGACGCCATCATCATTTAATCATACAGTAAAGCTGCATGTCCTCGGGAAAAATTACGGCTGTAGTTTCCCCTCGCTTTCAGCCGTTCGCAGTACCAGCACAGCAAGGCCGTTTGGTTAATGTTACAAGGCCAGATCAGTCAATCATCCAGACTGTTGCCCCTGCAACTACTGAAAAGGCTGCTGCCCCTCTTCAGGAACCAAATGTTTGTCTGGCCTCTCAACAGATACCCCTCCGTTGTGGTTGCACCTACGGTACGGCCATCTGTATCGCTGTGGCACGCAAGCCTCCCCACCAACGGCAAGGTCCATGGTTCATGGGGGAAGATCTGCAATTTACCTATCATATTTCATAATACCACTTTGACTCTGTAGCTGAATGCACGCTATAATAAAAGTTCAGCACAGTATTGTGCACACACGGTACCCGGAGCTTGTCGAACTCTATCAGGAACGTGTTGGTACGTCACACAGAAACTGCTAATAATATCTACTGATAAATTCATCTTGCCATTTATTCGTGTGTGAGAATCCTCATATTGACAAATTGCCTATTGGCTTCTGTCTCGGGTTCTTCGGCCGACGTTCATCTAATGATTTTTCTGACGTTTCGCCAGCACGAGTGGCTGGCATTGTCAAAGCTTCACCCTCCATTGCCGGCAATGGAGGGTGAAGCTTTGACAATGCCAGCCACTCGTGCTGGCGAAACGTCAGAAAAATCATTAGATGAACGTCGGCCGAAGAACCCGAGACAGAAGCCAATAGGCAATTTGTCAACAAGTGGCCACGAAAGCCTCAACAATTTTGTAATCCTCATATTGTTTGGCTGTTGCTCAGCTAACGTTCAAATTTTCTGACACGAGTTAGATGACGGACTGAACTTTATTTTTCCCTACTATTACAAAAAATTCCTCATTGTGAACGAAGCTGATGTGCAAATTTTGTTCATTTGTGTTCCCAAAGAAAAGTTTATGATTTGAGATGACTGTAATTATGTATCAAAAAATCGTTGGCAAGTTCCTAGCATATAAATTCACCGACAATAATGGGGCTAGACTCAACGTGTTTTACTAACAAAGCAATTTGAAAATCATATCGATCTCCATGAGGAAACGTCCCCGAAAGCAAAAACCTGGAAGTCATCCATAGAACTGCTTGGTGAATATCAAATCGATCACGTAGCCATCACAAACATTTGTAGAAAAAGTGCAGAATTCGCAAGTCCACAGAAATGTGAACGTTGACTCGGATAAAGATCTTATGCGCATACAAGTTAAATTTATCTAAAAAACAACACACTACAAGAGAAAAAAATCTTTAGAACTTTGACACAAAACGAATCCAAGAAACTAATATAAAAGAGGAGTGGAACAAAGAAAAGACTGTAATGTGTTAACAAATTTAAACAAACATCGTACATACAGCCAAAAAATTAATCCCGCGAGCGAAGAACACAAAATACACATGAGGGTATTTAGCATGTGGAGAAACTCTAGAAGAACGAAAGAAAGTCGTCCACAAATAAAACAGTAAAAAATCACCTGAGAATTAAAAAAATATTTTTCGAGATCAAAAGCAGGTGGAAAAATTAATCCGAAAGCTAGGAGACACGTGAAAGAAGTGAAAGAATAACTGGACTCTACTGAAAAGAGCTTAAAGGAACACACATGTCTTTTACAGTAAGTTCAGAGAAAAGATCCGGGGATTCACTCCACAAAACTTATGCTTCAAAAAGCCGCGTGGTGAACCATCTCCAACAAATCACGACAACTGTAGGACGCTAGGCCGATACTTTTATGAGCTGTTCAGCTGTCCATACCCACCTGAGACTCTCGGCCATCCACAAAAGATGAAATTTACAAACATATTCTTAAGCTCAAAAACAACAGAACTAATGGGGAAGACGGCAACAACGATGAATTACTGAAGCACGTATGGACAAACAGACTTAAAGAATTTATACAAAACATCACATCAACTAGAAGAGCTGCCATAAGATTTAACTTTCGTACTCATCCACCCGCATCACAAGGAAGGTGACAGAATAGACATAAATAACTACAGAGGGATGCATCAAATTCGTGTCACGTACAAGATATTGAAAATGAAATGGTTCTAAGCACTAAGGGACTTAACACCTGAGGTCATCAGTCCCCTAGAACTTAGAACTACTTAAACCTAAGTAACCTAAGGACATCACACACATCCATGCCTGAGGCAGGCTTCGAACCTGCGACCGTAGCAGCAGCGCGGTTCCGGACTGAAGCGCGTAGAACCGCTCGACCACAGCGGCCGACTACAAGATATTCTCAGCGTGTTTATTTGTAAGAAACACAGCTTAAGGACTAGGGCGACAAATACAAAGCGGTGTTTGGACAAGGTCGCTAGTGCGCAGAACAAACCTCCATCTAAAAAAGATATTGAAATGAAAGGCAATCCGAAACGGTCCAATCCACTGCACTTTCGTCGACTTCAAGAAGGCACATGACTCGATTGACTGACAGTCTCTTGTTAACATCCTAGAAGGGGAGGGACTATATTCAAAGACAGTAAGACTCACCAAGCAAATATTCAAGGACACAAAAACCATAGTAAAATTTATGGGAAAAATATCAGAGCCTTTCGCAACTAAAAGCGGTGTTCACCAAGTAGATGTACTGTCACGCTGCTCTTTAATCTCATTCTAGATAAAGTCACTAGGTAATGGGAAAAAGAATTAAAAATGCGAAACGTCTGAAAGCTTACTCGACTTGGACGGACTAAACATGACATTAAGATGTCGCAGACGATTTATCGATACCAGAGGACAGAGAAATCACAGATACCGCACAGATAAAAGTCCTCAAAGAATCCACTCAAGAAGCTGGTCTACACATGTACTTCGAAAAAACTGAGTTCATTTGCAAGAAATTTTGCATTCAGAAATTGAACACGAAGTACTGCCAATCAAGAGGGTGGCACACTTCAGGTACCTTGACGAGATCATAGAATCAATGGAGCTAGAAAGGGAATCGCAGAGATTTCGATACAGAAACTCAAGAGAGAGCAAATGAGAATGCATGATATTTACAATAAAAAGACATGTTCACACGGACAAAAGTTAGACACTACAACACGGTGATCAAACTTGAAGCTCTGTACGGATGTGAGACTTTATTCTCAACAGAAAAGACGATCTGGAAAACGCCCTGAAGGATGAACGAGAGATTATGAGGAAAATTCTTGGTCCAGAAGAAACGGTGGACAGATACAGACTAAAACCCCACAAAATAACAGAGAAATTATCAAACCTGGCAGCAGACATTAGAAAACCAAGACTGAAATTTTGTGGACATATTCAAGCACTCCTGACCTCGAGGCTTACATACAAAAGTATGAAAAAAGCAAGAAAATTACAGAATTTACTATGGATCTAACAAGTTAAAAAGAATCTCGAGAGAGACAAGATAGACGCAGTGGAATTCTTGGACAGGAAAAATAGAAAGTAAGTGGGCTAAAGGAGAAAAATAGCTACCAAGCGCGAATGAGAGCCATGTGAGAGTTAAGGAAAACGACTCTAAAACTGTTGCGTGATCGAGCAGAATCCATAGGCAAATAATGTAACATGTACACACTCTGTGCGAGTTTCTATCGTTTGGCTGGCGGTGTTGGGGTGGTACAATTTAGAGTTGTGTTTCCTTTGTTTAGTATAACTGTGCAGTAAAAGGAAGGTTGAATGTAAAATCTGGTGGCAGCACATTATCCACTTCTCTCAAATAGCATCAGCGGTAACGCTGAGCTCAAAGTCACAGTCCGACGTCCAGATAACCACAAACGGTGTAATTCCTCCCGCCATGAGACTCCGCGAGGTTATTGAAGAGGTTATTGATTTCACCAGAGACAGTTGAAGGCTAGTGAAAAATGACTGCGTGACTCTATTGTCCTCATAATGCTTGTTATATTTTTTATGACGGAAATGGTGGACTGCTGGAAGTAAAAATATATCAGTATGAATTTTTCTTTTGTTAGAGCATGATTCTTTCTCTCAGGCATATTATCTTTTCTTATCACTTTTACTTACTTGCATAAGTAAATATGGAACGGGTTCTTGAAGGGCCGCTGTTATTCATGTACCAACTTTAGATTTTGAACGTGATGACTAAAATATAGTTTCCGTTAACTGAATTGAATGTAAGTTTCTTAATTTCTATTTATTGATTGCAAAGCAAGGCTCGAGAGAATTTCGATTGTTGCCGTGGAGCGGCCAAGATAAAACTTACTGAACTCATGGAATCTCTATACTTTAAAAAATGAACTTTAACGTAAATTAATTATCTGTTAGAATTTACAACGGTTCTTACAACGAAATCTCTCGCATTTACAGTTACTGTTAAGGCTTTGAAAAATAAATTAATACTTCGGCGCGTAATGGCCGACCAGAGGCTGCATCGGAAGATGAGTTTCTCGCAGCGGAAATTACTGAAAAAATGCTTATTAAAAATAATTAGCCCCTGCGAGCATTAGAGGTGATAACTATTACAAGGAAATTCATTTTGTGATAACAATAACAAGTTTATTTTAGTATAATACAGAATAACTTCATAATATATGTGTAGCCGCTCAATGGCTGCCCTCCGTATCGCGAAACAAAACAGTGTGTGTACCATAAAATACGTCCTTCCTCCCCGGCCGTACAATCGCGTCTCTTTTCGATCCTTTTTTATTTTCATAGACATTAAATAAAGATGCTATTCTTAAATTATCGCTGCATATCAGTTGTTTCAAGAACATTAACTGTATCTTTTATACTAATTATATTCATAAAATACGTTAACTACGGTTTAAAACCGATAAAAATGCCAATATTTATGTGACGTACCGTCACAACGGATATTCTTAACACTGAAGTACATAAGATGCTGTCCAGGCACCTTAATGTGAACGCCTATTGAAAGCCTGAATAACCAAATTAAGTCTAAATAACCAAATTTTCTAGCGTGGACCGCTGAGAGACGCGTAGGAAGAGGATCAGTGAGGTTCTGGAAGACACAGATATATATATATGTGAAGCCATGCCGGCTGCAGCGCCGTGGCCGGATGCACTAGGTTTCTCCGTTGAGGATCCAAATCCTGCGAATTTGGTAGGCAGCGGAGTACAATAAACCCATTATGGTGCTCTTCGAACCACACTGCAAGCTGTGTGAAACGTTGCATTGCCCCGCTGGCAGATGTCATGATTTTTATTTTATTTTTTAAGAGATTCTCCACTCTTCAGCAGTTGCCTTATATTCCTGTTCTCCAGCTTTCACATCTTCCTCTTTCAGATCTCTGTTGATCATCATTGTCATTACTCCCGCGCTCCATGTTAATCTCGGCCTTCCGCGCTTCTTCCGTCATGGTGGCGACCATTCCAGGATTCGTTTGGTCATCGTCCTTGTTCCATTAACCGTACATGATCATACCATTGAAGAGCTCTATTCTCAATTCTTTGAATGAATGATTGTTCGATACCCATGGCCTCCCTAATTTCCTCATTTCTTCTCCGCTCGGATTGTTGGTTGCCCTCCTTATTCCACCCATCTCTACAGCCTGTACTCTGTTTCTTTACCGCTTCCCCAGGATCCATCCTTCTGCAGCTTACGTTAGTATACTTTCCACTACTCTTTGCAGAATCCTCTTCCTTGTTTCTTTTGATATTTCACGGCTCCACAGAAGTCCATTATCAATTTAAATGATCCTCTTGCCTACTGGATCCTGTGTTCCACACCTGCTTAATAGCTCCCCGAGGAACGGATAATCGAACATAAGTATTTACACTGGTCTACAGCTATAATAGTTCTATGTGGCAATACTACATCCCATCCATCTCCTCTCACTACTAGATACTCTGTTTTACACATATTTATTTTAAGTCCACCTCGTTCAAATGCTTCCATTAACTTCTTTATCGTGAATTTGACATTCTCTCTACTTTGCGCTATCAGAATTTGATTTTCGGCAAATAATAATGAGTAGAGAGTACCAAGCTAGAAAGGAATTCCTACACCTCCGCATGACTGATTTCACCTTTCGAATACATACTGCATTTATATTTTAAACAGGGTTGGCGACATAGTGCAGCCCTTTCTAAGTCCTTTTGTTGTTTAGAATGTCTCATTCAACTTCCTCCCTACTTTAACTGCTGCGTACGATTGGTGGTATATTCTCCGAATTAGGGACATTTGTTGTACTTGTACACGTATGTACTCCATTGCCTTCCACAGTGCGCTAATGGGTGCAGAATCATACGCTTTCTCTAAATCCACAAATATTCAGTGTACTTCCTCACCCCTGAATAAGCCTTCTCACTTATTTGTCTAAGACTAAAAATATGATCCATACAAAACCGTGCAAGAGTAAAACCTACCTTTTCCTCTCGCAACTTTCAATCAATCTCATTCTCCAACCTGTATTTTAGGACAGAGCTAAAAGTCTGCTGACAGATGCCATAACACTAATTCCCCTATAATTATTTGGATGCTTCTAGTCTCCTTTTATAAAAAATCTGACTGAACACTTTGCATAAAACTCTCACCATTTGAGGGGCCCGTATTTACACAATTCCATCACAGCTCCACCTGATCCATTTGCCTTTCCATTTCTTGCCTTTTTCAGCACCTCTTTTACTTCTTCCTCTAGAATAGGTTCTGTATGACCTAATGAACTGCTTTTACTGTAGACGTCTAGCACGTGGTCCCTTCTTTTTTCTACCAAAAGTTATTCAAAGTGCTTTTCAACTGACCAATAAATGTAGTTGGTATTGTGGATGCACAATTGCTAGCCATTTTCATTTTCCTTATCATCCACCATGCCTCTGCCGACCTTCTATGCGAATGTTCAATTTCACCACGTACTCTTTCCCATTCTTCTTCCTTACACTTTCTTGTTAATTTCGTAGCTCTCCTTTTATAAACCTTGTACCTACTCCAATCCCCTTCATTCCCAGAGCCTAAACACACGTGATACAGTATCTTCTTTCCAGAATGAGATTTTCACTCTGCAGCGGAGTGTGCGCTGATATGAAACTTCCTGGCAGATTAAAACTGTGTGCCCGACCGAGACTCGAACTCGGGACTGGCAGAAGTAAAGCTGTGAGTACCGGGCGTGAGTCGTGCTTCAGTAGCTCAGATGGTAGAGCACTTGCCCGCGAAAGGCACAGGTCCCGAGTTCGAGTCTCGGTCGGGCACACAGTTTTAATCTGCCAGGAAGTTTCAGTATCTTCTTTCCTCAACCACCTCCAACAACGCCTTGGTCAGCCATTCAGTTCTTACTCTTCTCTCCATTTCTCTTCCTAAAGCCTTCTCCGCTGCTTCCTTAACTGACTGTTTCAGGAAGTAGTGTAGCTCATTAGCGCTTCAGTCCTCCTCCGCTGCATCGTACCGAGGAAAAACAAACCTTGTGTAGGGGTGGACATGGTCCCCAAGGGTAGGTGCACACTTGTGCTGATTCATTGTGCCTCACAGTATGACGAGATCACCAAGGAAATGCTACGAAAACATTCCCCAGACAATAACGCTCCATCCTCCGGCCTGGAGCCTTCCGACGATTCTTCTAGGGTACTTGCTTCCAGAAGTTTGAGGCCGTATTTGCCAACGGCCATTTCTCCGACGGAGCATAAGATACGACTCATGTGAAAAGGCCACATCTCGACACTCAGCGGACTCTCAGCTGCGGCACTGACGTGAAAATTCCAGTCTTTTTCGGCGATGAACAGCAGTCAGCATGGGAGCATGAACAGGGGCCCGCGTGCAGCAATGTTCGCTGAATGGTCGTTAAGGAGACTGATGGTTAAGGAGACACTGTTGGTAGCCCCTTATTCATCTGGGAGGTCAGCTGCTCAACAGTTGCACGTCTTTTTATCTGAAGACATCTCCGCAGTTGTCATTTATACCTCTCAAAAAAATGGTTCAAATGGCTCTGAGCCCTATGGGACTTAACATCTGAGGTCATCAGTCCCCTAGAACTTAGAACTACTTAAACCTAACTAGCCTAAGGACATCACACACATCCATGCCCGAGGCAGGATTCGAACCTGCGCGCGTAGCGGTCTGGGGGTTCCAGACTGTAGCGCCTAGAACCGCTCGGCTACCCCGGCCGGTGTATACCTCTCATTTGTGGCCCGTAGTGCACCGTGGATGCTTCGGCGCCAGTTTTAGATAGCGCCATTTTGCCACGCACTGTATTCTTTAACCACAGTGGCACGCGAACAGTTTACATACAGAGCCGTTCCGGAAATGCTTCCACCCTGGCCCGAAAGCCAATGATCATGTACTCTTGGCCGTTATATAAGTCGCTCCGTTTCCGCATCACGACAACGGCTGCACTGTTTTCCGCATCCCCCTCCCCCTGACATGCTTTACGCACCCTCCACTACCAGTTCTACACCTGCCGTCTGTGAGTGGTAACTGCAAGTGGACGTCGAACTTAGGCTGTGGTCACAATGTAACTGACCCGTGTAGCTACGTCATTAGGTTTTACTGGTCTAAGAAAGTCGTCTCACAAAACTTCTCTCCGTTCTCCCCTCTAACCAGTTCCTGCTCTTCCCTGTATCAACTTACCAAAAGGCAGACCAAGGGGTTCTGCGAATCATCCAGCGATTTTACGGCGTACTGTAGTGAGATTTTTTTGAGAGATAAGCGAAGTGGTGAACTACGAAGCGGAGTCCAGCCTCACTTTGACGCTACATGTGAAGCGATCCATGTATGGGCACCGCGACCCGCGGCATTAAACAAAGAGATTCGCGTGCTTTAGACTCCAGTAAGGCCCGAGCCGAAAGGCCTGGGGCGTCTGTAGTTATTTTAGTTGTCACAATTCGATTTAGGTCACAGGAACACGGTTCATGCTGCCCTGATACACTCTCGAAGAAACAAAGTGTACTTCAGTAGAAAAAAATATTTCTTGAAAGCTGTACACATGACTTACCGCTGTCGTTTTCATAAATGGTTCAAATGGCTCTGAGCACTATGGGACTTAACTGCTGAGGTCATCAGTCCCCTAGAACTTAGAACTACTTAAACCTAACTAACCTAAGGACATCACACATCCATGCCCGAGGCAGGATTCGAACCTGCGACCGTAGCGTGTCGTTTTCATAACGCACAGTGTTGCTTACATCGCTTACTTATTCGAAACATTTCGTAATTAATAATCTAGGAGCATATGCCAGGGATAATTTAGGGCGGATCTATCACGTAAATCTAACCAAAAGGAAGACAGGTGCGAGACTGAAATTAATCTGCAGTGGGTGTGCATGGATAATTCACCCACGAGGGAGTTTGCTTACAGTACCCTCGTTGTCTCATTCACGACTGAAGGTCGTCTGTTACGGTTAAAAAGCTAGGCAAAAGAAGGTGTAGAAGATATAGATGTAATTCAGATACTACCTGCTGGATTCGTCTCAGTTTGGTACAGTAAGACACTGAAATGCTCTACAGCCACCAGTGGGGGATGCTTCGTGGGTAGCCTCAGTATTCCGAAAGCTTAAATTCCAATATGGATCATGAAGAGTATTATTTTCCTCACCTCTTGCAGTGAAAACGAGGGTGAACCGAGAGATAACTCTCTAGCATACACGGCACTATTGTTTGCGGCGCACCAAAAACGTTGTTGTAGTAAATAAAAAATTTATGGGGAGGCATAATTCTAATGGATTGAGTTTCACTTAACTGAGAACTAATGTTCTAAGACATAGCTTAACACATCAAGTTTTGAGGATGTTGTATGTATTATAATCCAGAACTAAAACTACAAACTCGTTTAAACATATTTTATAAATATTTTCGCAACTCCCATACTCAACAAAATAAATCATCATTCGTTAATTAGGTTAATAACATGTGAAAATATTTATGACTTATCTTCTCATTATAATGAAACACATGAAAGATTATATGGTCAATTGAAATAAGGGTATTCCAGCATATTTAACTAATCCATCCGATCATAAAAAATGTTAGCTGTGCGTTTCCTTTTAATGTATCAACTGAGTTTCAGTTAGCTGAATAAATTTCTTTTTTTCAAAGCTAAAAGAGACAATAACAAAGAAATTAAACTGGTTCGTAAGATTAACAAACACAAGTAGGACAGTCACAATTTAGTGTTTTAATTTTCAAATGGGGGATTGTTCTACGAAAGACCGATGGGGGAATCCTTTAATACGATAAAGTGCACCGCATCCGCAGAATTATTTCCGTTGTACATCTAGTCACGCAAGAGAAACCTGAAACACAAAACACTTGGGTCAGGGAATAGCACTAGAAGTGTATCTTGCGATAAATAATATTTTCATCAGTACAATGGAACTGCAGCAGAAGAAGAGACTTGGAAGCTAAATAGGTTTCTGCTCTCTGATTTGCATTTTGGATGCGTTTACTGTTTGTCGTTAGATTTAGAAAATATTACAGCAGACAGAAAAATGTGGAATGATTCCATGACAATTAGCCTATTTAAACACGTACTTTACGTATTTTCTTTTTGGTAGTATGTGAATTCGATTACTGTGATCAGACCAGCAGAGCAACACGTTATACACTATCGCCGACCTGTATTGAAGCTCTTGAAAGTACTGTACATAGGAACCAACTGTTTTTCTCGCGACATGGATCTAGTCCCGTAGAAGAGACAAATCAGATTTCCTACATCTCAATAAAGTTCATCCTAACATAGCCAGGGCAGAAAACTGTTACTTTTTGTTATGTTGTTCAGAGGAAACTGACAACTCGCTGAAATACAGCGTTTGCCATAAATCCACTCACATGCGGGCCTAACGATGGATTGTTAGGTTACACCCTTGGCGGGCGGGTGGGAAGGGTGGGGGGGGGGGGGGGCAGAGGGGCTGAGAAGTAACGAGAGAACCGCTGATCTGGCAAGCAAGATGGGCTACGACATTGAGAAGCCTCCTGTGCGTAGCGTATTTCGAACTTTCACAAAACTACATAGTTACTATGCGGCAGAAACGACGAAGAAAGCCTCAGCAAGTCGGATTACTAGAGCTCATAACTGTAATTTATTTATTTATCGGCATTTAGCTACCGCCATACAGCCATCCGTCTATCAGAGCTCATGCCAGATTCTTTGGAGGACGCTGCGCTGAACATCAGCGACATGGAAGTTTGGAATAACCAGGCAAGTAGCAAGTCGCAGACACAATATGACAACTGTACACTGATCAGCCAGAACATTATGACCATCTACCTAATAGTTGGTATGGCCAACTTTGGCACGGATATCAGCGGCGACGCGTCATGGCATGGAATCAATAAGGTCGTGGTAGGTCGCTGGAGGTAGCTGGTATCGCATCTCCACACACAAATCACCAAATTCCCGTAAATGTCGGGGAGGGGGGCATTAAGCTCTGGCACCACTTTCAGTCACGTCAGAGATGTGGGCTAGCACGCCACTGTGCTCCTTGTGGCATGGTGCATTATCTTGTTGAAAAATGTCACTGCTGTCGGGAAACTTGATCGTCATGAAGGGGTGTACGTGTTTTGCAACGACTTTACTATACTCTTTGGCCGTCATGGTGCCTTGCACGAGCTCCATTGGATCCATGGATGTCTACGCGAATGTTCCCGAGAGCATAATGGAACCGTCCCGCTGTACAGGTGTCAAGGAGCTGTTCCCCTGGAAGACGACGGATTCGCGTCCTCCCATCCTCGGGACGAAGATGGTATCGAGATTCGTCACACCGTGCAATTCCCTACCACTGCGCCAATGTCCAGTGCCGATGGTCACAGTGGCCATGGTCACGTGCCCATTTCAGTCGTAGTTGCCAATGTCAGTCGTAGTTGCCAACGTCGTGGCACATGCATAGGTCGTCGGCTGCGGAGGCCCAAGGTTAGGAGGGGGTTCGGTGCACTGTGTGTTCAGACACACCTGTACTCTGCCCAGAATTAAAGTCTGATGTTAGTTCCACCAAAGTTTGCCGCTTGTCCTGTTTTACAAGTCTGCCCATCCTGCGACGTCCAACATCTGTAATGAGAGTGGCCGCCCAACCCCACGACGTCTGGACGTGGTTTCACCTTGGTTTCGTCATGTGTTGAAGACATTCACCACAGCGGTCCTCGAACACCCGACGAGTCGAGCAGATTCCGAAATGCCCCTGCCGAGTCTCCGGACCAACACAACCTGCCCCCGGTCAAACAGACAAATCACACACCTATCCCGTTCTACACGTGAACAGAGAGGTCATTGATACTATACGCGCCGAGCGGTTCTAGGCGCTTCAGTCTGGAACCGCGTGACCGCTACGGTCGCAGGTTCGAATCCTGCTTCGGACATGGATGTGTGTGATGTCCTTAGGTTAGTTAGGTTTAATTAGTTCTAAGTTCTAGGGGACCGATGACCTCAGATGTTGAGTCCCATAGTACTCAGAGCCATTTGATACTATACGCCCCGTGCGTGTGACTGACTAGCCGTCATTCCGCCAGGCGACGCTGCTATCGCCTGGACGGGTTTATATCGATAGTAGGTCGGTGATCATACTGTTCTGGCTGGTCAGTATATGCTCCTCGAATTTCTACCAAACTATGGTACTGATTCAGACCTACAAGTGCTGGGACATAATTTTAAAAGGAACCACTGAAATTGAAATCGGATAGAACCTTATTAAATGCGAGTTTGCAAAGTTTGGGATTCTACGGTCGATCTGCTGTTAAAAAAATCAACAACTGAATCATTACACCGCGGAAGCGTGCAGAATCGCAGTTTGGGAAAGGGGGAGGGGGGGGGGGGCGCTTGGCGTACGGTTCTTATTTGAGCTAGGAACTTGTGGCAAAAAGTTTTTGATTTAGCCCGGACAAGCAGCCATTTGTGTAGCCAATCGAACACCTGTCTTACCGCAGATACGTTACCGTCTATTAAGCAAGGTTTGAGGGACGAATCGGAGCTGGAGCCCAGGCAAATTGTGCGAAACGATTAACGTGTTTTGCAAAAAACGTTAATGGGGCTGAAATAATGCCCAGCTAATGGTACCATTTCTATGTGCAACGTTCGGATGTTACGAGCAAATACCACCAAAAAACACTGTTTCCTGGGAGGTTTTGAAGCGTGCCACTTCCATGTTTCAAACTTGTGCGAATCGGTTCAAATTTTAGAAGATGATACACAAATACGTGTAATTAACAGTCACCCTGTTGCTTTGCGAAATCTTTATACATTGCGACGATATAAACGACACGATTCAAAAGACAATGAGAAAACATATACCGGATCAGTCGTCGCCCGTCCGCAGCTCGTGGTCGTGCGGTAGCGTTCTCGTTTCCCGCGTCCGGGTTCGATTCCCGGCGGGGTCAGTGATTTTCTCTGCCTCGTGATGACTGGGTGTTGTGTGCTGTCCTTAGGTTAGTTAGGTTTAAGTAGTTCTAAGTTCTAGGGGACTGATGACCATAGATGTTAGGTCCCATAGTGCTCAGAGCCATTTGAACCATTTAAAGTCGTCGCCCGAATCAATAAAAATCTACTACGTTTGCCATGCTATGACAGTCTAATGTCAAAATTATGATAGAATAAAAGTTGCGAACCGGAATGAAAAATGCTCCTATCTTAGCGCAAAAAAGGCGAAGTCAGAATTTTTTCAATAAACTAAAGACTCCCTCCGGAAAATAGCTACAATCTATTGTGAAAGCAGAAGTTTAAAGGTATTCAGCATGTGCAAATAGTGGGTCATACACAAAAAAAAAATCGTTTCAGAGAGGATCATGCTTCCTTAAAAGCAGCTTCTGGGTCCAGAACTATCATTTCTAAAACTTAGGTATATGAACACACACCAGAATCGGATCAGTACGGAAGAAGAAATGAGATCACTGTTATCAGATTTTCAATGTTACAGACCACAAAGATGACACGTGACTATTTGTTAAAACATGGCACCTTGCAGGAACATTAAATTTGCAAGATAGGTATATGATGTTTCATCCACCCTAAACCAAGATCGATGGTGCAGTCTCTATCCTGGAGTAATCGGTTCGAATTCTGTGGAGTTCAATACTTTTGGCCAGTAATGGGATGACAGACCTAACCTCTATGTCTCGTCGAATGAGAAGAAAGTAATACCGGAAATTGGCAGTACGTCGAGTAGAAATATTCAACACGATTGGTGTTTTGCTGTTGGTAAGGAGTAAATTGTCTATCACATGGTTCTCAACCTGGTGGTAATTACCCCCTGAGGAGTAAAATGAAATTTTCTGTGGGGTAAAACCTAAACGATTCGATTCTATTTCAGCCAGGAAGCTAAATTAATTTCAAAAGATCATTACTATTATCAAATATTTTAAGACTCTAATATTTATTATATAAGTTATCAATAATTACTTTTTCTAAGCATTAATGCGGTGGAGGTTACATGTTCCTCAGATAGTCCAACCACTACACATATGTTGTGTTTTGTTCCGTACATCGCTGATGATAAAAGTGAGATACGTAAGTAATAAATGCTAAATACCTCAACAAAATGTCTTCTCCAAGCTGTAGATAGTACCTGCAATAGTCCAAACATCACTTCATTACTCGCTTTGAAACAGATAACTTAATTAATTAACACCACGACACGACAGTAACTACGTAAAGGGTAGTATAGTGCTCCACAAGATGTTATTATTATTATTATTTCTTTACTTTCTCAGACGTTAAGTCTGGTTAAAAATGGAAAGTGACGCGGACCTTGATCAAGCGTCACTTCCTTTTAACTGTACGGTATATGTTATATTGCATTTAGGAACTTTCGGGTAATTGAACATGTATCAATAATTACGGATTTCTGTAATTGTATATATAAGTTTGGATGTAGCTGTATTGCATTGATGTACTGGTGGATATTGTGTGGTATGACTCCTGTAGTTGATAGTATAATTGGTATAATGTCAACTTTATCCTGATGCCACATGTCCTTGACTTCCTCAGCCAGTTGGATGTATTTTTCAATTTTTTCTCCGGTTTTCTTTTGTATATTTGTTGTATTGGGTATGGATATTTCGATTAGTTGTGTTAATTTCTTCTTTTTATTGGTGAGTATGATGTCAGGTTTGTTATGTGGTGTTGTTTTATCTGTTATAATGGTTCTGTTCCAGTATAATTTGTATTCATCATTCTCCAGTACATTTTGTGGTTCATACTTGTATGTGGGAACGTGTTGTTTTATAAGTTTATGTTGTAAGGCAAGTTGTTGATGTATTATTTTTGCTACATTGTCATGTCTTCTGGGGTATTCTGTATTTGCTAGTATTGTACATCCACTTGTGATGTGATCTACCGTTTCTATTTGTTGTTTGCAAAGTCTGCATTTATCTCTTGTGGTATTGGGATCTTTAATAATATGCTTGCTGTAATATCTGGTGTTTATTGTTTGATCCTGTATTGCAATCATGAATCCTTCCGTCTCACTGTATATATTGCCTTTTCTTAGCCATGAGTTGGATGCGTCTTGATCGATGTGTGGTTGTGTTAGATGATACGGGTGCTTGCCATGTAGTGTTTTCTTTTTCCAATTTACTTTCTTCGTATCTGTTGATGTTATGTGATCTAAAGGGTTGTAGAAGTGGTTATGAAATTGCAGTGGTGTAGCCGATGTATTTATATGAGTGATTGCTTTGTGTATTTTGCTAGTTTCTGCTCGTTCTATAAAGAATTTTCTTAAATTGTCTACCTGTCCATAATGTAGGTCTTTTATGTCGATGAATCCCCTTCCTCCTTCCTTTCTGCTTAATGTGAATCTTTCAGTTGCTGAATGTATGTGATGTATTCTATATTTGTGGCATTGTGAACGTGTAAGTGTATTGAGTGCTTCTAGGTCTGTGTTACTCCATTTCACTACTCCAAATGAGTAGGTCAATACTGGTATAGCGTAAGTATTTATAGCTTTTGTCTTGTTTCTTGCTGTCAATTCTGTTTTCAGTATTTTTGTTAGTCTTTGTCTATATTTTTCTTTTAGTTCTTCTTTAATATTTGTATTATCTATTCCTATTTTTTGTCTGTATCCTAGATATTTATAGGCATCTGTTTTTTCCATCGCTTCTATGGAGTCACTGTGATTATTCAATATGTAATCTTCTTGTTTAGTGTGTTTTCCCTTGACTATGCTGTTTTTCTTACATTTGTCTGTTCCAAAAGCCATATTTATATCATTGCTGAATACTTCTGTTATCTTTAGTAATTGGTTGAGTTGTTGATTGGTTGCTGCCAGTAGTTTTAGATCATCCATGTATAGCAAATGTGTGATTTTGTGTGGGTATGTTCCAGTAATATTATATCCATAATTTGTATTATTTAGCATGTTGGATAGTGGGTTCAGAGCAAGACAGAACCAGAAAGGACTTAATGAGTCTCCTTGGTATATTCCACGCTTAATCTGTATTGGCTGTGAGGTGATATTATTAGAGTTAGTTTGGATATTAAATGTGGTTTTCCAGTTTTTCATAACTATGTTTAGGAACTGTATCAATTTAGGATCTACTTTGTATATTTCCAATATCTGTAGTAACCATGAGTGGGGTACACTATCAAAAGCTTTTTGGTAATCAATGTATGCGTAGTGTAGCGACCTTTGTTTAGTTTTAGCTTGATATGTCACCTCTGCATCTATTATCAGTTGCTCTTTACATCCTCGTGCTCCTTTGCAGCAGCCTTTTTGTTCTTCATTTATAATTTTGTTCTGTGTTGTATGTGTCATTAATTTCTGTGCAATGACTGAGGTTAATATTTTGTAGATTGTTGGTAGGCATGTTATGGGGCGATATTTAGCTGGGTTTGCTGTGTCTGCTTGATCTTTAGGTTTCAGATAGGTTATTCCATGTGTAAGTGTATCAGGGAATTTGTATGGGTCTGCAATGTAACTGTTAAATAATTTAGTTAGATGTGAATGTGTTGAGGTGAACTTCTTTAGCCAGAAATTTGCTATTTTATCATTTCCAGGGGCTTTCCAATTGTGCGTAGAATTAATTGCTCGGGTGACTTCATGTTGTAAAATTATCACTTCAGGCATTTGTGGTATCATCTTGTATGAGTCTGTTTCTGCTTGTATCCACCGTGCATGCCTGTTATGTTGTACCGGGTTTGACCATATGTTGCTCCAGAAGTGTTCCATGTCTGTTATGTTTGGTGGATTATCTATTTTACTGTGTGTGTTATCTATTGTCTGGTAAAATTTCTTTTGGTTTGTGTTGAATGTTTGGTTTTGTTTCCTTCTATTTTCACTTTTTTTGTATCTTCTAAGTCGTTTGGCCAATGCTTGTAATTTCTGCTTCTTTTCATCTAATTGCTCTATTGCTTCTTGTTGTGAGATTTTACCTAACCTTTTTCGTTTTTTGTCTGATATTTCATTTCTTATAAATTGTGTTAGCTGTCCGATGTCTTTTCTCAGTTTTTCTATTCTGATCTGTAGCCTGTGTTGCCATGCTGGTTTTGTGGGTTTCTTCTGTGTGTTGGTTGGTTCTGATCTCTGCCTAGTGTGTATATTTAGTGTAGTGAGTGCTCCTACATAAACCAGTAGTTGTAACTCTTCCATTGTTGTATTTTCATTTATTTTGTTGTGTATGATTGTGTTGATAGTTGTTATTGTTGTTTCGACTTGTGGGTTATTTGGTGGTGTATGCAAGAATGGTCTAATGTCTGTATCTGTGTCTTTGTATTCTATATATGTCAGCTGAAATTTCTCTTCTATATCTAACATGTGTGTCACTTCGTGTTCTATTTGTGCTTGTTCTGGTGGCTGTCTTAAGATGTCGTTTTCCTCTGATTGTTTAATTGATGTGTGTTGTTCTTTGTTTGTTTGCTCTGGGATGTTTGAGTCCATTACTGTATTTTCTTCTTCTTCTGATTGCACATTATTTTGTTCCAGTATTTGTTGTACTTCTTGTTTGATGTTTTCTAATTCTGACTGGGGTATCCTGTTATTTTTTATTATTACACGGATCTGATCAGCTAGTCGTTGTTCTGTTAAAAATTTTAATTCTGGGTATCTGGTAATAAATGTTGTGTATACTTGTGATCTGTATCCAGTTGTGTTGGTTCCTAGGTTTGTGGCTTGGTAATAACAGAACATGAGGTGTCGATTAACTTCATCTGACCATCTCATCCTCTGTCTTTGTTTTCCTTCTTTATTATTATTATTATTATTATTATTATTATTAAAGTGATTAGATACAAAGCATTAAAAGACTGAAGGCTTCCAACTTCTGCCAGTTCAAAAGTAAGGAGCACAGCAATCAAGTAAGTATAATACACAATGCAGTGTGCTGGTCAGGCAAGTGCGGCGATGGAGAGGGGTAACGCAGGGGAAGCAAGTTTTGTAACAAGTGCTTACTCTCACTGTGGATAGTTAGCTTTATTGTCTGAGAAGGAATTGTGGGTAACACTTGCGATGCACCACGAATTCCGTCGTCATTCATTCTAACACAGACACACACACAAACAAACTATCATTCAACTTTCATATTTCAAAAATAAAAGTTTTCCAAGAAAATCTTTCAATCTACAGTTTAGTTAGGTGCTACAGTTGGTGATAATCCGGTGGTGGGGGCAACAGACGGCAAGGGGGGAGGGAGTGGGGAAGGGCGGGGGTAATATCTAACGTCTGATTGCACTCAGGGGTAATGGTTTGAGAAAAGTTGATAGTCTATCAGAAACGGGTTGCAGGCTTTCCTTTGATTTTACTTCAAAGTAAACAGCAGTACAGAGTATAAGCATTCACCACAGTCCACTGTAATCTGTACTATTCACTCACTTGACATTGTACTGAGGATAGAATAGGGACACCCTTTCTGTGCTACTGTGTTATGATTATCCCATTCTGGAGAGAAACAGTAACGTCTTGATGTTGCTACAAACAGCCGGAGTCGAGTTCTCAGAATCAAGTTGCATATGAAGTCACACCACGAGCCTCCGCACACAATGTGCCCGTTGTAAACAACTGATGGGCCGCGAGCCTGAGGTGCATTGTTCAGACGCTGCTGGCTGGCCATATTACCACGTTGCCAGTAAAGTCGTGCAGAGGTGGAGCCAATGGCCAGGTGACGGTCGTGGCGAAGCACGAGCACCTGAGTCGCACGACTAAACGCTCAACAGGAGCTTCTGTCGTCTGGCAGTCAAGGGCCCTCCAGTAAAACCCAATAAAGCTATTTCCGTGTTTCCCGGTGTACTTGCGCCCTAACCATTCCGCTAATCTCACTGTAGTTTTGTCTCTGGCAATAATGGTGAATCCAGGTTTCGTGTAAATGTGCATCTACATGACTACTCTGCAACTCACACTTCATTGTCTGGCAGAGGGTTCTTCGAACCACCTTCAGACTATTCCTCTACCGTTTCATTTCTCTTACAATCTCAGGGAAAAATGAATATTTAAATCTCTCCGTACGAGCTCTGATGCCTGTCGTTATACGACGATCATGTCTCCCTACGTATTTCTTTCTTATTTACACGTCAAGTCCCGTACGACCGAATTGAGGAGCAAATCTCCAATGTCATGGAACGTGTCAGCACATGAAATTACAACATAAAGTAATAACACATAAAAATAAAATGTTTATGAACCAGAAAAAAGTCAAGCCATAAGTTTAACTAAACGCAATCAACAATACCACAAGAACCAGCTTATTTTTCAAGGAACTGCTCGACAGAATAGAAGGAGTGACCCATGAGGAAATCCTTCAGTTTCCATTTGAAAGCGCGTGGATTACTACTAAGATTTTTGAATTCGAGTTAGCTTATTGAAAATGAATGCAGCAGTATACTGCACACCTTTCTGCACAAGAGTTAAGGAAGTCTGATCAAAATGCAGGTTTGATTTCTGCCGAATATTAAATGAGTGAAAGCTGCTTATTCTTGGGAATAAGCTAAAATTGTTAACAAGAAATGACAGTAAGGAATATATGTATTGAGAGGCCAATGTCAAAATACCCAGACTCGTGAACAGGGGTCGACAAGAGGTTCGTGAATTTACACCACTTATTGCCCGAACCGCCCGTTTCTGAGCCAAAAATATCCTTTTAGAAAGGGAAGAGTTACCCCAAAATATAATACCATACGGCATAAGCGAATGAAAGTAAGCAAAGTAGACTAATTTTCGTGTCGAACGATCACTCACTTCGCCGGCCTAGGTGGCCGTGCGGTTCTAGGCGCTGCAGTCTGGAACCGCGAGACCGCTACGGTAGCAGGTTCGAATCCTGCCTCGGGCATGGATGTGTGTGATGTCCTTAGGTCAGTTAGGTTTAACTAGTTCTAAGTTATAGGGGACTAATGACCTCAGAAGTTGAGTCCCATAGTGCTCAGAGCCATTTGATCCATTTGATCACTCACTTCAAATACCATTTGAATAGTAAAAATGGCAGCATTAAGTCTTTAAACAAGATCCTGAACGTGGGCTTTCCATGACAGTTTACTTTCTATCTGAACACCTAGAAATCTGAACTGTTCAGTTTCACTAATCATATGCCCATTCTGCGAAATTAAAACGTCGGGTTTTGTTGAAATTGTGTGTTAGAAACTGTAGAAACTGAGTCTTGCTGTGATTTAGCGTTAGTTTATTTTCTACAGGCCATGAACTTAGGTTATGAACTGCACTATTTGAAACCGAGCCAGTGTTACACACAACATCCTTTACTACCGAGCTAGTGTCATCATCAAACAGAAATATTTTAGAGTTACCCGTAATACCAGACGGCATATCATTTATATAAATAAGTATCAGTACTGTACCCCACTCAGACCCCACATCACAGCCATTCTCAACATTGTGAATAATGAACTTCTGCTGTCTGTTGCTGAAGTAAGAGGTGAACCAATTGTGAGCTACTCCCCGTAGTCCGTAATGGTCCAACTTTTGGAGCAATATTTTGTGCTCAACCCAATCAAACGTCTTAGTTAAATCAAAAAATATGCCTAGCGTTCGAAACCTTTTGTTTAACCCATCCAGTACCTCACAGAGAAAAGAGAACATAGCATTTTCAGTTGATAAACGACTTCTAAAGCCGAACTGTACATTTGATAGCAAATCGTGTGATAAAAAATGATCAATTATTCGTACATACACAGCCTTTTCAACAACTTTGGCAAACATTGATGGCATGGAAATAGGTCTAAATTATCTACATTATGCCTTTCTCCCGTTTTATAAAGCGGCTTTACTACTTAGTACTTAAATGGTTCAGAGAAACTGACCATTCCTAAAGGAAAAATTACAATATAGCTAAATACAGGGCTAACATGTGTAGCACAGTACTTTAATATTCTGTTGTTTGGCGACATTAAAATATTTTCGTTACGAGGAGAAAAGTTGGTGATTGAAACTTCGTGAAAAGATCTCACCGCAACGAAAAACGCCTATGCTTTAATGAATGCCACCCCAACTCACTTATCATATCCGTGACTCTCTCTCCTCCATTTCGCAATAATACAAAACGAACTGCCCTGTCAGTGGATCAGAAGGGAGTTCAATATGCATCAACAAAAATTTATGATCATTTATCCAGAAACGTAAAACGTCTTCCACGAAGCAAAGTAGATTTTAAATCTAATCTAAAATCATTTCTTCTGGAGATCTTCTTTTATTCCATAGACGAATTTTTATTTAAAAACCTGTAGTCTTAAAAACAGAGAAAAGTCCTTATTCTTACGTGCGACTGCATGAGTAGGACTGAAAAATAATATGTTCATTAACGTTAAAACTAATCATGTATACATATGCTGTAAACTGACCAGTTCCACATCATTGCGATAAAAAAGTCGTTCAAAAGAAGTATAGAAGATGTAACTATGTACCTAACAAATAATTCCTTTTGCGTTTGGTTTTTCATGGTCAGCTGTATTATACAATGAATACTAGCTCAGTGGGCAAGAACAGCAGTTGCAAATGACCTTGTTTTGGCTGAAGTCGTCGAAACCTGCGAACATTATGTGTAATCACGACTTACGTATAAGCATACTAAAGAGGCAGGGGGGCAGCGTAGAAGGCGCTGAATTCTCGTGTAAGAGGAGGAAAGTTCCAGTCTTCGTCCATCCAACCTGGTTTCTGTTTTCGTGGTAACTTGAGGTGGATGCCGGCGTGATAGCTTCACAAACCAAACATGTGTTCTGTCTGTAATTACGATTAAGATGAAACCTGGAGAATAGAAAATAAAGCATGGATTTCCCACGGAAATCACGTGTTTTACGATGAGCTTAACAATGTCGTTACGTTTGCATCTTACTTGCAAACTAGCGTTAATTTCCTTCTCTACCCTGCTCCCAGAGAGTAAATAAAGGCTAGACAGCGCACTTGTCTCAATCCTCATATCGCTCGCCTTACCTCCAAACTGTAATAATTTTTAAAGACACTTCTGCGGGAAACAAATGCCCTTTCCTGAAACTCCTCCCACTCCTTGCTTGAATTTTTTTTCCAGACAAGTCCTTTCTTATCTTGGGAAGCGTTAATGTTTCAGCGTTTAGAAAAGTAAGATAATGTACAAAGTGTTCTATTATTGTGTAGTATGACGTTCGCCTACTCTGCTAATATCCACCCGTCTGAGGTCGAAGCAAATACATCCCCTACATAACTAACTTTCCTACTAGATAAAGGTATTCATTCATGCGAGATGCTAATTTCTTGACGTATTAGCTGAATACATTAGTTTGCTCAACAACTATTTCAGTTATTGCACCTTCAGGAATTTGTTAACAACGCTAAAATACATATTTCCATTGTCCCATAGGCACTCCTACGCATGAAACAAAATAACTATATGCGTATTGTGTAGGCAAATAACATAAATTATATAATTTTAACTATCTGAAAAAGAAATATCTGTTTAGTAACAAACTCACAATGATATTTCCTTGTTGTTGTTGTGGTCTTCAGTCCTGAGACTGGTTTGATGCAGCTCTCCGTGCTACACTATCCTGTGCAAGCTTCTTCATCTCCCAGTACCTACTGCAACCTACATCCTTCTGAATCTGCTTAGTGTATTCATCTCTTGGTCTCCCTCTACGATTTTTAACCTCCACGCTGCCCTCCAATGCTAAATTTGTGATCCCTTGATGCCTCAAAACATGTCCTACCAACCGATCCCTTCTTCTAGTCAAGTTGTGCCACAAACTTCTCTTCTCCCCAATCCTATTCAATACCTCCTCATTAGTTACGTGATCTACCCACCTTATCTTCAGCATTCTTCTGTAGCACCACATTTCGAAAGCTTCTATTCTCTTCTTGTCCAAACTGGTTATCGTCCATGTTTCACTTCCATACATGGCTACACTCCATACAAATACTTTCAGAAACGACTTCCTGACACTTAAATCTATACTCGATGTTAACAAATTTCTCTTCTTCAGAAACGATTTCCTTGCCATTGCCAGTCTACATTTTATATCCTCTTTACTTCGACCATCATCAGTTATTTTGCTCCCCAAATAGCAAAACTCCTTTACTACTTTAAGTGTCTCATTTCCTAATCTAATCCCCTCAGCATCACCCGATTTAATTTGACTACATTCCATTATCCTCGTTTTGCTTTTGTTGATGTTCATCTTATATCCTCCTTTCAAGACACTGTCCATTCCGTTCAACTGCTCTTCCAAGTCCTTTGCTGTCTCTGACAGAATTACAATGTCATCGGCGAACCTCAAAGTTTTTACTTCTTCTCCATGAATTTTAATACCTACTCCGAATTTTTCTTTTGTTTCCTTTAGTGCTTGCTCAATATACAGATTTAATAACATCGGGGAGAGGCTACAACCCTGTCTCACTCCTTTCCCAACCACTGCTTCCCTTTCATGCCCCTCGACTCTTATAACTGCCATCTGGTTTCTGTACAAATTGTAAATAGCCTTTCGCTCCCTGTATTTTACCCCTGCCACCTTCTGAATTTGAAAGAGAGTATTCCAGTTAACATTGTCAAAAGCTTTCTCTAAGTCTACAAATGATAGAAACGTAGGTTTGCCTTTTCTTAATCTTTCTTCTAAGATACGTCGTAAGGTTATTATTGCCTCACGTGTTCCAACATTTCTACGGAATCCAAACTGATCTTCCCCGAGGTTCGCTTTTACCAGTTTTTCCATTCGTCTGTAAAGAATTCGCGTTAGTATTTTGCAGCTGTGACTTATTAAACTGATAGTTCGGTAATTTTCACATCTGTCAACACCTGCTTTCTTTGGGATTGGAATTATTATATTCTTCTTGAAGTCTGAGGGTATTTCGCCTGTCTCATACATTTTGCTCACCAGATGGTAGTGTTTTGTCAGAACTGGCCCTCCCAAAGCTGTCAGTAGTTGTAATGGAATGTTGTCTACTCCGGGGGCCTTGTTTCGACTTAGGTCTTTCAGTACTCTGTCAAACTCTTCACGCAGTATCATATCTCCCATTTCACCTTCATCTACATCCTCTTCCATTTCCATAATATTGTCCTCAAGTGCATCGCCCTTGTGTAGACCCTCTATATATTCCTTCCACCTTTCTGCTTTCCCTTCTTTGCTTAGTACTGGGTTTCCATCTGAGTTCTTGATATTCATACAAGTGGTTCTCTTCTCTCCAAAGGTCTCTTTAATTTTCCTGTAGGCAGTATCTATCTTACCCCTAGTGAGACAAGACTCTACATCCTTACATTTGTCCTCTAGCCACCCCTGCTTAGCCATTTTACACTTCCTGTCGATCTCATTTTTGAGACGTTAGTATTCCTTTTTGCCTGCTTCATTTACTGCATTTTTATATTTTCTCCTTTCATCAATTAAATTCAATATTTCTTCTGTTACCCAAGGATTTTTAGTAGCCCTCGTCTTTTTACCTACTTGATCCTCTGCTGCCTTCACTACTTCATCCCTCAGAGCTACCCATTCTTCTTCTACTGTATTTCTTTCCCTCATTCATGTCAATTGTTCCCTTATGCTATCCCTGAAACACTCTACAACCTCTGGTTCTTTCAGTTTATCCAGGTCCCATCTCCTTAAATTCCCACCTTTTTGCAGTTTCTTCAGTTTCAATCTGCAGTTCATAACCAATAGATTGTGGTCAGAATCCACATCTGCCCCTGGAAATGTCTTACAATTTAAAACCTGGTTCCTAAATCTCTGTCTTACCATTATATAATCTATCTGATACCTTTAAGCATCTCCAGGATTCTTCCAGGTATACAACCTTCTTTTATGATTCTTGAACCAAGTGTTAGCTATGATTAAGTTATGCTCTGTGCAAAATTCTACCAGGCGGCTTCCTCTTTCATTTCTTCCCCCCAATCCATATTCACCTACTATGTTTCCTTCCCTCCCTTTTCCTACTGACGAATTCCAGTCACCCATGACTATTAAATTTTCGTCTCCCTTCACTACCTGAATAATTTCTTTTATCTCGTCATACATTTCATCAATTTCTTCAACATCTGCAGAGCTAGTTGGCATATAAACTTGTACTACTGTAGTAGGCATGGGCTTTGTGTCTATCTTGGCCACAATAATGCGTTCACTATGCTGTTTGTAGTAGCTAACCCGCACTCCTATTTTTTATTCATTATTAAACCTACTCCTGCATTACCCCTATTTGATTTTGTATTTATAACCCTGTAATCACCTGACCAAAAGTCTTGTTCCTCCTGCCACCGAACTTCACTAATTCCCACTACATCTAACTTTAACCTATCGATTTCCCTTTTTAAATTTTCTAACCTACCTGCCCGATTAAGGGATCTGACATTCCACGCTCCGATCCGTAGAACGCCAGTTTTCTTTCTCCTGATGACGACGTCCTCTTGAGTAGTCCCCGCCCGGAGATCCGAATGGGGGACTATTTTACCTCCGGAATATTTTGCCCAAGAGGACGCCATCATCATGTAATCATATCATATGATATTTCTTAGCGGCATGATTAATGCTCAGACGGGGATAAAGGGAGGTGGGGTCATTGGGTCAGAAACCTCAGCCAAAACAAGATTTTAGTAGAAGCGTTGATATGTTAAGTGCATGAATTTCCAAAATTCGCAGCTGAAAGAAAAGAACATGAAAACTAAAGAGTCAAGAAAGTGGCTAGGAATTCTAGATATCACTGTCACATTGCTTGAGTGATTGCCTGCCCATGTGGGTGGTATTTCGGCTTGGCCAGAAACATTTCAACCAGGTAAAGGCACACATCCACAGGCTGACAGTGTCCGCTGTCAACAACGCGTCCGACACGATTCTTGAGTTCACAGGTACAACCAGAAAAGCACAGGAAGTTGAGTAAGGGAAGACGGAAAGGGAAAGACCAGCCACAAGAGAAACAACTGAAGGAAACAGCAATGCCCTCATTTAAATGCCCGCATAACCAAATTGCGCAGACCTGTTTCTGTAACCGTACTGCTTAGTGTAAAGGCGATTACGGTGAGTGTCACTTCGATTTTATATTGCGTAAATTATGACGATGTTAACGTTATGAGATATTGTACTATTGAGGTTCTTAAATCAATTTCATGACAAATCTACTTCCCAAAATTTCGGACCAATGCCTATCAGAAGCTCTGTTGCGCTACATTACGTTACGCAAACACATTGATATATTCATATTATTATTATTATTATTATTATAATCAAGAATTCAATAAATTTTGCTGTTATTATTAAAGTTCTGGGCATACGTTGACGCTAAAAATGAGCGTGCCAGGAAGTTATACTTCCGGCGGGGCCGGGAAAGGGAGGGGTGGAGCAGAGACAGGAATGAACTATTAAAATTTGTCAAATCAAAAGATGGTTCAGGCAACAGCAATATATAGCGATTACATGACAAAGAAATCACGACATTCGGCCTCCTACAGGCATTGAAATAAATCAGCGGTAAAGGATGAAAATTTGTGGCGGACCGGGTCTCGAATCCAGATGCTTCGCTTCTCTTTTTTCTTTCTAAATTTCTCCTTGTTTCTCCTTTTTAGCTTTTCCATATTTTTATTTTTATTTTTTTTTATTTTTTTAAGGACGTAGAGCAATCAGTCTCAGGCCAATGTAGATAATCTGGGCAGGGATCGAAATCCGAGGTCTGGCTACGATGCCTCCCCCTTCCTGTCCCTGAGCCACCCTCCAATTTTTTTTTAAGGGGGGGGGGGGAGTGAAACAGCCAGGTCATCGGTCCCATCGGGTTAGGGAAGGATGGGAAAGGAAACCGGCCGTGCCATTTGAAAGGAACCATTCCGGCATTTGCCTGAAGCGATTAAGGGAAATCACGGAAAATCTAAATCAGGATGGCCGGAAGCGGGTTTGAACCTTCGTTCTCCCGAATGCAAGTGCAGTGTGCTAGCCACTACGCCACGTCGCTCGGTATTTGTTTATTTTTTGTGTATTAAGCAGAAAGACATGTTAAACAAAACACCTGTATTCGTACAATGTTGCCCTTCTAGTTGTAAAGAAAGTAACTAAACAACAACAAAAAATTTACGCACAAATACAACATAAAGGCCCCCTTTCTGCGAAACCAGCACACGGCATCGGTCATCCGGATACGCCTCCCTCCCGACTCAAATCCTCAACCTGTCACGCTCAAGTAGCATTCACACCGGTAGTACTAAGAGCCATCCTCGCTCATAGATATATAGATGTGTGGTGTCTATTCTGTCGGACATGTCCGATGTATGTAGCGATGTATGTAGCGATTACTTCTGCTGAAATTTTCATTACTACGTGAGACAATTTTTAAACCATTCCAGGCTCGGATGGTAGTGTGCATTGAGTTAATACCCTGCTCTGCAAAACATGAGTATGTGATAGATCAAAGAACATATTAACTATTAGGTGGAGATGAATGAAAGTGTGGGAGCATGTTGCCAGAGGTCTCCCAGTCGTGCATAGAAAGCTGCACGTCGCTTAGCGTGAGGTCAGCGTTACTTTTGAGGCTGTTTAAGGAACGGAAAAAAGGCAGTCTGTGTCAAGCCTCGCGCGGTTATGATGCACTGCGATGGTGTTCCTCATTACAACACGAAACAGAGTCAACATCTGGAGAGGGAAGAATCAGAGGGAAACTGGAAGGAGGACGAAGTGTGACGAGAGTAGCCCAAGGGTTGGGTATTGCTCACATCATTGTATTACGAGCATTGGGAGCGTTCCGAACCGTGCTGGCTGCTGCCCGAAGGGTAGCAGATGGTCGAGTACAGTCAACCACAGCAACAGATGTGCACTATATTGTGCAACACACAAGAAGGAATCCACGCCAAACCGCAGTTGCAGTCACATTTAACAAGCTGCAAGGCATCCAATCTCGCGCTCCGCACGCGATTTCATGGGGGTTGTCTCTTTTCTCGACGACCAGTATGTAGTGTACCGTTCACAACCGCACACCAGCAGCACCGTTTGCGGTAGTACAACTGTACTGAAATGCAGGAGGATCTGCAACGAATTGACGCATGGTGCAGGGAATCGCAATTGAATCTCAATGCAGACAAGTGTAATGTGCTGCGAATACATAGAAAGAAAGATCCTTTATCATTTAGCTACAATATAGCAGGTCAGCAACTGGAAGCATTTAATTCCATAAATTATCTGGGAGTAGGCATTAGGAGTGATTTAAAATGGAATGATCATATGAAGTTGATCGTCGGTAAAGCAGATGCCAGTCTGAGATTCATTGGAGAATCCTAAGGAAATGCAATCCGAAAACAAAGGAAGTAGGTTACAGTACGCTTGTTCGCCCACTGTTTGAATATTGCTCACCAGTGTGGGATCCGTACCAGATAGGGTTGACAGACGGCATAGAGAAGATCCAACGGAGAGCAGCGCGCTTCGTTACAGGATCATTTAGTAATCGCGAAAGCGTTACGGAGATGATAGATAAATTCCAGTGGAAGACTCTGCAAGAGAGACGCTCAGTAGCTCGGTACGGGCTTTTGTTGAAGTTTCGAGAACATACCTTCACCGAAGAGTCAAGCAGTATATTACTCCCTCCTACGTATATGTCGCGAAGAGACCATGAGGATAAAATCAGAGAGATTAGAGCCCACACACAGGCATACCGACAATCTTTCTTTCCACGAACAATACGAGACTGGAATCGAAGAGAGAACCGATAGAGGTACTCAAAGTACCCTCCGCCACACACCGTCAGGTGGCTTGCGGAATATGGATGTAGATGTAGAGTGTGAAGGGCGTACGGACTGCACCAACGAAGAGTGGGGCCGCCTGCTCTTCAGCTTCAGTCTTGAGTAATGGTTCAGTCTGGGTAGTGATTCAGTCTGGGTAGTGATTCAGTCTGGGTAGTGATTCTGGATGTAACCTCACATGGCAGAAGGTGAGAACGCGTAATACACCCAGGAACTTGGTCGAAGATGATCGTTTTGGTGTTCCAGGTGTTATTTATTTATTTATTGATTTATTTAACCTGGCAAGATTAGGGCCATCAGGCCCTCTCTTACATCTAACCAGGCATTCTACTTATTTTACATTCATATGTTTTAGTAGGCATGTTAAACTACATCTAGTACAAAAAGTGAAATAAACAATTTGAAAGGTACACCTGGAAAAATACATACATATAGAGTTTATATTCTTAGATCACAAGTACTGTTATAATTAGACATTATTGAACAGACAGATTTTAGATAGGAGTGCTGGCAGCAGGGAGTATGAGGGAGACTCATGGTGAAGGGAGGAGAAGAATAGAGAGACATGATGAAACATAATTAAGGAAATATAAAGGAAAAGAATATTGCGTGGCTAATAGAGATAGATGAAGAGGAAGGCATCTCAGGAGCAAGATAGGAGACGCTAGCTTTGCTATTTGACAGATGAGGGGATTGCCCTTGTACATTAATTTTGTGGAGAACTTTATGAGGATGATAGTAGGAAATGCTTCAACTTCTTCTTAAAAGCAGCAGGAGATTGAATTTTGCGCAAGGTAAGGGGCAGTTTGTTCCAGAGGCGGACAGCGGCAACTGAGAAGGAGTTTGCAAAAGTTTTTGTTTTGTGAGTGGGCACAGTTAGGATACCAAATAAGAGTGACCTCGTGTTTCGATTATGATGACATGACAGGTTTTTAATCTCTGAAGCAAGGTACTGGGGTGTTTGCGCCTCGAGGAGTCGGTGGAGTAGACATAGAGTGTGGTAGTCGCGCAATTTGTCCGGCCGCAGCCACCCTAGCTGGGAGTATGAAGCACTAACATGATCGTATCGGCGAATGTTGCAGGTGTAACGCACACAGGCATTCATGGTTAGCTCTAGCCGTCTTTTGTTTTCACTGCTCATGCCTTGTTGAATCACATCACAATAGTGGAGGTTCGGTAGAACGAGTGCTTGCACGAGCTGGCGTTTCAAGTCCTGTGGAAATATGTTCCGAAACTTTTTGAGAGCATAGAGACAAGCAGACGTCTTTCGGCACACTGCGACTGTATTCTCCGCCCAGTTGAGATGCTCATCCAAAATTACACCCAAGTTCTTCACTGTTTTCTGATATGGTATTGGAGTACCGTCGAGCAGAATAGGAGGTAGCCGTTCGCGGAAATCTGAACTTATTAATTTCTGATGGGCTATTAAGATTACTTGCGTCTTTTTTGCATTTAGTTTAAGCCCCAGGTTTTTCGCCCATGTCACTACTGAAGACAGATCATCATTCATCTGAGCGATTGCAGTGTTTACATCTTCAGGTCTGACGCTTAGGTAGAGCTGGAGGTCGTCGGCATAGAAATGATATTTACAGGAGGACAGAACCGATGAAATATCGTTGACATATAAAGAAAACAAAAGTGGTCCTAAGACTGATCCTTGTGGCACTCCCGAGGAAACAGGTTTCCAGGAAGATTTTTCATTTACGCAGACAACACATTGCTGTCTGTCTTTTAAGTAGCTTTCAAACCATCTCATTGCACTTTCAGAGAAATTAAGCTGTTGCATTTTTCTGAGCAATATGTCAAAGTTAACAGTGTCAAAAGCTTTGCTGAAGTCCAGTAGCGTCAATATTGTTGCCTTTCGATTGTCGATGGAATATTTCAGGTCATCAGTTACTTTAATTAGAGGTGTTATGGTGTGGAGAGGCACAATACTGCATGGGCATACTAGGCTCGAAATCTTTGAACACGGTATACTCACCGGTCAAGGTTTTTGTGACACTTTACGCCTTCCCCATTAGAGTCTTTTCACGGGTGCTTCCGGTCCTTTTATGGATGACAATGCGCGACCGCATCGAACTGCGCAAGTGGAGGACCTCTTGGAATGAGAGGATACCCGACGACTGGATTGGCCTGCACGTTCCCCAACTTAAATCCTACTGAGCAAGTGTGGGAAGCGTCGGGAAGACGCATTGCAGCACGTTCACGGGCACCAACGACCATCCAGCATTTGTCAATCGAACTGGTGGAGGAATGGAACGCACTACCACAAAGACTCATTTCCGAACTTGCGGCCAGCTTGGGAGCACATTGCACGGTCATGACACCCCCTTTTAAGAACAGTGTCCTGACTTTTTGTAATGAAGGGGATGTACCGCTACGTAGCTTATCTCGCTGTCGGTGCATCTTTGGCGCGGCGAGATCGCCACCACAGACTGGCTGCGGAGTGCCGCGCCGGGAGCGGGCAAGCCAGTCGGTGTCACCTCGTGAAAATGTACTCGAGGGCATACCCAGTTGTTGGCTAGTTTATTCAACGGATCTGTGCAGTAGGGGACTCCGAATTTGAGATGAACAGTGCTGCGTGTTCCGTTTCAAATAAGGCAGAAGGGGTAGATAACATTCCATGAGAATTTCTAAAATCATTGGCGGAAGTGGCAGCAAAATGACTACTCACGCTGGCGTGTAGAATGTACGAGTCTGGCGGTACAACACTTGACTTTCGGAAAAATATTATCCACACAATACCGAAGACTGCAAGAGCTGACAAGTGCGAGAATTATAGCACAATCGGCTTAACAGTTCATGCATCGAAGTTGCTGACAAGAATAATATACTGAAGAATGGAAAATAAAATTGAGGATGAGTTAGATGACGATCAGTTTGGCTCTAGGAAAGGCAACGTTACCAGAGAGGCAATTCTGACGTTGCGGTTGATAATGGAAGAAAGAGTACAGAAAAATCAAGACATATTGGACTTATCGACCTGGAAAAAGCGTTCGAAAGTGTCAAATGGAGCTGGATAGTCCAAATTCTGAGTAAAATAGGGGTAAGCTATTATGTAAATTAGAGAAAGGTTCAGGAGTGAAATTAAAATTCAAGGTGAATAGATATCAATGATACGATTCGCTGATGACATTGCTATCCTAAGTGAAAATGAAGGAGAAATACATGATATGCTGAATGGAATGAACAGTCTAATGAGTACAGAATATGGATTGAGGGTAAATCGAAGGAAGACGAAAGTACTGAGAAATAGCAGAAATGAGAACAGTGAGAAAGTTAACATCAGGATTAAAGATCGCGCAGTAGACGAAGTTAAGCAATTCTTCTACCTAGGCAGCAAAATAACCCATGACGGAAGGAGCAGAGAGGCCATAAAAAGCAGACTAGCACTGGCAAAAAAGGGCAATCCTGACCAAGAGAAATCTGCTGTTATCAAACGTAACCCCTAAGTTGAAGAATAAATTTCTGAGAATGTTCGTTTGGACCAATGCATTGTTTTATAGTGAAACATGGACTGTGGGAAAACCGGAACTGAAGAGCATCGAAGCATTTGAGATATGGAGCTGCAAACGAATGTTGAAAATTAGGTGGGCTGACAAGATACGGAATGAGGAGGTTCTGCACAGAATCGGCGAGGGAAGGGATATGTGAAAAACACTGACAAAAAGAAGGGACAGGACGGTAGGTCATCTGTTAAGACATCAAGGAATAACTTCCGGTTAGTAGAGGGAGCTGTGAAGGGTAAAATCTGTAGAGGAAGACAGAGACTGGAATACATAATTGAGGACGTAGGTTGCAAGTGCTAATCTGAGATGAAGAGATTGGCACAGGAAAGAAATTCGTGGCGGCCTCATCAAACCAGCCAGAAGACTGAAGACTGAGAAAAGGTATTTTGCCTGTGTCTGGCTCTCTCAATAATTGTGAGGGTGTGTCGTCTACTACAGGGCCATCTTTCGACCACACGCGGATCCAGAGGAGAAATCATGGACTCGATAACTCCCTTGACGTCGACCGCCCACCCGTCACTTGGTAGAAGCTTTTATATTTTTACCTACGAGGTCTGTTCAAAAAATAAAAGGAATATTTGGTTTTGGGAACAATTTTATTTATTCGCCTACATCAGTATTATTCCCTTCAAAATATCATCATTAGATGTTACACACTTATGCCGCTTATCCCTTGAACTCAGCTCCTGGATTAATTTTTCACTCTCTCACTAATGCGTTTTTTATCTCATCTACGTTTTTAAAACGGAAGCCGTCTCCGTTTTTATTTATTACTGCGATCAGAAACCAGTTACATCATTACAGTACTGTTTTCGGTCAAAGCTTCACGAACAAACAACGAAGAGTGAGCATGTGTATTGTCGTAGTGGTAAAGCTGTGGTCCGTTTCGTCACAAATCCATTCATATCGGATCTCTTCATGCAGAGGACGTTGAGCTCGTAATCAGTGCGCCTTATTGGCCATTCGACCTTGTGGTAAGAACTCATAGTGAAGAATGAAATTTTCACTTTGCAGCGGAGTATGCGCTGATATGAAACTTCCTGGCAGATTAAAAGTGTTTGCCGGACGAAGATTCGAAATCGGGACCTTTGCTTTTCGCGAGCAGCTGCTTCACCGATTGAGTTATGCAAACACAACTCACGACCACTCCCCACAGCTTCACTTCCACCAGTAGAGCGCTAGCCTGGTAAAGGCAAAGGTCTCGAGCTCGAGTCTCGGTCCGGCACACAGTTTTAATGTGCCAGGAAGTTTCACTCATGGTGCACTTTGCCGTTAACACTAAAGAACACACTGCGCATAGCCCTCTCATCGGAACGCAGTTGCCGAGCGTTTCTCAATCTTGTCATCCTGAATGGTTCCAGTGGGACGAATGAGCCTTAATTTAGACGTCATAGCCCATGTTTCATCATCTGTTACGACGCGTTTCATGAGTTATGCGTCGTTGTTGACTTCGTCTGGCGACTACAGAGAGTGATATCACGGTTTCGCCTCCAGCGTAATAAGTTTCAGGTATTCACGATAATTGAACTCTACTGTATGTAGTAGTGAGACAACAGTGTACTCTGGATGTTGAAACGTCTTCCTCTTTAGGGAGACGAAGACGAGACCAGAGAGAATAGTTGCGTTCACCAGTTCGTTGAATTACACGCTTTGTGACGAACTCCACCGTATGCGATTATCCGCCATTGCAAGACAAATGGTCATTTCAATATTAGTGCGGATGCACACTTGTTGCCACAAAAAAAGAGGAGGGGATATTAAATGAGTAACTTGTATTTGGTGATTTTTTTTGTTCTAAATTCGACAATTTAGGAATACATTTCACCGTCAATTATACTCAAACTATACGAAATAATTTCATGACATGAGCCAGATGGTATGCCGACATTATCAGCGACGTCTCTGATTATGATTAGACGATCGTTCGTAACCATTTGTTTAATTTTTTGCGATTTCGTTGGGTGGAGCCGGGGCGCCCAGAGCGCTCGTGATCTTCAGTGTCATAAAATATTTCTCCGAAAAACGTTTATGGCATTCGCAAGTCATTTTTTCACTCATAGCATCACAGCAGACTCACCAAAAGCAACATTTACCATTTATAAAACTCCCATACACTTTATTCTGTTCTTATAGCAAACTTCAATACAAATTTTCTGACCCATTTTAATACAAATTTTCTGACCCATTTTAATACAAATTAAATAATCGCCAATATACCAATACCGATTGCGTAACACTGTGCATTCCACATATATTTTGCAATAAGACACAAAAAAATGAAACGATTCGGGGTAATATAATACACGAAACTATAAAATTCCCATTACTTTTTGAATGCACCTCGTATATTGATATAATGGTCCTTTGGTCTTTGATGGCTCATTATTCTGTAATAATATAACTGCGATTTACTGCATTTGTTACACCAGTTACCTTTGTTGCTATGAAAATTTCTTCACAACAGTGAAAAAGGCTGTAATATGTTATCACTAAACCAAACATGTAAGGATAGGGTTTTTGCATACGCCTGCATACATAAGTAGAACTACTAGTACGTGACTGACGTCACTGGGGAAAGAGCTCAGCACAGCGTTGTTTGCAGTTTTTGTATTGCATGTAGTGAATCCGTACACAAAGTGTATATCGGCAAACTCTTTATCAGTAAACCTATCCATACAACTGTGTAACGCTGTTAAGGTACAACTGACACTGCTGGGAAAGAAAAAGCGAGGCACAACCGATCATTACTGACTGCAAGCTTGAGGTTTAAGAGTACGGAAGGCATAACTCTTTCCAAAAGAAAGTAGTGAGAGTGAATGGAACAAGATTGTTTCCAAATAATACACGTAGCACATACCGTAGATATTTTCGGTGTTGTACAGATATTTCAATAGAGATACAAAGAAAAGAGGGAGAAAGATATCAAACGGTGATTATTCTGTAACGAGCCACTGGAGGCCATGTGCCCTTGCACCAAAATACTCTGAAAATAGGCCGGCCGAAGTGGCCGAGCGGTTCTGGGCGCTACAGTATGGAACCGCGCGACCGCTACGGTCGCAGGTTCGAATCCTGCCTCGGGCATGAATGTGTGTGATGTCCTTTGGTTAGTTAGGTTTAAGTAGTTCTAAGTTCTAGGGGACTAATGACCTCAGATGTTAAGTCCCATAGTGCTCAGAGCCATTTTTGAACTCAAAAAATACGCACGGTACCTCCAAACTTCTATCGATACAGTTCGGGCTTACACTGTATATTTAGATAATAGAACCAGAATGGAATCTTTGTTTGAAAAGTGTGACGTTTATCAAGGGATTTTAAGGCAGGCCTACCTGCTGCCAGCAACAAATCCGACGCGGGTCGTGAGTCCACGGGTACAACCAGCAAACCAGAACAGGTTTGGTAACGGAAGATAGAAGGGCCCTTCCCTAAATAAACTGACGAAAAAAATCAGCACCAAGAAGAAGCTGTGAGAGATGAGCGAAAGTTGATAGGCGTGTTTCTATGTCTGAAAGATGACGTCTGTTCAAACTTGTGTGCGCCAGTCGCATAAGAATGGGTCTAGTAGCGCCACCATGAGGATGCAAATCAGGTTTGCTTTAAATACGCTGTAACCCTCAAGAGCGATAGTTACCTTTTAGACTGGGCATCGTGAGTTGATGTTAGTCAACAATGCCTTTAAGACGACGAAGACGCCATTATCAACGGCTCACTGAGTTTTGACGATAGTCGTGTAATAGGGCTATTAGAAGCTGGATGTTCCTCCCACGACGTTGCAGAGAGACTTGGTAGGAACATGCTCTACAGAGTGTGGACATGTTGCCTCGGCCTGCTAGGTCACCAGAACTGTCTCCAACTGAGCGCGTACGGGGCATCATAGGACGACAACTCTAGCGTCATTCGCAACAAGCGTCAAAAGTCTCTGCGACTGACACAGTGCAACAAGCATGGAACTCCATCCCACAAACTGACATCTGACAAAAGTGCTACAGAATGTGCGCACGTTTGCACGCTTGCATTCAACACGCTTGCATTCAACATTCTGGGGGTTACATCGGTTATTAACGTACCGAAGCTTCACATTGGCAATGGCTTTTCTCGGAGTTACATAAACATATGAATTTGGCATGTTACCTAGAAAAATGTATTCCCAAAATTTCGTTACTATACATTAATTATTTATTGGTATTGGGAATTTTCTTCAGTTGTAAGTGGGATGTTTAGGTTTTTATGTTGGTAATGCCACGTAGTGCTTTGAATGAAAACCACTGACTGTGCTGTGGGCAGTCTGTGGCTGGTTGGCATTGTTGAAATATTCGCTTGTGTAGTGTTGGGCAGTTGAATGTGAACAGCACGTAGCGTTGCGCAGCTGGAGGTGAGCCGCCAGCAGTGGTGAATGTGGGGAGACAGATGGCAGAGTTTTGAGCGGACGATCTGGACGTGTGTCCGTCAGAAAAAGGAAATTTGTAAGACTGGATGTCATGAACTGATATATATATGATGACTTTTGAACATTATTAGGGTAAATACATTGTTTGTTCTCTATCAAAATCTTTCATTTGCTAACTATGCCTATCAGTAGTTAGTGCCTTCAGTAGTTAGAATCTTTTATTTAGCTGGCAGTATTGGCGCTCGCTGTATTGCAGTAGTTCGAGTAACGAAGATTTTTGTGAGGTGAGTGATTCATGAAAGGTATAAGTTATTTTTAGTCAGGGCATTCTTTTGTAGGGATTATTGAAAGTCAGATTGCGGTGCGCTACAAAATTGTGTGTCAGTTTATTGATGATCAGAATAAGTAAAGAGTGTACGTTCAGTTTTGCTCAGCTGTTTGAAAATTAAATAACGTAAGAGGTTTAACAGTACAGTAATTCATAAATTTTTCAAAGGGGACGTTACACAGTCAGTGCACCTATGCACAGCAATTAGAAACATTTCCGCGAACATAGATACTGTTGTGGGAAAGGTGACCAAAAGATAGTGTTTTATTGGCAGAAAATATAGAAGGTGTAGCAAATCTGCTAAAGAGATTACGTATACTACACTTGTCCGTCCTCTTCAGGAGTGTTGCTGCCCGGTACAGGATCCTTACCGGATAGGACTGCCGGGGAACATAAAAAAAGATCAAAGAAGGGCACCTCATTTTGTATTATCACGAAATAGGGGAGAGTCTGACACGGGTATGATAAGCGAAATGTGTTGGCAATCATCAAAAGAGGCAGTTTTCGTTGTGACGAGATTTTTTTCCCTAAATTACTATCACCAAATTTCCCCTACGAATGCCAAAATATTTTAAAATTTTTGAAAACAATATCAGCGATCTTGTATTAATATGATAATTTAAAAAAAAACAGTCTTGATCGCAAATTTCTTTTAATTGGAGTTAAAAGAAATTTGCGATAAAGACTGTTTTTTGTAATTACTAAAATATTTTGTTTATTCCCATCTGCAAAGTGACAAATGGCAACCGTGATAAAATATGAAAAATTGTACCGTGCACGGACGGACTTCGGCGGATATTAATCCCACCGGCCATTCGACAGTGCAACGGTAGTGACACAGTATGGAAATGGTTATATGGATCCTCCGGTCATACATTTTACTTTGAATTGTAGAACAGATGAAAATGAAGAAAAGAACTGAATTTCCGAACATAGGCGGAAATGACTGAAAGAAGTAGCGTATATTGTGTAAATAATGACGTTACCGAAGTTGTTATAGTTCGTTGCTATTACAGGTCTTCAAATAATTGCGTGACACATGTATTATTCCATTTTTTGGTAATTACAGATTTTTTATCATTATAAATTTCATTATTATTATTAAAACTGTTCACAACTGGACGCATTAAAAGTGGGATGGTACCAAGTTATACACTGTAAGAGGGAAAAAGAAACACTACGCACCACGAAGGATTATCCCTACGGGATGGAAATCGGTAGATGCGATGTACATGTACAGAAAAACAAAAGATTAACTGGTGAGAGATTCGGCAATCTTGCTGGCCAAAGTGGGGTTTGGTAAGCACGAATACAAGCGGTAGAAACACTCGCCGTGCATGGACGGGCATTATCTTGCTGAAAGGAAAGCCCCGGATACTTGTGAAGAAGGTCAACAAAACGGGACGTAGAATACCGTCGACGTACCGCTGTTGCAGTAAGGGAGCCGAAGATTACAACGAACTGGGTCTTGTTATGAAATGAAATGGCATGCTAGATAATCTCTCGTTGTCGACCCATATGGCGGGCGACAAAGTTCCGCACTGTCGCCTGATAAACAAAGTAAGAGCCTACGGAATATCAGACCAGCTGTGTGGCTGGATTGAAGAGTTTTTAGCAAATAGAACACAGCATGTTGTTCTCAAGCCGGCCGCGGTGGTCTCGCGGTTCTAGGCGCGCAATCCGGAACCGTGTGACTGCTACGGTCGCAGGTTCGAATCCTGCCTTGGGCATGGATGTTTGTGATGTCCTTAGGTTAGTTAGGTTTAAGTAGTTCTAAGTTCTAGGGGACTAATCACCACAGCAGTTGAGTCCCATAGTGCTCAGAGCCATTTGAACCATTTTTTTTGTTGTTCTCAATTGCGAGACTTCTACAGACGATAAAGAAACCTCTGGCGTGCTACAGGGGAGTGTTATGGGACCATTGCTTTTCACAATATGTATAAATGACCTAGTAGATAGTGTCGGAAGTTCCATGCGGCTTTTCGCGTATGATGCTGTAGTACACAGAGAAGTTGCAGCATTAGAAAATTGCAGCGAAATAGAGGAAGATCTGCAGCAGATAGGCACTTGGTGCAGGGAGTGGCAACTGACCCTTAACATATACAAATGTAATGTATTGCGAATACATAGAGAGAAAGATCCTTTATTGTATGATTATATGATAGCGGTACAAACACTGGTAGCAGTTACTTCTGTAAAATATCTGGGAGGATGCGTACGTAGCGATTTGAAGTGGAATGATCATATAAAATTAGTTGTTGGTAAGGCGGGTGCCAGGTTGAGATTCATTGGGAGAGTCCTTAGAAAATGTAGTCCATCAACAAAGGAGGTGACTTACAAAACGCTCGTTCGACCTACACTCGAGTATTGCTCATCGGTGTGGGAGCCGTACCAGGTTGGGCTGACAGAGGAGATAGAGAAGATCCAAAGAAGAGCGGCTCGTTTCGTCACAGGGTTATTTGGTAAGCGTGAGAGCGTTACGGAGATGTTTAGCAAACTCAAGTGGCAGACTGGAAGAGAGGCGCTCTGCATCGCGGTGTAGCTTGCTGGCCAGGTTTAGAGAGGGTGCGTTTCTGGATGAGGTATCGAATATATTGCTTCCCCCTACTTATACCTCCCGAGGAGATCACGAATGTAAAATTATAGAGATTCGAGCGCGCACGGAGGCTTTCCGGCAGTCGTTCTTCCCGCGAACCATACGCGACTGGAACAGGAAAGGGAGATACTGACAGTGGCACGTAAAGTGCCCTCAGCCACACACCGTTGGGTAGCTTGCGGAGTATAAATTTAGATGTAGACAATAAGTTTGGTATTCCACGGCTGTCCGTGGCGCCTTCAGACACGTCTTCACCGCTCGTCGGGGCACAGCTCGAAGCAAGACTCATCACTGAAGGCAATTCTGCTTCAGTCAATGAGATTCCAGGCCGAAGACGTGTCTGGAGGCGCTTAGTGTCGACCATTCCTCGTGGGATACCCCGTATAATAAACCTGAAAACTTCCGGTGTCGCCAGATTGCTTCCACGTACATAATCTTCTTCCTCGTTTTCCAGATACAAGTTGACGGTCAGCAGCAACTGTCTGTACGATGATGCTGATTCCAATTCGTGTTAGAGAAATGGCTGTGCCGAAAGGAAGTATGCACTCGTTATCTAACCGCACATTTACGCATTTAGCGCGACGTAATTACGTAGCGTATGGGTCGCTATCCGGGCTGCGATTCGCCAGTGAGGCAGCCGGATCTTCCTGGCGGGCGGCCACTTCCCATGGTCCCCGAAAATCCGCGCCAGCCGCCAGCCGCACGCCTTCCGGGAACTGGTGCGGCTTGCAGGGGCCGCTCGCGGAACCGCGATGTCGTACCGGAAACCGCGCCCACCATTCGTTTGCCCAAACTAACTTCAGCCTGTTGCGATTACGTGAAAAAGAAAACAGACTCCTCGTCTACTCGCGTAGCCTTTCACTGCCACTGTACGTCGAGCGTCATCAGCTGTGATACCAAACTCGAAATAGTGACATATTCCCCGTTGATATTCCAAGGGATCAAGTTTTCAGCAACGTGCAACAAATCTAAAACTACAAATCTGAAGCAGCCTGTTTCGATCCTAATTTTAAATTCATTACGCCAAAGAACATTGTTAAAGGCCTTAGAAGGGGCAGCCAGAAATGATTCAACTTCTGGGCACTGTAGCTCATAGTGCTGCGAACTCAATATCCAAAAACTCTACCTCAAAACAAAAGTCCCAGTATACAGACAACAATATAGTAATCACAGTTAAAGAAAAATGTTTTTTAAGTATTTACAGTCGAAATCTAATAATCACTACGAATCCGTCGCATTATATAAAAAAATGGCTATATATATATCCAATTTTTATATAGTGTGACGGATTCGTAGTGAGTATATCATCATCAGCAGCAGCAGCAGCCAATTCAATCATTAGATGATGTGGCCTCTTCGAGTCGTGGATTCAGGTAGGCTTTCAGAAGTCTTCTCCAAGTGGAACGGTCTTGGGCAGTTCTCTGCCAGGTGTTACCAGCGATCTTCTTGATGTCTTTGTCCCATCTGTCTGGTGGTCTTCCTCTAGGCCTCCGGTGCTCTCTCGGACTCCACTCCAGTACTAGCTTCGTCCATCTCTTGTCTTTTCTTCTTGCAACGTGGCCAGCCCGCTGCCATTTCAAGGAACCTACTCTCTCTAAGATGTCATTAACCTTCGCCACAGACCGGATGTCATCTGCCCTTTTCCTGTCCTTTCTTGTATAGCCCAGCATTGATCTCTCCATGGCTCTCTGTGCTGTCCTATGTTTCCCTTTTGTAAATGAGTTCAGTGTCCATGTCTCGCATGTGAGTATATATATATATATATATATATATATATATATATATATATATATATATATATAATGTTCTTAGTTACAGACGCTTTATTTGTTGTAAAGAGTGCAAGGTCTTACTGCAACAGGTTTTCAGCCTAGAAAAGCATTTTGTACTTTGTTATTGGGGATATCTGCTCAAGGCCAAAGCTTCCTGTCTACCATATTATTCACTGATGAAGCAAAATTTACGGGGAATGGAGTGCAGTATTTTGACAACATTCGTATATGGGCGGATGAGAATCATTTTGTGACTCTTTCTTTGGTAATATCGAGCAAAGAAGGGAAAGCTGAAGGGTGGAAGGAGTATACAGAGAGTTTATACAAGGAACGCAATGTTACAGAAAAAGGTGAAGACTTAGATGAAGATGAGATCGGAGACATGAGACTGCGAGAAGAATTTGACATAGCACTGAAATATCTAAGTCGAAACAAGGCACCTGGAGTAGACGGCACTCCGTCATAACTACTGAGGGCCTTAGGAGAACCAGCCATGATAGAGCTATTGCACCCGGTGTCCAGTATGTATGAAACAGGCGAAACATCCTCAGACTTCAAAAAGTTATTAAGATTCCATTTCCAAAGAAAGCAGTTGCTGACAGGTCTGAAAATTACCGAAATATCAGTCTCATAAGTCATGGTTGCAAAATACTAACACGAATTTCTTAAAGAAGAATGGAAAATCTGGTAGAAGCCTACCTCGGGGAAGATTGGTTTGGTTTCCGGAGAAATGTAGGAACAAGTGACGCAATACTGACTTTACGACGTATCATACGAGACAAGCTAAGGAAAGGCAAACCTGCTTTTATAACATTTATGGACTTAGAGAAAGCTTTTGATAATGTTTACTGGAAGACTCTCTTTGAAGTTCTGAAGGTAGCAGGGTTAAAATACAGGGAGCGACACGCTATTTACAACTTGTACACAAACCAGACGGTAGTTATACGAGTCGAGGGACATGAAAGGGAAGCAGTGGTTGAGAAGGGAGTGAGAGAGAGTGTAGCTTATCCCAGATGTTACTCAATCTGTTCACTGAGCGAGAAGTAAAGGAAACCACAGAAAAATTTGGAGTTGGAACTGAAGTTCAGGAAGAAGAAATAAAAACCTTTAGGGTTACAGAGGCGTTTTTAATTCCGTCAGATACTGCGAAGGACTTGGAATAGCAGTTAAATGGAATGGGCAGCGTCTTGAAAGGAGGATGTAAGACGAACGTCACCAAAGTAAAACAAATATAATGGAAACTAATCGAACTGCATCAGGATGCTAAGGGACTTACATTAGGAATGGAGACAGTGAAAGTAGTGTATCAGCTTTGCTGTTTGGGCAATAAAATAACTGTGACTGATGATGGCTGACATGTAGAAGATATAAAATATGGACTAACAATGGCAAAAATGGTGATTCTGAAGAAGAGAAACTTGTTAACAGCGAATATAGAAGTAAGTGTTAGGTAGTCTTTTACGAAGGTAACTGTCTTGGAGTGTAGTAATGTATAGAAGTGCAACATGGACGATAAACATTTTAGATAAGAGAATAGAGGCTTTTGAAATGTGGTACTATAGAAGAATGCTGAGGATTTGATGGGTGGATCGCATAACTAATGAGGAGGTACTGAATAGAATTGAGGAAACAAGAGATTTGTGGCACTTAAATAAGGGATCAGTTGGTAGGACTCATGCCGAGATATCAATTTAGTACTGGAGACAAGTGTGGAGCGTAAAAGTGGTAGAGGGAGAATAAAAGATGAATACAGTAAGCAGATTAAGAAGGATTTAGGTTCAGTAGTTATTGGGAGACGAAGATGCTTGCACAGGATAGAGTAGCTTGGAGAGCTAGAACTGAAGAGCACAACAACAACAACAACAACAATAGCGTCACAGTATTAAGTGATCTAAGTTAGATTCAAAGGAAAGGTAACTTTACGTCCATGAACTATTTTAGGTGAACAAGGGGCAGGTATTGCTCGATTGTATCTTTCATGGCAGCATCCAGAACCCACACCATTAGAAATCTCAGCCTGGTTTGATATGTATTAATATTAAATAACATGCCTTCCCTAATACGTACAACAGTTACTTCGAATATTATTGACCTACAAGAAATTATCTGGAATCTCTTTGCACACTTCCAGTGTGCGTCAAGGTGTTTTAACAGCTTCTTTGCGAAAAACCAATTTTATATGAATCGAATCATAGGAATTTACACATTGTTCCAGACGCTGAAAATGAACCTGTATCATATCTGGCAAGTGCTTCTATCACTTCACTTACCCGATTTACTTTGCGTTGACAAGCGGTTTGCAGCGCTGCACACGCTGTTTGTACTATACTCTCGAAAGGAGGTACTCTAGTTTCGTTTTAATTACTCTGTGTTATCCTGAAGTATTATACTATTTGTGGTTACGGAAACCAGCGTAAATTCCGTATCGCCTTCCGTCAGTAAATTTAGCAGTGAACTGGGCTATTGGAGGAGTGGTAACGTAATCAGTAAGTGGAGTAGCTGATGAAACTGCGGTGAACGGCAGTGCAAATCTTTCGATCACGTATCGCTGGCGCTCACGACGTGACCTTGACATTAGTGGCTTAGAGCTAGCCTACGTACAGAGTGGAGAGCCCGGCAACTGGTCCCGGATGCCACTGGCTGCCGCCGTCTCCAAGCCGCCCAGGATGGGCAGCGCGATCTACACTTTCTTCTGAAAACCCCCATCACCACAGCACGCGATTGCCCAACGCATTTCTGAGAACACAAGAAAAATTCCAGTGGTGGTTTTACAGTTGGGCACGAACAAGTCCGCATACTGTCGCTGTTTCTATTGTTTTCGTATTTCCTTCTTTAGTTCCCTCTTCTCATATCTCAGGATAGATGCTGAGCCGTCAGTCGCTCATTTTCCCACTCTTCAGATAACTAATTTAATCAGCAAATGTGGATTACAATTTAAGACAGAATTCAGAAACCATCTGCCAGTTACACGCACTTCATCCTTCAGTGAAGCCTTAGTTATATTGTGACTTCCATCTAAATGTGTTAATATATTGGACAAATTGGTGAAGCTAAATTTTCATACGGTTAGTACTGTTGGCCTTATGTTACGATACTAATAATAATGAAGTTGGAAAAAGGAGATAAAGCATTGGTTATAAAGAGGAGGACCTGTGCTTAGGGACTGTGAAAGGTCTCTGTTGGATTCCTTTCATGTTAATTTCTTAAATCTGTTGTCATTTACGGCATACATTCCACTTCTGAATTTACTGTGGTGCTTCTGACTCCATCTGGGAGGAGACTGAGCAGTGGAACGTGTTACTTTTACACATAAACAAGAACGATCTGTCACAGTACTACACTTTAAAACACAGTTTATATGTAATTCATATCACATAGTCTCATATGGAACCTACATGCGCTTTTTTTTATATTGTGTATATGATAAGATACTGTCATCCCCCTTCCCTTGTGTGTGAAAGGATGAATGAGCAAATGTATTTCTAGTTGCATGCTTGATGGTAGCACACAAGCCTGTCTGCTAGAGAACAATACGACCAACGTCGGAACAGGCAGCTACGCTTTTTAAAAGCAAAGAGGTTTCTATTCTTAGAATGGTCCTGTCCGTCCCTTGTCATGTTGGTATAGGAAGCTGCCTCTCTGGTCACTTCCGTTTGTATCTATGAAGCACCCTCAGTAGGGGCCCACGCCAGTCGTCTGCGGCAAGCGTTTGAAGTGGTAAGATCTCCGGCTAAGCGCGTCACTGCTAAGTCCGTAGGACAACCAGTAGTTGCTTTGTCACTATTTTGTGAGTAAAGTGGAACCACATGTTGATTATCCGTAACTCTAAGATCATCAATCTTAATGCGAATGTGCGTGAGATTATAACGTCTCGTCTTGACAATATTTTTCAATATAGAAACTTTTCTTTATGTTCAACTCACGTGGGGTGTACTTTGTGAGACCAGTACCACGAGCTTATACAATTGTTTGACCAATCAGATTAATAGTAAGACGATAGTAACCAGTTCGAGGTTTTTCTTTTGTAAATTGCTTTTCGATGTAATTTATTTTAATTATCAAAATTATTGAGGAGTTACACTCTTTGTGTAAACCAAGTTGACCACGTGAAGCATGTGCTGTAATCATCAAAGTAGCCCTCAGCTATTCTTTTCGGGAATATTTCCCAGAGAGTTAGTATGAATTTAGTATACCAGTGTGTGGTAATTTCATTATGGACAGGATTGCGCTACGAACGTAACTTCTTTGGGTGAAAATTGAATCGGTTGGTTGTGGTTAATTTCCTCTTGCATATGTTTCACCGTTCTTCGTGTATTATTTTATGAATGCAGTGTTGTATCCAGTCTCCCAATCTTGGCTCCATATTTGATGTTCTGTAAGATTACAAACTCACATTTTCACAATCCTAAATAAGGCACCAGTTTAGTTATGAATCATGTTTAATATGGTGAAATTTTAACGGAGCAATGATCAATGTTAAAATAAATGTCGAAATATAAGCTGATTTATTTCTTTTTACTTAAATTCTCTTTATATATATATATATATATATATATATATATATATATATATATATCACCGGTTGTCGTAAGATGACTATTAAAACATAATAATTAATGTTAGTCTGGTTGGGAATTTGGTAAGCTAGACTGGATACCTGGTGAAACAGTTGCTCAGTAATGCAAGGTTAACTTCCCCAGATATCTCACAGCTTTTAATCCGCTTTTATTGTCTTGAATATCAGCACCGCTTTCAGAACAACTTAAAGCATCAACATTACAACTGTAGTCTGGGAGAGCAGTAGCGAAGCGACGGAATTAGAATGTGAGATGCGTGATGTGCAGGGTTTGAGCAAGCGAGTTGGGATAGCATTATTGTAACAAAGGAAAGGAAAAGAAAGGAGCCCTGACGCAGAGAAGTAGTTTCTTAGGCCTGGCACGAAGGACATATGAAGGGCTTATTTCAATAGTGGTACAAGTCAATTTTTGTTCATTCGGAGATACAGAGTCCTAAAGTTAAAAGAGCGATGAAAAATCTGCAGTTGAGATACCAGAAATATTCAGGTACATATACTTGAATATTTATGGTATCTCAACTGCAAATTTTTCAGCGCTCTTTTAACTTTAGGACCCTGTATCTCAGAATGAACAAAAATGGACGTGTACCACTATTGAAACAAGCCCTTCATATATCTCTGGACAATTGTCATGAGATGAGAAGGGGAGATGAATTGAAATTACTGCAGAAAAGAACTCTGGAGTATGCATGTGCAGTAATCGTTGCGCGCTAAGGTACTTGTGTGGGCGATAAGGGGAGAATCTGGCACGAATGGGAAAAATCCGAGCAATTTGATGAACTGGTAGAGGATTCGTGATGCACGAGACAACCGAATGTGGAAACAGAACAGCCTCTGCATATTTTTAATCTGGTGGGTAGAGGATAGCTGTAGCGACGTTTCCATTACTGTCATCTCGACGCTGGAACGTTTATAAGGATGTATCCCACACGCTAAAGTGCGTGATCATGTTGTTAGAAGTCTAAGGCACGTTTGATAGCTCTATCGTTGGCCTTTAGACAGAAGTAAAGAAACGGCATCATTATTGGTAATATGCCTAGTTATCTCCCTTTACTGTTATTTGCTCCACATCTTCGAGAATCTCTCTACTATGCATCTGCAGAACAAACAGGGTATCTAACCAAATTAAAATCGTCATGGTGTTGCAACAATCCAATCCTTACTGATTAAATATTCACCACACTTGTTCATGAAATACTTTTTGCTTGTCATTGTCCACAATCCTTCTGTTTCCCGAGCATTTTAGGGATATATCTCGCAGGTTCACTCTGTCCTCTACATACTAGTGCCTCCATTAATTGTGAAATGAATGAAGTCATCAGAGGAAAGAAGGTTTTTCCTCTTGTAATGAAGGCATGGTCAGTCTTCTGACGTACTGTCAGACCCGTCACATCCACTCCTGGTATAATTAATTAATAGGTTTCACTTCTAAGCATTATGTTACCAAAAATTTAAACTGATAACGTCTGAATCTAGTTCTTGGAAATCCTGATTAACATGCCCATTAGTAAATTATACAGAAATAGAAAAGTGGATTATTTGTTACTGTACATCTTTCTTCTTTCTTTCGCTTACGCCATAGTCCAGCAGCGATCGCAGGGTCGGCGTGGTTACAACGGATTTGGCAAATGTTAGTTAGGGATGGCCGGATGCCCTTCCTGCCGCCACCCCGTACCCCCTATTATCCTAGGCATATAACCAAACAAGCTTTTTTCAAGTGATTGATCATTATCTAGGTACACTGCGTGTAACGACTTTCGTAACGGATAGAAAAGTTACGTATTGCCGAACGGCAGAAATAGTGTTTTCTTTAGCCAGTCATTGTGAAGAAATCTGTAAGGTCTCTTCGTGAGAATCGACCATCTGAATGGACAGCCCATTTGAAGCATTTCCGCATCAACACTCACAAGAAGCTAATATAACTTTGGCCAAAACAAGCGTATACCTTACGACGGCCTGTTTATCGAAAATTGGTGACAACTTGACAAAAATCGCTTAAAAATATATCATCAATACTGCCGTTATAGTCTGCTGCATTTACTCTTCCTGTTAACCTGTTTGCCGGCCGGTGTGGCCGTGCGGTTAAAGGCGCTTCAGTCTGGAACCGCGTGACCGCTACGTTCGCAGGTTCGAATCCTGCCTCGGGCATGGATGTGTGTGATGTCCTTAGGTTAGTTAGGTTTAATTAGTTCTAAGTTCTAGGCGACTGATGACCTCACAAGTTAAGTCGCATAGTGCTCAGAGCCATTTGAACCATTTGTTAACCTGTTTTCAGTTTACAAGGCAATCATCAGACAACAAACAACTTTTGTCGTCAAAAATGTAGTTCCTGGTGAACAATTTTAGAATGAGGTATTGTAAGTGATATTTATCTTTTGATGGCCTTTTAACGTAAAACCGACTAACAATAACGTAGAAAGTTCAGTTTATGTTTTATGTGAATAAGATAAAAATGGTTCTACCAAGTAGGGACGGGAGAATGCATTGCTATAAATAAATAAGTGACAATTTACATAAACAATGTATCAGTAACACTTTTGCTCTTATTGGGCTTGTACCTGTGCTGTAAAGTCGATGTAGTATTCAAAATGTGTAAGCGGTCGCCTGTTCTTCAGCATCTTATGATAAAAAATAAAAATAAAAACTTAATTTTTATTTTACTTGTGTTTAGTCTGCAACGGTGCTCCCAGAGACTAGTATAATCCTCAGTAAATCGGAGAGTAGTAATGTTTTCAGTGAATGTATCAGTCAATATTCGTCTGGTTTTGGAGTGAATTTTTATATACATTTTAATAACAGTACCATATTCTAGTCATCTGTTCTTAGAAACGGAAGTAATAACCGAACGAGTGGACGTAACAACAGTGAAGGCTCAAATAAGTTTTTCATCTCAAACTGTTTGTCAAACCAGAGAAGCAGGTTGACCATTCCTTGATATTAGCAATTTAATCCCTCCGCTACTAAACGTTTGACATATTTTCCTCAGCCTCATCGTATGGTGATGCTAAAGCCATTAGTAGAGCAGAGTGAATATTAATCATGTGACATGTAACAGTGCCATTTATTCCGGTCCCTTCCCATAGCACAGAAATGGAAAACAGCGGATCTAGTACAGTTTGCACGATACTGGACAATGTTTGGCCTTATCCACGGCTTCGTTTCCCCAAGTAATTCGTGCACCACGTCAATGCTTTCCATAGAAATTTCTTCCGGAGCGTTATATCTAGAGCCGTTCGTTAGCGAAAATAACAGAGGCAATACGTAGAATAAACAGCACCGCTGCAGTTGTATTGTTACGTTATGTAAAATGCACGACCGGTTTCGTAACGTTGGTTCATCGGGTGAACTCAATTACAACATGATACTAGAGTACAACTTATATTAAATTTCTCCTCCGATTCCTAGAATTGCACTCCATTCTGAAACTCATGTTGCAGCCCACGATAAATGGAGTGAAATTCTATGAATCGGGGGAAAGGTTTAATATCTACTGCACTCCACTATCATGTTGTAATTGACTTCACATAATGACGTAACTAACGTTACGAAACTGGTACTGCATTTTAAATAAAGTAACCATACAGCTGTAGCGGTGTTTTTTACTCTATATGAAGATTTTTAGCTGCAGATATCCTTTAAATAAACGTTTGTTCTCAAGAAGAAATATATCCAGATTCCGTGGTTCGACGGAGACTGCAATTTCTCAGTAAAATTCAAATGAAGTCAATGGAGGTAGTGAGTGAATGTTAACCAAACCACACGACACATTTTCAGTGGCAGCATTATCAAGATGAAGCCTTTTTAGAGAACAACAACTGTACGTGGCAGGCAATGAACTTGGTCTCCAAAATATCGACGTAATCCTTACTTATAATCCTTGTTTGTAGAGTAACAGTAGAGCCAACAAAATATTACGAATTTAACTGAAGTAGGTACACGTTCCTTTCGATATCTTCATTTTTCACCCAAACAGATGATGGATTTAAAGTTAAAGACGAGTTATACGGTAGCTGCACATGTTACCAAACGATAGTGATCAATGTCTCGAACCATTTTCATCGACTTCGTGAAGTGCAGAGCTCATCTAGACATGAATGTTGGTTACCGGAGCTCACATCTAACTAATAACAGAAATTAGTTGTTCGGGGAGTTCTTAGTTCTGATGTTACGTTTTATCCGAGCATATCAGCACCTGTTTGTGAAACTTCTCTTCATTACTCGGTTAAATGTGCCATTCAGGACTTTCATCCACCGTTGGTTCTCTTCGACGATTTGTTAAGGATCGTATGGTATGTATAATGTTGTACTGTGTAACATTGATTTCGTTCACTGAGTATCTATATAGAATTCTTCGATACATTTGTTGTAACTATCTGCGCATCAACATACTAATTACAAATCGGGCGTCTCATTTCCCTGCGCTTGCGTTAACACCGATTTCAAGAATCTTCTAGTTCTCGTGATGCTGAAAAGACTCCAGGGAATTTTGTTCTCCATTAACGGAACAACGTGCGTCTTGGTTTCGGCATTAGGCACGTATTGCGAAGCAATGAGGTACAACTAGCACTCCGGTCTTATATGTTTGGGTTCTGAATGCGTTGTCATAACGCCTGATGAGTGACTGCAACAGCTACGAGGCGATATTATTACACATGTATAGTCCAATGAGCTGGGCACACAAGTGAATCTATGTTTTACCTTCCAATTCTTGTCCAGTCAGGGCTCGCAAACTTGTAAATCACTTTCTTTTTAACTGAGCTTTTGGTTACGAGCCCATTCCGGCAGTTCAACTTGTATTCCAAAACTCGTCCACACCATCGTTATTACGTGTATTTTCAACAATGATAATGTTTTAAAAGTTAGTGAGGACAACATGTATAAACGGCAAATTGAAAATTCAGAGCGATGCCCGTGAACGTCGGTTTTTTGAGGCGGCGACGCTTCCCTGAAACAAAAGAGGCCTGCTGACTTTCTTTAACTTTTATACTTTTTATGGTACAATAACATGAGCGTTTGACAATTTTATAGCCTCTTTCAGCCAAGAGTCATCTTCATACTGTCAACAGATGAAAAGAGAAGACACAGAGTCTATAAAATTACAGAGTCTGTAAAATCTGTCAGAGCAACATCTCATTCACAGCGAGCTCATGAGGAACCGAGACGCGGCTCGCCTGGAGAAGGATATGGGAAGGGAAAGGGAGCTTCTGTATCCTTATGGGACTTTCAAAAATGTTCAAACGTGTGAATTCCTAAGGGACCAAACTGCTGAGGTCATCGACCCCTAGAGTTACACACTATTTAAACTAACTTATACTAAGAAAAACACACACCCATGTCCAACGGAGGCCTCGAACCTCCAGCGGTGGAACCGCGCGACCTCCACGGTCGCAGGTTCGAATTCTGCCTCGGGCATGGTTGTGTGTGATGTCCTTAGGTTAGTTATGTTTAAGTAGTTGTAAGTTCTAGGGAACTGATGACCTTAGAAGTTAAGTCCCATAGTTCTCAGAGCCATTTGAACCTTTTTTTTTGAACCTCCGGCGGGAGCCGGCCGCGGTGGCCGAGCGGTTCTAGGCGCTTCAGTCCGGAACCGCGCTGCTGCTACGGTCGCAGGTTCGAATCCTGCCTCGGGCATGGATGTGTGTGATGTCCTTGGGTTAGTTAGGTTTAAGTAGTTCTAAGTTCTAGGGGACTGATGACCTCAGCAGTTAAGTCCCATAGTGCTCAGAGCCATTTGAACCATTTGAACCTCTGGCGGGACGGGCCGCGTAATCCGTGACGAGGCCCCCTAACCGCGCGGCTACGGGACTTTATTAGCCTAGTCTGATCTAGGTTTAGTGTACCCCGACAGTGCATTCCGTAAACGCACATACACGAAGAGGACAAAGTGTATTTCGCATCCATCGATTTCTGCTGTTCTCTCCGTAACTCGAAACTATCTCTGTAGACAATACGATGCCTTAGCTGTTTTCCACCGCTGGGCTTGAGCGCTGAATCTGTATAGTTTTGTTGCGTTTTGGCTGCGTTTTTTCTGATTTTATTCAGAACGCGCAGTTCACCTGCAGTGGCAACACTTCCGCATCAATGGTCCTTGACTTTCTTTAGAACACAGTCTGCAGTTTGTAGACCTCTATCTGAGGCCACAGAGACCTCAGTACATACTTGCAAATCTCTCGGGCCAAAACTGTAGAGATTGTAAAGAAACCTAGCCTTAGTACTCTGAGGTAAGGAATTAATAGCGGAAATTGGAATTTAGATCTTCATTGGTACAAACAATTTCACCTTACAACAGCACATAAGCACACAGTACCTATCCGAAACGACTATCGTCAGTATAAGTACAAGCATTACAACGACGCTTTTCTCTTTATATGAAGGCTAATCTCAGGAATTACTGCAGGGATTTATGTAACGGTTTTCACTAATAGATAGTCTGACTCATGAGGGGGGTTGTGTATATAATTTATAATTATATAAATAACGAATATGTAATATATGTATGTTATCCGGTCCAGCCTTAAAAAACCACACGAAAGATTTTCATATTCTGTCGCTCGCTACGCGCAAGCTATTACTCCTACAGAAAAAATGAACAGGACCTCTTTTGTAACAAATTTATTGTAGTTAAATTTTGTACCGGGCACATTTCCGCTAGATGCCGTAGTTTTCGAGTCATTCAAAGCAAAATGTACACTCCGCCCTCACCGGTAACGATTTCTAGTATGTTGTTCACAGCACTACCTCCTACCACAGCACAAAAATTTGCGACTGCACGAGTTATTTCACGTATTCGATCTATTCTGGTCTTCATTGACTGTCCATATTATTCACCAGCTTAGTCAAGTACTTCCATTTTGTAAAATTGACATTTGTGTAAATTTTACCTCACAGTTTTGTGAATTTGAACAGCATAAAATAAACAATTACCTCGATGTACGCGTCAGGTCTTCTGACTATGAAACTAATGTGCTTCTAAAGGTTAAGTTCATATAGAACTGTCAACGTAATTAGTTTTAGCGTAACATTTACAAAAGTCGTATTAATTTCATTACCCGCACGAGTAAGTTGACATTAATGACTTTAAAAAATAGACGAATATGCTGTTAGCATAATAGCCATATCAATAGAGACCAAAAAAGGTCGAATTTCTGGAGTAGTTCGTATAGTCGGAAATCTTTGTACCGATGTAGAAGAGAGTGTCACGAACGGTATACTAGAAATCGTGACTGATGAGGGATGAATGTGAGGGTAGAAGGACGTTTGACAGCCACCGCTGTACATTTTTCTTGAATAACTCGAAAATCGTGGCCCCTTGCGAAAACGTACAAAATTTTACTGCATTAAATTTCCTACAATAGAGGTCTGCTTCATTTTTCTTTAGGACCACTATTTGTGCGTAGCGAGCGAGAGAATATGAACATCTTTCGCGTGGTTTTTGAAAGCCAAATACGAGGGCTATCCACAAAGTACATTACGTTTTGGAATTAAAAATAAATAAAGTATTGGAAATTTTTTTTATTATATACAGATGAAAGCCACACTTAAATACTACTTTTCTACATAGTTGCCATTTAAATTAAGGCACTTATCGTAGCGATGGACGAGCTTGGAAATTCCTTCGTCGTAAAATTCGGCCGCCTGCGCCTTCAACCACGTGGCGACTGTCTTTTGGGACAGAAAAGGTGTGATTTTTGTGGATTTCCTGGAAAGAGGCACTACAATAAACTCTCAAAGGTATTGCCAAACTCTGCACAACCTCAGAAGAGCAATACAAAACAAGCGCAGGGGAAAGTTGGGCTCAAAGATCTTGCTGATTCACGACAACGCCTGGGCCCACACGGCAAATGCCCCTCGTGAAGTTCTCGAATCTTTTAAGTGGGAGTTGTTTCCTCATCCGCCGTACAGTCCCGACCTGGCATCGAGCGTCTTCCACTTATTCCCAGCAATGAAGAAGTGGTTGGCTATGCAGCGTTTTGATGACGACGCGCAGCTTCAAGAAGAGGTAACCACGTGGTTGAAGGCGCAGGCGGTCGAATTTTACGACGAAGGAATTTCCAAGCTCGTCCATCGCTACGATAAGTGCCTTAATTTAAATGCAACTATGTAGAAAAGTAGTATTTAAGTGTGGCTTTCATCTGTATATAATAAAGAAAATTTCCAATACTTTATTTATTTTTAATTCCAAAACGTAATGTACTTTGTGGATAGCCCTCGTATAACATTGTAGGTTGCATAAAACGACAGCGATAGGGACTGCTGAATCACCCTGCGTAATTGGCGTTTGGAGTGACATCTCATGGAAACGATGGATGTTAAGAGCTGGTCAGCTACAGAGGAGGTGGTATCTCAAAGGAAAGCCAGTAAACAACCACATCAACTCCAGAGAGCAGCGAAGCTTGACCAGGATCTACACATATCAACACACATCATCAATTAAAGTGTCGTACACAGGCCTACTCCTCTGAGTTTTTGTGTCTGTAGATGAAGCCTAATCTCAGGCACTACTGTAAGGGTTTCGATACGGCTTTCACTAATAGACACACTGATTCACGAGGAAGGTTTGTCAGTATAATTTATCACCGCTACGCGAGGCAAGTCGTCCGGCCGGAGATATTTACTATGGTAGAGGTGTACATGTTTCTCCTATACTACCTGCGCTCTGTATTCTTCGAAGTGTGCATCTTAGGGGCAAATTAGCGGACACTTATTGATTAATTTTTTCGGATACGTTTCAATACCATCACCTCTGCATCTACAGTGCGGCATCTACAGTGCGAACAGTACATTGTTCAGAATCTCGCCCAGCTTTCTGTGGCTTGCGAACCAGTTTCTCGTATTCACGGCGATCAGTTTTTTCCATTTAGGATGACATGTGTTGAGAAAATTTATTGAGGGCGAATTCTTGCAACGAGCAACGCTCCATCTTGGACAGCGATATATGAACTGTAAACGGCTACTACTCTACCGTCAACACATTGTACGAGGGTAATCCCAAAAGTAAGGTCTCCTATTTTTTTATAAGTACATAGACCTGTTTATTTCTACAATTGTTTATATCAGTTTACAGCTTGAACATTTAGCTATTTTTCGACATAATCACCATGTCTGTCGATGCATTTTTGTAGACGCTGTGGCAGTTTTTGTATGCCCATGTCGTACCAGCTCGCCGCCATGCTGTTCAGAAAGTTATGAACTTCTTCTTTTACCTCGTCGTCGGAGCTGAATCGCTGGGACCACAATTAACGCTGACAGGTGCTGTGAGACTCTGAAAAAACTCAAACCGGAGGAATGTTGAGCACGATACCGCCACCAGTGTCAATGCTGCGTGCAGCTGTTTGATACGAAAGATGAGTTGTGAAAGATAAACAGTTCACAAACACTGAACATACAACACCTCGCACCTTTCCCGACTGTTCCTTCCTTATCTGAAAATGTTCAGTTTAGGATCCTCTATTGTCCGTGTAGGTTTCATCTTAACGGTTTCAGTTACAACATATTTAGTTATGAATTTTCAAGTACTTCTTTGGTTAGCTTGAGAAAGAAGGCGCTGAGATTGGGGCTAATGACTGTTACCTGGCCAACCCGACGGTGGCTTTCTGTTGGCTACCCTCATCCATCTAGGTGAATGCTGCGGTGGTTTCCCATCTCTGCCTCGGAAACACGACATAGTTAAAACGTGACCATACTCATAACAAATTTTTCAAAGCAGAGAGCGTATACCATGATTTCCACTCGCATTTCATCATAAATAACGATGTGGCGGTAGAAATGACTTCTAATCACTGAAATGTAATTATAATGAATGCTATGACCACCTCAAGTCAGAGCGAAATGGTTCCCTTCGAGAGGCCATGTTCCTTATATTTCTCGTATTATCTTGTAACTCATTTATAATAACGCCGAATGGTGTTAAACTATTTTTTCTCTTCTAGAAGAGCCATTCTCTGACAACGGCCATCAAAGAGACACTTTGCGATGAAGCAAATTGGGATATTTTTACTTCCCCTCTTTTTTTGTCATTTGCCTCCTTAAAATTCATTTTTTTCATTTTGAACTAATTACAATTAACATAAGTGAGTATAATCTGCCTTTTCGTGAAAGAGAAATGTTGGCACTCAGTTTTAAAGAATATAACACTAGATTTAATTTTGTGCTTAGTTTTATGAATGTAATTTATTTCGTAATTTACTTCGACTATTCATAGTTAACACTTTCATTATAGGGTGAAATCAGTAATTGTTTCGTAGCTTAAATTCTATTGTTGATTTATAAACAAATATAAATTCTCTACTAATTACAAACATTTGGAAGACGAAATGCTAGTAATCTTTAAGTATCTATTTGGCTCTATTTGAAAACATGTAAGCAAAGCCAGCCCTTAATTAATTCCAAAGTAATTAACAGTTTTGTCCAAAGTATTGTTTACGTAACGATATTTGTTAATTTCATGATTTAAACAAATAATTCGGCCTAACTCTTGTAGTAGAAGAAACTGCTAAAAAGGACGGAATTTTTCGATGTATTCAGTTAATTTAATGAGTTAAGTTTTAATAGTAATTTCTGTAAATTTAACCTGGAACAATGTGTAGTTTCAGTACATATTATTGTGAGTATACGTAAGGGCTCAGTTCTTGGTCACGAGACAGTCAGTCCACAACCGAGTTTCAGACGAGGAACCTGTATTGGTTAGATCAACAACAATGCATCCGTGAAAAAAGTGTAACACAATTAGGCTGTGTCTTAAAACAATGACAGTGTCTTCTCCTTACGTACCTTTCTATTCTTCAATAACTGCGGACTTTGTGGTTAGGCCGGCCGCTGTAGTCGAGCGGTTCTAGGCGCTTCAGTCATGAACCGCGCTGATGCTACGGTCGCAGGTTCGAATCCTGCCTCGGGCATGGGTTTGTGTGATGTCCTTAGGTTAGTCAGGTTTAAGTAGTTCTAAGTCTAGGGGACTGATGACGTAAGATGTTAAGTCCCATAGTGCTTAGAGCCATTTGAACCTTTTTTTGTGTTTAGGTTTTTACTGCTCGCATGTTCAATAGTAAACTATTGGAGCAGTATGTGGAGGTTTGGCTGCAAACTATTAATGAGACTTATGGAAAGTTAAAAAAATAGTGCATCATTTACAGTAGGCAGTAGTTGCACTTCCACCCTCTATTTTTTCAGCCAGTACGTCGACATAGAGGACAACAAACGAAGAAATAAAGAAGGCGAACCGTCAGAACTTGTTCATGTATTCGAAGGCAGATAGAAGTTCCCTGTTTGTTCATGCACATGATCGTTTACATGAATCCAGATCCTAGAAGAAAACATCACTTACTCGCTGTCAGAAATGGTTCACATGGCTCTAAGCCCTATGGGACTTAACATCTTAGGTCATCAGTCCCCTAGACCTAGAACTACTTAAACCTAACGAACCTACCGACATCACACACATCCATGCCCGAGGCAGGATTCGAACCTGCGACCGTAGCAGCAGCGCGGTTCCGGACTGAAGCGCCTAGAGCCGCTCGGCCACAGCGGACGGCTACTCGCAATCGGTTCAGGCTATTTAGAAAAACTCTGTGAACCTAGGTGACGAGGCTCGGATGGGACACGCTCCCGAAAACGAATCTGTTGCATCATTTTGCTCTGTCCTAATCATAGTCCCCACAAGAACTGGATTAAAACAGGGAGAGCACAGTCATGCGACTATTTAATGGCACCCTGACAACAGTCGTAAGAGAGAGCAAAGTTGAAGGCTGCAGTGGGCTACGAATGGAAGGTGGCATGTTTCGGAAATTTTTTTTGGAAATTTGTGGTAAGTTCTATTGAACCAAGCTGCTAAGGTCACCGGTCCCTAAGCTTACACACTACGTAATCTAACTTAAACTAACTTACGCTAAGGACAACAGATACATCCATGCCTGAGGGAGGGCTAAAACCTCCGACGGGGGTAGCCGTGCGAGCCGTGACTAGGCGCCCAGACCGCGCGGCTACCCCGCGCGGTACATGTTTCGGATATTTGCTTACGCAGATGACATCGTGTCAGTGAGTTACACTGGACAAGAGCTTGTTGAGATGTATAAAAGGAGTGCCATAGCAGCAAGCAAAGCAGAACTACTCACCAATAAGCAAAAGAATGAACGTATACAATTAGGTAGAGCTAAATATGTACAAGACCACTTCACAGCTAACGGAAAGACGTTGAAGTCCGCTGATCAGTTCAAGTACCTGGGAACTTGGTACACTCGTTGTAATCAAATACACACAGGTGTAAATGAAAGAATTTCTGTTAGCTCCGGATGTCTATTTGCCCTTAGAGATACGTTCAAGTCTGAAGCCACATCACACTCTGCGAAAATGAAGGACTACAATGCCGTTGTACACCCGTTTGTCCTCTATGGTTCAAAAAGCTGGACACTAACTAAAAATGAGACGCAAAAGTTCTAACATTTGAAAGAAAGACAATGAGAAATATCTGAGACCCAAGCACGTGGAGAGCAAGGAGGAACAACGAAATTTATAAGATCATGAACCAGCCCAACGTTTTACAATATCAAAAGGGCATATGACCCCAATGAGCAGATCACGTAAATCGTATGCCACAGACGCGTCTTCCTTTCATTGCCCACATTACAACAAACAGATCCCTGAGTTGGCCAAGAACCAGATGGGAAGACGACATAAAGAAATATGCGGAAGTTCTGAATGTAGTCATTTGGGAGGAAAAATGGAAATGAACGTACGGCATTGTGAGCCGGTAGTCCCCCATTCGCGGAAGTTCGGCGCCGAGGGCAAGTATTTACTGCATTCGACGCCACATTGGGCGACTTGCAGTCGGAGATGGGGATGTAATGATGAAGAGGCATTCCACCGCGCTGGCCTCTCAGTTAACGGGGACGGACAGTTGGGAGGAAACATCAGCAGACAGAATGCAATGGAGGCTGAGTGTTGATGTAGTGCAGAGTTACAGGGTCGGTGACCGCTGTGTACTGCTAAACTCACACTGTAGATGGCTCGACGTACAACAGCACGCAAACGCTAAATAATGAATCAGGTGAGAATAAAGTGTTGCTTACATAGGACTCTGTCTAAATGTAAACAATGCCTGTTTTAAGCAGCTGTTAGGTTATTGATAGCTCTACCAAGCTAACGCTTGGTTCAAGAATCATGAAAGAAGGTTGTATACATGGAAGAATCCTGGAGATACTAAAAGGTATCAGATAGATTATATAATGGTAGGACAGAGATTTAGGAACCAGATTTTAAATTGTAAGACATTTCCAGGGGCAGATGTGGACTCTGACCACAATCTATTGGTTATGAAGGTAGATTAAAACTGAAGAAATTGCAAAAAGGTGGGAATTTAAGCAGATGGGACCTGGATAAACTGACTAAACCAGAGGTTCTACAGGGTTTCAGGGAGAGCACAAGGGAACAATTGACACGAAGGGGGGAAAAAGTACAGTAGAAGAAGAATGGGTAGATCTGAGGGATGAAGTAGTGAAGGCAGCAGAGGATCAAGTAGGTAAAAAGACGAGGGCTAATAGAAATCCTTGGGTAACAGAAGAGATACTGAATTTAATTGATGAAAGGAGAAAATATAAAAATGCAGTAAATGAAGCAGGCACAAAGGAATACAAACGTCTCAAAAACGAGATCGACAGGAAGTGCAAAATGACTACGCAGGGATGGCTAGAGGACAAATGTAAGGATGTAGAGGCTTATCTCACTAGCGGTAAGATAGATACGGCCTACAGGAAAATTAGAGAGACCTTTGGAAAAAAGAGAACCACTTGTATGAATATCAAGAGCTCAGATGGAAACCCAGTTCTAAGCAAAGAAGGGAAAGCAGAAAGGTGGAAGGAATATATAGAGGGTCTATACAAGGGCGGTGTATTTGAGGACAATATTATGGAATGGAAGAGGATGTAGATGAAGATGAAATGGGAGATATGATACTGCGTGAAGAGTTTGACAGAGCACTGAAAGACCTGAGTCGAAACAAGGCCCCGGTAGTAGACAACATTCCATTAGAACTACTGACGGCCTTGGGAGAACCAGTCCTGACAAAACTCTACCATCTGGTGAGCAAGATGTATGAGACAGGCGAAATACCCTTAGATTTCAAGAAGAATATAATAATTCCAATCCCAAAGAAAGCAGATGTTGACAGATGTGAAAATTACCGAACTATCGGTTTAATAAGTGACAGCTGCAAAATACTAACACGAATTCTTTACAGACGAATGGAAAAACTGGTGGAAGCCGACCTCGGGGAAGATCAGTTTGGATTCCGTAGAAATATTGGAACACGTGAGGCAATGCTGACCTTACGACTTATCTTAGAAGAAAGATTAAGGAAAGGCAAACCTACGTTTCTAGCATTTGTAGAAAGCTTTTGACAATGTTGACTGGAATACTCTCGTTCAAATTCTAAAGATAGCAGGGGCAAAATACAGGGAGCGAAAGGCTATTTACAATTTGTACAGAAACCAGATGGCAGTTATAAGAGTCGAGGGGCATGAAAGGGAAGCAGTGGTTGGGAAGGGAGTGAGACAGGGGTGTAGCCTCTGCCCGATGTTATTCAATCTGTATATTGAGCAAGCAGTAAAGGAAACAAAAGAAAAATTTGGAGTAGGTATTAAAATCCATGGAGAAGAAATAAAAACTTTGAGGTTCGCCGATGACATTGTAATTCTATCAGAGACAGCAAAGGACTCTGAAGAGCAGTTGAACGGAATGGACAGTGTCTTGAAAGGAGGATATAAGATGAACATCAACAAAAGCAAAACGACGATAATGGAATGTCGTCGAATTAAGTCGGGTGATGCTGAGGGAATTAGATTAGGAAATGAGACACTTAAAGTAGTAAAGGAGTTTTGCTATTTGGGGAGCAAAATAACTGATGCCGGTCGAAGTAGAGAAGATATAAAATGTAGACTGGCAATGGCAAGGAAATCGTTTCTGAAGAAGAGAAATTTGTTAACATCGAGTATAGATTTAAGTGTCAGGAAGTCGTTTCTGAAAGTATTTTTATGGACTGTAGCCATGTATGGAAGTGAAACATGGACGATAAATAGTTTGGACAAGAAGAGAATAGAAGCTTTCGAAATGTGGTGCTACAGAAGACTGCTGAAGATTAGATGGGTAGATCACATAACTAATGATGAAGTATTGAATAGAATTGGGGAGAAGAGGAGATTGTGGCACGACAAAAAGAAGGGACCGGTTAGTAGGACATGTTCTGAGGCATCAAAGGATCATAAATTTAGCATTGGAGGGCAGCGTGGAGGGTAAAAATCGTAGAGGGAGACCAAGAGATGAAAACACTAAGCATATTCAGACGGATGTAGGTTGCAGTAAGTACTGGGAGATGAAGAAGCTTGCACAGGATAGGGTAGCATGGAGAATTGCATCAAACCAGTCTCAGTACTGAAGACCACAACAACAACAACCATGGTTATGTTGTCATTGGCAGAGGTAGGTACACTAGCGATGCTCCACTGCAACTGTAATGTGACGTATCACAATGCACTGAAGGATTTCATTTCACTGTTGCCATACGAATGACGTGTCGGAAATAGTTTAATTTACTTGAGAAATAAGGCTGGCGTAAAAGTATGACAACTGAAATTGTACATTTTTACCGGCATTTGTTTGTACCGCATCCATCTAACCACAGCAGCTAAGAACAGTAATTATGTTTTCAATCTGCACAGCCTCTAGTCACTGTGTTAACCGCCTAGTGGGACATCCATTCATACTGCACAACCTGTTGCCAGCACGTAAGTACACATTACAACTGCCGGTGGCAGAGAACCCATACGAAAGCTCGAGTGCTAACAAGGTATTGTCTAAACTGTTCGCGCAAATATGTTCACTTGCTCACTTGTGCGATTACGACTGGGCTTCCGTGTCTCTGTGAACGGAATCAGAATACGAGCTGCTACAAGCGATACGTAATTGTATTTGCTCTCTCGTCATATATTTCCATTGCGCTGAATCATTATTTTTATTTTAGATTCATCCAATTTATGCTCTCAGCTACACTCACCACAAGACTATACAGAAACTCCAGACATTCGCAGAACCCGTCTATTCTGAATCTGGGGAACTACGACCACAACCATAGATGGAAACATAAAAGACCAAAAGACATACTTGTAAGGACCTAACATCTATGGCCAAGCATACGCAAACATAACGGTACAGGTGAGCCCCTGTTAATCAGACCCCATTACTGGATATCCAGCTGGAATACACTGCCGAATAATTGGCACCACGCAGGGAAGCCGTACCGTACACTGCATGCAGACAAGCGCCACACATCCCCCACACAGTGAGATGATCTATGGCCGATCTCCCACTACTGTATAACGATCTTGATTGTTCCAGGAATGCAGCGGCTGCAGCAACTGGGATACATCGCCATCGCTTGCCACGGTAATGATGCATGATACCCATACTAACAAATCCAACCTTGCATGAACTATCGCAGCTAGTAAGCCACTACTGCTCTTACTACCCATCCCACTGTCGCAGAGGTTTTTTTCCCACGGCAAGAACCATGGCACTTTTTTCCCTCTGCTCTTCAAATCGCTACCCTCACTCGCGTTTCGTCCACTATCTATCACCTGATGGACCGTGTTAATGCGTAGACTCAGACTCACGGATAACATCGCAGCCCAGCATCCTGTGATCCACTTACTAGATAACTAACATGTTTACGGAGGTGACAGTAGAACTTTTGGTTTGGTCACCACGTTGGTGCGGGCGTGGAGGGGCCCCATCTCTTTAAAGTTGTAACGTATAGCACAAGACTTGAACGAAATCGACACAGTATCTGTTAACAAGCATTAGGGCTTAGTTTCACATCGACGTTGATGCCATCGCAGAGAGAAGGTTAATATAGGTGGGCACGGGTGGCGGAAGAAGTGGTCCGTGGCTGTGTTGAAGGACTTATTCCAACATTCATCTAAAGTGAAACTGGTTGAGATTTTCAACGCCGCGACTGTGAAAACAGGACCGGTATCTAACTGTCGGTGGCTTCTCGCTTGCTATCTCTCAGGAGTGTGTATTACTAACAAGATGCGCCTTCAAGTGCTGAGCCAATTCGGACAGGACAATATAGAAGTAACTGACAATGGGGCAGAACGGTTTGTTTTCTAACGTACACGTTCTAGGTAGGCTAGCCTGATTGAAAGCATCGGGTGGAAATGAGTAAAGCGAACACTTGATGAATTTTATGTGGGTCTTAATAATAAGTATTTCCATACGCTTATTCATTAAAGCTTTTAAAGCATAAATATAATCAGGCGCAACATCTGCTGTCCTTTAGGCTGATTTCTATTTCATAAAACATTCTGAATTGACGATTATTCAGAGTAGACGAATACAATTTAGTATTGTATCAGGACTCGACACTGACTTCGTGCGAAGCAAGGTTCTTAGTCTCAATGGACCATCCTTATTTGTATATCCTTTCGGTTCCTCACTGAACCAGGTGACCCAGGAGTGGAGACAGTGGAGTTCCATCTGAAGTAGCAGGCTCGAAATCTCCTACCTAGTCATTCTTATTTCGATTTTCTTTGAAACACTTCACGGGAATTGTGAGATGGTTTTTTCAATAAAGATGCGCCAGATATTTTCCCCATACTTGTCCAATACTTTGTGATCAAAAGTATTCGGACAACCCCAAAAACATACGTTTTTCATATTAGGTTCATTATGCTGCCAGCTACTCCATATCAGCGACCTCAGTAGCTATTAGACATCGTGAGAGAGCAGAATGGGGCGCTCCACGGAACTCACAGTCTTCGAACGTGGTCAGATAAGTAAGTGTCACTTGTGTCATACGTCGGTACGCGAGATTTCCACACTCCTAAACATCCATAGGTCCACTGTTTCCGATATGATAGTGAAGTGGAAACCTGAAGGGACACGCACAGCACAAAGGCTTACAGGCCGACCTCGTCTGTTAACTGACAGAGACCGCCGACCGTTGAAGAGGGTCGTAATGTGTAAGAGGCAGACATCTATCCAGGCCATCACACAGGAATTCCAAACTGCATCAGGATCCTGTGTATGGACAGTAGGTGGAGGTGAGAAAACTTAAATTCCATGGTCGAGCGGCTGCTCATAAGCCACACATCACGCTAGTAAATACCAAACGACGCCTCGCTTGGTGTAAGGAGCATAAACATTTTACGATTGAACAATGGAAAAACGTTGTGTGGAGTGACGAAGCACGGTACACAATGTGGGGATCCGATGGCAGGGTGTGGGTATGGCGAATGCCCGGTGAACGTCATCTGCCAGCGTGTGTAGTGCCAACAGTAAAATTCGGAGAAGGTGGTGTTATGGTGTGGCCGTGTTTTTCATGAAGGGGGCTTGCACCCCTTGTTGTTTTGCATAGAACTATCACAGCACAGGCCTACATTGATGTTTTAAGCACTTTCTTCCTTCCCAATGTTGAAGAGCAATACGGGGATGGCGACTGCATCTTTCAACACGATCGAGCACCTGTTCATATTACACGGTCTGTGGCGGAGTGGTTACACGACAATAACATCCCTGTAATGGACTGGCCAGCACACAGTCCTGACCTGAATCCTATAGCATACCTTTGGGATATTTTGGAACGTCGACTTCGTGCCAGGCCTCACCGAACGACATCGGAACCTCTCCTCAGTGCAGCACTCCGTGAAGAATGGGCTGCCAGTCCCCAAGAAACCTTCCAACACATGATGGAACGTGTGCCTGCGAGAGTGGAAGCTGTCATCAAGGCTAAGGGCGGGCTAAACCTTATTGAACTACAGCATTACCAATTGAGGGCGCCACGAACTTGTGAGTCATTTTCAGCCAGGGGTCCGGATACTTTTGATCGCATAGCGTACTTAGCTACTACTCCACCATCGAGATGGCGCAACTCTAGACTTTATTTTCCTTTTGGGCACAAATTTTATTTCCACTGGAATCTATGCTTGTATGCGTGCTACATATGCCGGTGCAACGTCTGTCTACCGATATCTCCTTCCGTCTTCTCCAAACTCAAAAAAGTCACTACTATAGAGTAATATTTTGGTCAAGCAGCAAAAGTTTCACTGTGCAGTGGTATTCTGTGAGAGCATCGTCGAGAAATGTCATTCTTTCGAATTTGTTTCAGAGTCCACTCGAGGAGTCATAGACATTTAGTTCACGAAACTTCTGTTGAATTCAATCAGTGTAAGAGATTTTCCGATGGGGTCGCGATGGCACAGAATATGTAAACGCTGTCACTAAATATTCCAACGTCATTCAAAACAATCAGGGAGCTGCACCGCGATATTTAAGCTCAAATGACTCATATGGCTCTGAGCACTTTGGGACTCAACATCTGAGGCTATCAGTCCCCTAGAACTTAAAACTACTTAAACCTAACATAAGGGCATCATACATATCCATATCCGAGGCAGGATTCGAACCTGCGACCGTAGCAGCAGCGCGGTTCCGGACTGAAGCGCCTGGAACCGATCGGCCACAATGGCCGGCTGATATTTAAGCGACTCAATCTAAAAGGAGCAGTGTGAGGAACACAATATTTCTGATGAAAATCTTGTTCACAAGTAAAACTCTACAGTGCCTTATATCAAATCGCGCACTTCACAGCTTCACATTAATGAGACGCATACAGTACAACTAAAGAAAACATCACTCTCGTTTATTAGTATGACGTGGTATTGCCCGCGTCAACATAATCATTTGAATGGATCTTCCGAAGGCATAATTTTTTACCAAAGTTTCACTTCTGGTCGTTGTTTACCTGGAACTTAAAAAAACTGAGCTCAGTTCTGTTAATCGTCAGGCTTCATGGGACGAAGTGGATAATTTGAAGCAACTGGCTAAATCTACGACAGAAGGGCATTGTATCTAAAATGTGTAACAGAGGCTGTATTATGGTCAACAGTGTGACCAAAATTTTTATTGGAAGGAAGAAAACGTAAACAAAGGAATGTAGCAGAATATTTCTTCCTAAAGGGTTTGCGCGTGATGCAAGTTTTCTCACCATGTATTTGATAATAGCCCGTACGGCTACGTTCTATTCTACAAGCTACATTGCTTTAACCTAAAGGTATCAAATAAACTTCCCCATTCAATCGCAAATTAATGAACATTTTTGTGAGCTTTTTGTTGTATTAACTGGCATCGCTTGTGTATTACGACATGACTGAGGAACCAACAAAGCATCTGGTATAGAAACATCTCTAAAAGTTTCCTCAACCTCGCCATTTTTAGCAACCATACCGATTCATCGTCGGCTTGGCCCAACGGCCTTAAACATAAAGCTACACTACGTACCTATGACAGCGTTTCATCCCACACATCCGTAATACATTTTAAGACAAAAAAAAAGTACGATGCACCACGAAAGAACTATCCAAATAGGTAGGTACGATGTATATGTACACGCAAACAAATGATTAGAATTTCTTCACAAATTGAGAAAATCTATAATGACCATCGTCATGGTTGTCGGGCCTAATGGGGGGCGACAGTCAGGTTGGTATCCCACCGCTATTCAGGGCGTCTCAGACACGTCTTCTCTGTTCTTCGAGACTTAGTTCGAAGCGGGGCTCCTCACTGAAGACAATTCTAAGCCCGTCAACGAGATTACAGGCCGAAGACGTGTGTGGAGACCTCCGGAACAGCTGAGGGTTACCAACCTGGCTGTCGCCCACCATACGGCCCGACAAGAGACAGTCTGGAGTGCCATTTTTTTATTTATTTTTTTCCATAGCATGACCCCTTAGACTGTCATGTGCGGCACCCTTACAGCACAGCTGCTAAGTCGATGATATTCTACGCCTTCATGGCAAACCATCCTCGGCTTACATTTGAGCAACATAATGCCAGCCCACACACTGCGCGAATTTCTGTTGCTTTCTCATGCTTGTCAAACCCTACATTGGTCAGCAAAGTCGCCGGATTTCTCCCCTATTGAGAACGCTTGGAGCATTATAAGCGGGACCCTCAAACCAGCTCTGGATTTTCACGATCTAACGCTTCAACGGAAAAGAATTAGCCACGATATCGCACAGCAAAACCTCCAACATCTCCATCAATCAATACCAAGCCGAATAAATGTTTGCATACGGGCCTAGGTGGACCAACGCCCTATTGACTTGCTCATTTCATAAGCTCTTTCTCTTGAATAAATCATCCAGTTTTTCTGAATCTGTAATCATTTGTTTGTTTGTACATATACATCACATCTACCGATTTCCTTCCGTCCCATTTGGGTAATTTTTTCGAGGCGAGGCCTTTTTTTGTAGACGCGTGTGAAACAATACAAGAAGTACAAAATTAATACAGCTACAACACTATGAAAACTGCAGGCAACATAAAAAGAACACAGAAAATTTGTGATGGAAACGACACATTAATATTTTGGATGGGCGCAAATAATTCAAATCAGATACAAAATTTTAATCAGTTCGTCAGAATTAAATTCACAAAAATAAACGAACACATCGTGTTACTTTTATGTAATAAACGAACGGAGTCAACAGAATACACCATCAAAAAATAAAATAAAATAAAATAAGAAATGACGGTAGGGGAGCTTGCAGAAGAAACGTTTTCCTGTACCTAAATATTCCTTTGGCCTACTTAACATTCTCATATATGAAAGCTACAGATAAAACGTCAGGCATTCCGCGTAAGGTGGTAATATGCTCTATACTAGCAATACATTATTTAGTAGACACGTAGGTCATTCTCAAATGACGGAATGATGTGATGTCTGTTAAATATCGAGACGTGAGCGAACTTACTACGCACAATACAACGCGCTACCTAAATCTTACTGTTTGAATTAAAGACTGTAAAAGCATCTAAACAAACATTCGTGATATTACTACGTAAGGCAATTAAGCATCAAGGGATCACAAATTTAGCGTTGGAGGGCAGCGTGGAGGGTAAAAATCGTAGAGGGAGACCAAGAGATCAATACACTAAGCAGATTCAGAAGGATGTAGGTTGCAGTAGGTACTGGGAGATGAAGCTTGCACAGGATAGAGTAGCATGGAGAGCTGCATCAAACCAGTCTCAGGACTGAAGACCACAACAACAACAAGGCAATTAAGTATTAAGTTAGGAGCAACTAGCAGAATCATAAAAACGATTGACTGAAGAGAAATTACTGCCAAAACATTGTAAAATAGGCACTTGGATGAAGACAAGGAAGGCAACGTATTTAACATTACAATTTGGCAAGGCAAACCAATTGCAGTTACTAAACCATCGGATACTTTACGCAGAGTTAGAAGAGGTCATTTGTAAATGGCGCACTGTAAGATACACTCACCAGCCAAAAAATTGTGACCACAGAACAATGCGATGTAGGATGCATCCAGGTGGCGTTGCAGGCACGTTAGGCGCTAACAGAAGTACGAAGCCGAGCAGACACCGACGGGGGATCACCCTAGAGAAGATAAGTGCGGCAATTGGGGAAATTCATTGAGATAAGCGACTTTGAAAAGGGCAGATTACTATTGCGCAGAGCCTGAGAACGAGTATCTCCAAAACGGCGAAGCTGGTCGAATATTCACGTGCTACAGTCATGATCATCTACGGAAAGAGGTAGAAGGAAGTGAAACTATCACTGGACGCTTAAATGGTTCGTCATCCACGACTCTTCACAGAACGTGAGGTTCCAAGGCTCTGTAGGGTACGATAGATGGTAATATGTGGCATCTCTGCCGAACGAGCACAATGCCGGTGCACGCACAAGTGTTTCGGAGCACCCCGTTCATCGTACATTGTTGAACATGGAGCTCTGCAGCAGACCACCCCTACGTGTTCACATGCTGACCCAACGACATCGTCAGTTACGATTGCAGTGGGCACGGGACCATCGGGATTCCACCGTGTGTCAATGGAAACATGTCGGCTCCTCGAGCGAATCACATTTTTGCTACGACCGGTCGCTGGTCGTCTACACAAACGCCATCATTGAGGTGAACGGCGGCTCAAAACGAGCCGCGCGTCACGGACGCAGGCTGGTGGGAGCAGTATTATGCTATGGGAGACATTCTCTTGAGCTTGAGTGGGACATGTGGTAGTAATCGAAGACACCCTGAGACCAGCGAACCACCTGCACCCATGCGTGCTTCATGTCTTCCACGACGGCGATGTCATCTTTCAGCAGTATAATTATCCGTGAGTCTGGGCCACAACCGTGCTATAGTGGTTTGAGAAGCATTATAGTGAGCTCTCGTTGATGTCTCGGCGACCAAATTCGCCTGGTGTAAATCGTATGGAACTCATCTGGGTCTCTACCACCGCCACCAACGCATACGCAAATCAGTGGTCCGTTCATCTAATGCCACATAGCTCTACGAACCTACCAACAAACTGTCGACTGATACGCAGAATCTGTGATACATTTCGTTTCAAAGACGCACAAACAAGCTATTAAGCAGGTCATCATAATGTTTTGGTTCATCAGTGTACGTGAACCTTCTTTATTTAAATGGGTGTATCTGTACTTAAATTGCTGAATGGCTGAGAAGATGAAACTTCTACGTTATTTGCTTCTGAAACAGCTGAGTAAAACTGAACGTACTGAGCCTACTTTCTCTTTACTTTTTCTTATCATGTCAACACTGACCCACAATATTCTAGCGCAACGCAATCTGACTGCTCAAAAAGGGGATAACCTGACTTCAAATAATTAATTCAAAAGAATGGCCCTGACTAAAAAGAAATCTAAACAATAACCTATACATTTCATTAAGCACTGACCTCACAAAAATCTTTATTCCGTGAGCTACTGCAATGCAGCAAGTGTCAATACTTCCAGCTGAATAAAAGATTCTAACTACTAAAGCCACTAAATACTAATAGGCATGTGGTTAGCAAAGCAAACATTTTGTTGCAAACCAAATAATGTATTTTTTACCTTAATAATATGACATGCAGTTCAAACATGAATACAAATCGTCATTGACATCCAGTACAAAGATATATAATCATGAATAATTTTCAATCTTCAAGTCGGATACTTCCAGATCGTTAGCCTACGCTAACACTTCAGACCTCTACCCTCCATCAATGCTAACTTCTCACATTTAACATCCATCACTGCTGGCTGTTCACCTCCAACTGCCCAACAGTACTTCCATCACTATTGGCGACTAGCTTCCAACTGCCCAACACTACTAGCGATTAACTTCCAACAACGATTCCGACCAGCCACAGAGTCTCCGACAAAGTGCAGTCAGAGATCCAATGCAAAGCGCTTCACAGCGCTACCACCACAGAAACAGCCCACTTATATATGCACTGATTCTGTTTCCAGCAAAAGTTACAAAACAGAGTCAAAGTTTTTGTATCTTGGGAGGGGGGGGGGGGAGAATTTCCCTTTCCTTCTGAATCTTCTTCATTTCTTCATACCTTTTTTTTCTTTTCATGCTACACATGTAGTTAGATGACAGTTTTTTTCTGACTGCAACGAGCGTTAGCACTGGGAAATGGGTCTTCACGTAGATACTAATTGTACCTATATAATTGTACTTATTATAATTATATAAAACTGCAGCTACGGAACAGTTGCTTCCGGAACTACACTCCCGGAAATTGAAATAAGAACACCGTGCATTCATTGTCCCAGGAAGGGGAAACTTTATTGACACATTCCTGGGGTCAGATACATCACATGATCACACTGACAGAACCACAGGCACATAGACACAGGCAACAGAGCATGCACAATGTCGGCACTAGTACAGTGTATATCCACCTTTCGCAGCAATGCAGGCTGCTATTCTCCCATGGAGACGATCGTAGAGATGCTGGATGTAGTCCTGTGGAACGGCTTGCCATGCCATTTCCACCTGGCGCCTCAGTTGGACCAGCGTTCGTGCTGGACGTGCAGACCGCGTGAGACGACGCTTCATCCAGTCCAAAACATGCTCAATGGGGGACAGATCCGGAGATCTTGCTGGCCAGGTTAGTTGACTTACCACCTTCTAGAGCACGTTGGGTGGCACGGGATACATGCGGACGTGCATTGTCCTGTTGGAACAGCAAGTTCCCTTGCCGGTCTAGGAATGGTAGAACGATGGGTTCGATGACGGTTTGGATGTACCGTGCACTATTCAGTGTCCCCTCGACGATCACCAGTGGTGTACGGTCAGTGTAGGAGATCGCTCCCCACACCATGATGCCGGGTGTTGGCCCTGTGTGCCTCGGTCGTATGCAGTCCTGATTGTGGCGCTCACCTGCACGGCGCCAAACACGCATACGACCATCATTGGCACCAAGGCAGAAGCGACTCTCATCGCTGAAGACGACACGTCTCCATTCGTCCCTCCATTCACGCCTGTCGCGACACCACTGGAGGCGGGCTGCACGATGTTGGGGCGTGAGCGGAAGACGGCCTAACGGTGTGCGGGACCGTAGCCCAGCTTCATGGAGACGGTTGCGAATGGTCCTCGCCGATACCCCAGGAGCAACAGTGTCCCTAATTTGCTGGGAAGTGGCGGTGCGGTCCCCTACGGCACTGCGTAGGATCCTACGGTCTTGGCGTGCATCCGTGCGTCGCTGCGGTCCGGTCCCAGGTCGACGGGCACGTGCACCTTCCGCCGACCACTGGCGACAACATCGATGTACTGTGGAGACCTCACGCCCCACGTGTTGAGCAATTCGGCGGTACGTCCACCCGGCCTCCCGCATGCCCACTATACGCCCTCGCTCAAAGTCCGTCAACTGCACATACGGTTCACGTCCACGCTGTCGCGGCATGCTACCAGTGTTAAAGACTGCGATGGAGCTCCGTATGCCACGGCAAACTGGCTGACACTGACGGCGGCGGTGCACAAATGCTGCGCAGCTAGCGCCATTCGACGGCCAACACCGCGGTTCCTGGTGTGTCCGCTGTGCCGTGGGTGTGATCATTGCTTGTACAGCCCTCTCGCAGTGTCCGGAGCAAGTATGGTGGGTCTGACACACCGGTGTCAATGTGTTCTTTTTTCCATTTCCAGGAGTGTATATCACAGACGTTGAATGTAGATGTCCTGTTTTTCCGTTAAAAATGACTACAGTCGCTGAGAGCTTGATCCGTATTGTTCATTTAGGGAAGAAAAGCTTTTAATCTGAAACAAGGAACTGAAATGGTTTTCAGTGATACACAGGGAAAAATTATCACACAGAAAAAGTGTGACCGTTGATAAAACTATCAGCAATCACAGCGTTTTAAATCAGATTAAGGAATATGTATGTCCGGCCCTGGTGGTCTCGCGGTAGCGCTCTCGCTTCCCGAGCACGGGATCCCGGGTTCGATTCCCGGCGGGGTCAGGAATTTTTCCTGCCTCGAGATGACTGGGTGTTGTTGTGTCGTCTTCATCATCATCATTCATTCCCATTACGGTCGGAGGAAGGCAACGGCAAACCACCTCCATTAGGACCTTGCCTAGTAAGGCAGTGCGGGTCTCCCGCATCGTTCCCCTACGCTCTGTAAAGAAGCATGGGACTTCATTTCCATTTCAAGGAATATGTATGACGCTGGCTTCTTGTTGCTATTAAGCATTTACTTAGCACACACAGAAATATCGTGAATAAAAAATATTCAGTCACTTAAATTAGATGCATATGGTCCAATGAACTATTTCACAAAGATTGTTTTAAAGTACAGTACGTTACCAGTAAGCACCACTGCCCACAAAAGGCACATAGGTGCTCCAATCAAAATAGTACTATGTTGTTCCCGTGGCTGAAAAAATGCTTGCATTTTGCACTGTGGCGTGTGAAATGTCTTAAAACAATACCTTCTTGCTACAAGCCAGAGCAATTCCCCATTCTTCACATTTTATAGTCGACTATGCTTCAGGGCAGAGTCTACATCTTCTCTTTTCGTCCATACTTTGGCCAGTGAATAAAATCGCAATATCGTAAACCATTCATTGACACAGGAGCTGCTGTTTTCATCTTCTTCTGGTCTTGTTGACCATCCAATATTCAAATCAGGCGTTCTCTTCCTAGGAAAAGTAAGTCCATTTGCCATGTCCCAGGTACAAATTCGCTACGCAGTTAAATAAAAACTCATCTTCAAGACTTCCTCCTGCCGTATAGAAGCGGTTTTCGTTGCACAACAAAAAACAGTGCCACAAAATAGAATGAGACTGCTGCACCGGTAACGGCTGCTCGCATAACCTTGCAAGATGCCTGCTAAAGATGCACACTGTTCAAAAAGTTTTCACCAGAGACAACAGAATATTGCTGTATATGAGAGCTTAAATGTTGCATGCAAGCATCATTACACATCCAAGGGCGAAACATAAAACATGCTGCAGAAAACAGTGGCAATTTTGATATTGCTGAGGGCAACATATCCAAGTACAGCGTTAAAGGGAAACATCAACCGTGAACTATCAAAACAGAAGCAATTTCTGGTGTAAACGAACGCACCGCTGCATTATATTTTCCTTGTGCTTTGCCGGAAGCCCTGTTTTAGCCTGTCACTAGGGAGCTATTGTCCATCGAAGCAGAGAATACAGCTTCAAAAATTAAAGATCCTCAAAAACGCGGAGCTATTCGTGTGATTAACAATGTGGTATTGTAAAAACGGCCTGTTATTTGGCCAGGCACGCTACATATAAGTGGTAAGATTGCCTCATCCTTAAAAATATCTTAAGTTCCACTGTTGAATATATATTTATCTTGAACGACATCAATTTTCAAACAACTAGAGTGGCTGATAGTATAGTGAACGGCAAATGACAGTTCGTGATTACTATGATTCAATACAATCATTAGTCATATTGGCATGTCAGTATTCCCTGACTGTGCTATAATATAGAATATGCGCATCTACTGCAACTAGTAAGTGTTTTAAGAATTATTAACCCTTTGACAATAATACGTCAACGATGAGTTTCGAGTCACTGCTGCACATCAATGCCGGCCGAAGTGGCCGTGCGGTTAAAGGCGCTGCAGTCTGGAACCGCAAGACCGCTACGGTCGCAGGTTCGAATCCTGCCTCGGGCATGGATGTTTGTGATGTCCTTAGGTTAGTTAGGTTTAACTAGTTCTAAGTTCTAGGGGACTAATGACCTCAGCAGTTGAGTCCCATAGTGCTCAGAGCCATTTGAACCATTTGCACATCAATAGGCGTCAAGGCATACAAATCACTTACACATTATTTACGCTACTAATACTTCTCACTAGGCAAGATTTTAGCGATAATCTAGCTAATAGCATTAGTAGCATAAATAAATTTTAAGTGGTTAATATGTCTTGATAACAGTGGCTCGAAACTCGTCGATAATAAACTGTTGTTACAAGGTTGATTGTTAATAATCCTTAAACATTGATATATATATATATATATATATATATATATATATATATATATATATATATATATATATATATATACTGGTTTTTCCCACAGTTTTCATTCTTTCATCAGAATGGAATTTTTGCGCGTACTGTGAACTGAGCCGCAACGTTTTTCTTGGCACCATGTTATATAAGTTTCCTGTACTAAGTTTTCCGGGTTCAAATTAACTATCCTGCACAAATATATTTAGAGGACATATGCTGAACAACGAATTACCCATAATTCTGGCTACTGCAACTGCCTAGAAACCATTGCGACACCCTACAGGAAAATTTTGTTGTAAAGCTGTGGACGATACTGATTTCTTTAAAGAATTTTTTGTTTCTTCTCGGTATTCCACGCGATGAAGGTGGACTGCTCATAAAAATAAGACTGAAGGAGCTAAGATCGGCTCTGTTTACAGAGAAACCATTGACATCCATATCTCGTGAAAAACGCATGCCTCTTACTGGTGTCGATTGTTTATGCTGCTACAACATTACCTTGCAGATTTATCATTAAGTACGTGATCACTGTTCATGACACCGACTGTTGACAGAAAGGGGAACGCCTAGCTATTTTCTGACATACAGACCTATAATTCTCAGAAACTGGTATTGAATTACATAAAACAAACTGTCCCATTGAGTGATGCAATACAGAAGAGACACTGCAATTGCACTGCTGTTTACAGTTACAGAAATGTATTTGCAGTACATTTAAATGATGATAAGTACTTACAAAAAAACATAACTTGGTATTATAAGTGACACTGGTTAAGCAGCACAAACAGTAAACCAATTTCTATATTTGATTGTGTGCACATAGTCATTAAACTCCATAAGAAGCTATTTTAAACCACCATTTAAATTTGCATTAGCTGCGAAACATCAAAAGGAACGCAAACTGGCAAGCAGGTAAGTGTCGGATTGCGTAGAGTCGTAGATTCGGTGCACGACAAACATAGTTATCACCGAAAATGAAAATTATACCTAATTATCTGCTTACTACAATACTAAAGTAATTTATAAGAAATGTGAGTAATTCAAATGGCTCTGAGCGCTATGGGACTTAACAGCTATGTTCATCGGTCCCCTAGAACTTAGAACTACGTAAACCTAACTAACCTAAAGACATCACACAACACCCAGTCATCACCAGGCAGAGAAAATCCCTGACCCCGCCGGGAATCGAACCCGGGAACCCGGGCGCGGGAAGCGAGAACGCTACCGCACGACCACGAGCTGCGGACAAATGTGAGTAATTCTTCATGACGTGAAGAACTGGTAAATATGCTGAAAATGTAGATAAATTGTAGATCTTTCGTCATTACGAGAAAGAAGATTTCATGAAGCGGTAAGGATAAGATGACGGTATCAATGTAACGTTGTTTTGTTATGTTACGCAATAAGGTAACTCAGATGTCATCTAGGTATTTATTTCAATCATATTTTGCGTATTTCGCTCAAATACGTAAAATACAATACCAAATCGTCATAAAATTTTTTATTTTGAATTGTTTATGGCCCAAGAAAATTCATTCCTGTTTGGTAAGGAGTTAATTGGCAAGTGCCTTTTTCAAAAAAAATTTCGTGTCTAAGAAATGGTTTGGCTGAATTAAGACGTACCGCTATTTCTTTTAAAGAATGCAGTGATACAGTTGACACCAGGGGCACGTATGCAGAAAAGAGTACGACATACACTGATATCCAAAACTAAATCAACAAACCACTCCCAGAATGAGTTCACTCTGCAGCGGAGTGTGCGCTGATATGAAACTTCCTGGCAGATTAAAACTGTGTGCCGGACCGATACTCAAAATCGGGACCTTTGCCTTTCGGGGGCAAGAGCTCTACCGCCCAAGTACGACTCTCGCCCCGTCCTCACACTGTGTGGAAGGTAGGAGACGAGGTACTGGCAGAAGTAAAGCTGTGAGGACGGGGCGTGAGTCGTACTTGCGTAGCTCAGTTGGTAGAGCTCTTGCCCGTGAAAGGCAAAGGTCGCGAGTTCGAATCTCGGGCCGGCACACAGTTTTAATCTGCCAGGAAGTTTCAACAAACCGCTATTTCCCCGCCCTCTGTCTAACTGACGTTATAATCATACGAACTGTCAAAAGATGTCCGCATGGTCGTACTCTGCACGGAAGATGGTGTTCCGGTCTACGAGCAACCATGCCAATGATGACGTCATGGCACCTATGAAACGAGGTAGCGATTGCGGGTAATCCATATCCACCATCGCTATGTACACATTCACAGACGGTGCAGTATGTAGCAGAGAAAACGCCTACCAGACTGTCTGCGGTGGAGGGCCCTGGAAAGAAAGGAAGCAGGAGAGTCGCAAACTGATTTAGCCCGATGGCTTAACGTGAATCGTTCTGTTGTTTCTCGGATGTGGTGACAGTTTATAGAGATCCAAACTGTATCGCAGCATCCGCTGGACGTGTATCGAGGCAAACAGTGTGCTGAAGGCTTCGGCAGAGTGGCTTTTATTGTCAGAGACGCACCTTCCGCTGGACGTGTTGTATCGAGGCAAACAGTGTGCTGAAGGCTTCGGCAGAGTGGCCTTTATTGTCAGAGACTTCCTGTATGTCCACCTCTGACGCGTCGCTACGGAAGGAAACGAGTGGAGTCATCAACATGCCACCTGGACGGTCGAACAGTGGGCCAATGTTGTTTTTACAGATGAGTCCCGATTTCGTCTGGAGAGTGATTCTCGACGGATTCGCATATGGAGGGAACATGGAACACGATGTCGGGACCAGAACATTGTGGAAAGAGATCGATATCGAGGACGATCCCTAATGCTGTAGGTAGGTATTATGTTTACCACTCGAAAACCTCTTCATGAAATTGTGTGGGCGAATCAGCAAGATTTAATAGGTGCTAGGTACCGTGAGGAGATCTTGGGATCTCTTGAGCGGTTGTTGCGAGGAGCTGTGGGCCCAGACTTCGTATTGATGGAAGATAATGCTCGACCTCATAAAGCTTGGGTGGTTGATGTTTTCTTGGAAACGAAAGATATTGTACGCATGGCGTGGCCTGCTCTCTCTCCCGATTTAATCCCATAGAGCATGTCTGGGTGCACTAGGGAGACGGCTTGCATCACGTCAGCATCCACCAATTACTCTCCAAGACTGCGAGCAGTTCTGCAGGAAGAATGAGCTTCATTGCCTCAACATGAGAATTATGACATCATCCACAGCACACCCCATCGTTGTGAAGTCTATATTGCTGCCAGAGGTGGTCACACCCCATACTGAGCACATTAACCAGTTGTCGGAATGTGTGTGCAAATCCGTTAAGTTGAAAACAGCGAAAAACATCTTTGTCTACCATTATGCGTTTTGCAGATGTTTACGTTCTGTATTCTTTACATTGTTTGTACTTTACAATCACCTGTTTATACTGTTTTGTGGCAAAATAAAAGCAATCTTGCAAAATTTCCTTTTGTTGCTTTAAGTTTGGACACCAGTTTTTTACTTGAATACATATGAAAAAGCTTCGTGCAAAAAAGAGCCACTTTCGTTAAAAGATGGTCAAAGGCAACTGAGGAAACCAGTTTCTCCTAAATGCGTTAACGTTTTAAAAAATAACGCAACTGATTATGGGCTGATTTGTTAGTGTGTACTTCTTACAATCAAAAACAAGAGAAATCAAAACCGTGGCCCATCACCAGGAAACGCGAAACTAAAATTCATCTGCCAACAATATTGTGACAAGTTGTAATATGCTTTTCTTCTCAAGTACCTTGGAAACATTGAATCAGTACGTAGTGGACACTACGCAAATTTTATGCACAACTGGAAGAAACAGGAAAAATTATGGTACAAAGGAATTAAAGACATTAGTTGCCAGGTGGTTGTTCTGGGTGCTGATTTCTCAGGATCTATGCACCCAAATTGCGTGAAAATGTAATCACATGGCTATTCTAGTATAATATATTTGTCCAATGAATGCCCATTTATCATCTGCATTTCTTCTTGGTGTAGCAATTTTAATGGCCAGTAGTGTATATACCTATAGTGTCTGTTCTTTAAGACAAGTCTTTACTACGAACTGTGACCTTTCTGACAAGACAGCACACATCCAGTCGCACAACGCGATACTCCATAGGAACGCAATTTGATCAGAAAACGCTTGTGAGGAACGCAACTCAAAGCCGATACCACAGGGAGAGTTTTCACAAGTAGACAGAAACAGCTTGTAACAATTTTCCCATACTCCAGCACTCCTAGTGAAAGTGGAACTGTGTCACTCCTCTTTCTTGCAGATTGTCTGCTTTTTTTCCTCTGTAATCTCCTATCTCACTTTCTATAACTTTTCTGTATCGACGCTCTTTCTCTCTTACTCCTTTTGATCCTACTCCTTCTCTTCCCTTCCACACCATCGTTTTCTTCTTCTATCTTTATGTTGTACTGTGTCTTTCTCTGACACAAACTCATGCAGTTACACGCGTCCTCACATTAATACAGGAATACTCGTATGTACACTCCTGGAAATTGAAATAAGAACACCGTGAATTCATTGTCCCAGGAAGGGGAAACTTTATTGACACATTCCTGGGGTCAGATACATCACATGATCACACTGACAGAACCACAGGCACATAGACACAGGCAACAGAGCATGCACAATGTCGGCACTAGTACAGTGTATATCCACCTTTCGCAGCAATGCAGGCTGCTATTCTCCCATGGAGACGATCGTAGAGATGCTGGATGTAGTCCTGTGGAACGGCTTGCCATGCCATTTCCACCTGGCGCCTCAGTTGGACCAGCGTTCGTGCTGGACGTGCAGACCGCGTGAGACGACGCTTCATCCAGTCCCAAACATGCTCAATGGGGGACAGATCCGGAGATCTTGCTGGCCAGGGTAGTTGACTTACACCTTCTAGAGCACGTTGGGTGGCACGGGATACATGCGGACGTGCATTGTCCTGTTGGAACAGCAAGTTCCCTTGCCGGTCTAGGAATGGTAGAACGATGGGTTCGATGACGGTTTGGATGTACCGTGCACTATTCAGTGTCCCCTCGACGATCACCAGTGGTGTACGGCCAGTGTAGGAGATCGCTCCCCACACCATGATGCCGGGTGTTGGCCCTGTGTGCCTCGGTCGTATGCAGTCCTGATTGTGGCGCTCACCTGCACGGCGCCAAACACGCATACGACCATCATTGGCACCAAGGCAGAAGCGACTCTCATCACTGAAGACGACACGTCTCCATTCGTCCCTCCATTCACGCCTGTCGCGACACCACTGGAGGCGGGCTGCACGATGTTGGGGCGTGAGCGGAAGACGGCCTAACGGTGTGCGGGACCGTAGCCCAGCTTCATGGAGACGGTTGCGAATGGTCCTCGCCGATACCCCAGGAGCAACAGTGTCCCTAATTTGCTGGGAAGTGGCGGTGCGGTCCCCTACGGCACTGCGTAGGATCCTACGGTCTTGGCGTGCATCCGTGCGTCGCTGCGGTCCGGTCCCAGGTCGACGGGCACGTGCACCTTCCGCCGACCACTGGCGACAACATCGATGTACTGTGGAGACCTCACGCCCCACGTGTTGAGCAATTCGGCGGTACGTCCACCCGGCCTCCCGAATGCCCACTATACGCCCTCGCTCAAAGTCCGTCAACTGCACATACGGTTCACGTCCACGCTGTCGCGGCATGCTACCAGTGTTAAAGACTGCGATGAAGCTCCGTATGCCACGGCAAACTGGCTGACACTGACGGCGGCGGTGCACAAATGCTGCGCAGCTAGCGCCATTCGACGGCCAACACCGCGGGTCCTGGTGTGTCCGCTGTGCCGTGCGTGTGATCATTGCTTGTACAGCCCTCTCGCAGTGTCCGGAGCAAGTATGGTGGATCTGACACACCGGTGTCAATGTGTTCTTTTTTCCATTTCCAGGAGTGTATCATATATGGGGTAATTGTGACTATTGTGTCAAAGTGAAAAGCCAAACATTGAAAAAAATCATGTTTCATTACACTTATATAGCTAAGCGACTGTGCCGATATGTTGTTTTATAGACCAACGTTTCAATCATTGCCACAAGCGGCCGATACGTCTGTCAATAAAACAAAATGACCCCGCCGTCAAATATGTGGTTCCGTTTCATTGAACACGACAATGGGCTATGCACGAACAAACAACAGTCACTGAACACTTACTATATCAGCGACTTTCGTTCACCAAATAAAATTTGCACGCCATGTATCGACATCATGCTGGCATCTTTATGTGCCTACATTCCGATTTTACATTGTGTCAACTGCAACATGGCGTGCACGTGGTTATCAGCAGATGACAAACGTACTGCAAATTTATACTGACAATAAATAAGTGACACAGCAATCCGGTGTTTCACTTTTTTTCGCAGTGACTGTTGATGATTTTGTGTTAAAAATAAAGGAATAACCAATAACCGCAGTGCAAATTTAACATTCAACATAAATAACTGCTTCCGTTCAGCCACAAAAAGTTTATTAAAAACTGACGTAGCGTTTCCTGCAGAAAAATTTCATTCAGATACCACACAATGCCCAAGTGCTTTTGGACGGAGGTGCGGACCATGGAAGTGAACTTAGTGGTACGACAGTGTACATATAGCTCAACCAGTCGCTCCCTCCGCCGTGCGCTGTTCCTGTAGGTGTAGGAATGCAGGGGTAGGCGGTGGCGAAAGAGTGGCAGGGGAGGGTGGGGAAAAGGGCTTTATGGAGGTACACCGCACCTTCTCACTTTCAAAGTCTTGTCGGAGCGGCCATAACCTTCACTCAAGACGTCACGGTTTGTAGCAACTTTTTTTTGTTATTAAAGGGTTGTTTATATTCGTTACTTTGCCGGCCGCGGTGGCAGAGCGGTTCTAGGTGCTTCAGTCCGGAACCGCGCGACTGCTATGGTCGCAGGTTCGAATCCTGCCTCGGGAATGGATGTGTGTGATGTCCTTAGATTAGTTAGGTTTAAGTAGTTCTAAGTTGTAGGGGACTGATGACCTCAGATGTTAAGTCCCATAGTGCTCAGAGCCATTTGAACCATTTATATTGGCTACTTTATCACTGAGTCGACGAAAGTTATGGGATACCTACTAATATTGTATCGGACCTCCTTTTTCCCGCGAAGTGCAGCAACTCTACGTGGTATGGGCTCAACAAGTCGTTGGAGCCCCTGCAGAAATACTGAGGCATGCTGCCGCTACAGCTGTGTGGCGTGCTGCCTTTATAGTCGTCCATAAATGCAAAAGTGTACGCAGGATTTTGTGATCGAACTCATATCTCGATTATGTCCCACAAATGTTCGATGGGATTCATGTCAGGCGATCAGGGTGGACAAATCACTTGCTCCGATTGTCCAAAATGTTATTCAACCCTACTGCGAAGAATTGTGGACTGGTGATATAGCGCACAGTCATCCATAACATTTCCATCACTGATTCGAACATGAAGTCAACGAATGGCTGCAAATGGTGTACAAGTAGCCGAACATAACCATTTACAATCAATGATGATCGGTTCAGTCCGACCAGAGGACCTAGTCAATGCGATGCAAACATAGCCCACACCCTTACGGAACCAACACCAGCTTGCACAGGGGCTTGTTGACAATATGGGTCCATGGCTTCGTGGGACCTACGCCACACTAGAACCTTACCATCAGCTCTTACCAACCTTAAACGGGAATCATCTGATCAGGTCACAGGTTTCCCGTCGCCTAGGCTCCAACCGATATTTTCACGAGCCCAGGAGAGGCGTTGGGGGCGATGTCGTGCTATTTTTGCTATTAGCAAAGACACTCGCATCGGTCATCTGCTGCCGTAGCCTATTAAGCCAAATTTCACCGACTGTTAACGGATGCGTTCTTCTTACGCCCCACATTGATTTCTGCGCTTATTTCACGTAGTGCTGCTTCACTTTTAGTACTGACAACTCTACGCAAATGCCGCTGCTCTCGGTCGTTAAGCGAATGCCATCGACCACTGTGTCGCTCGTGGTAGGAAGTAATGCAAGAAATATGGTATTCTCGGCACTCTTTTGAACCTGTGGATTTCGGAACTTTGAATTCTTTAATGATTTCCGAAATGGAATGTCCTATGCGTCTAGCTCCAACTGTGATTACGCGTTCAAAGTCTTAATTACCGTCGTGGGCCATAATACTTGGAAACCTTTTCACATGAATCACAGAGTACAAATGACACCTCCGCCAGTGCACCGCCCATTTATACCTTGTATACGCGATACTAACGCCATCTGTATGTGCGTATCGATGTCACATGATACCATATTGTAGCCGAGCGGCCTAAGACGCCTTGCCACGGTTCGCGCAGCTCTCCCCGTCGGAGGTTCGAGTCCTCCCTCGGGCATGGGCGTGTGTGTTGTCTTTAGCGTAAGTTAGTTAAGTTAGGGTAAGTAGTGTGTAAGCCTAGGGACCGATGACCTCAACAGTTTGGTCCCACAGGAACTTACAACAAATTTCCAAATTACCACATTGTATTCTCAACCAGGGATGCAGTTCATGTCAGCAAGCATTGATGATGCAAGGGCACGTTCACAGCAAAGCGTCGCACAGACAGAGCACAGCCATGCAGCACAAGCGGTGTGTTGTACCTGTGAGTGCGTAGGCGGGATGCAGGGCCTGGCTCCGCTCGCGTGCCAGCCGACATTTACGCGTGCAGCCGGGCACGCACTAGTCACGCACGGCCGCGGGCCCTCCTCTGGCGAGGGTGGGGGTGGGGGAGGGGTCGTGCGCTGCACTGGGCGCCTATTTGCGTGCACCAATGCACGCCACTGCCACTGCAACTGCAGCGCCCCACACCCTGCATACGCTGCGGCCTGGCTCTAATGAACTCGTTCCAGGGCCCTCGTCGCTTCTTTATGCCCGCTACGTGCAACTGATCAGTCGCCACTAGTCACTTTTTACCGACATTCGAGTTACCGCAGCAGCTTTCATGATCGTCAACGATACAGTAGTCGAAATCAGTAAACGGGCGTGTATATTTTACGAACATTGTCGGCTGGAATAGTTGTGCACAGTGTAAATGCAAGAGTACGAAATCCAAAATACCAGCAAATGCAGTCAGATGGTATCGCATTTGATGTCAGCATGTGAAGTACAATGTAAAACAGTGCAAGATGTTCGACACTTTGAGAAAAATAGGGGTAAGCTGCAGGGAAACACGGATAATGTACAGTCTGCACAAAAACAAAATGGTTCAAATGGCTCTGAGCACTATGGGACTTAACATCTGAGGTCATCAGTCCCCTAGAACTTAGAACTACTTAAACCTAACTAACCTAAGGACATCACACACATCCATGCCCGAGGCAGGATTCGAACCTGCGACCGTAGCGGTCGCGCGGTTCCAGAGTGAAGCGCCTAGAACCGCTCGGCCACTTTGGCCGGCTACAGTCTGCACTAAAGCTAAGAGGAAACAATAAGAGTCCGCAGCTCGTGGTCGTGCGGTAGCGTTCTCGCTTCCCACGCCCGGGTTCCCGGGTTCGATTCCCGGCGGGGTCAGGGATTTTCTCTGCCTCGTGATGACTGGGTGTTGTGTGATGTCTTTAGGTTAGTTAGGTGTAAGTAGTTCTAAGTTCTAGGGGACTGATGACCATAGATGTTAAGTCCCATAGTGCTCAGAGCCATTATTGAAACAATAAGAGCAGAAGATCAAAAATAAGAGCACGGATTAAAAACGGTGTAAGATAGGGATGTAGTCTCTCGCATCTACCATTCAATCTTTGCATCGAAGAAGCAATGGCGGAAATAAAAGAAATGTTCAAGATTGGAATTAAAATTCAAGGTGGTAAGGTATCGATGATAAGATTCGCTGATGATACGTATGTTTTTGGATAGGGTCCGCCTTTACCAAAACACAATTTTGTTTTTTAACCCAAACATGTTTCACTGCAGTTGCAGCATCTTCAGTGGGCTTTTATTTTTCATCTGTTAAAGAGAAAGACTGTTCTTTACTGTTTGTATTCGTGTAACTATTAGGTTTTAAATCGTAATTACAGATATTTGAAAAAACACATAAATTATGAATTCAAACCTTTTACCACATGGTGTAGTTTTCTGATGTGTTGTGTTTCTACAGTGACTGTTTTGTTCCACAGTTTGTCATCTGCAACCACTTACACATTAAAGTAGATAAATTGTTTAAGCCAAAATTACGATTTGAAAATTGTTGTTTCTACACCTGAAATAATTAATTCTGTGTGTGTGTGTGTGTGTGTGTGTGTGTGTTTGTCTGTTTACATAATGTTTCACTTACGTTTCTTTTTCTCATCTTCATCACTGTCAAACACTATATACTGAGTTGCCACTGTCACTGTTTACCAGCTGAGAAAACAAAACATGGCTTGCAGTGGAACAGTTGAAGGTGAAAAAACAAGATGCCTGACAGTGGAACAGTTGAAGGTGTTCCTGACAGTTGTTCTGAATGTTTGGGTTAAAAAGCAAAACTGTGTTTTGCTAAAGTCAGACCCTAACCAGAAACATACGTATTGTTAAAGCAAACACGGAAAAAAAGAGCTTCAATCCCAAGATGATTATTTCGCTGTTGATATTGCTATCCTCAGTGAAAGTGAAGAACAATTACAGGATCTCTGAATGAAACGAACTACCTCATGAGTACAGAATATGGATTAACAATAAATCGAAGAAAGACGAAAGTAATGAAAAGTAGCAGAAATGAGAACAGCGAGAAACTTAGCATCAGAATTGGGGATCACGAAGTAAAAAATTTAAGGAGTTGTGCTATCTAGGCAGCAAAATAACCTATTGCGGATGGAGCAAGGTGGACATAAAAGCCTGCTAGCTGTAGCAAAACGAGCATTCCTGGCCACGAGAAGTCTACTAATATCAACCATAGGCCTTGCTTGACTTGAGCAAGAAATTTCTGAGAATGTACGTTTGGAGCACAGCATTGTATGGTAGTGAAACATGGACAGTGGGAAAAGCGGTGCAGAAGAGAATCGAAGCATTTGAGATGTGGTGCTACAGAAAAATGTGGAATATCAGGTGGACTCACAAGGCGAGGAATGCGGTGATTCTTTGAAGAATCAGCGAGGAAAGGAATATATGGAAAACACTGATAAGCAGGCAGGACGTCTGCTAAGACGTCAGCTAATAGCTTCAATTTTACTAGAGGGAGCTGTAGAGGGTAAAAACTGTAGAGGAAAACAGAGACTGGAATACATTTAGCAACTTACTGCGGGTTATAGGTTGCAAGCGCTAATCTGCGATGAAGAGGCTGGCACAGGAGAAGAAAAGAAGTATAGAATATAATAAGACATCAAAGACTCATGTATCCGCCCCAGGTAGCTGAGTGGTCAGCGCGACAGAATGTCAATCCTAAGGACCCGGGTTCGATTCCCGGCTGGATCGGAGATTTTCTGATATTGTGTTGTCCTAACCATCATCATTTCATCCCCATCGACGCGCAAGTCGCCGAAATGGCGTCAAATCGAAAGAGTTGCACCCGGCGAACGGTCTACCGACGGGAGGCCCTAGTCACACAAAGACTCATGTGGTATTGTGTGGACCTCAGTAAAAAGGCAGTCGGCTCTGTGTGGTGTTAGTGTGCGCCTGTGTGCCTTTACTGCAAATAGGAAACTGGCATCATTATTGGCTGTGCATATTGTGTACATAAACCACCATTGTGACAATGCCACGCGGTAAACAGTTATAATGAGATGAAAAAGCAAAAACCGTTGTGTACAAGGAAATGGCACTCTCTAATCATCAAATCGCCAAGAAGTTGAACCGTTCAAGTTAAGTGATTGATAACCTGATTAGATTGGGCGGACAATATGGACAGAATGGAAAATATGGGCCAAGTAGGAAATTATTTGAGGCATCGAAACAGTTCTTTTTGCGTAAAGCAAGGGGCACAAAGCGTTATCCATCTTAATTGTTGCTGATTTACAGTCGTCAGTGACAGCCAGATTTGTACGACAAATTTTATCAAATTCCAAAAATATTATATTCAAGAAACGACTGTAGAAGCCTACTCTAACTCCTAAACACAAGAGCCTAAACTGGAGTTTGCCTAGAAACTCATGGACTTCAGAATGGAGTAAAGTGATCTTGATTAATGAGAGAAACTTAATTTAGATGGCCAGGACGGATTTCAGAGTTACTGGCACAATCTGAGAACAGAGCAGTCGGAACGAATGAACAAAAATTTTTGTGGTGAAAGTGTTATGATTTGGGCAGCCATCTGCACTAAAGGTAAGCCAGGCATGGCCCGGCTGAACACTAGAATGAACTCCAACGTGTACACTGAGATGCTAGAGACAGAACTGTTAGAATGTATGAGGATCTGGGGGAAGACAGTCTAATACTTCAACAAGATGATGCATATGTGCATGTTTCTGCTACAACTAAAACGTAGGTTGAAGATAAAGGTATCGATATTTTGCGCTGGTCTGCACGTAGCCTGAATTTGGACCGCGTGGAAAACCTTTGGGGAGTATTTGCAAGACATATTTATCGCAATGGAACGCCATTTGTGGCCGTATGTGAGCCTGAAGAGGGCGATGATAGAAGAGTGGGCGACAGTTTGACGGCAAGAACCAAAATCCCTAACAAAATAATGCCGAAGAGAATATTTGAGGTAATTAGGAAGAACTGAGGTTGGACAGACTACTAACAATGCAGTCAAACGACAGGGTAGTGAGCCGGCCGGGGTGGCCGAGCGGATCTAGGCGCTACACTCTGGAGCCGCGCGACCGCTACGGTCGCAGGTTCGAATCCTGCCTCGGGCATGGATGTGTGTGATGTCCTTAGGTTAGTTAGGTTTAAGTATTTCTAAGTTCTAGGGGACTGATGACCTAAGAAGTTAAGTCCCATAGTGCTCAGAGCCATTTGAACCTTTGACAGGGTAGTGAGTGTCTTTAGACCCATTTCCAACCAGGAAACGCATACGCCCTATTTTGTTACTCGTGTTATGAAAGAAACTGCGTATGTAACTCCCTCATGATTGTTTATGCGTTATATTCATCTACTACTTTCATAATAAATTCGATACAGTATTCTGCAGACGTTGTACTATTACTTTCGTAGGAACCCTGCCTTTATACTGATATCGACTACTGTCAAGAGTTCGTAAAAAAGAGAAAATAGCACTGAGAAGAACAAATGCAATTTATATACAGAGCTACATAACTAATGACAACAATTTGCACCACTCTGGGTTCCACCCCCACAAGCAATTTGTCGAAAACTGAAATCACGATTCCACTATAGTTGCAAACATTTTTAAATACTAAATCGAACTTGTTGACATTCGCTGTTGTTCCTGTTTCCGCTTTTAAGCTATCGCCAAGTGATAAATATACATCGAATACATACAGGTGTAAAGCAACTCACAAGTTGTACGACAAAAATCATAAAAATGTGAGCATAAAATAAATGTCATTAAAAAAAGAAATAGAATCCAACGTAGTTGCAATAAGGTATGTAAACGAACGACTGATGTGGATAGATTTGACAGTGTCTGGCAAGAAAATTAGGATTGTGTCAGTATATTCACATTGTGAAGGGACAGATCAAGATAAGATGGATAGTTTTTATGAGGCACTCAGTGATGTAGTTGTTAGAGTAAAGAACAAGGACAGTGTTCTGCTCATGGGTGATTTTAGCGCCAGGATTGGAAATCGAACAGAAGGGTATGAAAAGGTTATGGGTAAATTTGGAGAGGATATGGAGGCCAACAGGAACGGGCAACAACTCTTGGATTTCCGTGCCAGTATGGGCTTAGTAATCACAAACTCCTTTTTTAAACATAAGAACATTCACCGGTATACTTGGGAAGGCAGGGGAACCAGATCTGTCATTGATTACATAATAACAGATCAGGAATTCAGGAAGGCTGTGAGGGATACACGTGTATTCAGGGGTTCTTTGATAACACTGATCATTATTTAATCTGTAGTGAAATTGGGATTGGGAGGCCGAAAGTGCAGTAGGTCAGGTCCATATGTAGGAGAATAAGAATGAAGAAACTTCAGGATAAGGAAATCAGGCACAAGTACATAACAGCGATCTCAGAAAGGTACCAGTTAGTTGAATGTAGTCAATTACAGTCATTGGAAAAGGAATGGACAAGATACAGGGACACAGTACTAGAAGTGGCTAAAGAATGTCTTGGAACAGTAGTGTGTAAAAGTAGGATGAAGCAAACAGCTTGGTGGAATGACACAGTCAAGGCAGCCTGTAAAAGGAAAAAGAAGGCGTATCAAAAATGGCTACATACTAGAACTCAGGTAGACAGAGAAAGTTATTTTGAAGAAAGAAACAAAGCCAAACAGATAATTGCAGCATCCAAGAAGAAATCTTGGGAAGACTTTGGAAACAGGTTGGAGACTATGGGTCAAGCTGCTGGAAAACCATTCTGGAGTGTAATTAGCAGTCTTCGAAAGGGAGGTAAGAAGGAAATGACAAGTATTTTGGACAGGTCAGGAAAACTGCTGGTGAATCCTGTGGATGCCTTGGGCAGATGGAGGGAATATTTTGAAGAGTTGCTCAATGTAGGTGAAAATGTGATCAGTAATGTTTCAGATTTCGAGGTAGAATGGGATAGGAATGATGATGGAAATAGGATCACATTTGAGGAAGTGGAGAAAATGGTCAATAGATTGCAGTGCAATAAAGCAGCTGGGGTGGATGAAATTAAGTCGTAACTCATCAAATACAGTGGAATGTCAGGTCTTAAATGGCTACACAGGATAATTGAAATGGCGTGGGAGTCGGGACAGGTTCCATCAGACTGGACAAAAGCAGTAATCACACCAATCTTTAAACATGGAAACATTGGAAACATGAAAAGATTGTAACAACTACAGAGGTATCTCTTTAATCAGCGTTGTGGGTAAAATCTTCTCAGGTATTGTTGAAAGGAAAGTGCGAGTATTAGTTGAGGACCAATTGGATGAAAATCAGTGTGGGTTTAGGCCTCTTAGAGGTTGTCAGGACCAGATCTTTAGCTTACGGCAAATAATGGAGAAGTGCTATGAGTGGAACAGGGAATTGTATCTATGCTTTATAGATCTAGAAAAGGCATATGACCGGGTTCCTAGGAGGAAGTTATTGTCTGTTCTACGAGATTATGGAATAGAAGGCAAACTTTTGCAAGCAATTAAAGGTCTTTACATGGATAGTCAGGCAGCAGTTAGAGTTGACGGTAAATTGAGTTCATGGTTCAGAGTAGTTTCAGGGGTAAGACAAGGCTGTAACCTGTCCCCATTGTTGTTCATATTATTTATGGATCACATGTTGAAAACAATAGACTGGCAGGGTGAGATTAAGATAAGTGAACCCAAAATAAGCAGTCTTGCATATGCGGATGACTTAGTTGTGATGGCAGATTCGATTGAAAGTTTGCAAAGTAATATTTCAGAGCTAGATCAGAAATGTAAAGACTATGGTATGAAGATTAGCATCTCCAAAACGAAAGTAATGTCAGTGGGAAAGAAATATAAACGGATTGAGTGCCAAATAGGAGGAACAAAGTTAGAACAGGTGGACGGTTTCAAGTACTTAGGATGCATATTCTCACAGGATGGCAACATAGTGAAAGAACTGGAAGCGAGGTGTAGCAAAGCTAATGCAGTGAGCGCTCAGCTACGATCTACTCTCTTCTGCAAGAAGGAAGTCAGTACCAAGACTAAGTTATCTGTGCACCGTTCAGTCTTTCGACTAACTTTGTTGTATGGGAGCGAAAGCTGGGTGGATTCAGGTTACCTTATCAACAAGGTTGAGGTTACGGATATGAAAGTAGCTAGGATGATTGCAGGTGCTAGTAGTAGATGGGAACAACGGCAGGAGGGTGTCCACAATGAGGAAATCAAAGAAAAACTGGGAATGAACACTATAAATGTAGCAGTCAGGCGAACAGGCTTAGATGGTGGGGTCATGTTACACGCATGGGAGAAGCAAAGTTACCCAAGAGACTCATGGGTTCAGCAGTAGAGGGTAGGAGGAGTCGGGGCAGACCAAGGAGAAGGTACCTGGATTCGGTTAAGAATGATTTTGAAGTAATAGGTTTAACATCAGAAGAGGCACCAATGTTAGCACTGAATAGGGGATCATGGAGGAATTGTATAAGGGGGGCTATGCTCCAGACTGAACGCTGAAAGGCAAAATCAGTCTTAAATGATGATGATGATGATGATGATGATGATGAAAAACTTATTTGCACACACATGTGCGTCAAGTACATTTTTGCACTGACCAGTTTTTCAATACAAGATACGTATGCATCAACGGGCATCACAGCACCTGCATACAAGCAACGCCAAGAACATATGAACGCAACACAATGTAAATACAAACGATATGCACTCTTGAATGAAATTTTCACTCTACAGCGGAGTATGCGCTGATATGAGCGCACACTCCGCTGTAGAGTGGAAATTTCATTCTAGAAACATACCCCAGGCTTTGGCTAAGCCAGTCTCCGCAATATCCTTTCTTCCAGGAGTGCTAGTTTTGCAAGGTTCGCAGATGAGCTTCAGTGAAGTTTGGAAGGTAGGAGACGAGGCACTGGCGGAATTAAAGCTGTGAGGACGGAGCTGAGTCGTGCTTGGGTAGAGCACTTGCCCTCGAAAGGCACAGGTCCCGAGTTCGAGTCTCGGTCCGGCACACAGTTTTAATCCGCCAGGAAGTGTGATATGCACGCTTACTTTCACGTAAATTAGTGCATACTCGTATGCATGTTTAAGAGTAATTTCTACATTGACATTTATCCATATGAGTGCCAAACGGAAAAACTGGTCAGTACAGAAATGTTTTTGACACATAAGCAAATTTCTTGAAGCCATATATGAAATTTGTTTTGTGCACTTTTATTGCTTTCATGTTACGTGTTGTTTTACGTCTCGATACCCTCGATGCATATTTCTCACGTTTCAGGTAACACTACACAATAGCTTGAAAGCAGGAACATGTATGTACTGAATAACAATAAATTTGTAATTTTTATAAAATGTTTACAACCGCTATGGGCTCATCTTCTTAACATTCAACAAACAATTACAGTAATTTTTCTGCCATATGTGTTTCGCTACTTATTCTTTAAGAAGCATTTTCAGAGATTCGCGTACGTAATTGCGGTACATAATGTTTTTTTGTTATCCTCTTATTGTTGGAAAAGAAACAGCTTTTGCGAGCGCAGGTTCCCTAAGATTAAATTTCTGTTTGGTTTTACTAATAAGATTTTGTGATTTTATAATTCTATATGTGCTCTTCTGGGCCGTACTCTATTTTCCCGCCTATACCACGATGCCCGATTTTCGCTGTTTTCGAGTTCATTTCACTGGAACACTTGATTTTCGCTTTACGCTAGTATAGTCACTCTTCATAGGACATTAGATGATGCACATCTCGAGCTATCTGCACTCGTCAATAAACCAGCAGTGATGACAGAAAACTGAACACATTTCAGCAAGAACGCCGAAATATACATATAAAAAAGAACACAAACAATTAAAAGACACTAGTAAATAAAACCTGAAACACAAACACAAGAAAGTACAGTACAACACACATACATCATTACACATTGCACTCAAAACTAATAAACCTCACAAATACAGAATTCACAGGTACATAAACGTTTCCTATCTGAAAATACGATAACTTGAAAAATTATGTAACGCAAGTATTGTGCACTTGAACAAACATGTATTACATACCACCGAAGACGCTTCATAAACAAAAAGAAGCGACGGACCACATCTCCAACAATAAATAATTAAAGACTAATCTTTATTTACAAGTTCGCTAACTTTTCATTTCACGGATAGAATACTATACTAAATATATAATAAACTGGATTGAGTACTCAGAACTCGGATAACCAAATGTGTTTCGTGGAAAAACTGATAACTATACGTAGGAGAAACTGATAACTATACGTAGGAGAAACTGATAACTATACGTCAATATGAATAGATTCGTTTATTGAATATTAAATATATTTTACAATAAAACAAAAACTAACCCTTAGGTGATGGTCCAACAGCATCGAAGTACGTGTGAGAGAGAGTGAAAAAGGAGAAACTGTGTCTACGCGAAGCCGAATCCACAAATGCACTCATTCTTTAACTGAAATACAAACGTGAATACAAACATTTTCAAAGAATTATCATAGTCAGTAGGTAACGATCCCATTTTAAGCACTACATATTTATACTGTCGATCTACCAGCCGGTGACAAAGTAGTATGAGGCTAGGCAGCACAATGTGCATTAAAAGAGGGGGGGGGGGCTGTACTGAATGCCGTGATACGGTGATACGAATATCCACTGAAGAGCTAAAGAAACTGATACACCTGCCTAATATCGTGCAAAGCCCCCGGGAGCACGCAGAAGTGCCACAACTCGAATTGTGGGAGTTTGGTAGCCAGCGGAAGAGTTTAAATTCAGAACAGTGTTCCTGGAGCCATTGTGTAGTAGTTCTGCACGTTGCCTAAGTCCGTCGGAATGGACAATGGACATTAATGCAGAAAGGAGATCAGACAGGATGCTTACGTACGTGTCACCAGTCAGAGTCATATCTAGACGTATCATGGGTCCCATGTCACTCCAGCTGCACACACCCCCACACCATCACAGAGCCTCCACCAGCTTGAACAGTCCCCAGCTGACATGCAGGGTCCGTGGATTCATGAGGTTGCCTCCGTACCCGTACACGTCAATCCGCTCGATACAGTTTGAAACGAGACTCGTCCAAGCAGGCAACATCTTTCCAGGAATCAACAATCGAATGTCGGTGTTGACGGGTCCAGGCGAAGCGTAAAGCTTTGTGTCGTGCAGTCATCAAGGCTGCAAAAGCCAATATCGATGATGTTTCGTTGAATGGTTCGCACGCTGACACTTGTTGATGGCCCAGCATTGAAATCTGTAGCAATTTGCGGAAGGGTTACCCTTCTGTCACGTTGAACGATTCTCTTCAGTCGTCATTGTTCCAGTTCTTGCATGATCTTTTTCCAGCGGCAGCGATGTCGGAGATTTGATGCCTTACCGGATTCCTGATATTCACGGTGCACTCGTAAAATGATCGTACGGGATAATCCCCACTTGACCGCTACCTCGGAGATGCTGTGTCCCATCGTACTTTATGTACTCAAACAAATTTCACATGTTATTACAAACTATGTAGAAAAGTTAATCCAACAGCAGTAGAGAGTTTTTTAAACCTCGTCAAGGAACAAGAGTGGCAGGATGTTTATGGTGCCGATAACATAGATGACAAATACAATGCTTTCCTTAACACATTTCTCATGCTCTATGAGAGATGCTTTCCATTAGAACGTTCTAAACGAGGTGCTAGCAGAAGCCTGGGGACTGACTAGTGGGATAAGGATATCATGTAGAAAAAAGCGGGAATTATATCAAAATGTTAGAAGTAGTCACAATCAAGCTACAGTAGCCCATAGCCCATTACAAACAGTACTGTAAGGTGCTTAAAATGTCATTAATAAGACAAAGAGTATATGGTACGCAAATAGAATAGCTAATTCAGAATATAAAAAGTAAAACCATATGGTCAATTGTGAAGGAAGTGTCTGGTCAGCAGCACAAGGTCGACGATATAAAGTCACTTCGTAGTAAAAATATTTCTGTTACTGATAAATCAGATGTACGGTATTTAATAATCATTTTCTGAGCACTGCTGAGAAATTAAATAAAAATTTAGTTTCTACAGGGAATCATATAACTCTTTTGACAAATGCCTTTCCGAGACTGATGTCTGAAATACTCCTCTGTGATATACACAAGAGGAAGATTGAGTAAATAATTAAATCACTGTCGACTAAGGATTCTCATGGACATGATGGAGTGCATAGCAGAATATTAAAGTACCTACTGTGCTGCACATGTTAGCCCTGTACTTAGCCATATTAGTAATTTTTCATTTAAGAATGGTCAGTTTCCTGAACGATTAAAGCACTCAGTAGTAAAGCCGCTTTATAAAAAGGGAGAAAGGGATAACATAATTTTAGACCTACTTTTACGCCATCAGTGTTCACTAAAGTTATAGAAAAGGCTGTGTATGTACGGATAATTGATCATTTTTTATCACACGGTGTGCTATCAAATGTACAGTTCGGCTTTAGATGTCGTTTAACAACTGAAAATGCTATATTCTCTTTTCTCTGTGAGGTACTGGATGGGTTAAGCAAAAGGTTTTGAGCGCTAGGCGTATTTTTTGATTTAACTAAGGCGTTTGATTGTGTTGATCACAAAATATTGCTCTAGAAGTTGGAGCATTCCGGAATACGGGGAGTAGCTCACAATTGGTTCACCTCTTACTTTAGCAGCCGACAGCAAAAGGTCATAATTCACTATGTTGAGAATGGCTGTGATGTGGGATGTGAGAGGGTTACGGTCAAGTGGGGGGTGCCCCAAGGATCAGTGTTGGGGCCACTCCTGCTCCTTATTTATATAAATGATATGCCGTCTAGTACTACGGATAACTCCAAAATATTTCTGTTTGCTGATGACACTAGCTTGGTAGTAAAGAATGTTGTGTGCAACAACGGTTCGCTTTCAAATAGTGCAATTCATGGCTTGTAGAAAATAAACTAACGCTAAATCACAGTAAGACCCAGTTTTTACGGTTTCTAACACACAATTCAACAAAACCTGACATTATAATTTCACAGAATGGGCATATTATTAGTGCAACTGAACAGTTCAACTTTCCAGGTGTTCAGATAGATAGTAAACTGTCGTGGAAAGCCCACGTTCAGGATCTTGTTCAAAAACGTAATGCTGCCATTTTCATTATTCGAACGGTATTTCAAGTAAGTGATCATTCGACACGAAAATTAGTCTACTTTGCTTATTTTCATTCGTTTATGTCGTATGGTATTATATTTTGGGAAACTCTTCCTACTCTAAAAGGATATTTTGGTCTCAGAAACGGGCGGTTCGGGCAATAAGTGGTGTAAGTTCGCGAACCTCTTCTCGACCCCTTTTCACCAGTCTGGGTATTTTGACATCGGCCTCTCAATATATATATATTCCTTACTGTTATTTCTTGTTAACAATATTAACTTATTCCCAAGAATAATCAGCTTTCACTCAGTTAATATTCGGCAGAAATCAAACCTACATTTCGATCGGACTTCCCTAACTCTTGTGCAGAAAAGTGTGCTGTATACTGCTGCATCCATTTTCAATAAGCTACCAATCGAATTCAAAGATCTTAGCAGTAATCCACGCGATTTCTAATCAAGACTGAAGGATTTCCTCATGGATCACTCCTTCTATTCTGTCGAGGGGTCCCTGAAAAATTAAGCTCATTCTTGTTGTATTGTTGACTGCAGTTAGTTAAACTTATGGCTTAACTTTTTTCGGGTTCATAAACATTTTATTTTTATCTGTTATTACTTTTCGGCTGTAATTTTGTGTACTGACACGTTCCATGACCAGCCCGTAGTATATTATCAATCAGGGCAAAGCTATAGCCATTGCTGGAAGCGATATGTTTGATGGTCTACAGTTCTGTTTCAATCGTTGGCTCAAATAATAGTGACCATGACCTAGGCCAACAGCAATCACTCAGTAGTTACAAAACCTGGTGCAAAATCCCGTCTATTGTCAACATTTCAGACAACCTTGCAAAAGAAATTAAAGGCTCGTAAGTACAGACCTGCATTTTATAATATCAGTGGCATATCAAAAATTTTATTTAATAATAAAGACAAATTAAAGCCATTGGCACAGAGTTTTCAGAGCAAAATCACATGCATGCCGTGTGAAACAGTACATATTGGTCAGTCAGACAGAGCTGTAGCAATTAGGCTATCTGACCATAAGAGAAACTGGAGATTAACGAAGAAACATTCAATTTTTGCTGGTAATCATTTTACACAAAACCTTTCATACGATTATAATGTGCAATTCTACCTTCTGTTAAGAAAAGCAGAAAGGTGATCCTACAGGAAATACTGGAAATCAACAAGCACGTGACACAGAATGCCAGCTTAACATTAAACGATCAGAATCAGTTTCCGTTTTCCTGTTTGTTAAATAAAGTTTTCGTTACAAATACTAGATCCAAAATGTGAATTCACCTTATTTCTCATCATTTGTTAACCTCGTCTCCACAAAAAACTTTCGTTATCGCGTCTATTAGCTTATCTAATCATATTTCTATGCGACAAAAACGTAATATTTTCCTAAATTCTTTCCTATGTAAACACTCTGTGTCATTTTTGTATCTTATATACAAACAATATCCGTGTACGACGCACATCATGTTTATTTGTGTTTGCGACATTCAGTTGTCACTTGAAGACGGCCTGAGAAGGCGAAAGATGGTTCGTGGGCAAATAAATATAATTTTGCAGAACATTTGGAAGTTGTTTCCTTTTTAATACGAAAATCATCATTTTATCCAGCTGCGCTGCTGTCTCTGTATGTGCCATAATGCGTCCGGTTTGAGTGTAAATTTCGTCAGCTAATCCACTATCACAATCTTAAGTGTCTACAGATGAATATACGGCAAGACTTTCTTCATCAGCTATCATACTGTAGCCCAGCGTCATTGTCATTTCGGCGGCCGAAGTGGCCGAGCGGTTAAAGGCGCTATAGTCTGGAACCGCACGACCGCTACGGTCGCAGGTTCGAATCCTGCCTCGGGCATGGATGTGTGTGATGTCCTTAGGTTAGTTAGGTTTAAGTAGTTCTAAGTTCTAGGGGACTAATGACCACAGTAGTTGAGTCCCATAGTGCTCAGAGCCATTTGAACCATTTCATTGTCATTTCAAGCCAATTATTTACGTCTATAACACCTATGACTGGTCATCCTGGAATCTTTGCAAATACTTTAACATCAAATGTGGCAACGTTATTGAAAAATTCTCCTTTACCAGCCTATGAAGTGCATCTAACTTTATGCCCATAGTCGCAACCACTTTAATTCTCTTTGATGTTATCTTAGAGATTTTATTCTCTCAACAAACAGGATAACACAGTACTATACAGACCAACGCCAACTTGAGTGACTCCTTGCTGGAATCTGTATATGGTTGTAGGCAAAATTTAAACGTTATTATTCTGGTCGTTGATTGCTGCCGTTATTGCGTCCGGAGTATCAAACACTGCACAGTTACTTGTCTTTTTTGTATCTTATATACAAACAATATCTGTGTACGACGCACATCATGTTTATTTGTGTTTGCGACATTCAGCTGTCACTTGAAGACGGCCTGAGAAGGCGAAAGATGTTTCGTGGGCAAATAAATATAATTTTGCAGAGCATTTGGAAGTTGTTTCCTTTTTAATACGAAAATCATCATTTTATCCAGCTGCGCTGCTGTCTCTGTATGTGCCATAATGCGTCCGGTTTGAGTGCTAATTTCGTCAGCTAATTCACTATCACAATCTTCAGTGTCTACAGATGAATATACGGCAAGTTTTTCTTCATCAGCTATCATACTGTAGCCCAGCGTCATTGTCATTTCAAGCCAATTATTTACGTCTATAACACCTATGACTGGTCATCCTGGAATCTTTGCAAATACTTTAACATCAAATGTGGCAACGTTATTGAAAAATTCTCCTTTACCAGCCTATGAAGTGCATCTAACTTTATGCCCATAGTCGCAACCACTTTAATTCTCTTTGATGTTATCTTAGAGATTTTATTCTCTCAACAAACAGGATAACACAGTACTATACAGACCAACGCCAACTTGAGTGACTCCTTGCTGGAATCTGTATATGGTTGTAGGCAAAATTTAAACGTTATTATTCTGGTCGTTGATTGCTGCCGTTATTGCGTCCGGAGTATCAAACACTGCACAGTTACTTGTCTTTTTTGTATCTTATATACAAACAATATCTGTGTACGACGCACATCATGTTTATTTGTGTTTGCGACATTCAGCTGTCACTTGAAGACGGCCTGAGAAGGCGAAAGATGTTTCGTGGGCAAATAAATATAATTTTGCAGAACATTTGGAAGTTGTTTCCTTTTTAATACGAAAATCATCATTTTATCCAGCTGCGCTGCTGTCTCTGTATGTGCCATAATGCGTCCGGTTTGAGTGCTAATTTCGTCAGCTAATTCACTATCACAATCTTCAGTGTCTACAGATGAATATACGGCAAGTTTTTCTTCATCAGCTATCATACTGTAGCCCAGCGTCATTGTCATTTCAAGCCAATTATTTACGTCTATAACACCTATGACTGGTCATCCTGGAATCTTTGCAAATACTTTAACATTAAATGTGGCAACGTTATTGAAAAATTCTCCTTTACCAGCCTATGAAGTGTATCTAACTTTATGCCCATAGTCGCAACCACTTTAATTCTCTTTGATGTTATCTTAGAGATTTTATTCTCTCAACAAACAGGATAGCACAGTACTATACAGACCAACGCCAACTTGAGTGACTCCTTGCCGGCATCTGTATATGGTTGTAGGCAAAATCTAAACGTTATTATTCTCGTCGTTGATTGCTGCCGTTATTGCGTCCGGAGTATCAAACACTGCACAGTTACTTCAAAATACAAACAAAAAATGATCGGGATGAAACGGAGATCCGGACTGATGAGGACCGCTAATGAATTACAAAATATTAATCAAAGCCACACATGTACCGTCAAAGAACCAAAGGTGCACATTTTTAGTCTGCAGCTAGTGTCAGTCGCTTCTCAGAAGCCTTTGAGTTACCTGGGATGATTCACGATCAGCATATTTTCATTTCTACTGGAAAGAAGGAAACATTGGAGCAGCAATGCTAAGTCAGATTCGATCTCCGCGGATAGGTCTACGGATATAGTCGTTAAAATACAAAGGAAGTGCAAATGATTATAATGAAGAAGTGGCGGTGAAAATGCCCCCTTCACAATATCAGTACACGACATTTCTGCACACGTAAATCCGTGCAATATCTGACGAAAGTACTCCGTCAGGACTGCAATCCAGAACTGTGATCACAAAACAAGACTTCGAATGCTAGTTGAAATGATAGGGTCATACCCAGGAGGGGCAGGATTTAAATCCATGCTCAGTTAATCTGATTTAGGTTTTCCTTGGTGTCGTTTTAGCAGACTACGTGGATGAATTTTTCTACAAGGATGTGATCAGTTCCCTCCCACAATGTCGTGCTACCAAGAAGCAAGAGATTCGTCTCTAACAATCTACATGTCCAGAAATGGTGAATCTTCCGAACTTCTGCGAGTATATGCAACGCTCATCTGTCAGTGGATTAGGAACTTAAATGACGCGGAAATTATTTCTTTATTTCAGAGTTCGAAGTATTATGCTGTTAAGATAGTGGATGTCATATTTATAAAAATATATTTTATACCTCTGTATATACTTTACGGCTATGGTCTGGCATGGTTAATTACTCTAATTAAAGTATTCGACTTCAAGCACCTACAACTATTTCATTTAATTGTACGGTAATCATTTCATTTAAATTTGTAGTGCTGTTGTATTGTTTTCTACGAGTGTTTATGACATTTTGCGCATATCATTTAGTTATTAAAACAGAATATACGTTATGAACATTTTGATTAATAAAGAACCAATTACGAAAATTATATGATGCACAAGTTATCTCCTAAGCCATTTCTTGAACTATTCATCCGTTCTGCTTCAAAAGAATAGTCAAAGATCATTTGGAGACTAAACGCTAGCACAGTTGTGCACTATTGTAAGTCTGACGTGATGCGTAATATTAGGTAAGTGTCAATACTGCATTAAATCGTATGTATATTTTGCAGACGTTCGAAACTTAATAGTTTAAGAATAATGGCCGTTCTTTTCCAAGTATAGAACCACATTTTATGCACGAAACAGTACAACCAACCCTATGAGAACAAGAGACAATATGAGAGCATTATGGTCGATGCAGCAGCACACATAATAGCGATTTGACGATGCTACTTGTAACGGGATTAGCAATAATCTGACTTGCTTCTTACAAGCGTGAGCGACGAAACTAGCCTATGAAGAGATGTCTTCTTTACCCTCAGATTGTCCTCCTCTGTTCTGGAGTAAAGATCACCTAGCTCACTCTGCTAGAATATGGTCACTCTCAAACTTAACGAAAATGAAACTCCGTTTATTGTCTACAATATATTAGTTCCTCTACACATGTTTCAACAGCATGACAGTCAATACTCTTGACACACGTGAAAAATTACCTCAATGCAACAGGGCAACTTTACATATATGTCATAATTTTGAGAGAAATAAGCCACCATGAAAAACCTTCAGTTTTCGGCTTATGTTTCCTGAGTACTGTTTCACTTGTCATTTAATATCACAACTATGTGACAGGTTATCAATGGAAAGCAAAATAGCAGAAAGATTCTGTCGCAAAAGGGATTATTATTTGTCAAGTTCGGATCACATCATCAGAACGAAGGCTAAATTTTATACTGTCCAACACTATCGTGTCAAGCACAATGCAGTTAATACCAAGTTCCTGTTTGACGACTACTTTACTTTTTGCTGCTATGTACAATTATATACCGACGAATTACAACCAACCCTCTAACATCGAGCTCAACCTCTGTTACCACTCAAAACAGTCGAAATTATTTGTGGTACAGTTACAGGTCGTTGGTATATTGCCGGAGGTTGATTGTTCCATGCGTTCACGTCCAGGTCACGAGATTCCGTCGAATGCGAGGAGATAATGATATATTATGATCAGTCAATATAAAATAAGCCCCAGGAGGAATGGTCAGTGTTCAGGAACACGACACGAACGATTATTCGTAGCTAAAAGTTTTGTAAACATGAGCTCTGAAATGCATACCTTTTGAGCTGTGATCATTTCTTCATCTTCCATAATGTGAAACAAATCTCTTCTGCTGCTAGCTCTTTGCTTTCCGCATTTTTTGAGGAGGTAGTATGACATGAGATCTAAAAGAATCTCTTGAAAGGTATGAGGACTTGTTCAGAAGAAGAGATATGTTACACAATAGCGAAAATGAATGAGTGCTCATAGCTCTTAAAGTATGCATTTTAGAGTCCATGTTTATTAGATTTTTTCTGCTTCGAATGGTCAATCCTGTAATATCTGTGAATACTGGCCATTCCCCCTGGGACACCACTTATAGTTGAAATCCGATAAATCTTGCGGCAGGACAGAAGCTGAAACTCAAAACACTTCTGCACGAGTCGAGTTTCGTACGATACGATAATGACCGGCTCTTAAATTAGCAAACAAGAAATATGGGCTTAGTGTGCAGCTATCACGATGCTTGGTACAAGAGGCGGAAAGAGGTCCCAGCAGAAGTACCACCATATAACTCAATGCTGCAGCCACCTGCCTATGGCTGCCCCGTTTTGCATCTTTATAACAGCCGTTCTGCTAGAACAGATCACCGCAGCCTGACCAACGACGTATTATAACAAGAAGCGTGGTCCATCCCGTCTACGGACTCATTTTCAATATTCAGTAGTTCAATCACGATGTTCCCGGACTCACTTCACTTGCAGCTAACGAAGTTATTATTTCATAACAAGGGTACAGATTCTGTCTGTAAGCTCTGCGACGAAAATAACGTCGGCGGGCGACGAATCCTGTGCTCCAAGAAAGGTGTGCCTTCTCCATGTTTGTAGAGCACTGCATTTAAGTAACGGATTGCTGCCTATCTTGCGTAACGGAGCAAGTAGTACGAGAACTTGGACGCTCCGAATTGTTGGAAATAAAATACAACGACGTTCACAATCGAATAAAAGATGTGTATGGTGACGAAGATCGAATGCTGATCAACTGATTTCAAGTCCTTAAGAAGCAACTATCACGACTAAGACGTAACAAGACACCAGCTAATAATTTTCTATGTATTATGGAGACATATTCATAGTGAACGGGCGTGTAATGCTTATGCAACCGAGAAAATTTGCTTAATGCTAATATTCATGAATGTCGCAAAGAACACTTATACTACAAAAAAGAGTTTCCAAGGCGGATTCTGATATCTTTACAGACCGATTCAGCCGTGTGTGGATTATTCCCTTGACCTAACAAAATGTTACTCCTGAGACACGCTGTTACTGGCATGTATCGTCCGTTTCTTTTGATGTACCTCATAGAAAATGTATATAGTAGAAGTAGTACCTGCATACTATCATCAGAGAAACAAAAAAGTACAAAACAAGAGAGTTTACATTCTCGTCTCCATCTGTACTCTGCAAATCACAGAAAAGTGGTTTACGAGGGATTTTTTAATTGTGTCATTTGTAAAGGACTCATCATGTTACATTCTAAACCTAGCTTTCAAAAACTCGTTACCATAGAGGACTGCAACACCATTCCCCCTTTCAACTATCGAACAAACGAAAGGATGGCTGACATAGTGTTTAGTGTATCTGGGATTATAAAACAGTTAAGATCCTTAGACGCCAGAAAGGCATCTGGCCCAGACGGTATCCCCGTAAGATTTTATGCTGACTATGCTACAAATATAGCACCATTCTTATCCGTCATTTATCAGAGATCATTGGAACGGCGGAAACTTCCACGGGACTGGAAGAAGGCCCAGGTCTTTCTAGACTTTGAGAAGCTCATCTGCAGAAACCAGCACGGTTTTAGGAAACAGCGGTCATGCGAGACAGAGCTGGCCCTCTTGTTGCATGATATACAACAGGCTCTGGATACCGGCTCCCAGGTTGATGCCATATTTCTCGAGTTTCGAAAGGCGTTCGACTCAGTTCCACACTGTCGCTTGCTAGAAAAAAAGTGCGCGCTTACGGTCTATCCAATGACATATCCGGTTGGATAGAAAGTTTTCTAACAGACAGGGAGCAGTATGTCGTCCTGAACGGGGTAACTTCAACAGAAACAAGAGTAACTTCTGGTGTGCCCCAGGCCAGCGTAATAGGTCCTCTGCTTTTTTACGATTTACATAAACGATCAGGTTGATGCTACTGACAGCGGCCTTAGACTGTTTGCCGATGATGCTGTAGTCTACAGGAAAGTAGTATCACACAAAATGTGTGAACAAATCAATGAGGATTTGCAGAAAATAAATGCGTGGTGTAATGAATGGCAGTTATCTCTTAATATTAGTAAGTGCAACCTACTGCGTATAGCAATGCGAAAATCGTCATTAACGTATGAGTACAAAATAAATGATCAGTCTTTGAAAGCGGTAATATGAGTGAAGTATCTGGGTGTGACTATTCGAAATGATCTCAAATGGAATGATCAGATTACACAAGTAACGGTCAAGGCGAACTCTAGATTGCGGTTTATTGGTAGAATCCTGTAGCGATGCAGTCCTTCAACAAAGGAAATAGCTTACAATACGTTAGTTCGTCCAGTCTTACCAGTTGGGTCTGATTCAAGATATTGAGAAGGTCCAAAGAAGAGCGGCAAGATTCGTGACTGGTACATTTAGCCATCGCGAGAGCGTTATAAATCTCATAGAAAGTTTGAAGTGGGACACACTTGCAGATAGACGACGCGCTAAACAAAAGGGGCTGCTCACTAAATTCCGAAATGCAATCTTCGCCGAGGATGTAGAGCGTATATTATTACCACCAACTTTCCAATCGCGTAATGATCATCATTGAAAGATAAGGGAAATCAGAGCTCGTACTGAGGCGTTCAGACAGTCGTTTTTCCCTCGCGCGATCCGTGAGTAGAACAGGGGGGGGGGGGGGGGGGATATGACTTTGGCGCGAATTTGCCCTCCGCCACACACCGCTTGGCGGCTAGCGGAGTATATATGTAGATGTAGATGAGAATGGAGTGTAAAGGATAATTCCCTTAGCATATACTCGATGGGTACAATATTTTCACGGTTCTTAACATGCATGATTTTTCTTTTGTTTAAAGGAAATGTGTGTACAGGTTTGATAACTTTTAAATCTGACTGTGAATTACTGTAATTAGGAAGTCTTGGAACCGATCACAAATATGGCTGGCAATCAGTACCATCTTATTTTAATAGCCTAAAACTGGTATTGGAATGACAGCTCTTAGAAAGTAAGAAACATTGAAATTGGTTTGCACACCTCGAAACATAGCTTTCACAACATGTGTGAATAGCGCGGCTACGTTTTAGATAATCGATGTTATACGTTCATTCCTGTGGAGACAACCATTTTTTTAAAAAATGTGTTTCACCAGAATACGTTCAAGAATTGTGCGAAAGAATATGTCAGTGACGAAGGCGACAATTCTGTAGATAAATCCTAATTACATTTCTATAGATGAGTGTAAGCACAGTTCTCTCTCAGCTGGCTGGAACAGTCACTTTTCACAGATCTAGTGCAAACATTGGTGAATCACGATATAGGCTGTGGCAATCGGATGCAAGAGTTTGGGTTTGGCGGATGTTCAAAATGTGTGTGAAATCTTATGGGACCTAACTGCTAAGGTCATCAGTCCCTAAGCTTACACAGTGCTCAACCTAAATTATCCTAAGGACAAACACACACACCCATGCCCGATGAAGGACTCGAACCTCCGCCGGGACCAGCCGCACAGTCCATGACTGTAGTGTGGCGGATGCCTAGAGAATATAGCCTGCCATAATGTATAGTTCCAATAATGAAGTACAGAGGAGGCGATGTTACAGTATCGGGGGTGTTTCTCGTGGTTTGGGGCGTGGTTCACTTACTGTGCTAATATGAACACGTCTGATAGCACTGTGTACTGCTTACGCAGAGGAAAAATTCGGAGACGATGTTTGTTAGAATGACGACGCACTCTGTCATAAAGCAGCATCTGTGAGGCAATGGTTTTGGTCAATAACATATCTGAAATGGACTGGCCTGCCGCGACTCTCGACCTAAACCCAACGAAACAGCTTCGGGCTTAGTTAGGAGGTCGACAACGCTTCAGAAAAAAATGGTTCAAATGGCTGTGAGCACTATGGGACTTAACTTCTGAGGTCATCAGTCCCCTACAACTTAGAACTACTTAAACCTAACTAACCTACGGACATCACACACATCCATGCCCGAGGCAGGATTCGAACCAGCGACCGTAGCGGTCGCGCGGTTCCAGACTGTAGCGCCTAGAACCGCTCGGCCACTTCGGCCGGCAACGCTCCAGAGCTCAGCATCCTACATCACTACATTGTCTGGTTTCGGCTCCTGAGGAAGGATGGGGTGTTATTCCTCCAAAGACATTCAGACACCTCATTGAAAGTGTCCCCAGCAGAGTTCAAGCCATCACGCAATGAGATGACAAAAATCATGGGATACATCCTAACACAGTGTCGGACCTACTTTAGCCCGGCGTAGTGCTGCAACTCGATAAGGCATGGACTCAACAAGTCGTTGGAAGTTCTCTGCACAAATGCTGATCCATGCTGCCTCTACAGTCGTCCATAATTGTGAAAGTGTTGCCGGTACAGGGTTTTGTACACGAACAGATCTCTCGACTACGTCCCAATGGCCAACTCATTCGCTTGAATTGTCCAGAATATTCTTCAAACCAATCGCGAACAGTTTTGGCTTGGTGACATGGCGCATTGTCATCCAAAAAATTCCATCGTTGTTCGGCTACACGAATGCCTGCAAATGGTCTCCACTTAGCGTAAGATAATCATTTCCTGTCAATGACCGGTTCAGTTGGACCATAGGACCCAGTGCATTCCATGTAAACAGTGTCCATACCATTAAGCAGTCACTGTCCGGTCGTACAGTGCCTTCTTGACAACTTGAGTCCATGGCTTCGTGGAGTCTGCCCACTCTAGAATTCTACCATCAGCTCCTACCAACCGAAATCGGGACTGATCTGACCAGGCCATGGTTTTCCAGTCGTCTACGGTCCAACCGATATGGTCATTAGTCCAGGAAAGGCGCTGCAGGCGATGTCGTGGTGTTAGCAAAGGCACTCGCATCGGTTGTCTGCTGCCATAACCCATTAACGCCAAATTTTGCCGCATTCTCCGTACGGATAGGTTCATCGTACGTCCCACATTGATTTCTGCCGTTATTTCATTGAATGTTGCTTGTCTGTTAGCACCGACAGCCGTGCGCAAACGCCGCTCTCGGTCGTAAAGTGAAGACCATCGGCCACTGTGTTGTCTGTAGTGAAAGGTAATTCCTGTAATTTTATATTCTCGGTACACTCTTGACGCTGTGGCTCTCGGAATATTGAGTTTCCCAACGACTTCTGAAATGTGATGTGCCATGCGCCTAGCTCCTCTTACCATTCCGCGTTCAGAGCCTGTTAATTCCTGTCGCGAGGCCATAATCACGTCGGAAAACTTTTCACGTGAATCACCTGAATACAGATGACAGCTGCGCCAATGCACTGCCCTTTTATACCTTGTGTGTGCGCCGTTCAAATGGTTCAAATGGCTCTGAGCACTATGGGACTCAACTGCTGTGGTTATCAGTCCCCTAGAACTTAGAACTACTTAAACCTAACTAACCTAAGGACATCACACACATCCATGCCCGAGGCAGGATTCGAACCTGCGACCGTAGCAGTCCCACGGTTCCGGACTGCGCGCCTAGAACCGCGAGACCACCGCGGCCGGCTTGTGTGCGCCGTGCTACCGCCACCTGTATATATGCGTTTCGCTATCCTGTGACTTTTGTCACCTCAGTGTAAAAGAAAATGTTGGACACATTCCATATTAATGCCGGGGTACTTTAACCAGATAGCGTATGTCTGCAGTTTTGCTATTCCTTGAAATGTGGCGCACGCCCTTCCATTGTGGTCAGAAGGTCTGAAAGACGTTACATAACATCTCTCTGTGAAAAGTCTGGAGTCGCAGAAGAAGTGGAGTTCCTAGTATACAAGGCGAGCGTATCAGACTGGAGGCGAAAGTGATGCCGGTGTTTCCGGGAACTGCCATGGTGCGGTGCGAACAGATTATGCTCGTAAGGGGAAAACCGCCACAGTAGAATACTACCAAAGTCTTGTGACAAGATTACAGGAGGTTGTCAGGACAAAGCGTCGCGGGTAGCTGTCCAAGGGGGTGTCTTTCCACCGCAAAGCCCCCTGCTCTCTGCGCAGGACACAGTCACACATGCTGCCTCTTTCGGGTATAAAATTTTGCGACGCCCCTATATTCTTCTTACATGATACACACGAATTCTTCCTCTTTCTTCGGATAAAGGAATCATTGCGCGGAACGCATTTTCAGAAGGACCACGAGGTGATTTTCGAGGCGAAGAACCACAATGCAAACTTCTAACTACATTGAAGGTTAATAATGTGAAACATGTGTCGCTTTGGAAGAAGCCATCACCCAGTTTCTTGGTTACAGCTTGATTTTTTCCTGAAGGGTTTTTTAAAAGCTATTTTTTTCATTTATTGATTTATTTTACCTGGCAAGATTAGGGCCATTTGGCCCTCTCTTACATCTAATCGGGCATTCTATATACACTGGTGTGCAAAACTTAAGGACAAAAGTAACTTTCCCATGATTTTCCACAGCCAAGTAGCATACCTCGATGAAACTTGGATTATACATATAAGTATGGCCGGTATTACACTATCAAATTTCTTTGTCCAATATCTTTGTCAAAGAAATTTGATGGTGTAATAGGGGACTTTGTCAAATGTCGTCAAATATTTGATCAAAACTAGGGCCTCGCTGTAGATTTGAACAAAGAAGTCGCTTGTCTTCTGTTCACTACAATGTGAAATGGAGCGCTAGCATCGCTGCAGCTTTCTGTCATCTGTAGTGTTTTTCTAAACATTGCCGGTAAATACAACTGATGTGTACCGACAACTACAAAATTAATAGAGATATAAGAAGCTGATGAGGCGCTTTACAGCTTGAGGCACCCTGAATACAAAAACAGATTAAGAAGACTGGAGACCTGACCTGACCTGACCTGACCTCCTGTATGGGAGTGTTACAGTGCGCCTGTCTTCTGCAGATATAGCAGTTCTTAAGTGAGTATTGTGCTTTGTGATATGATACACTTCACTGTGCACATACAGAAATGTATGCTCATCCATTCTTAAGTAATTGACGTCCTCCACTATAAGCTCACGTAACAAGTTTTGTTGAATGCTTTAATCGTGTCGTGGTAAAACACTCGGCTTCACCCAGGTATGTTTCCTTTTTTACCCAGCTTCTCTTCCGCATGTGCACACAGTGCAATTGTGGTACATGCAACTGCTGTCGTTAATAACAAGTTGTTGTCAGCCATCTTGACTTTGACGAAAAATATGATGACAGTGTAATACCCTTTTTTAGCACCACCTCAAAGACCTCTGTCAAACATATTTGACGAATATTTGATCACATCTTAGATCAAATCTTTGACAAAGAAATTTGATAGTGTAATACCGGCCTAACTGCCACAGTATAGAACACAAGGTTACTGAAAGATATGGCTCAAATGGCTCTGAGCACTATGGGACTTAACAGATATGGTCATCAGTCCCCTAGAACTTAGAATTACTTAAACCTAACTAACCTAAGGACATCACAGAACACCCAGCCATCACGAGGCAGAGAAAATCCCTGACCCCGCCGGGAATCGAACCCAGGAACCCGGGCGTGGGAAGCGAGAACGCTACCGCACGACCACGAGATGCGGGCTACTGAAAGATATACTCAATGATGTGAACAGAAATAACTCTTGTGTTCAAAGACGATAACTGCATGGAAGTCACCACGATTTACGATGGTCCCGAGGACATTACAATAGGCGGGATGTGGTTCTTAATAGGGTGTGTAACCACCTGCGCTCCTTCTCCACCACGGAAGGGAATGCATGCTCTGCAACGTGCTCCCATGCTGGTAAGGAGTCCTTTTAGTACAACGCTGAATTCGTACACCAGCGCGGGCGAATACGCATTCCACACGTGGTCGATGAGCTTTAAGTCGGGGGAAAGAAGAGGCCAGTCCATTTGCCGTATGTTCTCTCGTTAAAGCAGCTCCTCCATCTAAGCTGTTCGATGCGGTCGCGCACTGTCATTCATAAAATGAAGCCAGGCTCGAATGCACCTGCGAAAAGACAGAAGAAAAGTGTGACCTGCGGGTGTACAGTGTTCAAAGATACTGATGTCATTCCACCCTTGCAACTTATGCCTCACCACACTATTACACATGAGCCACCAAAACGATCTTGTTCGATGACTGGGTTCAATACATGTTCCCACTCTCGCCATATGACGGTACGTCCATCATTGTCTAACACGATCCTTTCGGCGATGCAGGTGTTGTGGTGTGGGGAAGGCACAATGCTGGATGGGCGTACTGCCTTCCAAAACAACGGCTCTGAGCACTATGGGACTTAACATATGAGGTCATCAGTCCCCTAGAACTTAGAACTACTTAAATCTAAATAACCTAAGGACATCACACACATCCATGCCCGAGGCAGGATTCGAACCTGCGACCGTAGCGGTCGCGCGGTTCCAGACTGAAGCGCCTAGAACCCCTCGACTGCCCTTCAAATCTTTGGACCAGGTATGCTCACCGGTCAGTGTTATTGGAACACTATACTCCTTCGCCATGTGGCTCCGCCAGCCGGCCGGAATGGCCGAGCGGTTCTAGGCGCTACAGCCTGGAACCCGCCCAACCGCTACGGTCGCACGTTCGAATTCTGCCTCAGGCATGGATGTGTGTGATGTCCTTAGGTTAGTTAGGTTGAAGTAGTTCTAAGTTCTAGGGGACTGATGACCTTAGAAATTAAGTCCCATAGTGCTCAGAGCCATTTGAACCATGTGGGTCCTTTTCACGGTTGCATTCGGCCCTTACTTTATTTTTATGCGTGGCAATGCGCAACCGCATCGAACAGGGCAGGTGGAGAAGCTGTTGAAACGAGTGGATATACGACGAATCGACCCCCCCCCCCTCCTCCCCCGACCTTAGGCCCATCAAGCACGAGTGGCTTGCATTGGATAGACGTACTGCAGTACATCCACAAGCACAGACGACCATCCAGCACTTGTCAACAGGGACGATGGAGGAAGGGAACAACCTTCCATAAGAACTGCTTAGCAACCTTGTGGTCAGAATGGAAGAGCATGCGTTGCCGTCCGTGCTGATCACACGCCCTATTCAGAACCATGTCCCGCCTCTTGTAACGTCGAAGATACCATAATGGATTGTGGTGACTTCAGTGCAGATATTGTCCTCCCCTGGTCGCTGAATGGTCAGCGCGACAGAATGTCAATCCTAAGGGCCCGGGTTAGATTCCCGGCTGGGTCGGAGATTTTTTCCGCCCAGGGACTGGGTGATGTGTTGTCCTAATCATCATCATTTCATCCCCATCGACGCGCAAGTCGCCGAAGTGGCGTCAAATCGAAAGACTTGCACCAGGCGAACGGTCTACCCGACGAGAGCCCTCGTCACACGATATGTATTTATTTAGTGCATTCCAGTGTAGCAGTTCTTTCGATGTATGGGTCAAGTTTCATCGAGATATATTACTTGGCAGTAACATATGATGCGAAAGTAACTTTAATCCATAAATTTTACGTACCAGTGTAATTTCTATTACATGCATTATGATGATATGGAATAGATTACATCTAAAGAGAAGGAATAAAAACAGTTTACATTCGTTCATGAGGAGAACGATGGTAGTGACAAGATACAGGGAGTTAAGCCATGAGCACTATCGGCAATGGAGAATGGGTCGAAGAAAGATAGAGAGAGAGATAGAGAGGAACAGAAAGAGAGACACAGAGAGAGAGGAAAGTAATAAAACATAATTAGTGAAGACAGAGGAGAAGAAAGCGACGTGACGAATTGAGAAATGAACAGAGGAAGAAACGTAAATTGGAGAAGATGGGAGCATTTACTTTGCTATTTGACACAGGAAAAACTGGACGTGTTCCGTAAATAATGGGGAAACGTTATGAGGGTGAAGGAATTAAGTGCTTCAGGTTCTTCTTAGCAGCAAAAGGGCAGCCGACTGTGTACCGACTGCAGAGTAGCTTGTTCCAGAGGCGGACAGCAGGGACAGGGAAGGATGTCTACTACAGGTACTTAATAAGTGATACTTTGTGTTCCTCCATTATCTAAGATCTCTGATGCAAGGTGCTGGGACTTTTTTGCTGACAGGGATATGAAAGGCACGCTGATCTGTAGAAAAAAAACTTCATGAGATCGTATGCCGTATTCCGAATGGTTTCCGAGATAGACAAACATTTAATGTACTTTCTTTTTTTTTGACTAGTCATGCGTAAGTATCTGTCTTACCCATCTAACCTTTCTAACGTTTTATTGCTTTCAACCTCTTTGCTCGGCGCCCGTTGAAGGCGCAATTCTCCATGGCGTGATGTGGGTGAAGTAGTGCGAGGGACTGGGAGAGTATCAGGGCGAAGAATCGGTTAACTGTATTTGTACACGCGTTGGCTATAATGCAACACATCTACATTAATAAATAATATGGAGGTAGGCTTTATGTTTACAGATTCTGCGATGGTAGTGTTCCTGCTGCTGTCAAAGAATACCGTCGACGTTTTCCGACAAGTCGAATTCTTGACGGTAGAATAATTTTATTTATGGGGTTGCATGAAGAATGAGGTGTACAAAAGAAAGGCGAATACGACAGATGAACTGCTTGGTCACATCATGGGTGCTGCTGCCCTCATTAGGGAACGCGCACAGGCCTCAGATGAGCCACGCAAGATTTTCTCCCAAGAGTGCTCAAATGAATTGAAGTTGGGATATTCGATCATTTATTGTGAGCTGTACAACAGGTGTAATGTGATTGTTCGGCAATGCTTAGAGGAGGATGTGTTAAAATAGATATTTTTCAATTCATGCTTTATACGAGTAAAACGCGTGTTGCAACATTTACTAACTGTTGTACACTTATAAACCTGACAGTGTATTGAATAGCACAGAAAATAAATAACAGTGTACATTAATTGCATTCCATCTTAGAAACCATTCGTAGAGCGTTTATCCATATGAAGATTTTTTGCTTCACGTGATAGTTCCTGTCATATCCTTGAATACTGACCATTCGTCCTGAGACACCTTGTGTAATTTGAGTCCCGGGTTTTCATTGTTGACAGATCATTTATTTGATCTATTGCAGTATTGCTATTTTCAGGTATGTCACTTAGGCAACGTCAGAAGTCGTCCTCATAGAAATGATATTTGCTGTTGGTCAGATCAGACGAGATATAATAACATAAAAGAACAATAAAAATGGTCCCTGAACTGACCCCTGTGGCTATACTCTGTGCATAGTAAGAACGATCCTGATGTAAACAACCATAAGCATGGCATTTGGTCAGCGGCTATAGCACACGTTCGCAGATGTTTTGCTTCATACTACCGCTAATGAAACTTTACGACATTCTAAAGCATTAACGGACCCTGTGGTTTTGCTGATCGCCATGATACATGCTTATGCCGTGTATTTCTTATTTCAAATCTCATTATACAGTCGCTTTCTCTGATCAGTTCTGTGTACAACGTTATGGCTAGTTCTGATCGATACAAGTCGGATTGATTTGTAAATACTGTCTTAATTTCTCCTTTGAACATGAAATGCGGAAACGGTTACGTTTTCACCTTAGATTTAATAAATATGAGAAGCGTAGTGTAGTATCATTATCAAAATAGCACCAAATCTACTCAGTTGTTGTAACATAGTGGATATAGTAACTGACTTGTATACACAAAGTTGTGGGTTGGATTCCACTGTAAGTTATTTTTTTAATGTATATAGAAATGACATTCTGTGTTTTACACTTGAGTCTAATAGGAGTGTGCGGAGGAAAATCAACCTCTGTATGTGACAATGCACTCTTCACGTTCCTCACTTTGTAAGTGGTGATCTTCCTGTACATGAGATTCAGTTCTGTACGTCACTAGCGTTCGGTCGTAAAGTCAAGCGCCGGCACGCCAGGTGGGTACGTTAGAGCAGAGAGGGCTGTGAGACGACGTCAGTCAACTGCACGTTAACCGGCCCCTCTCCAGGACGACAACGCGACAGCCGCGCCCTCTACACGAAGAGGATGTAAGCGCAGCGCCGCCTGGCCGCGGCCTAAGTCTACCGAAGTTCTACAGAAGCGTAAGACCAGCGATCTGGATAATAATAATAATGACGTGTGACTAGAGCCTCCCGTCAGGTAGACCGTTCGCCGGGTGCAAGTCTTTCGATTTGACGCCACGTTGGCGACTTGCGCGTCGATGGGGATGAAATGATGATGATTACGACAACACAACACCCATCCCTGAGCGGAGAAAAATCTCCGACCCAACCGGGAATCGAACCCGGGCGCTTAGGATTTACATTCTGACGCGCTGACCAATTTTTTTTTTTTTTAATCCCATTTTGTTCATTTTCGTTCGTTGCATCTGCTCGGGGCGGATGTCACAAGACATCCGTTTCAGTTCGTCGTTGATCCACTAACTCAGTTTTTTTATTACAGAGGGCAGCTAACCCTCTGACCGAACACGCTGAGTTACAGTGCCGGCTGACCACTCGGCTACCGAGGGCGGACAGCGACCTGGATAAAAGCATCCACTGTTATTACTTCACTTGTATTGGAATCGTTATACTGAAGGACATTATTTATATTGCATGTCGCCCTTTGCTTTGTCTTTCTCAAAGTTAAGTATTGTTATTTATTTTCTGTAATAAAGTTCATTAATACGATTTGCCTGAATTGTTGTCTAGCGATCCGAGAAAGCAGGTTTCCCAGACAACCAATCTTTGACAACTAGGTAGGATACAACAACTATGATGTGATATCCGTAGGATAGGAGGCTGCAAGGAATCTCTCCCGTTTGAGTGCTGAAGAAAATGGCAGGACGTCCCCGCCCCTCCCCCTCCAATCGTTTTTCAACAACCACGCGAGCAGTTATCGGACGTTATCGGAGAAACAACCGTCGCTGCCGGTAAAGGAACTTGCAACACTGACATCCGTGTCTACAGGTTCAAAAATGGCTCTGAGCACTATGGGACTCAACTGCTGAGGTCATTAGTCCCCTAGAACTTAGAACTAGTTAAACCTAACTAACCTAAGGACATCACACACATCCATGCCCGAGGCAGGATTCGAACCTGCGACCGTAGCGGTCTCGCGGTTCCAGACTGCAGCGCCAGAACCGCGCGGCCACTTCGGCCGGCTGTCTACAGGTATTTCTGTGTCAAGTGTAATGTGCGTGCGTAAACTAAAATACAGTGTGGTTAAGACGTTAACTTCAGGAAGGACAAGACCACGTCAATCGTGTGTTTTAGTAAGAAATGTGACGATTTGATTAAGAACGCTGTTCTGTCAACAGTGAATCCATTTTTTTTTTTTTCATGAACGAAACGCCGACAAAGAAAAAGGTACTTCAAGCGGTAAATAACGACGATGACTTCCCTACTTTTAAAAGAGCGATATTTTATAAAAGATATTGGTTTTTATTTCGAAATTAAGAAATGAAATATCGTAATGACATATAGGATGTTGCTTTCTGGATAAGGCGTTATCTCCGGAAGAATCAACAGTTTTGACGGGAGAAACGGAAAATTTATTCATCAGGTTACCCTCCATTCAGAAGGTTGTTGCACGCAGCGACTGTTATATTGACTTGGCTGGCTCTGAGCACTATGCGACTTAACTTCTGAGGTACTTCGCCTAGAACTTAGAACTAATTAAACCTAACTAATCTAAGGACATCACACACATCCATGCCCGAGGCAGGATTCGAACCTGCGACCGTAGCGGTAGCTCGGCTCCAGACTGTAGCGCCTAGAACCGCACGGCCACTCAGGCCGGCTATATTGACTTGTAAGTAATAGATTTCAGCTATCAGTCGTCCTTTTGAAATTTTATTGGCAGATCTAGATTTCAGCAAGAAACTAGCCATTCTCAATGCACTATCATTTTTATCAATGCATGTAATGCCTGTTGGTCGGGCTTCATCCACAGTTCATTGAATACTCAAGTACTGAATACTCTAGTATTCAATGAACAGTGGTCAAAAATGATAGTGCATTGAGCATGGCTAGTTTCTAGCTGAAATCTAGATCTACCAATAAAATTTCAAAAGGACGACTGATTGCTGAAATCTATTATTTACAAGGAAAATTTATTACCTTGACGAAACATAGATTAATACGGGACATGTGACACAAAAAGTGTGGTCTGACAAAACATTGACTGATGGGAGACAAGTTTTTGTTGTAGATCTGTCACAGGAATTATAAAATTTGACAGGAAAACGAAAAAGGCTCGTTACAGAAAACATAGAAGGCTACTATGGTTTTATGTAAGGTACAGAATTGATTTCTGAATCAATTAAGACTGGAAATTATCATATAGACATGAATGGTGAAGTGTTCCTTGATATAGCCGACCGGTCTGAGGCGCTGCAGTCATGGACTGTGCGGCTGGTCCCGGAGGAGGTTCGAGTCCTCCCTCGGGCATGGCTGTGTGTGTTTGTGCTTAGGATAATTTAGGTTAAGTAGTGTGTAAGCTTAGGGACTGATGACCTTAGCAGTTAAGTCCCATAAGATTTCACACACATTTGAACATTTTTTTGTTCCTTGAAGTGGACCAAATATGTTCTAGAAAAATAACAGCCCAACAGTGTTACGATTATGGACTACGTTTCATGTCATAGTGTTAAGCTTGAGCGTAAGCCACAAAAATCTAGGACGAAGGAAGACATTGTAAACTGGCTGATGGGAAAGGGACCACCCGTCTGTCCTACTGCGACCAAGTTAGAATTACTGAAACAGGTTGAAGCTTACGTTGTAGATAAGTACATTATTCATGAAACCGTGCAGTCTGCAGGTCACGCTGTCGTTAAATTGCCGTCGTACGACTGCAATTTGAACCCCATAGGACATGAGCCAAGTTAAAAGATGTGTTACAAGAAATAATACATTTAATCTACCGGACATGAATTAATGCAGGACGCTCTGTCGCACGTCACTGGGGCACAGAACAACAAATAAAGAAAGAAGGGAAAGTGTGTCACTTGGATGGTTTCGTAGCTTGGTATGTTGATCGGCTATTCATCAGTGTTGAAGTTTGTAGTTCCACTGATGAAGCGTCTTCTTCAGTTTCAGACTCGGAGGTGGAAGGTGTTCAGAGATTACCAAACGAATGATTGGAATAATACCTTAAATGACCTCATTATTTCATTATACAACAAAATCTCTGTAATATTCTCTTAAAATCACTCATTGCTCTCACAGATAAATTATACTGTGTTTACGCAAGTATTTTTTGATTCTTTTTTTCTAAGCTAAAGTATGGTTTCTGCCCGATCTCTTAAGAAGCGTACTATCGGAGTATTATTGTGTATTAATTTATTCCATTTAAAATTTAAATGACATTTCACGTTTTATTATTTGTTGCTGTTTGCCGATTTTATTAATTATCTGCAGGTATAATATTTGCTACAAGCAGCTACCGAATTTTTATTTTTGATACTTTTCTCGTGAATGATTTCAGTGTTTCAGCATTTTCCAATAGCTATCTGAAAATAAAGCAACTGGAAGCAGATTAAACGAAACATTATTAGCATTCAGTTTGGGAACGTCAGAGAGAAACAAACAAGCTCCCACACGATTATCTGCAATTGTTCACATCACTGCAGGCTTGCTGAACCGGCTTTCGCCGGCCGCGGTGGTCTAGCGGTTCTGGCGCTGCAGTCCGGAACCGTGGGACTGCTACGGTCGCAGGTTCGAATCCTGCCTCGGGCATGGGTGTGTGTGATGTCCTTAGGTTAGTTAGGTTTAAGTAGTTCTAAGTTCTAGGGGACTTATGACCTAAGATGTTGAGTCCCATAGTGCTCAGAGCCATTAACCGGCTTTCCTGTTTAAATGCGACGGTTAAGCGTTGTGCTTCGGGTCACCTTCGCTGAGTAGTGCGGGCGAACTGCGCTGCCACATAAAACTTAAAGTCATAACTGTACCCGACTATACATAGCGGAAGCTCCGCAGGAAATAAAATCCAATGATATAATTGCAAATGCGGAAGAATGCGCAACGAAATGTTTACATCAGGATTATTCTTGCGATGAACAGACAGCTGTTTCTGTGGGCCAGTCCAAAGACTGGTTTGATGCAGCTCTCCATGTATCCTGTGCAAGCCTCTTCATCTATGAGTAACTACTGCAACCTACGTCCTTTTGAATCTGCTTAGTGTATTCATTTCTTGGTCTCTCTCTACGATTTTTACCCTCCACGCTGCCCTCCATTACTAAATTGGCGATTCCATGATGCCTCAGAATGTGTCCTACAAACCGATCCCTTTTTCTAGTCAGGTTGTGTCACAAATTTCTCTTCTCCCCAGTTATATTGAGTAACTCCTCATTAGTTATGTCATCTGCCCATCTAATCTTCAGAGTTTTTCTGTAGCAACACATTTAAAAAGTTTCTACTCTCTACTTGTCTAAACTGTTTATCGTTCATCTCTCATTTCCATACATTGCTACACTCCATACAAATACTTTCTGAAAAGCTTTCCTGACACTTAAATCTATACTCGATGGTAACAAATTTCTCTTCTTCAGAAACGCTTTTCTTGCCATTGTCAATCTACATTTTATATCGTCCCTACTTCGACCATCATCAGTTATTTTGTTTCCTAAATAGCAAAACTCAGTTACTACTTTAAGTGTCCCATTTCCTAATCTAATTCCCTCAGCATTACTTGATTTAATTCGACTACATTCCATCATCCTTGTTTTGCTTTTATTATGTTCATCTTATATCCTCCTTTCAGGACACTTTCCATTCCGTTCAACTGCTCTCTCAAGTCCTTTGTTGTCTCTGAGAGAATTGCAAAGTCATCGGCAAACCTCAAGTTTTTCATTTCTTCTCCCTTGCTTTTACTTCCTACTCCAAAGTTTTCTTTTGTTTCCTTTACTGCTCGCTCAATATACACAACCCTGTCTCACTCTCTTCTCAATCACTACTTCAATTTCGTGCCCCTCGACTCTTATAATGGAATCAAGTTTCTGTACAAATTGAAAATAGCGTTTCGCTCCCTAAATTTTACCCCTGCCACCTTCAGAATTTGAAAGAGAGTAATCCCGTCAAAATTGTCAAAAACTTTCTCTAACTTTAAAAACACTAAAACGTAGGTTTGCTTTTCCTTAACCTATCTTCTAAAATAAGTAGTAGGGTCATTATTGCCTCGCGTGTTCCTACATTTCTACGGAATCCCGGACGTCGGCTTCTACCAGTTTTTCCATTCTTCTGTAAAGAAATCGTGTTAGTATTTTGCAAACGTGACTTATAAAACTGATAGTTCGGCAATTTTCACACCCGTCATCACCTGCTTTCTTTGAAATTGGAATCAAGATATTCTTCTTGAAGTGTGGGGGTATTTCGCCTGTCTCATACACCTTGCTCACGAGATGGAAGAGTCTTTTCATCAGTGGCTCTCCAAAGGCTATCAGCAGTTCTAATAGAATGTTGTCTACACCAGTGGCCTCGTTTCTACGGAGGTCTTCCAGTGCTCTGTCAAATTCTTCACGCAGTATGATATCTCCCGTCTCATCGGAGGTGAGGGTATCATCTGGAGTGCCCAGGGAAGTGTGGTAGGTCCGCTGTTGTTTTCTATCTACATAAATGACCTTTTGGATAGGGTGGATAGCAATGTGCGGCTGTTTGCTGATGATGCTGTGGTGTACGAGAAGATGTCGTCGTTGAGTGGCTGTAGGGGGATACAAGATGACTTGGACAGGATTTGTTATTGGTGTAAAGAATGGCAGCTAATTCTAAATATAGATAAATGTAAATTAATGCAGATGAATAGGAAAAAGAATCCTGTAATATTTGAATACTCCATTAGTAGTGTAGCGCTTGACACAGTCACGTCGATTAAATATTTGGCCGTAACATTGCAGAGCGATATGAAGTGGGACAAGCATGTAATGGCAGTTGTGGGGAAGGCGGATAGTCGTCTTCGGTTCATTGGTAGAATTTTGGGAAGATGTGGTTCATCTTAAAGGACACCGCTTATAATACACTAATACGACCCATTCTTGAGTACTGCTCGAGAGTTTGGGATCCCTATCAGGTCGGATTGAGGGAGGACATAGAAGCAATTCAGAGGCGGGCAGCTAGATTTGTTACTGGTAGGTTTGATCATCACGCGAGTGTTACGGAAATGCTTCAGGAACTCGGGTGGGAGGCTCTAGAGGAAAGGAGGCGTTCTTTTCGTGAATCGCTACTGAGGAAATTTTAAGAACCAGCATTTGAGGCTGACTGCAGTACAATTTTACTGCCGCCAACTTACATTCCGCGAAAAGACCACAAAGATAAGATAAGAGAGATTAGGGGTCGTACAGAGGCATATAGGCAGTCATTTTTCCGTCGTTCTGTTTGGGAGTGGAACAGGGAGAGAAGATGCTAGTTGTGGTACGAGGTACCCTCGCCACGCACCGTATGGTGGATTGCGGAGTATGTATGTAGATGTAGATGCAGATGTAGATCTTCATCTACATCTTCTTGCATTTCCATAATATCGCCCTCAAGTACATCGCACTTGTATAGACGCTCTATATACCCCTTCCACCTTTCTGCTTTCCCTTCTTTGCATAGGACTGATTTTCCATCTGAGTTCTTGATATACATAGCGGTCGCTCTCTTTTCTCCAATGGCCTCTTTAATTTTCCTGTAGGCGGCATCAGTCTTGTCCCTAGTGATATATGCTTTTACATCCTTACATTTGTCCTGTAGCCATTCCTGCTTAGCCATAATGCACTTCCTGTCAATCTCATTTTTGGGACGTTTGTGTTCCTTTTCGCTTGCTTCACTGAAGATGAACGGGCTATACCCCAGATAATCCCAAAACGAAATGAGCTCAACTGTAAGTAAGGCAGGTGTAGTATTCTTGTGGGACGTAGTGTGGCAAGGTCAGGGTGTGATTCAGAGCGGTGCCGGCTATTTAGTGATTCACGGGGCAGGACACAGCGGCCGGACAGTCTGCGTGAGCAGTCGCGCTGCACCGGGCCAGCTCCGCGGCCACGTGTCCGGCCTGTGTGCGCACGCGGACCTTGAGCCGCGGCGGGCAGCGCGTTGCGAAAGGCCCGGCCCAGGAAATCCCAACACACAGTGCCGCTCGCTCAAACTCGTCACTCTTTGCATCTGTCCATTATTGCCAGAGACGGCACGCGGTGACGGGAGTAGGTGCCCTGATGCTGGGAGGTTCCTTTTGGGACCATGTTATCAACATACACTGTCGGCAAAAAATTAGTACTGTAAACCATTTTAGAGGTTTCCAACTCTCTCAAGATTTACTGTTGCTAGAGTGCATGTGCAGTACATGAAATGGTTACATTTAAAGGTCAATAGCACAAGCGGTTCTGAGGTTTTCTCTGCAGATTCTAAAACTAACCCCAAAAACTTTTGGTCGTACATAAAATCATGAACGCAACAAATAATTCAGTACCTTCTCTTGTTGACAGTACGGGTAAAGTAACGGATGATGATCAACAGAAGGCCGAAATTCTAAATCTAGCTTTCAAAAACTCGTTTACGTTAGAGGACTGCACCACCATACCCCCATTCAGTTATCGAACAAACGCAAGGATGGCTGATATTGTGGTTAGCGTATCTGAGATTGTAAAACAGTTAAGATCCTTAGACGCCAGGAAGGCATCTGGCCCATACAGTATCCCCGTAAAATTAAATGTTGACTATGCTGCAAATATAGCACCATTATTATCAATCATCTCTTAGAGTTCATTGGAACAGCGGAAAGTTCCACGGGACTGGAAGAAGGCCCAGCCATCTACAAAAAGGGTAGAAAATCGGATGCCCCTAATTACCGGACAATTTCACTGACATCGATTTGTTGTTGAGTCATGGAACTTATTTTGTGTTCAGACATAATGACCTTTCTAGACTCTGAGAAGGTCATCTGCAGAAACCAGAACGGTTTTAGGAAACAGCGGTCATACGATACACAGCTGGCCCTCTTTGTGCATGATATACAGCAGCTCTAGATTCCGGTTCCCAGACTGATGCCATATTCCCCGACTTTAGAAAGGCATTCGACTCATTTCCGCACTGTCGCTTGCTCCAAAAAGTGCGCGCTTACGGTCTATCCGACGACATATGCGGTTGGATACATAGTTTTCTAACAGACGGAGAGCAGTATGTCGTCCTCAATGGAGAGACTTCAGCAGAAACAAGCGTAACTTCAGGTGTGCCTCAGGGGAGCGTAATAGATCCGCTGATTTTTACGATTTGCATAAACGATCTGATTGATGGTATTGACAGCGGCATTAGACTATTTGCCGATGATGCTGTAGTCTGCAGGAAACTAGTATCACACGAAAAATGTGAACTAATGAATGAGGATTGGCAGTGGTGTAATGACTGTCAGTTATATCTCAATATTAGTAAGTGTAACCTACTGCGTATAACAACGCGAAAATCTCCATTTTTGTACGAGAACAAAATAAATGCCCAGTCTTTGCAAGGGGTAACATCCGTCAACTATCTGGGTGTGGCTATTCGAAATTATCTCAAAATGGCTCTGAGCACTATGGGACTTAACATCAATGGGCATCAGTCCCCTAGAACGTAGAACTACTTAAACCTAACTAACCTAAAGACATCACACAACACCCAGTCATCATGAGGCAGAGAAAATCCCAGAGCCCGCCGGGAATCGAACCCGGGAACCCGAAAGTTATCTCAAATGGAATGATCAGATTACATAAGTAACGGGCAAGGCGAACACTAAAGTGCGGTTTATTGGTAGAATCTTGAAGTGATGCAGTCCTTCAACAAAGGAAATGGCTTACAATACGTTAGTTCGTCCAGTCTTAAGAGTACTATCAGTCTGTATGGGACCCTTTTCAGTTGGGTCTCATTCAAGAGATTGAAAAGGTCCAAAGGAGAGCGGCAAGATACGTTACTGGTACATTTAGCCATCGCGAGAGTGTTACAAATCTCATAGAAAGTTTGAAGTGGGACACACTTGCAGATAGACGACGTGCTAAACGGAAGGGGCTGCTCACTAAATTCCGAAATCCGATCTTCGCCAAGGTTGTAGAGAATATATTATTACCACCAACTTTCAAATCGCTCAATGATCACCATTCAAAGATAAGAGAAATTAGAGCTCGTACTGAGGCATTCAGACAGTCGTTTTTCCCTCGTGCGATCAGCGAGTGGAACAGGGGGGAGGGGGACATGACTTTGGCGCGAATTGTGCCCTCCGCCACACACCGCTTCGTGGCTAGCGGATTATACATGTACATGTAGAGGTACCAGGTATCGACCTGTCCTGCAACGCACCTATTATGTGGTGTAGCCTCCATAGGCGGCAATGCAGGTGCTGACTGTGGCATCCGGTCAGTCATGCAGTTGGCGAATACTGTCCTGGGGTACGTTACGCCACGCTTGCTCAAACTGTTGATGTAGTTCTGTAGGAATTGTTGGTTGATGAGTCGCACAAATCGCTTCTCGTCCCATCATGTCCCACACGTGCTCGATTGAAGACAATTCTGGGGGTTGTGTTGGCCAGGGGACGTGCTGCACGTCTTGCAGCGCACGTCCAGTTTCACGGGCAGTGTCTGGGCGAGCAGTATCCTGTTGGAACAACACATTAACTTCCTGTTGCAAGAACGGCAAAAGAACTGGTCTAACAAATTCAGCACGTGCCGAGCGCTGGTTAGCGTCTGCTCCAGAGTTTTAGCGTATGGGGCCGCTGACGTCTTGGACGAACGCACTCCACGAGACAGCGCTCATCAGGGCTTGCAGGCAGAATCTGCTTTCATCGCTGAAGACCACGGCGAGCCATTCCATGTGATCCTCTGACGGCATCAGTCGAGCCGTGCATGACGATGTTGTGACGTGAGTGAAAGACGGGGTAGAGGTGTGCGTGCTCATAGTCCCACTAATAATAATCGATCCGCAACAGTTCGTGTTGATACGTCTGGGCCCACGAGCCCTCTCATCTGTGCTGTGGTAGCTGTGCGATCAGCCACTGCTGCAATTACAATACTACGATCCTGGCGCACGGCTGTTCTGCGTGGATGTCCAGAACCTCGTCTACGTCTGTGAGAATTTTCACGTGTGCACTGATACCTAATGCAGCAGGTCCAACTGGTGTGGCAGTTCTCCAAAAGGACCAGCCAGCCACTTAGAAGGCCACAATCTGACCCTTTTCACTCAGTTGGCTGTACAAAGCACGAGTGCGTCTCTGTGGCATCCTTGCCTGCCAGCTTCACACATTTGCACGTCACTGAGCCTTACGGGTGTGAGCATTGCGTCGCGCGGGATTAGCCGAGCGGTCTAGGCGCTGCAGTCATGGACTGTGCGGCTGGTCCCGGCGGAGGTTTGAGTCCTCGCTCGGGCATGGGCGTGTGTGTGTTTGTCCTTAGGATAGTTTAGGTTAAGTAGTGTGTAAGCTTAGGGACTGATGACCTCAGCATTTAAGTCCTATAAGATTTCACACACATTTGAACATTTTTTTGTGAGCATTGCCCATTAAAGGGTGGACACAGATGGCGCTCTGGTAGCTATGCCACTACACTATCTGTTGCCGGACAATGCTGAAACTGTTATCAGTATTTCTACTGTCCCTGAGGTGGCATATGCCATCATCGGATCAAAATCGACTTTGTCTTTCCAGGTGTACCAATTTTTTCCAACAGTGTATAATGGATCAGGTTACTAAGGCATACTTTTGAGTTCCTTGCTCTACTCTTTACGACTTAATATGACAATGAATGAAAAATGAAATGGTGTTCATACACCAAAAAGTCGACTCCGTCTCGATTGATGAAGTAAGTGGTTGTATGCGAGAAGCTACAGTGATCGCAGTGGCGGCTAGTGCAAAATTTTGTCAAAGTGTTACAATGAGATGGTCTATAGCCATATGACGTACAAGGGTAGTAGTCGAAACAAAATTGAATATATCAATTTTACTTATATAGCTTCAACTGTTTAAATATATTTCAATTTTATAATTTGAGGATTTTCAGGTCAATGTTGATTTTTGTTAGGGTGTGTTCGATGTCCATAAAGAGGAAACTCAGCACACAAAAACAAACAACCCGTCACACATGACCACGAAGCACCCACTACAACAAGAAAATGGTACTTTCTCATTTACAACAACAAATCAGTCCATAGAATAGCCTATATATTCAAAAAACGAGGACTAAAAATAGCCTAGAGGACAGACAACTCAATACAGAGAAACAACAAAAGCAGACAAAAACAACACATCTTGTATTTATCACCTGACACGCCAAGACTACAAACCAGTTTATGTAAGGCAGACAACTGGAAACTTTTGTACCAGACACACAGAACACAGAAGAGCATTAAAAAATAGCAGCTGTCATTCTACATTTGTTGACACTCGTGGACATGACACACAACCCAATAAACGTCAACACTGACGTGAACATTCTTAAATCCAGCAACAGCTTCCCACAAAAACTGATAATTGAAGAAAACTATCAAATACAAAAAGCCGCAATTGAAGTAAAACAACTAATAAATGAATACACAGTTCTCTGCAATGGGACTCTGTTCTCTGCCGTCAAAGAACTGCCTGCCCACGAATACCCCAAGCTCCCTTCCAAATATACACAAACAATTAAAGAGTAAGTAATAATAATAATAATAACAATAATAATAAAAATAAAATAATAAATAAATACAATAAAAAGAAAAAAGTAATAAATAAAACTAACACTAATGCGCCAATGACTACACACACACACACACACACACACACACACACACACACACACACACACACACACACAGACGCACAAAATGACAGATACGCACCACAAAGTTTCAAAACACCCACCCAAAAAGTATTCGACTGTTCAACTGTTACCAATTTTGTTTCTGTCGTTTGTAAACAGTGACACGAAAAGTTACTTAGTGCACGCCTTCACAGTAAAAATACTGGGGAAACCGGCTAAAGTACGTGAAACGTATTCCAAACACACACAGGCACACCACAATATTCGAAATATTATTATTAGTCAATGGTAGGCATAACCATAACATGTCCAGTCGTAAATTTTCGAATTAAATAATTGTTCTACATTGAATCTCTGTTAGTCCACCAGACAGGGGGCGTAACTTAATATGTTATTTTGTTTTATTTTGAAGGCTACCAATTTCAGCATTTCACTGTGCCACCTTCAGTTCCCATATGGATCTCTCTAAATAAAAGAAAATGTCATATAGAGCATAAATATCTGGTTATCGTGAATTCAATCGTTACACGATGATTTCATTTGCTAGTGTTTCATTCGAAGCGTTGCTATTAAGTCTTTGGATGAAGCACTAGTGTAAGGATTGAATTCACGACATCCAGAGATGATATTTTCTTTCATTTGAAGAGATGCATATGGGGCCTGAAGATGGCATAGTCAAATGCTGAAACTGGTAACCTTCAAATAAAATAACATCTTACGTTACACGGCTGTTGGTGAATTTCATTGACACTGACAGTTCTACATTAAGTTATGTATGGCTGCAGATGACAAACTGTGAAACGAACAACTCCATTGAATTACATAAAATGCAGGAAATTCACAGCATGTGGTAACAAGATATATATACAAAATTTTGTCCGTTTTTCAAATATTAAATACTGACTTTATAACCTCAGGCGTGCTAGTAGTAAAAGCATTTTCCTGTTTTATAGAAGGTAACATAAAACCCACTGACGATGCTGCAATTTCAGCGAAACAAGTCTGCGGAATAAAAAGAAAAATAAGAAACTGTCTTTTGCTCCAGGTGGACCGTCACCAAAAACAGTAAGAGAAAACGTGACAACGCGGGATAAATAATTTATAAGGTTGTTTTAAAATGAAGTTATATTGTAAACCAAAACCACCAAGAACTTCAATTACATTAGTGTGAGAACTTATGGTCTCATTTAGGCATTGTCACAGACGGTGAGATAGTTAAGAGCGGAAACCAAAGAGAAGTCAGTACACGACTGTGAGGTGATTTTTCTCATTACTTTTTTAATGCATTTAAAATGGATGAAGAATAATTTCCTAATTCCCTGATCACATGCTCGCAGAATGGAAGTGGTGAAGGACAGTTATTCCCAGAACACATGATTGCAGAATGAACTGCAGAGAACCGATGAATGGTGCAGGCTCTGGCAGTTGACCCTGAACGTACACAAATGTAACATATTATGCATACGTAGGACAAGAAACACACTTCCTATACAACTACACTATTGATGACAAACTACTGGAAACAGTATCTACCGTAAAATACCTAGGAGTAACTATTCAGAGCGGCCTTAAGTGGAATGACCAAATAAAACAAACGGAAGGAAAATCAGACGCCGGACCGTGATTCATAGGAAGAATCTTAAGTAAATGTAACTCATCCGAGAAGAAAGTAACTTATAAGGAGCTTGTTCGACCGATTCTTGAATATTAGTCATCAGTCTTGGACCCTTACCAGTCGATCGAAGAGATAGCAAAGTTTCAATGAAGATAGGCGCGTTTCGTCACGGGATCGTTTAGTAGGCGCGAGAGTGTTAGACGGACGCTCAACAAATCCAAGCGGCAAATGCTGTAGGAGAAGTTTACGATTGAAATTTCGAGAGAACGCCGTCCGGGAAGAGACGAACAACATATTACTTCCTCCCACAAACAACTCGCGATGTGATCAGGACGAGAAACTTCGAGAAATCAGAGCTAATACAGGGGCTCACTGGCAATCATTCTTCCTACGTGCCATTCGCGAGTGGAACAGGAAAGGAGGTGGACCAGCTAGTGGTACAAGGAGTACCCTCCACCGCAGACAGTTAGGTGTCTTGTGGAGTATGGTGTAAATAGATGACTGATAATCACGAAATGGATACAAAGAAAGAAATTGTAGATTGGATTTTCAGTTTTCACATCATAATCATTCGCGGAACGTATAATTATGCTAAAGCAGCTTTTACGATTATTACGGTTAGCATTCGCAGCAAATAAAAAAATACTGATACTTATTACCTCATTCCTAGTGTGCAGGCAAACAGAGTAGCAATTTAATAATCATTTCCCACCGACCATGAGAGCCAACAGCCCAGCACACTCCACGACTGCAGCACGACTCGACGACAGTTATGTCATCTGCCCCTGACATAAACTCTGGTAATCAAAGAGGTGTATAGCATCCACGTGTTCAGGTACATAAAAAATATTATGAAACTTACCGCCATTTCTCAGCATACACTCATCTTTCAAGCAATGCTCGAAAAATTATCTAAGGGGTGATTGAATATTGTGACCTGGAAATTTTAATTGTTGCAATTAGGGTCTTTATCAAACATACAGAAGACGGTTTCAGCTTCGATTACGAGCAACGCTTAAGCGTTCCATACGTTCGATATCTCTCTACGTGGCTTCCGCTTTCGCGGAAGCATTAAGCGCAGGTTAAGGCAGCTGTACTGGGGATGAGGTAGGCCCGGTTTGTTCCCCTAGCATGGCTCCTCGCTTCAAGGAGGTCCGTGTGGGGCAGGGTTCGCTTCCACCGCTCCCCGCAACACCCTCTGGCAAACGGCCAACTTACAGTTCACTTGTCATATGGACAAAAAAAAATGGTTCAAATGGCTCTGAGCACTATGGGACTCAACATCTTAGGTCATAAGTCCCCTAGAACTTAGAACTACTTAAACCTAACTAACCTAAGGACATCACACACACCCATGCCCGAGGCAGGATTCGAACCTGCGACCGTAGCAGTCCCGCGGTTCCGGACTGCAGCGCCAGAACCGCTAGACCACCCCGGCCGGCGTGTCATATGGACACCTCAGGGATACACTGTATATGACTCCACTGCATGTTGTATTCCCTGATTTCCCAAAGGATGAAAATCAAATAGGAATTATAAAAGTATACATATACGTTAATATCTGTGCGCAATGGCTGAAGCACCTAGTCGACAAGCTTCTCCGGTAGAGTTTTGTAGGTTCACAAAAATGCTGACGTTATTCTTACCGCTTACGCAGTCACAGGCCACGTATTTCTTTTTTTTTTTTCGTTTTTGTGATTCTGCATATTATTGTGAAAATACATTTCGCAGTTTATTCCACTACATTTTTAGTATATTTTATTTTTATTTTCAAATTATTTCTACAGTTTTCTTAGGTGGAGCGTGCGACTGCCGCGGACAACTGAGGTTCGCCGTTACAGGTCGCAAACTGGCCACAGATCTTAAGAAGATGAAATTCAAGACGTCCTGAGCCGCTGATTTTTCATTCATCATAATAACTTCTTTTAGTTTTTTGTTTCAGTGAAAAATGTTTGGCGAAAAAGGAATAATTATCACATATTATTTAGCTCCGTTTATTATTACATAAGTCCCGTAGCCACGTAGAGAGATATCGAACGTATGGAACGCTTAAGTAAATATATTAATGTAGCGGTAAAGTATTTGAGACAGAGTATATTTTCGTCGCATCGATAAAAAAGTGAATTATAGATTTGTAGGAGATAGATGCCTCTCTCCCTTTTATTTTATTTTTCTTTGTTAAAGGAGAAATAACGGTTACTGACAACAATGTGAGAAAACGTGTTTATAACGACTCTACAATCACAACATGTGAGAATACGTGTTTATAACGAGTCTAAAATCACAATATATGAGAATGCGTATTTATGACGAGTCTAAATTCACAATGGAAACTAAAATGAAGCTTGCAAAATTTTTTAGAATTAGGTTCTCGAGAAAGAAAACCTATCCGGAATAATAAAGATTCTGAAGCCGAAACATAATTTCGAATTTACAGTGTGAAATCCGGAAGAAAAATGTTGAAAATATGTCAACTCACGACAAATAGTGTTTCGCTAACCTGAAATTCAAAAAAATAAACAAATAAAAGATACTGGAACACCAAAAGTTTTTTAAACACGTTATAAATATATTTGATGGGCCAAAAGCAATTTGAAGCGAAAAAGTTAGGCGCTTCAACCTGCATTGAACCGTGACAATAAGAAAAGCCCTAGAATAGAACATGCGTGGCCAAACCTCTGAAATCACATATATATTTAACTGATGCACAAATATGGAAGTTTTATCGACAGCAGTGAGGGCTGAATAATTAAGAAGAGCACAGGATGCTTTGTCAATGATCCTAATAGTATCTGCATTTTGCACAGTTTGCGTAATCAGTCCCGCTGAATATGGAACGTCTCTTCGTGGAAAGTCAACGTTGATTATTTATCTTTTAATGCTACCACAGTTTTAACTTCAAACACGAAATGCCAACATTACAAATGTCGATACTGTTCTTTGTCACTTTGACTTTGCAGGAGAAGCAGTCACTCTAAATTGTGTCGGTTAAAACCAGGTGCTACATTTCCCATGTGCTTCATTACTAAATGATAATGGTGTACGTAGTAAACACGCAGCAGCAGCAACGTTCTGCTCTGAATGAAAGTGATACAATTTGTCTCTATCCATAGATAATCACGTAAGTATGACGGTACCTAGCCGATTTCCGTTTGTTAAACACGCACGTTGAGGCAGCAGTTTCGATTCGTTATAGAGTTTGTGCTGCAAATACGCCAATGCAATTTCAGTGTCCTTAACCACAGGATGCAGAACTTTGCTAACGTAGCACACTTCTGTACTCTTTTTTCATGATCTCCTACGACATCGGAGTCTATTTTAGAAAGCCACAGCGCCTATTAGCTATCAAAGGTCCCGGACAAATTCTTCCTTCCGTCCAGCGATCTTTTACACTGAAATGAGTATGAACTGAGCACAAGAATTCGGACAGCAGTTAGGCGCAAACATGCATGAAGAATATCTCTCATACGCACTAAGTAATATACACTGCTTGACAATTGCTACGGAACGACTGGTTCAAATGGTTCAAATGGCTCTGAGCACTATGGGACTCAACTGCTGTGGTCATTAGTCCCCTAGAACTTAGAACTACTTAAACCTAACTAACCTAAGGACATCACACACATCCATGCCCGAGGCAGGATTCGAACCTGCGACCGTAGCAGTCGCACGGCTCCGGACTGCGCGCCTAGAACCGCGAGACCACCGCGGCCGGCTACGGAACGACTGACACTTCCTAAGAAACAACAGCCAATTGCTAAGGAACAACCGAAAATTGCTACGGAACACCCGACCAAAGATATAATAGGAAATGTAGAGGCACGTGTTAACTGCATCGAAGCCTGCGCACAAACAATATGTATGCATTTGTCAGTTCATGCCTTACAGTGTCTGACGAAGGTTGTTGTGGATCCGATTAGCGCAACACTCTGTGTAGTATGCCAACATATCTGCAAGATATCATTTGAGTGGTCAAGCAGTTGGACAGCTCGATGCCGATCAAAGTGTCACTACTGTGGCGACAGTAATGTTTGTGTCCAAAAGTGTCATCTCGCGATTCAAAAAAGGCCGCTAAAGATGGAAATGCTGTGCAAAACCACGCAGGTGGTCGTAGAAGGACTGCCACGCATCAAGGGTATCGATACATAGCCATAGTGGCGAGAAGGAACAGACATTTCACTCATAGGCAGATCGCTGCAGACCTTGCTACCCCTACCGGTACACATGTGTCTGCGGCGATTAAAGTAGGCTGCTTTGTACACTCGGAAGCCTGTTAATGCATCCCGCTTCTACCAAGCCATCGTCGAGAAAGGGTTTGTTGGTTTAGGGAGTATGTTGGTTGGAATCAGCAACATTGGTCCAGAGTGAATCCTGCTTTACTTTGGTAAGTCATTCTGGCCACCAGATAGTGTGGAGAGAGACGGGAACACGTTACACGTCACAGAACATTCCTGTACGTCATCGGTATGGCCTAGGCGTTATGGTGTTGGCAGGCATTATGCACAATGTCCGAACACTGTTGCATATCTTTGCGCGGGTTCCCGTTAAAGCACAGCTATATTAAAGCTGGTTCATGTCCGTCTGTTTAGCGGTACGATAGCCCGACTTCCTGTTTATGGACGAAGACGCTCACCCACACGGGAACGCTGGGGAGGCGGACATACTGGAAAGTGAAGACATTGAACGTATGGAATGGCCTAGTGAAACGTCCCCTTTTGAACAATTATACAAGACTGTGCTTAAACTGACACACAATATTTTTAGCGCAACGCAGTCTGACTTTCAATAATCCCTACAAAAGAATGGCCCTGACTAACATTAACCTATACCTTTCACAAATCACTTACCTCACAAAAATCTTCGTTACTTGAACTACTGCAATACAGCGAGCGCCACTACTGCCAGCTAAATAAAAGATTCAAACTACGGAAGGCACTAACTACTGATAGGCATAGTTAGCAAATGAAAGATTTTAATAGAGAACAAACAATGTATTTACCTTAATAGTGTTGAAAACTCATAATATACATAGCAGTTCATGACATCCAGTCTTACAAATTTCAAAACTCCGCCATCTCTCTCCCCACATCCACCACTGCTGGCGGCTCACCTCCAACTGCGCAACGCTACGTGCTGTTAACATCCAGCTGCCCAACGCTACAGTGGCAGACAACAATGCAAACTAGTCAAAGACTGCACACAGCACAGCCAGTGATTTTCATACAGAGCGCTACGTAACGTTGCCAATAAGAAAACATAAACAGCCTACTTACACTAGATATTCCACGCACCGAAACCCTATAGCGCATGCCTGGGATGCTTTTGGCAGACACGTTTCTCAACGAACACCTCCTCTCTCTAACTGTGCAAGAACCGAAAACCGCCTTGAGATAGGAGTGTGACAATATCCCCCAAGGACTCTTCAACATTTTGGTAGCCAGCATGAATAACAGTACAAAATGTGCATTAGTACCGAGAAGGGCATATTCCTTACTGAGATTCCTATATCGATCTGTGTGTTGGGAGTCTGACCTGTGTCAAGCATTAACGTAATGTAAGTCTGCTATCCTGCTTTCCCACGTGCTGAAATCTGTACCATTTTTCGATATAAATATGCCACTCCACTTCTATTAGTACGTATGTGTTCCATGTCGTCCATCACTGGCTGTAATTATTTCTGTTCAACGGTGTCGTCGTTCCTCAGAAACTGTCAAGCAGTTTAAGTTACTTTCACTAACTACGGGTCACGAACAATAGCGTTGTGTTTGTGAAATGAATGATGCGAAGAGGAAAAAAGGTTCTCGGTCGAAATAACTGATTAGGTCATTCGGCACAATTCATCTGACGTATGAGGGTGATTCAAATGAAAACTTAGAAAGCACAAAAAATTGTTAAGAGTTGTACTATCAGTTTGCTATCTGGCAGTATTTCGACAAATGACCGACAGTTGGCAGCCTATTATTGCATCAGACAAAATGAAGCTATGTCAGTGCAAAGACAGTCACCCAACTGTCGACGTGTATCGCGAGGGAGCAGCGACCCGTGATAAACGGATGAAAGCACATACGTTTATGTCCCTGCAGGAAGAGTACAAGTGGTGCAGAAAGTTTAATGAAGCATAACGTCTGTGGAAGACGCTCCGCGCTCGGATCAGGCAAACCGTGCAGTAAGAAACGAAAACGTTGCCGCAGTGGAAAAGCTTGTGAAGGAAAACGGGCGTATTTATAATGAAACAGCCACTGATCTAATTTCGTAGGCTTACACGGCCAGTGTCATTATGAAATACTAAAGCAGCTTAACTGCCATTGTTTCGAACAACTTGCTGCTGTTCTCTTCAGGACAGCTGGCAATGTTTCGACAAATTATCAACAGTTGGCAGCATGTTGTCACATCAAAGAAAATGAAACATGTCAGTGCAAAGACGGCCGCCCCATTGTCGACATGCGCCATAAGTCAACAGCAAGCTGTGATACGTTAACCGCCCCGAAGAGGACCGCAGTAAGTCCGTCGAATCATCGGCAGTTTAGTTGCTTTAGAGCTTTACAATGAAGCGGCCTAATATACAAAATCAATTCATTCGAAATAGCCACTATTTTTTGGGTGTTAGTTACGGCTTAGCACTCAATACGCTGCGATTCAATAAAGTGTCCTTAATATAGGTGCCACGTGAGGTCACTGCTGTTTTGAGAGACAGCTGCGTCGAATGCCTGTGAGGAACTTTTGCCTTTTGCTGCATTTCCATGTCAACTGTAATTGATTTTTGGACACAGTTGTGACAGAGGATGGTCGAAGTGATCACTGTAGCAACAATCTACTAAGAGCAGTACTGCCGGCCCTGTTTTGATCACAACCGAAGAGGATTCTTCCTAGACGTCGGTCAGGGGCCTGAAGATGGCGTAGTAAAACGCTGAAACCGCTTACCATTTAAAATGAGGTTGGAAAGCAGACGGCTGGAAGGTATTCAGTTTGACATCCTCTATCGAACAGCCGAATCCCGCAAACATCTCTAAAAGGATGGACATACAGTGACAGTTGTGACAAGAGATGAAATCTGGGTGCACTACCACCAACTTAAAACGAATCGATCGAACAAGGAATGGCGTCATAGGTTTACTCGAAAAAAAATATGATGCAGAATTGTAAATCGCAGTGTTTCTGTATTCGCATAGTAATAAACAAAGTTTTCATTTGAATCACACTAGTAAAAGCAACAGTTTATTCGAGTCTATGTTGAGAGACACCCTATAGTTACTGTTCGGTTGAAATCATGAAGAAAAGTAAAATGTCTCTGCCTATGTATCAGCACTAGGGTGCGGAGGTACAATATTTCCTACAACATATTAAATATCGTACTTGGCGACGTAGTATCTGGCGGCAGACACAGCACTCAGACTCGATGGAAATGCTACTGTACCGCAGACCATACTACATCACCTGTGCACAACAGAACAATGATCTTCACGTGCTTCATTCTTATTTCTGGCCCTCTCGCTAGCATGCTTACGAAGGCACCGCTGCAGAAGCTGTGCGTCACGTTCCAGGAGGGATGTGAGAGAACCAGGTATTCTTTTCTCCCTTTTTCATCTTACACTAGCCTCTACCACTATTCAGAAGGAACCAAGTCGTTTTATCTACAGTGGCTAAGAGAAAATGACTGAATGACAGAGAATGCATCGACGCACAAAAGGGTATAAATTTTCACAAACGAGTACAAAGTTCAACTTTTGTACTCCTGTCTTCCTCAGTTGCGTGTAATATTACGGTATATTGATTATTTTTACTAATGGACCGTCTGACAGCAACTGAATAAAACACAATTTTACTGCCATACGCGTTTCGCCTTTATTTTCTGCAAGGCATCATCAGTGGCAGGTTGCGTGGACAATTTCTTACATATTACGCTCCTGTTGCATTTTTGGTGCTGTTCTTCTTATGAATGCCAATTTGCGGTTTTTTTTCCACATTCCACAGCACTATGAATTGAACGCTTGTTTTTATGCAATGTTTTGCATTCATAAGAAGAACAACACCAAAAATGCAACAGGAGCGTAATATATAAGAAATTGTCCACGCAACCTGCCACTGATGATGCCTTGCAGTAAATAAGGGCGAAACGCGTATGGCACTAAAATTGTGTTTTATTCAGTTGCTGTCAGACGGTCCATTAGTAAAAATTATCAATATACCGTAATAAGAGTACAAAGTTTTTTGTATACTCACGACAAGAGTTTATCGGGAAATTTTACCTGGAACACACTCGAAGTAGTGACGCACTCTGATAGTATCCGGAGGAGAATAAAACATAACGAACACAAAGACTAGAATAAGTAACAAAATTGCTCTGAGCACTATGGGACTTAACATCTGAGGTCATCAGTCCCCTAGAACTTAGAACTACTTAAACCTAACTAACCTAAGGCCATCACAAACATCCATGCCCGAGGCAGGATTCGAACCTGCGACCGTAGCGGCCGCGCAGTTCCAGACTGTAGCGCCTAGAACCACTCGGCCACCAGCGGCCCGGCTAGAGACATTTGTCTCTGCGAAATTCGGGATTTTAGTCTAAAGAAAGTCACGCAATTCTATCTGCTATTCTTGTACAAAGCGGTACGATTAAAGTTCTATTTATACAGGGGTTAAATGGCGGAACCGCAAAATTAAATATCAAAATCCCTGACATTGGTTTGCTGCAGAATCCTTGAAAATATTCTCACTTCGAACATAATACATTTTCTTGAGGCTTATCTCCACGAATCAGAACGCTATTAGAAAGCACCGCTCATGCGAAACTCAGATTTCCCATTTCTCTCATGAAACACTGCGAATAATGGATGAAGGGCAACAGGCACATTCCATACCTCTAGATCTCCGGAAAGCATTTGACACGGTACCCCACTGTACACTGTTCACGCAGGTACGAACATATGGAATAGGTTCTCAGATAAGCGTGTGACTCGAAGAGTTCTTAAGTAATAGAATCAAGTATGTTGTTCTCGACGACGATGGTTCCTCAGTGACCAGGGTATCGTCAGCAGTGCCCCAGGAAATTGTGAGTGAATCGCTGTTGTTTTCTATGTACATAAATGATCAGGTGGTCTGGATGGGCAGCAAACTGTGATTGTTTTCCAATGATGTGAGGTGTACGGGAAGATGTAGAATTCGAGTGACTGTAAGAGGATACAAAATGACAGACATAATTTCTACTTGTTGTGATGAATGGCAGCTGGCTCTAAATGTAGGAAAATGTAAGTTAATGCTGACGAATAGGAGAAACGAACCCCGTAATGTTCAGATACAGCACTAATAGTGCCGTGCTTGACACAGTGAAGTCAAATGTCTGGGCGTAACGTCGCAGAGCGATATAAAATCGAAGGAACATGTGAGGATTGCGGTAGGGAAGGTGAATGGTCGACTTCTGTTTACTGCAAGAATTTTGGGACAGTCTTGGTTCATCTGTAAAGGAGACCGCCTAGGTGACGCTGGTGCTACGTATTCATGAGTGCTGCTCGGTCGTTTGGGACCTGTACAAGGTCGAATTAGACGATGGCATCGAAGCAGTTCAGGCTGATAGGTTTGTTACCGGTGGTTTCAAACGACACGCGAGTGTTGCGGAGACGCTTCCAGAACTCAAATGGGAATCCCTGGAGGGAAGGTGGCGTTTTCTTCGAGGAACACTACTAAGAAAACTTAGAAAACCGGAATCTGAATCTGATTGCAGAACGATTCTTCCGGCGCCAAATTACATTCCGTGTAAGGACGGCGAAGATACGAGAGATTAGGAGAAATACGGAGCCATATAGGCAGTCTTGTTCCCTTGCTCTACTTGCGAGTGGAACAGGAAATGAAAGGATTAGTGGTTGTACAGGGTACCCTCTGGTACGCACCGTATAGTGACTTGCGGAGTATGTATATACATGCAGATGTAGACTTCCCAAGTTCTAAAAGCAACAAATGACTATGACAGACACAACATTCTACGCAATGCCAAAACTTGGGGCTGTGAACGATTCCGACAACGGATGGTTAATATTTCTGGCCGCGCGGTTTGAGGCGTCATGTCACGGACTGCGCGGCCCCTCCCGCAGGAGGTTCGAGTCCTCCCTCGGGCATGGGTGTGTGTGTTGTTCTTAGCATAAGGTAGTTTAAGTAGTGTGTAAGTCTAGGAACGAATGACCTAAGCAATTTGGTCCCTTAGGAATTCACACACATTTGAAAATTTTTAATATTTCTGTAGTGTTTTTCTACTATATAAATAAATATTAGGTAAATTGAGAGTGGAGGAGAGAGAAGTAAGGAAAGGAAGGGAACTAATGATATCAGCTGCATCAGGACCTTTTTTGGGATCAGCGGCGACGTGTGAAAATGTGCGCTAGACTGGGACTCGAACCCAGGATCTCCTGCTTACTAGGCAGTTTTGTTAACCTCTGCGCCACCTGGATACAGTATTTATCCCAAGTACGCGGACTATCTCATTCCCACCTAGTGCCACCTATCTGCAGTCTCCGTCCATGCTCACCATCCTCGACAATTTTAGATCCCCTCTAGAGGTCGAACGTAAGTGTGCCTCTGCACTGAAGGTTGTCGATTTACTGCCCATCGAGGCGATTGAATTATACAGGGTGTTTCAAAAATGACCGGTATATTTGAAACGGCAATAAAAACTAAACGAGCAGCGATAGAAATACACCGTTTGTTGCAATATGCTTGGGACAACAGTACATTTTCAGGCGGACAAACTTTCGAAATTACAGTAGTTACAACTTTCAACATATGGCGCTGCAAGTGATGTGAAAGATATAGAAGACAACGCAGTCTGTGGGTGCGCCATTCTGTACGTCGTCTTTCTGCTGTAAGCGTGTGCTGTTTACAACGTGCAAGTTTGCTGTAGACAACATGGTTTATTCCTTAGAACAGAGGATTTTTCTGGTGCTGGAATTCCACCGCCTAGGACACAGTGTTGTTGCAACAAGACGAAGTTTTCAACGGAGGTTTAATGTAACCAAAGGACCGAAAAGCGATACAATAAAGCATCTGTTTGAAAAATTTCAACGGACTGGGAACGTGACGGATGAACGTGCTGGAAAGGTAGGGCGACCGCGTACGGCAACCACAGAGGGCAACGCGCAGCTAGTGCAGCAGGTGATCCAACAGCGGCCTCGGGTTTCCGTTCGCCGTGTTGCAGCTGCGGTCCAAATGACGCCAACGTCCACGTATCGTCTCATGCGCCAGAGTTTACACCTCTATCCATACAAAATTCAAACGCGGCAACCCCTCAGCGCCGCTACCATTGCTGCACGAGAGACATTCGCTAACGATATAGTGCACAGGATTGATGACGGCGATATGCATGTGGGCAGCATTTGGTTTACTGACGAAGCTTAGTTTTACCTGGACGGCTTCGTCAATAAACAGAACTGGCGCATATGGGGAACCGAAAAGCCCCATGTTGCAGTCCCTGCATCCTCAAAAAGTACTGGTCTGGGCCGCCATTTCTTCCAAAGGAATCATTGGCCCATTTTTCAGATCGGAAACGATTACTGCATCACGCTATCGGGACATTCTTCGTGAATTTGTGGCGGTACAAACTGCCTTAGACGACACTGCGAACACCTCGTGGTTTATGCAAGATGGTGCCCGGCCACATCGCACGGCCGACGTCTTTAATTTCCTGAATGAATATTTCGATGATCGTGTGATTGCTTTGGGCTATCCGAAACATACAGGAGGCGGCGTGGATTGGCCCCCCTATTCGCCAGACATGAACCCCTGTGACTTCTTTCTGTGGGGACACTTGAAAGACCAGGTGTACCGCCAGAATCCAGAAACAATTGAACAGCTGAAGCAGTACATCTCATCTGCATGTGAAGCCATTCCGCCAGACACGTTGTCAAAGGTTTTGGGTAATTTCATTCAGAGACTACGCCATATTATTGCTACGCATGGTGGATATGTGGAAAATATCGTACTATAGAGTTTCCCAAACCGCAGCGCCATCTGTTGTTGACAATTGTAACTACTGTAATTTCGAAAGTTTGTCTGCCTGAAAATGTACTGTTGTCCCAAGCATATTGCAACAAACGGTGTATTTCTATCGCTGCTCGTTTAGTTTTTATTGCCGTTTCAAATAGACCGGTCATTTTTGAAACACCCTGTATGAACGCGTGGTGGCCGTTCTTTTGGACACGTCCGAAAGAAAAGACAACACGCGGAATCCGCAGCTGTGATACATTTTATGTACATTGAAGGTGGAGGAGGGAGAAAGGAAACGAAAAGGGAACAACTAATGACATCAGCTGCATCGAGACTTTGTACGGAATCAGCGGCGACGAGTGAAAATTTGTGACGGACCGGGACTCGAACCCGGGATCTCCTCCTTACCAGACAGGTTTGTTAACCACTGCACCATCCGGACACAGTGTCTATCGCAAATGCTCAGACTGTCTTGGTACTCTCCCCAGGCAACTCACAGTCCCACCTAATGCCAGTCCCTGTCCATATCCTCTATGCTCACTAATTTTATTTCGAATGTAAATGAGCATCTGCATTGAATGTTATGGATTTATTGCTCATCGAGGCGAATCAATTACATGAATGCGTGGTTTCCGCTCTTTCGGCCATAGTCGAAAGAACAGACACCACGCATTCATATAAATAAAAATCTATGGCTTTGTGCAGGTTGGAAAATAAGCTAGTAGAACTGCTTCACAGATTACTACAGAATATACAGCAAAAACAAATTACTAGCTAAATTACTTATCTCGTAACACAGCAAGCAAAAAGCGCTCGTAGCCGGCGTCAGGGCCGCCAACCAAGCCAAATGTTGAAATGTTAAAGTTAAAAACGGGCATATGCCATGATTTTTACCCGAACATATATTTCTAACTAGAAATGAAGGCAGAATAGTTAAATTATCTGGTTGGCTGACAACATTAACACAAACGTTTGAACAGAAAAGTACTTTCATCACATCTAAAGAGTTTAAATAATGAATTTTCGCTCTGCTGTAGAAAACTCGCCGATTCAAAATGTCCTGGCAGATTAAAACTGTGTGCGGGACTGGAGCTCGAACCTCAAATGTCTGCCTTTGACGGAAGGCTGAGCTGTCCAATCACTACTCACGGCTCGCCCTTCCAACTTTATCCATCCCCTAACTTACAAACTTCACAGAGTTCTCTCTGCAATTAACTTGGAGGACTGCTGTATCTTAAGACATTTGACATAACAGAAAAAGGACTGCAAAGCACAGGTCCGCAGTATGAATCATAGTAGCATAATTCACAACACATATAGAAAACACAAAAGGATGAGGGGGCAGTATGGAGACTGAATTTAAATAAGAGATTATTTTAATCAAAACAACAAAGTGTGCGCGATGACTACAGTCTTGCATAATTTAAAAAACGTTATTACTAACGGAAGTGGAATAACTTAAGTTGTACGAAAACAAGTACGTGAATAGCTACTCTGAGCTGCGTGCTGAAATATGATTGAAATCAACACGCGTATATACATCAATTACCAGTCTCACACACATCTAATACCCCATAGTGGTTGCTGGGTAAAAACGACAATTTATTCTAACAGGATATCAGCAGACGGACATATTTTTTATAAAACTGAAGAGAAACATGCATTCCACGTAAACCGAACTGCTGGCATTCTTAAGCAATTCGTTCAAATCTTACCTCCGTTTATCTAAATTTGGATTTTTTGTAGTTTCCCAAAATAAACATTAGGAGAGTACTGATGTAGTTCTTGTAACAACTTCACGATTGGCTTACTTCCACAAATTTGTCTAACTGAGCAGGGTCTTCACCTGCAATGACCGCATGGTTGACTCGATGTTCAACCTTAAACCTCTATCTTTCCTTATTTCTAAACTACCGTTAGAACGTTTTATCAAATATAAAGGACAGTCAAATGAAGCCGCTATGGGTACCTTCATGGAAAAATATTTGATGTTGCCTACGGAACCACGACTGTATTCCTGCGTGCAACTCTTCATCCGAAGCAAATCGACGACCACGAATGTCTTTCTTCAGAGCTCCAAAAATATGGAAATCGCATGGGGAGAGTTCGAGACCGTATGGAGGATGTGTGTGGGTTTCCCAGAGAAACTTCTGCAGCGTAATCGAAACAACAGGTACTCCAGCTCCGTGAGCGTCAAGATGACCTTTTCCTTTGACTGTGGGGGCCCGCTGCTCCTGACTTTCTGAAACACGACTCTTGAATCAAAAATGTAGCACCCACATTAATCTTAACAGAGTGAGATTTACTTTCCGTATGCTGTTGAAATTTGGTTATTGTATGGGTATCAAGGAAGCTTAAAAATCTTCATTGGATACTGTCAGTAATTTAGCATAAAATGAGTTTGTGTACCTCTTGTCACATTTACGTTGTTGCGGCATGACACATTTTCAAACTCAGTAAATCAATTGCATCTAAAATTACAGTCAGAAGCTTACCCCCCTCTTGGAAAAATTTCTGCAGACGCCCTTGCTGTAGACTATTTTATTCAAAGGATAGTTAGTGACAGCCTTCAGTAATGAGTTCTCTCATCGATCGACCGTTAATTCGCTTCGCTGAGGCTACGAACGAACGGGCAAAAATCACTGCATAAGGAGCTATCTTCCTCAAAGCCGGCAAAAATCACTGCATAAGGAGCTATCTTCCTCAAAGCCAAGTTTCTGAATACGGCAGCGGCTAATATCAAAGGGACGGACTCCCATATGCGCTTTGATACCTGTGACGTAAGACGACGTAAGTGACTTACGGGAAGCTGGTACTGCTTAATGAGAACCGCCCCTTACATAATTAGGCAATTCAGGCACGTCAAAAATTGCGCAGGTATGATTCGAAAGAGTTGCTTCCCTCAGATATCTCTTCATTGTTTTTTTTTCCTCAACACGGTTTTCATCGGTCTGCTACTTATAAATATTTAAGTGTTATTTAGACAACCAATTACGGAATTACATTGTAGATCGATCAGATCAATCGCTCATACATCACACTTCGGCGTCCAGTCTTAATCGTGAATAAAGGTGCTGATAAAATTTACACATTTATAAGTTCGAGGGGTACGGGTCTGACAAGCATCTAGATTCAGGTTCCTCATCTTTTCCCTAAATCGCCGAAGTAAATGTTTCCTTTGATAATTAGATGGGTGACTTTTTTCCATTGCTAATCCTATTCTACCTGCATGTTCTCCGCCTCCAATGATTTAGTCGTCGACATGGCTTTAAACTCCGATGTTGCACCGAGCGAGGTGGCGCAGTGGTTAGCACACTGGACTCGCATTCGGGAGGACGACGGTTCAATCCCGTCTCCGGCCATCCTGATTTAGGTTTTCCGTGATTTCCCTAAATCACTTCAGGCAAATGCCGGGATGGTTCCTTTGAAAGGGCACGGCCGATTTCCTTCCCCATCCTTCCCTCACCCGAGCTTGCGCTCCGTCTCTCATGACCTCGTTGTCGACGCGACGTTAAACACTAATCTCCTCCTCCTCCGATGTTGCTATCTTCATACTACGGTCGCAGGTTTGAATCCTGCCTCGGGCATGGATGTGTGTGATGCCCTTAGGTTAGTTAGGTTTAAGTAGTTCTAAGTACTAGGGGCCTGATGACCTCAGATGTTAAGTCCCATAGTGCTCAGAGCCATTTTTGCTATCATTATACCTTCTGAAACATGGTTTCTAACGACGTCCTTCAACGTTATTCCTTCACATGTTAGCGGAGTAGATTCCAGAATAAACAGTTTGATCATTTTTTCGGAAGAAAGAGCAGCTAACATTCTGGACGCACCAACTAAAATATTCTTAAACCAATTCCTTTTAATGCGTTCATTATTTACAGCGGGAGAAGCGGATAACCTAGTTCGGAAAATTCCAATGTTAGCAATAATGCGATCATGAAGGTAATTTATAACGAATTTACAACTCCTGAGCAACTGTTGAAAAGCTCAGAGTTTGTTATACTAAATTCTTTATCCTAATGAACTAAGGGTGGGTTTCCCTTTTTGCAAGTACACAAATTATTGGTTAGCTTTCGAACATTGATCACCACAGTTATGCCATCCTCAGTGGATTCATTCTTTTATTTTTCTGAAAGACATCCATATAAATTATGTTTAGGTTAGTAAATATGTTACATAGGACTTCGTTAATATTTCAATTACATATGCACTTTACCATTAATTTTACATTGTGTATGTCACGTGTGTTCGAACTGAAATCAGCCACGGGTCTAAAATAGTACACCATGTCATCTGAAAACAGGAGGGTTGTTAGGATATCGCCTGCATTGAATTTTTCTTTGTAATCGAGCCTTTAAAATATATGTTCGGGTAAAAATCATGGCATATGCCCGTTTTTGGTTTTAACATTGCAACATCTGGCTTGGGTGGCAGTCCCTGACGCCGGCTACCAGCGCTTTTCGCTTGCTGTGTTACGAGATAAACCAATTTAGCTACTAATTTAATTGTTTTTGCTGTATATTCTATAGTATTTGCGTGCATTAGTGTCAGATAGACTTGATAAATTGAAGTTTTCAGTTTTTATTTGCGTCTGAATAGGAAAAGCGAAGTTACTGTTTAGGACAGTTTCGCGTGAACGCAAACGCTTGTTTACATTATTAACTGAAGTTAAATACGCGGGATTATCAATTAAATCAATGTAAAATACTCAGTATTTACGTTTATTAGCGTCATTTAGACTCGATACGTTTTATTAGGTCATATTTCGCGTATACGTAAACGTTTGTTTAAATTATAAATACGAAGTGTGTGTGTGTGTGTGTGTGTGTGAAATCTAATGGGACTTAACTGCCAAGGTCATCAGTCCCTAAGCTTACACACAACTTAATCTAAATTATCCTAAGGACAAACACACACACCCATGCCTGAGGGAGGACTCGAACCTCCGCCGGGACCATTTCACATACGGTTTAGTTAGTAGATAGCTAAAACTCACCTCGCTGTCTGCTTAAATTCCTTAACTTCTTGTGAGCTTTAGTGATCGTGGACTGTAAGCCCATCGGTTCATATAGGATTCGTATTTGTGCTTTACATTCTGAACTCTTATTGTTAGCTAAAGGTTTTGTTTTGTACCTGCATCTGTCAGTATATAATACTTTGTATTTACTTTTATTAATGTCATTTACACTCGATACATTGAAGGTAGCAGTTTCAACAGTTTTATTAGGTCATTTTCGCGTGTAAGTAAACGTTTGTTTACATTATAAATAATAATCAGTAGGTGTAGCTTATCGTAGGTTACTGTTTCATTCTTTAATAATATTCAATAGCCCCTAGCAGTTTATTGTAGGTCACTGCTTTTTTTTCCCCCTCTTTAGCATTCACTAGGGAGGCCGTGGCCTAGGGGTAGCATCTTTGATTCATAATCAAAACGTCTCCGATCCCGGGTTCGATCCCCGCCACTGCCTAAATTTTGATAAATAATCAGCATTGGCGGCCGAAGACTTCCGTCATAAGAAGTCTGCCTCATTCTGCCAACGGCCTTGTCAAAGAAGGCGGAGGAGCGGATAGAGGTTCAGGGCACTCTCTTGTCCTAGGGGTGGGAAATTGCCCCTAAAGGCGGAAGAATCAGCAATGATCAACGACATGAGGATGCAGAAGGCAATGGAAACCACTGCATTAAAGACACGTAACGTGTATCCACAGGACATGTGGCCTGTAATTGAAGAAGTGTCATGATGATCTCTCCATTGGCAAAAGATTCCGGAATAGTCCCCCATTCGGATCTCCGGGAGGGGACTGCCAAGGGTGAGGTAACCATGAGAAAAAGATTGAATAATCAACGAAAGGATAACGTTCTATGAGTCGGGGCGTGGAATGTCAGAAGCTTGAACGTGGTAGGGAAACTAGAAAATATGAAAAGGGAAATGCAAAGGCTCAATCTAGATATAGTAGGGGTCAGTGAAGTGACGTGGAAGGTAGACAAGGATTTCTGGTCAGATGAGTATCGGGTAATCAACAGCAGCAGAAAATGGTATAACAGGTGTAGGATTCGTTATGAATAGGAAGGTAGGGCAGAGGGTGTGTTATTGTGAACAGTTCATTGACCGGGTTGTTCTAATCAGAATCGACAGCAGGCCAACACCGACAATGATAATTCAGGTACACATGCCGACGTCGCAAGCTGAAGATGAACAGATAGAGAAAGTGTATGAGGATGTTGAATGGGTAAAACAGTATGTAAAGGGGGACGAAAATCTAATAGTCATGGGCGACTGGAATACAATTGTAGGGGAAGGAGTAGAAGAAAAGTTTACAGGAGAATATGGGCTTGGGACAAGGAATGAAAGAGGAGAAAGACTAATTGAGTTCTGTAACAAGTTTCAGCTAGTAATAGCGAATACCCTGTTCAAGAATCACAAGAGGAGGAGGTATACTTGGAAAAGGCCGGGAGATACGGGAAGATTTCAATTAGATTACATCATGGTCAGACAGAGATTCCGAAATCAGATACTGGATTGTAAGGCGTACCCAGGAGCAGATATAGACTCAGATCACAATATAGTAGTGATGAAGAGTAGGCTGAAGTTCAAGACATTAGTCAGGAAGAATCAAAACGCAAAGAAGTGGGATACGGAAGTACTAAGGAATGACGAGATACGTTTGAAGTTCTCTAACGCTATAGATACAGCAATAAGGAATAGCGCAGTAGGCAGTACAGTTGAAGAGGAATGGACATCTCTAAAAAGGGCCATCACAGAAGTTGGGAAGGAAAACATAGGTACAAAGAAGGTAGCTGCGAAGAAACCATGGGTAACAGAAGAAATACTTCATTTGATTGATGAAAGGAGGAAGTACAAACATGTTTCGGGAAAATCAGGAATACAGAAAGACAAGTCGCTGAGGAATGAAATAAATATGAAGTGCAGGGAAGCTAAGACGAAATGGCTGCAGGAAAAATGTGAAGACATCGAAAAAGATATGATTGTCGGAAGGACAGACTCAGCATACAGGAAAGTCAAAACAACCTTTGGTGACATTAAAAGCAACGGTGGTAACATTAAGAGTGCAACGGGAATTCCACTGCAGAGGAGAGAGCAGATAGGTGGAAAGAATACATTGAAAGCCTCTATGAGGGTGAAGATTTGTCTGATGTGATAGAAGAAGAAACAGGAGTCGATTTAGAAGAGATAGGGGATCCAGTATTAGAATCGGAATTTAAAAGAGCTTTGGAGGACTTACGGTCAAACAAGGCAGAAGGGATAGATAACATTCCATCAGCATTTCTAAAATCATTGGGGGGAAGTGGCAACAAAACGACTATTCACGTTGGTGTGTAGAATATATGAGTCTGGCGACATACCATCTGACTTTCGGAAAAGCATCATCCACACAATTCCGAAGACGGCAAGAGCTGACAAGTGCGAGAATTATAGCACAATCAGCTTAACAGCTCATGCATCGAAGCTGCTTTCAAGAATAATATACAGAAAAATGGAAGAGAAAATTGAGAATGCGCTAGGCGACGATCAGTTTGGCTGTAGGAAAAGTAAAGGGACGAGAGAGGCAATTCTGACGTTACGGCTAATAATGGAAGCAAGGCTAAAGAAAAATCAAGACACTTTCATAGGATTTGTCGACCTGGAAAAAGCGTTCGACAATATAAAATGGTGCAAGCTGTTCGAGATTCTGAAAAAGGTAGGGGTAAGCTATAGGGAGAGACGGGTCATATACAATATGTACAACAACCAAGAGGGAATAATAAGAGTGGACGATCAAGAACGAAGTGCTCGTATTAAGAAGGGTGTAAGACAAGGCTGTAGCCTTTCGCCCCTACTCTTCAATCTGTACATCGAGGAAGCAATGATGGAAATAAAAGAAAGGTTCAGGAGTGGAATTAAAATACAAGGTGAAAGAATATCAATGATACGATTCGCTGATGACATTGCTATCCTGAGTGAAAGTGAAGAAGAATTAAATGATCTGCTGAACGGAATGAACAGTCTAGTGAGTACACAGTATGGTTTGAGAGTAAATCGGAGAAAGACGTAGGTAATGAGAAGTAGTAGAAACGAGAACAGCGAGAAACTTAACATCAGGATTGATGGTCACGAAGTCAATGAAGTTAAGGAATTCTGCTACCTAGGCAGTAAAATAACCAATGACGGACAGAGCAAGGAGGACATCAAAAGCAGACTCGCTATGGCAAAAAAGGCATTTCTGGCCAAGAGAAGTCTACTAATATCAAATACCGGCCTTAATTTGAGGAAGAAATTTCTGAGGATGTACGTCTGGAGTACAGCATTGTATGGTAGTGAAACCTGGACTGTGGGAAAACCGCAACAGAAGAGAATCGAAGCATTTGAGATGTGGTGCTATAGACGAATGTTGAAAATTAGGTGGACTGATAAGGTAAGGAATGAGGAGGTTCTACGCAGAATCGGAGAGGAAAGAAATATGTGGAAAACACTGATAAGGAGAAGGGACAGGATGATAGGACATCTGCTAAGACATGAGGGAATGATTTCCATGGTACTAGAGGGAGCTGTAGAGGGCAAAAACTGTAGAGGATGACAGAGATTGGAATACGTCAAGCATATAATTGAGGACGTAGGTTGCAAGTGCTACTCTGAGATGAAGAGGTTAGCACAGGAAAGGAATTCGTGGCGGAACGCATCAAACCAGTCAGTAGACTGATGACCAAAAAAAAAAAAACACTAGATAGCCCCTAGCAGGAAAATAAGCACCACAGCTATCTTCTACCATACACTTTTATCGTTTTTCATTGTTGAGTGTCATTTCTGCCAACTACAGTGCAGCTGTTAACCATGTGTGGCAGTAGGTTCCCGTAAGTTTCTTATAGTAAATCACATACTAGCTACATGGATACGGACTGTGTCTGTTGTGCGCGGATGCAGGAGGAGTTGCCCACAGTCCAAACGCAGCTGGAAGCTTTGTTGGCCACAGTCAATAGGTTCCAGAGTGCCACCTTGAGGTGGGGTTGGGCTGCTTGGAGCAGCCTCTGCTGTACTAGATGTGCAGGGGGGGGGGGGGGGGAGATGTTACAGCTCTCTGTCACTGAGCCGACCTCAGATGCGACTGAGCCAGCCGGCCCACCCTCACCCCAATGTGGGTGGCGGACTGTCTCGAGGTCTTAACCCTCAAAGCGAAGGCTGCATGGGACGCAGGCTCCTGCCAAATCCCATTCACTTTACTAGTAGATTCAGTGTGATATCTGATGCTGGGGGAGGGGGGGAGGGGGAGGGAGGGGGGAGGCTGAGCTGGATCAGAACTCACCTTCTGCCAGGATAGTGGCCGCTCCTTGCACCTTCAGCAAGGTTCGGACCGGCACGTGGGGATAGGGGTTTGTTAGTTATCGGGAGCTCCAATGCTAGGCGGGTCATGGAGCCCCTCAGGAACATAGCGGCTAGGGCGGGGAAGAAGTACAACGTTCACTCGGTGTGCTTGCCAGGGGGCCTTCTCCAGGATGTGGAAGAGGCTCTTCCGGCGGCTATCGAACGTGCGGGGAATAGCCAGCTGCGGATTGTTGCAAATGTCGGCACGAACGATGTCAGTCGTCGGGGTTCCGAGTTAATCCTTGGGTCCTTTCGACGGCTGGCTAAATTGGCGAAGGCGGCCTCCATCTCAAGAGGAGTGGAAGCCAAGCTGACGATTTGCAGCACCGTACCCAGGATGGACCGGGTTTCCTCTGGTTTGGAGTGGAGTGGAGACTCTAAACCAGAGTCTACGTCGACTCTGTGACGAAAATGGTTGTGGTTTCCTCGACCTGCGCTATGGGGTGGAAGGTTGTAGGACGCCCCTCGATAGATCAGGGGTGCACTACACACAGGAAGCAGCTACATGGGTAGCACAGCACCTGTGGCGTGCACATGGTTTTTTTTTAGATTAGGTTCCTTCCCAAGGGAAACAAACTGTTGGCCTGAAAAATTACCAGTTCATGGCACTGATGTGGGTGTGCCAACTGTAAAATTTAGTTCGCCTAAACAGGTCATTTCAAAGGATTTAAATATGCTAAATCTCATGTTAGTAAATTGTCGAAGTGTCTGTAACAAGATCCCCGAGTTACTCCCCGAAATAAACAGTAGTAATGCCAATATTGTATTAGGTACCGAAAGCTGGTTGAAACCAGAAATAAATAGCAGTGAAATTTTGAAGTCGGATTGGACAGTGTTTAGTGAGGATAGGACTGATGCTATGGGAATTGGTGTGTTCATTGCAGTTAAAAGCTGTTTACAGTTAAGATCGATACTGGGTCTGACTGTGATATAGTCTGGATAAAGCTGTCAACTAGACAAGGAGTGACCATTGTTCTAGGATGTTTCTATAGACCATCAGCATCCGCAACAAACGTCGCAGAACGTTTCAGGGAAAGTCTTGAGTACATAGGAAATAAAATAAATATCCAAAATATCCATTAGTTATAGGTGGAGACTTTAATCTGGCGTTCATTGCCTAGGAAAATTACGCGTTTATCTCAGGGGACAGAAGCAAAGACTCGTGTGTAGTTATTCTAGGAGCGCCCTCAAGGTACAACCTTAAGCAGTTGGTTAAAAACCAGCTCGAGATGAGAACATATTAGACATCTTCGCGACAAACAGACGTGATCTTCTTGAGAAAGTTACTCTAGAAGAAGGTATTAGCGAATATAATGTCGTTGTGGCTTCTATGTCGGTGGAAGTTGCAAAAACCCAAAGAAACAGCTTAGAATTTTCTTGTTTGAGAAATCAAATAAATGTGTCATTAATGAATACCTTCAGAGTCAGCTCCAAGCATTCACAGCGGGACAAAAAGATAGTAAGCATCTTTGGTCGGAATTTATAGGTATTTCCACCATGTGCTAGAGAAATATGTGCCTAGCAAAAATACAAGGGAGGGAAAGGATCCACTTAACAAACATATTACGAGTAGGAAGTTTGCTGAGAAGGCAGAGAATTTTGCACAGTCGTTTTAAACGTAGTCACTGCCCCCGCTGACAAACAAAAATTATGCGAAATGAAAGCAGCTGTCAAAAGATCAATGAGTGATTGTTTTAACGAATTTGAAAGCAATATTTTATCTGCAGATTCTAAAAATAACCCCAAAAAATTTTGGTCGTACGTAAAATCTATGAACGCTACAAATAATTCAATACCTTCTCTTGCTCACAGTACGAGTAATGTAACGGATGATGATCAACAGAAGGCCGAAATTCTAAACCTAGCTTTCAAAATCTCGTTTACGGTAGAGGATTGCAGCACCACTCCCCCTTTCAATTATCAAACAAACGCAAGGATGGCTGACATATTGTTTAGTGTATCTGGGATTGTAAAACAGTTAAGATCTTAGACGCCAGGAAGGCATCTGGCTCAGACGGTATCCCCGTAAGATTTTATGTTGACTATGCTACAAATATATCACCATTCTTATCCATCATCTATCAGAGATCATTGGAACAGTGGAAAGTTCCACGGGACTGGAAGAAGGCCCAGCAATCTATAAAAAGGGTAGAAAATCGGATGCACATTATTACCGGCCAATTTCACCGACATCGATTTGTTGTAGAATCATGGAACATATTTTGTGTTCAGACATAATGACCTTTCTACGCTCTGAGAAGTTCATCTGGAGAAACTAGAACGGTTTTAGGAAAAGGCGGTCACGCGAGATACAGCTGGCCCTCTTTGTGCATGATATACGTACAACAGGCTCTACATTCCGGCTCCCAGATTGATGCCATCTTCCTCGACTTTCGAAAGCCGTTCCACTCAGTTCCGCACTGTCGCTTGCTCCAAAAAGTGCGCGCTTATGGTCTATCCGATGACATATCCGGTTGGATAGAAAGTTTTCTAACAGACAGGGAGCAGTATGTCGTCCTGAACGCGGTAACTTCAACAGAAACAAGAGTAACTTCTGGTGTGCCCCAGGCCAGCGTAATAGGTCCGCTGCTTTTTACGATTTACATAAACGATCTGGTTTATGGTACTGACAGCGCCATTCGACTGTTTGCCGATGATGCTGTAGTCTACAAGAAAGTAGTATCACACGAAAGTTGTGAACAAATCAATGAGGATTTGCAGAAAATAAATGCGTGGTGTAATGTCTGGCACTTATCTCTCAGTATTAGTAAGTGTAACCTACTGCGTATAACAAAGCGAGAATCACCATTAAACTACGAGTACAAAATAAATGCCCAGTCTTTGGAAGCGGTAACATCCGTCAAGTATCTGGGGGTGACTATTCGAAATTATCTCAAATGGAACGATCAGATTACACAAATAACCGGTAAGGCGAACTCTAGGTTGCGGTTTATAGGTAGAATCCTGAAGCGATACAGTCCATGAAAAAAGGAAATTGCTTACAATATTTTAGTTCGTCCAGTCTTAGAGTACTGTTCATCTGTATGGGACCCTTACCAGTTCGGTCTGACTCAAGAGACTGAGAAGGTCCAAAGAAGAGCGGCAAGATTCGTGACTGGTACATTTAGCCATCGCGAGAGCGTTACAAATCTCATAGAAATTTCAAGGGGGACACACTTGCAGATAGACGACGCGCTAAACGGAAGGGGCTGCTCACTAAATTCCAAAATATGATCTTCGCCGATGATGTAGAGCATATATTATTACCATCAACTTTCATATCGTGCAATGATCACCATTCAAAGATACGGGAAATTAGAGCTCGTACTGAGGCGTTCAGACAGTCGTTTTTCTCTCTCCCGATCCGCAAGTGCAACAGAGGGGGGGCGGGGGGGGGGGGGGGATATGACTTTGGCGCGAATAGTGCCCTCCGCCACACATCGCTTGGTGGCTAGCGGAGTATATATGTAGATGTAGATGTAGACCTGAGATGTGGCTGGATTGTATTTTTGTGTCAAATGTGTTTTTGTTGTTTTTGCGTGGCTGGTCAGACCTGTGGACTTCTGTAAAACAAGTTGCAAAGCTAAGTTCAGCTCTGAGCACTATGGGACTTAACTTCTGAGGTCATCAGTCCCCTAGAACTTAGAACTACTTAAACCTAACTAACATAAGGACAATAAAGACATCCATGCCCGAGGCAGGATTCGAACCTGCGACAGTAGCGGTCGCGCGGTTCCAGACTGCAGCGCCTAGAACCGCTCGGCCACTCCGGCCGGCTGCAAAGCTAAGTGTTCAGCTTCTTATTTATGGGTAATGTTTCGCATTTCCCCCCCCCCCCCCCCCTTCATTGTCTTCTGTGATGACATCTCCGACCAGGATAACTCTCCGCAATACAAGGTCAAAGTCGTGCATCAGTGGTTCGAGGAGCATGACAGTGAACTCACATTGATGTATTAGCCAGAAAATGCCACTGATCTGTACATCGTCCAGTAATTAGAGGGAATTTAGTGATGTGTGAGTAGACATCTGCTGCCACGTACTTTTGGAAACCTATCAACGACTTGTAGAATCCATAGCAAACGGAACCACTGTTGTACTGTTTTTGAAAAGTGCACCAACTCGCTGTTAAATAGATGGTCATAATATTTTGGCTCATCGGTGTAGATATCAAGCTAATCCGTCTTTTTAGAATCAGAACACGACAATTCGCGAAAAATGTCACTAAGCGAAACAATGCTCACACGCTGTTGTTGTTGTTGTCCAAAACGCACTGTTAAGTTTATGCTGGTAGCAGTGATCTTACGTGAATGAGGGTTCTCGCAATAAATTTTTGTTGATGACGGCCTGTGAACTGCCCAGCATCGGCATGACATTGGATTTTTATCTCCTCCACCCCACCCCCCGCCACTACCAACACAACCAAAATTGCCGTTTACGCAGATACGCATTAAATATGCATTCACACACACACACTTTTTTTTTTAATTTTTGACTGTGACAATGGACAACTTACCCTCAAACATGAATTAAAAATATTTACGGAAATTTTCCTTGGTTATAAAGAAAATGTCGGAACAGATAACCCTCGCCCATTTATTCCCCAATGAAACAACCCCTCCTCCCCCTCACCCCCCCCCCCTTTTTTATGCTCTGATAAACTACCAGCTCGCTCCTGAGAGCACAGAATGAAAACGATCTTGACTTCAGAGATGTACTGTTCTCGATTGCTGACACCGATATTCTCGCGGCGATCATATGCCCAGAGAAAACTCTAGTAAGTCCTTCTTATATTATTGCCATTGAGATAGGCGAGGAGTAAAATGAAAATGATAGATGATGATAAAATCAACAGCTTCCCCAGTCGAATCCGTCTTTTATGTACACTACTGGCCATTAAAATTGCTACACCAAGAAGAAATGCAGATGATAAACGGGTATTCATTGGACAAATATATTATACTAGAACTAACATGTGATTACATTTTCACGCAATTTGGGTGCATAGATTCTGAGAAATCAGCACCCAGAACAACCACCTCTGGCCGTATTAACGTCTTTGATAAGCCTGGGCAGTGACTCAAACAGAGCTTGGATGGCGTGTACAGGTACAGCTGCCCATGCAGCTTCAACACGATACCACAGTTTATCAAGAGTAGTGACTGGCGTATTGTGACGAGCCAGTTGCTCGACCACCATTGACCAGACTTTTTCAATTGGTGAGAGATGTGGAGAATGTGCTGGCCAGGGCAGCAGTCGAACATTTTCTGTATCCAGAAAGGCCCGTACAGGACCTCCAACATGCGGTCGTGCATTATCCTGCTGAAATATAGGGTATCGCAGGGATCGAATGAAGGGTAGAGCCACGGGTCGTAACACATCTGAAATGTAACGTCCACTGTTCAAAGTGCAGTCAATGCGAACAAGAGGTGACCGAGACCTGTAACCAATGGCACCTCATACCATCACGCCGGATGATAACGCCAGTATGGCGATGACGAATACACGCTTCCAATGTGCGTTCACCGCGATGTCCCCAAACACGGATGCGACCATCGTGATGCTGTAAACAGAACCTGGATTCATCCGAAAATTGACGTTTTGCCATTTGTGCATCCAGGTTCGTCGTTGAGTACACCATCACAGGCGCTCCTGTCTGTGATGCAGCGTCAAGGGTAACCGCAGCCATGGTCTCCGAGCTGATAGTCCATGCTGCTGCAAACGGCGTCGAACTGTTCGTGCAGATGGTTGTTGTCTTGCAAACATCCCCATCTGCTGACTCAGGGATCGAGATGTGGCTGCACGACCCGTTACAGCCATGCGGATAAGATGCCTGTCATCTTGACTGCTAGTGACACGAGGCCGTTGGGATCCACTACGGCGTTTCGTATTACCCTCCTGAACCCACCGACTCCATATTCTGCTAATGGGCATTGGATCTCGACCAACGCGAGCAGCAATGTCGCGATACGATAAACCGCAATCGCGATAGGCTACAATCCGACCTTTATCAAGGTCGGAAACGTGATGGTACGCATTTCTCCTCCTTACACGAGGCATCATAACAACGTTTCACCAGGCAACGCCGGTCAACTGCTGTTTGTGTATGAGAAATCGGGTAGAATCTTTCTTCATGTCAGCACGTTGTAGGTGTCGCCACCGGCGCCAATCTTGTGTGAATGCTCTGAAAAGCTAATCATTTGCATATCACAGCATCTTCTTCCTGTCGGTTAAATTTCGCGTCTGTAGCACTTCATTTTCGTGGTGTAGCAAATTTAATGTCCAGTAGTGTATTACGTTAGTCTTTGCTGTTTGGCATCATTTCCATCCATACGAGTCTGCCACTCTGGAGCGCACAGCCAGTGACGTCCTGGACCGTGACTCGGCGCCGACACTTCTGTGAGCCGGCAACGCTACCCTGAGGCCAAGGGCGCCAGTACAAGGTCTGCCATGCGATAGCTCCCTCCATCGACAAGGTGACAAAGTGAAGGGGCGTTGTATCACCAGCGTGACTGTCACAGCTAATTCAGATACTCATGCGTACATGTTTGCTCTACAGGAAAACGTAAAGTTCCTTAAATAATGTACTTTCTTTAGTGTAGTATCTTATTCTACGATGTCCTGAAATACGTTATTACTTACGTACTATATTCTGCGCCATTCTCCACTGTTTACAGCTAGAGGTGTACATTTGAAGCCGGCCGGAGTGGCCGAGCGGTTCTAGGCACTTCAGTCAGGAACCGCGCGACCGGTACGGTCGCAGGTTCGAATCCTGGATCGGACATGGATATGTGTGATGTCCTTAGGTTAGTTAGGTTTAAGTAGTTCTAAATTCTAGGGGACTGATGACCTCAGATGTTAAGGCCCATAGTGCTCAGAGCCATTTGAACCATTTGTACATTTGAAGCGTTGCCAACCAGGCCACGGAAACGGTACCGCGAGAGCAGTTCTCCTACTACAAGCTTAAGATTATAGAACGACAAAAACGACTGGTTGTCGCCGTCTGCTCCAGGAGGTCCACTATATTCCTCAAAATGTCTGCGGGGATGTCAGAAACGTGAGGTACATTTCACGACGCCAGTCTCGCGAGAGATGTCTCGTACAAGCAGTTAGTGAGCATGCGCGTGGGAAACCATGCTCACGCAGCCGTATCACTCTCCATGACTACATAGTTATTCCGCAATGTAAACCGGCGCGGCAATCTGTATCATCAATTGCCCGCCGTTTTATCGCGAGAGGGAAAACTGGCTGCTGTTGATACAGTCAATTCCAGCAATAAGTATCTGTCATAAATTTAGCAAAGCTTGGTGCAGTTTAACGGGTAATAACAGGTATAAATTTAATTCTGTCGGATTGGATTTATTTAATCTACGCTGTTTGTTTCATTTTCTGTTTGACCTCTCGCAAATCATCAATAATTCGCTACCGATCCAACAGTATACTGATACACAAACGTCGAAGAGCAGTCCCAGGCCAACCGAAACAAGAATATTACATGTAGCTTCTCTGTTAAGGTATCTGCAGACAAGGAATAGATAAGAGAAGTAGGACACGTACGGAGACATGTAGACAGTCGTCTTTTCCGTCGCTCCATTTTCGAGTGGAACAGTAAACGGAATAGCTAGTAACTGTGCAAGGTACCCACTGCCATGCACCGTAGTGCGGCATGCAGAGTATGCATGCAGATGTAGGTAAATACATTTTGGTTTCACGCTGGGAAGCTTCTCTGCAAGCGTTAACTTGCTTTACCTTGTAAGTGAAACACCCCTGTTCAAACGGCTACAATCGAAAAAAAAAGTGTTTTTAAAATACACAGATGTGGCTGTTCCATCACCAATGAAGGTCATATCTGTGAAACTCGAAATCTGACTACATCCTACCGAACGAAGCACAAGTCGTTGAAACAATACCACGTGTCAAACAAGAAGTTTCACTGGCAGATTCACCACAGCCGTAAATGAGCAACCCTTTGAAAAAAAAAAAAAAAACAAAAAAAAAAAAAAAAACCACCACATGCTTGAAATGTTATGTGTCAATAAAGGCAGTTCTTACGGAGTCATATGTAGTAAAATAGAATTTGATGTGTTAGGTATGTTTTCAATTTATCTGGTGAGAATGTGCACATCTGGAACTTCTGTGAAGTGACTACTGGACAAAAAACTGGAATAGTCCGTTGCAAGTTATTTCCTTGCTTGGCAGTTGTGTTCAGGACTGAACGTGTCCAACATTCATCATACCTGAGTGGAAGAATGGGCAGTAGTACGTACCAATGCATTTGGTCACACTGATTCACCAATTCGTCTGTTCGACCGAAGGCAGGAACCTCAGAACGCGAGCATGTGTTATCTGCCTGACGACTGATTCCGAGAGAATACTACGGGCTTTTAAACTAGCAGCTGCACCAAAATCTAGACGCGAAAAAAGGTCATTGGGTAATGAAGACGCGAAACAGTCCAACCGTTGAGGATGGGTAACAGAATCGTGACTCAATAGTATTTTTGCGGAAGAGAGGGATGGGGAGAAACTGACAGCTTTTCGTTGAGGACTTCTTTCTGTAGATAATCTTCGGTGTTTTCGTGTATGACCTATGTGTGTATCCAAACGGTTGTCAATTCTGTGACGGCTCCCAGCAATAAATACGACAGGAATTTGCAAACGTCAATGTGGTATCGTCCAAAGATCACGGTAAAGTCGGCAACGCTCGTCGATCGCACAGCCATTAGCGACCAAGTCAGCAATGACGAATGGGAAGAGCTCCTGAGACACGCCCTCTCTCTCAGCACCGCAGTGCCATCGCACGGAGGCCGATATAGAACCGAGCGTGGGCTCGCTCTGCCGCAGTATGTTACGAGGGCTATCCACAAAGTACATTACGTTTTGGAATTAAAAATAAATAAAGTATTGGAATTTTTTTTATTATATACAGATGAAAGCCACACTTAAATACTACTTTTCTACATAGTTGCCATTTAAATTAAGGCGTCGTAGCGATGGACGAGCTTGGAAATTCCTTCGTCGTAAAATTCGGCTGCCTGCGCCTTCAACCACGTGGTTACCTCTTCATGAACCTGTGCATCGTCATCAAAACGCTGCATAGCCAACCACTTCTTCATTGCTGGGAATAAGTGGAAGTCGCTCGGTGCCAGGCCGGGATTGTACGGCGGATGAGGAAACAACTCCCGCTTAAAAGATTCGAGAACTTCACGAGTGGCATTTGCCGTGTGGGCCCAGGCGTTGTCGTGAATCAGCAAGATCTTTGAGCCCAACTTTCCCCTGCGCTTGTTTTGTATTGCTCTTCTGAGGTTGTGCAGAGTTTGGCAATACCTTTGAGAGTTTATTGTAGTGCCTCTTTCCAGGAAATCCACAAAAATCACACCTTTTCTGTCCCAAAACCACGTGGTTGAAGGCGCAAGCGGCCGAATTTTACGACGAAGGAAATTCCAAGCTCGTCCATCGCTACGATAAGTGCCTTAATTTAAATGGCAACTATGTAGAAAAGTAGTATTTAAGTGTGACTTTCATCTGTATATAATAAAAAAAATTTCCAATACTTAATTTATTTTTAATTCCAAAACGTAATGTACTTTGTGGATAGCCCTCGTACCTCCGATGAAGCAGTCAATATCACCTAGTTAGGGCACCAGAGCTACTCAAGTCTCAAATGAAACTGTACTTTCGTAAATCTCGAACTGTGCACTTCAAGAGAAAAGTTTCAATTGTGTGTTTTAGCCGGCCGGAGTGGCCGAGCGGTTCTAGGCGCTACAGCCTGGTACAGCGCGACCGGTACGGTCGCAGGTTCGAATCCAACCTCGGGCATGGATGTGTGTGATGTCCTTATGTTAGTTAGGTTTTATTAGTTCTAAGTTCTAGGGGACTGATGACCTCAGAAGTTAAGTCCCATAGTGCTCAGAGCCATTTGAACCATTTTGTGTGTTTTAAGTGATGCTTTACTGTTGCCGAGCGGTTCTAGGCGCTTCAGTCTGAAACCGCACGACCGCTACGGTCGCAGGTTCGAATCCTGCCTCGGGCATGGATATATGTGTTGTCCTTAGGTTAGTTAGGTTTTGTAAGTAGGCTGTTTATGTTTTCTTATTGGCAACGTTACGTAGCGCTCTGTATGAGAAACACTGGCTGTGCTGTGTGCTGTATGTGGCTAGTTTGCATTGTTGTCTGCCATTGTAGTGTTGGGCAGCGGCAGCTGGATGTGAACAGCGCGTAGCGCTGCGCAGTTGGAGGTGAGCCGCCAGCAGTGGTGGATGTGGGGAGAGAAATGGCGGAGTTTTGAAATTTGTAAGACTGGATGTCATGAACTGCTATGTATATTATGATTTTTCAACACTATTGAGGTAAATACATTGTTTGTTCTCTATTAAAATCTTTCATTTGCTAACTATGCCTATCAGTAGTTAGTGCCTTCCGTAGTTTGAATCTTTTATTTAGCTGGCAGTAGTGGCGCTCGCTGTATTGCAGTAGTTCGAGTAACGAAGATTATTGTGAGGTAAGTGATTTGTGAAAGGTATAGGTTAATGTTAGTCAGGGCCATTCTTTTGTAGGGATTATTGAGAGTCAGATTGCGTTGCGCAAAAAATATTGTGTCAGTTTAAGCACAGTCATGAATAATTTTTCAAAAGGGGACGTTTCATATGTCGACCCTTAGCCTAGGATACCTCACTGGAATCTTCTGATTTTTTTTCTTGTAGTTTGTGTAATTAGTGTAGCTATTGTTTATTGCTAGCGCGTAATTATAGAGAGAATTTCCTTTGTAGTTGCAGTCTTTCATTGTTGTACAGTAAAACAGGTGTGGCACGCATGTAGATTTGCACCAAGTATTTCGCAGCTGCAATTAACTAGATATTATTTTCAGTACTATGTTAATGTGTTCTCTTATTTTTGCTCTTCAAATTGTGCTTTTCTGTGTTGTCGTGTGAAATATTGTGACAATAATGGCGTGTGAAAAACGTAATACTATGCTCCAAAGTAAACTGAGAAATGACAGTGAAGACGAAAGCAGTGTGTTAGCGCCACCATGTAATGAATTAACAGACATTCAAAGTAGTAATTTGGTAACTGTGCACGGGGAAATGGAGCGGGCGTCAAATAATAGTGTAGACAGTGACACAGGTAGTGAACAGGGAAGCATTATCGATCGATCGGTCGGCAACAGCTCGCCTCAGGAATCGGGAATGACAGAACACAATATTGCAAATACTGTAGACTCAGGTTTTGGGTTCTCATCGTTTTCTCAAATGAGTCAAGACACATTTTCCGCTTGGCAAAGTGTGAATGTTGCCGGTGCAATTTCACTGCCGAAAAGCACTGAGGAACATGTTTCAGACACCAGTGCATTGTTATTACAATTAATGCAACAAGTGGGACAAAAGCTTCAAAAGTTAGACACAATGGAACAAAATCTTCAAAAGTTAGACACAATGGAACAACACCAGAGACAAACACAGCAATAGTTAGACACAATGGAACAAAATCTTCAAAAGTTAGACACAATGGAACAACACCAGAGACAAACACAGCAACAGTTAGACGCAATGGAACAAAATCTTCACACCACGCTTGAACAAACACGTGAAGATTTAACTACTGAGTTACATAACATTGAATCGAAATGTCAAAAAGTCTGTAATGACGTAAAAACACAAATTTGTGAGCATTTTCAACCTATTTTTTCGCGGCATGAAAATGCATTACAGAATCACGAAGCAGCCATAAAAGAACTGCAAACTATTGTTCATGAAAATCATGAGACCTTGCAAGCTAAAATTGACTCAGTTGCATCTACCGATTTGGTTACGCAACTTGCAAAAACTCAGGAAAACTTAAAGGACACAGTGGATACTCTGAAAATTGGTTCAGAAAGACACATGGAGGAAATTAGTTCATTATCAGAGAAAGTAGTTGAACTTTCGCATCAGCTAAATAATTTATCTACGAAGGTAGATGATAATCTGAATGACACAAAACCGGTAGTCTTTAATGACACAGAAGAGTGCGAACAAATTAGAAAATTCAAACAAAATCAAAATCAAATCAATACACAGTACAAAAGAGAAATCCGGGAAGTACAAGATCAGCTGACACAGGTAATACAAGAATTACGTATTTCAGAGGACACTCGCGCCCCAATACGGGAAGAGGGACATAGAAATACGGAACAGCCACAAAATAATAACACAGGGCATTTCGGAAGTTATGAAAGAAATTGGCAATGTGCGCCGAATTTTGAGATTGAACCGCCGACACGACGTAACAATGACCGACATGCGACTTGCCAACATGATGATTTTGACTATAAGCTGTTCATTACTACACGTAAATTCAAAACGTTTAAGAATTCTGGCAACGACATTCATCCACAAGCATGGCTCCATCAATTCTCTCATTGTTTTCCTCCCAACTGGTCATTAGAGCACAGATTAGAATTTATGTGTGGCTATTTAGAGAATGAACCAGCTGTAAGAATGCGATCGGTCATTCACGATTGTCACAGTGAAGGAGAATTTTATCATACCTTCCTCTCAGCATATTGGTCTCAAGCTACACAAGACCGAGTAAAACATAGCATTATAATGATGAAACATTTCAAACAATCTGAATTCTCCAGTCTTGTGAAATATTTTGAAAACATGTTGCACAAGAATCAGTACCTGTCAAACCCATACATCCCCTCAGAACTCATCCGCATTTGCTTAATCAAATTACCTGAACATTTACGACATATTATTTTGGCAGGACGTTGCAAAGACGACATTGAAGCTTTTCAGGGACTCTTACAAGAATTAGAAATTGATACTGGTAATCGCGGAACGCAAAAACAGGAACACAACAATTACAGGTCACATCCGTCGCAATTCCGCGATGAAAGAAATAATAACTGGACACGACAAGGCCATTCTTACAACGTAAATCGTGACCAAAACAGACACCACCCGTACGACAACCGATGGCTGAGTAGTAATAATTATAGAGAAAGATCACATTTCTGTAGTAATGAACATGACAGAGACAATCATAGAAACAGACAATATGGCAACCAGAACTATTATTATCACGGGAGACAGAATAACTTCAGACGCAACGGTCCACCGTGCAGTGATAATTCAGGGAGAAATTCTCCACCACTTAACCGACAAGAAAGAAACTACAGGAACTACCGACATGACGACAGACGATATAATCATAACGACAGACCTGAATTTCATCAGAACTGGCGAGCTTCAAACAGGGCAGGGCCTTCTCGTCAAGGTGAATTTGTAGAAGTTAGGTCTCCTAATCCCAATAACGACGCGCGCCAACAAAGAGACAGACAATGACTCGCACCGCAGGCAGCCTCGTGCGCCGGCTGGCTCAGAGAAAAATAACATAGACGCTAACCTTGAGAAAAATTCCAGTATTCTTTACCGACGTATACCGCATGATAATTGCATTCAAGTTGAAACTCTGAGTACTATGAAGAGTAAAAGATTGCACCACATTTCACATGTAAAACCGCTTATTGAAAGATAATCTGCTTTTTAACTTTGTCTTTGCCATAAAACTCTTCACTTCACATTTCTAGTATGCATTGTCAGACTTAGAAACTGTTACCATGCAACAATGTTTGAAGTTAAATATCCAATCAAGAACCAAGAGAACTTATTTAAACAGAAATTACGAATGCATTGTTATAGTGAACAGACGTCACAGTGTCATTGTGTGTGTACATTCTTGCGTGTTAGTTGCACGATTACGTAACGACTATAAGGCTTACATACTTAGAACATTTACCAGTACTGCTAATGAGATTTTAATGCAACATTTTGGTTTACTTGAAAATACATTCTGGATTTAAAGTACTTTCTGTGAGATACCAGATGACACAGTGGTTAGTTTATGTGACAGCTACACGATTTTATCACGACGCTACTAATGAGTGACAATATACAATGTTGCTTTTGCAGTGTTTCTGTTTTATTTCTGCACAGTTTTTCTGTATTATTCTGGAAAGTAAAACATGTTTTAGTAGTAACTTTTGTGGTATAGCTACATTGAGACAGCCTTTTTCGTAGCACAACAATACGTTACATTATAGTGCTTTCTTGATCACGGTAAGGTACATAATAACTACGGTATCCATACGCAAAGCATTTCACTTTCGTTTATGGTGGGGTAAGTATATTGACTTCAGCAGAACTTTGCTTACAGAGGACGATAACTACGACACTTCCACAGAATTATCTTACAGCAAGACGCACATTTGGCGATACAGGACACGCATTTGAGAGATTAATTTTGTACTTAAGCCATTTATTTTTCAAGATTTTTGAATTACAAAGAAAGTTTTCCATGATACATTTCATTCCATTGCTGTAATCTGTAACACCTGAGGGTATAATTACATTAATCCTCAGGGGGGTACACGCTTACTTTGTGTACCATGTGTGTGGCAAACACAAGGAGCCCTAGCTAATATGGTATTTGCTTATACAACTTTACACATCGGTACCATATTTCTCCAACACAGAATTACACAGCTATCTGATTACTTAACTGAGAGAGACAAACATTTTTTTTACTACATCAGTGACAGATGTTTACGCAATTACACAGTTGGATAACTTCATACTTACGAAATTGTATTTCGTCTGTACTTGGAGAACTGTTCATATTTTTTTGGAACCATTGTGATACTATGAGAGCTTTGAATGATATATTTGGTAAGGGAGCATGATTTTTAAAGTACGTTTGAGGTAGATGACACTATTGAAATGAGCAGAGAATTTTTTTTAGGTTTTGAAATTATTGGAGGAAGCTACGACGATTTTAAGAATTGACTGAGATGTTATGATATTTTTACGACGACGATATGTATTATGCTGTTGAGGTTCGTTTATGATCAATAAGCTGAGAATCGTACTTTAAAGAGTTATGAAATGTGTGTACATGCGTGAATGTATCACAATGCCACAAAAATTTTTTTGGACTCTGTTATATTGATAGGATTTTGTTTCTACACATTTGCAACGCAAATTCTCGACCTGTGAAATTTTTTATATGAGACTGTCACTGTAGTGCAAACTGCTGTCATAAATATTTCGGTAAGAAAGTTGAGTGACCTGCACGTAATGCGTCATGGCCGCCCAGCTGTGCCACCTGCCTGGAGAAAAAGCCATTAGTGTGTGCGTTTCATCGGCACAGGTAGAAAAAAAGGAGGCCATTATCCTCACTATTGACATTTCTTTGTAGAAAGCATCGCAAATACGACACGCTCAAACTAGAAAACATGATTATACTGTGGAGCTCTTAATTTATGATATTTACTAAAATGCCTAATGAAATGATGGGAAACATTTTACATCTATTGTCTTTCTAGTTGAGAGTTTGCTCATTTTGTTTAAAATCTAGTTTCTAGCTGCACTGCAGCATTGGTTACAATAAAATTTAATGGATGTACTAATATAGATGTTTTATGCCTACAGATCCAGTCAATAATAACTTTATGCTTAAAAAAAAACGAAACAAAGGAGCACAAAAAGACATTTCCCTTCACAGGACTTGCATACATAATTTTCTTTTCCACTACCTGGTAATATTTCTCGTAGAATTAGTTGTGGTGCACCACTTTAATGACATAGATATTAAGATGTGAATAGACATTTCCCTTATCTGCATTGTTGTCTTTACTGTAATATTTTTCTGCTTGAGCTCTGTCATGTTTAGATATAATTTATTGCATTTGCTTCTGTTGTTTGCCAGGCATAGTACTACTAAATTTCACTTTACATTACTCTGTTAAGCCAGTTTTACTACTGATTTATTTTTCTTGTTTGCTGCTCATTGCGTAATATTAGTTGTAATATTGCTGCTAGCTTGGCCAATTTGAATATTTTGTCATTGCTGTTTGTGTTAATTGTTTTGTACTGCTGCATTGCCTTGTCCCTTAGTTTAGCATCTGAGCTCAGTAGATTTAAGTTAGCTTAAGATGCGGTAGGCTATATGTGAGAACGAGTTGTGATGAATTGGAAGAAATGCATAGAGAAGCTATAAGAAAATGGTTTGGCCAAAAAAGTATTTTGAAAGAGGATATGAGCAAAAAAGTAGGGTTTAGGGACAACAGGTTTAGGTAGGATTTTCTTGGAAATAAATAATGAGATAAGAAATATGTGAACATATAAATACAGAAAGCATGCTTGGATAGGATTTTTTTGGTGGAAACAAATGTTGAAATAAGACGAAAGATCTATGGAATGAAGTTTTGGGTTGGACTGCAGTACCAAATGTTACACTGAAAACAAACCCTGTCCTTTCCTCCTGTGTTATTCTGGTATGTGTTTGTGTACTCTTGTGTATTTGTGTTTTTCCTGTCTTTATGTGTTTAGCTGATGTTGTTATGTTGTAGAATTTTTCTTATACTATGTTATTTACTTTGTAAAGATGTTTAAACATTATTTACTCTGTTCTGTTTTAATGCTCATGTGTGAAGTTGATGTTTCGAAAGTTATTCTGATCTTTTATGTATATACTCATGTCGTAATTCCTGTAACACTGATGTATATGTTATTTCGATTCTTTTGTAAAGCCTGTACTACAAATGTTATCTGTATTGTTATCTTCTTTAATGATGTATTTTGTACCTTTGTTATTGTATTCTTATGTTATAAAATTGTAATCAAATTAAGTAACTTGTAAGTTCCATTTCACCGCACATGTTTCTGTTGGTCATAGTATATGGACAATAGGTGAGAAGTAGGGTCTATTAGCGTTTGCACGTGTGTTAAAAATTCAGCAAGGGACTGGATAACAGCATTGCTGGTTCTAAGGACAATTCCAAAAACTTTGTGAGTGCACAAGCTGTGGTTATGGACTTGCTATATTGTCTGCAAGACTCTTCGATGGTGATTGTGCACCTGCACAGTCGCAGCAGATGGCTGCTGGCCATCCCTACAAGGACTACAGTGGGCCTACACATTTGCTGACTCACCAGTACCATTATTTCTACAAGGACTGCAGTGGGTCCGCACCTCTGGTGGCCCACCAATACAACAATCTCTACCAGGACTACAGTGGGTCTGCACCTCTGGTGGCCCACCAATACCGTAATCTCTACCAGGACTACAGTGGGTCTACTCTGTGATGACCTACCTACCAATATTCTTCAAAACTTCGACTGACTCTGCAGTGGGTTTGCTCTGTTGTGGCCCATTACCTGTCTGCATGTCAAGAGTCAGCACTGTCTTTTCGTTGGAAGGACAACAGTACTTCTTCAAGACTGCATGGAAATCCACTACTTCCGTGTGCATTTTCTTTTACTCCTCAGACTTTGAAAAAAAAAATACTGTAATTTTACTGTGATGATTGATCAGGACTGTCTTTATGGACTGTGAGAAAATTTTAGCTTTTGACCAACATTGTATTAATAAGTGTGTGCATTTGATATCTTTCTTACTGTAATTATGAAAAATTTTATCAAATCATTATTGGCCACTGCCCAAAACGATTTGTAAAATTTTTTGTAGGGAGCATGGGGGCTATGTAAGTAGGCTGTTTATGTTTTCTTATTGGCAACGTTACGTAGCGCTCTGTATGAGAAACACTGGCTGTGCTGTGTGCTGTATGTGGCTAGTTTGCATTGTTGTCTGCCATTGTAGTGTTGGGCAGCGGCAGCTGGATGTGAACAGCGCGTAGCGCTGCGCAGTTGGAGGTGAGCCGCCAGCAGTGGTGGATGTGGGGAGAGAAATGGCGGAGTTTTGAAATTTGTAAGACTGGATGTCATGAACTGCTATGTATATTATGATTTTTCAACACTATTGAGGTAAATACATTGTTTGTTCTCTATTAAAATCTTTCATTTGCTAACTATGCCTATCAGTAGTTAGTGCCTTCCGTAGTTTGAATCTTTTATTTAGCTGGCAGTAGTGGCGCTCGCTGTATTGTAGTAGTTCGAGTAACGAAGATTTTTGTGAGGTAAGTGATTTGTGAAAGGTATAGGTTAATGTTAGTCAGGGCCATTCTTTTGTAGGGATTATTGAGAGTCAGATTGCGTTGCGCAAAAAATATTGTGTCAGTTTAAGCACAGTCATGTATAAATTGTTCACATGGGGACGTTTCAGTTTAAGTAGTTCTAAGTTCTAGGGGACTGATGACCTCAGATGTTAAGTCCAATAGCGCTCAGAGCCATTTTGCTTTACTGTTGAAAACCCATTGTAAATATACGACACATTCCTGTGGCAAAGGTTTTTATGAAATTAGGTGAATCTTTTTATCCTTTTTGTAACAAAGTGAAGTAATGTTTCATATGTTGTAGTTACCATCATTTGTCAGAGCAAATGGTTCAAATGGCTCTGAGCACTATGGGACTCAACTTCTGAGGTCATCAGTCCCCTAGAACTTAGAACTACTTAAACCTAACTAACCTAAGGACATCACACACATCCATGCCCGAGACAGGATTCGAACCTGCGACCGTAGCAGTCTCGCGGTTCCAGACTGTAGCGCCTAGAACTGCACGGCCACTCCGGCTGGCAGCAATCAAAGAACCCACAGTTATGACCAACGATTGTAGTTTCATCAGGTCATGACAGTCAATGCAGCTGATCTGCTAATAACTGGCAAGTTTGTAATTCCACATTACTCGATTACTTGAAGATAAATCCTGGATTCCTCACATGCCTGGTACCCTTCACGATAAACGGTCGTAAACAATCACTTCACAAGTGCCCACCCTTGCAGCGACGTTGTAGAGAAAGGTCCCAGACCATCAGTGCCAGTAACAGGAAGGAAATGGGTAGCATTCACATGGTACGACACATCCTTAGCAGAAGGGCTACAACTGTTAATACCTAGAGAAATATTTTACTGGAACATTTAGCTATAACTGATGGGCAGAGGTGATGGTTAGCCCAGAAAGATATAGAAACTCGTTAAGGCTTTTTCTACTCTGCAAAATTCATGATGTCGTCAAATATCGTGTGCTGCCCACAAGTGAAATGAAAAAGACAGAACACATCAGTTAGTTTACTTTGGCACCATCCCACTGTCAGTGTAGTACTCACCGGTTTCTGATGCTTAACGTCACTTAATATTCCATAGACAGCCTAAGTTATCAGATTAGTTGGTGAACGAAAATGGAGCTACTTTACTACAAATCTTACTCTTTTATTAAATTAACCGACAATTCCAACTGCTCTGTACAAGTTGTGGCGAATCTAAATAAAAATGTGTTACAGCCGTATACCCATAAGAGATCCAAGAGAATAATTCATGCATTGTTAAATGAAAATGTGCCGAAAGACCACAGACACTACCAGAACGGACACTATACAGCGAACGTTTCACTTATTTCAGCGGAAAATTCAGAATTATTGCTTGAATGTAACTGACCTGCATAAAAAGTGTAGGTTGTCCATAATTAAAGTTCTAGTTTCAAAACGCTGTAAAAAGAGAATCACTGCTTGGAATGATGTCAAATTCAAACAGTAATTATACTGTATATGTTTTATAAGGGTCAGAATTCTTTTCTTTTCTTTCTTTCTTTTGTTTGTGCCTTTGTCCCGCAATGACGCAGGGTTAATCGGATTTGGCAAGGTTAATTGAAGGGGTGGCCAGATGCCCTTCCTGCCGCCATCCCGTAGCCCCCGGGATGGAATTAGTGTACATCAACTGTCTGTGCCTAGTGTAATGCATGGAATTGGGCGAATGTGTTCAGATGTCTGCTAGCTGTGTAACTGAGGCGGGACGTGGGAACCAGCCCGGTATTCACCTAGCGGGATGTGGAAAACCGCCGAAAAACCACATCCAGGCTGGCCGGCACACCGGCCTCCGTCGTTAAGCCACCGGACGGATTCGATCCGGGGCCGGCGCGCCTACCCGAGTCCAGGAAGCAGCGCATTAGCGCTCTCGGCTAACCTGGCGGGTGTTTTATAAGCGTCAGAATATGCGCACCAAAAGACGTGCAGCACACGGTCGTTGCTCAGTTTGCGTCCCAGAACCCCAGTGTGACTGTCTCCTTGAAGGACCACACGCTGCTGGTAAAGCTCTGCAGAAGTTCCGGACTGGTCAGATGCCTGCTTTGGGTATGGAGAAAATGATTACAAAAAACGAAAAGACAGATGCTTTCGTGGAACAGGGAGAAAAGCAGTTGATCCGACGTCTGTCGAAGGTGCAGGCGCAGCACTGAAGGAGGAGTCAAGAGGTGGTGCGCAAACATGCAGTGCACGGAGCACTGCCAGAACGTTGAACGTGCCAGCGACCACTGCGCATCAAATCCTACGAAACATCCTCTATTGCTATCCACATGAAATCGCCCATGTTCAGGAGTTGCTTCCTGCTGGTCTGCCAGCAAGATAAAACGTTCGGTCTGGAATTTCTTGCCCTCATGGAAATGGACGATGAATTGCCATGGAACATTCTGCGGACAGCCTGTGTGGTGCTGGTTGACAGCGTTGTTTATCGCAGGGTGATACTTTTTTCGAGATCAGTCCTGCACATCATTTTACCTACACCGTCACTGGTAAATGCCATGAGAATCTTTTGCGCACCAACGTCATTCAAACCGATCAACAGCATGGATGCCTGGGTAGGATAATATTTTGCAAGACAGCTCTCCTCCGTACATTGCACAGTCAGTAAAGCGGCTGCTGTAGAGGCATTTCGTAAATGCTAGAATTATCAGACGTCATTTCCCTATATCTTGACCGTCCAGGATCACATGACCTTAATCCGTATGACTTCTGGCAGGGGGATCATCTGAAAGATGTTGGGTTCAGAGTTCCATATACGAACGTAGCTGAACTGAAGGCTCACCCCGCGCAATGCATTTTGAACGTGACTCTGAGACACACTGATCTGTTTGGAACATGCTGTTTCTCGATTTCAACTTGTGACAGAAATTAGGGAATAGCACATTGAACAGGTCTTTCGCCAGTCTCACGACAATTATAAACCAATTTCATTTTGCTTTTATGTGGTTTTTGGCCCCAGTGCAATTAAAAGCGGATGACATTTTGCTTTTTATACGGTTTTTGGCATCAGAACAGTTAAAAGTCGATTGTTCCCATCCGGTGCGGTACGACCTTGATGTGGTGGATGGTCTAAGGTAACTAACACAGCCGCTGACTGCCGAACTTGTGCAGCCATGCATACAGAACAACGCGAATGATGTAACGTGCATATGCGATTCATCTGCCAGTTACAGCTGACCTCATTTAAGAAACTTACAACGCCATCTATTGGTAAAATTTTTGCTTTGACGTCATTCGAGAAGCGGTTCTCTTTTTACATCGTTTTGAAATTAGAACTTTATTTATGGACGCTTCCTATTTCCCATTTGCGTTAAATACACAACATATGAATACCTTCGTAATATGAGGCGCCACAAATGAAATATGGAAAAACATAATTGGCGATGTGTTGTCTGTTGTGTCGTAAGAAAGTAGTTATTATCGAAGGTGAGTGCATCAGTTTGGTAAAGGTGACTGTTGTGACGAGTAACGTACCCATAAATACTCGACTTTAGCGTCTGGAGAATGGAAATTAGACAGCGTAAATCGGAGATTGGACATGGTAACGGGTATATTTTCAAAGATAGTTGTAAATGATCGCTGGCAGTGTTAAGCGGCGACCACAAAGTAACAGCGGCTTTGCTGCTTCACATTCGAGTCCACGAAGTCGTGACCGATAGTCTCCTCGCTGACAATGACAGTGCGATCGGGACGGACCGTTGACCGAACATTCGTGACTTGGCACAGGATTCGACTTTTCCGTTGACACAACATTCTCTCTCACAGTCTCGATTCGCGGAAAGATCGCTGGCAGGGGGACTCCTGCAAGCCGACTGAACAAAAGAAGAAATGACATTTGCGTCTTCGTTTGATGCATTTGATTCGTCAGACCAGCGAGGGGAAACACGAAACTTAGCGTCATTACAATGGGTCAGAATGAAAGCCTGCGGCCATCCGGTAGAACAGTGGTGGGTAAAATAAGGAAGAGAAATTGTATGCATAGCAACCGGAAAGTTGTGTGACTTTGTGTGGGGAGGCGTCCCGTTGGTATTTGAGATCCCCAGCTTCGTGAGCTTTGCCAAGTACGAAAAGAAAACGAGGATCTGCGTAAGGCCACAAAAATAAGTGATCCTGGATGACTTTATGCACAAGTCGTCTGTCAATGAGCAGTTCAAAACTGCACAATGCCACTCTTCAAGCAACAACCAGCAAAAAACCTGAAGGTACTATGTAGAGCACATCTCTCTCATAGTGCAACTTTCATCTTTTAGGGCCGATGAAGAAATTCCTGAAGCAAGAAACATTCCAGTACAATGATAGAAACAGCATATTGTCCTGGATTTACAGCCATCCACTGACACAGAATTATACCTGCTTTGTACTAGGCAAATCTAATATGACCATTACTATTGATTTTCTTGTAAATAAGAATAATTCTGTACAAGATAAACAGCTTTGTGGTGGCAACTGAGAAAAAATGGTTGCAGATTTAACAATTAACAATCATTACTGAGCATGTCATACATTAATGAGTTTAAATAGAATTTCAGAATTTTCGCAGTTAAGGCAGCTAAGCAAGGGATGTTTAATTCCGTGAAAACCGCAAGAATTTTCAGTTAGCCTAGACAATATATGACATTACCAAGTAGATGTTACTGTAGAGAAATATGAAGTTGTTTACTTCATGAAGTATGAAATGCAGTTGCCTTGTGTTACGCCAACTGGTCACAGTGAGTCCCAATCATGTTACACAATGTATACTGAATACCAGATGACGGTTAATTTGTGGGACGCTGCAAAACTGGTTTATCTCGAAAAAGTCTTACCAAGGACTTGTACGGCTGTTAATGGTACATTCATCAAGTGCGCACAGTTTCTATGGGAGTAACTGAGGACATATGCAGCTAATTGTACATAAATGCTACGTAAGCCACCACACGGTATATGGTGGAAGGTGTTCTGTCCCATAACAAGTCATTTCCTTTCTGAGCCACTGACAAATAGAGACGAGGGAGAGAAGACTATCTATATGCCTTCGCATGAGCCCTAATTACTCTTATCTTATCTCTGCGGTCCTTACGCGAAATGTGTGTTGGCGGCTGTGTAATCGTTCTGCAATCAGTTTCAAATTCTAGTTCTTTAAATTGTCTCAGTAGTGGCCCTCGACAACGTTGTCGCCTTTCCTCCAGGGATCCCTACTTGAGTTCCCGATAACAAACCCAGCAGTCTGCCTTTAAATTGCTTTTATGCCTTCCTTTAAGCCACTGAGCACGGCATCGCAGTGGTTACCGCGCTGGACTAGCATTCGAGAGAACGACTGTTTAAACCCGCGTCTGGCCATTCCGATTTAGGTTTTCCGTGATTTCCTTAAATCGCTTAAGGCAAATGGCGAGATGATACCTTCGAAATGGCACGGCCGGTTTCCTTCTCCATCCTTCCCTCATCAGAGCTTGTGATTCGTCTCCAATGACCGCGTTGTCAACAGAAATTTAAATACTAATCTCCTCCCTTCTCCTTCTCTTCCATTAAGCCTATCTATTACGGATCCCAACACTCGAGCAGTACCCAAGAACAGATCACACAGCGTCCTACATGCGGTCACCTTTACATATTAACCACACTTCCCCAAAATTCTGCCAATAAACCGAAGTTGACCATCCTCCATCCCTACCACAATTCTCACATGCTCGTTCCATTTCATATCGCCTTGCAACTCAGTGCCCAGATACGTAAATGACATGACTGCGTCAAGTAGGACATTACTTATGCCGTATACGAACATTACACGTTTCTTCTTCCTACTCACCCCTCTCAATTTACATTTCACTACACTTAGAGCTATCTGCTATTCATCACACCAATTAGAAAATTTGTCCAAGTCATCTTGCGTCCTCCTACAGTCACTGTACTTCAAACCTTAATATACACCAGAATATCATCAGCAAACAACCGTAGATTTCTGACCATCCTGTCTGTCAGATCACTTATGTATGTAGGAAATCATAACGTATATCACACTTCCTAGGAAGAAAGAGAACGCGATCTTACAGTTTTATCAACACAAAAAACTGGTATCTACCACTGCCAGAGTAAAATGGAGAAGAGCTTCAAGTAGAGCGAGGAGCAGGAAATGTGCAGCACACTTCAACCGAGGCCAAGAAGCCTACGAATGTACAAAGTCTTAGGAAGAAGAAAGTGCTGCTGCTAGGTAGTAGCCATGGCCGAGGTGTAGGCCCTCAGTCACAGGAAAGTTTAGGGGCAGCGTACCAGGCCACCAGTATCTTCAAGACAAATCCAGGGTTAAGTCATGTGATAGAGGGCCTAGGGTCTTTATGTAAGGACTTTACAAATGAGGACCATGTAGTGATAGTGGGTGGGGCGGGAAGCAGTTTCGACACGGATGGGGCATATGACATAGGTGGTGACCTGGACAAGATAGCTTCCCTGACTCATGGCACCAACGTACACTTTGTTGAGCTGTTTCGGCGTCAAGATCGACCACGCCTTGATGGAGCTGTGAGGCGAATCAATGTGGGGTCAGGGATGGCTCTGAAGACAACCAACTTTGCTGATGTTTCTGTGGTGCCCGTCGGAACTATCAACAGAAGGGGTTTCACTAGGCATGGCCGACACGTAAACAGGACTGGGAAGAGAAGATTGGTACAGCTGGTTCATTAAAGTATAGGGGGTCGATCTCCTAGGTAGGAAAAGTAGGTCTTTTTTAGTTTAAATCCAGACAAGAGGTTCCCCTGCCTAAAGAGTATCTCCAGCAGTTTAAAAAATACTGAAACAATCACTCACAAAACAGATTTTAACACTTCAAATATGACATATACCAGATGTCACAAAGAAAAACAAACCACTGGAAAGAGTAACATGGGGCATTTCACAGACATAACAATCCTCTCCATCAAAACACGCAAGAATAAAAAATAAAATACAACTATTAAAAGTTGAACTCCAATCTTAGAACGTCCCGGTAGTTTGTATTACTGAGCACTGGTGTAGAGACACAGAAATTCAACATGTAGTATTATCATTGTATGAAAAGGCGAACTCATACAGCAGAACTGCTTCAAGGGGTGGAGGATCATGCATTTACATCAGAAAAGGAACACAGTTCAAATCAAGACAGTAAGTGAAGACAAACACTTTGAAATATCAACTTTTGAATTAACAGGGCTTGATATCACCAAGAAATTAATCATTTTGTGTGTGTAGATCTCCTAGTGGTAGTGGGGACACTTTTTTCAATAAATTGACAGAAGTTCTAGACAAAATATCAAGTACAAAGGTCAACAAAATTCTGTGTGGGGACATTAACATTAACACTAATATCATAAATGAATCCAGCAGCACCTTCATAAACATCCTTCAATGTTTTGATATGTCCCTATTGGTCAATAGTGCAACAAGGGTTACTACAATGACTGCATCAGTAATTGACCATGTGGCCATAAATATGGACAGGGAAAAATGTGATGTAGCTGTAAAAGATCTCGGACTATCAGACCATCTCTGTCAAGTAACAACAGTAAAATCAGACATTGAATCATTCCCTAAACTACAGACCTACAAACGATTGCTCGTACGTGCGTGAACAGTCTGCAGTGGGGCGCCGTGTCAAACGTTTGCCGGAAATCTTTAAATATGGAATGTGCCTGTTGCCCTTCATCCATGGTTCGCAGTATCTCATATGAAAATAGGGCAAGCTGAGTTTCGCACGAGTGATGCTTTTTAAGTCCGTGCTGATTCGTGGACATTAGCTTCCCGGTCTCAAGAAAATGTATCATTTTCGAACTGAGAATATTTTCAAGGAGTTTGAATCGAAGTTAGGGATATTGGTCTGTAATTTTGCGAGTCTGTTCTTTTACCTTTCTTCTACACAGGAGTCACTTGCTCTTTCTTCCAGTCGCTTCGGACTTTGCGCTGGGCGAGAGATTCACGATAATTGCAAGCTAAGTAAAGGGCGAGTTGCATGTAGCAGTCTTTGTAAAACAGAACTGGAATTCCATTCGGACCTGGCGATTTATTTTTTTCAACTCTTTCAGTTCTTTCACTAGGCCAGAGATACTTATTACTATGCCCACCATTCGGGAGTCTCTTCGATGGTGAAACGACGTTATGTTTGTACGATTCTCATGCGTGAACGATTTCTTAAAAGCGAAATTTAAAACTTCTGCTTTCGTTTTGCGATCTTCAACTGCCACACCAGACTGGTCAAGGAGCGACTGGATGGAAGTCCCAGATCCGCTTTGCGATGTTTACATACTACCAGAATTTTTATGGTTCTCGGCCAGATCTCTTTGTAGACAGTGTGACGTGTGGATGTCTAGGTCAGTTCACGGGGTATGCACGGATACTCGAAGTGCTTAAGGCGACCGCTCCCGATGAGCGGAAAATCCGGGTTGGAATATAGAAAGAAGGGCAGCGTGAATCTCACAGGTTTATTTGACCGTAAAGACAGTGACAGAAATGTTGAGAGGTCACGGCTAACAGACGGGAATCAAAGACATCGTTTTTCCTCATGGAGTGCAGTTTCGAAAATTCTAAGAGCTTTCTTCATTGACAGAATCTACGAACACTCTCCATTGGTCCTGTATGTACTGTGAGGATAGAACATTCTTCCTGCATTCCTTCCATGAACGAAACGGCAAGAACCCCCAATATGTAATATAACAGTTATTGTCTTCCACGACGCATTTTGTATCGATTCATTCAGAGGTAGTGTAGCATGTAAAGAAGGGAGTTAGCGATTGGTTCAAGCAGCAACCGACGTCTTGCTTCATCCCCTGAATGTTGCAGACACTCCTCTATAAAGATAAGTGTTAGAAATAATCCACAATGAGTGTTGCTTGGTGTATGTGGCTTTCATTTTCACACTCTTCGTACTCAGTATCTTCTACGATATTTTCACCCGTAACAATCATCCAGATTAGCGATTTTCCCTTTCCTCTCAGTTTTCGTTCGCGATGCAATAACTTTCACGTCAGAACATTGTATCCGTCGTCCGGCACAAATTTTCACTTGACACTATTGTGTAATAGATCTATACCTAATATAGCAAATCTACCTCTTTCAAAAACAAACGCACCTATATCTGCGTAGACCTACGTAAAGGGAAGCCGATATTCTCCCTAAGTTTAAAGTATTTCAGTAAAAATTATTAATTAACGAACTGAGCAGTGAGTGAATCAGCCACACATTTTAGCGGAATCTAAAAGCACAACTTTCTACAGGAATACGTAGTTTTCATAGCCACCTAAAATTGGAAAATATTTAATGATCCGTCACAGCTGTGTTCATTAGAGACGAAGTACCCATCCTTGTTGTGAAAGGATGGTGGCGAAAAACAGCCATGGTTTACTTGAAGGCATTACTATGGCATTCGTCCATGCCATATAGACCTCAGACACACAATTAGAATAAATTGGACAAACTGAATCTTGAAGCTCGTTCCTCCGCATCAAGTCCAGCGTTTAATCCTTTGCCCACTTCACTCGGTCCCTTCGAATCAGTGTACAAAACATTGTATGCAATATGGAAATTAGTAGTAAAAATTATTTTCTGCTGGAGCTTACAGTTCAAAAGCGGCGGACGCACTCGTGTTTTAATTAACCGTCTTGCTTTTTGTTATTCGTACGAAGATAGAACGAAAACGATTTCCATGTTTGTTTTAAATATTTAACGTTGAATACGGTCCAAAAATGAGTATACATGACACAAACGAGCTACTAAAGCTTTGTATGAAACAGAGGCTATTTCATATCGGTAATAAAATTTGCTACTGTATGTGGAATAACACAGTGTAATCCCATTAACGATATGAAACGATACTGAAACAGGCGAACAATATTAAATACTGCTCGATAATAAATTTTCGGTTATGTTTCACAAAACTTGTACCATTTGCGTATGGAAACAAGGAAAATACTACGCAGTATTCCGTTCATGAACTCCATGCCTGACCTTATAAAAACGGCCAAGAGCGTTTTCCGCTGCACATGCAGGAAGTTTCTGCAATATGATACACGAAATGTACGAACAAGATATCGTACTATAAATTCGTCGTACATATGGCGAATATCTCCGACTTCACCGTTGAAGCCTTTCATTACTTAAACGTGAGTAAATTGGCAATATTAAGGCATTAAAGCAACCATTACATCCCCGCGGATTTTCCTACTGGCTGACGTCCAATTTACAGAAAACTGAGGATCCAACTTTGTTGTAACAGCATCGAATGTGTTTCATCAGCGTTGATTCTCAGGCTGTACGCGATTTTTCGCTACGTACATCTCAGAAATTTAGGATCCTACGTAAACGATCTCGTTATCTGACTTCCTATAACACTACAGCGAAATATTTTCTATAACTGTTTTTATAGAGAAATAATTAACTTTTGAAATAAATTATGAGTAGGACTCGCAGGAGAGGACAAAATGAATGAAAATCTAAAAGTGACCAAACACACATTGACGAGCTTAGCGCTAAACTTATCGAGAACAGTGATGTCTCCTGAAACACAGGAGTACAGTATAACTTGGGGACGAAAATTTTCTCTCGATTCTGACAGCTTTCAATATTTTGTGTTTCATGTTGGAATCTTTAAACAGTCTTTAAGAAACAAAAGAGTGGAGAATGAAGACTAGTTAATATCACAGACGTTTTCAAATGCGAACCTTTGAGAAAATAAGAAAGAGTGACTGAAATGATGTGATAAGTACCACTATTTCTTTATTTTCAACACTGTTGATTTATTGCTATGCATATTTCATTAGCGAACAGTTAATACAGATTTATGCTCGAGGAAAGAGCACTGCATATGTTTATTTCTATTTAGGAACAAAAACAGCTGAATGCCTTTCTAATTCGAATTACATTATGCTCTCAGTTTCTATAAGCCATGAGGTACGGTACGCAGAATGATTTTTTTAAACAAAGGAATCATCGAAAATTTTGTCAGTTTGCGCAGCCCTCCTTTTTCTATGCTATTCTTTTCACACAAATAATACTCAGTAACCCATGTCATATAATACAATTTCTGTCACACCTATACTTTTACTTCTTCAACATATCCATCTAACGCAAAATGATCTAAGCTTGGAGCAACTGTGTTTATTTCGTCATGTTTTCCCTGCTAATGACGAGTTTGATTTATTTGTTTCTTCACATATTCTGCCCGACAATATTTCATTCTAAAAAATGGTTCAAATGGCTCTGAGCACTATGGGACTTAACAGCTGTGGTCATCAATCCCATAGAACTTAGAACTACTTAAACCTAAATAACCTAAGGACATCACACACATCCATGCCCGAGGCAGGATTCGAACCTGCGACCGTAGCAGTCGCGCGGTTATTTCATTCTGAACTACAGTTATTCACTTAACATTTCAGTTCTTCCTCTGGTAGCACATATCACATTATGTAACTTTACTATTCACCACATTTGTCGTTCATTGACTGAAGTTTTCAAAGTGTATAGTTTCAAACCTTGTTCAATGTTAGGTTAACGTTCTGTATCCGCCGATATACTATGTTTAAGATAGTATGCTCTTTACGTCTCCATATATTTTAACCCCATAATTCTGTGCTAAGAGGAGCTGTAGCTGCAAACATTAACAACATGTGATTTCTTTCTTCCAGTCAATCCTTACTTTCGGCTGAAAAGACGATGCCATAAATGATTTTATTTCTCTCGTGAAGTTTCCTTACACTTACATCACTGCAGCAGATGCAAGGAAATAGTAAATAACATGTATTAAATATTGGTAAGGAGTGTGTAAGATAAACTGTGACGAATTCGACTTTCGCAACACACTAATTTTAAACGCCTCCATAAGAAAAAATAAGTTTCACAATTATTTGCCCCGCTCTATAGCGAAGAAAATGTAGATTAGACATCATCCAGTTGAAGTAATTTTACAAATTATGTTTTAGGGTAAACAGTGACTAAAACAGAGTATGGTGGGAACAATTTCAAATGAAACATCTCATCCTGGTCACAGAAATATAGAAAATACATGCTGTTTCACTCTCTCATCAATCCCAAGCACTAGAAGTAAGTTCTAGAGGTAAGTCTGTTGCTGACTCGTGTAAGAAGTATTTCGGATGTGGCAGAGAAGACAGCATCAAACACAGCGACGAACGAATGGCTTAGGCAGCACCATTGGTATTATACCAATATTCTAAAATTTCTCGTACAAATTCGGTACGGAAGAGGTTTTAAAAATAATGTACCGGCGCACTCAGCACGAATTGCTACTCGTATTACGGACCAACAGACAACAAAATAGATTATATTATGCCCCAACACTAGTTCACGCAGCTATAGACACAGACCACAATGTACACTACTGGCCATTAAAATTGCTACACCACGAAGATGACGTGCTACAGACGCGAAATTTAACCGACAGGAAGATGATGCTGTGATATGCAAATGATTAGCTTTTCGGAGCATTCACACAAGCTTGGCGCCGGTGGCGACGCCTACAACGTGCTGACATGAAGAAAGATTCTACCCGATTTCTCATACACAAACAGCAGTTGACCGGCGTTGCCTGGTGAAACGTTCTTGTAATGCCTCGTGTAAGGAGGAGAAATGCGTACCATCACGTTTCCAACTTTGATAACGGTCGGATTGGAGCCTATCGCGATTGCGGTTTATCGTATCGCGACATTGCTGCTCGCAGTGATCGAGATCCAATGACTTTTATCAGAATATGGAATCGGTGGGTTCAGGAGGGGAATACGGAACGCCGTGCTGGATCCCAACGGCCTCGTATCACTAGCAGTCGAGATGATAGGCATCTTATCCGCTTGGCTGTAACGGATCGTGCAGCCACGTCTCGATCCCTGAGTCAACAGATGGGGACATTTGCACGACAACAACCATCTGCACTAACAGTTCGACGACGTTTGCAGCAGCATGGACTATCAGCTCGGAGACCATGGCTGCGGTTACCCTTGACGCTGCATCACACAGGAGCGCCTGCGATGGTGTACTCAACGACGAACCTGGGTGCACGAATGGCAAAACGTAATGTTTTCGGATGAATCCAGGTTCTGTTTACAGCATCATGATGGTCGCATCCGTGTTTGGTGACATCGCGGTGAGCGCACATTGGAAGCGTGTATTCGTCATCGCCATACTGGCGTATCACCCGGCGTGATGGTATGGGGTGCCTTTGGTTACACGTCTCGGGCACCTCTTATTCGCATTGACAGCACTTTGAATAGTGGACGTTGCATTTCAGATGTGTTACGACCCGTGGCTCTACCCTTCATTCGATCCCTGCGAAACCCTACAGTTCAGCAGGATAATGCCCGACCGCATGTTGCAGGTCCTATACGGGGCTTTCTGGATACAGAAAATGTTCGACTGCTGCCCTGGCCAGCACATTCTCCAGATCTCTCACCAAATGAAAACGTCTGGTCAATGGTGGCCGAGCAACTGGCTCGTCACTATACGCCAGTCACTACTCTTGATGAACTGTGGTATCGTGTTGAAGCTGCATGGGCAGCTGTACCTGTACACGCCATCCAAGCACTGTTTGACTCAATGCCCAGGAGTATCAAGGCCGTTATTACGGCCAGAGTTGGTTGTTCTGGGTACTGATTTCTCAGGATCTATGCACCCAAATTGCATGAAAATGTAATCACATGTCAGTTGTAGTATAATATATTTGTCCAATGAATACCCGTTTATCATCTGCATTTCTTCTTGGTGTAGCAATTTTAATGGCCAGTACTGCAGGTAATAACGTTGTGGAAATGCGAAACCCAATGTAATATCTAAGGGGCATTCTTTCAGCCATGCATTTTCTGGCGTGTGTTGTCATCGTAATGTTTAGTCTTACCACAGCGCGATCATTTATGTCAGTAAGAAGGGAAACATATTTCTCATTAAAAACAGAGTTTTTCTAAAAAATTCTAATTTTAGGTAAGAGAACCACTTCATGCACATAAAGCTGTCCAAAAGGTAATGACACTCAAGAAATTAGAATATTTTCAGAATAGGATGCAGAAAACGGCAAAGCTTGACCACAAGATATGTGAAGTACAACAGTGTTCAGCATATGTAATCAGAAAAGCTGTGAAACGAAAACCACACTTTCCTTGACAATGTACAAAACCGGAAAATTTCAACAACAGCAAAACAGTTGATAGGGAATCTGGTTATACCTAGCTGTCAAACACGAATGTTAATATGCTACCTACGAGTTGGTAAAGGATTTCTGTTGACACTCAGTACCATTCTTAAGAAAGAGCTTTGGCGATATCTGGAGAACGTACTTGGCGGCTGACACACTGCATGCCCGCCGCCTCCGCTCCCCCTCCCGTACAAAGGATTCAGTATCGAAGATCTAGTTTGCCAATCCATACTTTTAACACCTTTTCTGTGAAAAATTTATGCACTTTTCAGACTCAACGCCCACTGTGATTACCGCCAACTGAGAGGAAATTTGCACCAACAGCACGGCTGGGAAGTCAGTTATGTCGCTGGAGTAATTACTCTCGTCATGTCCAGATTTCAGCATTATTCCTCAGACCATCCACAAAAATCTGTATCTCCATAGCTCCAGACAGCTTGAGGATTCACTATATCACGTTTTGCCCATTCCCGCCCGCCCCCCCTCCCGCAAATGTAACTCTTTCCATGAAGTTCCCATATCTCTATGGACAAACAGTTCACTCCAAACGAATGTGTGGCGACAATTATCCAGAAAACTGAGGCGGGTTTCACATGAAATTCGCATTCCTTCATCCTTTTATGGTCCAATATCGATGTTACGGATGTTAAATGTCACCATGTGACTTGACCAACGGAAGTTCACTCACTAGGACATAACTTACGTGACACCCTCGTACAAGTTCCGCACACATCGCAATGTTCAGATGACACCCAGTTCAGAGATTAAATAATCAATTTTCTTGTATTTATTTCACTTAACCCATTAGAAATATTAGTCAGCAGCAACGAATACTGCAGTTCGCCTGACCTGCTGTAGTTTCCACATATTTCTTTGCTCTGTAAAAAAAAAAAAAAAAAAAAAAAAAAAAAAAATCAGTAGTGCACAGTACACGTCAAAATGTGAACTATCTAGCAATTTACTTTTCCGATATTTGTAACACTTATTCGTCGGACCTATTACTCTTTTACTTGTCTCATATACGTCTGCCATGGCCAAACTTCACGTTCCACTCCTTCGTTCCGCTAAAGAATTCGTATTTACTGGCTTCACTTTCTCTCGAAGATGACATAAAATTATTATTTACTGGCCCTGCACCTTTTTCTTCGATTCTCTCTCACTGGTTGCACCGTACACAAATCGAGCAGCATGTGTAATAATTTCATCACACACTGGGACCCTAAATAAAATCATACCCTTCTTCATTTTTTATTGAAATTCCTTAACTCATTAACTCATTTTAAAGATCCCACTATCACGCTTAAGCTGTACTATCTTGTGATTTTGAACTTATTCGTGTTGCTATTTAAAAAGCTTTCTCCAGGCCTACGGATATGATTAGTACATCGAGATTATTTTCGGTTTATATACACCCCGGGGGACTGTTTCCTTGGCCTTCGCTTCAGACCACTGTTCTTATTTCCTGTATGACGGTGGTCAGTACTTTTGACAAAACGTATACTCATCTTCAGTGGTAAAGTATTACATTTTATGAGAGGTGTGTGTAATACTGCTCTCGCTTCGAGAATCCGAAACATCACGTCGTTTTTATTTCTCTCGCAGACGGCTATAAAGGGGACAGTCCCTCTTCCGCTCTTAATGGGTTTACTAATCTTTGAGTGTTCATTAATCTGATGGTCTCTGTGTAGTTTAGTTTATCCAAATAACGGTTGTTTATTGAAGAACGTCCACACAAAGGACAGAAAAGATTTCCCATCTGCCATCTGCATGTACTTTTTCCAGTCATTTTATAAAACAGATTACTTCTAGTTCTACAGAGCATCTTTTAATGCGAATTTCTGTTATGTCGGTTTCATTCAACTTGCATAGAAATCTCTTCATGGCTATTATGCCATGATGACTCTATCCAAACTGCATTACAGACCGTGACTTTCGTTGGTTTTCTTATTTCTTTTATAAGTGAGGATAGTAATCAACGAGATTATTTACACTTGTTGCGAGTCCTTCATTTCCCATAATCTATTTTTTTTTTAAGTTTTGTGGTTATACCGTTCCAGGTTTTCTTTCGGTTTCGACAGGATAAATGGCCTTTACATACCAATTATTTCCCCCCTGATCTCTCATTGTCTCTCTATTGTACCTTTCCAAATACTTTAATTAAAAGTTAACCTGTATATCGAATTTTTGACTTATTAAATTGCAGTTTCAGTGTCCAGAGACATTTTCTTTCGTTCAGAGAGATTAGTCCGTGTAAGGAACATATAAAGTCATAAAATTAAAACTGTCGTCAACACTAAGGTTGATTTGAATCTCACAAAACTGTACTTGAGATAATCTTAATGGGAACGAAGAGCCCTTGCCTTTCTCTGAACTGACTCACCTAACGAGTTACATTGGGAGTTAAAACTTGTGGATGTCGAACCACAGTGGAACTGAGCATTTTTCACATTAGCAAGTCATTGCCACAGTTGTAAGAAATGACAAGTGACAGAGATTGATTCCGTATTTCTAGATTTCCGGAAAGCGTTTGACACCGTTCCTCACAAGCGACTTCTAATCAAGCTACGGGCCTATGGGGTATCGTCTCAGTTGTGCGACTGGATTCGTGATTTCCTGTCAGGAAGGTCGCAGTTCGTAGTAATAGACGGCAAATCATCGAGTAAAACTGGATATCAGGTGTTCCCCAGGGAAGCGTCCTGGGACCTCTGCTGTTCCTGATCTATATAAATGACCTGGGTGACAATCTGAGCAGTTCTCTTCGGTTGTTCGCAGATGATGCTGTAATTTACCGTCTAGTAAGGTCATCCGACGACCATTATCAGTTGCAAAGCGATTTAGAAAAGATTGCTGTATGGTGTGGCAGGTGGCAGTTGACGCTAAATAACGAAAAGTGTGAGGTGATCCACATGAGTTCCAAAAGAAATCCGTTGGAATTCGATTACTCAATAAATAGTACAATTCTCAAGGTTGTCAATTCAACTAAGTACCTGGGTGTTAAAATTTACGAACAACTTCAGTTGGAAAGACCACATAGATAATATTGTGGGGAAGGCGAGCCAAAGGTTGCGTTTCATTGGCAGGACACTTAGAAGATGCAACAAGTCCACTAGAGACAGCTTACACTACACTCGTTCGTCCTCTGTTAGAATATTGCTGCGCAGTGTGGGGTCCTTACCAGGTTGGATTGACGGAGGACATCGAAAGGGTGCAAAAAAGGGCAGCTCGTTTTGTATTATCACGTAATAGGGGAGAGAGTGTGGCAGATATGATACGCGAATTGGGATGGAAGTCATTAAAGCAAAAACGCTTTTCGTCGCGGCGAGATCCATTTACGAAATTTCAGTCACCAACTTTCTCTTCCGAATGCAAAAATATTTTGTTGAGCCCAACCTACATAGGTAGGAATGATCATCAAAATAAAATAAGAGAAATCAGAGCTCGAACAGAAAGGTTTAGATGTTCGTTTTTCCCGCGCGCTGTTCGGGAATGGAATGGCAGGGAGATAGTATGATTGTGGTTCGATGAACAGTCTGCCAAGCACTTAAATGTGATTTGCAGAGTAGTCATGTAGATGTAGATGTAGATGAATTCCTTGGGGCGACTGGCGATTTGTTTACTACTGCGACGAAAGCAACTTTCGTATTATGTGTCACCGCCAGGTAACACAGCTTGATAAAACTTGGACCATATACAGAAAGAAGTGCTACAGTATAATACGGAAAGTAATTGAAAGATATTAGCAATGAGAAGAACACAAAAATTTGTTCAAAGGCAATAATTACAATAAAGTGACCGCAGTTTATGATGGTTCCTTGTGCACAAACGGCGGAACATGATTTTTAATAGGAATCTCTTCATCGTGCTCCTATGCTAGCTACAAGACTGATAATGAGTTCTTGTGGTAGGGCACTCCATTACTCCACCAATGCTGCATGGTCGCTGATGCGCGTGGACGTACTACAATACGTCCCCCCAACGAATCCCACATGTTTTCAATGGTGTTAAAATCGGGGAAACTGTCAGGCCAACCCATTCGTCGAATATTCTATCGTTCCAAGAGTTCCTCCATCTGTACTGGACGTACCCTCATATGGCCAGAGGTAGGAGCCCGTGATACACCCAGGAGCATTGTCGAACAATGTGGTTTTGGTGCTCCATGTGTTATGGTATGGGGAGATATATTATTCCATGGACGTACTGATCTCCAAATTATTGAAATGGTACACTCACGGGTCAACGTTGCTGTGACACTGTGCTCCTTCCCTTTGTGCATCTTTTCATAGTTGCATTCACCCGGCCTGTGACCGCAACGCACAGCACTCGTGGCGGAATCGATCGTCCAACCAAAAGGACGTTTTATCAGCCTAGCGGCCAGCTTGTGATCCAAGCCGCGCCCCACCTTTAGTAATGCAATCTTGAGTAGCGATGAGTTCACAATGACTGCCTTTGAACAAAAGTATCACTTCTGTTCGTCTCACCGCATATTTCTTTCACTTACCTTCTGTACCACACTGTAGCAGTTCTTTTTATGTATGATCCAAGGTCCATCGAGCTATGTTACTTGGCAATGACCCATCATGCGTAAGTTACTTTCATCCTTAAGTTTTGCATGCCAGAGTAGTACAGCATTTAACTACTATGCTCCTCAGCAATATAAATATTAATACCGCGCCTTACGATTACAATTAAAACCAAGCGACATTTTTATTCACAGTCTTATCGTTTTCCAAAGTAACGGCTCAAATGGCCCTGAGCACTATGGGACTTAACTTCTAAGGTCATCAGTCCCCTAGAACTTAGAATTACTTAAACCTAACCTAAGCACATAACACACATCCATGTCCGAGGCAGGATTCGAATCTGCGACCGTAGAGGTTGCGCGGTTCCAGAGTGTAGCGCCTAGAACAGCTCGGCCACCCCAGCCGGCTCCAAAGTAACGTTTTTTTGGGTTGTATGCCCCAGCATAATTTTGGAGATAGCTATTTCATTAATGTATTTCAAGCAACTATCGTTTATACGAGTCACCGTGTTTTCAGTCTTTTGGAAGCGCTTCTTCTGTTTTTGGAAAACAAAACGATTCAATATCATATATTTGTCACACACATGAGGAAGTTCTCCTTAATACACCGATCAGTTAGTGTTACAACACAGTGCAGGAATTATGAAGAACGCCTGGTTTAACCTTTAATTTCTGTTTTCCTCAGTCACCCAATAAACTTTACGTCAAATACAACAGTTTATAGTTGCCTGCGGCATTATGAGATTTTAATACGACTACGTGTTGGTTTTAAGTATCCCTCTCCTTTACGTACGCAACGTGTGTTTACCATAACTAGGGACATTCTTGCGTCAAGACGGCTGCTACTAATGACTCAATAATTTTTAAACGAGGATGTTTATGGGTGCCCAAGAAGCGTCAAACGTCCTAATCTGTTTATATGATGCTACCATAAAGTAAAGAAAAAATAGTAAACTAACTAAAAAATAATAACGATTTTATTTCTCGATTTCTCTTCAATTACTTTCCGTTGCCGCTTTCTTCAATACGCTGCAATCGGTACATATTTTAATAACAGCTTTCATGACAGAACACTTGACACGGCATAACACTTAAAATCAGTCTCAATATACAAAGACTTGCTTTTGGTTCAAATGGTTCAAATGGGTCTGAGAGTTTCAATAATCTGAACAAACATTTTACCAAAATAGATTAAGAAAATTAAAAGAGTGTCATTTACTGATTCAAGACACACAGGAACAGTCCACACCTGTTGCCATGTTAAAACGAGGACATAATTAATATTGTGGATACCACAACACAGCAACGATTCAGAAACATTTACAGTGTCTACAACCAGATAAAAGGGGGAGCATACCATTATAATTTGTTTCTGTACTGTATTTCAAGAGTTCAGCGACTGTCTCTTGGAATTCAAACGCAATAATAAGAGCAAGCAGCAGCTAAGATTATTTCATTCATCCGAACCGGTTTAGGTCGAGAAGTCCATCTTTATTTATGTTTAATACTATTTACATTTTTAGAAACTCTAAACGCGCATAAACTGGGTAGGACGCACGCTTATCTGATGCTACGATTAACTCAAAGAAATTGATCAATAGACTAACATTATGTTGAAACGAGGAGTAATTTTAGGCAGTACTTCCATGTATAAGCGTATATTTCTAACGTGATTCTCTTTGCTTTATACTGTGTGAGATCTGCGTAAAATTAATCTTCTTTACGATGTAATTAATAACTGTAAAGCGATTACTTTTCCTTGTGTAATCGTACCAACACAATAACATGCTACTCTAGACAGTTGCTACTAACAAGAATTGTAAGCCTTTGAAAATGGGTTTTGTGCTCGGAACCGACAGTTTTTATTATTACCGTATTAGCAACTACTTTTCACTTTTTCGAAATTCTGCCGACCTTCTCAAAGAACGTCTTGTCAGCCTCCGTTTGCTGCACTCATGAGGCGCTACTTTCATTCCTGTCCTGTAAAACCTAAACATATCTCTGAATACACAGCGACTGACAGCTTCAATAGCATATGTTAAACATCCCCTCCTCACCTAGTAATGACCACTACTGGTAATGTTCCATAAAAATATGTAGGACAGGTATTACCAACGCGTCATTACTTTCAGCACAGATTTTCATATATCAATACTTCCAATTACTCCTCTCGCTAGTTTGATGTAAAGCATGATCATTAAGTCACTGCTTATAATAAACGTGTTTTTCCGCAATGTCTCGACCCACATACGGCACTGCCTCCATGATCGTTCATATTATTCAGTTCTAAGTGGTAGTACCCGAATCGATCTCTTGCACCTATTCTGGATTAGTCCGGAGAGGAATTCCCTGGAAGAAATGCACCTGGACTCATGTGGCAAAACCAGACGCTACCCTCAGTACATAACACGCAAACCATTGGTGAGGAATCATAATGGAAGAAATGTGTGATGCTGTTACTCACATATGATGTGATTAATATTGTTGCTCGACTTTAATCAACATTCGACGAACAGTGGACGCGTTTTCATGAATTATTAAATATTTACGAAGGGTAATATGTAATACTTTATTTTGCACGTTATAAATTATATTAAAAGCCTACAACTATGCAAGTATTGATTCAGATATTATAATCACTACTCTACTTACGTTTCTTTAATTAAGACTGATGCTTGAGTGTCACTTTTGTTCCATTTCATTATCCTCTCAGACCTTGCTCAGTAAGTGGGATCAGTTCAGGTCTGTGCAGAATTACATAATTACATGAAAACGTTTCTAAAGCTAATACTTGCCAGACAAACACAATTTTCCTCCCTGAATATTGCGAACTTATTAACTGTTACATACACACTACGTTCAAAAAAATCAGCCACAAGACAACGTATGATAACACTGCATACGTATTCAGTGGCCTAGGGGAAGAGTTTTAGATATCGACCATTTTCTTTAACAACAAAGAAGTCACTTCATGCAGTAACCAAACGCTAACGTACACTTCAAGAAACCAAGAAAAGAATGACTGAATGACAATCTCGATAAGGATGCAGTTCATGATATGCAAGCGTTTTATTTTATTTTAAAATTGCAGCAATACGACAGTGGAATCACATGGAGTGGCTGAACTATAAACTTCGGAAAATAAGTTATGTTCCACCATACCGAGATGTACAGACTCCATGGCCAGCAATGAACTCGAAATATATCTAATATTAGCTGTACCCGGGCACGCTTTGCTTTGTCATAGCCTGCTTAAATGGAAAAGAAAGAAAAGAGGAAGCACACGTTTATAATATGTATGGGAATTAGAAAAACGTCCTACTCTCCTTCTCTCTCTTGTGTATCTTCTCCCCCTTTCTTTGTTCTTCTCCTCCTCCTTCCTCCTCTCTCTGTCCATCACCTCCTTCTCCCTCTCACTGTCCACCTTCTCCCCTTCTCCCCCCCCCCCGCTCTATCTCCTCCTGCCCCTTGTCTTCCATCTCCTCCTTTCTGTTTTTTATTTCTCCCACACCTTCTCTTCTGTCCATCTCTTCTTCCCCCCCCCCCCCTCTCTCTCTAACCTTCAACCATGTTTATTGTTAGTGCAAATTCAGATACTCTAGAAGTCTTCTAATTATAAACCAAAAAGCCGTAAATAGAAATTACCAGTTTTATATTTTATAAATTATGGAGCTCAGCAATCAGTCGTCCTTTTTTTTGCAGATTTTATTATGCAAATCCAGATTGCGGCTAGTGCCTATCCATTATCAGTGCACAGTTTTTTAATCTCGATGCATGCTAGTTCCCTTCAGTTCGAGCAACAGTTACACATGACTGATCCCCGAACAACAGGGAACTGACATGCATCGAGATTAAACAATAGTGCATTGATAATGGCTAGGCACTAGCCGGAATTTGGATTTGCGTAATAAAACCTACACAAGAAACAGGACGACTGATTGCTGCGCTCCATAATTTATAAACCACATAATAGTCGCTGAGTGCACCCACTTTCCTAATGGAAGGTAACCTGACTTAGCAGTTCGCTAACAATGTTCCACTATTGTGTATTTTACAAACATTTATACATTACACAGTATATAGTCTGTATACGTCATAACTTTTGTTACAGTGATCTGTAAAAATTTGAAGTAAATCGGAAAGAAACATTTTGAGATTTTTGGTAGCAATTATGTACCTAAAAGCCCGCCCATATTAGAATTCAACGTTGTGTCAAAATTTCCCATCAGTCGGTCAGAACTTTCGGAGATTAACGATTTTGAACAAACCAACATTTACATTTTTATAACGTTTCCCGTTTTATTACACATGTATTACATATATACCAGATAGCGTGCCAGTAAGTATACAAAAATACGTGTATATTCGAATGCAATGTTGTGCCAAAATTTCAAAGCAATCGGTGAAGAACTATCGGAGATATGAGATTTTGAAGACACGACCATCCACATTTGTACTTACATAAAAACTGTAAATGTTTCTCTCGCAAATCTCCGAAAGATTTTGACTGAATGCTTTGAAATTTTGACACAACATTAAACACGACTGTATTAGAATGCGACGACGAGTCAAAATTTCAAAGGAATGGTCAAGAACTTTTGGAGGTACACGGTTTTGAACAACTGAACATTTACATTTTCACTTGTACAGACCTATCTGTTTGCCGGAGACCACGTGGTTTGAGGGGAGCCGGCACGGGAGCTCAGCGTCTTCGGTCAGAGGGTTAGCTGCCCTCTGTAATAAAATAAAATAAAAACTAAGTTAATGCATCAACGATCAACTTGAACAAGCGTCATGGGACGTCCGCCCCGAACAAATAGAACGAACAGAGGTTCAGGGCACTCTCTTGTCCTTGCGGTGGGAAACTGCCCCTAAAGGTGGAAAAATCAGCAATGATCAACCGCAAGAGGATTCAGAAGGCAACGGAAACCATTGCATTAAAGACACGTAACGCGTATCCACAGGTAATGTGGCCTGTATTCGAAAAAGTGTCATGGTGATCTCTCCAATGTAAAAGATTCCGGAATAATCGCCCAATAGGATCTCCGGGAGGGGACTGCAAAGGGGAAGGTGACCATGAGAAAAAGATTGAGTAACCAACGTAAGGATAACGTTCTACGAGAGGGGGCGTGGAATGTCATATGCTTGAACGTGTTAGGGGAGCTAGAAAGTCTGAAAAGGGAAAAGCAAAGGCTCAGTCTAGGTATAGTTGGGGTCAGTGAAGCAAAATGGAAATAAGACAAGGATTTATGGTCAGATGAGAATAGGGTAATATCCACAGCAGTGGAAAATGGCCTAACGGGAGTAGAATTTGTTATGAATAGGAAGGTAGGGCAGAAAGTAAATTATTGTGAACAGTTTACTGATTTAGTGATAGGTTTCTTCTCATCAGAATCAACAGCAAAGCAACACCAAAAACGATAGCTCCGGTATACATGCCGACGTCGCCAACTGAAGATGAAGAAACAGAGAAAGTATACGAGGATATTGAAATGGTAATAGAGTACGTAAAGGGAGATGAAAATCTAATAGTGATGGACTGGAATGCAGTTGTAGGGGAAGGAGCAGAAGGAAAGATTACAAGAGAATTTGGGCTTGGGCCAAGGAATGAGAGAGCAGAAAGAAGGCTAACTGATTTTGCAGTAAATTTCAGCTCGTAATAGCGAACACTCTGCTCAAGACTCACAAGAGGAGGAGGTATACTTGGAAAAGGCCGAGTAATATGGGAAGATTTCAGATACATTACATCACGGTCAGGCAGAGACTCCGGAATCAGATACTGGATTCTAAAGCAGCAGATATAGACTCAGATTACAATGAAGTAGTGATGAAGAGTACACTGAAATTTAAGAGATAGGTCAAGAAGAATCAATACGCAAAGAAGTCGGATACTGAAGTACTAAGGAATGACGAGATACCCTTGAAGTTTCTATGAGTGTAGATATAGCAATAAAGAACAGCTCAGCAGCCAGTACAGTTGAAGATGAATGGACATCTCTAAACAGGGATTGAGTAACCAACGTAAGGATAACGTTCTACGAGAGGGGGCGTGGAATGTCATATGCTTGAACGTGTTAGGGGAGCTAGAAAGTCTGAAAAGGGAAAAGCAAAGGCTCAGTCTAGGTATAGTTGGGGTCAGTGAAGCAAAATGGAAATAAGACAAGGATTTATGGTCAGATGAGAATAGGGTAATATCCACAGCAGTGGAAAATGGCCTAACGGGAGTAGAATTTGTTATGAATAGGAAGGTAGGGCAGAAAGTAAATTATTGTGAACAGTTTACTGATTTAGTGATAGGTTTCTTCTCATCAGAATCAACAGCAAAGCAACACCAAAAACGATAGCTCCGGTATACATGCCGACGTCGCCAACTGAAGATGAAGAAACAGAGAAAGTATACGAGGATATTGAAATGGTAATAGAGTACGTAAAGGGAGATGAAAATCTAATAGTGATGGACTGGAATGCAGTTGTAGGGGAAGGAGCAGAAGGAAAGATTACAAGAGAATTTGGGCTTGGGCCAAGGAATGAGAGAGCAGAAAGAAGGCTAACTGATTTTGCAGTAAATTTCAGCTCGTAATAGCGAACACTCTGCTCAAGACTCACAAGAGGAGGAGGTATACTTGGAAAAGGCCGAGTAATATGGGAAGATTTCAGATACATTACATCACGGTCAGGCAGAGACTCCGGAATCAGATACTGGATTCTAAAGCAGCAGATATAGACTCAGATTACAATGAAGTAGTGATGAAGAGTACACTGAAATTTAAGAGATAGGTCAAGAAGAATCAATACGCAAAGAAGTCGGATACTGAAGTACTAAGGAATGACGAGATACCCTTGAAGTTTCTATGAGTGTAGATATAGCAATAAAGAACAGCTCAGCAGCCAGTACAGTTGAAGATGAATGGACATCTCTAAACAGGGATTGAGTAACCAACGTAAGGATAACGTTCTACGAGAGGGGGCGTGGAATGTCATATGCTTGAACGTGTTAGGGGAGCTAGAAAGTCTGAAAAGGGAAAAGCAAAGGCTCAGTCTAGGTATAGTTGGGGTCAGTGAAGCAAAATGGAAATAAGACAAGGATTTATGGTCAGATGACAATAGGGTAATATCCACAGCAGTGGAAAATGGCCTAACGGGAGTAGAATTTGTTATGAATAGGAAGGTAGGGCAGAAAGTAAATTATTGTGAACAGTTTACTGATTTAGTGATAGGTTTCTTCTCATCAGAATCAACAGCAAAGCAACACCAAAAACGATAGCTCCGGTATACATGCCGACGTCGCCAACTGAAGATGAAGAAACAGAGAAAGTATACGAGGATATTGAAATGGTAATAGAGTACGTAAAGGGAGATGAAAATCTAATAGTGATGGACTGGAATGCAGTTGTAGGGGAAGGAGCAGAAGGAAAGATTACAAGAGAATTTGGGCTTGGGCCAAGGAATGAGAGAGCAGAAAGAAGGCTAACTGATTTTGCAGTAAATTTCAGCTCGTAATAGCGAACACTCTGCTCAAGACTCACAAGAGGAGGAGGTATACTTGGAAAAGGCCGAGTAATATGGGAAGATTTCAGATACATTACATCACGGTCAGGCAGAGACTCCGGAATCAGATACTGGATTCTAAAGCAGCAGATATAGACTCAGATTACAATGAAGTAGTGATGAAGAGTACACTGAAATTTAAGAGATAGGTCAAGAAGAATCAATACGCAAAGAAGTCGGATACTGAAGTACTAAGGAATGACGAGATACCCTTGAAGTTTCTATGAGTGTAGATATAGCAATAAAGAACAGCTCAGCAGCCAGTACAGTTGAAGATGAATGGACATCTCTAAACAGGGCAATCACAGATGCTGGAAAGAAAAACATAGATACAAAGAAGGTAATCGCGAAGAACCCACGAGTAACAGAAGAAATACTTCAGCTAATCGATGAAAGAAGGAAGTACAACAATGTTCAAGGAATTCAGAAATACAGAAATACAAGTCGCTGAGGAATGAAATAAATAGGAGGTCACGGAATCTACGACGAAATAGGTTCACGAGAAACGTGAAGAAATCTAAAAAGAAATGATTGTCGGAAGGACTGACTCAGCATATAGGAAAGTCGAAACAACCTTCGGGGAAATTAAAGGCAAGGGTGGTAACATTAAGAGTGCAACGGTAATTCCGCTGTTAAATACAGGGGAGAGAGCGGATAGGTGGAAAGAGTATACTGAAGCCCTCTATGATGGGGAATATTTGTCTGATGTGGTAGACGAAGAAACAGGCGTCGATTTAGAAGAGATAGGGGATCCAGTATTAGAATTTCAAAGAGTTTTGGAGGACAAATAAAGCAGGAGGAATAGATAACATTCTATCAGAATGTCTAAAACCATTGGGGGAAGCGGCAACAAAATGGCTATTCATGTTTGTGTGTAGAATGTATGAGACTGGCAGCATCCCACCTGACTTTCAGAAAAATATCATCTACACAATTCCGAAGACTGCAAGAGCTGAGAAGTGCGAGAATTATAGCACAATCAGCTAACAGCTCATGCATCAAAGCTGCTTACAGGAATATTATACAGAAGAATGGAAAAGAAAATTGAGGATGTGTTACATGAAGATCAGTTAGACTTTAGAAAAGGTAAAGGTGAAAATATATCAGTGATGCGATTCTCTGATGACATTACTATCCTGAGTGAAAGTGAAAAAGAATTACATGATCTGCTGAATGTAACGAACAGTCTAATGAGTATAGAATATGAATTGAGAGTAAATCGAAAAAAGCCGAAAGCAATGAGAAGTAGCATAAATGAGAACAGCGAGAAACTTAACATCAGGATTGATGGTCACGGAATGGAAGAAGTTAAGAAACTCTGCTACTCAGGCAGCAAAATAACGTATAATGGACGGAGCAAGGAGGACATCAAAAGCAGACTCACTGGCAAAAAAGGCATTCCTGGCCAATAGAAGTCTACTGGTATCAAATGCAGGCCTTGGTTTGAGGAAGAAATATCTGAGAGTGTACATTTGGAGCACAGCGTTATTTGGTAGTGAAACACGGACTGTGGGAAAACAGGAACAGAAGAGAATCGAAGCATTTGAGATGTGGTACTACAGACGAATTTTGAAAATTAGGTGGACTGATAAGGTAAGGAATGAGGAGGTTCTGCGCTGAATGTGAGATGAAAGGAATATGTAGAAAACACTGACGAGAAGAAGGGACAGGATGATAGGACATCTGTTAAGGCATCAGGGAATAACTTCCATGGTACTGGAAGTAGCTGTAGAGAGCAAAAACTGTAGAGAGAGCCAGAGATTGGAATACGTCCAGCAAATAATTGAGGAAGTATGTTGCAAGTGCTACTCAGAGATGAAAGAGATGAAGAGGTTGGCGCAGGAGAGGAATTCGTGGCGGGCCGCATTAAACCAGTCAGAAGACTGATGAAAAAAAAAAAAATATTTTTGTCATCTTCAGTCAATGATGTGTTTCTTGAGATCGAGTTCATGCGCGGAGAAGGTACAACACCAGTACCTACATTTTAAATACGGTGGAATTTTAATTCTGTACTGCGTTTTCCGTTACATTTACATATCGCGACTTTACCACTTGCATTGCAAATACTATCTTGTGGGACACACATAAAGATGACATCATTATTGCAGCACTTCAAAATTGGCATAAATTTCTAAACGGGGATATGCTTCTCCATGATTACGTAACTAATGCCGTAATATCCTTCTACCAGTGGGGGAGTAAACTTTATAAACACGCAACTGCTGTTGAATACTGACAAGGGAACCTCCCCATCGCACCCCCCTCAGATTTAGTTATAAGTTGGCACAGTGGATAGGCCTTGAAAAACTGAACACAGATCAATCGAGAAAACAGGAAGAAGGTGTGTGGAACTATGAAAAAATAAGCAAAATATACAAACAGAGTAGTCCATGTGCAAGATAAGTAACATCAAGGATAAGTTGAACTCAAGAGTGCCGTGGTCACGTGGTTACCGTGAGCAGCTGAGGAACGAGAGGTCCTAGGTTCAAGTCCCCCTTCGAGCGAAGAGTTTAATTTTTTATTTTCAGACAATTATCAAAGTTCAGGCACTCACACATAATCAACTTCGCTCTCCAAAATTCTAGGACATGTTCAGATTTGCTTGGACATAGGCAGGATTTGACGGTCTACACACGGAAAAATTTGAAACATATGTTTTGACAGAGCACAGGGGAAAGTGAGCGACTGCGAAACTGTTGGATTCATTTGTTGCAGTTTATGTGACAAACTCTTTACGTTTTCATCACTTTTTTTGGAGTAATTATCACATCCACAAGAAAACCTAAATCGGGCAACGTAGAAGAATGTTTTTACCCATTCGCCAAGTGTACAAGTTAGGTGGGTCGATAACATATTCCTGACATGTAACGCACATGCCGTGACCAGTGTCGTATAGAATATTTCAGACGTGTTTTCCTGTGGAGGAATCGGTTGACCTATGACCTTGCGATCAAATGTTTTCGGTTCCCATTGGAGAGGCACGTCCTTTCGTCTACTAATCGCACGGTTTTGCGGTGCGGTAGCAAAACACACACACTAAACTTATTACAGTGAACAGAGACGTCACTGAACGAATGGACAGATCATAACTTTGCCAAAATAAAGAAAAACTTTTCGCTGGAAAGGAGAATTGAACCAAGGACCTCTGGTTCCGCAGTTGCTCACGCTAACCACGGGACCACGACGCTCCTGAGCTGATATTATCCTTGATGTTGCTTATCTTCGCATGGACTACTCAGTTTGTATATTTTGCTTATTTTTTCATAGTTCCACACAACTTCTTCCTGTTTTCTCGATTGATCTGTGTTCAGTTTTTCAAGGCCTATCCACTGTGCCAACTTATAACTAAATCTGAGGGGGGTGCGATGGGGAGGTTCTCTTGTGAGATAATGCGGACCTGCACACCGCCATTGCCCGTCTTCTCGGAAAAACCTCTCATCACCCGACTGCATTAGACTCCCAGTCTACATAAATATACGCAATGTTTTTTTCAACTTTAGGGAGCACACGATCGTCTCATAAGCCGCTTCGCGCTGTTTAGTGTTAATTGGCTTTATTTCAGACCGTTTTCGCGGGAACACTCCAGCAGTAGTTCCCCAAGAGCAATACTGTTGTGAATAGAAATTAAACCGGTGATACGATTCTCCGCGCGTGCTTTCCGGAGTCCAGTATTCATTTGATTGTGGGAGAAACGTCGGAGAAGAGGCGAAAAAGCGGCTGCCCGAGCGGCAGGATCTATTAGGCAGCCAAACGTGATTACCGCCGGTTTAGCAGTACTATTTAAACGCTCTGATCGCCGCCATCAGGTCGTAATTTAGTAACAGCGCGCGCCGTTCTTTGCCAGGAAATAGAACACGGAACTTTTCAGTAATTGTGGAGAGTATCGCTAAAATTTTCACCTCACGCCGCGTAATTCCCCGTCGCCTGTCTCAGGCAGCGGCTGGAACCGTTCCTCCGATGGATAATTCACTGCAATATTTGTAAAAATCTAGCGGTCGCGTCACGAGATGCCCGGCTGGCGCTTTTCTCACTGCCCCAGAAAAGCGTCAAAAATCGATCGGCGTGAAAGTTTTGCTGGTGCGTATGCCGGACGAAATTCCCGTGTCCAGAAATTGTGTCGCGTAATAATCGGTTGCACTGAATAAATGTTTCGATTCCGACTTCGTAACTTTAATTAGGCGGCAGCTCGGATGGGTCCGAAGGGGCTATGTATAATGGAAGCGATACGCCACACAAAATAGCGGCGCTGCGATATTACGCCGCAGCCTGAATTTTCAACATAATTAGACGGAAGGAGACCGGAGAGACGGCGAGGACGGAGGCGCAGATAAAAGCCATCTGTCAAAATAATACAGAACACTGTTACGCATTCACAGACGACGCCAAACATTTCGATTCCGTTCGGTTGCTGCAATATTTATTTCGGCGGCGACAATATTAACTTTTCACGATTCGCCGAACGCAACTTGCCGGCTGTGTCGAGTCGCCGTCGGTCTGTAATTACCCGCAGCGGGCTCTCCCTTATCAAGCGCACAAGCAGTGCTGTTTTATGTGACAAGGAGCTGTCCTGGGAGAGTAAATTTGATAATTTATTGATGGGAGCGGCAAAATGTCGGACATCTCTGGAGGCGTCTTCGGCAGTCGTCCTGTCATTGCCCACTGTGTACAAGAGCGGGGAGGCTCCAATGCGAAGTTAAAATGAAACGGACTCCAAAACGCTGTATTATTGCAATATTGCCTTCCCAACTCGCTTTTCCAAGACCCTGGGCCTCAACACACGCTTACAGAATCATTTATGTGTCCCTCAATAACAGCAAAGACCTCTTATATCCGTACATGAAACATAGGTAAAAGGCAAATTGAGTAACGGAAGGAATTTCAGTCATCCTAACGGACAAAATCTCGAAACGTTAAGAAGGTGCAGCGACAACTACTACATCTCTCCGAAACCATCTGTTTCATCTATCACTGTTTCCTAAATTTGTGTCACGAATAATTTATCCATTTTTCTGGCTGTTGAGTTCTGTGGCTGTGAATTGTATTATTTTAAGAAATACAGCTACCAGCCACTTTTTTATGCGTTTTTATTTAAGGGCGGTAGGACGTCAAACGGACCGACTTGGAGCAGAAGAGGCACCACAGGAAATTTTAATTTCCACTGTCGATACTTTTACAAATAAATTCATAAAACTTTAACAGCATGACCAGAAAGGATTCAGGATTCATACTCATAGCAGCGGAAGCTCAAAAACGTAACAAAAAACCCCTTTTTTTTACATGTGAAATTTCATCATTTTTTCACTTACTACTGGCTACATTTGTTGCTATACGTACACTTTTCTTCCTAAGTAAGAGAGATTCTTCGATGACTTTTGCACAGCATACAAACCATAGTTACAGGTGTCTGAAACTCTAGAATCTATTTAATTTATGAAAAAATGAATGAACTGTTACATTTTAAACTTCATGTTTAGAAAAAATTCAAGTTTCATAGTTAATTATCTCAATTTTTTCCACAGTTTTTTAATAGATTTGGAAAATTCTAGAGTTTCATACACCTGTAGCTACTGTTTGTATGCTATGAAAAATTCATCGAAGAATCTCTCTTACTTAGGAAGAAAAGTGTACCTATAGCAACAAAAGCAGCCAATAATAAGTGAAAAATGATGAAATTTCACATGTAAAAAAAGGTATTTTGCTACGTTTTTGAACTTCCATTGCTATGGCTGTGAATCCTCAATCCTTCCTTGTCATGGTGACAAAGTTTTATGAATTTATTTGTAAAAGTATAGACAGTAGAAATTAAAATGTCCTATGGTGAGTCTCCTGCTCCAAGTCGGCCCGTTCGACGTCCTACCCCCCTTAAGTTAATAAGCGTTTCGGGTTGTCACCCAACTTAAATTAGCGTAATACGTACGTGAATGTTTAGCTTGTACATCGACAGCAAATTGAATACTGCAGCTTCCCAGTGCAAAATAACCATCTTGTTTAGCTACTACACTTTGCGAGTTGTACATTTACGAGATATTGGTGTTCAGGTATGCTTACTTTCTACTCTGTTTGTTGTTATCCCGATTTTCATGTTTATAGATGTACCACAAACGCTTTTCTACCTCTCTCTTCCACAAAAACTGCCCAGTATCCGCCATGTTGCCGACTGACAGCTTATTTTACATCCGAAAATTAGATCTGAGCTCAAATTTATGTGCTGCTTACAGGTTCTGCACTCTGAGTACTCTGTATTATTATTAAATACGTGCAGCAGTAACTGTTTATGTGGAATATTGTAAAAATAAAAATAATATAGTATATTTTATACAAAAAATTAATAGTGTGTATTTTACTCATAGCTGGAATGATACTAAAAAAAACTTTTATCATAGCAGACTCTGTAAGGAAAATATAACTTTGACCGCAGATGTACTTGTCGGACGTAAAAAAAGATGTTATTCGTCAAAATAGCGGGTATTCGGCTGTTTTGTGTAAGATAGAAGTAGAAAGTTTTTGTGCCACACCTATAAAAGCGAAAATCGGAATACCAACAAGGAGAGTAACAAGTAAGTACACCTAAACAAATATTTCGTAAATATACAACTCGATAAGTGTAGTAGCTCAGTGAAATTTTTATTTTGCACAGAGTAACTGCGGTATCCAATTTGCTGTCGAGCTTTTAATGATTCAGTGAATAAGCATTGAAATATGAATCACGTTAATTCAAGATGGGTGAAAACGCGACAAGGGTACTATCTATGTTACTTAGAATCCGTCTTCATTGCAAAAATGTTTATTCACATGACCGGTTTCGGTTCCTCTAGAACCATCTTCAGATCTGCAATTTCGGTTACAGATATAACTCATCCACACACAGCAACCTCCACATGTGAATAAAGAGTTTTGCAATCAAGACGGATTATAAATAACATTGTATAACCAGTGATTGAGGTATCCCTTCATACTTTATGTATGTTTCTGCAAAGGGTACTACCTTCAATAAAAACACATAAAAATTGACTGATTGCTGCATTTCTTAAAATAATAAATGAGTGTTGTTTAAACTGATTCGACTCCTACACCGTGTAAGAAATACTTGCAATCAAAATACGAATCGCAGCAGGAGGAGATGTGTCAACTAGCAGATTAAGATTAGCGGACTGTGCGTCGGTGCCAAGAATTTGTAATCTGGTGATTGTGGTCTGTCTGTTGTGACAAGGACGGTAACCTCAGATGCTGCATTGGTGCTATTTTGAGTGTACCCGACGTGCTGGAATTCGGGTTACCCTCCCGTTTCTACTTTCATATTCATTCAAACAAATCAATGCCCTGAAATTCAACCACACATGCGACGCAAAATAACACATGTACACTATGTGAACAAAAGTATCCTGACACCCCCAAAAAATACGTTTTTCATATTAGGTGCATTGTGCTGCCACCTACTGCCAGGTACTCCAGATCAGCGACCACAGTAGTCATTAGACATCGTGAGAGAGCAGAATGGAGCGCTCCGCGGAACTCACGGACTTAGAACGTGGTCAGGTAATTGGGTGTCACTTGTGTCATATGTCTGTGCGCGAGAATTCCACACTCCTAAACATCCCTAGATCCACAGTTTCCGATGTAATAGTGAAGTGGAAACGTGAAGGGACACGTACAACACGAAAGCGTACAGGCCGAGCTTGTCTGTTGACTGACAGAAACCGCCAACACTTGAAGAGGGTCGTAATGTGTGATAGGCAGACATCTATCGAGACCAGCACACAGGAATTCCCAACTGCATCAGTATCCACTGCAAGTACTATGACAGCTAGGGGGGAGGTGAGCGAACTTGGGTTTCATGGTCGAGCGGCTGCTCATAAGCCACACATCACGCCGGTAAATGCCAAATGACGCCTCGCTTGGTGTAAGAAGCGTTAACGTTGGAAGACTGAACCGTGGTGTGGAGTGAGAAATCACGGTACACAATGTGGCGATCCGATGGCAAGGTGTGGGTACGGCGAATACCCGGTGAACGCCATCTTCCAGCGTGTGTAGTGCCAACAGTAAAATTCGGAGGCAGTAGCATTATGGTGTGGCCGAGTTTTTCATGGAGGGGGCTTGCACCCCTTGTTATTTTGCGTGGCACTATCACAGCACAGGCCTACATTGATGTTTTAAGCACCGTCTTGTTTCCCACTGTTTAAGAGCAAATCGCGGATGGCGATTGCATCTTTCAACACGATCGAGCACCTGTTCATAATACACGGCCTGTGGCGGAGTGGTTACACGACTATAACATCCCTGAAATGGACTGGCCTGCACAGAGTCCTGACCTGAATCCTACAGTACACCTTTGGGATGTTTTGGAACGCCGACCGACATCGATACCTCTCCTCGGTGCAGCACTCTGTGAAGAATGGGCTGCCATTTCTCAAAAAACCTTCCAGCACCTAATTGAACGTATGACTGCGAGAATGGAAGCAGTCATCAAGGCTAAGGTGGGCCAACACCATATTGAATTCCAGCATTATACGTAGATGGAGGGCGCCACGACTTTGTAAGTCGTTTTCAGCCAGGTGTCAGAATAGTTTTGATCACAGTGTAGCACATCACTTGCAGGAAGGAGAAAGCCTTAAAGAACACCTTCCACTAGAACTTTATCCCTTGCTCCATTGTAGAAGAACTCTCATTTGTCATATCTTACAGCCGTGAACAGAAGTGACAAGTGGTGGTACGTAGTTCTGGCATGAAGTGAACAAAAGCTTTTGAAATGGGGCGCTATACATGAATGCTAAAGACTAGATGGGTAGTCAGTACCTACTGAATCGAATTACGGGGATATCAGTTAATCAGTGGCTATCTGGAGGTGTGCACACGTGTTGCTCTGAAACACATAGAATATAGGAAAATAAACTGAGAAAAATAAATGATCTCTGCCATTAGATGGACAACAATGCAGGAAAAGTAAACTTAAGCGACAAAGCAAAGGCAGTGTAGCAGGGCATAGTCCCCTAACATAACAACACAGTTCTTAACGTAAATGAATTTCTAAATTTATTGACATAACTCTTGCAAAACACAACGCTTTTTTTAATGTTCTCTTACATGTAGAAATATCTTCTGCACATTCAACCACAGCGTACAGATTTGTCAGACCAAACTTTCAGGTCGTTCTCTGTTCATTCTCTAGTCAAAAACTCAGTTCGCTATGAACACAATGAGCGGCATCGTGAGTGCTTGTTTCCGTGTTAAATCTAACTGCAGTGGATGTGAGATATGAATGTGTGGTTGAGCTTAGCTGCTTACATTCGCCTAGTGTTATTGTCCAAAACGAAGTCAAGTTTCGCGAATACTCTTTATATTATGCAGTGACCTTTTATGTTCGAGCTGAAGAGCAAATATCGAAAAACGATAACGACTTGGCTGAAACACCGGCTCTGGAGACTCTGGAAATGGCACAGACGCCCTCATGCACCTGGAAATGAGACGCTTTCAGTCTGGGGAAGCCCAGCAATGGATATCACTCTCATTCTCTAAAAGCAGTTGATACTGAACTGTCCGCATCCCGTGGTCGTGCGGTAGCGTTCTCGCTTCCCACGCCCGGGTTCCCGGGTTCGATTCCCGGCGGGGTCAGGGATTTTCTCTGCCTCGTGACGACTGGGTGTTGTGTGCTGTCCTTAGGTTAGTTAGTTCTAGGGGACTGATGACCATAGATGTTAAGTCCCATAGTGCTCAGAGCCATTTGAACCATTTGATACTGAACTGAAAAGCCGAATGGTCAACTATACATGAAATCAATCAATCAATCAATCAATGCGCTGATCCGTCCAATAATTACAGCAATGGCATGGTTTCATAACACAAGAACTTTCACAGCAGCTATTGCAAGTTTGAAATTTAATCACTGGAACATCAAGAAACAGCTCCACAATAACAACTTAGTGTTACACCTGTATGTGTTTGTGGCTGTCAAGATGAGCCTAATCACAATTTTTTACAGTGTGATAGGACTAAGGAAATCATAAAAATAATTGAAAGTAATCTTAGAAAACTTGGCCATGAGTTCCAACTAGGTATTAACAATATACATACTAACAACGTAGATGTTAACAATATAGAAATGTATAGGCTGTTGCACGATTTTGTTATCAACGCAAACCTCTCTCTAAGGAAGCTCAGCTACTGAACTAAAAATGTCTTTGCTAAGCCTTCAATTCGTAACGCATTTTTAAGAAGGACAAACGTATCTTGCCTGTAGTTTTAGGTTGCCTTGTGCTCTGTCTTCATTGTCGACTTAGATAGTAGAAGATGAGTTTATACAGTACAGCTAGATATACTACTCCCGGCAACTTGTGCCATATTCCTCATCTTAAAGACCCTCTATTTAAGGGAAGTACGTACACCCTATACCTACAGTGTTAAAATTGTAATACTGATGACTCATTATCTCAGAAACTCTGGTAGAAAGACCTGAAATTGTTAGGAAGTATTGAATAAATCCTGTTCTGATTACTGAACCAAACTCAGAACATACAAATTATTAATTAGTTGAGATTTTTTACAGTTACGTTCAATTTTTTCTTTAAAAACTCCACCTTTTCTCTCTCTAAGTACCAAACTGTTAGAGGTAGATGTAGTTTGGTGGTTCAGTAACTACAGAGCACCGAGAGGTTCAAAGTGTAAAATTAGGTACAGATGTATGTATTACGTCCTATGATAAAGGTCCAAATATTTTAACGAAGTCATTTTTAGGAAATCTAACCCAAAGTTTCGTCTCAAACATGGAGGCGGGGCAGCTCCTAGAAACAGACATATCCACAACCAGAATTGTCTGTATCCTGTTCTTCATCATCCTGCAAGCCCGCACGGTTCCTTCTTTTTCTGCCTCTTGCTTCCTTAGTCATTTTTTCTGCTGTTCGCTGGGCATTCATGATTCTTATTCGATCCATTCGCTGGAAGCCTTGAAGCATGTTGGCTGCTAAAGTTGTTCTAGTACCCTTATTCGTACCTTGTTACCATCTTTAACCTTATCACAGCATCTCGAAACGAACACCTAGATATGGAGTTTTCATTACGGCAAACTTTTTTTTTTTTGTATGCGGCTCCGAATGACATGCTTGAAAGACTCATTCGGGTTTTGTGACTTAACAGCTGCCATCACTACAGAAGGTATGGTGATTTTGGGCGTAAATTGTTCCTCTGTATCTGCTGCCTGAGTTCTGCAGTACTTGCATCGTGAAACAGTACCCAGTGGACAGTGATAATGTATATGGGTATCATCAGTGAATGACTTGTGAAGTAATGTAACCCAAACTGCTCTTTTATTTCTCCTAGGTCATACGGGTTGTAAGCTATTGCCATTCCATAATAATGCTAGAGTTCATCAAGGTTTTTATCTCCATGTCTTCCTTTATGATTTAGAATTTATTGTATCTACAATTCAACACTTACAGAGCACTAGATGCAAATGGAATACCGCCACATCTCTTTACACAGTGCATCCTATCTCTCGACATGAACATGAAATTAAGGAATAAACAGCTGAAAACTACAACCTTCTAGATTAAAAACTTCCAGAGATAGAGATAGTTAGTAGGGCAAAGCACAAAGACCGGTTTTTGTTATGTTTGCACTAATTTAAAATGATAAAAAATACATTGCCTATTGGATTTATTTTACAGATAATACATCAATTTGTTCAGGGGTGAATAAATATTATTAAGAGACAATAATTAGAAAATACCACTTTTAAACCACTTTCACCATACTTACTCCCCTCACATTGTACGTGAAAATTTATGTAACCTGGTTGTTGAACGTTAAAAAACAAACAATAATAAAACCAACTCTACGATGGCCCTACGAACAAATTCCGAATGTTAACAGAAAATTAATTTTTTTCCGTTATTGCACAACAGTTTCTAAAATTCTTTTAGAGATCGCTTTCATTTGTCATCGCTGTGTTCTTCACTTCGTTTATTTAACGCTACCAAACAAAGGCATTATCTAGCGACAGTATACCTAGGGAACTGATCAGCTGCTGCTTAGCGACACTGAAGTATTTTCGAAACTTCGTGACCGATTAAAACTGTACGCCGTATCGGGGCTCGAACCCAGAACGTTACCTTTCGCGGGTCATGCTCAACGCGACTGAGCTATGCAAGCACAACTCACTTCTCGCGCTAACAGCTCTACTTCTGTTAAAGTCTCTCTCCTACTTTCCAAACTTCACGGAAGTGCCTACCTTACGGAACTAGCACTTCTGAAAGGACATTGTCCGTCAAAGGCAAGGTTCCGATTCGAGTCCCAGTCCAGTATACAGTTTTAATCTGCCAGGAAGCTTCGAAGAAAAAGACAGTCCGCGGCAGAGCGAAAGATTTAATCTGGAGACACTGAAATAAATGCAATTAATTAGTCACATTTCTCTCCTGGTGGTGTCTAATGCACCAGCCCATTAAAAGTTTCGCTTACGCTCTCTGACTATCATTCCCAGCGGTGTCAGCTGAGTTGTCATAAAGAGAGAGTACTCATTATTTCCAGTGTGCGGCGTCCCCACAGCGTGTGTCGCCCGCATGCATCTGTCGCCTGACAGGACTCGCCACGCAACGCCAGACGTCACGCCTCGTACGCATGAGCATTGCTGGCCAGGGCTGTCTAGGATCGCCGACTAGTCATTATCCTGTTATAATCACGCACCAACATCGAATCAGCACCCTTGAAATAAATGGCTATTTTCACAGAACAATTTAAAGTTAAGCTTGAAAGGAAAAAGTTTCGTTAGTTGGGAAATTAACCCTTTGAGTGGCGCTGGTCTTAAAACTGTTTATTACATTATCTCTTCTTCTTCTTCTTTCATATCTAGTGTCTTTGTGCAGCATCCGTGCAGGGTCGCCATTATTATTAACGGATTTGCCAAGGTTTATTTAAAGGGTGACCGGATGCCCTTCCTGTCGCCACCCCATTACGCCCCGGGATATGCGTATCCCAACAGTTTGTGTGTAGTTTTACTGATGCGAAAGACAGCGAAAGTTTTCTAAGTGTCTGCGAATCGTCTAACTGTGGCGGACCGGAAACGGCGCTTTAACACGCACGACTATCCGGGTTGGCCTGCTATTATATCGTTTACTACAATAATCGACAGTATTGGTATTAATATATTCCAAATAGTTTCTCTAAACAGTGTGAATACCGCTTTCATGTTTCTAAGCCGGTAGACTTGTGATATCAGCGAACATGTGAGTAATGATATGAATATTCACCGATGGCGTCACGCGTCTTCAGAATTGGTTTTGTGTAGACTTGTGATATCAGCGAACATGTGAGTAATGATATGAATATTCACCGATGGCGTCACGCGTCTTCAGAATTGGTTTTGTGTAGAATTGTGATATCAGCGAACATGTGAGTAATGATATGAATATTCACCGATGGCGTCACGCGTCTTCAGAATTGGTTTTGTGTCAGCTAGCATTTGTCACTTGTGGATCTACTCTTCTGATATAAGCGACGACAAGTTCGATTCACTTTATAAAGGCCATACGAAAGGCATATGGCCGGCCGGAGTGGCCGTGCGGTTCTGGGCGCTACAGTCTGGAACCGAGCGACCGCTACGGTCGCAGGTTCGAATCCTGCCTCGGGCATGGATGTGTGTGATGTCCCTATGTTAGTTAGGTTTAATTAGTTCTAAGTTCTATGCGACTGATGACCAAAGAAGTTAAGTCGCATAGTGCTCAGAGCCATTTGAACCATTTTGAAAGGCATATGAAATTACAGAAGAATATAAAATTTAAGTGAAAATTCTTAATCAAAGTCTACAAACTATCGATGATGCAGTAATCTCAGAAGAACAATCAGGGCCGGCCAGGGTGGCCGAGCGGTTCTAGGCGCTACAGTCTGGAACCGCGCGACCGCTTCGGTCGCAGGTTCGAATCCTGCCTCGGGCATGGATGTGTGTGAAGTCCTTAGGTTAGGTTTAAGTAGTTCTAAGTTCTAGGGGACTGATGACCTCAGTAGTTAGGTCCCATAGTGCTCAAAATAAAAATAAAAAATAAATTAAAAAAAACAATCAGGCTTCAGAAACTGACGTGTGTGTAACGATAATATATTTATAAGACAAACCATCGAAAAACATCGGGAATTTGGCTTCGAAACGCATTTAGCAATTATTGATTTTAAGAAAGCCTTTGATATGTAAACAGACCCTTTTTACGGAAAATATTGGAAATAAAAGTTTTTCCTAATTACCTTATAATACCATAAAGCATCTAAATGTAAATACAAAAATAGTTATAAGTTCATGTTAGAAAATGTCAGATGAAATTTTAATAACTTAAGGTGTTCGACAACGGTGCAGTCGATCACCCACTTCTTTTAATTTATGTATTGACGACTTAGTTATGAAGTGAAAAGATGGAGTACACTTAGGAATTAAAACAGGATCCAATGAACCATTCAATTCTCTGTTATAAGCTGATGAGCAGATACAGGAAACAGAAGATAAGGAGGGAGAAGGAAAAGGAACACAGCTGCGGATTCCGCGCGGTGTCTGTTCTGTCCCAAAAGAACAGACATCACACAATCAAATAGTTCCTTCTTTCCACGAACTGAAAATACAGTTTCAGTTAAAAATATCATTTTCCTTTGCGTCAGAATCCTAATGGTCCAGTAACTTTCACGATTTACAGTCATCGCCACTGTGCCCAAACTACTATCATTCCTCTATTAGGAAGTTTTTGGTAAGAAATGGGCACCCTACTTCATTAACAGCATTCTGCCCAAACGACACCTAAGACGAAGCATGACATTAGTTGTCAAATTAATGTCTGTTTTTTCTCCTATAGGCTGTAGTGTTTCTAACGAACATGACAGCGATCTTAGGAGCTGTGGTAAATGTAGATGTACCTTCAGGCCATAGACCCCATACTACTAGCACTCAACATAAACGCTACATGACGGAACACATTTTACTTTCATGAAGACACGAAATAATTCAAAAAATGGCCACTGTTGAGAGCAGCGCAATGTTTCGTGCAACAAGTGCTCTATCACAAGACATCAATACTTATAGGTACAATCCGGTACTGAGAAGATGAACTTCTAGAAAGTGTCAAGAAGAGATGTGTCAAGAAATCAGTAGAATACAAAAGATGTTGGTTGATTGGGTTATACAAATAAAGATGGTTGTAGCATAAGAATTATACTTTGCCGTTAGAATGGTTAAACATTTTTGAAAACTCAATATAAGTCTTCCCACGTTTGAAAAATCCACCATTCTTATATACTGCGGCTTATTTTGAGATCTTTTAATGGCCCCACTCAGAGAATCAGGCGACCAAACAGCTCAAATCGATGTCTCAACATAAAAGCATATAGCATTCACCTGAAGATCTGTTTTTGAATTTGTAATATTACTAGGTTTCACACTGCTTTATGTACTTAATTTATTTTCTGAAAATTAAACGACATTCCTTCATGCAGTTTTGCGGGGAACTAACTTCTAAGCGCAACTAAAATATCGTCAATTGAACACGGAAAGACATACGCTGTTTTTTATTATTATTTTACCTCCGCCGGACAACAATTGCAAAGGAAAGGCCGACACAACATCGCAAACACATCTAGTAAGACGAATGTCTGTGAGACGGTACATCTTGTGTCGCCTGGTGCCGTCCTTTATCTACGCGGAATTCTAAAGGTTAACTAAAACATTATTTCGCATCCAAACAGAGGAAAAAGTAAGCTTGACTCAAAGACGCGAGGCGCTTTCGATCTATTCTAGGCTGTTGTGCGTACAGTCTGCCCAAGGTCATCTACTCGTTTCTAGGCGCCTTCGACTACGAGCAAACCCGTCCGTCTGCCGGTTCTAGTGCTAGGAACGGCCTACTGCAATTTAGGGAAACCCAAGGCCACAATAACTTTTATGGCACCCAACTGCCTCAGAAGTAAATCGGCATTTACGTTGTTAGAGGCACAATAGGAAGTTAGCTCGCGCACATGGTGTGTGACGAACTGAACTGACGACCACAGCAACCAAAGCATGGCTGGGAAACCAGTGAGCAATAATTTTTCACATTCCACACTTTTCAGATGAACGATTTCGTCAAAGAAAGAGATCGAATGTCGATGTTCGTCATATTTCAATCTCTTTCGTAAGTTTTCAAACAAGCTTTGTCACTCCACGGGTTTCTCTTCATCTGTTTCACTATACAAGCAGGTAGCATTGAATCAACGTTGTAAGACTAACTAAATTTCACCTGCGGGAAACGTTACGTTGTGTACAACTGTCAGAGGGTTCACCAACAGAAAGTCAGTCCAGTGACTATTAACAATAATTATGTGCTGTTCACAAAACTCTGTTAAAAAGTCTCAACAGGAGATCAGAGTGGGTTCAAGCCCACTCTGCAGTGTTGCCAGATCTTCCCCACCTCTCCCTATCCCCTCCACCACACCGTCGATTCTACGCCGACTGCATGAGGTATAAATGGTAGGGAATTCAAAACTGGGGGATGAGGTGTTGGCATAGTAGTCCAGCCTGTATTGTTGCTAGATTTCCCCTACATCTATAGGGATAATTTATGACCCACCTTCTCTAAATATCTATAATTTATGACCCACTATCGTAATATGGTCTATATTTTTATCACCCTTGCGGTATAATTTATGATCCAATATGGCCACTGTATCTGGACTACTGTAATTTATCAGCCTCAGTAGCCACCTAAGAGTTTTCACCCAACACTCCAAAAAATACTTATTCCAATATCCGTGGCCCTGCAGTCGCCTACCTTCACCACTCATCCAGGCTTACAACTTGGAAAACACACTACAAGGACCACCAGCATAGTGCGTAGCACAAAATGCACAAATACGGATGTAATATAATTTTCCAAGATCTCTTAGAAACACTTAGTCCACAGAGTTAGTGGGACACGCGCTGCGGCCACACTGCTCGCACCATACCGCCTGCATGATGAAAGATGGGGCTCGCAACACCTGTCACCCGCTGTGGAGCCAGCAGTGGCCCTGCCGATTTTTACTTATAGAGCAGCTAACAGCGATCTGTAGATCCAGCGCCCCTCGCTCATCTGTCATCACACACTCATGAGCAGAAGAAGGGGCGTCGCACCACAGACAGACACCACAGACTCATCTCTTTGTTCTGCAGCTTGCTAAGCACCGCCATTGCATTTTACAGAGGCAGAGGTACCAAGCTGCTGACTAACCACACATTTGATCTGAAGCAGCATAAACTGACTATTTGAATCCTATCGTTTCATTTCGATGGCTGCTCTTCCTTCACCTTAAATGACACTTCCAAATCTTTGTCTAGAGAGATCACGAACTCAGGATACAGAATAACTAAATGTCTTTTTCCAAAGCTGTTTCACAGACGAAGACTGCACTGTAGTTCCTTCTCTAGATTGTCACACAGATGACAAAATGGTAGATATCGAAATAGACGACAGAGGGATAGAGAAACAATGAAAATCGCTCAAAAGAGGAAAGGCCGCTGGACCTGATGGGATGCCAGTTCGATTTTACACAGAGTACACGATGGAAGTTGCCCCCCTTCTTGCAGCGGTGTACCGTAGGTCTCTAGAAGAGCGTAGCGTTCCAAAGGTTGGAAAAGGGCACAGGTCATCCCCGTTTTCAGGAAGGGACGTCGAACAGATGTGCAGAACTATAGACCTATATCTCTAACGTCGATCAGTTGTAGAATTTTGGAACACGTATTTTGTTCGAGTATAATGACTTTTCTGGAGACTAGAAATCTACTGTAGGAATCAGCATGGGTTTCGAAAAAGACGGTCGTGTGAAACCCACCTCGCGCTATTCGTCCACGAGACTCAGAGGGCCATAGACACGGGTTCACAGGTAGATGCCGTGTTTCTTGACTTCCGCAAGGCGTTCGATACAGTTCCCCACAGTCGTTTAATGAACAAAGTAAGAGCATATGGACTATCAGACCAATTGTGTGATTGGATTGAAGAGTTCCTATATAACAGAACGCAGCATGTCATTCTCAATGGAGAGAAGTCTTCCGAAGTAAGAGTGATTTCAGGTGTGCCGCAGGGGAGTGTCGTAGGACCGTTGCTATTCACAGTATACATAAATGACCTTGTGGATGACATCGGAAGTTCACTGAGGCTTTTTGCAGATGATGCTGTGGTATATCGAGAGGTTGTAACAATGGAAAATTGTACTGAAATGCAGGAGGATCTGCAGCGAACTGACGCATGGTGCAGGGAATGGCAATTCAATCTCAATGTAGACAAGTGTAATGTGCTGCGAATACATAGAAAGAAAGATCCCTTATCATTTAGCTACAAAATAGCAGGTCAGCAACTGGAAGCAGTTAATTCAATAAATTATCTGGGAATACGCATTAGGAGTGATTTAAAATGGAATGATCATATAAAGTTGATCGTCGGTAAAGCAGATGCCAGACTGAGATTCATTGGAAGAATCCTAAGGAAATGCAATCCAAAAACAGAGGAAGTAGGTTACAGTACGCTTGTTCGCCCACTGCTTGAATACTGCTCAGCAGTGTGGGATCCGTACCAGATAGGGTTGATAGAAAGAGAAGATCCAACGGAGAGCAGCGCGCTTCGTTACAGGATCATTTACTAATCTCGAAAGCGTAACGGAGATGATAGATAGTCTCCAGTGGAAGACTCTGCAGGACAGACGCTCAGTAGCTCGGTACGGGCTTTTGTTAAAGTTTCGAGAACACACCTTCATCGAAGAGTCAAGCAGTATATTGCTCCCTCCTACGTATATCTCGCGAAGAGACCATGAGGATAAAATCAGAGAGATTAGAGCCCACACAGAAGCATACCGACAATCCTTCTTTCCACGAACAATACGAGACTGGAATAGAAGGGAGAACCCATAGAGGTACTCAGGGTACCCTCCGCCACACGCCGTCAGGTGGCTTGCGGAGTATGGATGTAGATGTAGATGTAGATAATAATACATAGCAGACAGCATCCATTTTACTGTTTCACACGTGTGATGCACTTGCATAAACACATGATGTACAGTGTGGTCAGTAACAGTGTGAGTGCTTATATGGGTGAAGGGTAGGGTGAGCTGAGAAATGACGTTTAGAAAATAATTCGATACGTTGCGCCGTTTCTGAGTTAAATGACACTGAAGTTAACCAATCAGGCAAATCCAAGCGGCCTGCCAGGTACAATCATTGTCAGTTGTTCTCATAGCACAGACGACAGCGCATGACACTGCTCAACCTTTGGTTTGGGTTTGATTCTTACTACCATCCCATGTCCCATTTTTATATAGCGACACTGTCTCCCCATCAATTGAAACTGCGCACGCAATGGCATGACAGGTTAACTTCAATGCTAATTAACTCGGAAACGCCGCAACTTTACCAAATTTTTTTCCTTAACTACACCCTTACATGTTTTTAACACTGTTTCTGACCACCATATGTAATGCCTGCATTCCATAAGCACAAAGGACCCCTCAAAAATGACAGAGATGTTAGTAAATTCATAACTTTATGCAGGGTATTAGCTCATTATATATAATATCATCAGACAGTAGATTCATTCTGTGTGCAGAAACGGACACTCACACAATGCCCTGCCAAAGGTGACAGGAAAAATATTAACTTCCTGAAAGGGATATGCACACAACGCAATGCATACAGGGATTGAATTCATTCATACAGCCAAGAAACGAGGGTTGCTACACTTTAAACTAACTAGTCTCATCTAGTTACCAACTCCGCCCATCCAAAAGACACACATGTAGATCACTGTAAATGGGACGCGTTGTAGCATTTTTGACATGGTGGTTACAAGGAAAACAATTATGCTTGTGCAAAAAATTTTATAAATTTTTGCACATGCATTACCATACAGAAAGTAATTCTTTCTTTACTTCTGTGTTATGTTGTTTGAAGAACACCCAACTTAATTTGTGACTTACAATTTAAATCTACATCTGAATCATCTAATTCTCTTTCCTACTAAAAATGTGATAGATACAAAAAGGAATATTCTCGAATTTTGTATCTAATATTCTACTGTAAAATATCTCTTTTTACTGCTTTAAACATTAGCTCTGTATTTTTTTTTCAATTCTTCTAGCTAAGAAAAACTGTGGATTTTAACTTCTCCTTTTATTTGCTGCATAACACTACTGTTAAATCAATGTATTTATTCCTAAGTGTATACTACAAGCTCTCGTGCTCCGCATTCTGGTGGAATTTCTGTATAAAACTTGAAGTTTACAACTTTTGCTAATGAGTGTCCATTTAATGTTCAGTGAAGAACCAAAGAAACTAGTACACCAGCCTAATACAGTGTAGGGCCGCCGCGAGCACGACGTGGCATAGACTCGACTAATGTCTGAAGTAGTGCTGGACGGAACTGACACCATTAATCCTGCAACTGTATTTTTCTTACTTGTCACTTCTTCTTCCGTGTGTTTTTGCTTTTAGGAAGCTTTATTGTCGAGTGCTAGTAATAGTGTTCCATAGATTTCGTGTTTGTTTTGAATCCAGTCAGAGAGAGTCCCTTTAGTCAGCCATAGTGCCAGTAGTGCTAGTGTTTGTTTTGAATACATTCCAGAGACAGGTAGTGCTATTTTCATTGTTTTCTGCAAGAAGTGTCTAGTAACCACAGTTTAGTCAACTATCAGCGCCTTAGGTGAATTAGCAGTCTAGTTGAAAGTTGATTAGCTCTCTACAGTAAATTGATTTCTTAGGATGGACAGGATGTGTGACTGCTGTGTACGGACGCAGGAGGAGCTGGCCACTGTTCGCGAACAGCTGAGCGTGTTGATGGCCGCGGTCGGCCGTCTTCAGGCTGCTGCCTCGGAGTGTAGCGGCTGTGGGGAGTCTGGTGCGTCGCATGGTACACCCCAGGTGTTACATGCTTCAGCCACTGTCCCTGCTGTCGAGACATCTTCGCGGGTATCGGGCGCGGTTGGGCCACCCTCTCCCCAAGGGGAGTGGCTGGTTCAGCAGCGTTCGCGGCGCACGAGGCGGAGGGTAAATGTGGAGGCTGGCCGTGTGGCATCGCCCGCTCTGCCTGTGAGTGGACATGTGGCCAGTGTTCACTCTGTCTGCTTGCCGGGGTGTCTCATCCGAGATGTGGAGGAGGCCCTGCCGGCGGCGATAGAGAGCACTGGGTGCACCCGACTGCAAATTGTTGCTCATGTCGGCACCAATGACTCCTGCCGTCTGGGTTCAGAGGTCATCCTCAGTTCATACAGGCGGTTGGCGGAGTTGGTGAAGGCGGAAAGCCTCGCTCGCGGGGTGGAATCTGAGCTAACTATTTGTAGTATCGTTCCCAGAACCGATCGCGGTCCTCTGGTTTGGAGCCGAGTGGAAGGCTTAAACCAGAGGCTCA